>NC_052322.1:29119359-30438109 GCF_016432855.1 Salvelinus namaycush | reverse complement strand
TTAATAGCAATTTGTTGCCAGTTAATGAATGAGTTGATTCCTAAAGTAATCCACACACTGTGAAAGAAAGGGTTTCCCCCGATTTTAGTGTATGTTTGTGCAGATTTCTAGCAATAATCCTTCCTCTTGGTTCTCCTGTGAGGGCAAAGTGAAGCACCATTTACTCAAAGCGATGGTACTGCAGTATTAGGATGTGACTCGTCTCGTTTGGAATTTTTGCTTTTGTCTGTGAATAAAAATGTAAATACGCTTCAAATGTATTATATATATATAAATATATGCTTTTGTAGGTCACATACTGTTTTTGCAGAGATTGTAAGGCTTGATATTTAAAGTATAATTTTATTATTCTGTCGTAGGTCAAAATAACTTTTATTTTCAATACAAAAGGAAGGGGGTCTTTCTTTGATCAATACTGAAAAACTTTGGTTCAGTTTGCCTCAGAAACCTACAACTGCATCTTTTGTTCTTTCAGAAAGCACTTTTTAAAATTTGTGATCTATAAATCATACATTTCTCTTTTTCAAAGGCATTTGCATAGATTTAGAGGTGCTTGTGTGATCCTGTCATTTTCTATCAATAGATGTTTAATTCAAAAGAGCAAACAAACACACACGATGCCTAAAAGAGGTGACATGTGATTGTGTTAGACTTAGGGGGGTCCATGTTTCTTACCAGTGTGTGGATTGATATTTTTAGATAGGGCCCTATGAGTTCAATGGCTCTAGTTCCATTCCTTATAATTCCATACTCTGTTATTGGCTAGGCTACTTAGCAGCAACTATGTGCTCACAGATAGGCTATTATAGACCACCCAAAGCCATTGCAATATCAATACTGCTTTTCTTCCCTTCGATTGGGCACAGATGCTGGGTTGTGGTGGTCACTTTTACTGTATGTAGGTTTTTGAGTTACGGTCTTCAACACTGCGGTTGGTTCTATTTTTGGCTTTACTTTTTGAAGTCAGCTCATATTTAGGGAGGCTGTCGGGCTACACTAGGTGGTGATTTAGATTCCCTCCCTCTCTCTGTCTGGTCCTTGAAGGTTATTTGGGGACATTTTACATGATTTTATGTTGAACCTTGATTTTTCCTTTATTTTGTAACATTTTCTGTGAAGCTTTGTGAGAAATCTTTTTAAGATGTGCTCAATCCAAAGATTTGTGTTTTGTCATTCTGCAGTGCTTAGAACCCGGTCCTAGATGGTGCAAGTAAGCTATTCATGTGTGCATTTCTCGGCTGCACACCCTACATAGAATATGTTTGAATTGATGTATTCCCATTCCTACAAAACAGAGTTAACATGGGTCTGGTTCTGCTGAAGTGATTTTAATCTTGTTTGTGATTGTTGTTTTTTTGTTTCTTTGTTTTATCTCTTAAAATCTATGGCCAGTTCTAAGTTGTGGTGCTGGAAACGGTTATTTCATGAGATTGACCACTCAGAGAAGAAGCTCTTTAGTGGCACTAACCTGTGTGGTGATACAAAACTATCCCATGGACTCTGAAGATGACGGATCGCTATCTATCTTTTAACACAATGGAGAATGTCTTCAAGCTGTTTTATGGAAACTTCATTACATCTTGGAATAGCCTAGAGTGAATTTTCAGTCTTGATGAAGTATATTGAAAAAGATTGACCTACCGAATATTCAAAAGAACTATGTTCTGTGCTTTTGCTTAACAAAAAGTATCCCTCTCGATTTATCCTTTGATTTAAATGAAAAGAGAGGGGAGGAAAATATAAAATGCTTGGGAAAATATACGGTCATAATTTCAGGATGTAAATTACTGTTGCATTTTTTCTTACTTGTTTCTTGATGTTAATATTGATGTAAATACAAATTTCTATTTAAACATTACATTGTGTGTGTTGTGTTTTTCATAGCGAGTGTACGTTTCTAGGTTCCAAGTTAGCTTGGCCAGAGAGAAGGGGATGAGAACTGGGGTTTAGTCACTGGACTAGATGAAGAATAGGGGCACTTATCATCTGGGTACAAATGATGTCTGGAGACTGGGGGTCTGCGTGAACTAGGAGCCAGAGGTGAGAGGATGAGAGAGGAGGTGAGGGGTTCTCTGATTGGGGGGGTGGGGGTTGTATGAGGTTTTGAGAGGAAGGTGGAGGGTACAGTAGGCTGGAGAGGTGGCAACACTGAGGTCATTTGGAGTGTGGGATCGGCTTGCTTCTGAATCTGTACTGTTGACCAATCACCAACGAAGGGGCGTAGACTTTGTCTCCTAACTTTGGCTTGCCTCCAGAAAAAAATGTGTGTGCCAGAACAGCACAAAAAAACTTAACTGAAGTCCAAAACGAAGAAAAGAAACATCACAAAAGGCTGTCATAATACAGTGGATTCAGAAAGTATTCAGACCCCTTCCCCTTTTCCACATTTTGTTACATTAGCCTTTTTCTAAAATTGATTAAATACATTTTTTCCCCTCATCAGTCGCACAATACCCCATAATGACAAAGCAAAAACTGTTTTATTTTATTTTAACAAATGTATTAAAAATTAAAAACAGAAATACCTTATTTACATAAGTATTCAGACCCTTTGCTATGAGACTTGAAATTGTGCTCCGGTGCAACCTGTTTCCATTGATCATCCTTGAGATATTTGTACAACTTGATTGAAGTCCAACTTTGGTAAATTCAGTTGATTGGACAAAATTTGGAAAGACAACACCTGTCTATATAAGGTCCCACAGTTGACAGTGCATGTCAGAGCAAAAACAAAACCATGAGGTCGAAGGAATTGTACGTAGATCTCCGAGACAGGATTGTGTCGAGGCACAGATCTGGGGGAAGGGTACAAAACATGTCTGCAGCATTGAAGGTCCCCAATAACACAGTGGCCTCCATCATCCTTAAATGGAAGAAATTTGGAACCACCAAGACTCTTCCCAGAGCTGGCCGCCCGGCGAAACTGAGCAATCGGAGGAGAGGAGGTGGCCAAGAACCCGATGGTCACTCTGACAGAGCACCATAGTTTTTCTGTGGAGATGGGAGAACCTTCCAGAAGGACAACCATCTCTGCAGCACGCCACCAAATCAGGCCTTTATGGTAGAGTGGCCAGACGGAAGCCACTCCTCAGTAAAAGGCACATGACAGCCCGTTTGAAGTTTGCCAAAAGGCACCTAAAGGACTCGCACACCCTGAGAAACAAGATTCTCTGATCTGATGAAACCAAGATTGAACACTTTGTCCTGAATGCCAAGTGTCATGTCTGGAGGAAACCTGGCACCATCCCTATGGTGAAGCATGGTGGTGGCAGCATCATGCGGTGGGGATGTTTTTCAGCGGCAGGAACTGGGAGACAAGTCAGGATCGAGGGAAAGATGAACGGAGCAAAGTACAGAGAAATCCTTGATGAAAACCTGCTCCAGAGCGCTCAGGACCTCAGACTGGGGCGAAGGTTCACCTTCCAACAGGACAAGGACCCTAAGCACACAGCCAAGACAACACAGGAGTGGCTTCGGGACAAGTCTCTGAATGTCCTTGAGCCCGGACTTGAACCCGATCTCTGGAGAAACCTGAAAATACCTGTCCAGTGACGCTCCCCATCCAACCTGACAGAGCTTGAGAGGATCTGCAGAGAAGAATGGGAGAAACTCCCCAAATACAGGTGTGCCAAGCTTGTAGCATCATAGCAAAGAAGACTCAAGGCTGTAATCGCTGCCAAAGGTGCTTCAAACAAAGTACTAAGTAAAGGATCTGAATACTTATGTAAAGGTGATATTTCATTTTTTTAAATATATATATATTTGCAAAAAATTCAAAAAACCTATTTTTGCTTTGTCATTATGGGGTATTGTGTGTAGATTGACGAGGGGGCAAAAAAAAAAAAAAAACATTTTAGAATTAGGCTGTAACGTAACAAAATGTGGATAAAGTCAAGGGGTCTGAATACTTTCCGAATGCACTGTACAGTATATGCACAAACTCTCCCAAACTGTTTCGGTTTGGAAGCATGCATATGAGAGTCAGAATGCAAACCAAAATTCTATCGCTCTGAAATTAAAAACATGATGAACCAACTAAATGTGAGCCCCTCTGCCTTGCTTTGCCTCATTGTTTAGTAGACCTACTGAAGGTAAGAATGATTGATTCATGAGTTTGCCTCCACATGCCCTTTGCACAAAGAGAGTGAGACGAATACACGGTCACCTCAACATTACAACCTTTCATCTTCAGGTTTTCCTGTGATTGGTCACCCCGCGCTTTTGTCTTTAACCACATCAATTTCCTCTCACCCTTATGCCCTATTGACCCTTTCATGTGCGCTGTCTCGAAACAAGACTTTTGCGCTTGTTGTGGCCCTTAAAAATGGAAAGTGAATGTGATGTTTTATGGTCAGCAACTCATCAACTATGAATAAACCAGCCTCAGATATAGGTCAGACACTTCAAAACAAACGTTGACAGGGGGTGTCGCTAAACCTAGGACGCTCCGCTTATGTATTGGCCAAAATGAGAGTGGGCGTGTTTGAAACTCGCCTAGAAAATACTTCCCCCACCACCCCCTACCTGAGATATTCCGAAGGAGTAGGCAAGACACCTGTCAAGAAGAGACTTACATCCAGCCTGTTACAACGATAGCGCTGCTTGGATATAATTCAACGCATGGAATAAGGACGTCATTTTGCATCGATACAGACTGGACGAATCAAGCCTGATTGGGCGCTTGAGAAAAACCAATGCGCATTTAAAGCTTCCATCTCTCGAACGCCCATTTAGTTGTTGAGAACTTTGATTTGTGTTTTCCCCCATAGACCGTTTAGGTTTTCCATTCGAACTCACTAGTGGATCAACGCTTTATCATCAATTTGTTAACAGAGGTCTGGAGACAATGCATCCCACTATTCAGAAAGACACTACTTTCACTAAGATATTTGTCGGCGGTTTACCTTATCATACCAACGACGCATCCCTTCGAAAATACTTCGAGATGTTCGGGGATATTGACGAGGCCGTTGTGATAACGGACAGACAAACCGGGAAATCCCGAGGATACGGATTTGTAAGTGTAGTCTACTTCAGCTAACAAGACACTGTGCAATACCTCCAAATTCGGCATAACCTTTCTTTTGACAGGACAGAGCGCTTGAATGGGTGACTGTTGTTTTCCGCTCATGCCATGTTCTTTGGTATTGTACAGGAAGGGGTGAGGGTAAGGTACTGAAATGTGTGAGACGTGCGACAGACTGCCTGGCGATGTGCCAGTTATTTTGTTCCCTTTTGTGTCAGTTATTTTGTTCCCTTTTGTGTCAACTCAGTGATATACTGTAGGCGAAAGTAGATTAACTCGTATTACTTTCGTAACACATTTGATTTTGTTGCCACTTTTTATATTAAAAAAAGCCTATTAACAAACGTATTGCATTGTAAACAATGATGAAAGTGCATTAAAAGACCTACACACATTTCATTATCTACCACAGAATACTTTCAGAACCTATTAGCCACCCTGAATACGGCCACTGTAATTCTTACCCAAACACCTTGAATTGAGCCCATAAAAAAAGCGAGGCAACAGTTGCAGTTTTACCAGGTAGGCTGGGCCCACTGCACATATCCTACACTTTACTGTAACCACTACGTTTCCTTTACATTTTATTTTCTAACCTTTGTGTGCTGAATGTACATGTGCTGCTGACATTTCTGTGCTCATGTAATCCGCAAAGCAAAGAGCATGGGTCTTAATTTGGTGTAACACTGACACTTTGTTCAACTAACAAGTGTGTGTGGTTTTGCAGTCACATGTTTTAGCATGAGTAGATTATTCCTTAAAAAGCATAACATCAATTATCTCCCAGTCCTGAACAACAACCCCCTTCCAAACACCCATTCTCTCTCTCTCTCTCTCTATCTATCTATCTATCTATCTATCTATCTATACACACACACACACACACTAACAACAGCAAATATATGTATATGCATAATAAGAGCTGAAAGAATGTGAGATGGTCAAGCGGAAGGCTTTTATTTGCCCTGAAATATTTTGCATTCATAGGCATGGAAGTGTATTTACTCAGTTCAAAACAGAATGGCTGAGGAGAGACCTAATGCCGCAAATGCATCAGTTACTGGGCCTGAAGGATCTCTCCCCCTTTTCCTTCCTATCTCCCTCTGTTTCCCCTCCTCCCTTTCTCTCCCTCCCTCTGGGGGAGGTTGTGTGTCAGCAGAATGCAGTCCCCCCTGGTCACAGAGGTGTGACATGTCAGTTGGTGCTCTGAGATAAGGCTGCAGTTCTATTTTGACTTCCACACACACCACCCCCCCTCTGCCAAGCTGTGTGTGGTAATGAGAGGGGGGGAGGGAGAGGGTCAGTGAGAGAGACAGATAAGAAGACAGACGAGAGTGATGAGGGGAGTTAAAGCAATGCATATTTTCCCTGCCTCCCTGTTCATACACATTTTGATGAGTTTAGCCAGCCAACCAGCGTGTGTTCTGTCTCTGGCCCAACCTGTACAGTCTGCCCATTTCACCCCTGACTTCCCATAGCAGTCTAATTCCCCCAGCAGTCTCAATCAACCTATCTACATTACAGCCACTGTTAGCATAGACCCCCATAGTTTGGTGCCGTGAAATAAAAGCAAAAGAATAATGCAGTGACATCAATGCCTTATACTGTTTGGCGACTTGACTTTGTTACTAATATCATGTTTCAGTTCACCTCACCTCATTTATTAGCAGTTTGTGACTACTCTTACTGTAATGGTTGCCATTGCGCCCAGTGGCAGCCTTGATACTTTACTCCTGTGAATGTATCTATAGTTATTTGTTTTAAGTGTTTTTTATGTGCATTATAAATATCAACTTTTTTTTTTTTTTTTTTTAAAGCTAATCAAGTACTGAATACAAAAACCTAGTTATCTTAACCAAAAAACATTAAACTACAAAAGATAGTAGCCTACTTCTCCAATCAACTAGCTAAGTGTTTGGATTCGAACACCAGCCTAGATCTTCCTCTCATCTCTCCTGGGCCGAAGGCTGGACCAAAGATGAAGAAATGGCAGCAACTTTCCTCCACTACACACAAGGATTCCTCAGACATTTTGAACAGATTAAAACAACCTTGTGCAAGGAGCTCAAGAACAGCCTTATGCAATACGGGATCTTCTGGAAAACATGAGGACGATGAGGCAGTAGGAAACTGATCAGCAAATTAATCTATTGTGTACACTCACTTGCCAGTTCTGCAGGCTGACCCTCAGGTAAATGATGTCACCCACTCCAAGACATATACAGTCAATACAGAGCGCAGTAGACCAACCAAAATGTAATGACACTGTTTCCACCAATGACTCAACATGTTTTACACTCTGCAATCCTGATTAACAAAGTCTCCTCTTCTGTATAAGTTTATCTCTGATAATGACTTTGACAAGATCTGCCTCACTGAAACATGGCACAGCGAGGTAAACTTACCATCTTAATGAATCAGCTCTGCCTGAATACAAATACATTGAAAAGGGGCACAGCCACGGTGGAGGCCTTGCTGTTTTATACAGACTGCTTTATTTTAAACCCACTGGCTGCTGCTGAGTTTCAGTCTTGAGTACTTTGCTCTTAAATGTAAACAACCAAATCCTATCACTGTTATTCTTGTTTACCACCCCCCTAAGATAACAACCTCTTTTTAGCTCTGAGTTTTCTGAACTAATAATCTCTTTATGCCCCACTCTCTCCAACATTGTAATTTTGGGAGACTGTTGACTCACCCAAGTGTTGACTCACCTATGTGCTCTATGGCTGCTGACTTCCTTAACTTGCCGGACTGTCTAAACCATGGATGGGCAACTGGCCGCCCCCCCCCCCCCCCCCCCTTTTTGAAGGCCCTCGGATCAATCCCACCCCTCCCCCCAAAACAAAAAGTTTGGTTGTGCATCAGCAGTTTTTATCTTGTAATGTCAGTCACTGATAGTCAGTCAATAAGCCCATGTCAGCTAACATTTTGTAGATTGCTAAGTTAGTTTAGCGGCCAGCTATCTAAACGTGTTATCATGGTCAAATTACCATACAGGGGGCACCAATTTAAATAGGTAAATATGTAAATACGCCCCTGATCACACACAAACACAGTTCACTTTCATAGTAGCCACATACAAACAACATGATAATTTTGCTGGTTGTATAATTCCTTCTCGCATCTCTGCGCTCTCCTCTCACTTTTTTTTGCTTGTGTACTTCAGTGCACAACACATCAGCTGTCTGTGACCAGGCGAAATAACCTTTCCAAGACAAACCTTCACATCATAACTGCTAACCGCTACACACAGCCTACATCATTGTCACCATATTAGCTAATGTCAAAGTCAACATAGCTACTTGAACTAGCACGTTAGTAAACCCACTACAATCATGCAGTACAGTCAGCAAGCAGTTTAGCAGTTACACCGGCAGGCCCTGGTGGCAATACATTTATAAAACCAAAAGCTTACCTTGACATGGAAGAGTTCCAGTGTTGGATAGCCATAGCCAGCTAGCTAACATAGCATCCCTCTCTGTTTGAGCTGGGTATTTGAGTAGGCTAAACTAGCTAGCTGCATTTGCTAGCTAAGTGAAACTGACCTTTTTTTTAATCAAAATATAGCTAGCTGTCTCTCTTGCTTCTCCTTCATTTTTAAAGAAATTAGTTTGTTCAAAACTGTTCAACTATTGTCTTTCTCTGAGTCAACTACTCACCACATTTTATGCAGGGCAGTGCTAGCTATAGCTGTAGCTTATGCTTTCAGTACTAGATTAATTCTCTGATCCTTTGATTGGGTGGACAACATGTAAGTTCATGCTGCTAGAGCTCTGATAGGTTGGAGGATGGCCTCCGGAAGTTGTCAGAAACTCATAATTACGGTGTAAGTCTATGGAAGGGGGTGAGAACCATGAGCCCCCCAGGTTTTGTATTCAAGAGCTTCAAGTTCCTCGGTGTCCACATCACTAAGGAATTATCATGGTCCACACACACCAACACAGTCGTGAAGAGGGCACGACAATGCCTCTTCTCCCTCTGGAGGCTGAAAAAATTCGACATGGGCCCTCAGATCCTCAAAGTCCTACAGCTGCACCATGAGAGCATCTTGACTGGCTGCACCACCGCTTGTTATGGCAACTGCTTGGCAGCTGACCGCAAGGCACTACAAAGGGTAGTGCGTACGGCCCAGTACATCACTGGGGCCAAGCTTCCTGCCATCCAGGACCTCTATACCAGGCGGTGTCAGAGGAAGGCCCTAAAAATTGTCAAAGACTCCAGCCACCCAAGTCATAGGCTGTTGTCTCTGCTACCGCACAGCATGCGCTACCGGTGCACCAAGTCTGGAACCAACAGGACCCTGAACAGCTGCTACCCCCAAGCCATAAGACTGCTAAAGCTTCAATCACATCTGTCATCAGTTGTACAAGGTTTCCAGTCTGGCTTCCGGCCCTTGCATAGCACAGAAACATCTCTGGTTAAAGTTTCCAATGACTGCTGATTCAGGATCTCCCAGCATCCTTCTCCTCTTAGATCTCAGTGCTGCTTTTGACACCGTAGAACACTTCATCCTCCTGCAGCGTTTCAGAGAACACACTGCTGTCTCTGGAACAGCTCTAAACTGGTTCTCCTCCTACCTCTCCAATAGGAAGTATTACATCCCTATTGGAGAGGCCAGATTGGAGGAGTCTGCAGTCACATCTGGTGTTCCACAGAGGTCAGTGCTGGGGCCTATCCTGTTTTTAATTTACATGCTCCCTCTCGGCCTAATCCGAAGAGATTATAACCTCAACTTCCACTGCTACGCTGACGATACCCAGGTTTACATTAACAACCATCCCTGCCCTAGCAAAACTCAGCAGCTGCCTAGAGGACATCAGGGAATGGATGAAAGAGAACTTCCTCCAGTTGAAGAGTAGCAAGACTGAGGCTATGCTTATTTTGACACCCAAGCAGGTCATCAGTGCTGGAAACATCTGCCATACAATCAACAGCCAGGCCATCCGCTTGTCCTCTGTCATCTCCATCCTAGGAGTCAAGTTTAATCTTTCTCTGTCCTTCGATGCCCACATCAAACAAATATGCAAAACATAATGTTGCCATCTTAAAAACTTTGCCCAGGTCATACCATCACTTTCCCAGCCAGATGCAGAGAAACTCATCCATGCCTTAATCTTTGGCCATGCGCTGTTTGGGGGCCTCCCAGCCAAATCACTAGATAGCCTCCAACTAATCCAGGAAAGTGCTGCCAGGGTCCTGATCAGGACCAAGAGGTCAGACCACATCACCAAGATCCTGGCCTAACTCAACATCAGTGACCTCATCTCATTCAGCGAGCCACTTTGCAATCTCTGCTCCTGCCACTCTACTGCTTCAAGTCCTCAAGACATGTCTCAGAACTATGGCATTCCGAGCCTTCTGCTCCCTTGCCCCTATGGAATGCTCTCCCTGACCATCTGAGAGCCTCTCCATCACTCAGAACCTTTAAAACGGGACTTAAAATTCACTTCTGCAGAATGTCTTTTTCATAGTCCTAGTCCCAATCTAAAATGTATACTGGAAAAATATATAAATGCAACAATTTCAAAGATTTTATTGAGTTACATACAGTTTAAATAAGGAAATTAGTCAATTTGAAATAAAGGCCCTAATCTATGGATTTCACATGACTGGGCAGGGGTGCTGAAATTAACATTTGATAGCTCTGGTGGACATTCCTACAGTCAGCTTGCCAATTGCACGCTCCCTCAAATTTCACATTTTTAGAGTGGCTTTTTATTATCTCAAGCACAAGGTGCACCTGTGTAATGATCATGCTGTTTAATCAGCTTCTTGATATGCCACACCTGTCAGGTGGATGGATTATCCTGGCAAAGGAGAAATGCTCACTAACAGGGATGTAAACACATTTTTGTACAAAATTTGAGAGAAATTAGCTTTTTGTACGTATGGAACATTTCTGCAATCTTTTATTTCAACTCATGAAACATGGGACCAACACTTTACATGTGTTTACATTTTTGTTCAGTATATTTAGCACCTAACCCACTTGCTATTTTACCTGCCTTGATTCTAAATGTATGTCGTCTTTATTGTATATACATAATGTTTTTCTCAGTAGAGCTTTGAGAACTCTGTAATGAAAAGCGCTATACAAATTAATTGTATTATTATTATTATTACTAATAATGTAATATATATTGTAATAGATGCGGTCACAGGTGTGTGTGTGCGAGAAAGACACTGAATGTGTGTGTTTTGATGTACCATGTTGGTGATGGCTCTTATTTAGCATCCCGTTGTTAGTAAAATAATAAGATAATTGAAAGAACCCCTCCCTGCACACCCAGACACCCACCATTAGGTCAGTATGCTAGGTCATAATGTCACACATTGTTAAAAGCACACAGGAACTTTATATCTATATGGATCCAGGACTAGTGCTCAAACATAATAGGGAATACAGGAATTTATTGGTGAGATACAAGTTAAGGGATAAGTATTTTATAAAATCGATATTGGTCACTTCCTGAATTGTAAACCTGTGTGTTCCTTCCTCTTCCTGTCAGGTGACTATGATGGACAGGGAGGCGGCAGAACGGGCATGTAAAGACCCCAACCCCATCGTCGACGGTAGGAAGGCTAACGTCAACCTGGCCTACCTGGGAGCCAAGCCCCCCAGCCCACAGACAGGTGAGTCATGCGTGCACACACACACACACAGAGACCAACCCCACGCATACACAGACACACACACACACACACACACACTACGCAAACATGTGAGCAGATGGCACGTGCATACACACTCTCAGCTGACGACTATTATAGCTACATTCCTCTACATTATACGGTACACACACCACACATTTGATGGCAGACCCAGCTGTGGTCAGGCACAGTGTGACTGTACAGTGTGAACCACCAGCCTACATCTGCGCCCCTTCAGACTACACACATACACCAAACCATCTGTCACTCTGTGGAGTCTATGGGAAAATGTAGGGCTCAAAAGTACTGCACTACTGTAAAGAGAATAGGGTGACATTTTAGATGTAGCATATGTGTGACCGACGCACAGTAGCGACAACTGTAGTATACTGTATCTCGATGTTGGGTTGTTGTTGCTTTGTTACACGTCAAGCATGCAGTTGATGTGCTATGATGAGTGTACAAACTATTTTGAACTCCTGCTCTTTCCATGACATATGGACCAGTTGAATACAGGTGAAAGCTATGATCCCTTATTGATGTCACTTGTTAAATCCACTTAAATTCAGTGTAGAAGTTTAAAGAAGGATTTTTAAGCCTTGAGATAATTGAGCCATGGATTGTCTGTTTGCCATTCAGAGGGTGAATGGGCAAGACAAAATATTTAAGTGCCTTTGAATGGGGTATGGTGGTAGGTGCCAGGCGCACCGGTTTGAGTGTACCAAGAACTGCAATGCAGCTGGGTTTTTCACGCTAAACAGTTTCCTGTGTGTATCAAAAATGGTCCCCAACCCAAAGGACATCCAGCCAACTTGACACAACTGTGGGAGGCATTGGAGTCAACGTGGGCCAGCATCCCTGTGGAACACTTTCAACACACTGTAGAGTCCATGACATTGAGGCTGTTCTGAGGGCAAAAGGGGCTGCAACTCAATATTAGGAAGGTGTTCCTAATGTTTTGTACACTCAGTGTACTGTATGTCAGCTTGGTATTTTGTTGTGTGTCTGTGAGAGTGAGATGTGGAAAGAGGGAGAGAGAAAATAGGGAGAGGTTGTTTATGAGAGAGGGGAAGGGAGAGGGAGAAATAAACAGATCTGTTTCTTCCTTGTTCTGTGTGACTCCCCTCACCCAGGGAGTCATGATAAACACAACAGGAGAGAATGACCAAAGGGTGTGGGTGTGTTTGTGTGAAGAGTTACAGGAACATTAAGTGTTAGTGAGAAAAAAGGAGGGGATTGAGAGGGAGGGAGGCAGGGATAGAAGGAAGGAGAGAGAGGAGTCTCCTCTTACTCATGGTGAACTCAGGAGAGAGAGAGAGAGAGAGAGAGAGAGAGAGAGAGAGAGAGAGAGAGAGAGAGAGAGAGAGAGAGAGAGAGAGAGAGAGAGAGAGAGAGAGAGAGAGAGAGAGAGAGAGAGAGAGAGAGAGAGAGAGAGAGAGAGAGAGAGAGAGAGAGAGAGAGAGAGAGAGAGAGAGAGAGAGAGAGAGAGAGAGAGAGAGAGAGAGAGAGAGAGAGAGAGAATTGGCGCCTTTTCCTAGACCATGTTGCTATGTGCATAAGAGCAAAGTTAAGCAGCATATTGGTGTTGAGAACAATGTGGCGGAGGCAGCAGCGGCGTTAGATGAGAACAGCCCTGGCCTTAATTGTCTAAGAAAAGTGAGGAGAGAGGAAAACCCATCTTAATTAGGTCTGTAATCAATAGCCTAACTGTTAAATGTGCCTGGCTTTATAAATCATCCATATCTACAGAAATAAGACAGATCCTGCTACTGTTTGAGTGTTTGTTTAATAGCCTACTGATTCTGTGAGCGCCAAGCCTCAGGCAACCACATGTCAGATAAATTGCAGAATTTATGAAAATGTTTTTCACCTTCATAATAAAGGCTTTACACTTTTTTTTGTTAGAACATCGTCTCTGGTATTACTTATAATTTATTTAGTGTTTACACTTCCAAATTTTCAGAAAAATTATATTTATAATAATAATAACCCTAATTGTTCTTGATATCTGTGTTATTATACTATTGTTATTATTATAATCATAATAATAACTAATGTTATCATTAGTAGGCTTAGTATAGCAACCTTGTGTAACCACCACTGAGCTGTAGGCCAAAGAGCACATCCTGTTTAGTCTTAATACCATAACTTACTTAGGCCTACATTTCAATACTTATATTGGCTACTGTATCAATCAATCATTCATTCGTTGATATGAAATGCAATCAAGCATTTTCGTTTTAAAATAAAGCGACCCTTGAATAAATAAATAAACTGTTTCATTTCAGAAATTACATTCACAAATGAATGTGACTGTTTTTAGTCTTTGCTATAATTAATTTGGAGGTGACAGGTGTAGCCTGGTGGTTAGAGCGTTGGGCCAGCAACTGAAAGGTTGCTGGATCAAATCCCCGAGCTGACAAGGTAAAAATGTGTCGTTCTGCCCCTGAACAAGTCAGTTAACCCACTGTTCCCCTGTAGGCCGCCATTGTAAATAAGAATTTGTTCTTAACTGACTTGCTTAGTTAAATGTAAAAAACATTTTTTTAAAGGCTTTACAAAAAAAACATTACAATAAACTCTCTGGTACGCTTATAGTTTATTTAGTGTTGTTTACATTGTTCCAAACGGTCATAAAAATTATATTGTAATCTAACAGCACCTGCTTGGCACACATAATATGAAAGCAGAGCTTGTTCCTTAACTTATTTTTCTTGATCTCCAGTATTTTCAACAACTAGTCAAATTTATTCCACACATCCGACTTCCCCTTTACCTCCTAAGCAACCAGTAAATATTCCCCCGTTTCGAGTTTATTTGTAACATCCTCTGCATCTATTTTGCTGTCACATGCATTGAGTTTGTTATAACCAATTTATTGATGTGATTAGGATATGCAATAAGTCAGGCCCTATTGGTCATGTGCATGCGATGCATACATGTGTACGTAAAGAGAGCAAGGTTTGAGGGAATAGGGAATGTTTATCCTAAGCAAATGAGGGATTTTGGTAACATGACTTTTCAGTCAGAAACAACGGGTGCTAGTCAGTCACTCACTGTCATTTTTTTAACATGGAGCAGCAAGTCTGAGCACAATCAAATCAATTGCGGTCATACTCCCTCTAGCAATTTGTGTGTCTTAGTTATTTAATTTAACAGTGTGCTTAAAGCATCAGACAAGCTCAGTGCATAAAGTTGATTTGATTAAAACCCATAAGATGTGTCTATATAGAGAGAATGTGTCAGCGCATGTGTGTTGTTTCTCATGTGTCCCTGTGGATTCACTGTTTCACTTGTTTAAAAAATGCCAAAGTCTGTTCAACTTACCGAGGGAAGGAGGGACAGAGAGATGAAAAGTAAGAGTGGTAGGAACTCTTCCTCCAGGAACACTCTGTCCACTATGCAGGCTCTGTCTGTCTGTCCTGTCTTTAGCTCAGATGTCCCTAGCTGTCTTCTCTCTCTTCAGTATCTGATGGTCTCTGACCCTGACATGTTTTATCTGTTCTCTCTCAGGTTTCTCCATCAGAGTGCAGCATGTCCACCCCGCCCTGATCCAGAGGCAGTATGGGTAAGGAGCAACCAATGGACACGTTCGAGCAGATACATTTGGTCAAGTCGGTGACCATCGTTGGTCACCACCATTTAAAGTGTGTTGCATTATGATTATAAAAATTGTCTGACTTGTGATCAAATGTCATACAGTTTTTGATGAAGTTGCTGCAGTTGCTTCTCACCAACTGCACCATGCAGGCATCACCTCCATTGTGGGAGGCACTATTTGTCAACCAATCATTAGGGTGTTTTTGTTTGACCCACTCAAAGATGTAACTAAAACAGGAACCAACTTTTCCACGATTCTAAAGTTTCAGGGCATACAAATGATATTTGAGACCTCTAATCAATTAATTGTATACATATTATGTTTGTGAGTGTGTGATATGGGGGTAGAGAAGTTTATTTATACATTTATACAAAAAAACATTTGTATACAATAGCAGCTAGCTATGTAATAATCATTTGGTGGGTGATTATTATATTTGTCCTATCGACAGATTTTTTTCACCTCGACTCGGGACTTGAAACAATCGACTTTTCGGTTACTGGCCCAATGCTCTAACAGCTAGGCTACCTGCCATGTTGATCTGAGCCTTGCTGTTTGAAAACCACTACAGTGTCCCACTTTCGGCTGTCGCAGATGCACCTCCCCCGACTTCACTCACCGACTTTTGTCTACAGTCTGCTTTAAGCTTACCGCTTGAACACACTCAGTGTCTCACTGTCTGTCATTACTTTCCCTTATCTGTTCTCTTCATCTCTTCCTCCCATCTCCTCTGTCACGAATGCCATACACAGTATTTTCTGTTGTCTATTTCTCCTTCTGGTCACCTGTCTGTCCCTCTTTCTGTCTATCTGTGTCTAACGTGAGATGCCTGGGCTTCCGAGGCTAATCTTTGTCTGTCTAGTTGTGTGTTCATCCCTTTGTTGTAACTAACCGTCTCATGCAGTCTGAGAATGACCCTTCCCTCAGCCAGCTGTGCTACTGTCAGTTACATGATGTCAGTGAGAATACCCAGATTCCTGCCTGCTTCACTTAACTGGCTGGCCTGCTGCTGTTTCCTAACATGGCTACATTTGGACATGGGGATATTCTTAGCCTGCTTATGGCTCTCTTTCTCTTTCTCCGCCCCCCACCCCCTCTTTATCTTTCCTTCATATCTTTCTCTCTCTCTTTCTCTCCCCCCTCTGTATCTTTTTTCTTTCTTTCATTCTTTCTCTCTTTCTCTCTTTCTTTCTTTCTTTCTCTCTTTCTTTCTCTCTTTCTTTCTCTCTTTCTTTCTCTCCCCCTCTGTATCTTTCCTTCATCTTTCTTTCGTTCTTTCTCCCCCTCTTTCTTTCTTTCTTTCTTTCTCTTTCTTTCTTTCTCCCCCCTTTCTCTCTTTCTCTCTTTCCCTCTCTCTCTCTCCTTCATATCTCTCTCTCTTTGCTTCATACCTCTCTCTTTGCTTCATATCCCTCTCTCTCTCTTTGCTTCATATCCCTCTCTCTCTCTCTTTGCTTCATATCCCTCTCTCTCTCTCTTTGCTTCATACCTCTCTCTCTCTTTGCTTCATACCTCTCTCTCTCTTTGCTTCATACCTCTCTCTCTCTCTCTCTCTGTGTTTGTTTGTGCTTGCGTTTATGTGAGGAAGAGCACTGTTGACACATACTCCCTGTTGAAACCCTGTTTCAAGCAACTCACTCTCATGCTGATCAGTGTCAGTCTGGTTCTGAATATTCAGTACCAAAGTTATTGCAGTGATCTACTTCGCAACTGAAGCCTGCTAACTCACTCTGTTTAACCCAGAAACAAAACATTTCTGACATCTGATTGGTCAGAAGTGAGATGACCAGAGCTGTCCATGTCTCCTGATGAGTGCTATACTATATTAGGCTAAATGACCATTTTCCTATTCTGTGAGGCCGGTCTGGTTGGGCTGTGTGTTCTGTAGACTAGAGCAGTATCCGAGATTGTGATAGGCCCTTCAAACCCCCATGCCTCACAGGGCTATTAATATTGCAGCCGCCAGTCCTCAATTATTGAATGATATATTGAGTGATAAGGGAATTGAGGCTGACCCAGATGAGCCTTTGAATGAATGATGGCAGTTCTCCTTCAGAGAACCAATGGAAATTAAAGCACAGGTTCTCCATCTCCTCTACTGGGTTTGATCATGATAATATCACTGTCTGTCTGCCACCACAATGAAAATGACTTGCTCTTTCTTCATCTTCTGTGGAAGTCACTAGGTATAGAATGTTCAACTTGTCACTCAGTTGGTTGAGCATGGCACTTGCACTGCCAGGGTTTTGGGTTCGATTCCCATGGGGGACCAGTATGAAAATGTATGCACTCACTACTGTGTCGCTCTGGAAAAGAGCATCTGCTAAATGACTAAAATGTAAAAAAGAGATTGATCTATATTCATGAAGCCTTGACTACCCTGTCAAAACACACGCCCAAAAAACACACCCAAACTCATAATTCTGGCAGTAAGTAAGCACCATTATCTCAACTAATACTGTCATACTCCTCCTGTGGGGAGTTCCTCCTTCTTAAGCCATGCTCAGCTTCTCCAGGGGCTTTCCTGGCCTGGGGTTTACATATGGTCCTGTGTGTCTGTCTGTCATGTGTTTAAGTGAAGAGGGGACTAAGTATTAATGCTAGGAGTGGCCGTAAAGAGGGGTGTGTCTGTGTTTGCGCGCATGTCATGTGGGAGTTCAGGATGTGGTCCAGTGCCCGTGGCTGCCCTCTCTCTGTCTCTAGGGCCCCTGAGGCACCCTCTGTTCCAGCTAGCTGGCAGGGTGCTGACAGAAGTGAGATTTAGCACTTTATTAAAATTCTGTTCTTTTTTTGAAGTAGGAGGCCGGGCAGGTGTGGTGTTTTAAGGGCTGGGGTGTGTTTCCTGTTGAAACACAGAGATAGGGGGGGGGGGGGGGGGGGGGGGGGGGGATCAGTCACTGCACACACCTGTTTGGGGGAACAGACAGGACAGGATGTGAGGGCTGTGTGGGGGTGTGTGTGCATTGAAAGTAGAGTTGTCCTTTGCTGATTTGGCAGTGTTAGAATGACTCAAACTGAGCCTCGCTGGTAAACATCCTATCATCCTCCCACTCTTTCTCTCTTTACAGTCTCCTCATTCCCTTACCTTTTCCTCCCTTACTTTCTCTTTCTTGCTCTTTCGCTCTCTCTTCTCTCTCTCTGCCTGTATTTTACCCTTTATATCCTCTAACCCTCTTCCATCCCCTCTGTTGGGTATTGGGGACAAACCAAACTGTTTTCCCTAAGGTGTTTTTTTTCTGCTTCCCAGCGACCAAATTAGACGAAGCTCACCACTAAAATAGCCAATTCTAAAAATCTAATTATCACAACTCCTCTGAAAGGCATTGACATTTACAAACATCTGATCATGCACACACTCCCATTGTGTGGTATTATTTTACAAGGATCCTGATTCACATATTATGTGTGCTTGATGGAACTCTTTACATACAGTATACAGGGGTATCTTAGTTGGCTAATACTATGCCAAAGCTAGCACTGCTCGAAAGATGAGTGTCCAATGCCGTGTCAGTCATTCACTGCTGCCTCTCCCTCTCTCCCTCTCTCCCTCTCTCCCTGACTCCCACCTCCCAACGCATGACCTTTTGTGTCACCAGAACTATTAAAAGCTGCAGCATCCTAAGGCATGATAGATATGATGGGTGATCCTTCACCTCTTCTTGCTATCTCTCCATCCTTCCGCCTTCCCTCTTTCTCTCTCTCTCTCCCACTCACTACAGCCTTGGCTAGTTGAAATGGACAGTAGGAGAGAGGGAGTGGAGAGCTCAGTCAGGTTGTTCTGCTCTCATGGGTCTGTTTGTGAATACTGTACACCCACGCTGCCTGCTGCACCAATCAATCCTGTCTTGCTGCCCTCCCTCTCTCCTGCATCTGTATGTGTAGGGTTGTGAAAACGTTTACTGTACGTGTATGTGTGTATATTTGTGCATTATCTACTGTAGATGTGTTTTTACTGTACATTTGTGTATGCCACATTGTGTGTGTGTCTGCCACTGAGGACGTGAGTCAAGGGGAGCTAGGAGGCGAGGGGAGGCCTAGCTCCCTCTCATAGATTGCCACTGTCACATTGGATCCATCAGCCTGATGCACAGGGCAGAGCAGGCCAGCAGCACAACACAGACGGACGGACGAGACTTGTAATTCCAGTGTGTGAGGCAGTTGTTCTTTGGTCCTTTTGTCAGTAGTGTGTGCGTGCAACCCATTAAACTTTGTTTCTCCCTCTGTATTTTGGGGTAAGCAGCTCTGAGCCCTCGTTTGTCTCCGGATCAGCAGTTAGGAGCACTGTCTCAGTTATTAGGTTATTATTGGGTAAAGAAAGAATAAGGTCATGGATTTGGACAGGCCAAGCTGGTCCAGAGACCGTTATTATTTCAGATGTTGGATATAGGCCCCCTCTATTGTTCTGTCACTTCTTGCTCAACAGCTCTGATCTATTTTTGCAGCTGTCAGTGGAACTGAAGCAAGTTACGTTTATAAGTGGGCAGCCTAAGGCAAGGTGAATTGTGGGAAGACAACAGTGTTGTATGTACCCTTTAATTACAATGGCTCAGAATCATACTGATGCTGTCGTGTGTACTATGATGCTTACTATTATTAGAAATAAATATTTTACCAGATAAGTTAACTGAGAACACATGATGGCGCCGGAGGGGATGGCTGCCCTCTTATTAGTTCTTAACCAACCATGCTATTTATTTATTTTTTGTGTTTGTAACTTGTTTTGTACATAATGTTGCTGCTACCATCTCTTATGACCGAAAAGAGCTTCTGGACATCAGAACTGTGATTACTCACCTCAGATTAGACTAAGAGTTTTTCTTCAATGAGTCAGACGGGAGGGAGATACTACAGACACCCGACCAGGCCCAGATCCCCGTCATTTGCTGGAGAAGGAAATGGAGATCAGGGTGCCTTGTGAGGATCAGGTGACGAGTGGCTAATCTACCTTTGCCTTCCGTCCTGCTAGCTAATGTTGAATCGCTGGAAAATAAATGGGACGAACTGAAAGCAGGTATATCCTATCAACGGGACATTTAAATGTAAACAACAGCTGGTGCACGATATCTAAGGAAGTCTTGATGTTTTGCTTGCCTGAGGTAGAGTATCTCGCGATAAGCTGTAGACCACACTATCTACCTAGAGAGTTTTCATCTGTATTTTTCGTAGCTGTCTACATACCACCACAGACCGATGCTGACACTTAAACCACACTCAATGAGCTGTATACCGCCATAAGCAAACAGGAAAACGCTCATCCAGAGGCAGCACTCCTAGTGGCCGGGGACTTTAATGCAGGGAAACTTAAATCAGTTTTACCTTATATCAGCATGTTAAATGTGCAACCAGAGAGGAAATTATTCTAGACCACCTTTACTCCACACACAGAGATGCGTACAAAGCTCTCCCTCGCCCTCCATTTGGCAAATCTGACCATAATTCTATCCTCCTGATTCCTGCTTACAAGCAAATATTTAAGCAGGAACCACCAGTGACTCGATCCATAAAAAAAGTGGTCAGATGAAGCAGATGCTAAACTCTGACGAACCATCGAATAGGCAAAGCGTCAATACAGAACTAAGATCGAATCGTACTACACCGGCTCACACACTCGTCGGATGTGGCAGGGCTTGCAAACTATTACAGACTACAAAGGGATGCACAGCCGAGAGCTGCCCAGTGATACGAGCCTACCAGACGAGCTAAATAACTTCTATGCTCGTTTCGAGGCAAGTAGCACTGAAACATGCATGAGAGCATCAGCTGTTCCGGACAACTGTGTGATCACGCTCTCCGCAGCCGATGAGAGTAAGACCTTTAAACAGGTCAACATTCACAAGGCCGCAGGGCCAGACGGATTACCAGGACGTGTACTCCGAGCATGCTCTGACCAACTGACATTTTCAACCTCTCCCTGTCTGAGTCTGTAATGCCAACATGTTTCAAGCAGACCACCATAGTCCCTGTGCTTCCTGCTTTAATTTTTCCAGCAGCATCTGGTCTCCCATCCAGGGACCGACCAGGCCCAACCCTGCTTAGCTTCAGAGGGAAGCCAGCAGTGGGATACTGTGTGGGCGGGCGTAGGTTTTTGACATTCTCTCATGCCTATGATAATTAATCGTACACCAAGGACTCACAGTGGTTGTGATAATTATGATGGGGGGTGGTTTCTGTCCTCTCAGGGGGTCAAGTTGAGCGTTTTGAAAGGGTGGTGAGTGATATTGTGGATGTGTGCATATCTCTCCTACATGGTAGGTTGGTCTGTCCTTATTTGTGGCCTTAAGTCCATGTGAAATGTGGGTATACAATAGTGCTGTATGTCCTCTGTAATTACAGTGGTGTGGTATATAATCCACAGATACTGTAAATAAACTGTCTATTTTGTGTATGTGCCTTTTTCTCCACGATGGCTGAGCCCTCTGTGCCGTTAGGCGTGTGCGTGCACGCTAATGTATAACTGTATACTAAACACTAATGTATTGCTATCTTTCTTTCCATCTGTCTCTTTAGATTGGCCCAGCAGTGTATGTACCCCCAGGCCTTCCTCCAGCCCAGTCTGGTGCTCCAGTCCCACCTCAGCCCCTCTCAGGCCTCCCTCACTTCTCCATATCTGGACTACAGCTCAGCCTATGCCCCCTACACCTCCACCACCTCCACTGGCCTGGAGCACTACCCCTACACCCCCTCCCCCTCGCTCTCTGCCAGCTACCTCAGCTACCCCTATACCCCCTCCCCCTCACCCTCCGCAAGCTACCTCAGCTACCGCTACTCCCCCGCCACACATAGTCCCACCATTTCCGCCCCCCTTACCCCGCCCGTCCACCCCTCCCTCAACCCCTTTGCTGGCCTCTCTGTCCCCCCTGCTGCCTACTTCCAATACTCCCTCCACCAGCCTGACCACATGCTGTGAGGGTGGACCTGGGAGAGGGAGGTGTGGTGATGTTGGGTGAGGATGATCAAAGGGGGGCACTGATGACAACATGAATGGAGACTTGGAACAGGAGGATTATTGCGCTATGACCTGTGACATCATCAGTATGAGACTCCCGACAGCCGATGAGAGAGTGGGTTCTGAATCCAAAGGGCTTTGTCAAAACGAAACACACTGGGACGTCTTCCTGTTTTTCTATTAGGGTTATTATCCATTGTTGTCGTAGTTGTTACTATGCTACTATTGCTGTTGTCGCCAATGTTTATACGAATGTTTTTAGCTAATGATGGAAGTAAGAGCTATCCCTGTGTCCAATGCCAAACATGATGGAGTCAATGGAACATGAGAACTGAAAGAGGGGAATGAATGATTCTGGATCAACCTAGATCCTTGCACTCCTCCTTACCAATACAGAACACCCACTTCGTACACCAAGCCAAGGCCAGCCCTTCAATGTAGTGGATGGGGCTTGAAGGTTGGGCGAAGAAGGGTTGGGTAGCCATTATATTTAACTAGATGCTCCACCTCTCTCTTCTGGAAGTTGTACTGAACGTTTCACTAGCGATGTGAGAGAGAGGCAGCATCCTCTTCTGGACATTTCTTCAGGAATACCTTTCTCTACGTGGCCTTATAGCCTCTCTCTGTTTCCATGTCCTCCATGAGTGCAAGTAAGTTATTGCAGATTGAGAATCACACTTTCACTGAATATGCAATTATTATTCTGATGGAGTATGGGATGAATATTTATAAGGTAGGCAACATTGTAACATGCTTTTTATATCAATGTTACTCTAACTTAATCATGTCAAGTCAGATTTTTGTAAAGAAGGTATTTCCTTATTCATGTTTATCCTCAGAGACCTGCAGCAGCTGGGGTAACTGACTATCTCAGTATTGTTTAAAGTGAGCAGAGGCAGAAACTACAGGCTAATGGAGGATGTATGATCTGGTTGTGGAATAGTAATGTAATGTTTTAATGATACAAGTGTTGTCCATCAGGTGAGTTGATGTCTGCTAGAACCTGACTGATGCTATGGGCTACACTCATGTATGTGTACATATATGTGTACAGTCGTGGCCAAAAGTTTGTAGAATGACACAAATATTAATTTCCACAAAGTTTACTGCTTCAGTGTCTTACGATATTTTTGTCAGATGTTACTATGGTATACTGAAGTATAATTACAAGCATTTCATAAGTGTCAAAGGCTTTTATTTACAATTACAAGAAGTTGATGCAAAGAGTGAATATTTGCAGTGTTGATCCTTTTTCAAGACCTCTACAATCCACCCTGGCATGCTGTCAATTAACTTCTGGGCCACATCCTGACTGATGGCAGCCCATTCTTGCATAATCAATGCTTGGAGTTTGTCAGAATTTGTGGGGTTTTGTTTGTCCCCCCGCCTCTTGAGGATTGACCACAGGTTCTCAATGGGATTAAGGTCTGGGGAGTTTCCTGGCCATGGACCCAAAATATCGATGTGTTGTTCCCCGAGCCACTTAATTATCACTTTTGCCTTATGGCAAGGTGCTCCATCATGCTGGAAAAGGCATTGTTCGTCACAACTGTTCCTGGATGGTTGGGAGAAGTTGCTCTCGGAGGATGTGTTGGTACCATTCTTTATTCATGGCTGTGTTCTTAGGCAAAATTGTGAGTGAGCCCAGTCCCTTGGCTGTGAAGCAACCCCACACATGAATGGTCTCAGGATGCTTTACTGTTGACATGACACAGGACTGATGGTAGCGCTCACCTTGTCTTCTCCGGACAAGCTTTTTTCCGGATGCCCCAAACAATCGGAAAGGGGATTCATCAGAGAAAATGACTTTACCCCAATCCTCAGCAGTCCAATCCCTGTACCTTTTGCAGAATATCAGTCTGTCCCTGATGTTTTTCCTGGAGAGAAGTGGCTTCTTTGCTGCCCTTCTTGACACCAGGCCATCCTCCAAAAGTCTTCACCTCACTGTCCGTGCAGATGCACTCACACCTGTCTGCTGCCATTCCTGAGCAAGCTCTGTACTGGTGGTGCCCCGATCCTGCGGCTGAATCAACTTTAAGAGACGGTCCTGGCGCTTGCTGGACTTTCTTGGGCGCCCAGAAGCCTTCTTCACAACAATTGAACTGCTCTCCTTGAAGTTCTTGATGATCCGATAAATGGTTGATTTAGGTGCAATCTTACTGGCAGCAATATCCTTGCCTGTGAGGCCCACGGTTGACAGAGGAAGAACAATGATTCCAAGCACCACCCTCCTTTTGAAGCTTCCAGTCTGTTATTCGAACTCAATCAGCATGACAGAGTGATCTCCAGCCTTGTCCTCGTCAACACTCACACCTGTGTTAATGAGAGAATCACTGACATGTCAGCTGGTCCTTTTGTGGAAGGCTGAAATATAGTGGAAATGTTTTTTGGGGGGGATTCAGTTCATTTGCATGGCAAAGAGGGACTTTGCAATTCATCTGATCACTCTTCATAACATTCTGGAGTATATGCAAATTGCCATCATACAAACTGAGGCAGCAGACTTTGTGAAAATTAATATTTGTCAATATTTGTCATTCTCAAAACTTTTGGCCACGACTGTATACGTCAAATGTATACACGCGTGACTAAGTCGCTTTGGATAAAAGCGTCAGCTAAATGGCATATATGTGTGGGGGATACAGTATTTGTCTGTGTGTGAGTGCATGTCAGTGTATGAGTCATGTGTGTTTTGGTTAGGCAAGTGTCATCCCCTGGCCCCCGTTGTAAGCCATTGTGAGAGTCAGTGTTGTGCCATCGTCTCTGAGCCAGCTGCAGTTTAGGGTACAGAGCTGCTCCAGGAATCTCTATGTGCGGTACCACCTTATTTACATGTATAATGAAGCCATACAACCACATCAGAAATATGTATAATAAAAATTATTTGTTATTACACACAGTCACATGTTTGTTTTTTGCAAACCAAAATGACGTGTGTGTGTGTGTGTGTGTGTGTGTGTGTGTGTGTATAAGTGTTGGTCTGTGTGCTCTGGTACATTCAGATGATGATGATGTGTACATTATGTGTGCGTGTGTGTGGACACTGGAACATTTGTTTATTGTTCTGGTGAACCTTGCCCATGAGTTGTTTAGCCACGGACCATCAAGTCTACTGTAGTTCTGCTATGTGTGACACAGAGATAGATAGAGGACTCATCTTTATATCTATGCCATTATAGCGTCTGTGACAGCATGGGCAGTGCCATTGAGGCTACAACCCATAGGAATCCCCACCTAGTTGACTACTTTGACTACTTTAAAATGGCGGAAGCATGGTGGAAGCTGCCCATGCTAAAACAGCCTTTTACCATGAGATGCCTCTATCATTCATGGTGTGACAACTCAGCAGCCAGAAACGTATGGAGCATCACCTTGTGGTCATTCCCATTTACTGAAATCCGATGCAACCAAAGCAGGGCACTGATTGCCGTGCTAGTATAATTATTATTTATTTTTTTCACCTTTATTTAACCAGATAGGCTAGTTGAGAACAAGTTCTCATTTACAACTGCGACCTGGCCAGTTGTAAAAGCAAAGCAGTTCGACACACAACACAGAGTTACACATGGAATAAACAAACATACAGTCAATAATACAGTAGAAAAAAGTCTATATACAGTGTGTGCAAATGAGGTAAGATATGGGAGGTAAGGCAATAAATAGGCCATGGTGGCGAAGTAATTGTTTAGTCTGCCAATAAGAATGTGGTGATTGACAGAGTCGAAAGCCTTGGCTAGGTCGATGAATACGCCTGCACAGTAATGTCTCTTATCGATGGCGGTTATGATATCGTTTAGGACCTTGAGCGTGGCTGAGGTGCACCCATGACCAGCTCTGAAACCAGATTGCATTGCGGAGAAGGTACGGTGGGATTCGAAATGGTCGGGTGATCAGTTTGTTAACTTGGCTTTCGAAGACCATAGAAAGGCAGGGTAGGATAGATATAGGTCTGTAGCAGTTTGGGTCTAGAGTGTCTCCCCTTTAAAGAGGGGGATGATCGCAGCAGCTTTCCAATCTTTGGGAATCTCAGACGATACGAAAGAGAGGTTGAACAGGCCAGTAATAGGGGCTGCAACAATTTCGGGCAGATCATTTTAGAAAGAGAGGGTCCAGATTGTCTAGCCCGGCTGATTTGTAGGGGTCCAGATTTTGCAACTCTTTCAGAACATCAGCTATCTGGATTTGGGTGAAGGAGAAATGGGGGAGGCTTGGGCAAGTTGCTGTGGGGGGTGCAGGGCTGTTGACCAGGGTAGGGGTGGCCAAGTGGAAAGCATGGCCAGCCGTAGAAAAATGCTTATTGAAATTCTCAATTATTGTGGATTTATCGGTGGTGACAGTGTTTCCTAGCCTCAGTGCAGTGGGCAGCTGGGAGGAGGTGCTCTTATTCTCCATGGACTTTACAGTGTCCCAGAACTTTTTTGAGTTTGTGCTACAGGATGCAAATTTCTGTTTGAAAGCTAGCCTTTGCTTTCCTAACAGCCTATGTATTTTGGTTCCTAACTTCCCTGAAAAGTTGAATATCACGGGGGCTGTTCGATGCTAATGCAGTACGCCACAGTATGTTTTTGTGCTGGTCAAGGGCAGTCAGGTCTGGAGTGAACCAAGGGCTATATCTGTTCCTGGTTCTACATTTTTGTAATGGAGCATGCTTATTTAAGATGGTGAGGAAGGCACTTTTGAAGAATAACCAGGCACCCTCTACTGACGGGATGAGGTCAATATCATTCCAGGATACCCCGGCCAGGTCGATTAGGCCTGCTTGCTGAAGTGTTTTAGGGAGTGTTTGACCGTGATGAGGGGTGGTCGTTTGACTGCAGACCCATTACGGATGCAGGCAATGAGGCAGTGATCGCTGAGATCTTGGTTGAAAACAGCAGAGGTGTATTTGGAGGGCAAGTTGGTTAGGATGATATCTATGAGGGTGCCCGGGTTTACGGATTTGGGGTTGTACCTGGTAGGTTAATTGATAATTTGTGTGAGATTGAGGGCATCAAGCTTAGATTGTAGGATGGCCGGGGTGTTAAGCATGTCCCAGTTTAGGTCACCTAGCAGCACGAGATCTGAAGATAGATGGGGGGCAATCAATTCACATATGGTGTCCAGGGCACAGCTGGGGGCAGAGGGTGGTATATAGCAGGCGGCAACGGTGAGAGACTTGTTTCTGGAAAGGTGGATTTTTAGTAGAAGCTCGAATTGTTTTGGTACAGACCTGGATAGTAAGACAGAACTCTGCCGGCTATCTCTGCAGTAGATTGCAACTCCGCCCCCTTTGGCAGTTCTATCTTGGCGGGAGATGTTATAGTTAGGGATGGAAATTTCAGGGTTTTTGGTGGTCTTCCTAAGCCAGGATTCAAACACGGCTAAGACTTCCGGGTTGGCAGAGTGTGCTAAAGCAGTGAATTAAACAAGCTTAGGGAGGAGGCTTCTAATGTTAACATGCATGAAACCAATAATGGAGTAAACTAAACATCACACACATTTTGTATCAAGTTTTTGTGTTTATTTTTCATTTAAATATGGTTTAAACAGCTTTGTGCTCCCATTAAGGATCAAATCATAAAAGGAGACTCAATGAAAAGCTTACACAGTCATTTTGCAGTGAACAGAATCAGTCCAGTCTGGGATACCTTTCCTTTGGATTGTGTTTTTTTTTCTGAACACAAAAGCAGATGGTTTGTGTAAAAATGAATATCATAGCAAATACCACAGTGAAGGGAGGAAAAATGATAATGTCTTAAAAATTGATAATGCTATGAAACATAATCATGATACAAACAGGAGAGTAATGAAAATAAACTAAATAAATCTGCGAACTCGATCAAACACACATACACTCACTTGCAAACACACTCACACACATACAGGCACACACACACACACACACACACACACACACACACACACACACACACACACACACACACACACACACACACACACACACACACACACACACACACAGAGATAAAATTAAGTGATTTGAAAAATGAAACCCTGGTCAAATCAAATGGTATCATACATCCACGTTTTGTGTCTGAAGTGCAGAAAACAAAATGAAACTGAAAAAATGTAGAGATAAAATCTGATAAATAATGAAAAAGCATGTCCATCTTCATTGGTTTCAGTCCTGGGCAATTCCAGTCCTCAGGGAGCCTGATTGGTGTCACACTTTTCCCCCATCCCTAGCAAACACACCTGATTTAAACTAATTGCATTTTTACCTGAAGAACATGATTAGTTGATTATTGGAGTCAGGTGTGTTAGCTGGGGCTGGGGCAAAAGTGTTACACCAATCAAGCCCCAGAGGACTCGAGTTGCCTAGGCCTGACTCAAACCTATACAACTAAAAACCTGGAGTGTTGCCCCTCTATCCTCATCCCAAACCCTTTACCCCATCTACACCCCAACCCCCAACCCTCTATCCTATACCCTTACCCCGACCATACTTACATACCCACCTATATCTCACCCTCACCCCCCACCTGCATACCTCTCCCCTAGTTTCCCTGCTAGACACAGGGTTCACATGCTTCTGTGCTGACAGGTCTGGTCCTTCAGTCTGTGTGGGTGTGTGAGGGGAAGACTTGGTGTGGCTGAGGAGGAGGAGGAGAGGAGAGGTAGTGGGACTGTTGGAGCAGGCACTGGTCACCTCTATCAAACACCATGTCCAGTTCAGGATACAGAGTGAGGTTGGAGGGAGAGGAGTCTCGTTGCATATTGAGGTTGAAGGTTGTGAACCTGTCTGTGTCTGGGTGTGTGTACAGTTTGTGCATCAATATATGTCTGAATCTGCATGTGCCTTTGTGTTAGTTAGTGAGTCAATGAGAGGGACTGTGTATGTGCTCGTGGGATGGGGCCAGCGTGGGGGTTGGCGGACACAGGGCCTGTCCCTTGTCCCCAGACAGGGGCAGGTTTATAGGGCTTGTGTCTTGAGCTCGATGGGCTCCCCGCGGTTGTCCTGCTGGGTCTCCGTCTCGGGGGGTCGGCTGCCCTTCAGTGTGGCCAGGCGCTCAGACAGACCACGCATACGGGGGAACAGCATGAAATCGTACAGAAGAGCTCCCATAGCACCTCCTATCATGGGACCCACCCAGTACACCTGAAACAACACACACACACAAAGTTTATCATGAAGATACGGCACAAGCAACTTGTAATGTTGTATATTAGCTACACTATAATTACTATAAGGTCATAGAATGAGCCATTGTGATTTGATTATTTGATATTTGTACAAAATATTTCAAATTCTACGTCATGGTGTATGACTGTGTGTTTCTTACCCAGTGGTTTACAAAGTTCCTGAAGAGCACAGCGGGGGCGAAAGACCTTGCAGGGTTCATTCCAGCACCGGTGTAGTACATCTACAGCAGAGAAGGACAATAGGGCATTCAGAATACAGTCTGACAAAGAGTGCATTTCTGTTGTACACAATGCAAGTCTGTTTTTGTGTGTGTTCCACTATGAGGATATAAGTGTTTTGGGCATTGCGTGTGTTTTTTCCTACCACTGTGTGTAAGTGTTCGTGTGTGTGTGTTGCTCACCCCCATGAGGTGTCCGATGGTGACAGCGAAGCCGATGGACAGGGCAGCAGAGCCCATGCGTCCGTTCCTCCTCTCATCTGTCACGGCAAAGATACATATCACTAGCTGCATGGTCAGGAACACCTCCACTGTGGTACCCATGCCCAGGCTGATACCAGGCTGCAGCTGTAGATGGCCAGAGGAGAAAAATATGCATCAGACTTGAGGTCCTTTGTGAACAACTCACTTTGTAAAATAAGTGTGTCCTCTTTCTAGTTAAGTGTATATTATGTATACAATTAGTTGTGGCTTTAAAGGCCTGTAACAGGACATGACAGCAATCAAAGATGGAACACATAACTCAAACTGTAAAACGTTCAGGGGCTTCACCGCTATGGCCTCAGCTCTACACAACGCTGATGGCTTGTATTGTGGTCATTGTATCACAGCAACTGTAGTTACCAGTAGGATCCATGATGATCCATGATGATGATGATGATGATTCCCTAATCCCTGTTCATCTCTACCCATTCTAAATCTCCATTAGCATTAAGAAGCCTACCAAACATGTTTTGCTACTTTGAGCTGATATATATGGACCCTTAATGCACCATAAAGGGAATAGGCCCGGTGCTATTTGAGATGTGCACTTGGTGGGTGGGTGGTGCCTTACCGTGTTGAGAGCCATGTTGCCCCTCATGTTGTTGGGGGTGACCCCATAGAGCACAGCGGCCCCGGCCACGGCCCCCAGGATCTGGGCAGCCCAGTAGAAAAAAGCGCGGAACAGGGACATCTGGGAACCCACCAGGTAGGCAAAGGTGACGGCCGGGTTAATGTGGCCGCCACTAATGTGACCAATGGACTGGATCATGGTGGCAGCCGCCAAGCCAAAGCACAGCGCCACATGCAGAATGTGGTTGGGCCCGGTTGTCCAGCGCAGCGCTGCACCCATGCCGAAAAACACAAAGAACATGGTCCCGAAGAACTCTGCGAAGACTGCCCGCCAAAACGTCATGGACCGGAACTCCCACATGCTGGCTGTTCACTGGACGCTCCTTGTAACAGAAAATGTTTTTCTCAACAACAAAAAAAGTTGTCAAGGTGAATCTAGAAAAGGTATGTTTTAAAAGTCTTGTTGCTCGTTTTGCACTTAATTTTTTTTTTTTTAATCCCTTTGGAGGTCAGTTTGCTTGGCTGACCCAAACGCTATCTTACTTAGCCAATCAGTTGGAAGACAAACAGTTAAAAAAGTTGACAGAGGAATCCACCAGACAGATCTAGCTCTAAGCTACGGACGATCTCAAGTTGGCGCGAAGGCAGTCAAACACAACTCAGCTGTGCTCGCTTGCCTCCACTGGCCGCCTGTCGTAGCGACATAGGTGTGTGTATGTGTGTGTTGGAGTGTGTGTGCGTCTCAGAACAGTTGTCAAGAGGAGATGTGCATTGATGCTAGAGGGGTGGTTCTAGAGTAGAGACAGGAATAGACGGACTGTCCTGCGGACGTTTTAGCCTCTCTGACGGAGGGGAGAAGGCCCACCGGGGGCTTTATAACCCCCCCCACCCCCCCACCAGGGCCCAGTGACGCCATAATCCCGAGGGCGGACACACAGAATGGCCCAAATCAAACAAACTTAACCCCTTTGTTGCCCCCCACAACAGAAGAGAGGGGAAGAGAGGGAGCGTAAGGGAGGAAGAGAAAAGGGTGAGAGTGACACGAGAGGGAGGAGGCAATCAAGAAAGAGCAAGTGACTGGGTGAGTATAAGAACTAGGGGTGGAGATCAACCCCACAGAAGTGATGAGAGGAGTTTGTCTAGTCTCATAGTGTCATATAGTGTCGTATGTTATCTGTTGACACATCATAACCATGATAACCATGGGAACAAGTGCTGATGGCGGAGAACACACACAAACACACACACACAGTGATCCAAGGGGGGCCCCAGACAGATGAGCCTTAAGCCAACAGTGTGCGGAATTGACATAAATAGAAATGCCTGACCTTGTGAAACCATTGTCTTAGCATCGAGCATGTGTGCCACATGTGAACAGCGGAACCGCTTGGTTTTTAGAAACATGTTTGTAGTTATCATTCACAACTGATAAGATGTGTTTTTTGCAGATTATTCCCACTGGGCAGAGGTACTGCACTCACACTATTCACTGACCTCAAATCCCAACAGTGTTATTGACAGAGGTATTAAGCATACGTAAGTGGTTATAAGCACTACTTAAGGGCTATGAGCAAAACATTGAAGCTGGGAGCATGACATGGGGACCTTAGATGTCTGCATAACAGAAGCATAGGGCACTTCTTTAAAGCAATTCACTTGACATTGACACCCAAAGCACAGTACAGAGGTATGCATATTTACATATAAACTTTGACTACTGCTCCAAAGTGGTTGAAAACAAATACATTTCTAAACTTAACTAAATAAATGTTTAAGTTGTGAACTAACTACAAATATCAGCATTGTAAAGGGCAGCCCTGCCAAAACAGTCAGGTATCACTTAGACACATCTCTCTCTCTCTCTCTCTCTCTCTCTCTCTCTCTCTCTCTCTCTCTCTCTCTCTCTCTCTCTCTCTCCCTCCCTCTCTCTCTCTGTCTTGCTCTCTCTCTTGCTCTCACTCTCTCTCTCTCAATTTCAATTTAAATTCAATTTAAGGGCTTTATTGGCATGGGAAACATATGTTAACATTGCCAAAGCAAAAGTGAAATAAACAATACAAATTAACAGTAAACATGACTCTCTCTCTCTCTCTCTCACTCTCACTCTCACTCTCACTCTCACTCACTCACTCACTCACTCACTCACTCACTCACTCACTCACTCACTCACTCTTTCTGGGCCAGTGTTCTAGGAGGTGCTGGGCTGCTCGGTGGAGAATTGAATAGACAGAGAATTGAATTCCATGCTGTCACAGTTACCAGCCCTTTCAAGCTTAACATCCTTATCATTTATCGCCCTCCAGGTTCCCTTGGAGAGTTCATCGATGAGCTTGACGCCCTGATAAGTTCCTTTCCTGAGGATGGCTCACCTCTCACAGTTCTGGGTGACTTTAACCTCCCCACGTCTACCTTTGACTCATTCCTCTCTGCCTCCTTCTTTCCACTCCTCTCCTCTTTTGACCTCACCCTCTCACCTTCCCCCCCTACTCACAAGGCAGGCAATACGCTTGACCTCATCTTTACTAGATGCTGTTCTTCCACTAATCTCACTGCAACTCCCCTCCAAGTCTCCGACCACTACCTTGTATCCTTTTCCCTCTCGCTCTCATCCAACACTTCCCACACTGCCCCTACTCGGATGGTATCGCGCCGTCCCAACCTTCGCTCTCTCTCCCCCGCTACTCTCTCCTCTTCCATCCTATCATCTCTTCCCTCTGCTCAAACCTTCTCCAACCTATCTCCTGATTCTGCCTCCTCAACCCTCCTCTCCTCCCTTTCTGCATCCTTTGACTCTCTATGTCCCCTATCCTCCAGGCCGGCTCGGTCCTCCCCTCCTGCTCCGTGGCTCGACGACTCACTGCGAGCTCACAGAACAGGGCTCCGGGCAGCCGAGCGGAAATGGAGGAAAACTCGCCTCCCTGCGGACCTGGCATCCTTTCACTCCCTCCTCTCTACATTCTCCTCTTCTGTCTCTGCTGCTAAAGCCACTTTCTACCACTCTAAATTCCAAGCATCTGCCTCTAACCCTAGGAAGCTCTTTGCCACCTTCTCCTCCCTCCTGAATCCTCCTCCCCCTCCTCCCCCCTCCTCCCTCTCTGCAGATGACTTCGTCAACCATTTTGAAAAAAGGTCGACGACATCCGATCTTCGTTTGCTAAGTCAAACGACACCGCTGGTTCTGCTCACACTGCCCTACCCTGTGCTTTGACCTCTTTCTCCCCTCTCTCTCCAGATGAAATCTCGCGTCTTGTGACGGCCGGCCGCCCAACAACCTGCCCGCTTGACCCTATCCCCTCCTCTCTTCTCCAGACCATTTCCGGAGACCTTCTCCCTTACCTCACCTCGCTCATCAACTCATCCTTGACCGCTGGCTACGTCCCTTCCGTCTTCAAGAGAGCGAGAGTTGCACCCCTTCTGAAAAAACCTACACTCGATCCCTCCGATGTCAACAACTACAGACCAGTATCCCTTCTTTCTTTTCTCTCCAAAACTCTTGAACGTGCCGTCCTTGGCCAGCTCTCCTGCTATCTCTCTCAGAATGACCTTCTTGATCCAAATCAGTCAGGTTTCAAGACTAGTCATTCAACTGAGACTGCTCTTCTCTGTGTCACGGAGGCGCTCCGCACTGCTAAAGCTAACTCTCTCTCCTCTGCTCTCATCCTTCTAGACCTATCGGCTGCCTTTGATACTGTGAACCATCAGATCCTCCTCTCCACCCTCTCCGAGCTGGGCATCTCCGGCGCGGCCCACGCTTGGATTGCGTCCTACCTGACAGGTCGCTCCTACCAGGTGGCGTGGCGAGAATCTGTCTCCGCACCACGTGCTCTCACCACTGGTGTCCCCCAGGGCTCTGTTCTAGGCCCTCTCCTATTCTCGCTATACACCAAGTCACTTGGCTCTGTCATATCCTCACATGGTCTCTCCTATCATTGCTATGCAGACGACACACAATTAATCTTCTCCTTTCCCCCCTCTGATAACCAGGTGGCGAATCGCATCTCTGCATGTCTGGCAGACATATCAGTGTGGATGACGGATCACCACCTCAAGCTGAACCTCGGCAAGACGGAGCTGCTCTTCCTCCCGGGGAAGGACTGCCCGTTCCATGATCTCGCCATCACGGTTGACAACTCCATTGTGTCCTCCTCCCAGAGTGCTAAGAACCTTGGCGTGATCCTGGACAACACCCTGTCGTTCTCAACTCACATCAAGGCGGTGACCCGTTCCTGTAGGTTCATGCTCTACAACATTCGCAGAGTACGACCCTGCCTCACACAGGAAGCGGCGCAGGTCCTAATCCAGGCACTTGTCATCTCCCGTCTGGATTACTGCAACTCGCTGTTGGCTGGGCTCCCTGCCTGTGCTATTAAACCCCTACAACTCATCCAGAATGCCGCAGCCCGTCTGGTGTTCAACCTTCCCAAGTTCTCTCACGTCACCCCGCTCCTCCGCTCTCTCCACTGGCTTCCAGTTGAAGCTTGCATCCGCTACAATACCATGGTGCTTGCCTACGGAGCTGTGAGGGGAACGGCACCTCCGTACCTTCAGGCTCTGATCAGGCCCTACACCCAAACAAGGGCACTGCGTTCATCCACCTCTGGCCTGCTCGCCTCCCTACCTCTGAGGAAGTACAGTTCCCGCTCAGCCCAGTCAAAACTGTTCGCTGCTCTGGCACCCCAATGGTGGAACAAACTCCCTCACGACGCCAGGTCAGCGGAGTCAATCACCACCTTCCGGAGACACCTGAAACCCCACCTCTTTAAGGAATACCTAGGATAGGATAAAGTAATCCTTCTAACCCCCCCTCCCCCTTAAAAGAGTTAGATGCACTATTGTAAAGTGGTTGTTCCACTGGATATCATAAGGTGAATGCACCAATTTGTAAGTCGCTCTGGATAAGAGCGTCTGCTAAATGACTTAAATGTAAATGTAAATGTTTGTATTGTGTATGAGGGTGTGTGTGTTTGCCAGGCAGGAGGGGTGAGAGGCAGGGTGGCCCACTAGCAGCCAAAGCCCTGAACAATCCATGCATGGGGGTGAGGACAAGGGGGGGGACAGGGTAGGACAGTGGCAGGGGACAGGGGAAACGGGGGTTATTGAGCTCCAACGCTGGAGCATATTGCTGACCAGTCCAGAGCCATCACTGGGCAGTGGGAGAACGCTGATCTCACCGTTTTAACTTTTTTTAATACACAGAAAAAACACACAATGCAAAATGCTGGCGGCAGGAGGGGGGGGGGGGGGGGGGGGGTGTGTGTGTGTGTGTTTGTTTGTGTGTGTGTGTGTGTGTGTGTGTGTGTGTGTGTGTGTGTGTGTGTGTGTGTGTGTGTGTGTGTGTGTGTGTGTGTGTGTGTGTGTGTGTGTGTGGATGAAAGAGCAGATCCATGTGTGTTTGAAGGTGCATACGTGCATGAGTGTGCATTAGATTGTGTGTGCGCACACGCGTTTATGCACACGCACGACTGTGTGTGTGTGTACAAATTGTAATGTTTCAATAATGATTGCGAAGTGTTTATTCTACAACATTCATAGCTTTATATAATCAACACAAACATGAACATAAGAAAAATTGCAACGAAACATGCATTAGCACTTTTCACTAATATAACATATTGAGAGTAAAATGTTGAAGTAAAATGTTTCAAAAACATATTCAAGGAAAATAAATACTAAAATAAGAAGGTGCGAATGAAATATATAATTCCCCCAAATTCCTGTTTTCCCACTATATTTACATGAATGCAGTTTCCTCTAATTGCTCATTACAAACCCAGTATTGTTTTAATAATAATAATAATTTGGTGGGTGCTTATATTTGTCCTAGTTCACATACATACAAGTGGAAGTGTTTTTTTTTGCATATCCCAATTCCTCTGATACACCCTTGGAAAGTGTGGCCATTATCAACGGCGAACCAGGAGCAAGTTAATGAGTCTGTAAAAGGCTGATCCAACAACCTATTTAGAGGGGGTAGGGAGTGAGTCTGTGAAAGGCTGATCCCACTACCTATTTAGAGGGGGTAGGGAGTGAGTCTGTGAAAGGCTGATCCCACTACCTATTTAGAGGGGGTAGGGAGTGAGTCTGTGAAAGGCTGATCCAACAACCTATTTAGAGGGGGTAGGGAGTGAGTCTGTGAAAGGCTGATCCCACTACCTATTTCAATGAATTCCCTAGTTTTCCAGAAATCTCAACTGGAGGATTCCTGGAATCAGGAAGGAATAAGTAGGAAATCCTACTGAAAAATAGGGAATTTATTTAAAGTTCCCGGACATTAGCAACCTTACTGATCCCACAACTTATTTACTCCTGTGTCGTTAGAAGGCACTGGTCTGATGACCTATTTGACAGTGAATAGCAGAATTGCAGAGATTTGAGGTGAGAGAGCCTCAGATACATGGAGATGCCAGAGATAATGGCCTGTGTGAGTGTGTCAATGATTAGGGTAGGCCTCTTTAGCATTTCAAAACATTAACAAACAGGGTGAGTAATGATAAAATATATACATAAAGGATTTTGTGTTACAAAATGTTTTTTAAATCGAGTGATTGTTGGGTTATATATCATATTTCTGCGTAAATTAGTATTACATCACTGATAACACTGAATATTGATACAATTGTGTAATAAATATATACTTAACAAAATCAATTATGCACCAACACGTAAGCACCAAATACTGATAATTTTCATTTAAATAATATATATATATATTTCTCAAATTTCTCTCAAATGTTGTGCACAAATTTGTTAACTGAGGAGTATTTCTGTCTTTAATAAAAACCCTTTTGTGGGGAAAAACTCATTCTGATTGGATGGGCCTGGCTCCTGCCCAGTCATATGAAATCCATAGATTAGGGCCTAATGAATGTATTTCTATTGACTGATTTCTTTATATGAACTGTAACTCAGTCAAATCTTTGAAATTGTTGCATGTTGTGAAAAAATGTTGTTCAGTGTACACTACTGGTCAAAAGTTTTAGAACACCTATTCATTGAAGGGTTTTTCTTTATTCTTTACTATTTTCTACATTGTTGAATAATAGTGAAGACATCAAAACTCTGAAATAACACATGTGGAATCATGTAGTAACCAAAAAAGTGTTAAACAAATCAAAATATATTTTATATTTGAGATTCTTCAAATAGCCACCCTTTGCCTTGATGACAGCTTTGCATAAAATATCAAATATATTTTGATTTGTTTAACACTTTTTTGGCTTGAATGAGTAGGTGTTCTAAACCTTTTGACTGGTATTGTATGTACAATTTGACATTGTGTGTCTGAGTGTGTATACACATTCACATGTATCATTTGTCATGACTCTCCTGGGAAGATCTGAAGGACCGGGTTACAGTGGGTCCGCTCTACAGCACGCTCTCTCTCGTAGAGCGGGAAGTCGGCTGTTTTATGACAGTCATAAATACCAAAACTCCTTTCCCCACTCTGCCAAAATGAAAGTTGAGAATCCCTTTGTTACCACAGAGAAAGACTTTGCAGTACGGTAACCTCAAAAGGTTGAATAATGTAACAATATTTCTGTATTCCAACCAGTTGGAATTGTCTGTGGGTATTTAAAGAATAATTTGTTATGTAACTAAAGACGGTAGGACAATATAACGGTATATTTTAATATATATTTTTCCCAGTTGTCAAGGTCACATCCAAATGTGGGGGAATGTATGTGATTAAATACTTTATAACAAGCTCCAACTACGAAAGACTTTGATCTCTGGTGAACAAACCAGAGGCTTTATGTCGACTGACTATCCAGCAGACGGACCGGCGATTGCAGAGAGGGACAACAATGGCATACACTCGTAAATATGTACATTGCATTTCTAAAATCCAAATGAGCGGTTGCTGGGGTGCTAAATATCCATATTTACGAGGTGCTGGCCATTTTAGGCAGAGTTACAAAGAAAAAGCCATATCTCAGACTGGCCAATAAAAAGAAAAGATTAAGATGGGCAAAAGAACACAGAAACTGGACAGAGGAACTCTGCCTAGAAGGCCAGCACCCCGGAGTCGCCTCTTCACTGTTGACGTTAAGACTGGTGTTTTGTGGGTACTATTTAATGAAGCTGCCAGTTGAGGACTTGTGAGGTGTCTGTCTCTGAAACTAGACACTCTAATGTACTTGTCCTCTTACTCAGTTGTGCACCGGGGCCTCCGACTCCTCTTTCTATTCTGGTTAGAGACAGTTTGCGCTGTTCTGTGAAGGGAGTAGTACACAGCGTTGTACGAGATCTTCAGTTTCTTGGAAATTTCTCGAATGGAATAGCCTTCATTTCTCAGAACAAGAACAGACTGACGAGTTTCAGAAGAAATTTCTTTGTTTCTGGCCATTTTGAGCCTGTAATCGAACCCATAAATGCTGATGCTCCAGATACTCAACTAGTCTAAAGAAGACCAGTTTTATTTGTTCTTTAAATCAGGACAACAGTTTTCAGCTGTGCTAGCATAATTGCAAAAGGGTTTTCTAATGATCAATTCGCCTTTTAAAATTATAAACTTGGATTAGCTAACACAACGTGCCATAGGAACACAGGAGTGATGGTTGCTGATAATGGGCCTCTGTACGCCTATGTAGATATTCCATAAAAAATCTGCCGTTTCCAGCTACAATAGTCATTTACAACATTAACAATATCTACACTGTATTTCTGATCATTTTGATGTTATTTTAAATGGACCAAAAAAATTGCTTTTCTTTCAAAAACAAGGACATTTCTAAGTGACCCCAAACTTTTGAACGGTAATGTATGTGACACCCAACATGTATCACGTTTAATACAAGTGTCAGCGTATGCGCTACTGGTGTTGAAGTCAAGTGCAGGAGAGCAGAGAGTTATGATCAGGCGCACAGTACCCCCCCCCCTTGATGCGCGGCTCCAGGAGCGTGCCGACACCGGCCCCGGGGACGACCCAGAGCGCGAGGCGCCGGGCGATCCGGCCGGAGACGGTGGACCTCCCGCAGCATTTCAGGGTCCAACACGTCCGCCACCGGAACCCAGCACCCCTCCTCCGGACCGTACCCCTCCCACTCCACGAGGTACTGAAGGCCCCCCGCCCGACGCTTCGAATCCAGGACGGAAAGGACGGAGTACACCGGGGCCCCCTCGATGTCCAGAGGAGGCGGAGGGACCTCCCGCACCTCAGACTCCTGGTGCGGACCAACCACCACCGGTCTGAGGAGAGACACATGGAACGAGGGGTTAATGCGGTAATCGGGTAGAAGCTGTAACCTGTAACACACCTCGTTCACTCTCTTCGGGACTTTGAATGGCCCCACAAACCGCGGACCCAGCTTCCGGCAGGGCAGGCGGAGGGGCAAGTTTCGGGTCGAGAGCCAGACCCGGACCCCTGGTGCGAATACCGGCGCGGCCTGCTGGAGGTGAACATGGGCGGTGAACATGGGCGGCTTCCCATGTCTCCTCCGCGTGCAGGAAACCAGTCGTCCACCGCAGGAGCCTCGGTCTCACTCTGATGCCATGGCGCCAGAACCGGCTGGTACCCCAATACGCACTGAAAGGGGGAGGTTAGTGGAGGAGTGGCTGAGCGAGTTCTGCACCATCTCAGCCCAGGGCACGAACGCCACCCACTCCCCCGGCCGGTCCTGGCATTAAGACCGCAGAAACCTGCCCACATCCTGGTTCACTCTCTCCACCTGCCCATTACTCTCGGGGTGAAAACCTGAGGTGAGGCTGATCGAGACCCCCAGACGTTCCATGAACGCCCTCCAGACTCTCGAAGTGAACTGGGGACCTTGATCAGACACTATATCCTCAGGCACCCCATAGTGCCGGAAGACGTGTGTAAACAAGGCCTCTGCAGTCTGTAGGGCCGTAGAGAGACCGGGCAGAGGGAGGAGACGACAGGACTTAGAGAAACGATCCACAACAACCAGGATCGTGGTGTTTCCCTGTGACGGAGGAAGATCAGTTAGAAAATCCACCGACAGGTGTGACCAAGGCCGTTGTGGAACGGGTAAGGGATGTAACTTACCTCTGGGCAGGTGTCTAGGAGCCTTACACTGGGCGCACACTGAGCAGGAGGAAACATAAACCCTCACGTTCTTTGCCAAAGTAGGCCACCAGTACTTCCTACTCAGACAGCGCTCAGTCCGGCCGATCCCCTGATGACCAGAGGAGGGTGACGTGTGGGCCCAATAGATCAACTGGTCACGGACAGCAGACGGAACGTACAGACGCCCGACGGGACACTGGAGGGGAGCGGGCTCTGCACGCAACGCCTGCTCAATGTCCGCGTCCAGCTCCCTCACGACCGGCGCTACCAGGCAGGAGGCCGGGAGTATGGGAGTCTGATCCATAGGCCGCTCCTCTGTGTCATACAGCCGGGACAGTGCGTATGCCTTAATATTTTTGGAACCTGGTCTGTAGGACAGGGTAAACACAAAACGGGTAAAAAACATGGCCCACCTTGCCTGATGAGGATTCAGTCTCCTCGCTGCACAGATGTACTCCAGGTTGCGGTGGTCAGTCCAGATGAGTAAAGGGTGTTTAGCCCCCTCAAGCCAATGTCTCCACGCCTTCAAAGCTTTAACCACAGCCAACAGCTCCCGGTCCCCCACATCATAGTTCCGCTCCGCCGAGCTGAGCTTCTTCGAGAAGAAGGCACAGGGGCGGATCTTCAGTGGCGTGTCCGAGCGCTGAGAGAGCACGGCTCCTATCCCAGCCTCGGACGCGTCCACCTCCACTATGAACGCCAAAGAGGGATCCGGATGGGCCAGCATGGGAGCCAAGGTAAACAGAGCCCTTAGGTGCCCAAAAGCCCTGTCCGCCTCAGCCAACCACTGCAAACGTACAGGGCCCCCTTCAGCAGTGAGGTAATTGGAGCAGCCACCTGGCCAAAGCCCCGGATAAATCTCAGGTAGTAATTGGCAAACCCTATAAACCGCTGAACCTCCTTTACCGTGGTGGGAGTCGGCCAATTACGCACGGCTGAAATGCGGTCACTCTCCATCTCCACCCCTGATGTGGAAATGCGATACCCTAGGAAGGAGACGGCCTGCTGGAAGAACAGGCATTTCTCAGCCTTGACGTACAGGTCATGCTCCAACAGTCGTCCAAGTACCCCTTAGGTGCCCAAAAGCCCTGTCCGCCTCAGCCAACCACTGCAAACGTACAGGGCCCCCTTCAGCAGTGAGGTAATTGGAGCAGCCACCTGGCCAAAGCCCCGGATAAATCTCAGGTAGTAATTGGCAAACCCTATAAACCGCTGAACCTCCTTTACCGTGGTGGGAGTCGGCCAATTACGCACGGCTGAAATGCGGTCACTCTCCATCTCCACCCCTGATGTGGAAATGCGATACCCTAGGAAGGAGACGGCCTGCTGGAAGAACAGACATTTCTCAGCCTTGACGTACAGGTCATGCTCCAACAGTCGTCCAAGTACCCTGCGCACCAAGGACACATGCTCGGCGTGTGTAGCAGAGTATATCAGAATGTCATCGATATACACCACTACACCCTGTCCGTGCAGGTCCCTGAAAATCTCGTCTACAAAGGATTGGAAGACTGATGGAGCATTCATCAACCCGTACGGCATAATGACGTACTCATATTGCCCTGAGGTGGTACTGAACGCCGTCTTCCACTCGTCCCCCTCCCGGATACGCACCAGGTTGTAAGCGCTCCTGAGATCCAGTTTAGTGAAGAAGCGCGCCCTGGTGCATTGACTCAATCGCCATGGCGATGAGAGGTAGCGGGTAACTGTACCTCACCGTGATTTGATTGAGACCTCGATAGTCAATGCACGGGCGCAGACCTCCCTCTTTCTTCTTCACGAAAAAAAAACTCGAGGAGGCGGGTGAAATGGAGGGCCGAATGTACCCCTGACGCAGGGATTCAGAGACATATGTCTCCATAGCCGCCGTCTCCGCTTGCGACAGGGGATACACGTGACTCCTGGGAAGTGCAGCGTCTACCAGGAGATTTATCGCACAATCCCCCCGTCGATGGGGTGGTAATTGAGTCGCCTTCTTTTTGGAGAAGGCGAGAGCCAAATCAGCATATTCTGGGGGGATGCGCACGGTGGAGACCTGGTCTGGACTTTCCACCGTGGTAGCACCAACGGACACCCCTACACACCTCCCCGAGCACTCTCGCGACCACCCCGTGAGAGCCCTCTGTTGCCATGAAATGGTGGGGTCATGACTAGCCAACCAGGGAAGGCCTAGTACCACGGGAAACGCAGGAGAGTCAATGAGGAAGAGACTGATTCTCTCCTCGTGACTCCCCTGCGTCACCATGGCCAGGGAGATGGTGGCTTCCCTAATTAACCCGGACCCTAATGGTCGACTATCCAGAGCGTGTACGGGGAAAGGTCTAACCACATGAACAATGGGAATCCCTAAACTAAGGGCGAACGCTCTGTCAATAAAATTCCCAGCCGCGCCTGAATCGACGATCACCTTATGCTGGAAATGCGGGGAAAACTCAGGAAAACAAACATGCACAAACAGGTGGTCAACAGAGGGCTCTGGATGAGAGTGGTGCAGACTCACCTGGGGTGACGCCAGAGAGCCCTGCCTGCTGCCTCGACTCCCAGAGGGACCAACCCGGCACCGACCGGCAGTGTGCCCTCTGCGGCCACAGATGGTGCACGTGAAGGCCCCTCCTCCAGCCTCCCTAAACGCAGCCCCTGCCAGCTCCATGGGCACCAGAGCGGGGGTGCTGGAAGACGGAACCGACAGAGCCCTCTCTGGACGTCCGCGGGTGACCAGCAGGTTATCCAACCGGATGGACAGATCCACCAGTTGGTCAAAGGTGATGGTGGCATCCCTGCAGGCCAACTCCCGCCGGACGTCCTCGTGCAGGCTACATTGGTAGTGGTCGATAAGGGCCATGTCGTTCCATCCTGCTCCGGCTGCCAAGGTCCGGAATTCTAGGGCGAACTCCAGGGCGCTCCTCGTCCCCTGCCTCAGGTGGAAGAGCCGCTCCCCCGCTGCTCTACCCTCGGGCGGATTGTCTTATTTTTTTTTATTTTTTTATTTTTGTTCTAAATTTTATCCCATTTTCTCCCCAATTTTCGTGGTATCCAATCGCTAGTAATTACTATCTTGTCTCATCGCTACAACTCCCGTACGGGCTCGGGAGAGACGAAGGTCGAAAGCCATGCGTCCTCCGAAGCACCACCCAACCAAACTGCTTCTTAACACAGCGCGCCTCCAACCCGGAAGCCAGCCGCACCAATGTGTCGGAGGAAACACCGTGTACCTGGCCCCCTTGGTTAGTGCGCACTGCGCCCGGCCCACCACAGGAGTCGCTGGAGCGCGATGAGACAAGGATATCCCTACCGGCCAAACCCTCCCTAACCCGGACGACGCTATGCCAATTGTGCGTCGCCCCACGGACCTCCCGGTCGCGGCCGGCTGCGACAGAGCCTGGGCGCAAACCCAGAGACTCTGGTGGAGCAGCTAGCACTGCGATGCAGTGCCCTAGACCACTGCGCCCCCCGGGAGGCTCGGGCGGATTGTCAAAGACTGCCCGGAAGCGGGTGAACTCTTCGAAGTGGTCCAACACCACATCTCCTTCTCCCCACATGGCGTTTGCCCACTCCAGAGCTCTCCCCGAGAGGCATGAGACGAGGGCGGACACACTCTCCCTTCCCGAGGGAGCTAGGTGAACGGTGGCCAGGTATAGGTCCAGCTGTAATAGGAACCCCTGGCACCGTGCTGCCGTCCCATCATACTCCCGGAAGGGAGAGACGCATCCCACTGGGACCGGATACAGGGGGGACGGTTAGAGGTACCCCTGGTTGTGCTGGTCGAGGCGCTGGAGAGACTCCCTGTCTCTCCCAGCGTTCCATGGTCTGGACAACGTGATCCATCGTGGCGCCGAGATGTTGCAGCATCGCCGAGTGTTCTCGGACGCGTTCCTCGACTCCTCTAACCGGGGTAGCTGCTCCTGCTGACTCCATGGGTGGTGTGGGATTCTGTCAGCGTATGCGCTACTGGTGTTGAAGTCAAGTGCAGGAGAGCGGAGAGTTGTGATCAGGCGCACACTTTATTCGGCAGAAGCAAACAACAGATGGATGCAACAGTGTCCAACAAACCTCCAGCCAAAGGCAAAAGTGCAAAGCACGACAAAGTCACAAATAAGCAAAAATGTTTAACAATTAAACATACTCCGGGTTGAAACATAGTACCCGGAGGGAAAACCAGCTAGGCGTCAATACAAAACACGTAACAAAACAATCCCACACAAAGACATGGGGGGACAAGCGGAATATATATATGCAGTTAATTAGGGAATGTAAACCAGGTGTGCGGGGAACAAGATAAAACAAATGGAACAATGAAAAATGGAGCGGCAATGGCTAGAAGGCCGGTGACGTCAACCGCCGAACGCCGCCCGAACAAGGAGGGGAGCCGACTTCGGCGGAAGTCGTGACAACAAGTGGTTAATTATGATATCCGGCCAATCTCAACTGATTGGATATCGATGTCTCATTCAATTTTACTAAGAGGTCAAATTGCCAGATTTACCTTTTTTAAATAATATCCAAATTGATTGGTTTCTACAAATGAGACAATTTAAACTTTTCCACATTAACCTTGTGTCACGTGTGCTCCCTCTCCGGCCTCTAGGTCACCAGTCTGTCGTCATGGCCCACACCTGTCACCATCATAATGCGTAATTGCGACACTCACCTGGAATCGATCACCTCCTTGATTACCTGCCCTATAATTGTCACTCCATTTGGTTTGTTCCCAGTCGTCATTGTAGGTGTTTCTGTTTCATGTCGGTGCGCTGTTTTTTTTCATTTATTTATTTAATGTTTTCACTCCCTGAACTTGCTTCCCGACTCGCAGCGTACAGCGTTACACCTTGATACAGCTACGCTTTCAGGTGAATTAAAGTTTAATTCCCAAATAGCCTGTGCAGATTTGATTTATCATTAACATTGATTAATGAGTACAAACCCCCATTAGTGGCGGAAGTCCCGCCTTCACGGGAATCCCATGTGGCTTCAGCCTTAGGGATATGTGAACCTGGTGATGAATGTACCCTAACATTTAAACTACTGATTACATTTATGATAATCCAGCCAATCTCAATTGATTGGATATCGTTGTCTCATTCAACTTAACTAAGAGGTCAATTTGGCAGGCTTACCTTTTTCAAATTAACATTTTAAATAATATCCAAATTGATTGGTTTCTACAAATGAGACAACTTAAACTTTTCCACATTAAGCTTGAAACAGCTACGCTTTCAGGTGAGTTAAAGTTTAATTCCCAAATAGTCTATACAGGTTTGATTTATCATTAACATTGATTAATCAGTCAAATTTGCTTTTGCAAAGCTCAGTCAGTACTACTCAGTACTGACGAAAGTCCCGCCTTCGCGGGAATCCCATGTGGCTTTGGCCTTAGGGTACATTCCCCACCAGGGTCACTAATCCCTAACATTTGAACTACTGGTTACACTTGTGATAATCCAGCCAATCTCAATTAATCTTCTCATTCAATCTAATAAACTAAATTGTCGAACATGCCTTTTTAGAGTTTTCCAATTAAATGAGACATTTTTCCATATTAACCTAAATGAACCAACTTTTCAGGTTAATTAAAGTTTAATTCCCAGTTGCCTATCCAGGTATGATTAATCATTATTATTGATTAATCAAGTCAATTTGCTTTTGCAAATTAATTCACGTCCAACTCCCACATTGCTGATACAGTATTGCTGGTTCATTAACGTCTATAAATAGATTAAAATCGTCTTTGCAGCTTCCAATGAATTCCAAACCCAAACTTTAGAAAAAAAATAGGAACATTTTTCCTCTCAATTTTTCAAATAATGTGCAAGCTATCAGAGGGGGTGGTCCCCACTCACCCGCTAATTAGTGAACCCTCACCCATAAAATGATTGATCTCTGACCTCAGCATTGATACCAACCCTAAATATGCCATTAGCGGAAAAACAGTCGAAATCGTGACAAATGCTCTCCAAAATCAACCATGGGCGCAGGCCTTGTAAAGGTTCTCTCCAGTTTAGCCCTGATGTCTTGCCATCCAAGATTGGCATCGGTCCAATACCGCAGTGCTCAGCCGAAGCATGGGCATGACACTGTAAACACAAAGGGACAGGTGGAGAGAACCAGGAAACTAATGACAAACGCAGAAAAGGGAAACATTCTGCTAGCTATGGAACTGCGTTTGAAAACGGATCAATTAAATGTAATTGCAAAAACGTATGACGACGAACGAGTGCAAACTCTTCAACAAAACGGTCTTCTACAGGAACAAAATCGTATTCTACAGGAACAACTCGATTTAGCCCAACTAAATACGACAATGTCCACACCAAACTAGATACATCTGACAAGTTATCTACGAACAGGAGCGTGCTCTTGATAATATGCATGCAGTTTTGTTGAACGTTACTCAAAGTAACAATGTTCTACTCCAAATTCTGCAGACCAAAGACGATCAGTTGATGACCACCATGAATAAGTTGGATGACAAGTCACCAGAACTCATTGAAGTCGCTGACCTATTGAATGATGAGAGAACTCAGGTGATGAAGATGGAAATATTGATTTCCAAGCAAGCGGAGGAAATCTCATCACTGAATCTCATCACTGACCTCTATCTGCAAACCATGTCAGATAAGTATGACCGAACAGAGCAAGTGCTATACTCACGTGTCCAAAATCAGTACTCTAAGCACACAAGTGGACTCTGCGATTACGCGCTATAGCGTAACTACCCAACTAAGCAACCAGAACCCGGTACTCAAAGGAGTGAAGACGATAGAAGGTTCAGACTTTGCCTCCCTCGTGTCCCTCAGTCTTCTCATCTTGGCCATTCGGCACTGAGTGATATTGCGCCTCTTTGCCAACAAAGACAAAGCTTGGCTTTTCCTCTTGTCCTTTCGGACCCAATTTCCCCACAGGATGAAGCCAACCCTCTCCACCCGCTTGGCGCGGAACGCCTTGACAAACTCGTCAAGTATTTCCCCACCTTTGACCCTGTTCCAGGTCAGCCAAATGATACTGAGACGTTCCTAGCTGACATAGGACGCATTGGATGGCTACCCGAACACTACAGGTTCTGACAGGCTTTACCTGTTGAAGCAAACGTCGAATAGACACGTGACGAGGTTCATTCGTCTACAACAGCAACACATGATAAACGACTACCCTAAACTTGCCACAGCTTTGAAATTATAATTCAGTGGTTCTGCGACTCGCAAACACGATAGCTCACTGGCTAACACTGTCAAACAAGCTCGGGAATGAACCCCCACAAGCTTACTATCATAGGCTTCGTTCAGCTTGCTTTGGCCTACTCAGTGAAACAGGAATGGAAGAGCTGTTACCATTCAAACAAATGTTTCTGTCGAACATGTATCCCACCTTCATTACTTACTTGGGACCTACAGCCCATGATGGCTTGCCTATCTTACAACTCGGAGAGTTTGAACAGGAGCACTCACTCCAGTTAGAGGGTGCATTATCAGGTATTGGAGCATTGCGAGATGACGCACAACAACGGTTTCTACCAGGAAACCACGAATCCAATAACCACCGCAGTCGAAATAACTGTAAAGTACGTCGCCATCGAAACGACTACTGCTTCAATCGACCTGTTCGCTACGTTTCTGCACCCAACCCACAAACATACTTATCACCACTACAATGGTGTAAGACACATTGCCGTGTAGTAAAACTACCACGTCTTGAGGTTGACATCAATTTTTACTGAACTCCAGGCAAACCTGGAAATTATCTGATGACGTCAGACTCATTTTGAACAGGTTGCAGCCTACACAGATACTTGGTTCTTTCCCTTGGTATGTGTGCTTGTGTAAGCACAAACGCACACGTACAACGGAACATTTAATGAGGATTTATGCTCGGATCACTTAAGGGTCCGAACAAAATACCAGCCTTAGTAAAGTTGAAAATTTATTCTGAGGCCTTTGACTCTACAGCTACAGTCCTCACCAGTTTCTCCACAAGAGGTTCATAGGTCATCACTGTAGACTGCGCGAAGCTGGTGCCTTACAGCTGTAGACTTATCACTGTCACGCCCGCCATTCTTCTGGTGGTTTGCAGCTGTCAGGAAGCCTACCAGGGTAAATCACCAGGGTGGCGGGGACTACTACGCTGATCCACAAACCAGGACATCCGAGATTCATTCTTATGTTGGGTTGCAACTTGCAGGATCCTTCCAACTTGAACCCACCAGAGGGAGACTGTCATGACTCTCATGTGAAGATCTGAAGCATCAGGTTACAGTGGGTCCGCTCTACAGCACGCTCTCTCAAGTAGAGCGGGAAGTCGGCTGTAGAATCATAGTGAAGACATCCAAACTGTGAAATAACACATATGGAATCATATAGTAACCAACAAATTTTTTAACAAATCTAAATATATTTTAGATTTTAGATTGTTCAAAGTAGCCACCCTTTGCCTTGATGACAGCTTTGCACACTCTTAGCATTCTCCTAACCAGCTTCATGGGGAATGCTTTTCCAACAGTCTTGAAGGAGTTCCCAAAAAATGCTGAGCACTTGTTGGCTGCTTTTCCTTCACTCTGCAGTCCAACTAATCCCAAACCATCTCAATTGGGTTGAGGTTGGGTGATTGTGGAGGCCAGGTGATCTGATTCAGCACTCCATCACTCTCCTTGGTCAAATAGCCCTTACACAGCCTGGAGGTCCTGTTGAAAAACAAATGATAGTCCACTAAGCGCACACCAGATGGCGCATCGCTGAAGAATGCTGTGCTAGCCATGCTGGTTAAGTGTTCCTTGAATTATAAATAAATCACAGTGTCACCAGCAAAGCACTCCCACACCATCATACCTCCTCCTCCATGCTTCACGGTGGGAACCACACATGCGAAGATCATCCGTTCACCTACTCTGCATCTCAAAAAGAAATGGCAGTTGGAACCAAATATCTCAAATTTGGACTCATCAGACCAAAGGACATATTTCCACCGGTCTAATGTCTATTGCTTGTGTTTCTTGACCCAAGCAAGTCTCTTCTTCTTATTGGTGTCCTTTAGTAGTGGTTTCTTTGCAGCAATTTGACCATGAAGGCCTGATTCACACAGTCTCCTCTGAACAGTTGATGTTGAGATGTGTCTGTTACTTGAACTCTGTGAAGCATTTATTTGGCCTGCAATCTGAGCTGCAGGTAACTCTAATGAACTTATCCTCTACAGCAGGTAACTCTGGGTCTTCTTTTCCTGTGGCGGTCCTCATGAGAGCCAGTTTCATCATAGCGATTGATGGTTTTTGCGACTGCACTTGAAGAAACGTTCAAAGTTCCTAGAGCCTGGGCCACATTCACCTCCAGAGGAACCTAGAAAAGGAAGAGAAGGAGGATGAGGAGGAGGGGCGGGAGAGAGGGAGGAGGAGAGATAAGGTACAGGTCCATGATTAGATTTAGACCCCCCCCCCCCCCCCCTCTCTCTCTCTCACACACACACACACACACACACACACACACACACACACACACACACACACACACACACACACACACACACACACACACACACACACACACACACACACACACACACACACACACACACACTCTGAGCCTGCTGACGAAGCAGTCTGCTGTGGTTTTTAGGGGCGAGGTAGAGAGCCCCAGCCCCCAGGGAGGCCCCCACACACTGAGCCCCCACATACACCAGTGCCCTCAGCAAGTCCAGCCTTTGCTTGGCCAACAGAGACAGGGTCACTGCTGGGTTCACCTGCAGATATAAAAATAGACAAATAAAAGTGATCAATTCACAGTAATTCTGTGGCAAAAGGTTAGAGTCACACACATGCATGCAGACACACAACCAAGTCCATTAAAGTAGGTTCACCTGTGCCCAGCTGTTCTCTCCAAAGCAGTGTCCCAGGGTGACAGCCACCATGCCTGCGGCCAGGGCTGGGTAGAGGAGCCCATGGAGGCCTCTCCAGGGCCCGGCGCAGAGGCCCCCAGCACAGCACTCACAAACACCAGGGAACCCAGCAACTCGGCCAGCATGGCACGCCAGAACTCACGACTACGCAACTCCTCAGGGAAAGGGGACAGAGGAACATGCTTATCTAGCATTCAACTACCATTGTAAATACCATATAAAACCCTGTGTCTTGAATAGAAATATATGACTTCTATTAGCATTCTAACCAACACTATCCAAATGAAATGGCCTAGCAGGTTATAATCAAGTTACGGTAGTAATCTGTGGATTGATCATTATCAATGTCTGAACAGACCTAAGTGTCACGTTGATCAAAGGTTCAGGTTATTAACATCACTTGACTAACTAATTGCCTGATAATGTCCATTCACTTCTTGCCAACAGGTAGTAAAACCCAGCATTATTTTTACACACCAATGCACATGCAAGCACACGCTCTTTACAAGGCTGTCATTGTAAATCGTAATTGGTTCTCTTGGACAAACATTAGTTAATTTCAGGTAAAATAAGATAAAGAAAAAGTAGGAACATATGTAGGGCACATGAAAACTTTATTAATGCTCTATAAAGCCTTCATAAATTGTTATACGTAGGAAGGAAAATGCTTATTTTTTCACCTCACGCAGTGTCATTTTGAACAGGTATAGTGAACAGGTAGAGTGCAACAACCATCCGAGCCACTGCCTGTTCACCCCGCTACCATCCAGAAGGCGAGGTCAGTACAGGTGCATCAAAGCTGGGACCGAGAGACTGAAAAACAGCTTCTATCTCAAGGCCATCAGACTGTTAAACAGCCACCACTAACATAGAGAGGCTGCTGCATACAGACTTGAAATCATTGGCCACTTTAATAAATGGATCACTTTGTTTACATATCTTGCATTACTCATCTCATATGTATATACTGTATTTTATACAATCTATTGCATCTTGCCTATGCCGCTCTGTCATTGCTCATCCATATATTTATATGTATATATTCTTATTCCATTCCTTATTTGTGTGTATTAGGTAGTTGTTGTGCAATTGTTAGATTACATGTCAGATATTACTGCACTGTCGGAACTAGGGGAACAAGCATTTCGTTACACTCGCAATAACATCTGCTAACCATGTGTATGTGACCAATAACATTTTATTTGATTTAGTTATATCTTGTCTTTCTGTCTGTCCTTCTGTCGATCTGTGGGATCCTTCTCTCTGTCTGCCTGTTTGTCCTTCTGTCCGTGTGATTCGTCTGTGTGACTGGGGCCAGACAGTCTGAGAATCTTTCCCTGAAAGAGCTTGGCCCGCCTCTCTTTCCCCCTCCTCCCCCCTCTCTCTCACCCCTCCTTACACTGACCTCCTTCCTCTCGGGTTCTGCCTCCTCCCCCTTCCTACCTGTGTGTTACGAATTAGGTGAAGTGATTGCCCAAGTGTGTTTGGTCACCATTGGGACTCCCCCTCCTCCAGTATGAGGTCATGTTCCCCAGCCGGGGGCTTCTCCTCCTGGCCTAAGCTCAGCTGGAGTGTCCTAAGCACCTGGCACACATCATAGCTCCTCTGACTCGTTTTCATATCAATGAGAGAGAGAGAGAGAGAGAGAGAGAGAGAGAGCGAGAGAGAGAGAGAGAGAGCGAGAGAGAGAGAGAGAGAGAGAGAGAGAGAGCGAGAGAGAGAGAGAGCGAGAGAGCGAGAGAGCGAGAGAGAGAGAGAGAGAGAGAGAGAGAGAGAAGCTATATCAGTACCAAGCACAAATACAGCATCCACATTATAGGATGAATTGAGAAGCTACTGGGTGCAGTTTGACTGGATCAAACCACAAGGTCAATCTATCACACATATTGTAATCAATACAGTTTAAAATTATTGGGTGGCAGGTAGCCTAGCGGTTAAGAGCGTTGGGCCAGTAACCGAAAGGTTGCTGGTTTGAATCCCTGAGCCAACTAGGTGAAAAATATGTCAATGTGCCCTTGAGCAAGGCACTTAACCCTAGTTGCTCCTGTAAGTCGCTCTTGATAAGAGCGTCTGCCCTAAATTACAAAAATGTTGATAGTTGTAACAATGTTATCATGTTGGCATAGAGAAAAAGAGTCAGAGAGAGAGCGACTGCAGTGATAGAGGGATGAGTACAGGGGTATCTGACTGAAGGAAAGTGAAAGGTTGATCATGATGTCATGGTCCTTCCACATGGAAAATAACAGAACACCTTACTGGGATTAAAAGAGCCAAACAATTCTAACGAATCTAAAGTTTATCTTCAATGATCTAATATCTAAACTGTTCATCTAACCCTCTCCTCCCACCCCTCTTGCCTTTTCTGTCTTTCATCAATCTACCGTTCTAATCGCCATGGAGACAGTCTCTTTCGGGATGCAGTTGCCATGGCACCTATTGTGATGCTGGCTCAGAGGATGTTTTTTCTCATCCTCTTTGATATGAAACAAACATCACCTCTGTGAAGATCCTCCCTAAAAAAAAACAGAGTTCTTGTGTTTTAACAACATGCTATATGTATTTACATTGTTATTGGGTATTTGATAAACATTCTATAAACCCTAACCTTCCAATAAAGTCAAGATATAAACCAAATTTCACGTCCATGAATTTCAAGTTGTGACGTATGCAACAGGCTGTGTGATGATTTTGATTGTTAGTCATTAATCAAAGGATCAGGCTTAAATTAGGCCAAGATGACACTGGATAACACCTCTACCCAGTGGGTGAGTGGTAGTGAGTGATAGAGGGGCGTTTAGGGGAAAAGAGGGGACCAGAGGAGGGCAATGGCCAAGAGAAGCCCCCTAGGCCTCAGGGTCCTACTCTGTAGCAGACCCGGTCCAGAATGAACTGGTTATGGGGAGCATTAGCGTGCCCTATTATGGGGTGGATTACCCCCCACCACAGGTACTGTTATACTCCCTTTTGTGGAACTAAGCCCTCCTGTGTGGGGAGGCATGAGTGGGGGGAGCAGTCGAACCCGCTGGCATGGGGAGTTTTCAGCCCCCTCCACCCAGAGTGCTGACAACCACACACACAACCACTCACGCAACCACACACACAACCATGCATACACAAACACAAAACCCCACTCAGACCCCTAACTGGTTGCCACTAAAACCCCTCCAAAAGTGCCAGCTAAGGGATATGAGACAGAGGGAGAGAGACTATCTATCATATCCCAGAATAGAGAGCTCATGCACAATGCCAGAAGAAAGTGTTTGAAGGGTTATGCTGTTATCTCCCTCTGCTATAACATCAACCTCTAAATAATCAGCACATAGGTGAAAGTTATCCATACCCCAGACCTCTTCCACTCTGTCCCATTTCAAACAGGGGAAAGTCCAGCTGGCGCTGACGGGAGGGCCTTCCCTGCAGCATGTGCTCCAGACAGGGTTCACCGGGGTGCTGAGGTGTACAGTGCATTCGGAAAGTATTCAGACCCCTTGACTTTTTCCACATTTTGTTACATTACAGCCTTGTTCTAAAATGGATTAAATACAAAAATAATCTCATCAATCTATACACAATACCCCATAATGACAAAGCAAAAACAGGTTATACATTTTGGAAAATGTATTAAAAATAAAAAACAGAAATACCTTATTTTCGTAAGTATTCAGACCCTTTGCTATGAGACTTGAAATTGAGCTCAGGTGCATCCTGTTTCCATTGATCATCCTTGATATGTTTCTACAACTTGATTGGTGTCCACCTGTGGTAAATTAAATTGATTGCACATGATTTGGAAAGGTACACACCTGTCTATATTAGGTCCCACAGCTGACAGTGCATGGCAGAGCAAAAACCAAGCCATGAGGTTGAAGGAATTGTCCGTAGACCTCTGAGACAGGATTGTGTCGTGTCACGCCCTGATCTGTTTCACCTGTCCTTGTGCTTGTCTCCACCCCCTCCCGGTGTCGCTCATCATCCCCGGTGTATTTATCCCTGTGTTTTCTGTCTCTCTGTGCCAGTTCGTCTTGTTTGCCCAGTCAACCAGCGTTTATCTCCTAGCTCCTATTTTTCCCAGTCTCTGTTTTTCCTAGTCCTCCTGGTTTTGACCCTTGCCTGTCCTGACACCGAATCCGCCTGCCTGACCATTCTTTCTGTCCTGACCTCGAGACTGTCTAACTGTCAGGGTTGTGTGCGGAGAATATTTGGAGTCAAACGCAGGACACAGGTGTTGAGCGAAACCACAGAGTTTTACTCAAAATAAATGCACAATTCCACAAATGGAACATAAACAGATACGAACACGTATCAAATACAACACCTAACGCACAAACAATCACGGACAAACAGAAATGAAAGCCAGAGGGTTAAATAGGGAACATGATGGGGGAATTGAAACCAGGTGTGTAATATACAGACAAAACAAAACGAAACTGAAAAATGGATCGATGGTGACTAGAAAGCCGGTGACGTCGACCGCCGAACACCACCCGAACAAGGAGAAGGGCCGACTTCGGCGGAAGTCGTGACAGTACCCCTCCCCTGACGCGCGGCTCCAGCAGCGCGACGACACCGGCCTCGGGGACGACCCGGAGGGCGAGGTGCAGGGCGATCCGGGTGGAGACGGTGAAACTCTTGTAACATGGATGGATCTAGAATGTCCTCCACCGGTACCCAGCATCTCTCCTCCGGACCGTACCCCTCCCACTCCACGAGGTACTGAAGGCCCCTCGCCCGACGTCTAGAATCCATGATGGCCCTTACGGTATACGCCGGGACCCCCTCGATGTCAAGAGGGGGCGGAGGGACCTCCCGCACCTCAGACTGCTGGAGCGGACCAGCCACCACCGGCCTGAGGAGAGACACATGGAACGAGGGATTAATACGGTAATCAGGGGGGAGTTGTAACCTATAACAAACCTCGTTCAGTCTCCTCAGGACTTTAAATGGCCCCACAAACCGCGGACCCAGCTTCCGGCAGGGCAGGTGAAGGGGTAGGTTTCGGGTCGAGAGCCAGACCCGATCCCCCGGTGCATACACGGGGGCCTCACTGCGGTGGCGGTCGGCACTCGCCTTTTGTCTCCTGATGGCCCGTTGTAACCGCACATGGGCAGCGTTCCAAGTCTCCTCTGAGTGCCGAAACCATTCATCCACCGCAGGAGCCTCAATCTGGCTCTGATGCCATGGTGCCAGGACCGGCTGGTAACCTAGCACACACTGAAACGGTGTTAGGTTGGTAGAGGAGTGGCGGAGGGAGTTTTGGGCCATCTCCGCCCAGGGGATGTAAGCTGCCCACTCCCCCGGCCGGTCCTGGCAATAGGACCTCAGAAACCTACCCACATCCTGGTTTACTCTTTCCACCTGCCCGTTACTCTCGGGGTGGAAACCTGAGGTAAGGCTGACCGAGATCCCCAGGCGTTCCATAAACGCCCTCCAGACTCTAGATGTAAATTGGGGACCCCGATCAGAAACTATATCCTCAGGCACCCCGTAGTGCCGGAATACATGGGTGAACAGAGCCTCCGCAGTTTGTAGAGCCGTAGGGAGACCGGGCAAAGGAAGGAGACGGCAGGACTTAGAAAACCGATCCACAACGACCAGGATCGTGGTGTTACCCCGCGACGGGGGAAGATCCGTCACGAAATCCACCGATAGGTGTGACCATGGTCGCTGTGGAACGGGAAGGGGTTGTAATTTCCCTCTGGGCAGATGTCTAGGTGCCTTGCACTGTGCACATACCGAACAGGAGGAAACATAAACCCGCACGTCCTTAGCTAAAGTGGGCCACCAGTACTTCCCAGAAAGGCAGCGCACCGTCCGACCGATACCAGGATGACCAGAGGAGGGTGACGTATGAGCCCAACAGATCAAACGATCGCGGACATCAAACGGAACGTACATACGCCCAGCTGGACAGTCAGGTGGAATGGGCTCTGAACGTGACGCCCGTTCGATGTCCGCGTCCACCTCCCATACCACCGGTGCCACCAGGCGAGAGGCTGGAATGATGGGAGTGGGATCTGAGGACCTCTCCTCTGTATCATACAGCCGGGACAGTGCGTCTGCCTTAACGTTCTGGGAACCTGGTTTGTAGGAAAGGGTGAAATCAAAACGGGTGAAAAACATGGCCCACCTTGCCTGGCGAGGGTTCATTCTCCTCGCCGCCCGGATGTACTCCAGATTGCGGTGGTCAGTCCAAATGAGAAAAGGGTGTCTTGCCCCCTCAAGCCAATGTCTCCACGCTTTCAGAGCCATGACAACAGCCAGCAACTCCCGGTCCCCCACATCATAGTTTCGCTCCGCCGGGCTGAGCTTCTTCGAAAAGAATGCACAGGGGCGGAGTTTTAGTGGCGTACCCGAGCGCTGAGACAGCACAGCTCCTATCCCCGCCTCGGACGCGTCCACCTCAACCATGAATGCTAAGGAAGGATCAGGATGAGCCAGCACGGGAGCTGAGGTAAACAGAGCCTTCAGGTGACCAAACGCCCTGTCCGCTCCAGCTGTCCACTGCAGTCGCACCGGTCCTCCCTTCAGCAGTGAGGTAATGGGAGCCGCTACCTGACCAAAACCCCGGATAAATCTCCGGTAGTAGTTGGCAAACCCTAAAAACCGCTGCACTTCCTTTACCGTGGTTGGAGTCGGCCAATTACGCACGGCTGAAATGCGGTCATTCTCCATCTCTACCCCTGACGCTGAAAAGCGGTACCCTAGGAAGGAGATGGACTGTTGGAAGAACAGACATTTCTCAGCCTTGACTTACAGGTCATGCTCCAACAGTCGACCAAGCACCCTGCGCACTAGGGACACATGCTCGGCGCGTGTAGCGAAATATATTAGAATGTCATCTATATACACCACTACACCCTGACCGTGCAGGTCCCTAAAGATCTCATCCACAAAGGATTGGAAGACTGATGGAGCATTCATTAACCCGTACGGCATGACGAGGTACTCATAATGCCCAGAAGTGGTGCTAAATGCTGTCTTCCACTCATCTCCCCCCTTGATACGCACCAGGTTGTAAGCGCTCCTGAGGTCCAATTTTGTGAAGAAGCGCGCCCCGTGTAATGACTCGGTCATACTCGCTATAAGTGGTAGCGGGTAACTGTATTTTACCGTGATCTTATTTAATCCGCGATAATCAATACACGGGCGCAAACCTCCATCCTTCTTCTTCACAAAAAAGAAACTCGAGGAGACAGGTGAGATGGAAGGCCGAATGTATCCCTGTCCCAGAGATTCGGTGACATATGTCTCCATAGCCACCGTCTCCTCCTGTGACAGGGGATACACGTGACTCCTGGGAAGTTTAGCGTCTACCAAGAGATCTATCACACAATCCCCCGGTCGATGGGGTGGTAATTGAGTCGCCTTCTTCTTACAGAAGGCGAGTGCCAAATCGGCATATTCGGGAGGAATGTGCATGGTGGAAACCTGGTTTGGACTTTCCACCGTAGTGGCACCTAAGGAAACACCTACACACCTCCCTGAACACTGACAGGACCATCCCTTGAGAGCCCTCTGTTGCCACGAAATAATCGGATCATGAGAGGCCAACCAGGGAAGACCCAACACAACAGGAAACGCAGGAGAGTCGATCAGGAAGAGACTAATTCTCTCCTCGTGATCCTCCCGCGTTCTCATAGCGATGGGCACTGTGACCTCCCCAACCAGCCCCGACCCCAAAGGACGACTATCTAAGGCATGTACAGGGAAGGGAACATCAACCGGAATAATAGGGATCCCTAAACTATGAGCCAAAGAGCGGTCAATAAAGTTCCCAGCTGCGCCTGAATCTACTAGCGCCTTATGCTGGGAATGTGGGGAAAACCCAGGAAATTCTATAGATAACCACATGAGTGCAACAGAAGGCTCTGGGTGAGTTATGTGCCTACTCACCTGAGACGACCCACCAGTGCTCCGCCTGCTACCTCGACTCCCAGGAGAAACACCCCAGCACCGGACAGCAGTGTGCCCTCTGCGTCCACAGTTGGTACATGGAGTGGTTCCCCCTCCGGTCTCCCTCCTAGCAGCCCCTCCCAACTCCATAGGGGTTGGATCCAAGGAGCTGGGTAATGGAATGGGCGGACCCCGATCTAGACGCCCGCGGGAGGCCAACAGGTTATCCAGCCGGATAGATAAATCCACCAGCTGGTCCAGGTTGAGAGTGGTGTCCCTGCAGGCTAGCTCCCTACGAACGTCCTCTCGTAGACTACACCTGTAGTGGTCGATCAGGGCCCGCTCATTCCATCCCGCACCAGCGGCCAGAGTACGGAAGTCCAAAGCGAAATCTTGAGCGCTCCTCATCCCCTGCCTGAGATGGAACAATCGCTCTCCCGCCGCTCTCCCTTCAGGTGGATGGTCAAAGACTGCCCGGAAGCGGCGAGAGAAGTCATCATAATTATCCAGGGTAGATCCCTCTCTTCCCCAGATGGCGTTGGCCCACTCCAGGGCTTTACCAGTCAGACAGGAGATGAGAGCGCCCACCCTCTCGTGTCCCGAAGGGGACGGATGAACAGATGCCAGGTATAGCTCCAGCTGTAGGAGGAAACCCTGACACCCGGCTGCTGTTCCGTCATACGCTCCCGGGAGCGAGAGCCGAATTCCACTGGGTCCGACCGGTGGAGGGATGGATGGTGGTGTAGGTAGAGGTGCGGGTGTTGGTGCTGGGTTATGATTTACCGGGAGACCTCCTCTCTCCCATCTTTCCATAGTTTGTAGCACGCGATCCATGGCTGTCCCTAAACTATGCAACATAGTCGCGTGCTGTTGAACCTGCTCCTCTACTGGGAGAGAAGGGCTGGCTGCGCCTGCTGACTCCATTTGAAATTAGGTCCGTGATTCTGTCAGGGTTGTGTGCGGAGAATATTTGGAGTCAAACGCAGGACACAGGTGTTGAGCGAAACCACAGAGTTTTACTCAAAATAAATGCACAATTCCACAAATGGAACATAAACAGATACGAACACGTATCAAATACAACACCTAACGCACAAACAATCACGGACAAACAGAAATGAAAGCCAGAGGGTTAAATAGGGAACATGATGGGGGAATTGAAACCAGGTGTGTAATATACAGACAAAACAAAACGAAACTGAAAAATGGATCGATGGTGACTAGAAAGCCGGTGACGTCGACCGCCGAACACCACCCGAACAAGGAGAAGGGCCGACTTCGGCGGAAGTCGTGACACTAACGCCCTGTACTGTTTGGACTCTGACTTGGTTTATGAACTCTCGCCTGTGCCCGAGCTGCCTTTTGCCTACCCCTTGTGTTATAATAAATATCGGAGCTCAATCATCTGCCTCCTGTGTCTGCATATGGGTCTTGCCTTGTGCCCTTATATGTCAAGGCATAGATCTGGGGAAGGGTACAAAAACATGTCTGCAGCATTGCAGCATTGTTTTCCCCAAGACAACAATGGCCTCCATCATTCTGAAATGGAAGAAGTTTGGAACCCCCAAGACTCTTCCTAGAGCTGGCTGCCCGGCCAACTGAGCAATCGGGGGAGAACGACCTTGGTCAGGGAGGTGACCAAGAACCCGATGGTCACTCTGACAGAGCTCCAGAGTTAATCTGTGGAGATGGGAGAACCTTCCAAAAGGACAACCATCTCTGCAGCACTCCACCGATCAGGCCTTTATGGTAGAGTGGACAGACGGAAGCAACTCCTCAGTAAAAGGCACATGACAGCCTGCTTGGAGTTTGCCAAAAGGCACCTAAAGACTCTCAGACCATGAGAAACAAGATTCTCTCTATTGTTGAGAACTGTTCTATAATTTAATATGTTTCTTGTTTGTCTTTTCTATGTCTTTGTCTACATGTTTATATATGTTTACAACAAGCAAGTGGAAGATATCTGAATAGGGACATTGGGGAATAATAACATATTGTACAGGATACATTTGTACTGAGGTGAAGCCGTGTCTATAGTAATGCAAGGTCTCTTTCATGATCATGTGAAACATCAATTGCTATGGAAATGCTGGGATATGTTTTTCAATTATGTTAAAGGTAATTATGATGCAACTATGACGGTGATACGATATGGATTACAATTATCATCATGAATATTAAGGCTATACGCACTACATGTTACACACATAGACAATCAACCATGCAAATCGGAGGGGTTATTATTTATTTGGACATCACACATTATAGTCTTACTCTTATACAGACATCGTACACATCAACCTACTCAGATTTACTACACACATCATCTCAATTTTCTAACATCTGTGGCATTGGCTCACAGGAAAACAGGCAAGGGAATAAAACAAATACTGCTCGAACCTATTTCTTGAATTCTAAATATCAGACATTTGAAAGCTCTAATTTTGACCGTCATAATGCCTCTTATGGCATTAACTTTACAAACACTAATTATGGTCAATTTAGACTGAGAATATTATATAGTTATGGTAAGGGGTGAAATAAGTATAGCCAGTTATAATTGTAACAGTTTAGCAGATTATAAAAAAGGAAGATCAGTCTTTATGTGGCTAAAAGAAAAGGAATATAACATATACTGTTTACAGGAAACTCACTCTACATCCTTAGATGAAGGAACTGAAAAGGTGTGATGATATTAATTAACAAAAATGTCGATCTGAATGTGCAAATAGTCAGGAATGATTCGCATAGAAGGTGGATCTTTTTTAATATGAAAGTGGATGAAAAAGAGATTTGGCTCATTAATCTGTATGGTCCAAATCAGGATGATCCATACTTCTTCGAAAATATTTATAACAATTTATTCAACTTACAGGCAACAAATGATCAAATCATTATGGTGGGAGACTATAACACAGTGTCAAGTACCTTAATGGATCGTAAAGGAAATCACTCTGCAAAATATCATCACCGTACCCTTAAGGAAATCACAAATATTATGGATTGTGGAGATTTGAATACTAAAAAACCCTGACCTAGTGAGATATACATGGAGGAGACTTAATCAAGCAAGTCGTCTTGACTACATTCTTGACTCTTTCTCTCTTTCATCAAAGGTTAAAAAAGTTTTAATAGGAGACAGAATGTGATTGGATCATCATCTAATTGGCCTTCTCATAACTCTTATAGAATTTCCACGTGGACGGGAAATTAATCAAACTTTACTTAAGGACAACTTAGTTTAAATGTATTTGGCTAAGGTGTATGTAAACTTCCAACTTCAACTGTACCTTCAGAGGTCATTCAATTCAATATTCATCAATAATAAAAAAGCAGTTTCAGGCTAAAAAAACAAGACTAACAAGGGAAATACATGAACTAATAGTACAGGTAGATAGCAATAAAAATGATACTACAGAGATACAAAGTAAGTTAGAGGATAAACAAAAAGAACTTGAGGAACTTATTCAAGAACGATCTAATGTAATCTATTACAAAAATAAAGCAAACTGGATGGAATGTGAAGAAAAATGAACAAAATTCTTCCTGAATCTCCAACCCAGGAACGCTAACAAAAAGAATTTGCAGAAACTCGTTACTGAAGATGGAGCCATCTATGATTCTCTGAATTACATTTTAAAAGAGGAAGCTAAATATTTTAAGCAGATGTTTTCTTTTCCATCTCATCCTCTCCTGCTGAATAAAGATTACGGTAATGAATTCTTTACAAATAATACAAAAATGGAAAATTAGCAAATGTAGAGAAAGATCAGTGCGAAGGCCAAATTACAGAGAAAGAACTTTCTGAGGCTATTAAATCCTTTCAGTCTGGAAAAACCCCAGGGCTTGATGGCATACCAGTAGAGGTATATCAAGCCTTTTTTGATATACTAAAAGCTCCATTGTTAGATTGTTGTAACTACTCCTATAGAAATGGTAGTCTGTCAGGTACTCAGCAGGAAAGTCTGATTTCACTATTATTAAAACAAGACCCAGATGGCAAATATAAAGATCCAGTCTATGTAAAACACTGGAGGCCCCTTACACTTCAATGTTGTGATGCAAAAAATACTAGCGAAATGCATAGCACTCAGAATTAGAAAGATTTGACCAGGTATTGTTCATCCTGATCAGACAGGTTTTTTACATGGACGATACATTGGAAATAATATACGACAACTACTAGAAATAATAGAACATCTAAAAAGCCAGGACTGGTATTTATATTGGATTTTGAAAAGGCCTTTGATAAAGTAAGACTGGATTTTATTTATAAAAGCCTGGATTTTTTCAATTTTGGTGATTCTCTTATAAAATGGGTCAAAGTAACGTACAGCAACCATGGAGAGGTAAATACCTGTCTATTTATGGAAAAATTCCCCTGATTAACTCCTTAGTCAAATCTCAGTTTACTCACTTCCTTATGGCGCTGCCTACTCCTGATGATTCGTTTTTCAAATCATATGAGCAAAACATATTTCGCTTTATCTGGGAATCTAAACCAGACAAAATAAAGTGTGCCTATCTATATAATGAATAGGAATTGGGTGGGTTGAGATTATTAAATACAAAAGCACTAAACCTCTCTAAAAGCTTCACTTATTCAAAAGTTTGACTTGAACCCTAAATGGTTCTCAAGTAGATTACTAAGAAAAGCTCAACCATTGTTTAAAAATGGCCATTTTTGCCTTTGTGCAGATTGCCATGTCTCATTTTAGATTAATTGAAAATTGTAGTATCCTTAAAGGCTTCTTAGAATTACGACTCATGAGATTTAAGTACGGTTTAGTATTTAATTGTAACTTAGAATTACATTCTCTTATGCACCTGGCTTAAACTCCCTGAAGCTTTCTTAATCATAGTTATATAGGCAGACATAGGAAATAGCTACGGATAGCTACGGATAGCGGGAAGCAAACCCCCGTCTTGAGTCAATACTGCCATCTATTGGTAAACATACATATACCAGGTTACTACATTCCCCCCGTTTAAAGCTAATAACCCAACTTAATTCCTTTCTGAGCTATGCTATATTCTTATTTACATTTTTTCAAAAATGATCTCCTTTAGGATCTGAAAAAGTCTGGCGGACGTCTCTCTCTAATAGAGCGTCTCAGAGGTGGTGTCCTCCTCCTTCAACAACCCAGTCGTTGTTGAAGGAGGACTTTGGGTGTACACTTTGGGTGTACTGTTTTCAAAGCATCTCTTTTTCGAGCAAGCATTGCAGAGCTGGCTATAATTTCAATTTCCTCCCCCTGAAAAGATAGAACAAATATTACAATAAATATTATGGCTGAACTCAAATGTGCTGGTTGATAAAATACCTGTATTTATGGGAAAGATGTTTGAAAAGGGTATTTTGTTCTTAAATGATATTGTAAATTGGAATGGTAGAGTTATGTCTATCATGGAGTTATAAGAATTGTACGGGAAAGTCTGCTCAATCCAAGAGTACAACCAATTGATTACAGCATTACCCCAAAAATGGAGGAGACAGGTGGCAGCGGGAGGAGGTAGGGAACTGGTCTGTCTGCCCAATATAAAGGATCAAAACTGGTTGAGGAATAAAAATAGCATAAATAGGAAAGTATACCAGTTTCATTTGAGTACCAGGATGTTGACAACTGCCATACAGATTGAAAAATAGTTGGGAAGAAATTTTTGATGTACCAATTCCATGGGACAGGGTGTATGAGTTGATATATAAAACAATGCAAAATTCAAGACTTAATAAATTATTATGTAGAATTCTTGCCACCAACAAAATGTTGAATATTTGTGGCATAAAATCCTCAAAGCTCTGCAGATTTTGTTGTGAGGATACAGAATCAATAGACCATTTAATTTGGTATTGCCTTCAGGTAGCCTGCTTCTGGTCTCAGTTTCAGGAATGGCTGAAAATGCATAACATTGACCTAAAATTGACCCTAGAAATAGTACTGATGGGAGATCTGGAGAGACCGGGTCAGTCAATTACTAATATACTAACACTCTTAGTAAAAGTATTTATCTTCAACTCACAATCTGTGGATTTTATTCGATTAGATAGATTGAAATTGTACGTTCAATCAATCAAATGTAATTATAAAGCCCTTCTTACATCAGCTGATGTAAAGTGCTCACAAAGTGCTGTACAGAAACCCAGCCTAAAACCCCAAACATCAAGCAATGTAAATGTCTCCTTCACGATTTGCCCAAATGTACCTGGGTGACTTCACACTAAATGTCATGTAGTTTGCTCATACTTCAAGTTATCCGTCTGAAACTTAGCACATACACTGCTGCCATTATGTGGACACCATCGGAATTACAACCAGAGTGATGGCTAGATTTGGGACCTTTCTGTTGCATTTCGAAGATGGTGGTAGGGGGGAAAAGTGTTCTTTTTTTGTGTATTTTCTTCTACTAGATCTATTGTTTTATATTCTCCTCCATTCAATTCACATTTCCACAAACCTCAGTGTTTCCTTTCAAATGTTACCAAGAATATGCATATCAAATCAAATCAAATCAAATGTATTTATATAGCCCTTCTTACATCAGCTGATATCTCAAAGTGCTGTACAGAAACCCAGCCTAAAACCCCAAACAGCAAGCAATGCAGGTGTAGAAGCACGGTGGCAAGGAAAAACTCCCTAGAAAGGCCAGAACCTAGGAAGAAACCTAGAGAGGAACCAGGCTATGAGGGGTGGCCAGTCCTCTGGCTGTGCCGGGTGGAGATTATATCACAGCATAGTTGAAATACATATGTTGCGTATAAATCCGAAGAGGGTGGCCAGCAGAGATACAGTTGAAGTCAGAAGTTTACATACACCTTAGCCAAATACATTTAAACTCTGTTTTTCACAATTCCTGACATTTAATCCTATTAGAAATTCCCTGTCTAAGGTCAGTTAGGATTACCACTTTATTTTAAGAAAGTGAAATGTCAGAATAATAGTAGAGAGAATGATTTATTTCAGCTTTTATTTCTTTCATCACATTCCCAATGGGTCAGAAATTTACATACACTCAATTAGTATTTGGTAGCATTGCCTTTAAATTGTTTAACTTGAGTCAAATGTTTCGGGTAGCCTTCCACAAGCTTCCCACAATAAGTTTGTCCATTTCTGCCCACAAATGTTCTATATGATTGAGGTCAGGGCTTTGTGATGGCCACTCCAATACCTTGACATTGTTGTCCTCAAGCCATTTTGCCACAACTTTGGAAGTATGCTTGGGGTCATTGTCCATTTGGAAGACCCATTTGTGACCAAGCTTTAACTTCCTGACTGATGTCTTGAGATGTTGCTTTAATATATCCACATAATCTTCTTTCCTCATGATGCCATCTATTTTGTGAAGTGCACAAGTCCCTCCTGCAGCAAAGCACCCCCACGACATGATGCTGCCACCCCCGTGCTTCATGGTTGGGATGGTGTTCTTCGGCTTGCAAGCCTCCCCCTTTTTCCTCCAAACATAACGATGGTCATTATGGCCAAACAGTCATGGTGTTTATACTTGCATACTATTGTTTGTACAGATGAACGTGGTACCTTCAGGCGTTTGGAAATTGCTCCCAAGGATGAACCAGACTTGTGGAGTTCTACAATGTTTTTTCTGAGGTCTTGGCTGATTTCTTTTGATTTTCCCATGATGTCAAGCAAAGACGTACTGAGTTTGAAGGTAGGCCTTGAAATACATCCACAGGCACACCTCCAATTGACTCAAATGATGTCAATTAGCCTATCAGAAGCTTCTAAAGCCATTATATAATTTTCTGGAATTTTCCAAGCTGTTTAAAGGCACAGTCAACTTAATGTATGTACATTTCTGACCCACTGGAATTGTGATACAGCGAATTATAAGTGAAATAATCTGTCTGTAAACAATTGTTGGAAAAATGACTTGTGTCGTGCACAAAGTAGATATCCTAACCGACTTGCCAAAACTATAGTTTGTTAACAAGAAATTTGTGGAGTGGTTGAAAAAAACGAGTTTTAAAGACTCCAACCTAAGTGTATGTAACTTCTGACTTCAACTGTAGGTGGGATGGGCTGAGGGAAGCTGAGGGTTGGGATGTGGAATTGGAGACATGTGGGAGTGGAGTTGCTGGACGGGGATAGAATGATGGTCAAAGATAAAAGTATAAAAAATAAAGTAAAAATAAAACATAATAAAAAGTAAGTTTGAATGACACTGAGGGCCAGTGTTTTTACAGCTAATGCCTGTTTGCCTGAGGCTGATGCCGTGCAGGTGTTTGTACATATGCATATACACACACTCTCATTCAAATGCACACATACACAGACACACATACATATAAATAGTGCCAGACATGCACTCAAACATACAGTTGTCCTTGCTGTTATGCTTTTACTTGTCCTTCATGTCCTTTGTTTTTTGCATTGTTGTTTTCTGTTTTTCTTTGTCTTTTTCTTTTTTCTCTTTAGTTCATTTTCTTGGTTGTTGGTGATTGGGGGGGTTATTGGGGGTGGGGAATGGATTTTTTTTTTCTTTGGGGGGGGGGGGGGGGGGGGGCTGTGGGAGGGGTCTCGGATGGTTGACAGGCAGGTCTTGGGGAAGATCCCCCATCTTGGAGGGTTCGGGTCCCCGTTTTTGGCCTTGTGGGAGATCAGTTGACGTGCCCTTGAGCAGGGCGTTGACCCTGGATGCTTCTGTGTGTTGCTCTGAGTGGGCATCTGTTGCATGACTGGTGTGGTGTAGTTGTTGAGCGGCTTCACTGCAAGTATATTGTATGTTTTGGATATTCAATAAAATAAAATAAGATTCTCTGGTCTGATGAAACCAAGACGGAACTCTTTGCCCTGAATGCCAAGAGTCACATCTGGAGGAAATCTGGCACCATCCCTACGGTGAAGCATGCTGGTGGCAGCATCATGTTGTGGGGATATTTTTCAGTGGCAGAGACTGGGATACTAATCAGGATGGAGGGAAAGACAAACGGCGCAAAGTATAGAGAGATCCTTGGTGAAAACCTGCTCCAGAGTGCCCAGCACCTCAGTCTGAGGTGAAAGTTTACCTTGCAACAGGACAACGACCCTAAGCACACAGCCAAGACAACGCAGGAGTGGCTTCAGGACAAGTATCTGAATGTCCTTGAGTGGCCCAGCCAAAGCCCGATCAAACATATTTGGAGACCTGAAAATAGCTTTGCAGCGACACTCCCCATCCAACCTGACAGAGCTTGAGAGGGTCTGCAGAGAAGAACAGGAGAAACTCCCCAAATACAGGTGTGCCAAGCTTGTAGCGTCATACCCAAGAAGACTGGAGGCTGTAATCGCTGCCAAAGGTGCTTCAACAAAGTACTGAGGGTCTGAATACTTATGTAAATGTGATATTTCCGGGGTTGTTTTCAAATAAACGTCCATAGGTGTCTTAAAACCGGTTTTTGCTTTGTCACTATTGGGTATTGTGTGTAGAATGATGAGTGGGGAAAAAAACAGTTCATCCATTTTAGAATAAGGCTGTAACGTAACAAAATGTGGAAAATGTCAAAGGGGTCTGAATACTTTCCGAATGCACCTTATATAGGGTTGTCTGTGAATGGGTGTACAGCACTGCTCTCCATTCAGGCTACTTACTGTACTAGCTTGCTGGTTCCTATAATTCTTATTGGATGTCCTACTTCTGTGATTTAATAAAAAGGAGAATGAAATGAGGACCCAGGGACAGTTCCAGTGTGTAGTCTCTACTAGATGTGGTTTTTATTCAACTAACAGTACATTCTACAGATGCACACGTGTTACATCACCAAGATACAACATGGTCTTGTAATACCTCTTAAAAATTATATTGGTCCTAAAAATATAGAAAGGAACAAATGTAGTCACAAAAACTGTACATTATGAAAAATTCACTTAACACCAGATTTGGTTTTATTCATGTCTTTTAGTTAGTTTTTTTATATAGAAAAAAGAATGTCCCTTTTGTGTAGAAAGGAACACAAAAATGCATTTCCTATCGACCGGTTTGAGTTCAGTGTAAGAAACCACGCTTTAAATAAAACCCGGATTGTGAAGTATCGTCATGCCGCCTTCATACCTTTCCCATAACACACCAACCATGCCATGCTAGAGAACCACAGTAGGAGTCATAATACCTAGAGGTCAAACAGGGAAATGGTTCCAATCGTTTTTTCCACCATTAATATTTTTCCCATAGGGGATTTTAGAAACTGTGTTTCTAAAATGCTGCGTTTCATTTAGGCTTACCCTGGGGTGACATTTCAATTACCTTGTAAAATCTCTCTCAGACAAGGTGACTTTTATCAATGTATTCACTTGTATTTACCCCCCAAAAATGAATGGCTAATTAGGCTATCAAAAATAACTACAAATGCCATGATGATCTGGTCGAGACTGCCGAATTGAGGCAAAGGTAAGAATATCTGGATTAACTAATGTTATCTAAATGTGGTATTGTATAAATTGGCTACATTACTTTAAAAATTGACAATTCTGTGAACTGTCTCGTGCAAGTTTTAAATTAACAATACCTGTTAATAAAGGTGTCAGCTAGAGATGACATGCAGGAGCTTGCAGGGTTTTGTATGTCGACTTTGATGCTAATTAGCATTTTCAAATCAGACTAAAAAGAGAAAAATATATTGATAAAAAAGTCACCTTGTACGAGAAAGATTTACATGGTTATCAAAACGTCACACCTGGGTAAGCCTACACGAAACACAGCCCTTGAAGTGTTTTTCCCCATATTGGAAAAATGTACAGTGTAAAAACAATTGGAACCATTTCCCTGTTTGACCGCTAGTATTTTATGGGTATTATGACTCCACTGTGGGGCTCTATAGAGCACAGTGGCCACTTTACAGAGAAAAAAAACTGATTCATAAATGGAACATGAGCTTAGCAAAATGTGCACATACTTGTTTTGAAGGCTTTTAATCAGTAGGTGTCTAGAACAAAATGTTTCTCCTAACACACAAGTGATACCTGTTCCTGCGCTTAACTGCCAAGATTCAGAAACCTACAAGCAGAAAACCTCTCAATGCATATTTACTGTTATTCTGCAGTATTCATAAAAATAAGAGTTATAGCTTCTCCCCAATTTTAAATGGTTACATCAAGCTATCAAGCTTTTATTTTTTAAATATTTTTTATGGGGGGGTATTATTTCTTGTATGAAGTTTATGTTTCTACGTTCATTTGAAATTGATGAGACTGAACATTTTCAGTGTTAACCAAATTCCTATGAAGGTCCTTTAAATTTAGTAAAAAAAAAAAAAAAAGCATTGTAATAAATATTGAGTGACAATTTTCAGTAAAATCAAAACAATTCTTCCCATGAACGGGTGTTGCTAAAAAACGTGACATCATTTTGTTTGCGAACAGTCACCCAATAAGATTTCAGCAGCCTGCTAGCTTTCTGCACAATTTGACCAATATGGTAAAGAGCTGCAACACAAAGCAAACAGCGTTTAATAATGGCGGTAGCGTCATTTCAGTGCTATTGACACCATCTATGAACACACCACACCTGACAATTCCCGTTGCTGTGACTACTGGTCTTAGTTGTCATTATGGAGAAGGAAAAAAAGGGTCTAAAAACAGGACAGAAAAAAAAAAAACACTAAAGCCTCCAGTTTCTGAAACCAGTGACCTTCACAAAGCAGCAGGAGTGTGGGTGTGTATGAGTTAGGTCAGGGGTTGCGTTACACAATGTAAGAGTCTAAAAATGTGAGTCTTCAGGGGGGAAAAAAACACACAAAAAAACACTCCTTTCCATTTTGTTTTACTGGCCTTTTCATAAATCGTCTAGACATCTCAACTATATAGTCTGTACACATTCACTACAAGCTATTGCTATTAAATAATCCCAGCTATTGTACTCTATATATATATACACATATATAGAATATATAATAAAAATATAGTGAGAAAAATTGCTTCAGGCATAAGACCATACTACATTTCCATTGAACAGTTAAGAGGGTCCAATCCCAAAGTGTTTGAGTTCAGAGGACCTTAGGGTTTTGATCTATATGGTGGAAACGAGGTCAGAGCATGTCCGGTCTGCAGTGACGCATTGGTCTGGCAGACCTCCTGTCGCGGTCAGAGGGCAGAGTTTGAGAACCCAATCCGCTCAGGGCCTCAGACCCTCCTCCCGCCCCCAGAGCAAGGGATGGACGAATACCGTGGCCTTATGAGACAAGGGGTGTGGCTTAGGAGAGAACATGACAACAGGAAAATTCCAAACAGGTGGCTAGGTACAGAAGTGAGGGTGCAGAGGGAAGGAGGGAAGAAAAGAGCTCAAACATCCCCCTCGTCGAGAGAATTTCAAGCCAACAGGGTCAAGGTTTAAAAAAAAAGGTGAAGCAGAGAAAGGGAAAAACAAGAACAGACAAATATCCAAATCTATACATAGATCTATACATATATGTATACAGCGAGCCGGAGGGTACTCCGGCCCAGACAGTCTTCGTAGTAACGGGGAGCGTAAGCATCAGCCAATGGGTGACCACGCCCCGAGCACAAGAGTCCTGGGCTCCTATTGGTCCTTGCTCGCGTAGAACTCAGCCCAGCGGTTCTCGAAGAAGCGCTTCATGGAGTGTCCGGCCATGCCCACCTCGGACGTGTCCTCGTTGAACAGCTCGCAGTTGTTGAACACCAGATGGGCGTCTGCTGCAAACTCCTCACAGCTGCAGTACCTGGAGAGCAGAGAAGAGAAAAACAGGTCAAATATAAGCGGACACATTTTCCGTAACATTGTTGAAAATGAAAGGAACCCGGCCTCATTATGGAAGTTTGGGTCATGTTGTAGACACACAGTTTTACTATCCTTGTGGAGACCCAGTGTTGTAGTACTCGAGACCACATATTGAGTGTCTCGGTCTTGTCTCAGTGTTATTTGCATCTCTGTCTTGACTCGGTCTCGGACAGTGAGGACTTGTAATTTCTTCGAGAACAGCCAAGACCAGTGGAGTAAAAAAACGTATAATTTACAGCTTACATTCAGCCAGTGCATAAAACTGCTTCCTGAGGCCAAATATATACACTCCTTTCTTGAAACAATATCTGAACAGCCTTTATATCTATTATAGACATGTTTGCGAAGTGGTGAACCTATAGGCCTTCAGTGTGTGACAGGTTAGTACAGTGGTGAACCTATAGGCCTCCAGTGTGTAACAGGTTAGTAGAGTGGTGAACCTATAGGCCTCCAGTGTGTGACAGGTTAGTAGAGTGGTGAACCTATAGGCCTCCAGTGTGTGACAGGTTAGTAGAGTGGTGAACCTATAGGTCTTCAGTGTGACAGGTTAGTAGAGTGGTGAACCTATAGGCCTCCAGTGTGTGACAGGTTAGTAGAGTGGTGAACCTATAGGCCTCCAGTAAGACAGCAGTCACACACAGAATGATGTTAAAGCACCACTACACAGGGCCGATGGAAAGACAGCAGTCACACACAGCATGATGTCAAAGGATAATCAGTCCATAAACTGACATAAGCCAGTAGGTCCCAATCAGAAGAATACAAAAACACAACCATTAAAAATTTCCCAATTGAAATGTAGTGCCGTGGGAAATTATTCAGACCCCTTGACTTTTTCCACTTTGTTACAGCCTTGTTCTAAAATGGATGATTTTTCTTATTTTTAAATCCTCAGCAATCTACACACAATACCCCATAATGACAAAGTAAAAACATAAATTTTAACAAATGTATTAAAAATTAAAAAAACTGAAATAACTTAATACATAAGTATTCAGACCCTTTGCTATGAGACTCTAAATTGAGCTCAGGTGAATCCTGTTTCCATTGATCATGCTTGAGATGTTTATTTAACTTGATTGGAGTCCAACTGTGGTAAATTCAATTGATTGGACATTATTTTAGGAAAGGCACACACCTGTCTATATAAGGTCACACGGTTGTTAGTGCATGTCAGAGAAAAAACCAAGCCATGAGGTCGAAGGAATTGTCTGTCGAGCTCCGAGACAGGATTGTGTTGAAGCACAGATTTGGGGAAGGGTACCAAAACATTTTTGCAGCATTGAAGGTCCCCATGAACACAGTGGCATCCATCATTCTTAAATTTAAAAAGTTTGGAACCACCAAGACTCTTCATAGAGCTGGCTGTCTGGCCAAACTGAGCAATCGGGGGAGATGGGCCTTGGTCAGGGAGGTGACCAAGAACCCGATGGTCACTGACAGAGCTCCTCTGTGGAGATGGGAGAACCTTCCAGAAGGACAACCATCTCTGCAGCACTCCACCAAATCAGGCCTTTATGGTAGGGTGGTCAGATGGAAGCCACTCCTCAGTAAAAGGCACATGACAGCCCACTTGGAGTTTGCCAAAAGGCACCTAAAGGACTCTGACAACAAGAAACAAGATTCTCTGGTCTGATGAAACCAAGATTGAACTCTTTGGCCTGAATGCCAAGTGCCACGTTTGGAGGAAACCTGGAACCATCCATACGGTGGTGAAGCATGGTGCTGGCAGCATCATGCTGTGTGGATGTTTTTCAGCTGCAGGTACTGGGAGACTAGTCAGGATTGAGGGATAGATGAACAAAGCCAAGTACAGAGAGACCCTTGATGAAAACCTGCTCTAGAGTGCTCAGAGGACCTCAGACTGGGGTGAAGGTTCACCTTCCAACAGTACAACGACCCTAAGCACACAGCCAATACGACACAGGAGTGGCTTTGGGACAAGTCTCAATGTCCTTGAGTGGCCCAGCCAGAGCCAGACTTGAACCTGATCGAACATCTCTGGAGACCTGAAAATAGCTGTGCAGCAATGCTCCCCATCCAACCTGACAGAGCTTGAGAGGATCTGCAGAGAAGAACAGGAGAAACTCCCCAAATACAGGTGTGCCAAGCTTGTAGCGTCATACCCAAGAAGACTGGAGGCTGTAATCGCTGCCAAGGTGCTTCAACAAAGTACTGAGTAAAGAGTCTGAATACCTATGTAAATGTGATTTCTTAATTTTTTATTTGTAAAACATTTGAAAAAATATCTAAAAACCTGTTTTTGCTTTGTCATTATGGGAAATTGTGTGTAGATTGATGAGGAAAAAACAATTTAATACATTTTAGAATAAGGCTAACGTAACAAAATGTGGAAAAGGTCAAGGGGTCTGAATACTTTCCGAAGGCACTGTACAGCTATTACCTCCCATTGAAAAAACATTTCAAGTTTAGCACACAAAGTAACCAGTGACCTACCTAAAGATTAAAGTGCAGATATGAAACAGACCATGATAAAAATCACATTTTTAATTCCCAGTTTATGCTACAAAACCAACTTTATAAGAGGTTTTAAAAATAGATTCCATTTAACTCAACGTTCCATGACATACACCAAGGCATTGTTGTCAGAATAGATGGATCGGAGTGTGCCAGAGCGCAGAACAAACTATGAATTTACAAACGTGCAACACCAGCTGAATATGACCGGTGTCAGTAAACGTAGGCAAGAAATATAATATTTAGTCAACAACGCTCTAGACAACCAGCTCTGCTACGGCAAGTAAAATGGTCAGAGTGAGTTTCTCTCATTTGCGTCTGGAAGTAGCTAGCTAGCCAACTTTAGCCAGATAGCTTGGGTGCTTGGTTGGGACAAGCATGCATTGGCAAGCAAGCTACAGAAGGATGAGGAGGCTACAATTCCGTGTGGCAAATGGCTTGTTTGTATAAAGGCCTAATGTAGCTCTGATTGGCTATAGGTCCTGGACAAGACAGATGTTTTTATTTGGTTTTATTTACTGCAGTGTCTATTAATTGTCCAAACGCACGGCCGCTTTCCCACTCTATATTGCTATAGAATTTTCACAAATGCCTTAGTATACGTAATTCCCAAACATTCTAAGAATTTATGATAATGTGGTCGCTTGTTAGAATTTTTATTTTTATTTTTTAAGTGCAATATTCTTCCTGGGGGTGTAAATGAACAGACTTCATGTTGCTAAAATGCTGTCAGTTCTACTTTAAATGCAATAATGTTTTTTCAAAGAGATGGCTAACAACAAGCGCGCCACAATAACAAACAGTTCCACTCACCAGATAATAATTTGAAACTTAACTTGTTGAAAGTTATAAACTAGCAACAATATCCTCTTTGTATAAAAACATATGGTAACTTCTGCCTATCAAACGATCCCACCCACAAGTCAAAATGTGACTGGTTGATTCCACTGTCACCCCAAAATGTTGCCCTAATACAGTTGAACGGCAGTTGCCTTTAACTTCGGATGGCCTAGTCAATAGCTGACGTAGCTAGCTAGATTTATCTCCTCAAAAACCAGCAAAGAAAAATCCTGATTGGATCTTTTTTTTCTCTTCAGCGTTAACCCTTTCCAACAAAAACTGAAGCGATTAAATCAGAACATCATTGAAAATAATATTATTTTATATATCCTTAGCCCTTCTCTGAAGGACCATTATTCCCCACTGTTTGGGTTGTAATCATTTTTGTGGCTCTATTTTTCCTCAGCATGCATTTATTCACTATTCTGAATGTCTAAAGAATCCATATGTTGTTCTGAAATATGAACACAGAAATACTGGACATTTTGAACTCTTATTATGGTGGTGATTTGACAAAATTATAATCATGGTCTTGAATTGGACTCGCATGTTTCTGGTTTCGGTCTTGACTCAGTCTTGCCCCCCCCTCCAGTCTTGGATAGGTCTCGCCTTAGGTGATGTCGAACACAACACTGTGGGGACCTATAATCCTATTTTCCCTAACCCCTAAAGATAACCCTAAACTAACCCCTAAGCTTAAAATAACCTTTGTCCTTGTGGGGATGAGGGAAATGTCCCCACAAGGGAGAATTTTCATTGTTTCACTATCCCTGAGGGCACTTCCGGTACCCACAAGCATAGTAATACAAGCCCACACACAGACAGAGAATGAGTGCCCCCCATACCCTCCCTGCAGCAGCCTCTCCCTCATGGTGAGGAAGTCCATGGGGTTCTTGATGATGCGTCGGTAGCCGGGCACCACGCGGGGGTTGACGGGTTCCAGGAAGGGCCAGGCGTCAGCATGAGACTCCATTTCCATCAGGATAATTCTACACACAAAACACACGTCAGTTAGAACTGGACTATCATCACATTAGTGAGAACATGAATCTAATGGTCTTATAGAAACCACTGGAGCAACGGGACACGATAACTCATTTGAGGTGAGTAATTTAATATCATGTTCTATAACCACTGCAACATTGTGACACAACTGATCTGAGGTCAGACTCACTCGCAGTAGGTGAGGTCGGGCTGGTTGCGGGTGGTCATGCGGCGGCGCTTGGTGGGTGAGAAGCCCGCTGTGCGTCCTCCATCTCCAGAGTAACGGGAGGATGAGGCAGGGCCACCGTCCTTATGCCGTGTTGCCATGCTAGCACCACCGCCGCTGCGTCTGCTTGGCACCGCCTCTTCGTCAGAACTGTCGTCTTCGTACCTCCTCTTCTTCACCCGGGTCCTCTGCTTGGAGGAGCGATGGTTGCTACGTGGTGACTCACCGTCACTGGCCTTATAAACAACAAGACACAGTGAGACAGTGATGAAATAACAGCCCTGAGAGAAAGGTTAAGGAGGTCACGGGGAGCAGAAATTACAGAGGGTACTGCTGTGGCAGGTTTTTGAAGTAGGTTCTGACAATATTATGGTTTAATACACTGGGGACTAAAAGCTACCATTGTGTTCATGTTGTTTCACCATATATTACTATTGTAATTATGTTGCACCAACGTGACTTTTTGGTTGGATTTACAAAAAGTAAATCAGCGTATAGTTTCTTAATCTCAGCCAAGTTGAATGGTCTGAACGGTTCACCCTTCTGAACTCCCCCATGGTTAGATGAGCAGTGACCTCTGTTGTGGTCCATAAGGGTAGCCAAGCAGAGTGCAGCCCCAGTCAGTCCTCACCTTGGAGACGCAGGTGGGGCAGAACCAGTCCCCCTCTGGCACCTGGGTGACCTTCGGCCTCAGGCAGTACATGTGGCAGCCACGGTCACAGCCGTCACACAGCAGCAGGTACTCATCATTATCCCCCTTCCTGCACACCTGACACGTCTACAACACCACACAGACAGGGACACAGGTAGTCTTTAAGGGAAATGCTCTGTTGCCGTCTTTCAGACTACGGTGTAATACAACCTGTGTTTACTGTAAGTTGCTTTGGATCAAAGGGTCTTCTCAATGATCTCATCAGCATTTCACTACTATGATATTTGCCATAGGAATGTTCTATATTCCTTGTTTCACCTACATCCATCATTTTATTCCCTTTATAATAATGGTTTCTATTCTCAGTGTACATATTGAGTATTGCTACTGGGCTTGTCCCCACCACTTTGACCACAGATCTCTCCCAGGCGATGGCCTTCTCCAGCTGCAGCAGACACAGACATAGCTGGGGGGCGCTCCGACAGCGGTCCAGGGCCTGACGCCATGTCCGCAATCTGGGGGTGATCTCACTCTCCAGACTGTGGGAAAGAGATTATAAAAATAGGTCTCAACACAATTAAGAGCTGAAGTGAGATGAAGGTTTAAATCACTCTGAAGAGCTTTGAGAAATTTGACCAAATAACACACAAATTTAATCCATGATATTATTAAATCACGCTCCACTCCACCCTTTCCAACCTCTGACCCCAACCCTGTCCCTCCCACCTCATGACGTCCATCTGGCCCATCTGGCTCTCCTCGGGGGTGAGGGGGGCGAGACGCACCACCTCGGCCAGGTTCCAGAGGGGCTCCTTCAGGTAGCGCCGGTCGATGTTTCTCTCCAGGTTGGCCAGGCGCAGGACGGCCAGGTCCAGTGGGTGGCTGGCCACACGGGGCAGGTCTGACCACTCCTTCTTGGTCCGCACGATCCAGTCGTCCCGGGGGTCCACATCATGCTCGTAGTACTGCAGGTCTTCACGCGTGGAGTCCATCTCTGGAACTGTGTAGGGCTGAGGTGGGGAGGAGGGAGAATGACAGAAAATAGAATATTATAGTTCTCGACAATCAAAAAGCAGTGAAGCAAAGAACTTTTAAGCTAGAGCAAGACTTAAAAGGGTTGTGAGGTACGGTAGGCGAGGTAAGCAGTACGTGGGTAAAAATCACTGGGAAAGCAAGAAAAAAAAGCCATATTACAACCTGTGTTGTGATAATTGCATTGGTTGCTCTGTAACCAGTTAGTTTAAATGCCTTGCGACTGTGATATATAGGCCTAAAAAGCATAGACAATAAGAATAAATCCAACCACACCTTTGTTTCATCACAAAACGGGAGAGCAACCTCTGTCCGAAGAAGTCTACAAAGCATATTACATGTAACAAACAGTTACATGACCTACAGCACGGTCAAGCAAGTTAACGTTTCCGACATTTTCAGACCACTAAACAACTATTAAATTTAGAACCAGAGAGTTACCGCAAGTCGCAAAGAAAACAGGAGCTGCTTCCACTATTCCAGAACCAATTCAACTTCATCATCAAATCAACTACGCTTAGTCTAATACAGGTGACAACTAAAAGATACCAAAAACAATTTAGTCCAACGTAAGCTAAATATGATGTGGCTGTCCATGGTACTGATTTCTGTGAGCGCAAGTATAAAAACATGTTGACTCACCCTACTTGTAGAGATACGCCAATGCAGCCATCCTCTCATGTCGACGAAATGGTCTATCACTCTGTCAGGCTACCTGGCTAAAATCCTTACGCGCAAGCCTAACTTCCTTTCATGGGCCTTCAACATCTAACTACATATTGAACTTCCATCCTCTCAGGCCAGGGGCAGAATGTATGAATTAATAGTTGGATCAGAATCACCGTAATAATCATTGGCCAGTATGGAGAATTAAGTAAAACCACAAGTCCAAATCCCCATCTGCAGCCATGGCTAATTTAGGAAAGGGACCATTTTAGCTAGCTAGCCAGCCAGCCACACAACGAGATGCAACAATTCAAGTTGTTTCTGTCAATGACGTATGCTCTCAATACTGGCTTCCCTTGACACTTTTTTTGGTGCGCCAGGACCATTCACAGCTGAGCGCACTCAGTTTAGCTCAATGCTAATTGCCTATTATTTTAATCAAGGGAGGCTAAATTCTCGCTGGCTTCCCTTGCATTCAATGCTAAGGATGGCAATAATGTCATACTCTTTTGGACCAGACAGCATTAGATTGATGGCCTACACAGAGACAGATATGTGCTGTTTCACTTGCTCGGATGCTTTCTCCGATGAGATACATTCAGCCTCTTGCAAATTTAAAGAAAATTATCAAACAGAGAGAAAATAAATGTATGTTTTCTTTTTTACTTGGTACATTTTTGGGGGAAGCCTGGCTACCTCTGGCATCCATGAATACACGCCACTGGAGGTAGGTAAGGTAAGTTGGTAAGGTGGGCGAGGTAAAGTGAGTGCAGACATCAAATGATACATTTAAGCCACCCAACCATTTTCAAAATATAAAAGCAGGCCCCTAAAAAACAGAGGTTGGGTGAATATAAGGAACACAGACAGCGCTTATTTCAAACAGTGTTAGGAGCAGGAGTGTTAACGTGACAACTCTAGACACACTGGCTGTGTCCGAATAGCTGTACTTGCGATCTAAATAGTAGGCATACACATTTTTTTCTTATAGTATGTGACATTTCCAAAAAATTGTATGCATTAAATGACAGGATGTCATACTCATTTTGGCTTTTCATTTAGTAGAATTCGCTGAAGAGTGTCTGACAACAGCTGATAATCGCGCTGTACCAAAATTAACAAATGGCAGAAATCAATGTAATTGCACATTGATAACGTATTCTCAGTAGGATGAGCCTAGTCGTTGACTACTTTATCCGTTTTACTTAAAAGTATGTTCCAAATAGTATGTAGTACACAGTATGCAGTTTAAGTAGTAGACAAGACAGATTTCAGACACAGCATCTCCTTTTAAATTTTAGGAGGTGACAAAAATAATTCTTAAAAGGGAAACATGAAGACTTGTGAAAGAGTGTAGATCCAAAAGAAGGGTGAGGATGTGTGAACGGTAGATCGAAAACCTGGTTTGTACCTGGAATCCTGGGGCTGGCGTTTCCGTGTTATTGTCAGTGTCGCTCCTTCCATTCTGAGGAGCCATCTTGAAATATAAGTAATGGACATATGATGTGATGAGTGTGATAAGTTTCCCTGTTTTTGCATGACAATGCTAGGAGGGGGACACGGTCACTGTACAAACTGCAGCAGCACATGCCACCTACGCCACCCTCTGGACATTCAGTGCAACTGCAGCCATAGTAAAAAATAAACAGAAAAAAACGACAAAATATAAACTGACAAGCTCTGGACATTTCAAACCCAACTTACTTTACAAACTACCAGGCACCCACCCTACCCATGCATCCCTGTGTGCATCTCAACAGTCTAAAGTGTACTCCTTGCCCTGGTCTGCACAGATCTGAAAAGGCGGTAAATGCGGGGATGATATGACGGAAATGTATTTCGGGATCAACTCTCCACTATCTGTGTTTCCAGAGCTGTGCAGATGAGGGATGTAAGTAGGGATAGAAAGACACTTCAGACTATTGAGACAGGGCCCCTCTGTCCCCTTGGCGTCTCACCTTGAGATGCAGGTCGGCGGCAATGACCCTCTGCTCCAGGTCCTCCACCCAGCGGAGGGCTCCGACATCTGTCTCCAGGGCCCGCTCCTGGACCTGCCATGGCTGCTGCAGGGACTCTAACAGGGCCTCTCCCTCCTTCACCTTCACCTGGAATATAGGGTCTGACGGGGGGACAGAGAGGAGAGAAGGGAGGGAGATGCAAGGAGAAGGGGATAGAGAGAGATGGGAGAGAGAAAAGGATAAGGAAAGTGTCATCATCCAGTTTCCATTCATTACAACAACATACTTCTTTAAAGTCCCATTGATGTCCAAAGCAGCTTCACTATGAAACAACCAAATCTGTCACACTATGACTTTTCATATCCCCATCTTTTCCTATAGCGGACCCGGTGACCAGTGCTCACTGACTCACCGTTGATGGGCCGTGTGCAGACCTCAGCCAGGTACTCCATATGTTTGGCCAAGTGTTTGTGAAGCACCTTCTCCCGGATGCCTCGTGGGTGCAGGGCCTGCAGGGTGGCCGTCAGGTCCTCAGGCTCCTTTATCCACCACCAGCCACGCACCATTGCTAACAAAACAACAGCAACACACACACTTGACACCAGCATCACACCTATAGCATAGCATGTTAGCAAACCATGCTAGCCATAATCGGCTAACCACACATAAGCATATGATTAGATCTTGTATAAGATGTTTGCTACTTCGGATAACCATACATAATCATGTAAGCCAAATCCGCAGCTCAAATTGCATCATGTTCTACATTGCTGACAAGTGTCATCGTCAGACACTACAGAGAGGATATTGGATAAACCTTAGGTGGTTTTCAATAGCATGTATAAAAATATATACAGGATTGAACTGAATGGATTGAAGGCTTACATGCTGGAATGGGCTTGACCACGAGCTGAGTGAAGTACTGTTGCTCTGTCTCCTGGAAGAGTGTGGAAGAAGGGCGGCCACGACGCTTAGCTGCAGCCGCTCTAGCTCCAACCCTGCGGGCGGGACTGCCTCCCCTCCTCCGCCTGCACCCTGGTTTGGCTGGGCTGGGGGTCACCTGGGGTGTGGGGTCTGGTACAGACTGGAGAGAGGGAGAAAGATAGTTTAATAAGAGATAATAAAATATTCTTTGATGAAAGAAGACTATAAGTTACTACTGACTATTCAACAGTAATAACTTATGTTGAGTGTTCTCTCCCATGAGGGTCCTGAAGAGTGTGCAGGGGGCTCAGGGGGACTCACCTGCAGCAGTGGAGCAGCAAGGGCGGGCAGGGTGCTGGGGGTCAGAGGGAGGTGCTTGGGTTCCTTGCTGGGGGGGGTCTGAGGTTCTGTCAGAGAGGTTTTGTCACAAGGCTGTTTTGGCAGCAGGTTGAACCACTGCCCCTGTTTCTCCGCCATCTCTTTCACGCTATCCTCTGGTAGTCTGCCTTTAGGTGCCGTCCCTGTTGCTGGCTCCGTCCCATTGGTTAAGGCGCCCTGCAATTGGCTGAGACAGTTACTGAAAGCGGACTGAGTGAGGTCTTCTGTTCCATTGGTGGTGGTGGTCTCCGGGGAAACGCCTGGCACCGACTCCTCCCCGCCAGACTTGCTGCTACGGCGACGGCGGCGACACTTGGCGGTGCGGAGGTGTAGCTCCACCTCTGGTTTGATCTTGCGGGGGCGACCCCGGGCCCTGGGACTGCTCATAAGAGAGGCGGTGCCGGGGAGAGGGTCCTCTTTAGGGGGCAAGAAGGTCTGGGACTGGGGAGAGGAGGCAGGGGGGGCAGGGGTGGTAGTGGGCATCTCCTCCACTTTGGGTTCCCTCTTCAGAAGAGTGACGGGCACCTCCTTCACCAGGATATCTTCTGTTGCTAACAGACAGTGAGGAGGGATATGTTTAGAATCAATAAAAAGATGGCTAGTAGAGGGTTGAGGGCAGTTGCTCTGCAACTCACCTAGGATCTCCTCAGGCCCCTCCACCAGCACCCCTCCCAGGTGGGGCAGGAGCCAGAATCTCCGGCGGAACCGGTCCTGGCCCAGAGACACCGCCCGCAGGGAGTGGGAGGACTGGAGCAGCTTCTTACGGAAAAACACCTGTCGCTGTGGAGGAGAAAAAATAAATATATAAACACACACAAAAGTATGTGGACACCCTTTCAAATTAGTGGATTTGTTTATTTCAGCCACACCCGTTACTGACAGGTGTATAAAAATCAAGCACACAGCCATGCAATCTCCATAGACAAACATTGGCAGTAGAATGGCCTTACTCAAGAGCGCAGTTCAATGTGGCACCGTCACAGGATGCCACCTTTCCAACAAGTGAGTTCGTCAGATTTCTGCCCTGCTAGCGCTGCCCCGGTCAACTGTAAGTGCTGTTATTGTGAAGTGGAACCGCCTAGGAGCAACAACGGCTCAACCGCGAAATGGTAGGTCACACAAGATCACAGAACGGGACCGCCGAGTGATGAAGCGCGTAAAAATAGTCTGTCCTCAGTTGCAACACTCACTACAGAGTTGCAAACTTCCTCTGGCAGCAACTTCAGCACAAGAACTGTTCGTCAGGAGCTTCATGAAAATGGGTTTCCATGGCCAAGCAGCTGCACACAAGCCTAAGAACACCACGCGCAAAGTTAAAACTTCTTAGGGATAGCCCCCTTTATTTTCAATTTTCGTCTAAAATGACATACCCAAATCTAACTGCCTATAGCTCAGGCCCTGAAGCGGACTATACTTGGCCTTGTCTCAGGATGGTAAGTTGGTGGGGGCTGTGCTTTGGCAAAGTGGGTGAGGTTATATCCTTCCTGTTTGGCCCTGTCCGGGGGTATCATCGGATGGGGCCACAGTGTCTCCTGACCCCTCCTGTCTCAGCCTCCAGTATTTATGCTGCAGTCGTTTGTGTCGGGGGGCTAGGGTCAGTTTGTTATATCTGGAGTACTTCTCCTGTCTTATCCGGTGTCCTGTGTGAATTTAAGTATGCTCTCTCTAATTCTCTCCTCTCTTTCTTTCTCTCTCTCGGAGAACCTGAGCCCTAGAACCATGCGTCAGGACTACCGGGCATGATGACTCCTTGCTGTCCCCAGTCCACCTGGCCGTGCTGCTGCTCCAGGTTCAACTGTCTCTGCCTGCGGCTATGGAACCCTGACCTGTTCACCGGACGTGCTACCTGTCCCAGACCTGCTGTTTTCAACTCTAGAGACAGCAGGAGTGGTAGAAATACTCTTAATGATCGGCTATGAAAAGCCAACTGACATTTACTCCTGAGGTGCTGACTTGCTGCACCCTCGACAACTACTGTGATTATTATTATTTGACCATGCTGGTCATTTATGAATATCTTGGCCATGTTCTGTTATAATCTCCACCCGGCACAGCCAGAAGAGGACTGGCCACCCCTCATAGCCTGGTTCCTCTCTAGGTTTCTTCCTAGGTTCTGGCCTTTCTAGGGAGTTTTTCCTTGCCACCGTGCTTCTACACCTGCATTGCTTGCTGTTTGGGGTTTTAGGCTGGGTTTCTGTACAGCACTTTGAGATATCAGCTGATGTAAGAAGGGCTATATAAATACATTTGATTTGATTTGATTTGATATGCATATTCTTGGTAACATTTGAAAGGAAACACTGAGGTTTGTGGAAATGTGAATTGAATGGAGGAGAATATAAAACAATAGATCTAGTAGAAGAAAATACACAAAAAAAGAACACTTTTCCCCCCTACCACCATCTTCGAAATGCAACAGAAAGGTCCCAAATCTAGCCATCACTCTGGTTGTAATTCCGATGGTGTCCACATAATGGCAGCAGTGTATGTGCTAAGTTTCAGACGGATAACTTGAAGTATGAGCAAACTACATGACATTTAGTGTGAAGTCACCCAGGTACATTTGGGCAAATCGCGAAGGAGACATTTACATTTTTTCTGCAAGAATATCGTCAAATCTGTATACTTGGACTTTGATTTAGCTTTTCCAGTATTAGTAGTCATATCGTAAGTTCAACATTTGCAAAACACCCAGTTTTAATAACTCCATATTCTTGTAATTTTTGTCCAAAAGGAAAAGGCAAGCTGTCGCACAAGGTTAGCAGCAGAACTTGGTGAAAGAGTCGGGGTTTCCGCATACTCCCGTAAAGCCCAGCTCATTGGCAATCTAGCTAGCGTTGTTTGACAAAGTTAGTCAATCAAGTGAAGACCACCCACGTAATCGGCGTGCCATGAAGGCGTCGCTCTCTGACCAAATTTTATGTCCTATAGGATATAGTACACTCCTAATGATATTGTGAAGCCTGGTTACGTTCTAGGATCTCTGAGGAATAAATACGAATGTGATTTGACTGGTTGAAACAACATTTAGGGTTAGATTTTCACAGATTCCTTTCTTTGCAAATTGAACGAGTGGAAATACAAAATCAAACATGCATGCTATATGGACCTTTTTAGGATATGAAAAAGTATCTTATCTAACAAAATTACACTTCATGTTATGTCTGGGACCCTTTGGATGATACATTCTGAAATCTTGCTCTGATTTAAGTACACATTTCACCTTCAGCGGTGAATTTATCAAACCTATCGCGGTGAAAAAAAGGTGTTTTGTTGTTAGGAGCTATCAAACAATAGCATGGCAAATTTTCGCAGTAAAAGCTACTGTAAATTGGACAGTACAGTTATATAACAAGAATTTAAGCTTTCAGCCGATATAAGACACATATGTACCAACATTTGTTGTTTCTCTAAAATCTGCGATCGTGACGCTGCATGATATATAACTGTCCCGTTGACGGGACGCCTATCCCTAAGTTAAGCGTCTGCTGGAGTGGCGTAAAGCTCGCCGCCATTGGACTCTGGAGCAATGGAAAGGCGTTCTCTGGAGTGATGAATCAAGCTTCACCATATGGCAGTCTGAAAGACAAATCTGGGTTTGGCGGATGCCAGGAGAACGCTACCTACCCTAATGCACAGTGCCAACTGTAAAGTTTGGTGGAGGATAAATAATGGTCTGGGGCTGTTTTTTCATGATTCGTGCTAGGCCCCTTAGTTAGAGTGAAGGGAAATATTAATGCTACAGCATACAATGACATTCCAGACGATTCGGTTTCCAACTTTGTTGGGGAAGGCCCTTCCCTGTTACGGCATGACAAAGTCCCCGTGCACAAAGCGAGGTCCAGATCTCGGTTTGTTGAGATCGGTGTAGAAGAACTTGACTGGCCTGCCAGTCAACTTGCTTCCGTTGCGGCTGAACATCCCCGCAGCAATGTTACACCATGTAGTGGAAAGCCTTTCCAGAAGAGTAGAGACTGTTATAGGGGGGACCAACGACGAGCAGGTGTCCACATACTTTTGGTCATGTAGGGTGACATTTTGCTCAAACAAAACAACTCAGAACTGTGAACACAATGTAGTTACACTGATGGAAAAGACACTACAGAAGAACAAAATTAATGCCTTACCTTGGTTAGCTTATCGATCTGCCTCTCCAACTCTGGAATGCTGGCGTTGGTGGGACTGTCAGTCTGTGGAAAGGACATTTGGTGAGTATAATACAGACATCCTCACCAACACATTGAGATTGACACAAACACGCACTTCACTCAGTTTGGGCTCCTCCTTGGGGTTGCGGCGGCGGCTGCCCCTCTCCATGGGGCCGCTGCCCTCTTCCAGACTGAGGTTCTCCTCCTCTGCCACCCTGGCACTGCGCCTCCTCTCCTCTAGATAGAGCTCCTCCTCAGACCGCCCCGTACGCCGTGCTAGAGCTGCCTTCAGTCTGGGAGATCACACACATAAAGCCCCAGTGATTATAACACTCTCCTTCCACAAACTAAAACAAATCTAAATTCAAGGAGCTGTGACTGGTCTTACTTGCGCAATTTCCCCTCGATGATCCACTTATTCTTCCTGTAAGTAGCCCTGTTTTCCAGTGTGTTGTCAATCTCACTGCAATGCAAAACAAAACAAACAGGGTTTACTTTAAATGTGGGATATCCTTTCCAGAAGGGGTTTCTTTTGACACATTTTTGCTGTAAAAGATATTTGCTTCATACATAGGATATGGTTGTTATTAACTCCTTCGTTTCTCTCTGTGTATTGTCATCCTGACCTTATGACAATGCTGCTGCCGTTGAGCTCCTCCACCAGGAAGCCCAGGATGGCAGCTTTGGTGTCGGGGTTGAGGGTGAGGAAGGTCTTGGTCCGCAGCACGTTGCACACCTCCATGTCAAAGCCATGGGACTCCAGGAAGATCCTCAGGCCCTCAGACACTGTGCTGCGAGTCAGCTCCAGGTCCACCAGCTTCTCCCCTAGGATCTTCACCGACTGGAGGGAGAGAGAAAGAGAGGGGGATTTAAAAAATTTAACTAGGTAAATCTGTTGAACTAGAGTTTACATGTAACATACAGCTAAATAAATGTTTTAATTGGTAAACTATAGCTAACAGTAAAATGTCTACATGGAGACAGCACTTTGTCAAAAAAATAAAACACACACCTGGTAGTAGGGTGGCAGGCCTGGGTCGTGTAGTGCGGCCTCCACCAGCTTTATGAGCAGATCCTGGACCTCGCTTTGACTGTCTCCCAGGCCCAGGAGGCCCTCCTGCAGGGTGCTGAGGCTAGGCACATCACTGGGGATGTGGAGGCCCAGCACTTTGCCATAGCTGTACAGGAACTCCACCACAGCCAGGCAGTGGGAGAAGGCCACGCCAGAAAGAACCAAGCCAGGGATCCGAGACAGCTCCGGAAGGGGCTGGTGGTCTGTGAGACACATGTCCTCAGTGGGCTTCTTCAGCTCCTCCAGGATCATCTGCTGTCTCCTCCTCTCCTCCAGCCGTCTCTGGGCCTGGGCCCTCCTCTCCACCTGCTTCTTAGCTGCCAGGGCTGCCTGGGCTGCAGCCTCCGCCTCTGCCTGGGCTTTAGCCAGGGCCTTGGCCTTACTCCTGGCCCCCAGCACCCTTTTCCCCTTGGCCAACCTCTCCTGGTCCGTCTCCACAACCGGTGGCGGCACCTCAACCTTCTTCCTAGGGCCGCGCTTCTTGGGCTCAGGGGCGGGTAGCTGTGGTGGGGCCGGCTGTGAGGCCTCCTGGTCGGCTGGTTCAGCCTTCACCTCCTTGGTCTCTTTGTCCAGCTGAACAGAGGGTAAGAGGGGTTTGTTAAATAGAGTGTGGCCGATTATTGCTTTGGTCAATACATTTTTTTATATATTCCTTACCTTCGCTTGCTTTTTCTCCTGTCGGATCTTTTTATTCTTGTTATCCTCCTTTCTTTTCATCCTTGCCTAGAAGAGAGGAATGAAACCATTTGACTTAAGTGTGTTGGAGACAACCTGGATACACCACCAAGATGCAATGTTACAACACGTCTTCAGATTTTGATGCTTAGTATACCGTACCTTTCTCTTCATTTTCTTCTTGATTTTGACAAGTTTCTCCTTGTCCTCCTCAGTCAGACCATCTAAAAATAGATAAACACGTTTACATTGGAGACTTCAAAATCTCCAACCTATTTGAAGCTTTTTGATGCAGACAGATTCTACAATATTACATTACTGATTATTTTGTGCCATTGAATAAGTCTGTATAGGAGCCTACTTTCCAACCAGTGAACACAGACTCATATCGCCAGGCTATGTCCTCCACTCACCCTTGGCCTCTAGCCTCTTCAGCATTCTGGCGTCCACCTTGCTCAGCAGGTCCGCCATCTTGGGTTTGGGCGGCCTCCCGGGCTTTCGGACTGGCCCACCCTTGGTACGACGAGCTCGGGGCCGGGGCATCTCTTTGTCAGGGTTCGGAGGTCGGCCACGTCGGCCTGTGATGGCCATGATCATGGAGGGCACCTCCTCATTGGCCAGTAGGCACCATTTCACTCCCTGGAAGAGATCATATGAAAAGGTTTATGGGAAATGTGTTTTATGATATTACACTGACAGTGTGCATTGAGTTATTACTGTAGGTATTTATGATGAAAGATCTGTCAGCAAATACAATAAATTCACACACACCTCAGTGGAGTCCCTCTCCTCGTAGAAGTCTCCTACGGGCATGCGGGGGCTGAAGCTGAAGTGTTCCCTGGTCACAGCAGTGTCCTGGTGCCTGTTCAGATACTGAGGGAGAACAGGATCATCAGTCAGTGGCATCAGAGCAGAGGAACATGGAAAAATGCAGGTCATAGGTCACTGAGTCATCCACCCATAGTATGAGCAAATGATGGGTTGATTAAATGGGATCAAATGCAGCTACAGTTATGCCTGTATGCTAAAAACATGGCTTCTCCATGGTCTCTTAATTTAGATGGTCACAGTCAATCTCTCACCCAAAATAAGTGTCTGTCTGATGTGGTAAATGCCCTGAGGGAAAGAAAACCCATTGTATCAAGGGCTATTTATAGCTGCTGACATTCTCTCATGTCTCACACTAAAAATTGACAGTAAGATTATGTTGTGCCAAAATGGCTCCTGTGGTGAGGTTTTACTGTAACTCAGGGCCATTTACCTTGATGACTTCAGGAAACTGCTTCATCCTCCTCCCACAGGGGGTGTAGTACCAGGTCTCCCCCTTGAGTCGGTCCTCATTCTTCTTGACCCGGATCTCCCTCCTCCAGCTAAATCACAGATCAATAGAAAGTCAGTTAATAACCACATTCAACAGAGTAAAAGCAGCACATAGTATCCATGCAGTGGGCCTAGAAGAGAAGGATGAAACTGAGGGGTTTTGTATTTATGGGTGAACATAAACCTTCTGCACTTTCCACACACAAGAAGTATTTGGCACAGAGAAAGCCTAATTAAGGGGGACTTCTCGCTCCATAAACTGTATAAATCAGAGAGCATGTATCATTACCCGTGGAGCAGAGGGAAGTAGACCTGCTCCTCTGTTGCTATCCTCCTTCTAGGAGTGTCACCTGTACAAAGAACAAAGATAGTTTAATCAGATCGGTACCAAATGACTCATCCATCAACAATGCCATTGGTTTAGAGTTTATAATCATTGGGTTATAACTATATCTAGTTGAAAAATATGTAGCCATTTTTCAATAATTTCCAGTATTAAAGTAGTTTGCTCATTCATTACCCGCAGTGGAACTGTCGTCTCCGTTGTTGACGTTATTGTCATCATCATTGGGTTTAGTGTCAATGTCCATTTTTGTTATTTTGTGTGGCTTCGGCTCCAGAACACTTACTTTCTTGACTCTAACTTTCTTGGGTTTGATCACTGGTGGGGTCTCGCCACTGGTCAGACATGGTTTACCAATGGTAGTGACTGGTCCACTTTGACCAGGAAGTAGGCCTTCAGCAGAATGTTCAGGCTCTCCTGTGGCTGCTACTGGTTCAATCTTCTTCTTTCTCTTTCTAGGTGGTCCCTTTTCCTTGTTCTCTCCTACCTCAAGCTTCTTCTTCTTCCTCCTCTCTACCTTTATCTTCTCTACCTTTGGAGTTTTAATAGCAGACTTCTGCTGGGCTTTCCCAGGGGCCTGGGGAACTGGAGAGTGACAACAGAATGTCAGACATCCTTGTTTGTTCACTACCTTTTTCTAAATTAATTAGTTACACAGATAAAAAAGGGATAAAAGAGAAGTTGGTTTACCGGGAATGGAGGCTGCTTGAGTGCGTGGCTTCCTGGGTTTCCTTGGTGTTTTGGTCTTTTGGCCAGTCGTGGGCACGGCTGGGGCAGCTAGGGGCAGGAGCGGGGCTCCAACCAGGCTTTCCACCAGGGCACTGAGCGCCGCTGTGTGCTTGCCTTTATCCATGATAACAGATGGTGCCATGATGGTAGCAGCACTGGCCTTGGTGCTGGTGGTGCCAGTGGAGTCTGGTATATCCCAGACCTCCGCCTCACGGTCACCTTCAGACCGTGTCAAGAAGGCATAAGGTTAATGGTCAATGTGTAGCAACATCAAATTAACTGAGTTACTGTTTGTTGACAAAATAAGTATTTCCATAGTTGGCTGTGATGATTTCCAAGACATAACCCACAACTCTTTCTTGCAAAGTTCTACATTGCCACACATCTTACTTAACAGGAGATTCTGACTCATAAAAAGCTAATTAAATTACAAAAAGATAGGTTGTCATACATCAACTATGGCAAGGATCTTACCTTTGTAGGCTGGGGTTGGTTTGGCAGGGCCATTTGAGCTTGACCAAGAGATGTCATTTTGGGACAAGTCAACACTGGAGTCCTGCATCTGAGAGGTGTTGTTCAGAGAGGACTCCAGCATGGACTCCTTGGTGCTCAGGCAGCTGTCCATGGTCTCCTCTGCCCGAGAAACATTCTCTGACTGGGTATCATCCAGAGTCAATTCCCTAGAGTCCTCCACAGAGGAGAAGCTGCTATCCATTGTAGTGTCTCCAACATGTGATGTGTCATCCATGCGAGCGCTGTCATCCATGCGAGCGCTGTCATCCATGCGAGCGCTGTCATCCATGCGAGCGCTGTAGTCAAATAGAGATTTGTTGCCATCTACGCGAGAGCTGTCGTCAAAGCGGGAAATGTCATCATCTGTGCGAGAGGTATCGTCAAACCGAGAGTTATCACCATCCACGCGAGAGATGTCATCCAATCGAGATGTGTAATTCATGCGAGAGGTATCGTCAAGTCCAGAAGTATCGTCAAACCGAGAGGCATCGTCGAATGACGAGTTGTTACTGATGTCATCTTCCTCAGTGAAGCTGGCGTCTTCCATCCTGGTGCTGTCGAGGCGTATGGACTCCGCCTGCAAGGACTCGTCAAAGGACTCATCAACTGTTGACTCATCCGTCACACAGATGTCATCCAGACTTCCCTTCTCCAGGGGAATGTCTGCACCTCTCATCGGGGTGGTGTCATTTTTCTCAGCACAAACTTGGTCCCCAGAGGAGTCCTCTTGGTTCTTGGGGTGCAGTGTCGTCCCAGGAATAACTGTGAGGGGTTTGTTTGAGTGTTTTTCACATTGGCGAGTCGGAGACCCTGCGGAATCAATCTTTGATGATGTTTTGACTGTGTCTGCTTCTACAGAGAGATCCTTCATGTTCCCCATGCATCGCTCCTCTGGCTCTGTGGGAACCATCCGTTTAGGAGCTTGTGGAGGAGGGGCGGATAGTAGAGGCGCAGATGGGACCACAAGAGGAGCAGTCATCACTGCAAGAGGCACAGACATCAAGGCAGGTGGCTCAGACAATGGAGGAGCTCTGGAGGTTTGGGATGTGAGAGGAGGAGGTCCAGACAAAGGTAGAGCTCTAGGGCCTTGGACTGTTAGAGGAGGCATTGACACCTCCTTTGGAAAGGAGGACACTACAGACACAGACACTGTGAGAGGGGCAGAAACTGCTGGGGGACAAGTAGACACTGATTGAGAAAGTGAGGACACTGATATAGAACATGAACTGACTGCCGAATGAGGCCTGGACACTGCTGAGGGAGGTGCCATGACTGCCACCGAGGGAGTAGACACTGCTGGGGAAGACGCAGATGCAGACATTGATGAAGAAGTCCAACATTTCTCTCTAGGTGCTCCAAATAAAGCAGGGGGAGAAGAAGTCGGAGGAGGTAGTCTGGATCCTTGGACCATCTGTTGAAGAGCAGAGATAGGCACAGACATGGAGTGCGGGGGAGCAGACACCATGGTAGAAGGCGAGACCATTGCAGGAGGTGCAGATGTAGTGTGAGCAGTCTGATGTGCCACAGACACTGGGGTAGGCGCATTGACTGGATTGGGAGCAGACACAGATGGAGGTCTAGAGGATTTGTCCAGTAAAGGAGGAAATGCAGGTGGCTTAGGAGGAGGTGCAGACACTGAGGAGGGAGGCGATACGACTGATGGAAGTGTGGACACAGACACTGGAAAAGGTCTTAGGCCTTGTAACATCAGAGGCGGTGACGACAGCCTGGGAGGAGGCCCGAGCACAGGGGGAGAAGGAGCAGAGTACACGGGAGGCGCTGAGTTTCGGGGAGGCGTAGAAGTAACGGAGGAAGATGAAACAGCAGGAGGCCCTGAGGGATTCATATGAGCCATAGACACTGCAGGAGGTGCAGAGACCCTAGGAGGGGTTGCTGCCTTAGCTGAAGGAGGTGTGGAAACCACAGGGGGAGGCGCCGACATCGAGTGTGGAGGCTCAGGCAGCGCAGACTCCCTCGCTAAGGTTGTCATTTCATGGTGCTGGGCCATTGGCTGCTTGGAGCGCTGGCAGTAGTCACTGGTGGGCCCCATGGGAGGTCCATGGAGCTTGGGAGGGTAGCTGTCGCTTTTAGGCAGCCGCTGGGCGACAGACGCCCTCTCCATCCCATTGTAGCCTTTATCCACATCCTTAAACGCTTCACTCATCCGCCCTAGGGAACACAAAACAGTCAGACCATTAGAAATGACAAGAACAAAACACAGCAGCGGCAAGGCAATTCAAAGGAGGGAATCTAAAGAGCAGATGGAGCTTTTATAAAACACCTTGTCGACAATCTTCTGCATGCCAGCGTTCCACTTCAGTGAGATGACAATAAATATATTGCCTGTATCATTACCTGTATCAAGGGCCAGGAGTTTTTCTCTATGTATTGTGGTGCACACTAAATTGAGGTGAGCCACACCCGACTACAGTGGTTGAGAATCAGGAAATATGTGAAGTGAGATTTACAATATGATTTCTCTCAGGAAATACAGGCCAGGGTCCAAACCAGGAAACCAGTAAGGTTCTCTGACATGGAGAGCTAACTACAGTCAAACAGGAACAATGAATGACCTATAGATAAGCCTACATCTCAAACCACTGCAAGAGGTGATTTTCTAAACTTTTTGGGACTTGTCCATACTGTAACCTGTGTTAGAAGGAATCCAGTTGACACATTCTTAGTCCTCTCCACAAAAAATGTCATCTCGTCAGAAAATGTCCCTTATCAAGCTGAGATGACAGAATATGCAAACACGGTTTCAGTTCTGTCATGGAAACAGTTTACAGTGTTGACATTAAAAAAATCTGCTTAGAAAATGAAATTACTGACAGACGAGACACTGATTAGTAAATTAGCAGATAAGGCCTAATTGAAAGAAAGTTGAGTCATTGAAAAGAAAAATTGCTTTGAAACAGGAATTTCAAACTCTTGTGATACATGGCGCTGTTTCTACAGATACTGTATCTAGCGACCACAGAAATATGAAAATGAAACACTTCTTCTGTGCTATAAAAATAGAAGGGGTTAGGTTACTCAGAAGACTTGAAACCTGTGTAAATATGTGCATCTCACCTTGCATGACAGCCGGCATCGCTACAGAACCACCATGGGGACTCCTCTCCCTGGTCTGGCTCTGGGGCGATCCACTATCCGCCATTGTCGAGGGTGACATCATGGGGACAGAGGACACCGCCATGGGGAGGGGGCTGCCTGTGCCCCCCCGGCCCATCTGGTGGTGCTGGGGGCTTCCCCGTGGAGGGGTGAAATTCTGGGAGGTAGGGGGCATCATCTGAGCCTGAGGTTGTGGAGCGGGAAGAGGTGGGTGCTGGGGCTGGTGCTGGTAGTAGGGAATCCCATTGGACACCATGCTGTAGTGCTGAGGTTGCTGCTGCTGGTGGTGGTGGTGGTGTTGCTGTGTCTGTTGGTGAGAGGGTGGCTGTGGAGGCTGCTGCTGGTGATGCTGTGAGGGTGCAATCCCAGGGTGCACCTGGCTCTGGTAGGCCCCGTACACGCTGTGCGAGTTATACCCTACTGCCATGGCTGCGCTGCTCTGCTGTTGCCCCGGGATAACCCTGTTCCAGTACTGGCCCCCTGTAAGAGTCATGTTTGGGGGGGGCACCACGGGGGGCTGACGGGACCCAGGCATGCCCCCGTTCAGTTGGTACTGTCCGTGACCCTGGAAATGCTGCTGGCTCTGTTGCTGCATCACCCCAGTGGGAGGCTGCTTCTGGTGCATGCCATGCCCAGGAGACAAGCTCATGGCTGGGCTGTACTGTGGCTGTCCTCCCCACAGGTAGTCGTAGCCCATGCTACTCTGGTGGTGGTGGTTGCTCATATGAGGGTATGGGGCTGTTGGAGGTTGGGAGCCAGGCACACTGGACCCAATTACAGTAGTGCTGCCATTCACATTCATTTCGCCGTTCATATCTGCAAAGGTGGTCAGGGACAAGAGTAAGAGAAGATGGGTCAGATCATTTTTCAGTGTGTTCAATTCACACATCATCCACAGGTCATGCATACTGCACAATCATAAATTGTCTAGCAAATTTGGTGTGAGGTTACATTAATTAATTGCTTATGCACCGAACACCTGCTCTAGAGTTAAAATACAATCTCTGGCTCATTATAAGGGGTGAAAAGACTGGGGCAGAGCGATATTAATTTAAATCAGTTATTGATATACACAACAAAAATATAAAAACGCAACATGTAATAATTTCAACAATTTTACTGAGTTAAAGTTCATAGGAAATCAGTCAATTGACAAATTCATTAGGCCCTAATCTGTGGATTTCACATGACTGGGCAGGGGCGCAGTCATGGGTGGGCGTGGTCCCACCCACTCGGGAGCCAGGCCCAGCCAATCAGTTAGTTTTTCCATTCAAAAGGGCTTTATTACAGACAGAAATACGCCTCAGTTTCATCAGCTGTCCAGTGGGCTGGTCTTAGAAATCCTGCAGGTAAAGAAGCCGGATGTGGAGGTCCTGAGCTGGCGTGATTACACATGGTCTGCGGTTGTGAGGCCAGTTGGACATACTGCCAAATTCTCTAAAACGACGTTGTGGCTTGTGGTAGAGAAATTAACATAATTTTATCTTGCAACAGCTCTGGTGGACATTCCTGCAGTCAGCATGCCAATTGCTGGCTTCCTCAAAACTTCAGACATCTGTCGCATTGTGTTTTGTTACAAAACTGCACATTTTCGAGTGGCCTTTTATTGTCCCCAGCACAAGGTGCACCTGTGCAATGAACACACTGTTTAACCAGCTTCTTGATATGCCACACCTGGCAGGTAGATTGATTATATTGGAAAAGGATAAATGCTGCCTAAAAAGGCATGTAAACAAAAATAGTGCACAACATTTGAGAGAAATACGATTTTAGTGTGTATGGAACATTTCTGGGATATTTTATTTCAGCTCATGAAACATGGGACCAACACTTCACATAGTATTTATATTTTTGTTCACTATAGAAATAGTGAGGCAGAGTAACCACAGAAAATTGGGTCTGTACTCACTCTTCTCCTGCTGAGGAAAACTCATGGAGGACCCGTTAGTATAGACAGAATCCCCTGAGGAGAGTTTCAGTCCTGAGTTAACAGACACAGAGGAGTGGGTGCCATAGTTGAAGTGGTTGTTCGCCTCCATCTGAAAAACAGGTAGCAAAGACCACAAGTCATGAAGAAAAATAATAAATAAACCAGGAAAAAGTATTTGACCCTGCACATCAAATAAATATTATTATTTTTTGAATAAATAATAAATCAGCTAGCTAGATCCATACACAAACATGTATTGTTACAACTGCAGGCGTTGGCAAGCCTGAAGATAGCTATGAATGATGACACGTTGAGGACGACATCAAACATTGCACTCCCACAACTCCCTCAAAATGTCGCAGTTAGAGCAGCAGATGGGATGCTTTGGCCAGCACACTCATGGACAATGAACACCACGGGTTGATCCACATTAAAGCACAGCGAACCAAAACGACAATATTTTGGTCTGAGACACATGTTTTCAAGAAATCTAGCTATACATTGAAAAAGGTATATTGTGGTTTTCAACAAGTACCTACATATTGTATGGAACGTCTGCCCGTTCGTAAACCCAATGTTTAACTGCGTTTGTCAACATCCATCCCACGATAAACGCATAATATTAGCATGAAGCTAGCGAACAGTAGCTTGTTGAAAACATTGGTTTTATTAAGCTATACTAGCTAGCTAGATCGCCACAAATATTAACCATTTCACAAATATATTAAAATTACAGTTACAAAACAGACAACTTCCGTAGTTATTCATTTATTACCTACTTTCTAACGACAGAAATTTTGATTCGGTTGTCATTGCTTACTAGCAAGGCTGTCTGCTACACGTGACCATGCGCTGTTGCTGATAGCGCCCCTCTGCATAGACCTGAATCTCTCATCCAATACTCAACTAGTCAGCAAACTAGCTATAGCAGTCTTTCATGATAACGTGTCATGGTTACATTAGCTCGCTATTTAACTTGTCCAGTTGAAGTTGATTAGCTAGCTAGAAAACAAACCATACCGCTATTCAGTTGTTTATTAAAACTGTCAACGAAAACAAAAGAGCTCCACGTTAGTACTTGTAGTGGAATTGAAGAAGCAGCACGAGCGGAATCATAAACATGTTTAGTTTTGTTATAGTTCATATATAGACTAGTTGGCTACATTAGCTTTCATTCAAAACTCGCCACCAGATGGTTAACGTGATATCCAACTAACGTTAGGCCTACTGTAAGCTATCTAACGTTATCTAGTTAGCAATACGGCGCTAGGTTAGCATCTGACTTGATATCTTTCTAACGTTACTGTACACTCTGCAACAAAAACAATCCTCCAATGAGTTCGTTAGTGAGATGTAACTACATTTAACACAATCGGGCGATTGTAGAATTTGCTGATCGTTTCAACATTACATTCGACACCTCTAGGCCCTTATTAGATCATGCTAAATTCAAGGTTATTGACAATAGCGTCACTAGTAATCAACAACAGACATTAGCTACAACGCTGTGTAAAACTAGTTAATAATAGTCACAGCGGGTCTGTGCTCAACCATTTGTGATGATAACTAAAACATATAGAGTAATAACATCAGTCGTCTTGGAGTATCGTTTTTGTTTACGTTTTTAAAACATTGGATGCTTCTCTTTTGTTAGCCACCAAGCTAATAAACGCACATTGTTTTCGCTGTATTCGCCTGAGATAGTGAGACAGCATCATCCTCCCTCACACACTCAAAAGTTTGACATAAAATGTAATTAAAACTGACTAACCTTGTAATCCTTGGATTTCAAAGACACTGATATCTTTGATCATCCGAGCGAACAAATATGGTTGAAGTAGGTACAGGCTATGTAAATAAAACAGGTACAGTATTCGCTAACCTTTGGGTTTCAAATGAGCAAACATGGCTGGTGTTTGAGCGCAGCCATGATCACAGAAGAGAAAGAAATCGAGCCGAAAGAGGAAGTGAATGGTTACGAGATGGCGGATAAATAAAGATAGTTCACTCAAGCCGTTTACCATTGACAAATATGGTCAGTTCTTGTCTACTTAAAGGGGTGGGTCTCCCATAGACACCAATGCAAAAGCAGCTGGGTCTGGTCTACTTAGTTATTTGACTTTAATTTAACCAGAAAATAACAGAGAGTGGGGTGTCTCGCTTCCTCTTTCGTCTCTGGAGTTTACACACATGGGAAGCCTGGGAAGCGCTGGGTCCTAGCACCGGAATAGCACCATATTAGGAGAATTGTCATCTGATGTAGGCAATGACCTATGCAAACCTTGGATTGCTGATGCTTTGTATTGGCCATTAAAATACTTTATAGCCACCGGTCGGACATATTGGCAATCCCCAGAAGTAGCTGTCTTAAAAAAGGAATGAATGGAATTGTGGAGAACAAAATTAAGTATTTACATATTTTTGTTATTGTAGTGGGGACAGTAACATTAATCATCTAATAAAATATATACTTAAAGGAAAATGTTTTTGTGTTTTGATCATTATTTTATGTTTAGCTCACATTATTTAAATTGATGCATTAAGGAGTCTGTAATATAATAAAACGTGGCAAAAACGAATGTAGACAATAAATGCCTTTCTATAGCTTCCAAAATATTTTTTTTACGACAGTGGGGGAGTGCCAAGATGGAGGACGGTGTCTTCAAGACAGCGCTCCCAAATAGCTATCTAGTGTATACATAAATAATTGGATGTAGGGCCTACATGTACTTGTAGACTACACACAAAAATACAGGTATACCATGTAATAAAGAATATGCACGAATTTGAGTGCAATCACAGATCAATAGGGGAAATTACTGCAAAATCGTGTATATGTAACTTACAATACTTTCCTGTATTGTCTCAAATTTCAAGCAGCTGAAGAACAAATGCACACGAACAACCAGTAGAGTAATATTAAATGTAATTTTATTGAACATTCTGGCTTGTAAGGAACATTTACACGATTTTGCAGGCATTAGTTTCAAGCTATATACCAATTAATTGTATATTACAGCCTGATTAATCAGACTAACCATCATTCAGCTTCATCTGGATTATATGTTTTTTAACATCTCATGTGCAGCTCACCTGCTGCAAAACAATTGCCCTCTGGGACAAATAAAATGTAAACTTGAAGAATGTCTCAATTATAGATACATCATGATATTAGTTTGTGCCATTAGGGATATGGTCTCTCACATCACATGGTTCTTGTGTTGAGGGCGTTCAGCATCTCTGCTACTTTGAAAAAACTCAGCGCCACAAATGTTAACCTATTCATTCCCTGTTACATTGTTATAAAGTCTAACATTTCAAGGTAAAATGTTTACTTAATTACATTTATGTTTTGATGTTGTAATATTGTGGTATACTCTCTCCTACAATAAATTTGGCAAATTCTCATATTAAAAACACAGATTCTATGAAAGGAATAGAACTACCTGCCTTCTAGGCTTATATGAATTTGAGTGCAATACAATTCATGAGAAGATAACCATTTGCAGGTGTTTCTATTTATTCATTTCACTTAACATATTGTTAGCTGGTCTACTTTAGAACTCAACAGGCATTCTACACACCATATCATTGTGCAAAACATCATTGACCTTTTATAAGGACTATCCCAATCCAGCGGCAAAAAAGCTGCCCTTTAGGAGAAAATAAATTACACAAGACTAAACATATTCTGTAGTCTTCAGATTGCCAGCTTCATTTCATGATAAAATGGGCACATTCAGGAAAAGCATAATAATAATTTAAAACACTGTGTTGCTTTCTAAAGAGAAAAATAATATTTGTTCCCAATAACAGGATGTTTGAACAGCTTCCTCATTAAGCCATTTCATTGAATGGGCCCCATGTTATCATCTTTATTGTCGAACCCTTTCAACACGATAACCCTTATTTTCTCGCAATTCCTAATATTTTTCCACAGCTTTCACGGCACAACTACTTAATTATTCTAATTCAATACCGCAGACTAAGGATGGCTCAAGGACCCAATGGGATGTCCCCTGGAATCATTAAAGCGCAAATGGTGTCTGGTTAGAATGCGGCTACAGGAAGTGATGCTGAGTTGAGAGGGTGTCATTTAATAAACAATAAAAATACCCAGACAAATGAAATTGTATGTAGTGCCATTTACTACAATAACAATATTACATTATAGTGACAGAAACCACATTTCCCCCTTCACACTGGAACTGCACGCAGTAGGCGGTTTATTATATGGACCTGTTCTAATTTTATTGTAATCAATTTGGCATATAATGATTGTACACAAACTCTATTGACATTGAACGGTTTTTGTACAAACATAGTTCTCGGTGGCCATCTTTCAGCCTTTCCTATTGTAGCAGGTGGTCATCCGCATCTCGGAAGTGATGTCAATCTCCTCTCTATTATTTCACAACAAAGAAAATGTCCAACTTTCATACTGAAATAACAGATTATTTTGATAACCAACGATACAATATATTCACAAAAACACTGATTAGACCAGGTTATGTAGCCTAGAAATAAAAAGTGTAAGGGGAACTAGCATGCACGCAAGCACTAGTGTATTTATGGCCCCCTCTGGAGTTGGGACACAGCGCTAATAGCTTTATAGGGAAGGGTGGGTGATATTAAATTAAAGTAAACATGGACCAGAATTATTATTTTTTACTTCTAACCCCCAATTTTGTGATATCTAAATTGGTAGTTCCAGTCTTTTCCCATCGCTGCAACTCCCGTATGGAGATGGACTCAGTAGAGGTGAAGGTCGAGAGACATGCGTCCTCCGAAATACGACCCTGCCAAGACGCACTGTTTGACACACTGCTCGCTTAGCCCGGAAGCCAGCCGCACCAATATGTCGGAGGAAACTGGCAACCAAGTCAGCCCTGCCCGTCACAAGGAGTCGCTAAAGCGTGATGGGACAAGGACATCCCGGCCGACCAAACCCTCACCTAACACAGACAATGTTGGGCCAAATGTGCACCGCCTCATGGGTCTCCCAGTCACGGCTGGATCGAACCCGGGTCTGTAGTGACGCAGTGCCTTAGACTGCTGCGCCACTCGGGAGGCCGCTAGGATATTTATTTACCTATATCAGTGAGCAGCTGATCAGATGTCTGAAGGTTGAGAAACACCTCTCGATGCAGTTTTCTTGGTAACTTGTTTGGTAAACAGTGATTAATGAAGTACAGTTGCCATGTCCTCCCATTTACATTTGAAATGTATGAAAAGTCACACATACCACTGAAAGCAGTGTCTTCTCAAAAACTTATTTGACATGAAACATGCATAGCCCGTCTTCAAACACTTGCACCATGGGAAACACGAGTCTTAGTTTCTTAGAAAGATGTATACAAAAAAATGATTTTCCAGTGTAACTCAACATCATTTGAAGTGCTTAAGCCTGTGATAACTTTACAGGTTTGACATACACACCAATAACTCCACATTTACCTCATATTTTCTTGACAGTGCAAGTTTAATTTGGCCAATACACAGGTTTACCATGTCATATCCCCCCCATCAACCCCCTCACCACACAAGACCCAGGAGTATTGTAATGTACTCTGCCACAACTCTAAACAGATGGAAAGATTCTTGAAGGTAAAAAAACAAAAACAACCAGATGTTTGTCAAACCGAGCTTCAAGCCTCCTATCAATTTGTCTTCATGTGATCTGCTGTTAGATCAAATCAATATGGAATTAGTAAAAAAAAAATGTATATTTGGGAGCAACAATAAGACAGATGCCTGAAAGAATTTCACAACATGTAAATCTTATGAACATTGATAGACTGTTTGAGATTTAACAGGTGAGGAGGAAAGGGGAAACATGTAAGTTTAAAGGCTAAGGTACTGAAAAACACTGAACTGTTTCTCTGATCACCATCTATATGCCACAGGAGGCAGCTCACAAGAGGGAACCAAACAGAAATTGTAAATGGTTGGGGGGGGGGCAGATTACTCTGTTTAATTATATTTCATTACATTTGACAACTGCTTGTACTCCTTTCCTAGGCTGAGAATGATTACTATACAGTACATCAGATCAAATCAAGAAAGCTTACTCGCCAAGAGTGTAGCACTGCAAATGGAAGTGGAGACTGCGGATCCGTACATAACATGCTCGTCGAACATCTCATTACAAAATCATGGGCATTAATATGGAGTTGGTCCCCCCTTTGCTGCTATAACAGCCTCCACTCTTCTGGGAAGGCTTTCCACTAGATGCTGGAACATTGCTGTGGGGACTTGTTTCCATTCAGCCACAAGAGCATTAGTGAGGTCAGGCACTGATGCTGGGCGATTAGGCCTGGCTCGCAGTCGGCGTTCCAATTCATCCCAAAGGTGTTCGATGGGGTTGAGGTCAGGGCTCTGTGCAGGCCAGTCAAGTTCTTCCACACCGAGCTCAACAAACCATTTCTGTATGGACCTCACTTTGTGTACGGGGGCATTGTCATGCTGAAACAGGAAAGGGCCTTCCCCAAACTGTTGCCACAAAGTCGGAAGCACAGAATCGTCTAGAATGTCATTGTATGCTGTAGCATTAAGATTTCCCGTCACTGGAAGTAAGGGGCCTAGCCCGAACCATGAAAAACAGCCCCAGACCATTATTCCTCCTCCACCAAACTTTACAGTTGGCACTATGCACTCAGGCAGGTAGCGTTCTCCTGGCATCCGCCAAACCCATATTCGTCCGTCGGACTGCCAGATGGTGAAGCGTGATTCATCACTCCAGAGAACACGTTTCCACTGCTCCAGAGTCCAATGGCGGCGAGCTTTACACCACTCCAGCCGAAGCTTGGCATTGCGCATTGTGATCTTAGGCTTGTGTGCAGCTGAGGAGACCCTAGGATGGGTTGCTGCCTTAGCTGAAGATGTGGAAACCACAGGGGGAGGCGCCGACATCGAGTGTGGAGGCTCAGGCAGTGCAGACTCCCTCGCTAAGGTTGTCATTTCATGGTGCTGGGCCATTGGCTGCTTGGAGCGCTGGCAGTAGTCACTGGTGGGCCCCATGGGAGGTCCATGGAGCTTGGGAGGGTAGCTGTCGCTTTTAGGCAGCCGCTGGGCGACAGACGCCCTCTCCATCCCATTGTAGCCTTTATCCACATCCTTAAACGCTTCACTCATCCGCCCTAGGGAACACAAAACAGTCAGACCATTAGAAATGACAAGAACAAAACACAGCAGCGGTAAGGCAATTCAAAGGAGGGAATCTGAAGAGCAGATGGAGCTTTTATAAAACACCTTGTCGACAATCTTCTGCATGCCAGCGTTCCACTTCAGTGAGATGACAATAAATATATTGCCTGTATCATTACCTGTATCAAGGGCCAGGAGTTTTTCTCTATGTATTGTGGTGCACACTAAATTGAGGTGAGCCACACCCGACTACAGTGGTTGAGAATCAGGAAATATGTGAAGTGAGATTTACAATATGATTTCTCTCAGGAAATACAGGCCAGGGTCCAAACCAGGAAACCAGTAAGGTTCTCTGACATGGAGAGCTAACTACAGTCAAACAGGAACAATGAATGACCTATAGATAAGCCTACATCTCAAACCACTGCAAGAGGTGACTTTCCTAAACTTTTTGGGACTTGTCCATACTGTAACCTGTGTTAGAAGGAATCCAGTTGACACATTCTTATTCCTCTCCACAAAAAATGTCATCTCGTCAGAAAATGTCCCTTATCAAGCTGAGATGACAGAATATGCAAACACGGTTTCAGTTCTGTCATGGAAACAGTTTACAGTGTTGACATTAAAAAAATCTGCTTAGAAAATGAAATTACTGACAGCCGAGACACTGATTAGTAAATTAGCAGATAAGGCCTAATTGAAAGAAAGTTGAGTCATTGAAAAGAAAAATTGCTTTGAAACAGGAATTTCAAACTCTTGTGATACATGGCGCTGTTTCTACAGATACTGTATCTAGCGACCACAGAAATATGAAAATGAAACACTTCTTCTGTGCTATAAAAATAGAAGGGGTTAGGTTACTCAGAAGACTTGAAACCTGTGTAAATATGTGCATCTCACCTTGCATGACAGCCGGCATCGCTACAGAACCACCATGGGGACTCCTCTCCCTGGTCTGGCTCTGGGGCGATCCACTATCCGCCATTGTCGAGGGTGACATCATGGGGACAGAGGACACCGCCATGGGGAGAGGGCTGCCTGTGCCCCCCCGGCCCATCTGGTGGTGCTGGGGGCTTCCCCGTGGAGGGGTGAAATTCTGGGAGGTAGGGGGCATCATCTGAGCCTGAGGTTGTGGAGCGGGAAGAGGTGGGTGCTGGGGCTGGTAGTAGGGAATGCCGTTGGATACCATGCTGTAGTGCTGAGGTTGCTGCTGCTGGTGGTGGTGCTGTGTCTGTTGGTGAGGGGGTGGCTGTGGAGGCTGCTGCTGGTGATGCTGTGAGGGCGCAATCCCAGGGTGCACCTGGCACTGGTAGGCCCCGTACACGCTGTGCGAGTTATACCCTACTGCCATGGATGCACTGCTCTGCTGTTGTCCCGGGTTAACCCTGTTCCAGTACTGGCCCCCTGTAAGAGTCATGTTTGGTGGGGGCGGCTGACGGGACCCAGGCATGCCCCCATTCAGCAGGTACTCTCCGTGACCCTGGAAATGCTGCTGGCTCTGTTGCTGCATCACCCCAGTGGGAGGCTGCTTCTGGTGCATGCCATGCCCAGGAGACAAGCTCATGGCTGGGCTGTACTGTGGCTGTCCTCCCCACAGGTAGTCGTAGCCCATGCTACTCTGGTGGTGGTGGTTGCTCATATGAGGGTATGGGGCTGTTGGTGGGTGGGAGCCAGGCACACTGGACCCAATTACAGTAGTGCTGTCATTCACATTCATTTCGCCGTTCATATCTGCAAAGGTGGTCAGGGACAAGAGTAAGAGAAGATGGGTCAGATAATTCATTTTTCAGTGTGTTCAATTCACACATCATGCATCCTGCACAATCATAAATTGTCTAGCAAATTTGAGGTGTGAGGTTACATTAATTAATTGCTTATGCACCAAAAACCTGCTCTAGAGTTAGATACAATCTCTTGCTCATTATAAGGGGTGAAAAGACTGGGGCAGAGCGATATTCATTTAAATCAGTTATTGACATACACCGAACAAAAATGTAAAACGCAACATGCAATAATTTTACTGAGTTACAGTTCATAGGACATCAGTCAACTGACAAATTCATTAGGCCCTAATCTGTCGATTTAACATGAGTGGGCGTGGTCCCACCCACTCGGGAGCCAGGCCCAGCCAATCAGAGTTAGTTTTTCCCTACAAAAGGGCTTTATTACAGACAGAAATACGCCTTAGTTTCATCAGCTGTCCGGTGGGCTGGTCTCAGAAATCCTGCAGGTAATGAAGCCGGATGTGGTGGTCCTGGGCTGGCGTGGTTACACATGGTCTGCGGTTGTGAGGCCAGTTGGATATACTGCCAAATTCTCTAAAACGACGTTGAGGAGGCTTATGGTAGAAAAATTAACATAATTTTATCTTGCAACAGCTCTGGTGGACATTCCTGCAGTCAGCATGCCAATTGCTGGCTTCCTCAAAACTTCAGACATCTGTCGCATTGTGTTTTGTTACAAAACTGCACATTTTCGAGTGGCCCTTTATAGTCCTCAGCACAAGGTGCACCTGTGCAATGAACACACTGTTTAACCAGCTTCTTGATATGCCACACCTGGCAGGTAGATTGATTATATTGGAAAAGGATAAATGCTGCCTAAAAGGCATGTAAACAAAAATAGTGCACAACATTTGAGAGAAATATGATTTTAGTGTGTATGGAACACTTCTGGGATATTTTATTTCAGCTCATGAAACATGGGACCAACACTTTACATAGTGTTTATATTTTTGTTCACTATAGAAATAGTGAGGCAGAGTAACCACAGACAATTGGGTCTGTACTCACTCTTCTCCTGCTGAGGGAAACTCATGGAGGACCCGTTAGTATAGACAGAATCCCCTGAGGAGAGTTTCAGTCCTGAGTTAACAGACACAGAGGAGTGGGTGCCATAGTTGAAGTGGTTGTTCGCCTCCATCTGAAAAACAGGTAGCAAAGACCACAAGACATGAAGAGAAACAATAAATATTTAAGGAAAAAAATATTTGACCCTGAACATAAAATAAAATTCACAGAAATTCCCTGCAGCTGTATCATAATAGTCTATTCTTACAAGCAGAATACACATGCAATGGATGGTTTCCATTAATAAAATAAGTGAGCAGTATAAACTAAACAAATACTATGTGATTTTTTTTGGAATAAAATAATAAAATTGCTAGCTAGAACTATACACTAAAATGTATTGGTTACAATGCAGGCGTTGGCAAGCCTGAAGATGGCTATGAATGATGACACGTTGACGACATCACAAACGTTGCACTCCCACAACATGTCGCAGTTAGAGCAGCAGATAGGATGCTCTGGCAAGCACACTCATGGACAATGAACGTCACGGGTTGATCCACGTTAAAGCACAGCGAACCCGTTTTGACAGCGGGGGAACGACAATATGTTGGTCTGCGAGACATGTTTTCAAGAAATCTAGCTAAAAGTTGAAAAAGGTATATTGTGGTTTTCAGCAAGTAGCTACATATTTTATGGAACGTCTGCCCGTTCGTAAACCTAATGTTTAACTGCGTTTCTCAACATCCATCCCACGATAAACGCATAATATTAGCATGAAGAGCTAACTAACACTAGCTAGCTGAAAACATTGGTTTCATTAAGCTATGCTAGCTCACTAGATCACCACAAATCTTGGCCATATATAACAAAGCTATGGTAATTGCAATTAGAAAACAGACAACTTCAGTAGTTATTAATTTATTAGCTAGCTACTTTAAAACAATATAAAATTAGCTTTGCTTGTACATCATGAGCATGGCCTTATTAATATTATACTTAAAAATAAAGTACAACCCGTACCCTGATGAAGACAGCTTGCCTGTCGAAACGTTGGTAAATTAAATATTTTTGCATCTGAGCTCCTAGAGTGTGCGGCTCTCCTTTATTTTTAAGTTTTCTACTCCGCTAGCCAGCACCTCGCCTAAATAGGTGTGCGTTTCTTTTTCTTCTAGATTGTTCTTATTAATATTATAGCATATTGGATGACTGTGGATAGGCTAGGTTGTAGCACCCTCATGATGGGTAAAGGGAAAATAAGAGTATCATGTTTTAGCCTAATCCTATCGCTATTACATTGAACTGGGGGAATGGAATATCTAACAGCGATAGGATTAGGCTACTACATGATACTCTTATTTGCCCTATACCCATCATGAGGTTGCTACAACCTAACCTATGAATGAAAGTTTACAACGTAGGTGTAACGGATGTGAAATGGCTAGCTAGTTAGCGGGTACGCGCTAGTAGCGTTTCAATCAGTTACGTCACTTGCTCTGAAACCTATTAGTAGTGTTGCCCCTTGCTCTGCAAGGGCCGCGGCTGTTGTGGAGCGATGGGTAACGACGCTTCGTGGGTGTCAGTTGTTGATGTGTGCAGAGGGTCCCTGGTTCGCGCCCGTGTCGGGGCGAGGGGACGTACTAAAGTTATACTGTTACATTGATGCTGTTGACCCGGATCACTGGTTGCTGCGGAAAAGGAGGAGGTTGAAAGGGGGGTGAGTGTAACGGATGTGAAATGGCTAGCTAGTTAGCGGGTACGCGCTAGTAGCGTTTCAATCAGTTACGTCACTTGCTCTGAAACCTATTAGTAGTGTTGCCCCTTGCTCTGCAAGGGCCGCGGCTTTTGTGGAGCGATGGGTAACGACGCTTCGTGGGTGTCAGTTGTTGATGTGTGCAGAGGGTCCCTGGTTCGCGCCCGTGTCGGGGCGAGGGGACGTACTAAAGTTATACTGTTACATAGGCACACACAGGTCGAGAGAAACATTTTGGACAGACAGTGACACATTCAATACCATTTTGCACACTTTTGCCTGCATCTAGCTGATCTAGGGTGTAATCATTAGTCCATCAGTTGCAAACAACAGTTTATATAGGACAAATTCAGGTGTTTATCCCTGTGTCGTTCCATTTGCTTCCGTTTAAGAAACGTTTTTCAACAGAACAGGCGGAATGAACACACCCCTGATCATGCGTAAACACAGTCCATAGTAGCCACACTGTATTCCTTCTCGCATCCATGCGCTCTCCTCCTCTCACCTTTCCCCTTTGCTTGTGGACTTCAATGAACAACACTTCAGCTGTATGTGAAAAGGCAAAAAAAAAAACATTCCAAGCCAAACCATATAATATCATAACTGCTACACACAACCTACATCGTTGTCACCATATTAGCTAAAGTAACAGTCAACATAGCTAATAGAACTGATGCATTAGTAATGCGCTACAATTATGCAGTAACGTTACAGTATACAGTCAGTGAGCAGTGTAGCACTTACACCGGCGGGCCCTGGTGGAAATACATTTGTGAAATCAAAAGCTTACCTTGCCTTGGAAGAGTTCCTGTGTTGTGTTGGATAGTCATAGCCAGCTAGCTAACATAGCATCTCTCTGTTTGAGAAGCGTGTTTGAGTAGGCTGAACTAGCTAGCTGCATTTCCTGGCTAAGTATGAGAAACTGAAGAAAAAAATAACAAAGTCTCTTTCTCTCTCCCTTGCTTCTCCTTCATTTTGGAAGAAATTAATTAGTTAAACTATTGTTTTTCTCTCTTCGAGTCAACTACTAACCACATTTTATGCACTGCAGTGCTAGCTAGCTGTGGCTTATGCATTCAGTACTAGATTCATTCACTGATCCTTTGATTGGGTGGAGAAAAAAAAGTCAGTTCATGCTGCAAGAGCTCTGATCACTCGGAGGACGTCTTCCGGAAGTTGTCATAATTACTGTGTAAGTCTATGGAAGGGGGTGAGAACCATGAGCCTCCCCAGAGGAGAACGGAAACTAGCTATCCCCCCAGCTACACCATGACGCTACCACTACAGAGTGCTGTTGATGCTACTGTAGACCTTCATTGCAAAACAGTGGGGTTTAATGAACTATTTGGTGACGTGAATATATTTAGTATAGTTTTATCTAAAAAAAAAAGAACTTTTTAAATGTTTTACAATTTTTATGAAATTCACTGATGAAGATGGTCCTCCTTCCTCCTCATATTTAACTGCGTTTTTCAACATCCATCCCACGATAAACGCATATTAGCTTGAAGCAGCGAACAGTAGCTAGTTGAAAACATTGGTTTCATTAAGCTATAACGTTACTAGCAAGCTAGATCGCCACAAATCTTAGCCATATCACAAATATATTATAATTGCAATTAGAAAACAGACAACTTCCGTAGTTATTCATTTATTACCTACTTTCTAACGACAGAAATTTTGATTCGGTTGTCATTGCTTACTAGCAAGGCTGTCTGCTACACGTGACCATGCGCTGTTGCTGATAGCGCCCCTCTGCATAGACCTGAATCTCTCATCCAATACTCAACTAGTCAGCAAACTAGCTATAGCAGTCTTTCATGATAACGTGTCATGGTTAAATTAGCTCCTTATTTAACTTGTCACATTGAAGTTGATTGTTTGCTAGTTAGCTAGACCATCCCGCTATCCAGTTGCTTATCAAAACTGTCAATAACGAAAACAAAAAAGGCTAAACGTCAGGGCTTGTTGTGTAATTTAATTAAAAGGTGCCACGAGCCGTTGCATAGCTAAACATGTTTAGTTTTGTTATTGTCCATTTCTTGATTAGCTAGCTAAATTAGCTTTCATTCAAAACTCGCCACCCGATGGTTAACTTCATTTCCAACTAACGTTAGGCCTATCTAGCGTTATCTAGTTAGAATCTGATATCTTTCTAACGTTACTGTACACTGCAACAAAAACAATCCAACAATGAGTTCGTTAGGTGAGATGTAACTACATTTAACACAATCGGGTTAAAATTAAGTTGCCCATAGTTTCAACATATCATTCGACACCTCTAGGCCCTTATAAGATCATGCTAAATTCAAGGTTATTGACAATAATCAACAGAAGTTCACTACAACGCAGTGTAAAACTAGTTCATAATAGTCACAGCAGGTCTGTGCTCTTTAAACTTTTGCGATGATAGCTAGTTAATGAAACACGTGGAGAGTAACAACATCAGTCGTCCTGGAGTATCGTTTAAGTTTCTGAACATTTTTTATGTGTTTTTTGTTAGTTAGTTAATAAACGCACATTGTTTTCGCTGAGTTATTGTGAGACCCCATCACCCTCCCTCACACACACACACACATCAAAAGTTTGACAGAAAATGTAATAAAAACTGACTAACCTTGTAATCCTTGGATTTCAAAGGCACTGGTGTCTTTTATCATCCGAGTGAACAAATATGGTTGAAGTAGGTACAGGTGACGTAAATTAACAGGTATTCGCTAACCTTCGGGTTTCAAATGAGCAAACATGGCTTGTGTTCTATCAAAGCCATGATCACAGAAGATAAATACGTCGAGCCGAAAGAAGAAGTGAATGGGTGCGCCGACGGATAAATGAAGATAGTTCACTCAGGCCGTTTACTATTGAAAATAATGATCAGTTCCGGTCGACTTAACGGGGTGGGTCTCCCATAGACACCAATGCAATAGCAGTTGTGTTTGGTCTACTTAGGTCATTGACTGTCATTTGACAAAAAATAAATAAAACAGCGAATGGGTTGTCTCGCTTCCTCTTCCGTCTCTGGAGTTTACACGCTGCGGGCAGCCAGGAGAGCTCTGGGTCCTAGCACCGGAATAGTCCATATTAGGAGAATTGTCATCTGACGTAGGCAACGATACAAAACCTACAAAACCTAGATTGCTGATACGATGTAAATCAAATTGTATTGCTCACATACAGGTTTAGCAGATGTTATTGTGGGCGAAGCGAAATGCTTGTGTTTCTAGCTCCAACAGTGTAGTAATATCTTACAAGTAATATCTAACAATTTCACAACAATTCACACAAATCTAAAGTAAAGGAACGGAATTAAGAATATATAAATATTTGGATGAGCAATGTCGGAGCGGCATAGACTAAAATACAGTAGAATAGAATACAGTATATACATATAAGATGAGTAATGCAAATGATGTAAACATTATTAAAGTGACTAGTGTTCCATTATTAAAGTGTCCAGTGATTTCAAGTCTATGTATATAGGGCAGCAGCCTCTGAAGGTGCTAGGGATTGCTATTTAACAGATGGCATTGAGATAGAAGCTGTTTTTCAGTCTCTCGGTCCCAGATTGATGCAGCTGTTCTGACCTCACATTCTGGATGATAGCAGGGTGAGCAGGCAGTGGCTGGTGTGGTTGAATTGGCCATCAAAAGACTTTGTAGCCACCGGTCAGCCATATTGACACTCTCCAGTAGGAGCAGTCTTCCATAAGAATTAATTAAATTATTCAGGACAAAACTCTACATTACCAGTCCAAAGTTTGGACACACCTACTAATTTTTTTACAATTTTCTACATTGTAGAACAATAGGGAAGACATCAAAACTATGAAATAGCACATATGGAATCATGTAGTAACCAAAAAAGTGTTAAACAAATATATTTTATACTTTAATCTTTTATACTTTATTCTTCAAAGTAGCCATAATTTGCCTTGATGACAGCTTTGCACATTCTTGGCATTCTCTCAACCAGTTTCACCTGGAATGCTTTTCCAACAGTCTTGAAGGAGTTCCCACATAAGCTAAGCACTTGTTGGCTGCTTTTTCTTCACTCTGTGGTCCAACTCATCCCAAACTATCTCAATTGGGTTGAGGTCAGGTGATTGTGGAGGCCAGGTCATCTGATGCAGCACTCCATCACTCTCCTTCTTGGTCAAATAGCCCTTACACAGCCTGGAGGTGTGTTTGGTCATTGTCCTGTTGAAAAACAAATGATAGTCCCACTAAGCGCAAACCAGATGGGATGGCGTATCGCTGCAGAATACTGTGATACACATGCTGGTTATGTGTGCTTTGAATTCTAAATAAATCACAGCGTCACCAGCAAAGCACCCCCACACCCTCACACCTCCTCCATGCTTCACGGTGGGAACCCCACATGCAGAGATCATCCGTTCACATACTCTGCGTCTAACAAAGACACAGCGATTGGAACCCCAAAAAATCTAATTTGGACTCATGAGACCAAAGGACAGATTTCCACCGGTCTAATGTCCATTGCTCGTGTTTCTTGGCCCAAGCAAATCTCTTCTTTTTGGTGTCCAAAAAGCAATTTGACCATGAAAGCCTGATTCACAGTCTCCTCTGAACAGTTGATGTTGAGATGTGTCTGTTACTTGAACTGTGTGAAGCATTTATTTGGGCTGTAATCTGAGGTACAGTTAACTCTAATAAATGTATCCTCTGCAGCAGAGGTAACACTGGGTGTTCTTTTCCTGTGGCAGTGCTCATGAGAGCCAGTTTCATCATAGCGCTTCATGGTTTTTGCGACTGCACTTGAATAAACTTTCAAAGTTCTTGAAATGTTCTGGATTGACTGACCTTCATGACTTAAAGTAATGATGGACTGTTGTTTCTGCTTATTTGGGCTGTTCTTGCCATAATATGGACTTGGTCTTTTACCAAATAGGGCTATCCTATACCACCCTTACCTTGTCACAACACAACAGATTGGCTCAAACACATAAAGATGGAAAGAAATTCCACAAATTTACTTTTAACAAGGCACACATGTTAATTGAAATGCATTTCAGGTGACTACCTCATGAAGCTGGTTGAGTAAATGCCAAGAGTGTGCAAGGGTGGCTACTTTGAAGAATCTCAAATTTAAAACATTTCATAGTCTCTCTGACTATGAGAAACAATATTCTCTGGTCTTATGAAACCAAGATTGAACTCTTTGGCCTGAATGCCAAGCGTCACGTCTGGAGGAAACCTGGCACCATCCCTATGGTGAAGCATGGTGGTGGCAGCATCATGTTGTGGGGATGTTTTTCAGCGGCAGAGACTGGGAAACTAGTCAGGAAAAGATGAACGGAGCAAAGTACTGAAAGATCCTGGATGAAAACCTGCTCCAAGGTTCACCTTCCAACAGGACAACAACCCTAAGCACACAGCCAAGACAATGCATGAGTGGCTTCGAGACAAGTCCCTGAATGTCCTTGAGTAGCCCAGCCAGAGCCCAGACTTGAATGTGATCGAACATCTCTGGAGACCTGAAAATAGCTGAGCAGCGAAGCTCCCTGTCCAACCTGACAGAGCTTGAGAGGATCTGCAGAGAAGAATGGGAGAAACTCCCCAAATACAGCTTGTAGCTTCATACCCAATTAGACTCGAGGCTGTAATCGCTACCAAAAGCTCTTCAACAAAGTACTGAGTAAAGGGTTTGAATACTTATGTAATTGTGATATTTCACTTATTTTTTATAAATGAGAAAAAAATTCAAAAAACCTGTTTCTGCTTTGTCATTATGGGGTATTGTGTGTAGATTGATGAGGAAAATACAAAACAATTTAATCAATTTTAGAATAAGGCTGTAATGTAAAATGTGGAAAAAGGGAAGGTGTCTGAATACTTTCCAAATGCATCGTAAATAATTGGATGTAGGGCCTACCTGTACTTTAAACTACACACAAAAATCCAGATATACCATGTAATTTAAAAATAGGTATGAATGTTAGTGTAGTTACAGATGAATAGGGGAAATGACTGCAAAATCATGTAAATGTATCTTGCAATACTTTACTGTATATATTTTGTCTCAAATTTCAAGCAGCTGAAGAACAGACCACATAGACAACCGGTAGAGTAAGTTTAAATGTAATTTTATTTAACATTCTGGCTTGTAAGGAACATTTACACTATTTTGCAGGCATTAGTTTCAGGCTGTACATACCAATTAATTGTGTATTACAGCCTGATTAATCGACTAACCATCATTCAGCTCCATCTGGATTTTATGTTTATGTCTCATGTCTCGCAGTTCCTAATCGTTTTGCACTATTTAATTATTCTCATTCAATACCGAAGAGAAAGGCCGGCTCAAGGACCCAATGGGATGTCTCCTGGAATCATTACAGCGCAAAAGGTGTCTGGTCATAATGCTGCTACAGGAAGTTATGCTGAGATATCGCTGAGTTGGGAGGGTGACGTTTAATTCCTAAACATTAACAAAAATTCCCAGACAAATGAAATGGTATGTAGTGCCATGTACTAAATTAACAATATTCCATTATAGTGACAGAAACCACTTTTCCCACAGTAACTATGATATGGTCCGGTTCAAATGTCATTTGTACAAATTTGTTGGCCAATATTTTAGCCTTCCCTATGTCCTATGGTAGCAGGTGGTCATCTGCATCTCGGTCAGTGATGTCATTCTCCTCTCGATTTCACAACAAAGAACATTTCCAACTTTTCATACTGAAAGAACATATTTTGATAACCAACGGTACAATATATCCTCAAACGTTGCTTAGACCAGGTTATGTAGCCTATAAATAAAAGTAAAGGGAACTAGCGCGCACGCAAGCGCTGGTGTATGTACAACCCCCTCTGGTGCTGGGGCGCAGAGCATTCATTTTAGGGAAGGGGTGGGTGTGATAAAGGATCCGCCCCATTAAAAAAAATTCTCTCCTAAAATGACATACCCAAATGAAAGCAAACATGGAGCAGAATTATTTCTAGGATATTTACCTACATCAGTGAGCAGCTGATCAGATGTCTGAAGGTTGAGAAACACCGCTCGATGCAGTTTTCTTGGTAACTTGTTTGGTAAACAGTGATTAATGAAGTACAGTTGCCATGTCCTCCCATTTACATTTGAAATGTATGAAAAGTCACACACACCACTGAAAGCAGTGTCTTCTCAAAAACTTATTTGACATGAAACATGCATAGCCCGTCTTCAAACACTTGCACCATGGGAAACACGAGTCTTAGTTTCTTAGAAAGATGTATAAAAAAAAATGATTTCAGTGTAACTCAACATCATTTGAAGTGCTTAAGCCTGTGATAACTTTACAGGTTTGACATACACACCAATAACTACACATTTACCTCATATTTTCTTGACAGTGCAAGTTTAATTTGGTCAATACACAGGTTTACCATGTCATATCCCCCCCATCAACCCCTTCACCACACAAGACCCAGGAGTATTGTAATGTACTCTGCCACAACTCTAAACAGATGGAAAGATTCTTGAAGGTAAAAAAACAAAAACAACCAGATGTTTGTCAAACCGAGCTTCAAGCCTCCTATCAATTTGCCTTCATGTGATCTGCTGTTAGATAATATCAATATGGAATTAGTAAAAAATAAAACTGGTAACAAAATTTATATTCGAGAAGAACATTAATTAAGACAGAATTTCAGAACATTCAAATCTTATGAACATTGATACTGTTTTTGCGATTTAACAGGTGAGGAGGAAAGGGGTAACATGTAAGTTTAAAGGCTAAGGTACTGAAACTTTAAACTGTTTCTCTGATCACTATCTATATGCCACAGGAGGCGGATCACAAGAGGGAACCAAACAGAAATTGTAACCTGATCAACTAACTTCAAACACAGATCCATGAGGCGGGGGGTGTAAAACATTTGTCCGTTTAATTACACTTCATAACATTAGTCAACTGCTCATAAATGTCTTCACATGTATTGTTTTCTAGGTTGAGGATGATTACTATACAGTAGTTCAGAACAAATCATAAATGCTTACTTGTAATAATTAATAGTAAAACAGGATACGCCAAGAGTGCAGCACTGCAAATGGAAGTGGAGACTGCTGCTCCGTACAACACTATACATATTAACCTTCAGTGGACTGATTGGAAAAGAGCTCTGGATTTAAATGTGGCTACCGACTCATGTACAGTGTTTTTACCCACTGCCTTCTATTTCAAGATAGTCTTGATGATTCCTCCTGCCTTCCTTTCTGGATTTTGAGGCCTTTTATTCCAAATCAGGCATTTCTGAAAATAAAACCAACAGTTATAAATAATGTAAAGTAAACAAATGGCCACATGGTCAAAAAATATACTTCGCATGGAACATTTTGCATCAAAACATTTTCAGGGTTAAGGGATGTCTGGGTATAAAATTTCATTCGAAAGCTCAGTATCTGGTCAGAAAACATTTCACTTACTTTCATCGTCACTATCTGCAGACTCATCCTAAACAGGAATAGAAAAAAAGCATGCGATCAAGCGAAATATGACCATTGCAATTAAGGTTTTGCAAGTGCTTATTGTGTCCCACACATTCTGAAGAGACACTGATCATTCATTAGCAAACCCATATACAAGAGGGACATGACTTGAGTGAGATATGTTTTTGTATTAAGCCAAGTGAAGTGAAACTGAGGGAAAGAAGGAACTCCACAGAAAAGCTCTTACATCATCAACATCATCTAGATCAGGTAGGCAGTCTTCCCCTCCCATGTTGTTCATCATCTGCAACCAGAATCACACATTACAGCTGTAGACAAATATCATCATGTTGGCATATATTACTTGTACAATCTTTGCCCAACCTTTCATACAGCAATCAAGTGCAAGTTCAGTTTGCCCTAGGGCCCTTACTTTAGCCATCGCTTCTTGTGTGTTGAATGCCATATCCCCGTCTCCCCCCTCTGGGAAATTATCGAAGTTGCCTAGTTCCTCGTCTGAGTCGCCCTCCCAGTCCTTCCAGTTGTTAAAGTCGACACTGAGCCAAGTTAACTGTTGAGGAATATCTTGCATGACAAAAAGGCATTGCAGATGCTCGTTTGGAGGATGTCATCTTCCTTACGTGCATTTAGAGTTCAGTGTTCCAAAATCAATTATGCACCAAATACAGAAAATGTGCATTTAAATTAACTATATAGATATATTAGTTATCTATATATATATATATATATATTTTATTTTTTATTTTATCCCATTTCCTCCCCAATTTTCGTGGTATCCAATCGCTAGTAATTACTATCTTGTCTCATCGCTACAACTCCCGTACGGGCTCGGGAGAGACGAAGGTCGAAAGCCATGCGTCCTCCGAAGCACAACCCAACCAAGCCGCACTGCTTCTTAACACAGCGCGCCTCCAACCCGGAAGCCAGCCGCACCAATGTGTCGGAGGAAACACCGTGTACCTGGCCCCCTTGGTTAGCGCGCACTACGCCCGGCCCGCCACAGGAGTCGCTGGAGCGCGATGAGACAAGGATATCCCTACCGGCCAAACCCTCCCTAACCCGGACGACGCTATGCCAATTGTGCGTAGCCCCACGGACCTCCCGGTCGCGGCCGGCTGCGACAGAGCCTGGGCGCGAACCCAGAGACTCTGGTGGCGCAGTTAGCACTGCGATGCAGTGCCCTAGACCACTGCGCCACCCGGGAGGCCTGTTATCTATATATTTAACTAATATATAACTAGATACAAAAATATATGGACACCCCTTCAAATTAGTGGATTTGGTTATTTCAGCCACACCCGTTCCTGACAGGTGTATGAAATCGAGCACACATCCATACAATCTCCATAGTTACATTGGCAGTAGAACAGCATTAATGAAAAGCAACATCAGCACAAGACGTGTTGGAAGCTTCATGAAAATGTTCAATATTCTCAATATGCTCATTACTCTCAAATGTTGTGCACAAATTTGTTTACATCCCTGTCAGTGAGCAGTTCTCCTGGAACTCTGTAGTGAGTATTACAACTGAGGACAGATTTCTTTTTTTTTTTTTTTTTACATGCTTCAGCACTCGCCGGTCCTGTTCTCTGAGCTTGTTGCCTAACATTTCCACTTCACAAAAACAGCACTTAGTCGACTGGGGAAGCTCTAGCAAGGAAGAAATTCAAACAACTGACTTGTTGAAAAGGTGGCATCCCATGACAGTGCCATGTTGAAAGTCACTGAGCTCTTCAGCACTGGCCATTCTACTGCCAATGTTTGTCTATGGAGATTGGATGGAGGTGTGCTCAATTTTATACACCCGCCAGCAACGGGTGGGGCTGAAATAGCCAAATCTACTAATTTGAAAGGGTGTCAAGATACTTTTGGCCATTTAGTGTATATATTATGGAAAATATATTATACACCATCACTGACCTTAGCCTTCTCTTTTGTTAGCCTAGGCCACGCTTTCCCAGGTTCAGCTTTTCGTAAACAGCACAACACTGACCGATCTGTGCGTTTGTGAATGGATTCCTGTGTGTACAAGAGAGATACATGAACACTTTCATGCTGCAAAACTAAGTCCCCTTAGTTATATCTTGTCAGATGCAATCTGCATCTTGTCCTGAAGACAGGAAGACAATGCAATGAAGTTACTCACATTTTGATCAATGCCTTCGAAAAGGTCTACTTCGTTCTCATGTTTGACTTGATCAGTTCCTCCAAGACAACTGATGAAGGGAGGGGTGAAAGGAAATTCAGCATAAATGTGACTAAATCTGAATTCGAGGAATTATCAAATGCCTAGAGCAGTTCGCCAAACGTCTCCTTTAAACCTCCACTGACAGAAGTTATAACTCACCTGAAAACAAACTTTGCATCCTCGAAATTGATCTTGACATCCTTGCTGTCCGCTACGCAGAACTCGATGTAGACGGAGTCCCGCCTGTCATACCACTTAGCAGTCGCCGGATGCCTGGGATCACAGATGAAAAAACTCAATGAATGACAACATTCTACAGAAAATGTAGAGAGTTACCAGTGCCTTTTTCTTCTCCAGGACAGAAAGGTTGGCTTCAGACCAAAGTCAATGTATCAATCATCACTGAAAAGGAATACAACTAAACTTCCGGAGGACCTATCATGCTTTCACTCCCTCTACCTCCGTATCCACTGCTAAAGCCACTTTCTATCAGTCTAAATTTCAAGCTTCTGCCTCTACCCCAAAGAAACTCACACCTTGTCTCTCAATTGTCCACCCCTGCGGACCACGTTTTCAACCACTTTGAAAAGGTTGACGACATCCGCTCCTCATTCACTCAGCCTATTGAGTTCACTGGTCCCACACACAGAACTACCCTACGCCTTGAACTCTTTCTCCCGTCTCTCCAGATGAAATCCTTCGACTAGTGAGGTCTTGCCACCCAACCTAATCCCCTGTATTCCCTTGTCTGGAGATCTTCTCCCATTTCTCACTACCCTCATCCCTGACTGTGTTCCTTCGGACTTCAAAATGGCCCGAGTGACTCTCCTCAAGACACAAAACACTCGATCCCTCTAACGTCAAAATACAGACCGGTATCCCGTTGTTATAATTTTATTTTTAAACACTGGAGCTGACCAACTCCTGCTCTCTCTCTCAGAATGATGTTCTTAACCCTAACCAGCCATGCTTCAAGATAGGGTCACTCAACCTAGACTGCTCTTCTGTGTCAGAGGCTCTCCGCATTGTCAAATCCGACTCGCTCTACTCTGTGTCGAAGGCAGCGGATAGATCTAGGAAGATGAGAACAGTGAACCATCAGATCCTCCTTTCCACTCTCTCAGGGCTGGGCGCCTCAGGCATACTCTTGGATCGCATCCTACCTGGCAGGCCGTTCCTACCAGGGGACATGGTGAAGCTCTGTCTGCAACACGTACTCTCACTACTGGTATCCCCCATGGCTTGGTTCTAGGCCCTGTCCTCTCAACACACCAAGTCATTCAGCTCTGTCATATCCTCACATGGTCTCATATCATTTCTATGCAGATGACAACTCCTTTTTTCTTTCCGACACCCAGGTGGTGACACGCACCTCTGTGTGCCTGGCAGAGATTTCAGCATGGATGTCGGCCAACCACCTCAATTTCAAAAAGACAGAGCTGCTCTACCTCCAGGGGAAGGCTTGCCCGCTCCATGACCTCGCCATTAGTTTCCCCCCTCCCAAAATGCAAAAAAATAAAAATGACACTGGATAACACCCTGTCTTTCTCTGCAAACAACAAAGCAGTGCTCGCTCGTGCATTTTGATGATCTACAACACCCGCAGAGTAAGACCCTACCTCACACAGAAAGCGGCGCAGGGCCTAATCCAGGCACTTGTCATCTCCCATCTGGACTACTGCAACTCGCTGTTGGCTGGGCTCCCCCTTATTCCGTCAAACCCATGCAACTTATCAATAACGCTACAGCCCACCTGGCATTTAACCTTCCCAAATTCTCCCATGTCACCCCGCTCCACTGGCTTCCAGACAAAGCTCGCAGACCATAGTACTTGCCTACGAAGCAGCAAGAGGAACTGCCCCTCCCTCCCTTCAGGCTATGCTCAAACTCTACACCACAACCCGAGTACTCCGTTCTGCCACCTCTGGTCTCTTGGCCCTCCCACACCTAAGGAAGGGCAGCTCCCGCTCAGCCCAGTCCAAGCTCTTCTGTCCTGGCACCCCAATGGTGGAACCAGCTTCCCCCTCAAGCTAGGACAGCAGAACCGCTGCCCATCTTCCAAAAAGATCTGAAACCCTACCTTCAAAGAGTATCTTAAAAAAATAAATACCACAGCACCACCACTCAATGGAAAAAGTAGACTGGCACTTGACCGCCCCCTACTACTAGCTTTGACTTTGCTGATAGTAAGTACATTTTTCCTCAAAGTAGCTATGACTGATGTGGTTGTCTCAGATAGCCATCTTAACCTGTTTGGGATAGGGGGCAGCATTTTCACGTTCGGATGAAAAGCGTGCTACTCAGGCCCAGAAGCTAATATATGCATATTATTAGTAGTATTGGATAGAAAACACTCTGAAGTTTCTAAAACTGTTTGAATGATGTCTGTGAGTATAACAGAACTCATATGGCAGGCGAAAACCTGAGAAAAATCCAACCAGGAAGTGGGAAATCTGAGGTTTGTAGTTTTTCAACTCTTTGCTTATCCAAGATACAGTGGAAATTTGGTCATATTGCACTTCCTAAGGCTTCCACTAGATATCAACAGTATTTGGAACCTTGTTTGATGCTTCTACTGTGAAGGAGGGGGGAAGGAGAGCTGATTGAGTCAGGGGTCTGCCAGAGTGGTATGAGCTGGTCACGCGTTCCATTGCAATTCTAAAGAACATTGTTGATTTGTTAAAAACATCCTAAAAACATCCTAAAGATTGATTCTATACATCGTTTGACATGTTTCTACGAACTGTAATATAACTTTTTGAACTTTTTATCTGAACTTTCGCCTGGACTTGCCCGCGCCTCGTGAGTTTGGATTGTGAACTGAACGCGCTAACAAAAGGAGGTATTTGGACATAAATTGTGGACTTTATAGAACAAATCAAACATTTATTGTGGAACTGGGATTCCTGGGAGTGCATTCTGTTGAAGATCATCAAAGGTAAGTGAATATAATATTTATAACGCTATTTCTGACTTCTGTTGACTCCACAATATGGCGGGTATCTGCATTGCTCGTTTGTCTGAGCGCCGTACTCAGATTATTGCATGGTTTGCTTTTTCCGTAAAGCTTTTTTGAAATCTGACACAGCGGTTGCATTAAGGAGAAGTATATCTATAATTCTGTGCATAACACTTATCTTTTATCAAAGTTTATTATGAGTATTTCTGTAAATTGATGTGGCCCTCTGAAAATTTGCCGGATGTTTTCGAGGCACAACATTACTGACCATAAAGCACCAAAGTAAACTGACATTTTTGGATATAAATATGAACTTTATCAAACAAAACACACATGTATTGTGTAACATGAAGTCCTGAGTGTCATCTGATGAAGATCAAAGGTTAACTTCTCTAGGGTAGGGGGCAGCATTTTCACGTTTGGATGAAAAGCATACCCAAATTCAACTGCCAGTTACTCATCCCCAGGAGATAAGATATGTATATTGGATAGACAACACTCTGAAGTTTCTAAAACCGTTTGAATCATGTCTGTGAGTATAACAGAACGTATTTAGCAGGCGAAACCCAGAGGACAAACCATTCAGATTTTGTTTTTTTGAGGTCACTTTTCAATGAGTTTTCATTGGGAAACCAGATTTCTAAGCAAATTGCTTGCAGTTCCTACAGCTTCCACTAGATGTCAACAGTCCTGAGTAATAGGTTGAGGTTATGCCTTTGCGTAATTTAGAAATACGACCATCTTGAAGTCGAGGCACTCCAGGTGTCCTGGACATGCGCTTCAATCAAACAGGCATGCTACATATCGTTTTAATCCTGTATTGAACACATACCATCCCGTCTTCAATTTTATCGATTATTAACGTTAAAAAATACCTAAAGTTGTATTACATAAGTAGTTTGTTTACTATGGTGCTATGCTCAGATAATAGCATAGTATGCTCTCGCTGAAAAGCCTATTTGAATTCTGACATGTTGGCTGGATTCACAACCACTGTAGTTTTAATTTGGTATCTTTCATGTGTGATGTAATGAAAGTTTGATTTTATAGTAATTTTCATAGTAATTAATTTTTATTGGGCGCTCTGCATTTTCTCAGGCTTTTTGCCAAGTGATACAGTAGCGTCTTAACTCAGATTTTTGGATATAAATATGAACTTTCCCGAACAAAGAATACATGTATTGTGTAACATGAAGTCCTATGAGTGTCATCTGATGAAGATTATCAAAGGTTAGTGATTAATTTTCTCTATTTCTGCTTTTTGTTACTGCTCTCTTTAGCTGGAAAAATGGCTGTCTTTTTCTGTGACTTGGCTCATACCTAACATAAATCATTGTGTGCTTTCGTCATAAAACCTTTTTGAAATCGGACACTTTGGCTGGATTTACAACAAGTGTAGCTTTAAAATGGTGTAAAATACTTGTATGTTTGAGGAATTTAAATAATGGGATTTCTGTTGTTTTGAATTTGGCGCCCTGCAGTTTCACTGGCTGTTGACGAGGTGGGACGTTACCGTCCCACATACCCTAGAGAGGTTAATGATTCATTTTCTCTATTTCTGCTTTTTGTGACTCCTCTCTTTGGCTGGAAAATGGCTGTGTGTTTTTGTGACTAGGAGCTGACCTAACAATCATATGGTGTGCTTTCGCTGTAAAGTATTTTTGAAATCGGACACGATGGGTAGATTAACAAGAAGTTTAGCTTTAATTTGGTCTATTGCACTTGTGAATGTATGAAAGTTGCATATTTCTAAAAAATATTTCTGAATTTCGGGCGCTGCCTTTTCAGCGGAATGTTGTCGAGGGAACCCCTAGCCATAAGAATTAAGGTACACTAAATATAAGTCGCCCTGGATAAGAGCTACTGCTAAATGATTAAAATGTAAAGGATCTCTTGCTGTTATTTTGCAGAATATTTATATAAAATAAAAATAAAAAGCAATGTCATGGACAGAAAACTGCTAGAAAAATCCCCCTAAATCATTACAGTTAAGATTTCGGGAGGGTTAACTGATCCTGGATATGTCACCAAGGACATATTATACCCCAGTGTTAGTAACAGAGTTGGAGGCCGAGGACAAACAGCTGTGGTGCACCTGCATTTAACAGGTGGAACAGAGTTGCAAGTTGTGTCAAAAGGCAGATGTATAAGGTTGCCAATAAAGGTACCAATTGAAAACGGCTGAGCATTTAGTTAGAAGCAACCCGGCTGTCAACAGAGTCATGATGATCTCATCAAAAGGGGATGGAAAATACTGGCCACACTTCCTTTACTCTTTTAGTGTGCCCAGTGATGGAGGGTCAAAGCATAGGTCTTCAAACCTGACATTATGTCAAGAACAATTTACTAGTAGACTAAATGGTTTTATTTGTGATACGCTTCTTGGCATAAAGATGGTGCCATACTGGATAGCTGTCGTTTTGCAAGCTCTGACCCAACTTTGCTATTTTCTGATTCTTTTGTAGGTTATGTTTTCTAAATAAACCCGCTAGAATTTCTTACAACCAACAATTACTTTTGAACCTCAGATTGGCAGTTCTCAATTCCGGCTTCCACTTCAACTCATCTGCCCTGGGCTCTTTCTGTAATTCTTACCCATGGTTCACCTGTCTTGGAATACCTGATGGTAAAAGGGTCGGCATTTGACCTTGAGGGAGTTTTCAGCTGTTATCGTGACTGTTGCATAAATTCAACTTCAGGAAAAGAGAAATAACAAGCTGGCACAAAACTGTACGAGGCTATAACCAAGCAGAAAAACATACATCCAGAGGCTGCTTTTCTGGTTACCGCCGATTCATTAACTTCTTATGGCTGCAGGGGCAGTAATGAGTAGCTTGGATGAAAGGTGCACAGAGGTGCCCAGAATAAACGGCCTGCTCCTCAGTCATAGTTGCTAATATATGCATATTATTATTAGTATTGGATAGAAAACACTCTGAAGAATCTAAAACTGTTTGAATTATGTCTGAGTATAACAGAACTCATATGGCAGGCAAAAACCTGAGAAGTTCCACTTCCTGTTTGGATTTTTTCTGAGGCTGCTAGATTTTCAACCAAGCTCCCAATGAAATTACAGCGAGATATTGATGAGTTTTCACTTCCTACGGCTTCCACTAGATGTCAACAGTCAATAGAACTTTGTCTGATGACTAATGTGAAGGGGGGGCCGAAGGAGACAGGAATGAGGAATCACTGCCATGAGGTGACCACGCATTGAACACGCGCGTTCACGTGAGAGGCAGCTCCGTTCCCTCGCTCAACTGAAGTCAATGTAATTCTCCGGTTGGAACGTTATTCAAGATGTATGTTAACAACATTCTAAAGATTGATTCAGTACATCGTTTGACATGTTTCTACTGACTGTTACGGAACTTTTGGACATTGTCACATTATAGTGGACGCGCTTTGTGACTTTGGAATTGTTTACCAAAGGCGCTAACCAAAGTAGCTAATTGGACATAAATAACGGACATTAACGAACAAATCAAGCATTTATTGTGGACCTGGGATTCCTGGAATGCTTTCTGATGTAGATCAAAGGTAAGGGAATATTTATCATGTAATTTCTTGTTTATGTTGACGTCAACATGGCGGCCAATTGTGACTAATTTTTCTGAGCGCCGTCTCAGATTGCATGGTTTGCTTTTTCCGTAAATTAAAAAAATAATAATCTGACAGCGGTTGCATTAAGGAGAGGTATATCTATAATTCCATGTGTATAACTTGTATTATCATCTACATTTATGATGAGTATTTCTGTTGAAACGATGTGACTATGCAAAATCACTTGATGTTTTTGGAACTAGTGAATGTAACGCACAAATGTAAACTGATTTTTTTATTTAAATATGAACTTTATCAAACAAAACATGCATGTATTGTGGAACATGAAGTCCTATGAGTGTCATCTGATGAAGATCATCAAAGGTTAGTGATTAATTTTATCTCTTTCTGCGACTGCTATCTTTGGCTGGAAAAATGGCTGTGCTTATTGTGGTTTGGTGGTGACCTAACATAATCGTTTGTAGTGCTTTCGCTGAAAAGCATATTTGAAATCGGACACTATGGTGGGATTAACAAGATTACCTTTAAAATTATATAAGACACATGTATGTTTGTATGTGCTGCACATGTATGTGCTGCCTACCACCACTCAGTCAGACTGCTGTATCAAACCATAGACTTAATTATAACATAATAGCACACAGAAATACGAGCCTTAGGTCATTAATATGGTAGAATCCGGAAACTATCATCTCGAAAACAAGACGTTTATTCTTTCAGTGAAATACGGAACCGTTCCGTATTTTATCTAACGGGTGGCATCCCATAAGTCTAAATATTCCTGTTACATTGCACAACCTTCAATGTCATGTCATAATTACGTAAAATTCTGGCAAATTAGGCAGGCCAAACTGTTGCATATACACTGACTCTGCGTGCAATGAACGCAAGAGAAGTGACACAATTTCACCTGGTTAATATTGCCTGCGAACCTGGATTTCTTTTAGCTAAATATGCAGGTTTAAAAATATATACTTCTGTGTATTGATTTTAAGAAAGGCATTGATGTTCATGGTTAGGTACACATTGGAGCAACGATACGCACTGCATCGATTATATGCAGCACAGGACACGCTAGATAAACTAGTAATATCATCAACCATGTGTAGTTAACTAGTGATTATGATTGATTGATTATTTTTTATAAGATAAGTTTAATGCTAGCTAGCAACTTACCTTGGCTTCTACTGCATTCGCGTAACAGGCAGGCTCCTCGTGGAGTGCAATGTAATCAGGTGGTTAGAGCATTGGACTAGTTAACTGTAAGGTTGCAAGAGTGAATCCCCCGAGCTGACAAGGTAAAAATCTGTCTTTCTGCCCCTGAACGAGGCAGTTAACCCACTGTTCGTTCCTAGGCCGTCATTGAAATTAAGAATGTGTTCTTAACTGACTTGCGTAGTTAAATAAAGATTAAATAAAGGTGTATAAAAAATAAAAATAAATGCGATTTCCGATTATGAAAACTTGAAATCGGCCCTAATTAATCAGCCATTCCGATTAATCAGTCGACCTCTAATCTAGATAGCTAAAGTTACACAAGCCTTCCATATTCTTGTTCAAAGTCAAAAGTAAGCATTGTAGGCTATGTCAACGACATGGGCTAAACCAGAGCTATGAGACTACTTTTGCCCTCACTGCCTAAGATAAATGTGATTAATCTTACCATACTGACAATTGATGTTAAATGCACCACTTTAGGACATCCATTAAATGAGCATTATGTATCATTGGCTAGTTAGCCATCCCTCTTGGCTTCCTTGCAGGCTTCCTTACAGTTAGCAGCCGACAGTAGGATGACCAACCTTTCATTTTGTTGAGATTAACTGGACATTATCTATGTGCATAGTATGCATGTAAATATTTTGTAAAATTAAACTGTCAGTCATTCACCATTAGAATAAAGTTAAAGTTACTTATAACCAGAACACTTCGCTAACTAGTGAGGTGAGGTTACTAACATGTCATGATGGGATTCCAGTTCAAATGTGGTAAACATCCATGTGGATCGATCAACATGCTAATAGAATAGTTAGTTAATCAGTTGTTAGGTAACTAGCAAATATATTTTATAGCTAACGATAACTCAGGGGGGAAAAAAATGGAATGTACACCACATGCCATGCGGTGCACTTGACCACTACCTAGCCAACTTCCATCATTAGCTAACTAACGTTAGATAACTAGCGTCTACTATTTGGCTAGCAGGGAATTTAGCCCATGACTGAACAATGTGAGCATAGACAGAAACCTAGTTATATTCAGTTTGGTTAAGCAGTTTCTAAATCTGGTTAACGTTAGTAGCTATTTCAATCCTTGCTGTTAGTTACTAGTACTAGCTTTTTTTACATTTATTTTCTAACGTTACTAGCTAGCTAGTTAGCGAGCAAATCAACTGACCGACATTCGCATGATTATATTTAGTGACTTGCATTTAAATGAGCTAACTTGGTAGCCAACAGATACCTAACAAGGCCCATCGTCGCTAGGCGTCCCTCCCGCCTTTCGTAAAAGCATGTTGGTATGCTAGGTAGCTAACTTGCTATAACCTTAACGAAACCAACGACGTTAGCTAGCTAGTGGCGCTAGCGTGCTCTTGCGGACTACATTTTACAGAAGCTCGCAATTCATCACAAACTTACATGTCTTGTTGTAGATGTGTGATAGCCTTCTCCTTGGGGATACAAAATCTATTTACAATACTGTCCTTATGGGGATTTCGTTTCAATGGGCTGTACAAAAATGTGCTATATCCATACACTGCAAAGCCACCGTTTCTATGACTCGCGGACTGTGCATCTTCTTTATCTGTGGATTTTATATCTCGGTTGGCAACCAACTTTAAGGTGCATTACCGCCACCAACTGGACTGGAGTGTGGACCAGAGACAGTGAAGGTCTAAATCCTACCCAATAATATCGTCTCCCTAAGGAAACGAATTACATAATTAAATACTACATCCCCTGAAAAGGTATTCAGCAGTTCATTTAATCCTGGCTCTTCAACCCCATTACTCCTCAAATCTAATAACAATCGCTCCCTTTCTCTCACATATTTCTGGCACTGAAATAGAACATGTTCCACTGTCTCCATCTCCTCCTGACAATGATCACACCTCCCAGTCGATGTTTCCCCACCACTTTCAATGTACTATTTAGCCTTGTGTGTGCCAGTCTTAGCCTGTAGACCTCCCTGCCCCGACCCTTTCCTGGATCTTATACAGGTGTCTTCCCTTACTCTCACTGTTCCACAACTCTTTCCACTTATTTTTAACCACTGTTTTTATTAATCCCTTGACTTCTGCTTTACTGATTGATATTTCCATCTCAACATTAGGATGTTTAAGAGCCTGCTTGGCAATAATATCCACTTCCTCATTCCCCTCTACTCCCACATGAGCTGGTACCCAGAGGAACGTCACAAATACCGCCATCTGTTTCACACTATACAAACACTGCAAAACCTCATACAATACATCCTGTCTGCTCTAAGACATACATGAATTTAAGCTCATCAGTGCTGCACAGGTGTCAGAGCAGATGACTACCCTGTCTGGCCCCACCTCCTCCACCCACTCTGCAGCCAATAGTATGGCCAACAACTCCATTGTGTAAACAGATAAATCATCCGTTGCTCTTTTCGTCACTGCCACCTTAAAACTCAGGAACACTAAAAGCTGCTCCTGTTTAAGGGTCCTTAGATCCATCTGTGAATATGTTCAAGAAAGCATAGTACTGTGTTCTTAAATGTTCACTTACAACTGAATCTACTCCTTCCTCAACATCTCGTACCCTCTCAAGCAACCCTAGATCTATCACTGGTTGAGGAAGACACCAAGGTGGGATAGCAAGAACAACCACAGAGGGGCTCAGACTCTGGATCTCTGGTATTGCGACTTCTTCGATGAGGTTTAACGGCAGTTGGCATTCAATAAATGTTGCATTACCGCCACCTACTACACTGGAGTATTACACCTTTATACTTTCCTTAATTAAAAAAAAAATACTCTACCATCTAACACTACACTCACAATTAAAAATAAACAAATACCATACTCCACTATTTAAATCTATTTAGTCCTACTTCAGGCCAACAGCCAGAAAGAATGGGACACCACCACTTAACACACCCTGTAACTCTTCTGACATCAAATCTTGCACACACCAAATACCTCTGCAGCTGCCACCACAACCTTTATTTCTGCAACTTATGTTCCATCCCTGCAGTACAGTTGATAACCATTACTATAAATGACAAAAATCCAATCTTACTTAAACATATATCACTTGTTGATTAATCCCTCTGTACTGGTACAGATCTACAGTGCCCTCCACTAATATTGGCACCCATGGTAAACATGAGCAAAATGGGCTGTGAAAAAAAGGTCTTTGCTGTTTATCCTCTTGGTCTTTCATTCTAAAAAATTCACAAAAATCAAACCTTTAATTGAAGTAAAATGATTGAAAAAAATACATGTGAATTAAATATTTCTCTCCAAAACATGTGTGCACCCCGAGAAATTCTTATGAGTAAAATCTAACTGAACTATATTCCCATTCATATTTTACGATTTTAAGTTCACCTGAGTGATTAGGAACACTTAAGTGGTAAGCCATGACTTAGTGTTTACCTGGGGTATAAATTTGAGGTGACACACAGGCCAAGTTCCCATAGCCATCAATCACTATGGGAAAGACCAGAGAATACAGTAATGATGTGCGACAAGATTGTTGAGCTGCACAAATCAGGAAATGGCTTAAAAAAAATATCTCAATGGTTGAAAATGGCCATTTCCACAATCAGGGCAATACTTAAGAAGTTTAAAGCAACTGGAGATGTTAACAATCGGCCTGGAAAAGAATGTGTGTCTATATTGACCCCACGCACAGTGAGGAGGATAGTAAGAGTGGACAAAAAATATCCAAGGATCACAGCTGGAGAATTGCAGACGTCAGTTGGGTCTTGGGGTCAGAAAGTCTCCAAAACTATGAACTAATGCCACCTACATAACCACAAGTTGTTTGGGATGGTTGCCATAAAAAGCCTTTGCTGTCATCAAACAACAAACTCAAGTGCCTACAGTTTGCCAAACATTACTGGATCTTTCAATGGGACCGGGTTCCATGGTCAGATGAGACCAAAATAGAGCTTTTTTTTAAACAAACACCAGAGGTGGGTTTGGCATAGACAGAAAGATAGCCATGCAGAAAAGTACCTCATCCCCACTGTGAAGAATGGTGATGGATCTTTGATGTTGTGGGGCTGTTCTTCTTCCAAAGGTCATGGACAACTTGTTAGGATACATGGACTCAATTATGTACCAGCAGATATTAAATCAAAACCTGACTGCTTCTGCTAGGAATCTTAAACTGGGCCATGGTTGGATCTTCCAGCAGGACAATGATCCAAAGCACACCTCAAAATCAACCCAAAAATGGTTCACTGACCACTGAATCAAGGTTTTGCCATGGCCGTCCCAGTCCCCTGACCTAAACCCCATAGAGAACTTGTTGGATGAGCTGAAGAGGACAGTCCACAAGCGTGTACCTCGGAATCTGAAGGATCTGGAGATATTCTGTATGGAGGAATGGTCTCAGATCCCTTGCCATGTGTTCTCCAACCTCATTATGCATTATAGGAGAAGACTCAGAGCTGTTATCTTGGCAAAGGGAGGTTGCACAAAGTATTGAATGAAGGGGTGCCAATAATTGTGGCACACATATATTTGAGAAAAATATTTGTTTTATGATAAGGTTTTTTTCCCTTTAAATTATTTTACTTTAATTAAAGGTTAGAGTTTTGCTCATATTTTTAATGAAAGACCAAGAGGATAAATATAAAAAAAATTCACAGGCCGTTTTGCTCATATTTACCAAAGGTGCCAATATTAGTGGAGGGCACTGTATACCACACTCCTTCCGTGGCCTCCAACTGCTCTTAAACACTAGTAAAACCAAATGCATGCTTTTCAACTGTTCGCTGCCCGCGCCCGCCCGCCTCACACCTCTGGACGGTTCTGACCTAGAATATGTGGACAACTACAAATACCTAGGTGTCTGGTTAGACTGTAAACTCTCCTTCCAGACTCATATTAAACATCTCCAATCCAAAATCAAATCTAGAGTCGGCTTTCTAATTCGCAACAAAGCCTCCTTCACTCGCGCCGCCAAACACACCCTAGTAAAACTGACTATCCTACCGATCCTCGACTTCGGCGATGTCATCTATAAAATAGCTTCCAATACTCTACTCAGCAAACTGGATGCAGTCTAACACAGTGCCATCCGTACTAACCAACGAGTAATCTAACCTAACAATTCCACAACTACTACCTTATACACACAAGTGTAAAGGGATAAAGAAGAATATGTACATAAAGATATATGAATGAGTGATGGTACAGAACGGCATAGGCAAGATGCAGTAGATGGTATAGAGTACAGTATATACATATGAGATGAGTAATGTAGGGTATATAAACATAAAGTGGCATAGTTTTAAGTGGCTAGTGATACATGTATTACATAACGATGGCAAGATGCAGTAGATGATATAGAGTACAGTATATACATATACATATGAGATGAGTAATATAGGGTATGTAAACATTATATTAAGTGGCATTGTTTAAAGTGGCTAGTGATACATTTTTACATCAATTTCCATTATTAAAGTGGCTGGAGTTGAGTCAGTATGTTGGCAGCAGCCACACAATGTTAGTGGTGGCTGTTTAACAGTCTGATGGCCTTGATATAGAAGCTGTTTTTCAGTCTCTCGGTCCCTGCTTTGATGCACCTGTACTGACAACGCCTTCTGGATGATAGCGGGGTGAACAGGCAGTGGCTCGGGTGGTTGTTGTCCTTGATGATCTTTATGGCCTTCCTGTGATATCGGGTGGTGTAGGTGTCCTGGAGGGCAGGTAGTTTGCTACGAGCATCACAAACACCAGGAATCAATCTTCCCCTTCAGTTGGTCAGCTTTCACATTTACTGCTACCCCAGTAATCACTCCTTCCAATGTCGGCCTTTTCTTTAGAGCAAAACAATTCACATCTCTTTCCCCCATTTGTTTAACATGGAGCGCCTGCTCCCTCTGACCAACAGAAACACAAACAATTATCACAAGAACACTTCTGGTTACCCTCACTGATTCCACAGCATCCAAATCTGTTTTCACCCACTCTGAAACCACAAATGGATCAGCCAAAAATTGATCACTTTTTCAAAAAACTTCACTCCTGTCATAGACTCATCTTTATCCTGACCCTCGGTGCAACCCTCGGGCTCCGAGAACTTCACACCTACCACCTCCAATACTTTGCCCTCATTCACTTCAATTTCTCCTCCTATTTTCAACTCACTCTGCTTACACAGTCTACCATTCTTTTTTAACAAACCATCTCCCTTAAACCAACTCAAGCTCACCCTCTTCCTCCTGCTCTCTCTTAGACCTCCTCTGTCTCTTTTTCCCATCATTTCTCCTCTGTATGGTATTGCGACTGATAGCGTGCTCAAAACAACTGGGAACTCGGAAAATCTCAGACTTAAGTGCGTTCAAGACAACTGGGAACTTGGCACCACCAATGACGCCATGACTCGGTTAATGCAAATTTAACGTTTCGAGAACATTCCAATAAATCTAATAACATAACATTGTATTTGTCACATGCTTAGTAGACAACAGGTGTAACAGTGAAATGATTATGCCTCGTTAAATACAAATGGGTACTCGGACCTCGGAAATCCCTGACTTCCGAGCAATCAAGACAACTGTGAACTCTGAAAAAAACGAGCTCCAACTGGGAAAAGTGATTTTGAAAGGTCATCCAAATCAGAATTCCAAGTCTGTAACTCGGGCCTCTTTCTAGAGCTCCGACTTTCTGACCTGAAGATCACTGACGTCATTATTTTATGTCATATTTTTCCCAGAGTTCCAAGTTGTCTTGAAAGCACCATTACTTGCGGTTCCTTTTCCAACAATGCAATAGTATCCAGCTGAGCAGCCTGTCACCAAAACCAATCCTATTGCCATCTACTGGAAGTGGTTAATCCCTACAACACACAAATTTATCTTTCCTAGATTACTTTCTGCTTTCTTTTCCGCCTTTCCTAGCTTCCTAGGAAAAGGGAGCTAGTAAAGAAAGAAAGGAGCCAGGGAAAGAGGAAAGGGAAGTAGGGAAGGAAAGGTAGCTATGAAAATAGGAAAGGAAGATAGGAAAGGCAGAACAGAAATGGAGCTAGGAAGAGGTAAGAAAAGAAGGGAATTAATCTAGGAAAGAAAAGGAGTAAAGGGAGCTAGGAAAAGAGGAAGGGTCCTAGTAAAGGAGGTTAGGAAGGAAAGGAGGTTAGGAAAGGAAGCTAGACAATTAGGAAATTAAGCTATGAAAGGAGGAAATGGGAGCTAGGAAAAGAGGAAAGCTAGCAAGAAAAGGAGGAAATTAATCTAGGAAATGAGGATTTCACATGTATGTGGTAGGGACCAATGACAGTATATATGAAAGGACAAAGCCATCGATTACGTGACACCAATTATTTTCTATGTGAAGACTCAAATACCGAAATCAAGCCAAATTAAGTCAGTTAAAATGGTGTCTCATGGAGACATAACATGCAGTTTGAGCTACTCCAGGAAAAGATGTTGCAGGGTAGCTCAGTGCTGCTGCCCAATCTCATTGAGTAACGTAAACGCACCCCATTCCGTACAAATGTGCGTAACCGCGACATTCAAACGAGGCTACAAAGAAAACTAATGGGACTGTAGTGACTGTGTTGACTTCAAAATCGGGGGTGTGAACTAGGTTTCTATTCAAGCGTTGATCGACATGGTAATGGCTCTATAGTATTGGAGAAAAGTTGAAAAAACGGACCCTCCGTTACATCTTGACGTGTCATGTCGTAACGTACAGCACGCATAAAGCAACTATTTCTGTCTTACAATCTCTCTCCACAAGGTGTAGCACTTCTCTCATCGTTTAAAAACAAGAAATGGACAGTGACGGGGGTAAGGGGGGATACCTAGTCATTTTTTTCGTCATCATTGCATGCGATCATCATGCTCAAAGCCGCAGTTTACTTCTAAGATCACTTTAGCACCGCCCTAAAAACCCGATTCAAATTCGACACAGACCTTAAAATAGGTATGTAATGACACATTATATAAACTCTTTATAGTGTTTTATTTACATTTTAGAGGCGATAGGGTGATAAGTTGGACAGATCGAGTGAAAAAAGCAATTTTCCCACACATCTGTCCTTCTCACTACCACGCATTAGTTTCGCTACCCCACCCGCCATTTTTAAAAATACCCGACGGGGCTCATTGCCTGCTTGAATTATGCAGAAACGAGTAGTGTTTAGGTCATGTAATCGATTTTGTTGGAAAGGGGAGAAATTGTGCTTTACAATGGTATTGACATTACAGTTAATCTGGAAGTATTACGTTTTTGGGGCGCTAAAATAAGGGCCATTGTACAGACCAAGGCGATGTACGAGTTTACGTTACCTGAAGTTGAAGGCCGACTGGGGTACCGTTGGCTGCCATTAGAAATAATTATTTACACAAAGATTTTTCCATTCACTATAGATGGGTTAGCTGACAACACGAAGATTATGCACGTGCGTTGATGGGGCAGAAGTCCATCTGTAGTTATGATTCTGGATGGTCAGATAGCTAGCAACAATGACATGAAGCTGCCATGTGGGGAATCATAGGTCCATCTTGTTATTGACACCATGTGTTGTTTTGAGGAGCTCCACGTGCTAAATTCCTGCACTTAAAATTTTCAACTTCTCCTGCACCTAAATATAAACAATAACGTTACCAGCACCTACAATTATTACCGACGCCTATTTTTATCCAAGTCAAGCACTGCTCGTCATGTCTATGCTAAAATACTATGTATGAGAGAAATACTCATTGTGCAAATGTATTTACGTTTTCAATACTGGTGAAAGTAATTTTAAAAAAAATAGGTAAGGGACAACCAAGCGCACACATTTTTAAATAGCCTAGGTGTAATAGTGGAGGCTGGTGGGAGGAGCTATAGGAGGACAGGCTCATTGTAATGGATGGAATGGATTTAATGGAACGGAGTCAAACATATGGTTTCCATGTTTGATGTGTTCAATACCGTTCCATCTTTATTCCATTCCAGCTATTACAATGAGCCTGTCCTCCTATAGCTTCTCACACCAGCATCCTCTGGTGTGATCATAGAATTACATATAGAAACCCTATTAATTTCATATGATCTCTGTAGGCCTTAGAAAATATTTGTCATATCTCTTTTAACATGTATTAGCTTTTAAATGTGACATAAGCACAACCAGTATTGATGTTTTCATTTGATTGTCTAATAAAAAGCATGAGCTGGCACACACCCAGAGAAGATTATTTAGTGTAGAGGTGCTGACTAACGGTTAATCAACCGTAACCTATAAAAAAAAAGACAAAGGGAGTCATCTATCTCATCACCTGTTCATGTGGGAAAGCCCACGTAGAACAAACGAAAAACACAATTAAAACAAAGCATAGCTGAACGCCGCAGCTCAATCAGGTGTAAGAACACAGACTATCCAGTAGCAGCTCACTTTGTTGAAGCTAACCATCCCATCTCCTCCCTCAAATACACAGGCATTGAGCATGTTACTCTACCAAGGAGAAGAGGTAACATTGAGATCCTACCTTCAACTACAGAGAGGCCTACTGGATATCCTATTTAAAAACATTGACCCCTAGTGGTCTGAATTTTGACTTTGGCCCCTCTTATGAAGAATTATATTTTCTATAAAAAAAGTCTATAAATTAATATATTCTTTCTACAGCTTATCAGCATACACCCAATATGTTCACCATGATGGTGCTTATTATTCTCATTATGGTTGAACCGAAAGATTACATGTAACAAACATTTTATGAAATTGTAAACAAAATATGTGAAATTAAATTAAACTCTACAGGATCGGTGGGTCCCCAACGGTATCGCTGAGCTAACGTAGGCTAATGTGATTAGCATGAGGTTGTACGTAACAAGAACATTTCCCAAGACATAGACATACCTGATATTGGCAGAAGAATGACATTGTTAATCTAACTGCACTGTCCAATATACAGTACCTATTACAGTGAAAGAATACCATGCTATTGTTTGAGGAGTGCACACAGTTATGAACTTGAAATGTTAATAACCCAAATAGGCACATTTGGGCAGTGTTGATACAACATTTTGAACAAAAATGAAATAGTTCATTGGACCAGACTAAAACTTTGCACATACACTGCTGCCATCTAGTGGCCAAAATTTACATTGTGCCTGGGTTGGAATAATACATTAGGGCCTTTCTCTTGCATTTCAAAGATGGTACAAACAAACAAAAAAAGCTTATTTTTTCTTTGTATTATCTTTCACCAGATCTAATGTGTTATATATTCCCACATTTCCACAAACCTCAGTGTTTCCTTTCAAATAGTACCGAGAAAAATGCATATCCTTGCTTCAGGGCCTGAGCTACAGGCAGTTAGATTTGGGTGTCATTTTAGACAAAAATTGAAAAAAAGCGTCCGATCCTTAAGAGATTTTAAAACCTACCCTAACCAGAAACCATGGAAAGATGGCGGCATTCTCGCAAAACTGAAAGTGCTTACCACCGCATTTAACCATGGAAAGATGACCGGGAATATGGCCGAATACAAACAGCGTAGTTATTCCCTCCGCTAGGCAATCAAACAAGCGAAATGGGACAAAGGAGTCGCAATTCAACGGCTCAGACACGAGGCGTACAGTTGGAAGTCAGAAGTTTACAAATATTTAGGTTGGCGTCATTAAAACTCGTTTTTCAACCACCACACATTTCTTGTTAACAAACTATAGGTTTTGGCAAGTTGGTTAGTACATCTACTTTGTGCATGACAAGTAATTTTCCAACAATTGTTTACAGACAGATTATTTCACTGTATCACAATTCCAGTGGGTCAGATGTTTACATACACTAAGTTGACTGTGCCTTTAAACAGCTTGGAAAATTCCAGAAAATGATGTCATGTCTTTAGAAGCTTCTGATAGGCTAATTGACATAATTTGAGTCAATTGGAGGTGTACCTGTGGATGCAGTTCAAAGCCTACCTTCAAACTCAGTACGTCTTTGCTTGACATCATGGGAAAATCAAAAGAAAATCAGCCAAGATCTCAGAAAGAAAATTGTAGACCTCCACAAGTCTAGTTCATCCTTGGGAGCAATTTCCAAACGCCTGAAGGTACCACGTTCATCTGTACAAACAATAGCACGGAAGTATAAACACCATGATCATGCAGCCGTCATACCGCTCAGGAAGGAGACCCGTTCTGTCTCCTAGAGATGAACGAACTTCGGTGCAAAAAGTGCAAATCAATCCCAGAACAACAGCAAAGGACCTTGTGAAGATGCTGGAGGAAACCGGTACAAAAGTATCTATATGCACAGTAAAACGAGTCCTTTAACGACATAACCTGAAAGGCTGCTCAGCAAGGAAGAAGCCACTGCTCCAAAACCGCCATAAAAAGCAGACTACGGTTTGCAACTGCACACATGGGAACAAATATCATACTTTTTGGATAAATGTCCTCTGGTCTGATGAAACAAAAATAGAACTGTTTGGCCATAATGACCATCATTAAGTTTGGAGGAAAAAGGGGGAGGCTTGCAAGCCGAAGAACACCATCCCAAACGTGAAGCATGGGGGTGGCAGTATCATGTTGTGGGGGTGCTTGGCTACAGGAGGGACTGGTGCACTTCTCAAAATAGATGGCATCATGAGAAAATTGTGGATATATTGAAGCAACATCTCAAGACAAGACAGAAGTCAGGAAGTTTAAGCTTGGTCGCAAATGGGACTTCCAAATGGACAATGACCCCAAGCATACTTCCAAAGTTGTGGCAAAATGGCTTAAGGACAACAAAGTCAAGGTATTGGAGTGGCCATCACAAAGCCCTGACCTCAATCCTATAGAACATTTGTGGGCAGAACTGAAAAAGCGTGTGCGAACAAGGAGGCCTACAATCCTGACTAATGGGCCAAAATTCACCCAACTTAGTGGGAAGCTTGTGGAAGGCTACCTGCAACGTTTGACCCAAGTTAAACAATTTAAAGGCAATGCTATCAAATACTAATTGAGTGTATGTAAACTTCTGACCCACTGGGAATGTGATGAAAGAAATAAAAGCTGAAATAAATCATTCTCTCTACTATTATTCTGTCATTTCACATTCTTAAAATAAAGTGGTGATCCTAACTGATTTAAGACAGGGAATTTTTACTAGGATTAAATGTCAGGAATTGTGAAAACTTGAGTAAGACATTTAAACATGTTAACCCTCGCGCAAGGCTGCCGGCCCAGATGGCATCTCTAGCCGCGTCCTCAGAGCATGTGCAGACAAGCTTTCTGGTGTGTTTATGGACACATTCAAATCTCTCCCTATCCCAGTCTGCTGTCCCTACATGCTTCACGATGGCCACCATTGTTCCTGTACCCAAGAAGGAAAAGGTAACTGAACTGAATGATTATCTCCCCGTAGCACTCACTTCTGTCATCGTGTCGTGCTTTGAGAGACTAGTCAAGATTCATATCACTTCCACCTTACCGGTCACCCTAGACCCACCGCAATTTGCATAATGCCCCAATAGGTTCACAGATGATGCAAATCGCCATCACACTGCACAATCTCATCTGGACAAGAGAAATACCCATGCAAGAATGCTGTTCATTGACTACAGCTCAGCGTTCAACACCATAGTACCCTCCAAGCTCATCATTAAGCTTGAGGCCCTGGGTCTCAAGCCCACTCTGGGTGATTGGGTCCTGGACTTCCTGACGGGCAGCCCCCAGGTGGAGGTAGGAAACAATCTCCACTTCGCTGATCCTCAACACTGGGGCCCCCCCAAGGGTACGTGCTCAGCCCCCACCTGTACTCCCTGTTCACCCATGACTGCGTGGCGACGCACACCTCCAACTTAATCAAGTTTGCAGATGACAGAACAGTAGTAGGCTTGATCACCAACAACGACCTGACAGCCTATAGGGAGGTGAGGGCACTAGGAGTGTGGTGTCAGGAAAACCTCTCACTCAACATCAACGAAACAAAGGAAATGATTGTGGACTTCAGGAAACAGCAGATGGAGCACCCCCCTATCCATAGACAGGACAGCAGTGGAGAAGGTGGAAAGTTTGGTCATAATGACCATCGTTATGTTTGGAGGAAAAAGGGGGAGGCTTGCAAGCCGAAGAACACCATCCCAACCGTGAAGCATGGGGGTGGCAGTATCATGTTGTGGGGGTGCTTGGCTACAGGAGGGACCGGTGCACTTCACAAAATAGATGGCATCATGAGGAAAGAAGATTATGTGGATATATTAAAGCAACATCTCAAGACAGAAGTCAGGAAGTTTAAGCTTGGTCACAAATGGGTCTTCCAAATGGACAATGACCCCAAGCATATTTCCAAAGTTGTGGCAAAATGGCTTACGGACAACAAAGTCAAGGTATTGGAGTGGCCATCACAAAGCCCTGACCTCAATCCTATAGAACACAGGTGTCAAACTCATTCCACGGGGGGCCGAGTGTCTGCGGGTTTTCGCTCCTCCCTTGTACTTGATTGATGAATTAACATCACTAATTAGTTAGGAACTCCCCACACCTGGTTGTCTAGGGCTTTATTGAAAGGAAAAACCAAAAACCTGCAGACACTAGGCCCTCCGTGGAATGAGTTTGACACCCCTGCTATAGAACATTTGTGGGCAGAACTGAAAAAACGTGAGAGCAAGGAGGCCTACAAACCTGACTGAGTTACACCAGCTCTGTCAGGAGGAATGGGCCAAAATTCACCCAACTTATTGTGGAATGCTTGTGGAAGGCTACCTGCAACGTTTGACCCAAGTTAAACAATTTAAAGGCAATGCTATCAAATACTAATTGAGTGCATGTAAACTTCTGACCCACTGGGCATGTGATGAAAGAAATAAAAGCTGAAATAAATCTCAACTAATATTCTGACTTTTCACATTCTTAAAATAAAGTGGTGATCCTAACTGACAGGAATTTTTACTAGGATTAAAATGTCAGGAATTGTGAAAAACTGAGTTTAAATGTATTTGGCTAAGGTGTATGTAAACTTCCGACTTCAACTGTATGTAAATGAGATATTTCATTTTCGATAAAGTTGAAGACATTTCTCAAAACATGTTTTCACTTTGTCATTATGGGGTAGTGTGTAGATGAGTGAGAAAATCAATCAATATAATTAACTTCGAATTCAGGCGGATTAAGTCCAGGGGTATGAATACATTCTGAAGACACTATAGCCAAGATATCATTACCTATTGTGTATTGTTTCTTTCGCTGCACTGTTGGGAAGGGCCTGCACATATTTCACTGTTCGTCTACAGTCGTGGCCAAAAGTTTTGAGAACGACACAAAACACATTTTCACCAAGTTTGCTGCCTCAGTTTGTATGATGGAAATTTGCATGTACTCCAGAATGTTATGAAGAGTGATCAAATGAATTGCAAAGTCCCTCTTTGCCGTGCAAATGAACTGAATCCCCCCAAAAACATTTCCACTGCATTTCAGTCCCGTCACAAAAAGACCAGCCGACATCATGTCAGTGATTCTCTCGTTAACACAGGTGTGAGTGTTGACGAGGACAAGGCTGGAGATCACTCTGTCATGCTGATTGAGTTCGAATAACAGACTGGAAGCTTCAAAAGGAGGGTGGTGCTTGGAATCATTGTTCTTCCTTGGTCAACCATGGTTACCTGCAAAGAAACACGTGCCGCCATCATTGCTTTGCACAAAAAAGGCTTCACAGGCAAGGATATTGCTGCCAGTAAGATTGCACCTAAATCAACCATTTATCGGATCAAGAACTTCAAGGAGAGCGGTTCAATTGTTGTGAAGGCGGCTTCAGGGCGCCCAAGAAAGTCCAGCAAGCGCCAGGACCATCTCCTAAAGTTGATTCAGCTGCGGGATCGGGGCACCACCAGTACAGAGCTTGCTCAGGAATGGCAGCAGACAGGTGTGAGTGCATCTGCACGCACAGTGAGCCGAAGACTTTGAGGATGGCCTGGTGTCAAGAAGGGCAGCAAAGAAGCCACTTCTCTCCAGGAAAAACATCAGGGACAGACGGATATTCTGCAAAAGGTACAGGGATTGGACTGCTGAGGACTGGGGTAAAGTCATTTTCTCTGATGAATCCCCTTTCCGATTGTTTGGGGCATTCGGAAAAAAGCTTGTCCAGAGAAGACAAGGTGAGCGCTACCATCAGTCCTGTGTCATGCCAACAGTAAAGCACCCCGAGACCATTCATGTGTGGGGTTGCTTCTCAGCCAAGGGAGTGGGCTCACTCACAATTTTGCCTAAGAACACAGCCATGAATAAAGAATGGTACCAACACATCCTCCGAGAGCAACTTCTCCCAACCATCCAGGAACAGTTGTGACGAACAATGCCTTTTCCAGCATGATGGAGCACCTTGCCATAAGGCAAAAGTGATAATTAAGTGGCTCGGGGAACAACACATCGATATTTTGGGTCCATGGCCAGGAAACTCCTCAGACCTTAATCCCATTGAGAACCTGTGGTCAATCCTCAAGAGGCGGGGGGACAAACAAAAACCCACAAATTCAGACAAACTCCAAGCATTGATTATGCAAGAATGGGCTGCCATCAGTCAGGATGTGGCCCAGAAGTTAATTGACAGCATGCCAGGGTGGATTGTAGAGGTCTTGAAAAAGGATCAACACTGCAAATATTGACTCTTTGCATCAACTTCTTGTAATTGTCAATAAAAGCCTTTGACACTTATGAAATGCTTGTAATTATACTTCAGTATACCATAGTAACATCTGACAAAAATATCGTAAGACACTGAGGCAGTAAACTTTGTGGAAATTAATATTTGTGTCATTCTCAAAACGTTTGGCCACGACTGTACACCTGTTTACAAAGCATTTCACAAAATTTGATTTGTTGCTAAACAACCCACCCGTCTAGAATGGGGGATCTTGTTTCCTGTCAATGCCTGCAGGACCACGGTCGGCCTTGAACTGTTAAGTTCATGTTTTAAGTATCCCTATACTCCTGTTATTACGGGGCTATCACTATCCCTATACTCCTGTTATTACGGGGCTATCACTGAGTCAAGAGTGCGCATGCGCAGGAAGTTGGTTGTTGGACCTAGCCTTGAGTGTAATGGCTACCTTGTAGTGTGTTCATATAGTAGAGTAAACTTTGTTAAACTGGAACCTTGTCGTTGTGTCATTTCGAGTTAACATGAACATCCGTGGCTTCCATGAGAGGGTGCAGTCAGTCTCCCCTGGTAGGGATTAACCACAGCCAGTTGATGTCGATAGTATTGTTTTTTATTGACAGGCTAATCACAGGCTGCTGCAGGGTTGCAGCTGGATGCATCTCAAGCATTCACCAGTTGCTCATGAACTGGTTTGGACACAGGGATTAAAGTTCAGGAGACTACTCCCCTTTAGTAGAAACCCAAGATAGGAGCATGCTTGACCCAATTCCGTGGTTGACCTGGCCTGACCACCGATCTAAGATTACTCCACCATTCCTTGCCTTTATCATTAGGAGAATGGGGAAAAAGACCATCAGTGGTTAACATACGTTTGAAGCACTCTGGGTTATGTCTGGTGTATTATCACAGGTATCAGTCAGGTATTTCTAGGATATCAAATGCAGTCATACTAATGCTTGTTCCACCCCCCATAAATTTGGCATTACGATCTGTATCTTTCAGCGAACAAGTGCCTTCCAGTTTCCTTGTTTCATCAGTTACTCAGAGGTGCGGTTTACACTGGAAGTCTTTAGATTAGTCATAGTAGCAAAACGGCTCAAGATTCCCAGCACCAGCTAATTAAAATACAATACTTTTGTCTTAAATCTGTGGTACATTGTTTACAAAAAATATTTAACCACAGCAATGAAAAATATCCAGCCCTACAATACCATTTCAGCAGAGGGACTTCTGAAAGTTCAGTAAAACAGAGCAGAGTTTACACCTCTGAGGACTAAACTGTATTCCATACCACTGTTCAGACAAATCCCTTTGAGTCAAGTGTTCTTCAATCCTAGTCCTGGAGATGTACGATTCATAATTTCACAAAACTAATACAGAGGGAAACCTAGTTCAATTCACCAAGCCACAACTTTATTTCCATCTCGGGTATAAATTGTACAAACAATAGTAGATTAAACCAGCAAACTTTCAGAACCCCCTTCGACCAGCAGCCTACATCGTCAATTCCTGTGAATATAAGAATACAATGTGTTGATACATGTACAAACTAAGCCCTGTCATAGTTAAGTGCCCATCTCTTCTCAGGACAGAAAGGTTGGCTTCAGTAGATTCAGAAGAACGAAAGTCACTGTATCAATCATCACTGAAGAGAAAGGATCTCCAGCTAGTAGATCCTACGATAACTGACAGGTCACAACTCAAATCTACACATTTTTGGATTGAGGGGAACCTGTGCTGGATAATACTGTCTGGTGACAAGGGAATTGTGTGGTAAAATATACTTACCATAATAGCATTGACAATATCATTGTTGTTGTTTTTAAGGGCGCGTACAGCCTTCGCTCGCGACACGTTGGCTTGTGACATCACGAGTTCAATGTCCTTCACCTCAACCCCGGTCTCGTCAACCTATGCATCGAGACAAAGCATTAGTATCAGACAGTTTAACTCACACTGCAATTCACTGACATCAAGGGGAATGGGGCTTTTGGATTGGACCCACAATAACCCCATTAAACAAGGAAGACAACTACAAACTAAAAGCTAATTAATGGAGGCAAACAGAGTTATACCATCTAAATGGACAAAAAGTATGGTACCTGGTTTCTGATAATGTATAAAACTAAGCCCCATCATAGTTTCAATTGCTCTTCTCAGGACAGAAAGGTTGGCTTCAGTAGACTCAGAAGAACGAAAGTCACTGTATCAATCATCACTGAAGAGAAATGACCTGCTGATGATTCTATGTTAACCGTTTCACCCCTCTCAAGGCCCTCACCTCTTCCTCTTCGCTCTCCTCTTGTACAGTGGGAGTCTGTGTGTTTTCCTGGACGTTCGACACGGCTTCTCCCTGTACCTTGAACTTCTCTGCCGCGGCAAGCTGGGCTTGTTGTGAAAGATCCTCGATCTGAGACACAAAGGGAGAGAAACAGATCGTGATATCAGCGCTGTAACCTTTGGAAAGAACCCCAACACCTTGGTTGAATGGACATTACACTGCAAATTTGACTGATACCATTAAGAGCATGCGATTCTGGTTCTGAAAGAGCAGTTTAGACGAGATGGAATAACACCAACATGACATATTTAAAAGGAATCAGAAAACAAAATTCAAACTGTATCCATCTTACCTTAGCCTCACCAAAGACAATGTAAGTGTCTGATGCAGGGCTCTTGTAGACGTCTGGTTTGGTGATAACGAAAAGGATATTTTTAGACTTGCGAATGGTAACCCTGGTGACCCCCGTCACCTGCCTGAGACCCAGCTTAGACATTGCCTGGAGAGAAGCAAAGAACCATGGGTCATGCTCTATTTTGAGTGGAACTGAACACTAGTTCCAACAATGGACAGTTATAGATGGCATAGTAATTTAAATAATTCAATGTATACTTTTAAGACTGGAATGCCTAATGAAAACAAGTCTAGATCGTTTCATGTTAGTTACCTTTCGTGCCTTCTTTTCACTACGGCTCTGTTTGGCTTTGCTAACGGGTTCTTCATCTATTTCTGCAGCAGCTGCAAGCTGTGGGGGAAAAAATTACAAATCCTCCTTTAATGACAGGCAAGATGTAGATTTTTGGAGAAATAGACCAAAAATTCAACCAATATGTAAGAATATGGTGTGCGCGGTAAAAATAAAGCATATTAAATTATCCCTTTGGCTTTTTCCTATTCTCAGGACATGAAGGATGGCTTCAGTAGAATCAGAAGAACGAAATTCACCGAATCAATCACCACTGAAGAGTCAAGGATCTATTCTAATCATGTTGGGAGTGAAATATAAGGGTTTACTGTATCCCACCCATACACCATAGAAGCAGCGTGCTAAATTAATCTGTTCTGTGGCCTGCCAGACCTCTGCCTGAGCAGTCTTATCTGGGCACTTGGTCACTCTCGTGGTCTTACCTGCGCTTGCTGTGTCTGTGCAGAGTCGTGTTCCTCCAGATCTGGTACAGACTCATCACTGTCCGATTCAGTGCCAGACCCTGTAAGCCACCCCCAGAGAAACAAGCATTATTCATGTGGTCAATGGCAAAGGCCTGAGCTGCAGAAAACCAGTTCTTCTACAGCAGCCTTTGTAAGAGAATTGTAATTGCATAGGTATTTAACAGAGCAAAGTCTATGAGCCACAACAGAGACTAATACAAATCGAGATGTTGAATGAGCGCAACATTGGTTGGTGGTAGGTGAATCTAATCTATTAATTTGAGGCAGTGAAACAGAATAAAAATGGGTATATGTGGATGAGGTTAACAAAAATGTCAGTGTAGAAAAGAACAGACCTGCTTATAAATGTGAAAGTATCTGTGGAGTAGTAAAATCTTGCACACCCTTTGCATACGGATTTGAAAAGTAATCTCCCAACTTGACAAACCTGTATCACAATGACATGGAACTGCCACCCCCCTTGCCATTCCCCTCAAAAGTCCTTTTATAGGCTGACAGAAATACAGTTCCTTCAGAAAGTATTCACACCCCTCGACTTGCCAACATTTTGTTAGACAGATTTTAAAAAGGGATTCAATTTAGATTTTTTGTCGAAGTCTTAATACACCATGTCAAAACGGAGGTCTGAAACATCTTAAATAGTCAAGCCTTTTGTTATGGCAAGCCTAAATAAGTTCAGGAGTAAAAACGTGCTTAACAAGTCACATAATAAGTTGCATAATAAGTTGCATGGGCCGTGTGCAATAGTGTTTAACACAAATTCCAAATTACTACCTCATCTCTGTATCCCATTCATACATATAATTGTAAGGTCCCTCAGTCGAGTAGCGAATTTCAAATACAGAGTCAACCCCAAAGACCAGGGAGGTATTCCAATGCCTAGCAAAGGGGCACCAAAAAAAAGAGAAAAAGAAGCAGACACTGAATATCCCATTGAGCAAGGCGAAGTCATTCATTATTACCAATACACCCAGTCACCACAAAGATACAGGCATTCTTCCTAACGCAGTTGACGGAGAGGAAGGAAACCACCCAGGGATTTCACTATGAGGCCAATGTTGACCTTCAAACAGTTAGAGTTTAATGGCTTACAGGAGAAAACTGAGGATGGATCAATATTGTAGTTACTCCACAATACTAACCTAATTGACAGACTGAAAAGGAAACCCGTACAGAATAAAAAAACATTCCAAAACAAACATACTGTTTGCAAGAGGGCACTAAAGTAATACCGCAAAAAAACAATGAATGTTTTGTCCTGAATAGTGTTATGCTTGGGGTAAATCCAATACAATGCATTAAGGAGTACCACTCCCCATATTTTCAAGCATAGTGGTGGCTGCATCATGTTATGGGTATGCTTGTAATAGTTAAGGACTGTGGAGTTTCAGGATAAAAAAAAAGAGCTAAGCAGACAAAATCCTAGAGGAAAACCTGGTTCAGTCTGCATCCCACCAGACATTGAGATTATTTCAACTTTCAGCAGGAAAATAACCTAAAACCCAAGGCCAAATGTTCCCGAGTGGCCGAGTTAGTTTTTCCTTAAATCTACTTGATTTTCTAGCAATGATCAAGAACCAATTTCACAGAGCTTGAAGACTTTTGAAAATAATAAATGGGCTTATGTTAAAAAATCCAGGTGTGGAAAGCTCTTAGAGACTTACCCAGATAGACCCACAGCTTTAAGCTGTAAGGTGCTTACTCGTGAATACTTATGTAAATGAGATCTGCATTTAATTTTCAATAGATTTGCAAAAAATATATAATGTTTTCACTTTGACATTAGTGTGTAGATGGGTGCAAATGTGTATTTTTAAAATCCATTTTGAAGTTAGGCTGTAACAACAAAATGTGGAATAAGTCCAAGGGTATGAATACTTTGAAGGCACTGTAATAGGGCTCCTCAATTCACTATAATTGAGAGACCCCCCCAGAAAAAAAACAGTATATAATAGCAGGGCATTTACATAATTTGAACCTTAACATCATCTTGTTGGGAGGAAAAACATGCAAACTGGAACTTCTTGTTTTGAAAGTACACAGTAAAAATGTACCCCAAAGAATAAAAATGGCACTCAAACGGGAGCACTGATTTCACCAATCAATAGCTCCAATAACTACACGTGATCTTTGAAACAGGCCAGTTCAGACGTTACATTTGAGGAAAAGCTAATACAGACTACTACAATCTCTACTTTCTTTAGCTTTAAAAGGGAAAAGAGACTTGAACAGGCCACAGAAATCAACACCGGTGGGCAAACAGAGGGGACACAGACAGACAAAATAAGAAATACCCTTGTCATTCTTGATCACAGGCTCCGGTTTGGTAGGGGGTTTAGCAGGGGTGGGGGCAGGGTTTGAAACAGGTGCTGGTACAACGGCTACTTCAACAGGCTTAGAGGGAGCTGGGGAAGCTACAACAGGCTCGATGGGAACAGGCTTAAGAGGAGCTGGTGCAGCTACCACGGCTGCATAGGAAGCAGGCTTAAGGGGAGCTGGTCCAGCTACAACTGGCTCAACGGGAGCCGGGGCAGCTACAACGGGAGCGGCCTTGACGGAAGCTGGTGCAGCTACAATGGGCTCAACAAGAGCTGGCTTAGCGGGTGCTGGTACAATGGGCTCAACGGGAGCAGCTACAACCGGAGAGGCCTCAATAGGAGTTGGTGCAGCTACAACGGGAACGGTCTTGACGGAAGCTGGTGCAGCTATAACTGGCTCAACGGGAGCTGGCGAAGCTACAACCGGAGAGGCCTTGACGGAAGCTAGTGCAGCTACAACTGGAGCAGGCTTAGGGGGAGCTGGTGTAGCCACAACGGGCCTAACAGGAGCCGGCACAGCTAAAATTGGAGCAGACTTAGGGGGAGCTGGTGTAGCAACAATGGGCTTAACTGGAACTGGCTTAGGGGGCGCGGTTGTAGCCACAACAGGCTTAACTGGAACTGGCTTAGGGGGCGCGGTTGTAGCCACAACAGGCTTAACAGGAGCCGGCGAAGGTACAATTGGAGCAGGCTTAGGGGGAGCTGGTGCAGCTACAACTGGAGGAGGCTTAGGGGGAGCTGGTACAGCTACAACTGGAGCAGGCTTAAGGGGAGCTGGTGTAGCCACAACGAGCTTAACTGGAACTGGCTTAGAGGGAGCTGGTGCAGCTACAACTGGAGGAGGCTTAGGGGGAGCTGGTACAGCTACAACTGGAGCAGGCTTAGGGGGAGCTGTTGTAGCAACAACTGGAGGCGGCTTTAGGGGAACAGGTGTAGCCACAACAGCCTTAACAGGAGCCGACGCCGCTACAACGGGCTCAAAAGGAGCTGGCTTAGGGGGAGCTGGAGAAGCAACTGGGGCAGGCTTAGGAGTCCCTACTACTGTAGGGGGTGAGAAGACTGGCATATTTACTGGCTCCTCTGGTGGAATGAGAGGGGGAAGGTCATCGTCATCCTCCAGGGCAGGTGCTGCATTGACCTCTTTCACCTCAGCCTTGAGCAGACGCTCTGGCTTGGCTATGGGCATTTCGGAGGCAGCTCTAGGGGGGCTAGAGGCAATAGCGTCAGCAAATGACACGGGGGCTGGAGCAGCAGGCTTTGAGGTCACTTTGAAGGACACAGGGGACGCCACAGGCTTGGGAGAGGCAGGCTCTGGAGCAACAGTTACTGGTGTGGCCACTACTGGTGCAGGAGCAGCTTTAGGCTCCATAGGAAGAGGTTTGGCCCCTGCTGGGGCAGGCAGGTCAGCAGTAGGCTTAAAATACTCTTTCTTAGCCTTTCTTTGTTTGCCAACCTTCACAACCTTGGGGGCGGCACGACTGCCCTGGCTGGGAGTTCCAGCAGCCCCAGGCGAGGTAGCTAGGGGGGAATGGGGTGTGGAGGAGGTAGGAGAAGCAGAGGAGGCAGACATAGAGGAGCGTTTTCTTCTGCCAGGGACAGCCTTTGGGGCAGAGCCACCCTTGGCCTCTTTGCCTTTGGGCTTGGCAGGGCCAGAAGCAGTCTGAGGTTTCTGGGAGGTAGCCAGACTTCCAGGGGCAGAGGGTGCAGCTGAATGAAACAAATTTGTTAAAATGTTTTTACATTTGGAAGACAAGGATGTCAAAGCCTGAACCATGCGGGTTAAAAGATCGGAACACAGGAGGCAATGTTACCTCAGAAATCCAGGGTTAGGAAAATAAACACCACACCAAACTTCTTCCCGAAATGGAAGGAATTGTTGCAGGGCAGCACACTCAATTTCAAGTATTCAGGCAAAACACACACATCACATTTTCTACAGCATCACTCAAATTCAAATTGAGGACCCACTCAGTGCAGAGGAAAGACAAAGTGTGGCACGATTTATACCTAAATTAATTTGTGACAGGTCAAATCCGAAGGCGCTTTAGCGGTTATTGTTTATAATGCTATGCAGAACAGATAACACTAAGAACATTTGACCTAAACCCTAGGTAGAATGATGAATTGTGGTTTACAACCGAGTTTCAAAGTTAAGCTATACCAGTGCTCCCAAACTTCACTTATGCCTCCTTTCATCATTGCGAACCCCATAGGTTTGAGAATCGCTATAGTATAGATAAATAAAATCAGTATTTCATTGAATCATTTAACCAATTCGCTATGTTTAATACTACAATTAAATAAATAAAGCAATCAACAGCAGATGTGAGGATGATTAAAAGATAGTGAGGATTAAAATGGTGTACCGCAATGAACAAAAAGCCTTAAACTGGAACTACAACTCCCACAAATGGATACAAACACCTTCATTGGAAACAAATATCAGTGTTGAAAACACACTGCTGTTAAAGCACTTGAACACAGTTGGCTTGGTGCATTCTTCCTGGACAAACACCAATAAGCGCTGAGAGAGAAAATAGAGCAACAGAAACAGAACAGTTAACATCTGACGACAAGAGGAAAAAGTTGCTGGAAGTCAACTCTTTACATGAAGTGCTTAAATGGACTGGCCTGTTTCAAGGTGAAACAATGAGTTTAAAACAGTGACGCAAAAGAAAATTGAGACGCCTCGAGTTAACAAGCCTTAAAATAAAATCTTGCCATTCTTAATTCTCTCAACATTAGCCCTTTTCATCAAGCATATTGAAATACAAAAAGATAAATTGGGGAAAACATACCATTTACAAGGCAAATCTAGGCCCAGTCGGTGCAAAAGTTAGCAAGTATATAAGAAACAAAAGATCTGGAAGGGGGAGCTGCTGTAAGAAAGTAAAAGCAGCCTTTACTTTACACACAAAATGACCCACCTGACAGGTGCCGGGTGGAGATGGTCGGGCCTGCACGATTTGACGTCACCTTTGGCTGGACGGCCTCAGAGAAGGCCGCCATTGCTTCTTTCTCAACGAGAGTTTTGTTTAGTGTGGCAGTGTCTATGGTCAAATCAGCAGGCAGAGATTCCAGTTCTGTGTCCCCAGGGTTCGAGCTGGCCACTTCAGTGCATGGTACGGCATCTTCAGGAGCTGGCTTCAAACTCACAGTCTTCACATCTTCAACGATTGCCTCGACTGCAGGCTCAGGGGTGAATTCTGGAGTTCCACGTGCCATCCCATCAATAGTGTCTACGATTGGCGCGTCAACAGCATCAGCGATTGGCTCTTCAGCAGCAAGCACTGGTTCTTTGACCACTCCAATGGGTTCTTCAGCTTCAGCCATAGGTTCCTCAGCCACGGTAACCTCTGTAACCGCAGCTGAATCTTGAATGATTATATTTTCAGTTGCTTGGGTGACCGGTTCTTCGGCAGCAGCTTCTAGGTCTTGAACAGTTGGTTCTTCATTTGAGGCATGAGGTTCGTCAGAAAGTGCCGTTGGTTCTTGAACAGGCGTTTCTTCTGAGGCAGATGCAGCTGCCTCAACTGGTGAGACAGATTCTTGGATCACTGCTTGCTCTGTGACCCCAGGCACTTCAGTTTGCGAAGTGACTTCAGGTGTTGCTTTTACACCATTAAGTTGTCCACTAGCTGCCTCCCCAGAAGCCATGTCTGACACTGAATGGGATTTGATTTCTGGAAGAAAAGTGGAGCCTTCTGGAGGCACAGGACTCTCCAAAGGGGCATTGGTCACATCGGGCACAGCCATCCCAAGGGGAGCAGAGGAACTCAACACCCCTGGAGCTGATAGGAAGGAAAGGAGGAGGAGCGGAAGGAGCAGCAGGGGATAGTCACAGCGATAGCGTGAGGAGCGGTTGATAAGCTTACATGTTTTTTTAAAGCATATGATCAAAATGATTGAACACCTTGTTTAAGAAAATCTAGCTACACTAATAGTACTCTCCTATACGAGAGACTAACAAACATGAGGAAGGTAGGGTCCAAAATGTTTTGATTATGTGACAAAATATGAAGAGGAAACAATTTAATAAAAGTACATTTTTTAGCAATGGGTTTGTGATCTACATCTACCAATTCAGTTGAACCATGGTGTTTGTGAGGTTGTTCAAGGATGCAGACATGAGCTTTTAATTTGTTATAACTGAACCAAAAATGGGTGAATGTGTATACCCACAAAACCAAACTTGTGCCCATGTCCCAGTTACCATGCAGTGCCCAAATGCACAAGATTGTACTTGGAAACACATTGAGACCGAAAGTGTGAGGAAACCCTCTGAAGAAAGAGTAGCATTCAATACACCTACTAACCGTAATGACAATATTTCAGAGTGAAGTGTCTTGCGACAGAGACAATCATGCACACTGGAATACTAGAAAACTTTTGAATTAGTAAATCGAGATTTAATAAGTTTCTATTCTGTTATATATAATGAGGCATTTTAATAACCTTACCTGAATAACCGTCAAATAACTAGATTTCATAAAAATCCATTTCATGCAACAAACCAATTCCCCAACAGGATTTTCAACACTTTTCTGGAACACCGACTTCCATGCTGAGCAAAAAGAATACCGCTCTTCCAACAAACTAAAATGAATTCCTAAAGTCTTCACGTGTGGTCTTCAGCTAAAAACAGTTATCAGCTAATACTTGGTGTTAGCACTAGTATGTGGGCTCTCTCCATAAATCCTTCACTGTAGTTCCTCAGCAACTTCATTAAACAAGCACCTGTGGTACCTATGTCTTTTCCAATCAATATCGGTAGTCTTCACTTGTTTAGCACATGCATCTTCTTTGGCTGCCATCATGGCCAATGGACTTCAAAAGCAATTTGTGGTCTTAATCAGCGCCACTCCATAGTCTCTTTGGGGAAACATGGACTTTCATCTGCTTATAACTCTTCTAGTACAGGGCTTGGTAGTGAAGAAATCCATAAAGGTTTCGCCAATTATAATCACTAGCATATTGACATCTTCGCCATAGTAATCAGAATTTCGTTTGCTGCAGCACGAAAATGAATGAGAAAATGCTTTAAGAAAACCAACCACAATACTAATAACTCCGTTCTATTCAAAACCAATGATTCTCAAATTACTTCAAAATAAAGAGCCATAAGCTACTTCACAGAAGCAGCTTACCTTTGTCATCAACATTTAGTCAAATCAACGCCATAACAGGCCTGCACTTGTTAGGGCATCAGTACATTACCATAGTAGAGGTTGACCGATTAACCCGAGTGCAGCAAGGAGCCACGGTAAGTTGCTAGCTAGCATTAAACTTTTCTTAGCATAATCACTAGTTAAACTAGTAATATCAACCATGTGTAGTTAACTAGCTTGTCCTGCGTTCCATATAATCAATGCGGTTAATTTATCTACGGATCAGAGCCTACTTCAACGTCGATAAACGGGTGATGGTTTAACAAAAGTGCATTTGAGAAAAAAAGCACAATCGTTGCATCAATGCACCTAACCATAAACATCAACGCCTTTCTTAAAATCAATACACAAGTATATATATTTTTAAACCTCCATATTTAGTTAAGAAATTCATGTTAGCAGGCAATATTAACTAGGGAAATTGTCACTTCTCTTGCATTCAGTGCAAGCAGAGTCAGGGTATATATGCAGTAGTTTGGGCCACCTGGCTCGTTGCGAACTGTGTGAAGACCATTTCTTCCTCACAAAGACCGTAATTCATTTGTCAGAATTTTACATAATTATGACATAACATTGAAGGCTGTGCAATGTAACAGCAATATTTAGGGTTGCCACCCGTTCCATAAAATACGGAACTGTTCCGTATTCCACTGAAAGAATAACCATTGTTTTCGAAATTTGACCATATTGACCCAAAGCTCATACTGCTGTGTTTATTATATTATAATTAAGTATGATAGAGCAGTCTGATTGGTGGTAGGCAGCAGCAGACTCGTAAGCATTCATTCAAACAGCACTTTCCTGCGTTTGCCAGCAGCTCTCCGCAATGCTTGAAGCACAGCGCTGTTTATGACTTCAAGCCCATCAACTCTCGAGATTAGGCTGGCAATACTAAAGTGGCTATAAGAACATCCAATAGTCAAAGGTATATGAAATACAAATGGTAGAGAGAGAAATAGTCCTATAATTCCAATAATAACTACAACCTAAAACGTATTAACTGGGAATATTGAAGACTCATGTTAAAAGGAACCACCAGCTTTCATATGGTCTCATGTTTAAGTTCCTTGCTCAGAACGTTCGCTTTTTTACAATGGCACATACTGCACTTTTACTTTCTTCTCCAACTGTGTTTTTGCATTATTTAAATCAAAGTGAAAATTTTTCATTATTTATTTGAGACTAAATTGATTTTAATTATGTATTAAGTTAAAATAAACATGTTCATTCAGTATTGTTGTAATTGTCATTATTACAAATATATATTTATAAAAATAAATAGGCCGATTAATCAGTATCGGCTTTTTTTGGTCCTCCAATAATCCGTATCGTCGTTGAAAAAAACCATAATCCATAGCACTATCATTATCATCAATTCGAAGTAAAAGATGAAATTTCAGATAAAATAAACAGAAAATAGCAGTAAGCAATGGCCACTTAACATGGTCAATGAGAATGTAGTGTGAATAAAAAATAAATAAATCTGCTATAAAAAAATGTATTTTATGTGGACCAGTATTTCCCAGAACCAGAAGTAATTCATACAGCTGTAACGTTATGATAGTCAGTGCCACTCCTTTATGCCAAAGGTTGCTATTAAAGTTTGACCACGTAATTAATTCCTGTTTCTTTAAAATGTTCCATGCACAAGGCGACTACATAAATACCCATGCATTGGGAAGTGTTTCACAACCCAGTTGTCAGTGCAGTAACATTCAACAGGCAGTTTGAGTTTGAGTAAATAAGGGGTCCTGGATAACCCATTTGGACTGCAGTGAATTTCAGGACACAACAACCAAATTATTAACACACAGTTATTCCCACATTAATGCAAAGTGAGGCAATGACCAGCCTTGTCAAACATAATTCTAGAGGGCTACTCACTTCTCAGTATAAAAACAAGGTTTCTAGTCTGGAAGTTGTGGATAGAGACCAAGTAGCCCCCCCCCCCCCAAGATTATAATCTACAGGGTATGGTTTACATGATCCCTCAGCTGCTCAGCCCACCCATCCCCTTAAAATAAACCTTCCACCACACCTCCCCATTAATGCTGAGAATGTGTGTAAAGCAGGACTCAACAGGTGACCCAGAGTTCCAAGTCAATGTCACCAACAGATGTTAGTGTCATTCAACAGCAGTGTCACCTGCTTGATTATCTCAGTGTCAACTGATGAGTGTTACCTTTCCCAAAAGGAGTTAAACCAATATAGAGCTCTAAAATAAAAGCCACCACTCCACTCCCAATGGGGGAATATGACTTCTACTGCAGTGCTTGAATTCCAGGACCCCGTTAGCCCTGTAGTTTAGTATCTTAGCATGCATGTGTGATATAATAATGCTATACGAACCAGTCTCAACTTGCGGCTGTTGCATCTCCTGCTCAGTGACTGGGACCGTCTCTGTGGCTTCGCCAGGCATGCTTGTGTCTGAAAGGAGAAATCAAGTAATGATCACCAGGAATAACTTACATTTAAATCAAGTGAGGATTGAATAAAACACAGCCAACTTAATTATTTTTACATGGCTCACTGACTAGGCAAATGCAGAGCGCTGATGACTTCAGTGTACTATAGTAGGACCTGGATTCAACGTGTCTGTGTTCAAATATCAATCATTCCCAGCTAGATCTCATTTATACTAAGTACAAGTTACTGTACTTGTGTAACATTTTAATCACTTTGCTACTGATACTGTCAAATGTAACGTTATACTACTTACTGACTGAGGGATAACTGGCTAATGGATAGCAGCCAAGTAGCTAACGTTAGTTAGCCATTTTAAATTATAACTCAAGTGATATGCGTGTTTCACGTGTTGCTACATAGCTAGCGTTAGCTACACCCCCGGCCCTAGTTAGCATACTAACAATCCACTTTAAAATGATTAGTTAACTAGTTAATGTTAAAGTGCAAATCAGGATACAAAATGGCCACTGAACGGAAACGCTGTTTAATATAACGTATCAGCAATAATAAACACTCGAATCAACTTTTAAACTCTACAAAGAAAACAAAAAAGTTAGCAAGCTAACGTTAAGCTCACTTTCTGGCGAACAAGCTTCACTTGAAGCTAACGTTAACTAGCTGGCTGTGCACGGTCACAAAAAGCCGACAGACAATTGTACGTGTTGATACACTGTCAACGTTAACTAAACACTTCACAGATGTAGCACAATTGTTAACATTTCAAATTCGTCCTGTTATCAAATAGTTAGCCTGTTCCAGATAGGGAATGTGAGCAGTCATGTTCCCCCATTTTGTACCAGAGATCGACTACATAACAGTGAATATGTTTACATACAATGATATAGATTAATATCCACATAAAGTGTATGACAAATTTATCATGTACTGTCGGAACCCTGTTTAAAATATTTTCAAAGACGATAAACGGTTAGATTAAATTAGATTAGCGAGAGACTCACCGAGTCAGGATTCTATATCCAAGATGGTTGTGAGAGAGAAATTCTGACCTCTGTCTCGCGGTGTTATCACATTTTGCACTAGTTTCTTCTTCCGGGTTGTTCCGGTGTTTCCACTATTCTTTTCATAACATCTATGGCGTATCCTTTCAGAAGTTTTTCAGATGAAATTACAGCTCTACATTTTCAACCCCCATATTTGAAATCTGCAAAGTTTACATTATATGGTGGGACATTTTAACATTTGACATTCTGGCAGGCACTGTTGTTTTTATGTGTGACTTGATAGTGTCTGTTTTAATCTTTCAGCACTGGTCAGCTCCTTGTCTGGGCCTCATTAACACGATAAATGAACACGGCAGTACAGTAAATCATTAGCAACTTCAGTGACATCAGGATGGCCACGCAGTTATGGGTGAACAGGGAGTAGAGGAGGGGGCTGAGCAAGCACCCTCGTGGGGCCCTTGTGTTAGAGGATCAGTGTAGTGGAGGTGTTGTCTACTTTTACCACCTGGGGACAGCCCGTCAGGAAGTCCATGACCCAGTCTGACAGGACACCCCCAGGTGTTGTGTCATCAAGTTTGCAGAGGACACAACAGTGATAGGCCTGATTACCAAAAAAGACGAGACAAAGCGAGCACGCCCCATCCACATCGACGGGGAGAAGGTGAAAAGCTTAAAATTCCTCGGTATACACATCACTGAAATCTGAAATGGTCCACCCACACAGTGTGGTGAAGAAGGCCCAACAGCGCCTCTTCAACCTCAGGAGGCTGAAGAAATTTGGCTTGGCCCCTAAGTTCCTCACAGACTTTTACAGATGCACCATTGAGAGCATCCGGTCGGGCTGTATCACCACCTGGTACAGCAACTGCACCGTCCACAACCGCAGGGCTATCCAGATGGTGGTGTGGTCCGCCCAATGCATCACCGGGGGCACACTACCTGCCCTCCAGGACATCTACCGCACCTGGTGTCACAGGAATGCCAATAAGATCACCAAGGACCTCATCTACTCGAGTTACGGCCTGTTCCCCCCGCTATTATCCAGAAGGCAAGGTCAGTACAGGTGCATCAAAGCTGGGGCAGAGAGACTGAAAAACAGCTTCTTAACTCAAGGCCATCAGACTGTTAAATAGCCATCAGTAGCCGGCCTCCAACGAGTATCCTGCCCTGACCTTAGTCACTGTCACTAGCCGGCTACCACTTGGTTACTCAGCCCTGCACCTTAGAGGCTGCTGCCCTATGTACATAGACATGGAGCACTGGTCACTTTAATAATGTTTACATACTGTTTTACCCATTTCACATGTAATTTTTCCACATTTGTTATGTTACAGCCTTATTCTAAAATTAAGTCAATAGCTTTTTTCCTCTCATCAATCTACAAACAATACCCCATAATGACGAAGCAAAAACTAAAAAAATTACATAAATACATTTACATAACTAGATAGTCCCTTTACTCAGTACTTTGTTGAAGCACCTTTGGCAGCGACTACAGCCTCGAGTCTCCTTAGGTATGACACTACAAGCTTGGCACACCTGTATTTGGGGAGTCTCCCATTCTGCTCTGCAGATCCTCTCAAGCGGTCAGGTTGGATGGGGAGCGTCACTGCACAGCAATTTTCAGGTCTCTCCAGAGAAATTCCTCAGGTTCAAGTCCGGGCTCTGGCTGGGCCACTCAAGGGATATCCTGATACTTGTCGCAAAGCCACTCCTAATTTATTTTGCCTGAGTACTTTGGGTCGTTGCCCTGTTGGAAGGTGAACCTTTGCCCCAGAGATCCTGAGCGCTCTGGAGCAGGTTTTCATCAAGGATTTCGCTGTACTTTGCTCCATTCATCTTTCCCTCAATCCTGACTAGTCGCACAGTCGCTGCCACTAAAAAACATCCCCACAGCATGATGCTGCCACCAATATGCTTCACCGTAGGGGTGGTGCCAGGTTTCATCCAGACGTGATGCTTGGCATTCAGGCCAAAGAGTTCAATCTTGGTTTCGTCAGACCAGAGAATCTTGTTTCTCATGGTCTGAGTCCTTTAGGTGCCATTTGGCAAACTCCAAGCGGACCGTCACTTTCTAATCGATCTGGCCCTGGTATCCTGGAAGAATATTGACCTAATTTCGTCAGTACAGGATGCCTGGTTATTCTTTAAAAGTGCTTTCCTCACCATCTTAAATAAGCATGCCCCATTCAAAAAATCTAGAACCAGGAACAGATATAGCCCTTGGTTCACTCCAGACCTGACTGCCCTTGACCAGCACAAAAACATCCTGTGGCATACTGCATTAGCATCGAATAGCCCCCGCAATATACAACTTTTCAGGGAAGTTAGGAACCAATATACACAGTTAGGAACGCAAAGGCTAGCTTTTTCAAACAGAAATTTACATCCTGGAGCACAAACTCAAAAAAGTTCTGGGACACTGTAAAGTCCATGGAGAATAAGAGCACCTCCTCCCAACTTCAGACGCTAGGAAACACTGTCACCACCGATAAATCCGCGATAATTGAGAATTTCAATAAGCATTTTTCTACGGCTGGCCATGCTTTCCACCTGGCTACTCCTACCCCGGTCAACAGCCCTACGCCCCCCACAGCAACTTGCCCAAGCCTCCCCCATTTCTCCTTCACCCAAATCCAGATAGCTGATGTTCTGAAAGAACAGCAAAATCTGGACCCCTACAAATCAGCCGGGCTAGACAATCTGGACCCTCTCTTTCTAAAATTATCCGCCGAAATTGTTGCAACCCCTATAGCTAGCCTGTTCAACCTCTCTTTCGTATTGTCTGAGATCCCGAAAGATTGGAAAGCTGCCGCAGTCACCCCCCTCTTCCAAGGTGGAGACACTCTAGACCCAAACTGCTACAGACCTATATCTATCCTACCCTGCCTTTCTAACGTCTTCGAAAGCCAAGTTAACAAACAGATCACCGACCATTTCGAATCCCACCGTACCTTCTCCTCTACGCAATCTGGTTTACGAGCTGGTCATGGGTGCACGTCAGCCACGCTCAAGGTCCTAAACGAAAGCCTGACCGCCATCGATAAGAGACAATACTGTGCAGTCATCTTCATCGACCTGGCCAAGGCTTTTGACTCTGTCAATCACCACATTCTTATCAGCAGACTAAACAGCCTTCGTTTCTCAAATGACTGCCTCGCCTGGTTCACCAACTACTTCTCAGACAGAGTTCAGTGTGTCAAATCGGAGGGCCTGTTGTCCGGACCACTGGCAGTCTCTATGGGGGTGCCACAGGGTTCAATTCTCGGGCCGACTCTTTACTCTGTATACATCAATGATGTCGCTCTTGCTGCTGGTGATTCTCTGATCCACCTCTACGCAGACGATACCATTCTGTATACCTCTGGCCCTTCTTTGGACAATGTGTTAACTAACCTCCAGACGAGCTTCAATGCCATACAACTCTCGTTCTGTGGCCTCCAACTGCTCTTAAATGCAAGTCAAACTAAATGCATGCTATTCAACCGATCACTGCCCACACCTGCCCGCTGTCCAGCATCACTACTCTGGACGGTTCTGACTTAGAATATGTGGGCAACTATAAATACCTAGGTGACTGGTTAGACTGTAAACTCTCCTTCCAGACTCACATTAAGCATCTCCAATCCAAAATTAAATCTATACCCGGCTTCTTATTTCGCAACAAAGCATCCTTCACTCATGCTGCCAAACATACCCTCGTAAAACTGACTATCCTACCGATCCTTGACTTCGACGATGTCATTTACAAAATAGCCTCCAACACTCTACTCAGCAAATAGGATGCAGTCTATCACAGTGCCATCCATTTTGTCACCAAAGCCCCATATACTACCCACCACTGCGACCTGTATGCGCTCGATGGCTGGCCCTCGCTTCTTATTCGTCGCCAAACCCACTGGCTCCATGTCATCTAAGTCTTTGCTAGGTAAAGCCCCGCCTTATCTCAGCTCATTGGTCACCATAGCAGCACCCACCCATAGCACGCGCTCCAGCATGTATATCTAACTGGTCACCCCCAAAGCCAATTCCTCCTTCGGCCGCCTTTCCTTCCAGTTCTCTGCTGCCAATGACTGGAACGAACTGCAAAAAAATATATATATAATCACTGAAGCTGGAGACTCATATCTCCCTCACTAGCTTTAAGCACCAGCTGTCAGAGCAGCTCACAGATCACTGCACATAGCCATCTGTAAATAACCCATCCAACTACCTCATCCCCATACTGTTATTTTGCTCCTTTGCACCCCAGTATCTCTATTTGCACAGCTATCACTCCAGTGTTTAATTGCTATATTGTAAATTATATCACCACTACGTTCTATTTATTGCCTTACCTCCCTTATTTGCACACATTGTATATGGACTTTTTATATTGTATTATTGACTGTATGTTTGTTTATTCCATGTGTAACTCTGTGTTGTTTGTGTCGCACTGCTATGCTTTATCTTGGCCAGGTCGCAGTTGTAAATGAGAACTTGTTCTTAACTAGCCTACCTGGTTAAATAAAATGTGAAATAAAAAAAATACATGTGTCTTTTACTGAGGAGTGGCTTCCGTCTGGCCCCTCTACTATAAAGGCCTGATTGGTGGAGTGCTGCAGTGATGGCTGTCCTTCTGGAAGGTTCTCCCATCTCCACAGAGGAACTCTGGAAATCTGTCAGAGGGACCATCGGGTTCTTGATCACCTCCCTGACCAAAGCCCTTCTCCCCCGATTGTTCAGTTAGGCCGGGCGGCCAGCCCTAGGAAGAGTCTTGGTGGTTCCAAACCTCTTCCATTTAAAAATGGAGGCCAGTGTTCTTGGGGTCCGTCAAAGCTGCAGAAATGTTTTGGTACTCTTCCCCAGATGTTTGCCTCAACACAATCCTGTCTCAGCGCTCTATGGACAATTCCTTCGACCTCATAGCTTGGTTTTTACTCTGACATGCACTGTCAACTGTGGGATCTTATGTAGACCGGTCTGTGCCTTTCCAAATCATGTCCAATCAATTGAATTTACCACAGTTGGATCCAATCAAGTTGTAGAAACATCTCAAAGATGATCAATGGAAACAGGATGCACCTGAGCAAAATTTCGAGTCTCATATCAAAGGGTCTGAATTCTTATGCAAATACGCATTTAATAGGGCTGGTCACTCTAATGAACTTATCCTCTGCAGCATAGGTAACTCTGGGTCTTCCTTTCCTGTGGCCGTCCTCATGAGAGCCAGTTTCATCATAGCGCTTGGTTTTTGTGACTGCACTTGAAACTTTCAAAGTTCTTTACATTTTACAGATTGACTGACCTTCATGTCTTAAAGTAATAATGGACTATTGTTTATCTTTGCTTATTTGAGCTGTTCTTGCCATAACATGGACCTAGTCTTTTACCAAATAGGTTAATCGTCTGTATACCACCGCTACCTTGTCACCAAACAACTGATTTGCTCAAACGCATTGAGGAAAGAAATTCCACAAATTAACTTTTAACAAGGCACACCTGTTAATTCAAATGCATTCTAGCTGACTACCTCTTGAAGCTGGTTGAGATAATGCCAAGTGTGTGCAAAGCTGTCATTAAGGCAAAGGGTGGCTACTTTGAAGAATCTCATATATAAAATATATTTTGATTTGTTTAACACTTCTTTGGTTATTGCATGATTCCATCTGTTATTTCATAGTTTTGATGTCTTCACTATTATTCTAAAATGTAGAAAATAGTAAAAATAAAGAAAAACCCTTGAGTAGGTGTGTCCAAACTTTTGACTGGTAGTGTATATACACACACAACACACACACAATACTTACTCCGGACTCCGACATTGCTCGTCCTAATATTTCTATATACCTTAATTCCATTATTTTACTTTTAGATTTGTGTTTATTGTTGTGTATTGCTAGATATTACTGCACTGTTAGAGCTAGGAACACAAGGACTTCACTACACCTGCAATAACATCTGCTAATTACAGTACATGACCAAAAGTAGAACATCTCATTATAAAATCATGGGCATTAATGTGGAGCTGGTCCCCTCCTTTGCTGCTATAACAGCCTCCACTTTTCTGGGAAAGATTTCCACTAGATGTTGGAACATTGCTGCAGGGACTTGCTTCCATTCAGCCACAAGAGCATTCGTGAGGTCGGGCACTGATGTTGGGCGATTAGGCCTGGCTCACAGTTAGTGTTATAATTCATGCCAAAGGTGTTCGATGGGGTTGAGGTCAGTGCTCTGTGCAGGCCAGTCAAGTTCTTCCACACCGATCTTGACAAACCATTTCATATGGCCCTCGCTTTGTGCATGGGGGCATTGTCATGCTGAAACAGGAAAGGACCTTCCCCAAACTGTTGCCACAAAGTTGGAAGCACAGAATCATCTAGAATGTCATTGTATGCTGTAGCATTAATATTTCCCTTCACTCGAACTAAGGGGCCTAGCCCGAACCATGAAAAAAAGTCCCAGACCATTCTGCATCCGCCACCAAACTTTATAGTTGGCACTATGCATTGGGGCAGGTACCGTTCTCCTGGCATCCGCCAAACCCAGATTCGTCCATTGGACTGCCAGATGGTGGTGTGATTCATCACTCCAGAGAACGCCTTTCCACTACTCCAGTCCAATGGCAGTGAACTTTACACCACTCCAGCCGACGCTAGGAATAGGCTTGTGTGCGGCTGCTCGGCCATGGAAATCCATTTCATGAAGCTCCCGACAAACAGTTGTTGTGCTGATATTGCTTTTAGAGACAGTTTGGATCTCGGTAGTGTGTTGCAACCGAGGACAGACGATTTTTAAGCAATATGCACTTCAGCACTCGGGGGTCCCGTTCTGTGAGCTTCTGTGGCCTACCACTAAACGGCTGAGCCGTTGTTGCTCCCAGACATTTCCACTTCACAAAAACAGCACTTACAGTTGACCAGGGCAGCAATTTGACAAACTGACTTGTTGGAAAGGTGGCACGTTGAAAGTCACTGAGCTCTTCAGTAAAGGCCATTCTACTGCCAATGTTTGTCTATGGAGATTGCATGGCTGTGTGTTAAATGTTATACACCTTTTAGCCACGGGTGTGGCGAAACAGCTGACTCCACTAATTTGAAGGGGTGCCCACATGCTTTTGTATATATAGTGTGTGTATGCGACCAATAAAATTTGATTTGGAGGGTATTAATGATTTTAGTTATTGATAGGCCTATGTACACTGGTACATAGGCCTATCAAAAGTTTCATTCTGACAGTTAAATGAACTGCATAATATCGCTGGAGTATATATGCTAGGGGGGAAATGCTTCTGACCTTGCCCTCGACTCTCATGGCACAGAATCGTCCCGCTGTGGCGATGCTGAGTAACTTTACAGCATAGCCACGCACAATTACATTTAAAAAAGTTAAATGTCCCGTTGTCTGTCAAGAATGTTGAATAAAATTATATTTGATCTTACTCTGCCGATTGTCTGTGGGGTTGGTCCTCCAGTGGGTAGAAATTTGAGACAAAATATCCACAGGCAATAAACAGACATCAAAACACAAGTCTCTGTGTGTGGCAATCAATATTTGTTTGCTTGAGGCCTAAGGCACGTGCACAAGATGGTTGTACATGCACACGATGCACGCATACTAACCGAAGTCTTGCAGGTTTTTACATGATTTGGCTCATGTGCCAGGTGATAGAAATATCAACGACAGTACCGGCACTCTAAAAATAATAATTTCCTGTAGGATACTTTGTCTCAGATTTCAACCCACTGAAGGCCCAACCTCACAAACAACTGGTAGAGTAAATTCAAATATCATTGTATTATACATTCTGGCTTGTGTGGAAACTTTCCAAGTTTTTGCAGTGCTTTGTTTCAGACTGAATTGGTATCAGTCTGATTTATTAGGCAAGGCACGTGCCATGATGGAACTGACTAGATCTAGTTGGTCTCCACCACAGCAATACTAAGACACAAAATAGGTTGACAAACTGTAGGACAAAGTCAATTTAATGAGAAAACAATAAGCCATATAAAAGTTTGCAAAACTGTGATTTTCAATCATTCATAGAGTAATATATTTGCATGACAATTCTCAGACTGAAACCATCTGCTTACAGTGCATATGTAATGTATGTTCATCTTTTAAATGTCAGATTAACAACTAATATGACATGCTTGTTTAAGATTAGACAACTATTGTTGGACACCGCACAGGGTTAGAAGTCCTTTTGAAGATCTGAAAAGAAATTGAGAAATAAGGCCATGATCATCAAATCTTTGGATGGAATTTTCATGCTAACAATTGTAATCTTCCACTAAGGACTTAAATTATACTCACCACTGTTTTTAAGAAGCTCCCCTTTCCTTGAGTGAGCCATCCCCTCCAAGAATTGATCAAACAGTTTCACATACTTCGCCAAGCTTGTTCGTTTGTAGTCTGAAACCAATAAGCTTTTGTTAGTCAAATCAACGTGCAATGAACAAATGCATATCAGATCCCTTGGCTCCCTTAGTAATGAATTGCACTGGTCTCTCTGAATACCTCTCATCTTCCTCCGCTCTCCTGCTTCTTTTTTATTCTCAATCTCCATGGTGTCCTCCTGCTCCTCTTCAGTCTTGGGCTGATCCAGCTCCTCACAGATCAGACTACAAGGAGATACAATAACAGGATCGGTCAGAAAACCAACAGAGAACACTATGGACGCAACACAAACCTGTTTAGCCCTCTGGGAATACCATTTTTGAAAAGCTCTTTACAAAGTGCTTATTATGACAAACTGACTGGGGGCTTACCTGATAGTGGGCACATCAAAGGGGTCAAAGCGATCCAGTTCTTTCAGGTCAATAGGAACAGAGATGCGCCCTGTGGGGAAGGAACGTAGGGAGGAAAGGTGTTGCGTGTTGGGCTGACATACAAAGATTATCTCTCTCAGTTGGATGAGAAGCATTCTTTGACTATTTCTCTCACAGGCAACATTTGGGTTAAATGTTTGTCATGGTTTAACGTGTTAGTCTTGCACTTCATGAGTTTCTCCTCACCTGTTTTGGGATGGACGCTGAAGGGGCTCTTCAGCAAGTGGTTGACTCCTTTACTGACGTTAACATCCAGCCGAGGGTAACAGTACTGAAGCATAATCTCCATCTCAAAGTAGTGGCCCTTCTTGGCAGTCGTCTGGTTGAATAAAGTAATTTTCATAAGGGCATGCTTGGCTGCCATTGACATCACCACATTGTTGTACTGTGTTCAAACTGTCAGTCTTTATTGCAGTGTTGTGTGAGCATGGCCACCTACGCGTTTGTCTTGGGCCATACTTTTGAGTGTTTCCCAGCGCGTCTCAGGGTTCTTTTCAGTCTGGAAGTACTGCAGCAGCTTCTTTCTGACATGTGAAGTTTCCGCTAAGGATAGGCATGTTCTCCCTCAACATGTAATGATATATCACAAAACCTGCTAAACTGCGACATACAGAACACGGGTTGGCCAGTTTATTAGGTATACCCATCTAGTACCGGGTTGGACCCCCCTTTGCCCCCAGAACATCTGGAATCCTTTGGGGCATGGAAACATTGCTCAATTGGTATCAAGGTACCTAACGTGTGCCAGGAAAACATTCCCCACAACATTACACAACCAGCCTGTACCGTTGACACTAGGCAGGATGGGCCCATGGACTCAGGCTGCTTACGCCAAATCCTGACTCTGCCATCAGCATGACGCAACAGGAACCGTGATTCGTTGGACCAGGCAATGTTTTTCCACTCCTCAAATGTCCAGTGTTGGTGATCGGGTGCCCACTAGAGCCGCTTCATCAGCCCATCTGACAAGGATTGACAAGTTGCGCGTTCCGAGATGCCATTCTGCACACCACTGTTGTACTGTGCCATTCTTTGCCTGTTTGTGGCCCGCCTGTTAAGTTGCACGATTATCGCCACCCTCTTTGAAGCTAAATCAACGAGCTGCTTTCGCCCACAGGACTGCCACTGACTGGATGTTTTTTGTTTGTCGCACCGAAGGCTGTGGCGGTCATGACATTTTGTCAGTAGGTGATTGTCATTCAAATAACTGCCAGTCTTACAGTAACCGTTAATTAAAATAAACACGTTTATAATCTCTGGCTTCAACACATAGCCTCCAAGCCACTGATGTGGACCTTTAAAACATCTACATTTTTAAAAGTCTAATAAATCAATTTAATATAGCCTACACCATCACAGTAAATACATAATTTATTTTAGACAGGTCTAAAGAAACATGAAGAAAATGTAGTCCATTTCAGAGGGGGGGGGGGGGGGGGGCGGGTTGCAAATACAGGACTAGTAAAGGCCCAGGGCACTACTTTTGGGAAAAATACATTTTATATATATATATATATATAATATATATATATATTTATATATACACAGTTGAAGTCGGAAGATTACATTCACTTAGGTTGGAGTCATTAAAACTCGTTTTTCAATCACTCCACAAATTTCTTGTTAACAAGCTATAGTTTTGGCAAGTCGGTTAGCACATCTACTTTGTCCATGACAAGCAATTTTTCCAACAATTGTTACAGATTATTTCACTGTATCACAATTCCAGTGGGTCAGAAGTTTACATACACTAAGTTGACTGACTTTAAACAGCTTGGGAAATTCCAGAAAATTATGTCATGGCTTTAGAAGCCTCTGATAGGCTAATTGACATAATTTGAGTCAATTGGAGGTGTACCTATGAATGTATTTCAAGGCCTAACTTCAAACTCAGTGCCTCTTTGCTTGACACGCAGCCGTCATACCGCTCAGGAAGGAGACGCGTTCTGTCTCCTAGAGATGAACGAACTTTGGTGCGAAAAGTGCAAATCAATCCCAGAACCACAGCAAAGGACCTTGTGAAGATGCAGGAGGAAACGGGTACAAAAGTACCTATATCCACAGTAAAACGAGTCCTATACCGACATAACCTGAAAGGCCGCTCAGTAAGGAAGAAGCCACTGCTCCAAAACCGCCATTAAAAAAGACAGACTACGGTTTGCAACTGCACATTTGGACAAAGATCGTACTTTTTGGAGAAATGTCCTCTGGTCTGATGAAACAAAAATAGAACTGTTTGGCCATAATAACCATCATTAAGTTTGGAGGAAAAATGGGGAGGCTTGCAAGCCGAAGAACACCATCCCAACCGTGAAGTACAGGGGTGGCAGCATCATGTTGTGGGGGTGCTTTGCTGCAGGAGGGACCGGTGCACTTCACAAAGTAGATGGCATCATGAGGGAAAATGACGTGGATATATTGAAGCAACATCTCAAGCCATCAGTCAGGAAGTTAAAAATTGGTCACAAATGGGTCTTCCAGATGGACAATGACCCCAAGCATATTTCCAAAGTTGTGGCAAAATGGCTTACGGACAACAAAGTCAAGGTATTGGAGTGGCCATCACAAAGCCCTGACCTCAATCCTATAGAAAATTTCTGGGCAAAACAGAAAAAGCGTGTGCGAGCAAGGAGGCCTACAAACCTGACTCAGTTACACCAGCTCTGTCAGGAGGAATGGGCCAAAATTCACCCAAATTATTTTGGGGAGCTTGTGGAAGGCTAACTGAAACGTTTGACCCAAGTTAAACAATTTAAAGGCAATGCTACCAAATACTAATTGAGTGTATGTAAACTTCTGACCCACTGGGAATGTAATGAAAGAAATAAAAGCTGAAATAAATCACTCTACTATTATTCAGACATTTCAAATTCTTAAAATAAAAGTGGTGATCCTAACTGACCTAATGTAACAGTATAACTTTAGTACGTCCCCTCGCCCCGACACGGGCGCGAACCAGGGACCCTCTGCACACATCAACAACTGACACCCACGAAGCGTCGTTACCCATCGCTCCACAAAAGCCGCGGCCCTTGCAGAGCAAGGGGCAACACTATATCTAGGTTTTCAGAGCAAGTGACGTAACTGATTGAAACGCTACTAGCGCGTACCCGCTAACTAGCTAGCCATTTCACATCCGTTACACTCACCCCCCTTTCAACCTCCTCCTTTTCCGCAGCAACCAGTGATCCGCGTCAACAGCATCAATGTAACAGTATAACTTTAAACCGTCCCCTCGCCCCGACACGGGCGCGAACCAGGGACCCTCTGCACACAACAACAGTCACCCACGAAGCGTCATTACCCATCGCTCCACAAAAGCCGCGGCCTTTGCAGAGCAAGGGGCACACTACATCTAGGTTTCAGAGCAAGTGACGTAACTGATTGAAACGCTACTAGCGCGTACCCGCTAACTAGCTAGCCATTTCACATCCGTTACACTAAGACAGGGAATTTTTACTAGGATTAAATGTCAGGAATTGTGAAAAACTGAGTTTAAATGTATTTGACTATGGTGTATGTAAACTTCCGACTTCAACTGTATGTATGTATATATATATAAATTCCGATTTTTTTTAAGAGGGTGATGCAGCACCCTCAGCGCCCTTACTTTCTGAGGCTATGGTAAGAACAATACAATTGGGGGAAAAACACTTTTCACACTCGATTGCGCAACGACTGGGTTTAGTTTCACTAGGTTCTGTAGGCTATGGGCTTTCCAACCATGTTCCAGGGGTCTTGGGCCAGTAGGCAGTGGTGGAAAAAGTACCCAATTGTCATACTTGAGTAAAAGTAAAGATACCCTAATAGGAAATCACTCAAGTAAAAGTTACCCAGTAAAATACTTCTTGAGTAAAAGTAAAAAAGTATTTGGTTTTATACTGAACAAAAATATAAACTCAACATGTTAAGTGTTGGTCCCATGTTTCATGAGTTGAAATAAAAGCCCAGAAATGTTCCATACGCACAAAAAGCTTTTCTCTCTCTAATTTTGTGCACAAACGTATTTACATCCCTGTTACTGAGCATTTCTCCTTTGCCAAGATAATCCATCCACCTGACAGGTGGGGATATCAAAAAGCTGATTAAACAGCATGATGATTACACAGGTGGACCTTGTGCTGGGGAAAATAAAAGGCCACTAAAATGTGAGGTTTTGTCACACAACGTCTCAGATGTCTCAAGTTGAGGGAGCGTGCAATTTGCATGCTGACTGCAGGAATGTCCACCAGAGCTGTTGCCAGAGATGTAATGTAAATTTTTCTACCATAAGCCGTTTTAGAGAATTTGGCAGTACGTCCAACTGGACTCACAACCGCAGACCACATGTAACCACACCAATCCAGGACCTCCACATCCAGCTTCTTCACCTCCGGGATCGTCTGAGGGGGAGTGCTGAGGAGTTTTTATGTCTGTAATAAAGTCCTTTTGTGGGGAAAAACAAATTTTGATTGGCTGGGCCTGGCTCCCAAGTGGGTGGGGCCTATGCCCTCCCAGATCCACCCATGGCTGTGCCCCTGTTCAGTCATGTGAAATCGATAGATTAGGGCCTAATGAAAGTATTTCAATTGACTCATTTCCTTATATGAACTGTAACTCAGCAAAATCTTTGAAATTGTAGTATGTTGCGTTTATATATTTTTTCAGTATATAAATAGTAAAGTCAGTTGTGATATAAACCTTAGCAAAACATATAGGCCTATGGGCTAGGCAACATGATGCATGAGACTATGATTTTAAAAAGTTGCTGAAAAATGCATGCGCTGTGCATCCTTCACAAGTGATAATATGCTCACCATTTAGACTTTTCTCAAATTAATCTTGTCTTCACATATACTAAATAATATGTGCAGAATTTGTTTTTATTTAGAATGGGCCATTATCATGCACCTGTCGGAACAGGAAAATAAATAAGGACATGACATCCGCACCATTCTCGGCAAAGCCTAGACACTGACATGCATGAAAAGCCCAGGAGGCCAGCCGTTTCTGAGACACTGGAACTGGCGCCTGGCACTGACGATCATACCTCGCTCAAAGTCGCTTAGGTCACTTGTTTTGCCCATTCTAACGTTCAACCGAACAGTAACAATGCCTCGATGCCTGTCTGCCAGCTTTATATACCAAGCCATGGCCATGTGACTCATCGTCTGTAGGAGCGATCTATTTCGTGAACTGGGTGGGGTACCTAATAAACTGGCCACTGAGTGTATGTACTGTATGCATGTCAAATTTCATGTAGTGTCATAATGAAAAGTGGCACAGAGGAAAAGGATATCTTCAGGCAAAAGGGCCAGCACTTTGTCTACAGCCTCTTTGCTACCCAGTATGTCCTGTCCCAGCAGAGCGTACTGGGAGAAGTAGCGCTCCACCACAGTCAGGGATTCCCTGGAGGGGAGACAAGGGTTAGAGGTCAACTGGTCAGTCAAAATTCAACATGATTCTGCCCTTTAACAGTTAGACACCTTAAACTAATGGTCCTTTTCTCAACTATTAGAACCCACAACAGCTAACAAGGATACAAGTATGGCTTTGAAACTTGATCTTACGTGATGAATGGATGAATTGGGTCTGACAGCACAACTTTCCTCACCGTCTCATCTCCACCCTGAAGAACAGAATTTTTGTGTGACAATCTCCAGTGTTGATATCACTTTGATGATGTTGATCTTATGATTGTTAGCATTTCTTTACTCAGAACTTCTTGACTCAAATGAACAGAAGTCGAGAAATGTAAGGCTCCCGCATCACCTCTATCAAATATTGCATGTGATTGAGTCTACTAATCCATTAAAATATAGCCAAGAAGAGTATAACCTCTTGGAAACCTCTTTTAGCCTAGAGTGGGTTATGATGTCATGAGAAGTGGTCTTACCTTGACCAGACTCAAGTACTCAGCCACAGCGGAGCGTGCCGCCACAGAGAGCTTCCGGGCGGCCTCATCACACACCCAGCAATGCACTCCTCTCCTGCCAGAGTACACCCACAGGCAGTGCCGGAAACCAAAGTCATCTGGAGCACCCCAGAAAAAAGTAAACAAACACAGGTAACAATGAAAAATAATCAACATCAGACAATTTTGTAAAATGACCAATAGAAAGATAGGTTCAAGACAAGAGCTCCCTTTTAATCCTGTGAAAAATAACAGTTTTTCTGACTCACCTCGAAGGGCCCGGTCCAATATACGGATGGCAATGGTCATCAGAGTCCAGCACTTTGGGCAGATGTCTGCACCACTGCAAGACAAGACAGCTGATGAATGGTCCCAGATCCCCAAAACTTCAAAAATGATCATCCCCAAATTATAATCTGTTGTACATTCAAACATACTCCGCAACTTTACAATCGTAAAGATGGTTGAACTACAGACACTTTCTCGCTAATGTGATCAAGTACCTGCAACAGCTTCTGACGTCATCATAGTCTGTCATATCAATATCAAACACCAGCTCCTTCTCCAGAGCCAGGAAGGATCCAGACTTGACTGTGTTGTGCTGATTGGGCTGAGGGTGGCAGAAGAAAAATAGAATGGACACTTGAGTGACTAGAGAGAGGTGTGTGTGTGAGAGAGAGAGAGACAAAGGGAGAAGAAAGCAAGAGTATGTGAGTAAGTGGTGGTCAAATCCAGACGGTGAGTAATGGAACCCCACCCTGTGACTGTAGACTGCTCCAATGTCAATCTTGTACGGGTTCATTTTCTGCATCTCCTTCTCCAGCTCGTTCTGTGTGCTGAACGACTGATATCGTACGTAGATGTCATCCTTCAACGTGAAGGAGAACTCTCGATTCTGGAAGTAGTTCTTTGTCACTGAGGGGTTGCAAAAGAAGTTGTCCTCAATCATTAAACTTGACTGGTTGTGAACTAGATAGCAAGTGTGTTGTTGGAGGGGCAAAACTGTTTCAATCAAAAAATGCCAGAGGCATGGGGCACAATGACATTTTCTGTAAAGCTGTTAAAATCCTTACATGCCCTATGCTGTTGGAAATTTTTGACAAAATATCCCCAGTAATCTAGTGAGGAGATTCTATTAATCTGGCCCGGGTGACCAGGTAGGCGTGTTTTGCACGGGGTGAAAGTTGATTGCATTTGTTTTGGAAGGTGCCCTGTTCAAAGCCAACTGTGAACTCGGCTCAAAACAAAAGTGATGTAATTAAGCATGTGGAGTAATGAGTAGGATTCTGTGTTCACATGCAAAAGGGATTGCTTTCGATAAAAACACTGTCTGCCTTCCCAATGAAAATGAGTTTTAACATTCAAACTAGAGGTCGACCGAATAATCGGAATGGCCGATTAATTAGGGCTGATTTCAAGTTTTCATAACAATCGGTAATCTGCATTTTTGGACACCGATTGTGACTGATTACATTGCACTCCACGAGGAGACTGCGTGGCAGCCTGACTACCTGTTAAGAAGCCAAGGTAAGTTTTTACCTAGCATTAACCTTATAAAAAAATTTAAAAAATCTATCTTAACATAATCACTTGTTAACTACACATGGTTGATGATATTACTAGTTTATCTAGCTTGTCCTGCGTTGCATATAATCGATGCGGTGCCTGTTAATTTCTCATCGAAACAAAGCCTATTTCGCCAAACGGGTGATGATTTAACAAGCGCATTCGCGAAAAAAGCACTGTCGTTGCACCAATGTGTACCTAACCATAAACATCAATGCCTTTCTTTAAAATCAATACACAAGTATATATTTTTTAAACCTGCATATTTAGTTAATATTGCCTGCTAACATGAATTTCTTATAATTAGGGAAATTGTGTCACTTCTCTTGCGTTCCGTGCACGCAGAGTCAGGGTATATGCAGCAGTTTGGGCCGCCTGGCTCGTTGCGAACTGTGAAGATTATTTCTTCCTAACAAAGACTAATTCAATTTGCCAGAATTGTACATAATTATGACATAAAATTGAAGGTTGTGCAATGTAACAGCAATATTTAGACTTAGGGATGCCACCCGTTAGATAAAATACAGAACGTTTCCATATTTCACTGAAAGAATAAACGTTTTGTTTTCGAAATGATAGTTTCCAGATTTTAACATATTAATGACCTAAGGCTCGTATTTCTGTGTGTTATTATGTTATAATTAAACTTCTCTAGGGTATGGGGCAGCATTCAGAATTTTGGATGAAAAGCATGCCCAAATTAAACTGCCTGCTTCTCGGGCCCAGAAGATATGATATGCATATGATATGGTAGATTTGGATAGAACACACTCTAAAGTATCCAAAACTGTTGAAATAGTGTCTGAGAGTAAAACATAACTGATTTGGCAGGCGAAAACCTGAGAAAAATCAATGTCATTACAGTATTCATTGACTTAGGACTCAAATTGCAGTTCCTATGCCTTCCACTAGATGTCAACAGTCTTTAGAAATTGTTTCAGGCTTGTATTCTGAAAAATGAGGAAGTAAGAGCAGTCTGAATGAGTGGACCCTAAAGTGTCACAGAGCTTTTTCATGCGCACGACCGAGAGAGTGCCTTTCTTGTTTACCTTTTATATTGATGTTTACCTCAATATATTGTTTACCTCAATATATTGTTATTGTCCGGTTGAAATATTATCGATTATTTAGGCTAAAAACAACCTGAGGATTGAATATAAACATCGTTTGACATGTTTCTATGAACTTTACGGATACAATTTGGATTTTTTGTCTGCCTGTTTTGACTGCGTTTGAGCCTGTGGATTACTGAAGAAAACACGAACAAAACAGAGGTTTTTGGATATAAAGAGACTTTATCGAACAAAAGGAACATTTGAGTAAATTAATGTCTGCTGAGTGCAACCATATGAAGATCATCAAAGATAAGTGATTAATTTTATCTCTATTTCTGACTTGTGTAACTCTTCTACTTGGCTGGTTACTGTTTGTAATGATTTGTCTGCTGGGCTATGTTCTCAAATAATCGTAAGGTATGCTTTCGCAGTAAAGCATTTTTAAAATCTGACACCGTGGTTGGATTCACAAGAAGTTAATATTAAACCTATCTAAAATATGTTTTGTTTTCTGAATTATAATGACTATTTCTGTATTTGAATTTGGCGCCCAGCAGTTTCACTGGCTGTTGAAGAGGTGGGACGCTAACGTCTCACGTACCCAAGAGAGGTTAAGTCTTATGATTTGATAGAGCAGTCTGACTGAGCAGTGGTAGGCAGCAGCAGGCTCGTAAGCATTCATTCAAACAGCACTTTCGTGCATTTGCCAGCAGCTCTTCACAATGCTTGAGCATTGAGCTGTTTATGACTTCAAGCCTATCAACTCCCGAGATTAGGCTGGTGTAACCGATGTGAAATGGCTAGCTAGTTAGCGGGGTGCGCGCTAATAGCGTTTCAATCGGTGACATCACTCGCTCTGAGACCTTGAAGTAGTTGTTCCTCTTGCTCTGCAAGGGCCGCGGCATTTGTGGAGCGATGGGTAACGATGCTTCGAGTGTGGCTGTTGTCGATGTGTCCCTGGTTCGAGCCCAGGTAGGGGCGAGGAGAGGTACGGAAGCTATACTGTTACACTGTCAATAATATAGTGCCTATAAGAACATCCAATAATCAAAGGTATATGAAATACAAATGGTATAGAGAGAAATAGTCCTATAATTCCTATAAATCCTACTACAACCTAAAACTTCTTACCTGGGAATATTGAAGACTCACGTTAAAAGGAACCACCAGCTTTCATATGTTCTCATGTTCTGAGCAAGGAACTTAAACGTTAGCTTTCTTACATGGCACATATTGCACTTTTACTTTCTTCTCCAACACTTTGTTTTTGCATTATTTAAACCAAATTGAACCAAGTTTCATTATTTATTTGATGCTAAATTGATTTTATTGATGTATTAAGTTAAAATAATTTCATTCAGTATTGTTGTAATTGTCATTATTACAAATACATTTTTAAACAATTATAATTATTACTATTTACATTTTTAAATAAAAAAAAAAAAAATCGGCCGATATTTTTTGGTCCTCCTATAATCGGTATCAGCGTTGAAAAATCATAATCGGTCGACCTCTAATTCAAACATGCATTTTATGAAAAAGAGGTGTTTCTGGACGATGCACAATGCTGCCTTGTTGACAGCATGACCGAGCGGCACAGATTACTGTTAAACTTGAGAAGGGCCGTCTTCCCTCACTGCTTTTGTCCGTTCACATCACGGGCCGTAGCCCGGTGCCCCACGGCTCAGGATAATTGAATCCGCCCATTGTTTGACCGACTTTTAAAACACTGGTACCACAGAGTTTCTAAACACAGAGGTGCATCATCGCAAGACTTCTGGGAACACTTGCTAAACAGACCAGTTTGAGAAGTCAATGAGAGAAGTGAAATTATTCCTTAGTTGTTAATTTTCTAGAACTCTAAAGGCACAAACTAGATTCGAGACAATGTTTTAAGTAGTTGAACATTTTATTACTCCAACCTCGTGAAAGTGACACGTTTTATTTTGGTCAAAAACAACTTGTCTTTATATCGAAGGAGTGCCTTTGATTTGACGGCCTGCACATGCGCAGTTCAGCTTAGACACGATTACTTGTTTCTACGCATGAGCTTATCTAGTCAAAGTCGCCATGACATCGTGAATTTCTATTGGAGAAGGAATTTTAGGAGTCATAGGTAGCTGCATTGCTGGAGTGACTCTTATAAATGGGCGTGTTGAGAGAAGTAAAGAGGATGGGAAGCAATGGGTTTTAAAAAATGGGAGGATCAAGAGCTGTGCCAATTGGGCTGACTTGTTGCCACTCAAGATCGTTTTGGTGGCTGCTTGGCCATTGTGTTTCAAACTTTCAGTGCGTGTTTTTCAGCAGAGATGGTGGCAGGTATTTCAGCTAACGTAACATTTTGCTATTCACTTAGAGCTCTGTATTTGGTATAACGTTAGTTAGCTACCAGTATCTACGTTCTTCATAGATGTTGCTCACTACTACGTTTTTAATGATGTGTAACAAACGTGTTTAAGTGACCTTAACGTTACGTTAACTATATATCAAGACAGCTAACCTAACGTTAGCCTGTTAAAGCTAGCTAGCTAACGTTAGCAGCTAAGTCTTAGCTAACGTATTAATTAATTTTTCATCATTAACAACGACGTCGTTAGGGTTAACCTTGTTGGTCCTTGTTCTATGTTCACCCCTGGTTATCAACTCATCTAGCTAGCTAATTTACTCATGTATTCATCACTTATGTTTGTGTTTGACAGCATACCACTGTGAGAAAAGACACTGATGGCCTTACAGATTTACCCCAGTGCACGAAGTGCAAGTTCCATCACTGCTCCTTCTACCAGCCCTCTAGATACAAACCAAGAGACTACGCGGGTGTGTGGGCACTATGGTTGCACATTTTGGGGAATATTCAGAGGTGGAAACTTTGTGGGAATTAACAGGAATACATGGCAATTAACAGAAATATGCAAATTAATATTAATACCATTTAAAATGTAGATATTTTTTGCATTGGATATATTTACAATATCATATGGAGACAGAAACAAACATTTTACCTTAAGTAGACATAAATGCAAATGATTAAATCCTTCCCGAATTTCACCCCCCCCCCCAGTCTTTGTAAACATTTATTCAAGTGTCAGAAGTAGGATTTGGTAGAGGTGGCTTTCAGCTTCCCCAGCGAGAGGAAGATGTCACATATGTGATATTCAAGACCTAATTACAAATAGTGTTTTGATTTGGATTATTGTACCACTTCACCTTTCACCAAAAAGTTTCGAATTTTGAAGAATAGGGAATAAAACATGATTATTTTCAACTGTAAGAAAGCTTTCGGACTACTGGTTATACACCACATTACCACACCATCAGATCAGACTAAATATTGATGTGTGATTTTGACTCCATCATTAGTTGTACTCCATGTAAAATCTGTGGTTCAAGATTGGTTAGCTTAACTGAATAGGCGATATTACGTTTACTTGGCAGGGACAATCTAAAAATTGAGAAGTGACGCTTTGCACCAGATATGTCCTTAACATATATAGCACAGCAAATCATGATTTATATAACTTATTTTTTACCTTTAGCAAGTCAGTTAAGAACTAATTCTAATTTTCAATGACAGCCTAGGAACAGTGGGTTAACTGCCTTGTTCAGGGACAGAACGACAGATTTTTACCTTGTCAGCTCAGGGATCCGACCTTGCAACCTTTCGGTTACAAGTCCAACGCTCTAACCACTAAGCTACCTACCGGTATACAGTGCATTCGGAAAGTATTCAGACCCCTGGAATTTTTCAACATTGTTACATTACAGCATTATTCTAAAATGGATAAAATGATTTTCTCATCAATCTACACACGATACCACATAATGACAGAGCAAAAACATTTTTGCAAATGTGTACACACACACACATATATAAACTCAGCAAAAAAAGAAACGCCCCCTTTTCAGGACCCTGTTTTTCAAAAATAATTTGTAAAAATCCAAATAACTTCACAGATTCTTCATTGTAAAGGGTTCAAACACTGTTTCCCATGCTTGTTCAATGAACCATAAACAATTAATGAACACGTACCTGTGAAACGGTCGTTAAGACACAAACAGCTTACAGACGGAAGGCAATTAAGGTCACAGTTATGAAAACTTAGGACACTAAAGAGGCCTTTCTACTGACTCTGAAGAACACCAAAAGAAAGATGCCCTGGGTCCCTGCTCATCTGCGTGAACATGCCTTAGGCATGCTGCAGAGACGCCTAAGACAGCACTACAGGGAGACAGGACGGACAGATGATCGTCCTTGTAGTGGCAGACCACGTGTAACAACACCTGCACAGGATCGGTACATCCAAACATCACATCTGCGGGACAGGTAAAGGATGGCAACAACAACTTCCCGAGTTACACCAGGAACGCACAATCCCTCCATCAGTGCTCAAGACTGTCCGCAATAGGCTGAGAGAGGCTGGACTGAGGGCTTATAGGCTTGTTGTAAGGCAGGTCCTCACCAGCAACAACGTCGCCTATGGGCACAAACCCACCGTCGCTGGACAGGACTGTCAAAAAGTGCTCTAAACTGACGAGTCGAGGTTTTGTCTCACCAGGGGTGATGGTCGGATTCGTGGTTATCGTCAAAGGAATGAGCATTACACCGAGGCCTGTACTCTGGAGGGGGATCGATTTGGAGGTGGAGGGTCCGTCATGGTCTGGGGCGGTGTGTCACAGCCCCAGACTGCCTGCAATCAGTCCGGTGTGTCACAATCTCAACGCTGTGCGTTACAGGCAAGACATCCTCCTCCCTCATGTGGTACCCTTCCTGCAGGCTCATTCTGACATGACCCTCCTGCATGACAATGCCACCAGCCATACTGGTCGTTATGTGTGTGATTTCCTGCAAGACAGGAATGTCAGTGTTCTGCCATGGCCAGCAAAGAGCCCGGATATCAATCCCATTGAGCACGTCTTTGACCTGTTGGATCAGAGGGTGAGGGCTAGGGCCGTTCCCCCCAGAAATGTCCGGGAACTTGCAGGTGCCTTGGTGGAAGAGTGGGGTAACATCTCAAAGCAAGAACTGGCAAATCTGGTGCAGTCCATGAGGAGGAGATGGACTGCAGAACTTAATGCAGCTGGTGGCCACACCAGATACTGACTGTTACTTTTGATTTTGACCCCCCCTTTATTCAGGGACACGTTATTCCATTTCTATTAGTTACATGTCTGTGGAACTTCTTCAGTTTACGTAAGAGTTGTTGAATTTTGTTATGTTCATACAAATATTTACACATATTAAGTTTGCCGAAAATAAACGCAGTTGACAGTAAGAGGACATTTATTTTTATTAAATTGAATAGACATGATTTGGAAAGGCACAGAGCGGTCAATTTTAGGTCCCACAGTTATGCGGCATGTCAGAGCAAAAAAACAAGCCATGAGGTCGAAGGAATTGTCAGTAGAGCCCCGAAACAGGACTGTGTCGAGGTACAGATCGGGGGAGAGTACTAAAAAATGTCTGCAGCATTGACGATCCCCAAGAACACCGTAGCCTGCATCATTCTTAAATGGAAGAAGTTTGGAACCACAAGACTCTTCCTTGAGCTGGCCGCCTGGCCAAACAGAGAAATCAGGGGAGACGGGCCTTGGTCAGGGAGGTGACCAAGAACCCGATGGTCACTCTGACAGAGCTCCAGAGTTCCTCTGTGGAGATGCGAGAATCTTCCAGAAGGACAACCACCTCTGTTGCACTCCACCAAATCAGGCATTTATGGTAGAGTGGCCAGACAGAAGCAACTCCTCAGTAACAGGCACGGCAGCCCGCTTGGAGTTTGCCAAAAATGCACCATGAGAAACAAGATTCTCTGGTCTGATGAAGCCCGAATGCCAAACGTCACATCTGGAGGAAACCTGGCACCATCCCTATGGTGAAGCATGGTGGTGGCAGCATGCTGTGGGGATGTTTCCAGTGGCAGGGACTGGGAGACTAATCAGGATCGAGGGAAAGATGAACAGAGCAAAGTACAGAGAGATCCTGGATGAAAACCTCCTCCAGAGCGCTCAGGACCCCAGACTGGGGGCGAAGGTTCACCTTCCAACAGGACAATGACCCTAAGCACACAGCCAGGACAACTTAGGAGTGGCTTCGGGACAAATCTCTGAGTGTCCTTGAGTGGCCCAGCCAGAGCCCAGACTTGAACCCGATCCAACATCTTTGGAGAGACCTGAAAATAGCTGTGCAGCAACGCTCCCCATCCAACCTAACAGAGCTTGAGAGGGTCTGCAGAGAAGAATGGGAGAGACTCCCCAAATACAGGTGTGCCAAGCTTGTAGCGTCATACACAATTATACTCGAGGCTGTAATAGATGCCAAAGGTTCTTAAACAAAGTACTGAGTAAAGGGTCTGAATACTTATGTATATGTGATATCAACTTAGTATTTTTTATACATTTCCTAAATTTATATGGATTATGGCTGCCCCCCCACACCTCTCTGATTGAGGGGTTGGGTTAAATGCGGTAGACACATTTCAGTTGAATGCATTCAGTTGTACAACTGACTAGGTATCCCCCTTTCCCTTTCATAACAGATTATAGTTTTGGGAACAAAATCCATCTACTCCCACTGCTGTCTGCGGTCCAAACACTTAAGAGACACACCCTCGTCCACTTACCCTCGCCTTATGCCCTTGGCGGAATCCCCGTCACCATCTTGGAGGGTGGTCCAAGCAAGGGAAGTTTGCAACGTAAGCACCTCAGCCCTCTTTTTTAGTCGGCTTTGCGAGTGAACAATTATGTTCATTCAGGCTCTGAAACTCCCCATAATTCAATTCGCGAAGTACAAAGTAAATATTTTTGTTTGGGTATCTTTTGGACATTGTAGAAATAAAACATTTTCCTTCAGAAGTTCCAGCTAGGCAGGCTAACGTTAGTTAGCTAATTAATTTGCTAGCTATCATACTGTAGGCATATATTAATAATTATATATTTAATATACGTAGACATGCACACATAATTGACTGCAGCGCATATAAAGCACCCACAAGTTTACGGTGGCTGAAAACACAATCATCGCGGGATGAACAAATTATGAATTTTAGGCCAAGGGTCCATTTAAAAATGATTCCTTCCTCCCTTGCCCTGCAAGTGTATATTCTTCAGACGTCATGAAACGTCATCAGAAGTGCCCATTTCATTTGGGGGCTGAGGGGATAGGGTGTGTCTTTTAAGTGTTTGGACCGCGAAATGCGCGTACCTGTGGAGAAACCATGTTACGCCTGATCCTCCCACTTCTCTCGACACGTCCATTAAAATAGTTATTCCAGGGATTCTGCTACCTACACTAGAGTTTTAGCCTATCTTCATACTATACTGTCTTTGCTGGTACTGCCGTTAAAAATAAAAATAAATAAAACTTTGCTGTTGATGTTGGTCTCAAATTTCTAGCAACATAACGTTAGCTGACAACCAACCGGTAGAGTTTATTGAACATTCTGAATAAAATAACTGTTTGAGTGGGGAGAGAGAACTTCCCACTCGGAAGCGTAGAGGCTAGCAGTAGCTAACTTGCTGTACTCACCTCCTCCATAGTTCAGCCACCGGTGGTATTGAGAGAAAGGGAAAAGTCGGCGGTAGTACAGAGGCAATAAGTCCGGTAGAGAGGCCTGGTCGTAATCAGCAGTTGTCATTTCTGAAGTTATGCAAATGTATTGATTTAATCGAAAATGTTGATAGCTGAATGTACCCGCAGTTCTTTGTCTAACATTCGAGCGCGCGCGAAACTCTGAAAGTTGACCGGAATTTCCTTCTTCTTCTTCTTCGGTGGGATTTATCAGCGGTTGGCATCCAACATTATGGTTCATTGCCGTCACCTACTGCACTGGAGGGAGAAACTGAATCCTACCTGCCAGCCCCATTTCTTAAAAAAAAAATATCTAAATACAGACTCAAATATTTTGTTCTCAACCTCTCTCTTTCCCTCTCATGCTGCCCGTACTGTATCAATACATGCTCCACTATCTCTGTTTTCTGGCAATAATCACACTTTCCTGTTGGATGCTTTCCTATCACATTTAAAGTCTTATTCAACCGGCTGTGTCTCACCCTTAATTCTTGTAAAAAATAGTCTCTTTTCTTCTGTCCCTTCCTACTGTCCTCCCCGACTTTCTTCTGTACTTGAAATAAATGCCTGACATTGGTATCGCTATTCCACAGCTCTTGCCATCTCTGCACACTCACTGTTCATATTAGGATTATTGCCTCTGCCTTGCTCATTGAAACTACAACATCAACATCCACATGACTAAGTGCTTGTTTAGCCAGTACTTCAACTGCCTCGTTCCCCTCCACTCCCACATGGGCTGGGTCCCAAGTAACTCTTATCTGTATACCCATCTGTCTTATCCTGCCATGGGTTTGTAGTACATAATAAAGCAGGTTGTCTGCTACATGAGCTAAAGGACTGCAGACTCATCAACACTGCACATCAATCAGAGCAAATAACTACTCTGTCTGGCTTGACTTTCTCCGCCCACTGCAAGGCCAACAGTGTGGCCATCAGCTCCGCCGTATATACAGCCAGATGATTTGTAATATGTTTCCTGACTGCCACCCCACATTCCTGCACTACAAATGCTTACCCAGTACGTCATGTCCTTGAATCTTCTTAATTATCTATGTAAATGGCCACAAAATCCTGATACACAGTATCCAAACGTCTATTAAAAAAAATCAGATGGATCAACACCCTCCCTATCTTTCCGTAGTCTCTCCAACACTTCTAGATCAACTACTGGAGGCAGGAGTAGCCATGGTGGGTTTACAGGAATAGCTACTGTTGGACTACACTCTCTTCCATACAGTCCCATCTCCATCGTCTGAGTATTACACACCCACCCAAAGCTTGTGTTCTGTCCTCACTCATGTTCCCAGCATGCCTGTAAAATTGCTTTTGCAGGATGAGACACCGCATGTCCCTGTAGGTTGACCCAATATTTAATTGCCAGCTGCTGTCTCCTAATCCGCAATGACATCTCCACCTGTAGTGCAGACTTAATGGCGCCGGAGGAGATGGCTGCCATTTTAAGGGCTCTTAACCAATTGTGCTATTGTGTTTTTTTCGCGTTATTTGTAACTTATTTTGTACATAATGTTTCTGCTATCGTCTCTTATGACCGAAAAGAGCTTCTGGATATCAGAACAGCGACTACACACCTCGTATTGGACAAAGTTTTTTTCTTTAACGAGTCGGAAGCGAAGGATTTACTTCAGACACCCGATAAGGCCCACATCCCCGTCATTCGCATGAGAAAGAGAGGGAGATATCGAGGACGTAGGTCGGGGAGAGTTTATCTATATTTTTTATAGCTGTTTATTTACCACCGCAAACCTATGCTGGCACTAAGTCTGCACTCAATGAGCTGTATAAGTCCTTGTGGCCGTGGACTTTAATGCAGGGAAACTTAAATCTGTTTTACCTCATTTCTACCAGCATGTTAAATGTGCAACCAGATGAAAAAAACCTCTAGACCACCTTTCCTCCACACACAGAGACATATACAACGCTCTCCCTCACCCTCCATTTGGCAAATCTGACCATAATTATATCCTCCTGATTCCTGCTTACAAGCAAAAACTAAAGCAGGAAGCATCAGTGACTCGGTCAATAAAATAAGTGGTCAGATGACGCAGATGCTAAGCTACAGGACTGTTTTGCTAGCACAGACTGGAACATGTTCCGGGATTCTTCCGATGACATTGAGGAATACACCACATCAGTCACTGGCTTTATTAATAAGTGCATCGATGACTTCATCCCCATAGTGGCCGTACGTACATACCCCAACCAGAAGCCATGGATTACAGAAAACATCCGCACTGAGCTAAACGGTAGAGCTGCCGCTTTCAAGGAGCGGGACTCTAACCCGGATGCTTATAAGAAATCCCGCTATGCCCTCAGACGAACCATCAAACAGGCAAAGCGTCAATACAGGACTAAGATTGTATCGTACTACACCGGCTCTGAAAACTGTCAAAGACTCCAGTCACCCTAGTCATAGACTGTTCTCTCTGCTACCGCATGACAAGCGGTACCGGAGCGCCAAGTCTAGGTCCAAGAGGCTTCTAAACAGCTTCTACCCCCAAGCCGTAAGACTCCTGAACATCTAATCAAATGGCTACCCAGACTATTTGCATTGCCCCCCCTCTTTTACACCGCTGCTACTCTCTGTTGTTATCATCTATGCATAGTCACTTTAATAACTCTACCTACATGTACATATTACCTCAATTACCTCGACTAACCGTTGGCCCCGCACATTGACTCTGTACCGGAACCCCCTTGTATATAGTCTTGCTATTGTTATTTTACTGCTGCTCTTTAAATACTTGTTACTTTTATTTCTTATCCTTTTTTTTCTTTTTTTTACTGCACTGTTTGTTAGGGGCTCATATGTAAGCATTTCACTATAAGGTACATACCCCAAAACCTGTTGTATTTGGCGCATGTGACTAATACGATTTGATTTGATATTTGGTATAAGACCAAGTCCATATTATGTCAAGAACAGCTCAAATAAGCAAAGAGAAACGACAGTCCATCATTACCTTAAGACATGAAGGTCAGTCAATCTGGAAAATTTTTAACGTTTATTCAAGTGCAGTTGCGAAAAACATCAAGCGCTATGATGAAACTGGCTCTCATGAGAACCGTCACAGGAAAGGAAGACCGAGATTTACCTCTGTAGCAGAGGATAAGTTCATTAGAGTTAACTGCACCTCCAATTGCAGCCCACATAAATGCTTCACACAGTTCAAGTAACAGACACATTTCAACATCAACTGTTCAGAGGAGACTGTGTGATCAGGCCTTCATGGTCGAATTGCTGCAAAGAAACCACTACTAAAGGACACCAATAAGAAGAACAGACTTGCGGCCAAGAAACACGAGCAATGGATATTAGACCGGTGGAACTCTGTCCTTTGGTCTGATGAGTCCAAATTTGAGGTTTTTGGTTCCAACCACCGTGTCTTTGTGAGATGCAGAGTAGGTGAACGGATGATCTCTGCATGTGTGGTTCCCACCGTGAAGATTGGAGGAGGAGGTGTGATGGTGTGGGGATGCTTTGCTGGTGACACTGTCTGTGATTTATTTAGAATTCAAGGCACACTTAACCAGCATGGGTACCACAGCATTCTGCAGCGATACGCCATCCCATCTGGTTTGCGCTTAGTGGGACTATCATTTGTTTTTCAACAGGACAATGACCCAACACACCTCCAGGAAGTGTGAGTTGGGAAGAGTGGGACTGTAGAGTGAAGGAAAATCAGCCAACAAGTGCTCAGCATTGGTGGGAACTCCTTCAAGACTGTTGGAAAAGCATTCCAGGTGAAGCTGGTTGAGAGAATGCCAAGTGTGTGCAAAGCTGTCATCAGGGCAAAGAGTTGCTTTTTGAAGAATCAAAAATATATTTTAAATATAAATAAAGTTTTAACACTTTTTTGTTTACTACATGATTCCGTATGTGTTATTTCATAGTTTTGATGTCTTCACTATTATTCTACAATAATAGAATAAAGAAAAACCCTTGAGTAGGTGTGTCCACACTTTTGACTGGTACTGTATATATCACTATTTAATCAAATAAAAATCACCACCCCATTAACTCTTTGCAGTAAAATCTCATACACTCATGTACTTCTCTGCAGCTGCCACCTACACTCATTAAAAACCCACTACCTCATTCCAATACTTTGACTCTATTTGCTCCTGCATCATGCCAACGGCATGGGAGGACGGACACCACCCCTCAACACACCCTGTAACTCTTCTGGTCAAATCTTGTGTACCCAAATACTTCTCTGCAGCTGCCACCACAACATCTATTCTCTATAATTGACGTTCCATTTCTGTGGTACAGTTGATAACCAATGCTATGAATGGTAAGAAACCAACCTTAATGAAACATATATCACTCGTTGGCCTATCCCTCTGTGCTGGCACAAATCTACTTTTCACTGGGATCCTCTCAGGATCCCTCACCTTGTATTTGCAATAAATCATTCGCCTAACTAATGTGGCAATTGAACAAGTTGAAAAGACTAAACTGCTTGGTGTAACCCAAGATCAGGGTTTCCCAAACATGGTCCTGGGGCCTCCCAGGGGTACATGCTTTGGTTTTTGCCCTAGCTCTTACATAGCTGATTCAAATAATCAACTCATCATCAATACAAAACGTGGGAGGCCGCAGGACCGAGTTTGGACTGACATGGTCAAAACATGTCATGACGCAACAGAAGCTATGATGGGGAGAGGTCTGTCTATGGCAAAAGCGAATGGGGATCCTAATAAATACTAAGACCGCACCTGACTGAAGTGGTGCTTCTGTACTGAAGGTTGAGAGCAGCTGTGTGAGAGTTGAGTGGATGCTCACATCACAACACAGAGCTGTTCCACTCTCCATTCCTCTCTGCTCTGCAGCATTGAGAGCTCTCTCCTCTACTGTGGGGGTGCTTTTGTTAAAGCACCGCTACTCTGGGACAGTCACCTACTTAGAGTCTCTAAGGAGAGGACCTTGGTTGATTTCCCATTACTGTACCTTTCCCACCTTTGATGCATCAAAGCTGAGCAAGTCTATATAATTAATGAGAGAAGTGAGAAAGTGAAATTGTGTTGAAGGTTATCTTCAGAACGTTCATATAGGAGCATCTTTACAACCAGGTAGAATCAGACAGAGAGTGTGGATAAAAGAGAGAAAGGGACATAGAAAGAGAGAGAGAAAGAGTGTGGGAGATAGAGAGCACGTGTCACACAGTGTACAGTACACATTGGTATATGTAAAAGCAATAGTTGATGATATTTCTCTGTCCGCTTTTGTATATAATCTAGATCATGCATTCTATTCTACTAGGTACAGATTATTATTATTTATAATGTTTTTTTTATATATATTTTTTTACCCCTTTTTCTCCTCAATTTCGTGATATCCAATTGGTAGTTGTCTTGTCCCATCGCTTCAACTCCTGTACAGTCTTTTTTTTTAAAGTTGTATTTATTATTATTATTATTTTTTTACCCCCTTTTTCTCCCCAATTTCGTGGTATCCAATTGTTAGTAGTTGCTATCTTGTCTCATCGCTACAACTCCCGTACGGGCTCGGGAGAGACGAAGTTCGAAAGCCATGCGTCCTCCGAAACACAACCCAACCAAGCCGCAATGCTTCTTAACACAGCACGCATCCAACCCGGAAGCCAGCCGCACCAATGAAAAATGAGAAAGAAGCGGCAATAGTACTGTTTGTCCATTTTGAGATGCCGTAGCCAGTATACACTTCCTAAAAATAGTCAGAATTAATCTAAGATAACCCAAGAAACGTTTTTGTCAAGGAGATCTTAGTTGCACAATTTTACATCTAACTAAGATGTTCGGTACAGTATTTCTCAATGAAATTATTTGCATGAAAATTTGTCATCTCTCGTTGAATGACAACAAAGACTTTATTGAAGAATCCCTACAGTTGACCAATCATGGATGAAGGGGTGTAGACTTGGCTCCCAAACTTTGGCTCGAACAGCCAAAAATAACCTTACCGAAGCCCAATTCAAACAAAAACGTCACAAAATGTCATCATAATACATGCATAAACTCTTCCGAATTGTTTTAGATGGGAAATGTGATGGAAATGTTATGTTGGTGCTTTTCTATTTACCAATTTCTATGTTCTATGTTTGTGCTTTTCTAATAACCGTTTTCTGTGTTTATGCAAGTGACTGATTGAACGAACCCTCACTATCAGTATCTGCAATTTGGCAGTACGCCCAGACCCTTGTTTTGAGAACGATATCTCAGTTTCAAGGTAACAGCTTAGAGAGAAGAAGCCTCGTGAGGTATTGTTCTGTCACATGCGTGACCCAGACCCAGTCACATGAATGAAGCCAATGTTAATGATGAATGAATTATGAATAAGCTAAAGCATGCAAATATGACTTGTGTGCAGTACATAAGAGAACTAACGGGACTGCTGCGTTAGAGCTCCTGACAGACGTTCACTATGGTGCATCAAATTTGTTGGAACCTCTCTAGCGTGCTGACAATAAACAATGATTAATTTAAGATTGACATTGAGTGTCCCTGTGTAAGAATTTCCACAACAATTTGCTCTCACTGCAGAGTTACAGGTCAGGGAGTTAGAGCTATCAAATCAAATCAAAGTTTATTTGTCACGTGCGCTGAATACAACAGGTGTAGACCTTACAGTGAAATGCTTACTTACAGGCTCTTACCAATAGTGCAAAAAATGTATTAGGTGAACAATAGGTATGTAAAGAAATAAAACAAGAGTAAAAAGACAGGCTATATACAGTAGAGAGGCTATAAAAGTAGCGAGGCTACATACAGACACCGGTTAGTCAGGCTGATTGAGGTAGTATGTACATGTAGATATGGTTAAAGTGACTATGCATATATGATGAACAGAGAGTAGCAGTAGTGTAAAAGAGGGGTTGGCGGGTGGTGGGTGGGACACAATGTAGATAGCCCGGTTAGCCAATGTGCGGGAGCACTGGTTGGTCGGCCCAATTGAGGTAGTATGTACATGAATGTATAGTTAAAGTGACTATACATATATGATAAACAGAGAGTAGCAGCAGCGTAAAAATAGGGGTTGGAGGGGGGGCACACAATGCAAATAGTCTGGGTAGACATTTGATTACCTGTTCAAGAGTCTTATGGCTTGGGAGTAAAAACTGTTGAGAAGCCTTTTTGTCCTAGACTTGGCACTCTCCTTAGGGAGAAATTCCAACCATCCAGCAGACCCAATCTGGTGATATTTGTTATTTAAGTAAGACAAATACAAAGGAAGGAAAACTAAGATGATAGGGGAGTATAATTAGAAATCTGTATGAAGAATCAGCAAGTTATAACAACTTGTACACAACATCCAGTCGAAGCTATCAACTGCCGTTTCTTTCATGCCTTTTCTCTCAGAGTGCTACATGGGTCCACGTGGAGTGAGCATGGAGAGAGATCCCGTACAAACTTGCTAATGTCATGCTAATAAACTTGTTGTTTTATTAATATCAACATGTTTTAAATGCTTTATCCATGAACTGTAGCATCTTCAAAGGCAATAACTAAAAGCTAAACATTTCCTCTTTATGATTACATTTGTGTATGGAATCTCATTTAATCCTTACCTAATTTGCATAATGCAACCCTCTCAACCACGTCTTGGTTTAATTATGCAAATTCCGTGGCTGTAAGGCATGCTGGATGTGATTTATTCTGTTGCTTATTGGTCGTGCCCAGCCTACTGAGTGACTGATGGAATAGCATTTTCTTGCGATGCAGCATGTGGATACACAACCACAACTTTGTTTACCACTTTGGCATCTTGATGCTCACAGTATACAACCCTTCATGGAAGATGTATTACGCATACTACGTTACTTGAATATTAAATCTCTCTTAATGCACTGCCTGCTTTATTCCATACATGTTCGCTCCTTGAGTATACAAGTGTGACACACACACACACACACACACACACACACACACACACACACACACACACACACACACACACACACACACACACACACACACACACACACACACACACACACACACACGACAGTGAGGCCTGATAAGTAGGGTATCCCAGTGGGTGATCATGTCACTGCTGTGTATACAGACCCTTCACTCTCCACCAAAACTGATTAAACCATCATTGTGCAAGCCTTACCGTGGAGGTGCAACCCACTATTACTGTTACGGCTATCGTCATATTCTTCCTCCTCAGACGAGGAGAGGCGAGACGGATCAGACCAATACGCAGAGTGGTTAGTGTTCATAATGATTTATTAAAACGAAACTGAATACTGAATTACAAAACAAATAAACGAAGTGCATAAACCGATACAGTACCGTGTGGTGCAACAAACACAGACACGGAAACAAACACCCACAAAACACACGTGAAACCCAGGCTGCCTAAGTATGATTCTCAATCAGGGACAACGATTGACAGCTGTCTCTGATTGAGAATCATACCCGGCCGAACACAAACATCCCAACATAGAAAATCAAACATAGACAAACCCACCCAACTCACGCCCTGACCAACTAAATAAATACAAGAAAAAGGAAAACAGGTCAGGAACGTGACAATTACTACATTATTAGAAGTATAGCACTACGGGCTGCAAAAATGAATAGGCTATATCTAATCTGTTTAATGGGAAAAGAGGAAAGAAGAAATTTTCCCTGACAATGAATAATAAAACACTCCCAGGAGGAGGGATAGTGAAGATCTACGCCACATCACGCCTGAAACAGACTAGGTTATGCAACACATCATTACGAAACAAACACACAGAAATGACCAAGCCCATGAGGAGAGAGGGAAAGAGTGTATGCGTGACTGTGCATGTGAGCACGTGTAAGCATTTGTGAGATAGAGTCAGGAAGGGAGGACAAAGAACAATGAGCGATGGAGAAAATGAAAAGCATTGGTGAGAGGGTAGTTTGAAAGAGGAGGAATCGACATGCAGAATAATGGCATGTTCCAGGCATTGCCAATTTAAATAGATTTTCTTGGCATCACCATTTACATATTGTGTAATGTAAATCCACTGACAGAAATAATTGGGGAGAAGAGAGAAAGTGTCACTAGTCAATGTGTCAGTGTGTATCCTTACTTTACCTAGTTACTTGTAACATTTCAAATTCTAAAGGGGTATTCCTTTCCTCCCTTCTCTCTTCATCTCCTCCCCTTTCCCTTTCCCTCCCCCTTTAATCTTTATTTCTGTCTCCTAAAATGGTGGCAGTCTGCCTGAGCCCCACTGTGGGTTTGTATCCCAAGTGGAATGAGGTTTCTGGGATCAATAATTACCTCTGGGCCCTGGAGCCTTACCAGAGCGGAGAGTCACACATTCTGCCTGACACTGGTGACACTCGGCCTACACCAGCCTGGTTGTCCCACCTAGCGATCTAAAGATGAATGCACTAACTGTAACTCGCTCTGGATAAGAGCGTCTAATAAGTGACAAAAATGTAAATGTACAAATTTGACAACACCGTCCTGTACAGCCCACTGACACAGAGAGAGGTGTGAAGAGATGTAAGAAAGAGGTAAGGTTGACATTACAGTGTTACTGTACATGACATTACAGCTAGGTTTAAAGGAAACAGTCAACATGATGAGAATGTATAAAGCAAAACAGAGACAATTTCAGAAAAATTGTTGTGATGTGTTATTCTAACACAGTCCACAATTTCCTGATATTAAATTTTAAAAAGTGTTTTTTAAAGGTGCTCTAAAGACCCTTCTTGCTGTGCTGTAAAGTGTCATGAGCACAAGAGCATCCTCGTTGCTATAGTGTGCTCATTTACAGTGCATTCAGTATTCAGACCCCTTCACTTTTTCCACTATTTGTTACATTACAGACTTTTTCTAAAATGGATTACATCGTTTTTTTAACCTCATCAATCTCCACACAATACCCAATAATGACAAAGCAAAAACAGGTTTTTAGAAAATTTAGCAAATGTATATAAAATTTAAATAATGAAATATTACATTTCCATAAGTATTCAGACCCTTTACTCAGTACTTTGTTGAAGCACCTTTGGCAGCAATTACAGCCTCAAGTCTTCTTGGGTATGACGCAACAAGCTTGGCACACCTGTATTTGGGGAGTTTCTTCCATTCTTCTCTGCAGATCAGGTTGGATGGGGAGCGTCACTGCACAGCTATTTTCAGGTCTCTGCAGAGATGTTGGATCGGGTTCAAGTCCGGGCTCTGGCTGGGCCACTCAGGGACATTCTGAGACTTGTCCCAAAGCCACTCCTGCGTTGTGTTGGCTGTGTGCTTAGGATTGTTGTCTTGTTGGAAGGTGAACCTTCGCCCCAGTCTGAGGCCCCGAGCTCCCTGGAGCAGGTTTTCATCAAGGATGATTCCTTTAGGTGCCTTTTTGCAAACTCCAAGTGGGCTGTCATGTGCCTTTTACTGAGGAGTGGTTTCCATCTTTGTCACGAATATCACCGAAGGTGGCTCCCCTTCCTGTTCGGGTGGCGCTCGGCGGTCGTCGTCGCCGGTCTACTAGCTGCCACCGATCCCTTTTTCCTTTTCGTTTGTTTTTGTCTAATTGGTTTCACCTGTTCCTTGTTGGGTTTTTGGGGTGGGTACTATTTAAGTTCGTTTAGCCCCCTTGTGTTTGTGCGGGCTTGTTGTTATTGTACGTAGGAGGTGTATTGTTGATTTTGGGTTTTCGCTGTCCGGTTTATGTAACAGTGGTCTTTGGGTTGTGTTTGCGCCTGTGTTTTGGCTTCACCCATTTTTGTACCTGTTCCTGTTTTCTGTGGACATTAAAGCGTTTTTTTCCCGTGAAACTGCTGCTCTCTGCGCCTGACTCCATACCCATCATTCTCCTGACGTTACAGTCTTGCCACTCTACCATAAATGCTTGATTGGTGGAGCGCTGCAGATATGGTTGTCCTTCGGAAGGTTCTCCCTTCTCCACAGACAAACTCTGGAGCTCTGTCAGAGTGACCATCGGGTTCTTGGTCACCTCCCTGAACAAGGCCCTTCTCCCCAGATTGCTCAGTTTGGCCAGCCACCAGCTCTAGGAAGAGTCTTGGTTGTTCCAAACTTTTTTAATTTAAGAATGATGGATGCCACTGTGTTCATGGGGACCTTCAATGCTACTGACATTTTTTGGTACCCTTCCCCAGATCTGTGCCTCGATACAATCTGGTCTCTGAGTTCTACGGACAATTCCTTCGACCTCATGGCTCAGTTTTTGCTCTGACACGCACTGTCAACTATGGGACCTTATATCAGTGGCAGATTTAGGAATGGTGACATTAGCGTGATCGGTTTTCTATCGCTCATTTGCACGTTACGTCAATAATATCATGTCACCTTGTGGGACTGTGGGTCAATTAACCTTGTCGGAGTGGGCATCCTGATTCTAGTTTGTGAGCTAGGCAGGCTACTGCCTGGGAAGGTCTCCCACTCAGAAGTACAAGTTGGGGAGGGGGGTCGGGGGTAGGTTGACCTCAGGTGTCCCCATTGGAGGCCCGAGGTAGGGGGAGTCGGGGAATTTATCAAATAGTGCACCTCTAACTTTGTACAGTACTAATGCAATTAGTAAAATCAGTCACACTACGAAATGCTACCAATAAAACCACAATTCATTCATAATACTGTGAATATATAGTTTCACAGACATATTGCATTTTTTTCTGGTTTGTTCGAAATCGTTAAGAATAATATAAAACCAGTCTGCACACCATCAAGGTGAATTGGTTTAGTCTTGACTCTTGGTTGACAGTGTTGGAGGATGGGTAATGAATTGATGCTCGAGTGCCAAATCAACACAAATGGATAAGAAAAGGTCTCAGCCATCAGGTGCCCAGTTTAGGAAAAATAGGAAAGACGAAGAGGAGAAACGTACAAAAGATGAAGGTATGCAGCTATGTCATCTCTTTATGAGTATAATATTATGCATGTAATGAAATAGGCTACTATAACACTTATGTTTGTTAGCCTATGTTGCTATGTTGCTTGCTATGCTATTACACATAGGGCGACAATATTCTGTTTTCTGTCCAACTAGCTTACTTGATAATGTGTGTAGCCTGCAGCAAAACGATTACAACCTAACTAGCACATTATTGATTTAGTTAACTTTCATTGAGGTGACATCATAAAGGTTTAGTGTGATTGTATTATCTAGGTCCTGAGCTCAGTAAGAAGAATTTCCAATGCTGTAGGCTAACTTAAAAGACGTCTGTATTATGCTGATGTTTTGTATCTTTTGTGATATCTTTTGGGGTGTTGGGGTGTTGTGTTGTTTTTGTGTTGTTCCAAATGTCTGAATAAAAATTACAGTTAGTGCAGAATGGTGCTTTTTTTGTGGGGTGGGTGGGGAAGGGGGGGTGGGCGCTGACGGGGGGGTTCGCCCAGGGAGCCATACAAGCTAGAACCGACACTTCCTTATATGGACAGGTGTGTGCCTTTCCAAATCATGTCCAATCAATTTAATTTACCACAGGTGGACTCACATCAAGTTGTAGAAATATCAAGGATGATCTATGGAAACTAGGTTGCACCTGAGCTCAATTTCGAGTCTCATAGCAAAGGGTCTGAATACTTATATAAATAAGCTATTTCTGTTTTTGAATTTTTTATAAATTTGCTATAATTTATAAAAACCTGTTTTCACTTTGTCATTATGTGGTATTGAGTGTAGGTTTATGAGGATTTGTTTTTATTTCATCCATTTTAGAAGAAGGCTCTAACGTAACAAAATGTGGAAAAAGTCAAGGGGTCAGAACACTTTTCGAATGCACTAGGACATTTAATGTCGTAACAGTACGTGGTTGTTTGTATGTCCATTCATGTTCTGTAAAACTCAGCACGCTCCACATCCTCCCCAAATGGCAGACATTCTAGAAGATTCTCTGGTGTTTCAGAGTGAGGAAGCCATATGTCTTCTATTTGGGCTTGGCAGTCAGTGCTCTGCTTGTCTGTGCCACTGTCACCACACGCTAACTCTTACGTAACATACGCTCGCTCACGGGCACACTACTGCGTATTGCCACAAACACACACACACACACACAAACATGTTTATCAACACACTGGTTGCACCTGTGCATTGCACACTCTGGCTCCAGCGGTTGATTATGCATTGCATTTTTCTCTGTGCATGTGCTAGGTTTCCTTCCAAATGCATATGTAACTTGATGAGAGGACATAAATGATAACTCCTGAGTGTAATTCTTCTTAATTTTTCAATCCTGTTCTAGATTTGGTGAAATATTTAAGTAGAGTTAGGTCCTTTTTACTCATACAAAGAGACAATTTAATCAGGTAATTTTTTTCATGCCTGTGAAGCCGTATAGGGAGGCAACAGTGTCAAAAGTTGAAAATAAATATCTAAAGAAAGAGAAAGAAAGATTGAGTGAAAGTGAGAGACCGAGAGAGAGAGAGAGAGTATCAATGAAAGCTAGAACTGAAGCAGGTCAAGTAACATTGTTCTTTTAGTGGGTCTGATCTTTACCTACCCGTACACCCACTGTGCATATTTGAAAAAGCACACCTTATTCTAGACTACAAGCCCTATAGGGCTAAGTATAATGTTTTCAATTTTACAATACCATTTAAATTAATCTAAATGTACTGGGGGGAGGGTGTCATAAAATGCACCCTCCTCCCTAACATGAAAAAATATTTTCACTTAATAAATTGAACACCCCCCCACTCATAGAATTATGTTTACGATCAAAAATAATAATAACTGTAGCGACCCTGTGTTTATAAACGTGGGTATCGTGGGTATTTTGCCACTTCAGCGTGCTTTTGTGGCACAGTCGATGCCATGCAGGGCTACGGGCCAGAAGATTGAGGGTTCGATGACCACTACAGACGAGCTCACTCTCCCTGCCTGTTTCATTGCACTACGATCACAGCTGGCTGCAGACAATGATCAGCTAGGGGAAATAAGATTTTCAACATTGTTATGCCATATTTATACTTATATTGTAACGGTTGATTTCCTCCTCTTCTTCTGAAGAGGAGGTGTAGGGATCGGACCAAAACGCAGCGTGTTGTGAAGACATGATGAATTTATTTAGACAAGACGAACACGAAATACACTTGAGAAATTACAAAACAAAAAACGACCTAGACCGACCTGAACATATGAACTTACAATAAACACGAAGAACGCACAAACAGGTACAGACTAGAACAAACGAAACAGTCCCGTGTGGTACATACACAAACACGGAAGACAATCACCCACAAACAAACAGTGAGAACAGCCTACCTTAATATGGTTCTCAATCAGAGGAAACGTCAAACACCTGCCCCTAATTGAGAACCATATCAGGCAACACATTGAACCCAACATAGAAACACATAACATAGACTACCCACCCAGCTCACGCCCTGACCATACTAAACAAATACAAAAACAACGGAAAACAGGTCAGGAACATGACATATATAAAATATATGTAACGAGTTTTCCACCAAAAGGTTTCCGTGCCAATACACCACACAACCAATAAACAAAGCATACCGACTTTGGGTACTTCAATATCATGGTTTGCGTTTTAGTAGTGGTTTCTTTGCAGCAATTCGACCATGAAGGCCTGATTCACACAGTCTCTTCTGAACAGTTGTTGAGATGTGTCTGTTACTTGAACTCTATGAACAAAGTGTACGGATTTCAGTGGAAGTCAGAAATACCCGTACACTTTGTTTTCCTGGAGCTAAGGTATTGGATTTATTGGAAATCATCCCCACCATCCTGCTCTGAAAACAGTTGTGGTGCATATGGGATCTAATGATATTATGTGTGTGAAATCTGTAAAGCTAAGAGACAATTTCTCACAACTCTTGGAGAATGCTCAGAAATTAGCAGGACATATAATTGTCTCGCCGTTGTGGAACTGAGTGTTTTACCCATCTTTGGTCTCTTCACCAGTGTTTAATGCGTCTGACCAAGGACTTGGGCATGTCCTTCCTCGACAATTTTGACTCCTTCTGGAATAGGCCTGGCTACTTTGTGGAAGACGGAATTCACCTGGGTGAAAATGGCTCCCGCCTGTTGTCATCAAATACTGGAAAGGTTATTGGTCAACTAAATTGATGTAAGGACAATACTAGCATTACATGTAAGACAGTTTTACCATCTCCTCTTTGGTCACTGTGAGAGTTCCACATGTTGTGTCTGAAAGTGGTGACATGCCTAATGGTGCTGACCGGAGAAATGTTACTGCTATTCCTACTCTGTTTAATTTCATAATCCAATAATCCAATGAGTCTCCTGTTGTTCTGAAATCTCAAAGTAATCTGACTTGTATTGAAACTCAGTGTGATTTTAAATGCAGAAAAGGTTTGACATTTTTACATCTTAATATTAATAGTTGTCACGCCCTGACCATAGATAGCCTGTTATTCTCTATGTTGGTTAGGTCGGTGTGTGACTAGGGTGGGTCATCTAGGTAATTATATATCTATGTTGGCCTGATATGATTTCCAATCAGAGGCAGCTGTTTATCGTTGTCTCTGATTGGGGATCATATTTAGGCAGCCATTTCCCCTTTGTGCTTTGTGGGATCTTGTCTAGGTATAGTTGCCTGTGAGCACTACTCTGAGCTTCACGTTTCGTTTGTTCGCTTTATTGTTTTTTTGGGGGGGGAGGCACACGGGTTGGTCGGCGAAGCCGAGGGGCGAGTCTGAGAGCGAAGAGGAATATTGGGATAGACTGAGCGAGGAGTATTGTGAGATAGTTGAGGGGAGTGATGAGGTAGAGTGGATGGTTTGGTGTCTGGAGCAAGACAGTCGCCGTGAGGAGCGTGGGACCAGTCAGGCACCATGTTTTGCGGAGATACGCAATGGTCTCCAGTGCGCATCCACAGCCCGGTGCGTTCTGTGCCAGCTCCTCGCACTTGCCGTGCGTGCCGGCTCAGCGCTCCTGGTCTCCAGTACGCCTCCTCGGTCCACAATATCCTGTGCCGGCTCTACGCACTGTGTCGCCAGTGCGCCTTGACAGCCCAGTGCGTCCTGTGCCAGCGCCCCGCACTTGCCGGGCTAAAGTGAGCATCCAGCCAGAACGGGTTGTGCCAGCTCTACGCTCTAGACCTCCAGTGCGCCTCCACAGTCTAGTATGTCCTGTGCCTCCTCCCCGCACTCGTCCTGAGGTGCGTGTCATCAGCCCGGGACCACCTGTACCGGTCCCACACATTAGGCCTCCAGTGCGCCTCCACAGTCCAGTACATCCTGTGCCTCCTCCCCGCACTCGCCCTGAGGTGCGTGTCATCAGCCCGGTGCCACCTGTACCGGTCCCATGCATCAGGCCCCCAGTGCGCCTCCACAGTCCAGTACGTCCTGTGCCTGCTCCCCGCACTCGCCCTGAGGTGCATGTCAACAGCCCGGTGCCACCTGTACCGGTCCCACGCATCAGGCCTCCAGGGCGCCTCCACAGTCCAGTACGTCCTGTGCCTCCTCCCCGCACTCGCTCTGAGGTGCGTGTCATCAGCCCGGTGCCACCAATACCGGTCCCACGCATCAGGCCTCCAGTGAGCCTCCACAGTCCAGTACGTCCTGTGTCTGCTCCTCGCGCTCGTCCTGAGGTGCGTGTCACCAGCCTGGTACCACCAGTGCCGGCCCCGCGCACAGAGCTTCTGGTGACAGTTCCCAGTCCAGAGCTTCCGGCGACAGTTCCCAGTCCAGAGCTTCCGGCGACAGTCCCCAGTCCAGAGCTTCCGGCGACAGTTCCAAGTCCAGAGCTTCCGGCGACAGTTCCAAGTCCAGAGCTTCCGGCGACAGTTCCCAGTCCAGAGCTTCCGGCGACATTTCCCAGTCCAGAGCTTCCGGCGACAGTTCCCAGTCCAGAGCTTCCGGCAACGTTTCACAGTCCGGAACCTCCTGAGACGGTCCACAGTCCGGAACCTCCTGAGACGGTCCGCTGTCCGGAACCTCCTGAGACGGTCCGCTGTCCGGAACCTCCTGAGACGGTCTGCGGTTCAGAGCCTCCTGCGAGGGTGCCCAGTCCGGAGCCTCCCGCGACAATCTACGGTCCGGAGTCCCCGGTGACGAACCACGGTCCGGAGTCCCCGGCGACGACCCACGGTCCGGTTCCTCCGGCGACGATCCACGGTCCGGTGCCTCCGGCGACGATCCACATTCGGGTTCCTCCGGCGACGATCCACGGTCCGGAGTCCCCGGCGACGATCTACAGTCCAGAGCCTCCAGCGACGATCCACGGTCCGGAGCCCCTGATGGTAGATGCCCACCCGGACCCTCCCCTATTGAGTCAGGTTTTGCGGTCGGAGTCCGCACCTTTGGGGGGGGGGGGGGTACTGTCACGCCCTGACCATAGAGAGCCTGTTATTCTCTATGTTGGTTAGGTCGGTGTGTGACTAGGGTGGGTCATCTAGGTAATTATATATCTATGTTGGCCTGGTATGATTTCCAATCAGAGGCAGCTGTTTATCGTTGTCTCTGATTGGGGATCATATTTAGGCAGCCATTTCCCCTTTGTGCTTTGTGGGATCTTGTCTAGGTATAGTTGCCTGTTAGTACTACTCTGAGCTTCACGTTTCGTTTGTTCGCTTTATTGTTTTTGTTATTTGAGTTTTCTCTTCCTAATAAAAAGGATGGAAACATACCACGCTGCATTTTGGTCCACTCCTTATGACGATCGTGACAATAGTTTATTACCTTAAATGGATCATGTCAAGATCTGGGTCTCTCAGGCAGACCCTGATATTTTTATTGTATCTGAAACCTGGTTAACTGATAAAACCCTTGATTCTGAGGTTGCTATGGATGGTTACAATGTGTTTAGGACTCAATGCCACAGAGCAGCAGCAGTAGTAGCAGGGGTGTGAGAAGAAGGGGTTAAAGAGCTGCAGACTCATTCCTTGACACATCACTCGCAAAGGCATTGCAAATGATTGAAGACATATCTCTGGAGAACGTCATGCACCAAGTCACCAGCCTGTCCCAGAGGTAAATAAAAATTATTTCAGACTTTATACTCTGATCCCCTCCCTCTCTTCTGTTGTCCTTTTTCCTCCTCTCCTCACCATACACACTGCTCTCCAGAGACTCCAAATTTCATACCTCTTCTCATCCTCTCCACAGGGTCCTGGCACCTATTGCTGATTTCAGGATGAACTCTCGCCAAAACTCCGGGAGGAATTCGATCACCAACTCAATGAGTTTGTGCATGACTTCAAGAAGAGGACATGGACCAAATGACTGGGACCACAGTGAAATGAACAACTTGTTCTGTTATTGTGCAGACATCTCAGGAGTCAGACACTAGACACTTTAATTTTATTCCATAGACACTTTTGTTATCTACATGTCTGTTCATAACAGACACTGTTTTACTATTGTTCCAAAATATTTATATTCAGAAGCATTTGTAACTACACTGACACATTTTATTCCATAGACGCTTGTTTACAAGTCTGTTCTCGGCAATTGCTTTTGTATTGTGGTTTACTTTCAGAATCAAGAATAAAGGTTTATTAATGTGCTGAAAAAGCTCTGTTGGCATATATTTGAGGTGTTTCAATGCATTCTGTATGACAACAGAGCTGACAATGTACAGAAGAGCTGTGTGATACATACTTACAGGTTTTCTTCTCCTTGTGTTGTAGATCAATCTAATCTACATTACTGCACACTGAGACGTCCCAGAATCAGGTTTCATTTTATTAACAAGAGTCTGTGCGTCCAAGAATCCTCATCCTTGCAGCCATGATGCCGAATGCATTCTCTGACTCTCTGACAATGAGAGTGGTGGTAGTTCCAGGTAAGCCCAGGTTTATTGACATGGAAAGCTGTGAATAAGAGGTAACAAGAATATATGCCACATATATATTTGGTAAACAAAAAAAACACCATACCATTTTCCAGGAACCATATTCCAAAAGCCTTGATAAAATGGCACTTCTGGTATAGAGGTGCACACATGTACAGTATGCAGTAACAGGGGAAATTAGAAACAGACAGAGTGAAATTGATTCCAACATTCTATTATCAACATACCTGCATAAGGGTGCATGAGGTTCTCATGTAGGGGGAAAGCTGCATTTCCCATACTTGAGTAAAAGAAAATGACTCAAGTAAAACTGAAAGTCACCCAGTAAAATACTACTTGAGAAAAGTATAAAAGTATTTGGTTTTAAATATACTTAAGTATCAAAAGTAAAAGTATAAATCATTTTAATTCCTTATATTAAGCAAACCAGACGACACAATTTTCTTGTTTTTTTTCATTTACGGATAGCCAGAGGCTACATAATTTACAAACGAAGCATTTGTGTTTATTGAGTCTGCCAGATCACAGGCAGTAGGGATGACCAGGGATGTTCTCTTGATAAGTGTGTGAATTACACAATTTTCCTGTCCTGCTAAGCATTCAAAATGTAACAAGTACTTTTGGGTGTCAAGGAAAATGTAAGGAGTAAAAAGTACATTATTTTCTTTAGGAATGTAGTGGAGTAAAAGTAAAAGTTGTCAAAAATATAAATAGTACAGATACCCCAAAAAACTACTTAATTAGTACTTTTTTTTTTTTTTGTAAATAATTTTTATCCCATTTTCTCCCCAATTTTCGTGGTATCCAATCGCTAGTAATTACTATCTTGTCTCATCGCTACAACTCCCGTACGGGCTCGGGAGAGACGAAGGTCGAAAGCCATGCGTCCTCCGAAGCACAACCCAACCAAGCCGCACTGCTTCTTAACACAGCGCGCCTCCAACCCGGAAGCCAGCCGCACCAATGTGTCGGAGGAAACACCGTGTACCTGGCCCCCTTGGTTAGCGCGCACTGCGCCACAGGAGTCGCTGGAGCGCGATGAGACAAGGATATCCCTACCGGCCAAACCCTCCCTAACCCGGACGACACTATGCCAATTGTGCGTAGCCCCACGGACCTCCCGGTCGCGGCCGGCTGCGACAGAGCCTGGGCGCGAACCCAGAGACTCTGGTGGCGCAGTTAGCACTGCGATGCAGTGCCCTAGACCACTGCGCCACCTAGACCACTGCGCCACCTATATTAGTACTTTCAAGTATTTTTACTTAAGTACTTTACACCACTGCGTACAGAAGGAGGCTAATTCGTTTATTTTCGATCAGAATATTTTGTATAAAGTTAAGCATTATATTGTTTGATTATAGGAGTAACTCTGGTAAGCCTGAAACAGACTTCTCGTCTCAAGTTCAACTGTCGGAGTCAGTTGGAGGGCCAGGGTGCACTGTCTTCATGTCATAGGCCTGCAGTAACTAAAGCTTAATAATAGCCACACCAAACCTTCACAAACATTTCTAAACTTTATCAGGGTAATATCAAAAGTAAGTCAAGCCATTGTTTATAGGGAAACTAAGAGCAGAAGAGTGAAAATAAACCAGGGAAAAAACGCACTACCCACCTCTGTGCCCAATAAATAAAACACACAACCCTCCCCACTCACTGCTTCTCTGTCCAACAGGCGAAGAGAGAGAGAGAGACATTTGATTGACCTAGTAGGCATTGACTGACATTACTTTGATATTGGAAGGATTAATGCATTAAATGTAGCCATAAATATAATTCTAATGAATAATTATAAAATTGCTGTTGTGATCATTCATTAGGCCTACTCCATGATGACAAACATTTAACAATATAACATTAAATAACCAGTAGCCATTTTCCCTCCTCTCTCTAATATCACACAAAGCGTATCATCCACTAGACATGGATAGACTATGTAGGTCATTTCGCCCTTTAGAGCAGTTGGCTACGTAAACCTTGTATATTTCGTCCGAAGCGCGTGCCGCGCAACCATCAGCAGAAGGCTCATTGGCTGTCGCGACAATATAAAGTTCCGCAGTGTCATATCTCATCAATACCACTAGCAGCAAGCTTCAGTGCAGGAGGAGAGCATCACGGCGCAACGCACTGATAACTAACAGAGGATTTACAAAGGAGTTGTTTTTGTTTCACATATACATTTATTGTATTCATCAAGAAAATATTTTTCACAATGAAGGAAAGGAGACTTACCCAGCCTATGGTGGCGAGATGTAAACTGGTGTTGGTTGGGGATGTTCAATGCGGGAAAACCGCAATGTTGCAAGTCCTGGCCAAGGATTCCTATCCTGAGGTATGCGATTTCTACCGGGCACATTTGATTGGATTACAGTCAAAAACTAAAGGTATAGGCCTACTGGAATAGTCAACATACATAGGCTATAAAGAGGTGATAATTATATGATAATAACAAAGAGAATGTGTCAAGTTTATATTTTCACTAATAACTGCATTGCTAGATTGTGTTAGATTTATGATAGAGTTTTAAGACATAGATTATTTATTGCTTAATTCTTATATGATACTTTATCCCAAGATAAGTATTAACTTCCTAACTGTATAATTGATAGGAAACAATTATTTCCTATTTCTTAAAATATTAAAATACCTCTTAAAATTATTTGGATTATTTTTCTGTTAACATGGAGTTGGCATTTGTTTTGAAATGATCAGATGCCTTATTTGGTCAGACAGACAGTAGGCAGTGGCACAGTAGCCACAAACTGGGATGATCATTATATGTAAAACTAACACAATTTACACTGTATGTAAATGTAGGATTGAGGATTACAAGGGTCACCATTTCACAGGTTGACTGTATTCTAATTTCTAAATCCTACATTTACATAGTGTAATTCCCATTAGTAGTACTAATGAACCCATTCCTTTCTGCATCCACAGACATATGTTCCAACAGTATTTGAGAACTACACAGCATGTCTGGAGCTGGAGGACCAGCGCGTAGAGCTCAGTCTCTGGGACACGTCAGGTGAGCATTACACTCTGCACTCTCCCTGCATACATCCAACATACCCTTACAGTAGCACTTTACTTAAAGCATTACTTAAGGTATTTAAGCATGTATAAGCCTTTATAATGTATTATAAAAAGGGATATAATGTGTCATGTCTCTCTATACAAGGTGCTCTACCTGCAGATATAGTGGAGGGGTTTATCATGCGTGAAATGTTCCTCCAACTTGTTCTCAGGCCGCTACCTTGAAATTCCTTTCTCTTGAACAAGAGAGAGTCCAAAAGCATTCCATTTTAATGTGTCTTTACATTCAAGTTCTCAGAGGAATTGTACTGCAAAACCTGACTTACATTTCCTTGCCCACCCGCTCTGAAAACAATGCAATCTGTAAACAACAGTAGATTTATTGGCTAATTTCTCACTGTCTTATTAAGCATCATAGTGTATACTGTATTGTTGTAATTATTTCCCTTTAAGACAGCGATCTGTTGATCCTCTAACACAGCACCATTGTGTTGCTACTTATCACAGGTAGTGCTGTGGTAGGCTACTGAGCTTTGAGAAGTTAGAGTGGAGGAAGGGCTTTTTCCCAGACAGCGTTGACACAACATTTTAAAGCAAATGACCATTTGTGTGCACGTTCTCTGTTTCTGTCTCCTCTCCCTTTGATTTATGTTTACATCGATTAATCAGGAAACATACTGTAGATATATCCCTCTCTCCACCTACCCCTTTACTAGAGGAATGTAATAAGTTGTCGGCTCTACATCATATTTGACACACAAAATACACACACACACACACACACACACACACACACACACACACACACACACACACACACACACACACACACACACACACACACACACACACACACACACACACACACACACACACACACACACACACACACACACACACACACACACACAACCTACTGACACGGTGGTACCCTTCAACATCTTGAAATTATGTAAACAGAACCAATAGATCAATAGAACACAACCAGTTCATTGTGGTTGTGATGCTATCATTACAGAACATCTAGCCTGGGGCTTTCTGATTGGGCTGGAAGGAGTTCAGTTGTGCCAGTTGACCTCCAGAGGGGTGGTTTCATTGGCCAGGGGGTTGCCTCCGCATGAGCGGGGGTGTGTTTGTGTGTGTGTGTGTGTGTGTGTGTGTGTTTCAGAGAGCAGAAGGCACATATAAAAAGGAGTGAACTATATTGCCGACATCTCATCACAGCCTCATAGTGTATTCAGGCCAAAAATCATTATGTAACAGAAAACACAACATTTCTTTTTGTTGCTTTGTCTGTTTACCTTCAACAGAAATGGACCAATCTGGACTCTACCCCACATTTACATTTTCACACCTCGTTTTAACCTCTCCCCAGCTCTTTCCACCTTTCTTTTTTTCACTGTTTCATGCCATCAAAAGTGCCTCTATAGTCTAAACACTGAGATCTCTATCTGTGGTTAAAAATGTAATCTGTTGTTGGTGTGGTGAGAGGACGGACATCCTGTCAGCATCTGATTTTAGCACAGAGAACTTCCTGTACAACAGAGGGGACCAGACATATCGCTGTGATGTTAAGTAAGCACTAATTTCATGTAAACATTAACATACGTTATGCTTTGGTGTGTAGGCATGCATGCACACACATACGCACACCAGTGGAGGCTCCTCAGAGGAGGAAGGGGAATTTCAGAAAAATGTAAAGTGAAACATAAAAAAAGTTTGCCTTTTTAGATAAAACTGTACAAAATATATTAATGTCACCAAATAATTAATTAAAACACATTGTTTTGCAATGAAGGTCTATAGTTGCCTCAACAGCACTCACTGGGGTAGCACCATGGTGCAGCCAGAGGACAACTAGTTTCCGTCCTCTTCTGGGTACATTGACTAGGAGGCTCATGGTTCTCACCCCCTTCCATAGACTTTCACAATAATTAAAACAACTTCCGGAGAACATCCTCCAACCTATCAGAGCTCTTGCAGCATGAACTGACATGTTGTCCACCCAATCAAAGGATCAGATAATTAATCTAGTACAGAAAGCATAAGCTACAGCTAGCTAGCACTGCAGTGCATAAAATGTGGTGAGTAGTTGACTCAAAGAGAGAGAAAGACAATGGTTTAACAGTTTTGAACAAATTAATTTTCTTTAAAAAATGAAGGAGAAGCAAGAGAGAGAGAGCAAGCTATATTTTTTGTATTTTTTTCCCTTTCACTTACTTTGCTAACGAATGCAGCTAGCTAGTTTAACCTACTCAAACACCCGGCTCAAACAGAGAGCGATGCTACATTAGCTAGCTGGCTATGGCTATCCAACACTGGAACTCTTCCAATTCAAGGTAAGCTTTTGGTTTTGTTAATTTATTGCCACCGGGGCCCGCCGGTCTAACTGCTAAACTGCTTGCTGTACACTGTACTACACGATTGTAGAGGGTTTACTAACGTGTTACTTCTAGTAGCTATGTTGACTATGACGTTAGCTAATATGGTGACGATGATGTAGGCTGTGTGTAGGGATTAGCGGTTATGGTATGAATATTTGGCTTGGAAAGGTTTTTTCGCCTGGTCACAGACAGCTATTGTGTTGTGCAATGAATTCCACAAGTGAAGGGAAAAGGTGATAGGAGGACAACGTATATGCGAGAACTAATTATACAACTAGCAAAGTGAGCATGCTGTTTGTATGTGGCTGCTATGAAAGTGAACTTTGTTTGCAGGGGATTAGGGGTGTGGTCATTCCGCCGATTTTGTTGAAAAATGTTTCTTAAACGGAAGCAAATGGAACGAAACAGAGATAAACATACCTTAGATGGTCGAATAGAAACTCTCGTTTGCAACTGTTGGACTAATGATTACACCCCAGATCAGCTAGATGCAGGCAAGAGTGTGCAATGCACTATTGGGTGTGTCACTGTCTGTCACCTTGATTACTAACATTTTTCTCTTGACCTGTGCACCTACGTTGTAAACTTTCATTCATAGGCTAGGTGGTAGCAACCTCATGATGGGTATAGGGGAAATTTGAGTATCATGTAGTAGCCTAAACCTATCGATCTTACTGTAACAATGTGCGCTGAGAGTCGGGAAGCAAGTTCAGGGAGTGATTGTTTTAATAAATAAACGCAACATAATACAAAACAAGAAACACGAACAACGCACAGACATGACACTGAAACAGAAACAATAACGCCTGGGGAAGGAACCAAAGGAAGTGACATAAATAGGAAAGGTAATCAGGGAAGTGATGGAGTCCAGGTGAGTTTGATGACGCAGGTGCGCATAACGATAGTGACAGGTGTGCGCCTTAATGAGCAGCCTGGTGACCTAGAGGTCAGAGAGGGAGCACACGTGACAGTTACATTGAACTGGGTGAATGGAATATGAATGACAGTCATCCAATGTGCTGTAATAGAAATAAGGCCATGCTCATAAATGTTTTTGCGTCCTCCCTCATCTTAAACGGCAGCGACTGCCACTGATGCACACACACACATGCACACACACATGCACACACACATGCACACACAACCAGATTAAGGTTTTCTAAGCAATAGTCTTCAATTTATAACATGAGAAGCATTGACTTTTTAGTTTAGGTGTCATTGTTATGCATCACATAGAACACACCCTAAACACATAAATCAATGATTCTCCCCTGATACAGAGATCTTTGTTACATCGCTCTGATTTAAAGTGGGATTTCTGCACAAACAAGAGTTCAATATAAACTGTTTACGAAACACAGCGGTGTGACTGGGATAGAGTTGTGTACTGTGTCTCTCTCTTACTCTTTCTGTATGTCTGTGTTTGTGTATGTTTGTCTGTTTGTGTGTTAATGGGATTTATTGGAGAAATCTTCTACTAAGTGGGAAGGCGCAGGGCTTTAGTGAAGTGATTTACTGTAGATCTGAGTGTGAGGGAGGAAGAACATTTGAGTGTACAGTGTACAGTGTGTGTGTGTGGGGGGGAGGGGTATAATAGAGTATTGGATTCAAGCATTGTTGACCAAGGCTTTTACCGTAGTTACCAGGGGGAGTGAATGGTGTCCTGTGCTGCAACAAATCATTCTTAATGGAACTAATGGAGTTTCTTATTCACTTGGTACTACGCTCTCCGTAGCCGATGTGAGTAAGACCTTTAAACAGGTTAACATTTATAAGGCCGCAGGGCTAGACGAATTACGAGGACGCTAACTCAGATCATGCGCTGACCAGCTGGCAAGTTTCTTCACTGGCATTTTCAACCTCTCTCTGACCCAGTCTTTAATACCTACATGTTTCAAGCAAACCACCATACTTCCTGTGCCCAAGAATGCCAAGGTAACCTGTCTAAATTACTATCGGCCCATAGCACTCACATCTGTAGCCATGAAATTCTTTGAAAGACTGGTCATGGTTCACATCAACACCATCATCCCAGACACCCTGGACCCATTCCAATTCGCATACCACTCCAACCAATCCACAGATGATGCAATCTCTATTGCACTCCACACTGGCCTTTCCCACTTGGACAAAAGGAACACCTATGTGAGAATGTTGTTCATTGACTACAGCTCAGAGTTCAACACCATAGTGCCCTCCAAGCTCATCACTAAGCTAAGGTCCCTGGGACTGAACACATCCCTCTGCAGCTGGATCCTGGACTTCATGACGGGCCACCCCAGGTGGTGAGGGTAGGCAACAACACATCTGCCACGCTGACCCTCAACACTAAGGATCTATCATGGTCCAAACACACCAACACAGCTGTGAAGGGGGACAACATTGCCTCTTCCTCTTCAGGAGGCTGAAAAGATTTGGGCCCACAGATCCTCAAAAGGTTATACAGCTGCACCATCGAGAGCATCTTGACTAGCTGAATCATCGCTTGGTATGGAAACTGCTTGGAAAACCGACTGCAAGGTGCTACAGAGGGTAGTGCGTACGGGGCCGAGCTCCCTGCCATCAAGGACTTGTATAATAGGCGGTGTCAAAGGAAGGCCCAAAAAATTGTCAAAGACTCCAGCCATCCAAGCCACAGACTGCTCTCTCTGCTACCACACGACAAGCGGTACCAATGCATCAAGTCTGGAATCAACAGGACCCTGAACAGCTTCTGTCCCCAAGTCATAAGACTTTTTAACAAAACTCCTAAAAAGATAATCAAATGGCTACCCGGACTAATTGACCCTTTTTTGCACTGACTATATGCACAAACACTGGACTCTACCCAGACACTCACACATACTTGACACCCCAACACACACACTTTCACTCTCACCACATACGCTGCTGCTGCTGTCTATTATCTAATCCTCTTGCCTAGTCACTTTACCTCTATCTATAAGTACACTACACAGCTACCCCAATTATTTTGGACATCGGTACTGGTACTCCTTGTATATAGCCATTATTTTTACTTGTTAAATGTATTTGTTTTTCACTGTGTATTTACGAAGCATGTGACAAATAAAATGTGATTTGATGTACTGTCCTATTGAAAGCTGTAACGGCAGATTTCCTCCTCTTCGTCTGAAGAGGAGGTGTAGGGATCGGACCAAGACGCAGAGTGGAAAGTGTCCATAATTTATTATAAAATAAACTGAACACTACAATGAAACAAATTAACAAATAGAATCCAACCGAAAACAGTCCCGTGTGGCACGAATACTAACACGAAAGACAAACACCCACAAACACACACGTGAACCCCGGCTGCCTAAGTATGATTCTCAATCAGGGACAACGATTGACAGCTGCCTCTGATTGAGAATCATACCAGGCCGAACACACAAAACCCCAACATAGAAAACAACACATAGACAACCCACCCAACTCATGCCCTGACCATACTAAATAAATACAAAACAAGAGAAAACAGGTCAGGAACGTGACATAACCCCCCCCTCAAGGTGCGAACTCCGGGCGCACCACCTAAAACTCTAGGGGAGGGTCTGGGTGGGCGTCTGTCCGCGGTGGCAGCTCTGGCGCGGGACGTGGACCCCACCTTAACAATGTCTTTGTCCGCCTCCTTACTCGCCCCCGTGGCCTCCTCCTAACAACCACCCTCCATGTCAATCCCACTATACCAAAGGGCAGCACCGGACTGAGGGGCAGCACCGGACTGAGGGGCAGCACCGGACTGAGGGGCAGCACCGGACTGAGGGGCAGATCCTGGCTGGCTGGCTCTGGCGGATCCTGGCTAGCTGGCTCCGGCGGATCCTGGCTGGCTGGCTCCGGCGGATCCTGGCTGGACAGTTCTGGCTGGTCCTGGCTGGCGGGCTCTGGCGGATCCTGGCTGGCGGGCTCTGGCGGATCCTGGCTGGCCGGCTCTAGCGGATCCTGGCTGGCCGGCTCTGGCTGGTCCTGGCTGGACGGCTCTGGCTGGTCCTGGCTGGACGGCTCTGGCTGGTCCTGGCTGGACGGCTCTGGCTGGTCCTGGCTGGACGGCTCTGGCTGGTCCTGGCTGGACGGCTCTGGCTGGTCCTGGCTGGACGGCTCTGGCGGATCCTGGCTGGACGGCTCTGGCGGATCCTGGCTGGCCGGCTCTGGCGGATCCTGGCTGGCTGGCTCTGGCGGATCCTGGCTGCTCCTGGCTGGCTGACGGCACTGGCTGCTCCTGTCTGGCGGACGGCACTGGCTGCTCCTGTCTGGCGGACGGCACTGGCTGCTCCTGTCTGGCGGACGGCACTGGCTGCTCCTGTCTGGCGGACGGCTCTGGCTGCTCCTGTCTGGCGGACGGCTCTGGCTGCTCAACACAGACGGGCAGCTCTGACGGCTCGGGACAGACGGGCAGCTCTGACGGCTCGGGACAGACGGGCAGCTCTGACGGCTCGGGACAGACGGGCAGCTCTGACGGCTCGGGACAGACGGGCAGCTCTGACAGCGCTGGGCAGGCAGGCAGTTCAGACTCTGGCTGCGCTGTAGAGGAGGAAGGCTCTGACAGCGCTGGACAGGTGGGAGCAACTGGAGAGAGAAAACGGAGAGACAGCCTGGTGCGGGGGGCTGCCACCGGAGGACTGGTACGTGGAGGTGGCACCAGAATTACCGGACCGTGAAGGAGGACACGCGCTCTTGAGCACCGAGCCTGCCCAACCTTACCAGGTTGAATGGTCCCCGTAGCCCTGCCAGTGCGGCGAGGTGGAATAGCCCGCACTGGGCTATGCTGGCGAACCGGGGACACCATTTGTAAGGCTGGTGCCATGTACGCCGGCCTGAGGAGACGCACTGGAGGCCAGATGCGTTGGGCCGGCTTCATGACACCCGGCTCGATGCCCAACCTAGCCCTACCAGTGCGGCGAGGTGGAATAGCCCGCACTGGGCTAAGCACGCGTACTGGGGACACCGTGCGCTCCACCGCATAACACGGTGTCTGACCAGTACGACGCCCTCTCACTCCACGGTAAGCACGGGGAGTTGGCTCAGGTCTCCTACCCGGCTTTGCCACACTCCGCGTGTGCCCCCCCCCCAAGAAATTTTTGGGTCTGACTCTCGGGCTCCCAACCGCGTCGCCGCGCTGCCTCCTCATACCAGCGCCTCTCTGCCTTCGCTGCCTCCAACTCTGCCTTGGGACGGCGATATTCCCCTGGCTGAGCCCAGGGTCCTTTGCCTTCCAGGATCTCTTCCCAAGTCCAGGAGTCCTGGGTTTTTGGCCGCTGCTGCTGCTGCTGTTGCTGCCCTTTTCAACTCCGCTTGGTCCTTTGGTGGTGGGTGTTTCTGTAACGGCAGATTTCCTCCTCTTCGTCTGAAGAGGAGGTGTAGGGATCGGACCAAGACGCAGAGTGGAAAGTGTCCATAATTTATTATAAAATAAACTGAACACTACAATGAAACAAATTAACCAATAGAATCCAACCGAAAACAGTCCCGTGTGGCACGAATACTAACACGAAAGACAAACACCCACAAACACACACGTGAACCCCGGCTGCCTAAGTATGATTCTCAATCAGGGACAACGATTGACAGCTGCCTCTGATTGAGAATCATACCAGGCCGAACACACAAAACCCCAACATAGAAAACAACACATAGACAACCCACCCAACTCACGCCCTGACCATACTAAATAAATACAAAACAAGAGAAAACAGGTCAGGAACGTGACAAAAGCCCTGTGACTGACCCCAGCCGATCTGTTTGACCCTATAGGCTCTCCGTACTATGATAACGTCCGACCCCTGTGCTACAGCGACTCAGACGCTGTGCTCCTCTGTTACGACATCAGCCGACCAGACTCAATTGATGGTGCACTGAAAAAGGTAAGGCCATTGTCATTGTGATCATCATTGCTGTTGTCAATTTCTTCTTCCTCCTCATCTTTGCCATCATCACAATCATCATGCACTTTACATCTGTGGTGATGATAAATTATAACAACCTCATGACAGCCATATGTCCATTTCGTTGCAGTGGAAGACAGAGATCCTGGATTTCTGCCCCAGCACACGCATCCTCCTGATAGGCTGTAAAACAGACCTGCGCACAGACGTGTGTACGCTCATGGAGCTGTCCAATCAGAAGCAGACACCCATCTCACATGAGCAGGTGAGTCTTACATATTGCTCTCTCTCTCTCTTTCTCTCTCTCTCTCTCTCTCTCTCTGTCTCTCTTTCTCTCTCTCTCTTTCGCTCTCATATACATATACAATCTCTCTCTTTCTCTCTCTTTGGTGTCTCGCTTCCTCCGTCTCACTCCTGTTCTTTCCCCTTCTTGTTGCAGGGTTCCTCCATGGCCAAGCAGCTAGGTGCGGAGGCCTACTTGGAGTGTTCGGCCTTCACCTCAGAGAAGAGCATCCACAGTGTGTTCCGTACTTCAGCCCTGGCCTGCATCAGCAAGCTACAGCCCTCCACCAAGACCAGCCCTGCCCGACGCCTCTCCAAGAGACTCCTTTTCCTGCCCAGCAAGTCTGACCTCCTCTCCTCCACCTTCGGCAAGGACAAGGCCAAGGGCTGCTCCATCATGTGAGGGAGGGGGAAGAACCCAGACTGGGGTGGCCAGAGATGCACTCCATTGAACAGTCCAGCGGGCAAAAGGGGGTGCAAGGTGGTAGAGGGGCAAGGGAATCGGAAGTAAGGGGGAGGGAAGGGGTTTCTTTAGAACCCCTCTGGCCTCCCCCAATGTCCTCCCCAGTCCCCACCCCCACTGACGCCCCACTTTTTAAAAAACATGGTTTACTCTGTATAGGATATACTGGTCCTCTTCATGATCACCCCCCCCCCCCACAAACACACACACACACACACGCACACAGACCCATACACAACTCGGGGCGGCAGGTAGCCGAATCCCTGAGCTGACAAGGTAAAAATCTGCAAGGCAGTTAACCCCCTGTTCCTCGGGCGCTGAAGAAGTGGATGTCGATTATGGCAGCCCCCCACACCTCTCTGATTCAGAGACTGAAAAATAAGTCTCCTTCATGTTCCACAATTGGTCACCTGAGATGACTCTCTGGAGTTGTCCTTCTTGTAGTGTGGCTGGCCATTATTGATGAGAGTACAGGATCAAGGCCTTTACAAAGATGGGTCTCTCATCCATACTTAGTGGAGAGTGTAAGACATGCAGATGTGGTAAAGGGTCTGGGAGGGTAGTGAGGGTTGGGTGTGGGTAGGATGGGTGAATTTGAGCCGAAACAACTAACAGGCTGGTCCTGTCCGAAGTAAGTTATTTTTCAATTTGTTTTGCGTTGAAATCTTTTAAGTATAAGGTGATTTATATTTTTCAGTTTTCTTCAAATTTGTAATCTGCTTTCTGCCCAGTCCTTTTTAATTGTAGTTGCTTTTTTTGTCATTGTTCTTGTACTCACTGAAGTCATCTTGTATTAGGAGCTGTCTACGACCCGGCTAATAGAGGACTTCATGATTTGCACAGACAGGGGCTCTGAGTTGTTTGGACTTACAAAACACTGGAATTTAAGGTGTTGCTTAGCAACTGTGTGAGCAGGGGGAAAAGTCAGCAGAATTGTGATGATGGGTGCAGTTTCTGGCTCTGGGAGAAAAGAAAGAGGGCTCTCCAACTGTGCGTCTCACCTTTCATTTGTAGCATGAGACCACTGCTGGACATTTCAGTTAGTAGAGCACTGCTGAAAAACATCTGAAAAATATCTGAAAAACTCATTTGAAGCCTCCGAACTCAGTGGCAGCTCAGTGGCTTGTGTCAGAACAAAAAAAGCAATTTGAGTACCTTTTATAACCTGAGTTCCCAGCAGTGAGTGAATAAGCTCCAAATCTGCCTGGAGTGACTGAAACACTGTTCAGAAAAAAGTCAATTTGACTGGATATACAGCCGTCATAATGTTTCTGCTCCCACTCCTTTGCGAAGAACAGACCATGTCTGGTTGTACATATCCTGCTTTATATGCCATTTATAAAGCTCCAAAAATAATGTTGTTGGAACAAAACACAGTGTTTGTGTTAAGTAAAATGGCTTCAACTTAATTCATTAATGAAATACTGTGTTGCTCAATGTTGTCGTTTTATTTTTGACTGTACATTTTTGGGGGGGGATTCTTAATTTGAATGGACACAGAATTTTTTTTCTGTCCATACGTTTTCTCTTTGGTTCTGAATAAAGCTCGACTTTGTTCATCATATTCTCAGATGTCTGAGTTTTTGTGGAGTACAGGTTTGGTGGGCCATAAGGGGAAAAGCAACATCTATAAGTTGTGAATGTTTATGAGGCATTAACATATGAAGGTGACTTAAAGTGTTATCAACATACAGTATGAAACTTAAACAGATGGCTTCACCCTCAATAGCACAACCACACTCCCTGTGATGAGTGACACTCTAGGGCCCTATCAGCACTACCAACTCATCAAGCTCTTATCTAACTTCTGTAGAGGAGTCGTTGGGTGAAATATCCTCATTTAACTAAGCATTATGATGAGTACTGTACATACTTGGTTGGTTGAAGTTATTGAAAATGTTGCAGTAAAACGTGAGCCATATAGAATAACTTGAGCGTTAAGAGCCATTCACAGATATAGATTACCTCTTACCTTTGGACAGACTGAGATATTGATAATGGGTTTTACACACGTACTAGGACAAGACAGATCAGTCTAATGGTACCAGAGCATAAGTGATCAAATTGCTGAGGGATGTTGTAATTTAGTCTACATTAAATGCTCAATTTTAATCATTATAAGCTCAGAAAGACATAATTTGCCCATTAGAATGTTGACAGGGAGGGTTATTACATTACTGCAGCACATCCACCTGCAGTGAAATCTCTTCACTAAATGCTCTGCTATACTGTGATGACTGACACATACTGTAGCTGCCCTAAGTATGATTGCAGCTTAGTAACATGAGGTTTGGTAAATAGAAAAGTATATTGATGCGTTGTATTTCAACTTTACTTTGAGCTATGATGTAGGCTAAATTGCAGTTAATCATTGTGTGTCTTTAAGTTATATCAAAGTGGTGTTGGATCAACAAAGCTTGCTTCAATGTTCTTACAGTGAAAGAACGTAGAATCGATGATATACTGTAGCTCATTGTGAGGTTTGTCTTCGAAGAAGCCTGACATGGTTATTTTATCCCTGGTTCAAGGGTACAATGTAATAATCTGCTTCTGTATGTTTGGCTGTTGAGTCTACTGCTATGATTCAACAGCAGAACATTATTTGAAAATTGAAATGGTGGAAACTAAATGTAAACAAAATGTGTATAGCTGATATTTCTGTCAAAAACAGACTGGACACATGCAACTGAAGCGTGAATATAGCCTTGGGGACACCCCTCCCCCAAAACATACACACACAACCAACCTGGGTGATGCCTCTGGAGAAGGGGGTTGGGTATTTTAGTCATGTACCATTACCCTGTATTAGGTATGAAGGTAAGACCCAGATGCAGACAACGTCGAATTAACAATGGTTTAATAATCCAACAGGGGCAGGCAATAGACAGGTCAAGGCAGGCAGGGGTCAGTAAACCAGAGGTGGGGCAACGGTACTGGACGGCAGGCAGGCTCAGGCTAGACAGAGGTCAATAATCCAGAGTTCGGGCAATGGTACAAGTCGGCAGGCAGGCTCAGGGGCAGGCAGGGGGGTCAGGCAGGTAGGCTCAGAGTCAGGACAGGCAAGGGTCAAAATCAGGAGGGCGAGAAAAAAGCTTGACTGGGAAAAGCAGGAGCTGAGAAAAACCTCTGGTTGACTTGACAAACAAGCCGAACTGGCAAAAGACAAACAGAGAACACAGGTATAAATACACAGGGGATAATGGGGAAGATAGGCGACACCTGGAGGGGGGTGGTGACAATCACAAAGACAGGTGAAACAGATCAGGGTGTGACACCCTGTGGTAATGCCCACAGAAGAAGTGACCTATTGGACAAACCCAGCACTAAAAACCATCCAAGCATCTCTGAACTGCCCTGATCAGCTCTCTCTCTCGCTCGCTCATGCTCTCTCTCACTCTCTCTCTCGCTCTCTTTTTCTCTCACTCAATTCAATTAAATTTAAGGGCTTTTTGGCATGGGAAACATATGTTGAGATTGCCTAAGCAAGTGAAGTAGATAATAAACAAAAGTGAAATAAACAATACAAATTAACAGTAAACATGACATTCACAGACGTTCCGAAAGAATACAGACATTTCAAATGTCATATTATGTCCATATACAGTGTTGTAACAATGTGCAAAGAGTTAAAGTACAAAAGGGAAAATAAATAAACATAAATATGGGTTGTATTTACAATGGTGTTTGTTCTTCACTGGTTGGCCTTTTCTTGTGGCAATAGGTCACAAATATTGCTGCTGTGATGGTACACTGTGGTATTTCACCCAGTAGATATGGGAGTTTATCAACGTTGAGTTTGTTTTCGAATTCTTTGTGGATCTGTGTAATCTGAGGGAAATATGTGTCTTTAATATGATTATACATTTGGCAGGAGGTTACGAAGCGCAGCTCAGTTTCCACCTGATTTTGTGGCCAGTGTGCACATAGCCTGTCTTCTCTTGAGAGCAATGTCTGCCTACGGCGGCCTTTCTCAATAGCAAGGCTAAGGTTTACTGAGTCTGTACATAGTCAAAGCTTTCCTTAAGTTTGCGTCAGTCACAGTGGTCAGGTATTCTGCCACTGTGTACTCTCTGTTTAGGGCCAACTAGCATTGTAGTATGTTATGTTTTGTTAATTCTTTCCAATGTGTCAAGTAATTATCTTTTGTTTTCTCATGATTTGGTTGGGTCTAATTGTGTTGCTGTCCTGGGGCTCTGTGGGGTCTGTTTGTGCTTGTGAACAGTGCCCCAGGACCAGCTTGCTTCGGGGACTCTTCTCCAGGTTCATCTCTCTGTAGGTGATGGCTTTGTTATGGAAGGTTTGTGAATCACTTCCTTTTAGGTGGTTGTAGAAGTTAACGTCTCTTTTCTGGATTTTGCATTATTTGGTGTTTTACGTTGTACACGGAGGATATTTTTGCAGAATTCTGCTTGCAGAGTCTCAATTTGGTATTTGTCCCATTTTGTGAATTCTTGGTTGGTGAGCGGACCCCAGACCTCACAACCATGAAGGGCAACAGGCTCTATAACTGATTCAAGTATTTTTTAGCCAGATCCTAATTGGTATGTCAAATTTTATGTTCCTTTTGATGGCATAGAAGGCTCTTCTTGCTTTGTCTCTCAGCTCGTTTACAGCTTTGTGGAAGTTACCTGTGGCGCTGATGTTTAGGTCGAGGTATGTATAGTTTTTTGTGTGCTCTAGGGCAACGGTGTCTAGATGGACTTTGTATTTGTGGTCCTGGTGACTGGACCTTTTTTGGAACACCATTATTTTTGTTTTACTGAAATGTACTGTCAGGGCCCAAGTCTGACAGAATCTGTGCAGAAGATCTAGGTGCTGCTGTAGGCCCTCCTTGGTTGGTGACAGAAGCACCAGACCATCAGCAAATAGTAGACATTTGACTTCAGATTCTAGTAGGGTGAGGCCGGGTGCTGCAGACTGTTCTAGTCCCCTCGCTAATTTGTTGGTATATATGTTGAAGAGGGGGGGGCTTAAACTGCATCCCTTTCTCACCCCATGGCCCTGTCTGTGGGAAGAAATGTGTGTGTTTGTGTACATGGATTTTATAATGTTGTATGTTTTTGTCGTAATTTGGTAAAAAGCCAATTTGACATTTGCTCAGTACATTGTTTTCACTGAGGAAATGAACTAGTCTGCTGTTAATGATAATGCAGAGGACACACACACACACCGCCTCTATCAGACATGGCACAGAGACGGCAGGAGAGTGAGAAAGGAGGCAAGGAAGGGGAGTCAGAGCTATGCTGCCTGATGACTGATGAGCTGTCTGCACCCAGTGACACACACACACACGCACGCACCCACCCACGCACGCACGCGCGCGCACGCACACACACACACACACACACACACACACACACACACACACACACACACACACACACACACACACACACACACACACACACACACACACACACACACACACACACACACACACACACACACACACACACACAAAGCCTCCCCCTGAGCGAGCGCTACTGCGACCGCTGTGACAATGCCATAACTCCTGTCTCCTAAATGGGTCTCTATGACACAGGCTCAGTAGAGCGAGGAGGGGGAACTGACGTTTGTGTCTGTACCCTCTGAGCATCTGTCTCACCATGTTTCCATCCTAGTGTATGCGTGTGAATGTGTATGTGCCTGCGTGCATGCACATAGTATGTTTGTGTATGTGTCATTGGGTGTTTGCCTATTTCTCCCTGCTTCATCGATGTGTGTGTGTGTGTGTGTGTGTGTGTGTGTGTGTGTGTTTGTTTATTTCTACATCTGTATGTCTGTTGATTTGTATCTACATGTTTGCGTGTGTGCAGGTCTGCTTGTCTACACCAATTTAATATCCCCAGCTAGTAAGATAGAGCGACACACAGAAGCGTAACAAGAAATAAAGAGGCGCACTCACCTTCTAGGGTCACATAGGACTTCATCTAAATGAACCTCTGTCATGACATCCCATAGATATCGGTTTGATTTCTCTATCCAGAGCTATTTTGATGTAATGAGATCAGGCAGCCCTGTAGCATCAGTCTGTGCATGGCTGTGTGCTCTGGGCTGCCCAATGAAGCACATAGACTTCCCCAGACAGCATACACCAAGGCTTTTCTGTAGGCCCCGCACCCGCAGGACAGAGCCATATAAATATGAACTATATTCAACGATATTAGCATACTTCATATTATCACAATCAAACCAAATTTGAACAGCATTTATGGTAAAATGTCATCCACTGACAGTACATCACTTCTATTATTACCATGCTCTTATTATTCAATCATTCTTCTCTGTCTGGTTTATCTTGTATTGCTCATCGTTAGCTATATTATGGTGATAGTAATTGGAGCAGTGGGATGAGAGTTAGCAATAGTGGTTATTAGAATGTGTGCTATGGCCTGAACCCTGCATCATCGTCTCGTACCCATGTGTTTGTACGTTCAGTCCTACGGGGTTCCTTTTATCTGTTTGCATGTGTGTGTGCATCTCTGTCCTGTGTATACCACTAAGCAGTTTATGTTGTGTACTCCGCATATCTCCCATTCCCATGTGTAGCCGACAGAAGTGAGCAGCAGCGGCCCTGTTGGCTCACACATGCCTGCACTCTGTTCACGCCTGCTGGATTGATGTCCTCCTATGTGACCCCCAGGCAAACCCTCTCTCTCTGCCCTACTACAGAGACCCCATAAGTTTACCCATCCTGCCCCCCCATCACCTTGCCATCCTCCCCCTCCCCCAGTTTGGCATGCCCCGCAGGCATGTTCACAGTGAATGCACTTATTTAGCCGTTTAATTAGACAACCAAGCTTGGCATCAGGGTATAAGGGGTGGGGGTTGGAGCACTGGGCGTGTTGGGGGTGGGGGGTTTTGTATGTGGGAAGGGAATGAGGGCAGGAGGTTGATGTTGGAGGTTTTAGGTGTATAGATATATGGAGGTCAGGTCAAGTAACTGTGGCTCATCTTCTGATTGCAGGTTTTGTTTTGTCTAGTTTGCATCATAGTCCTCATTTTCCCTTAAACAATATAATGGCTTATCTTTCCTGCATTCCCTTGACTCAAGACAAATGTAGGTTCAAATGAATTGATCAGCAATCCACCATTTGTGTGCGTTTCAAAGTACAAAAAAAATATTAAACTATTGGATGATTTTGCAACCAAAATTAACCTCTACGGAATCGGTGTCCCCCCCACGGGACGGTTAAGCTAACGTAGGCTAATGTGATTAGCATGAGGTTGTAAGTAACCAAGAATTTCCCCAGGACATATACATATCTGATATGGGCAGAAAGCTTAAATTATTTTAATCTAACTGCACTGTCCAATTTACAGTAGCTATTACAGTGAAATAATACCATGCTATTGTTTGAGGAGAGTGCACAATTATGAACTTGAAAATGTATTAATAAACCAATTAGGCTCATTTGGGCAGTCTTGATACAACATTTTGAACAGATATGCAATGGTTCATTGGATCAGTCAAAAACTTTGCACATACACTGATGCCATCTAGTGGCCAAAATCTAAATTGCACCTAGGCTGGAATAATACATTATGGCCTTTGTCTTGCATTTAAAAGGTGTATTATTTTTTACCAGATCTGATGTGTTATATTCTCCTACATTCATTTCACATTTCCACAAACTTCAAAGTGTTTCCTTTCAAAAGGTATCAAGAATATGCATATCCTTGCTTCAGGTCCTGAGCTACAGGCAGTTAGATTTGGGTATGTCATTTTAGGCGAAAATTGAAAAAAAGTGTCGGATTCTTAAGAGGTTTAACACTAAGCAACACTACATCACCCTATACAACCAATCATTGATGTCCTCTGGTTCAAAAGCATATAGTATTGACGTGCACCGAACTAATGCACCGAACGATCCTGCAAAATGACCAATGATCCCACAGGGCAGACCATGTACCATAACAGAGGTGAATTAAGCTTTCTGGATAAACAGAAGCTAATTAGGTCAGTTAGAATTCCCAATCGCATTCGAATATTCATGGAGAGTCACCTGTGTGCTATCCAGTTCATGCCAGTTCTTGTGTTGGCTACTCACTACTCTCACTGTAGCATACAATACATACTGTAGAACAGACAACTGCAGCTACCCTGTAGCTGCAGGATGCCAACAGTGTACACTGCACAACAAATTGTCCACTCTGCTGTTTGATGATTATATGCCCTTGAAAAAGACTGAGCCCTCTGCCAAGATGTATGAACTCTGGACATTTCTCTGGGAATGAGGCATTCCTTCCTCACACAGGAGAAGCAGGAAGGAACATCCATCCAGTAAGAACACACGGTATCAGGTTGATGATATAGCTTGTGGGAGACTTTATTTAATTTTCACTCCGTACTTATTATGATTTAGTCAGGAGCAAGCAAAGAACATTACATTTTCTCTCAAATCTCTCTTTGTCAGAGAATATATTTTGTGGCAAGAACTAGGTTGTCATAGCAACAGTAGGATTGTAGGAATGTGTGTGTGTCTGCTGAGATTTTTCATACACTAAAAAATGCACAATCATGTCGTTGACCTTGATGTGTCCATACATTCTTTTGTGAGGAAATCCTTCACATTGAAATCCTTCACCTTCACCTTTTGTCACTACCTACAGAGCCTATATTCCATTACACTTAAAATGTCGATACATAGCGTTTGGTAGATGTACATAGCTTTGTTTTACAACAGTGACACTGAAGCGGCGTATGAATATGGAGATACAGTATTAATAACCCCATCTACACTTGTGCCTCATTTTCACCTTTTATTACTTCTCCTCTTTTGTCCACAGATGAGAAAAGACTAAACAAAATTCAGAGAGAGAAAGATTCTCATTAACCGCCTTACCCCATATTCATAACAGGATCCACCGTTACTATGCAACCTAGTGAACAACCATTGTATAATTCACCCTTTGTATTTGTCAGTTTCACCCCTGGTTAGCATCAACTTTGATCTGCCTCCATGCTGATATAGTTTCCCCACCATAGCTGCTCCACACCTCTCTCTCAACCTCCCCTGGAGCCAAAGACAGGCCCAGAATAAGAATCAGCTCCTCTCTCATCTCAGTACCTGGCGAGGCTGTCTCCAAACTCTGTGTTTACCCTTGCACAGACTATAGTACATTTTGAGAGGCCTGATATGAAGAGTGTTACAGTACAGTGACATTGATACTCTGACATACCCTGCAAAAGCCATCAATTTCCTGTCACCTATACTAGCATTCTGTACTATGCCTTGCTGTTCCTGTCTGCTTGTGTGTGTGTCCTATGTGGGAGTGGCTGTGGGATTGAGGCTCCAAATGACAGATACAACAAATCATCCTTCAATCAATTCATCCAGATAAAATGACACTCAATCACAGAGAGAGCCATTCTCTTTTCAAAATCTGCTGACTACAGTGCAGAGACGGTAGGCAGAGGGTGGGGGGAATGGGGCATGTGGCTTTTAGTGAGATAGGGAGAGGCAGGCCCATGATTCTAGTGGCGGCTGCAAGGGACTGTACAGTGAGGGTAAAGGGGCGAACAATAACTCTAAGGACAAATGGGGGAGAGGTGAGGGGCAGCCAAGCATGAATTGGTTCTGAGAGAAACCCCTGCCATTCACTGACTGGAACCAGATCTACAGGCTCTACACTAACAGAGGGCTGATTAAATCTCACTTGGCGTAATAGAGCTGGGCTGTCTCTATTTCCCTCACCCTCCATCTGTCTCTACCACCTACCTGTTTCCTGATATTGCACATGAATGGGGAGCTAGAAGCCCTTTCAATATTAGGCGATACATAGTTAGGTGGAGATTTCCTTTTCTTTCATTGTTACCAAAGGCAAAGAGAAATATAGAAGGGGAATGCCACAAATTAATTCCAACCAACGTAAACCTAATTAATTGATATTCTATTGATAGAATGTTTCCGTTCTTTTCTCCGAAGCATTGTAATAAGATTACTCAAAGGGAGTGTTCCTCTCTCAAAGGAAGGGACACACAGATTATCAAACCATTGAACATTCTATTCTACCTATTATATTTGACCTATTCTATTTGACCTATTCTGTTTTACCTATTCTATTCTACCTATTATATTCTACCTACTTTATTCTATTCTACCTATTATATTCTATTCTACCTATTCTATTCTACCTATTCTATTTTACCTATTATGTTTTACCTATTCCATTCTACCTATTCTATTCTGCATATTATATTAAATTATATATATTCTATTCTATTCTATTGTACCTTTTCTATTGTACCTACTCTATTATATTCTACCTATTCTATTCTATCTATTCTATTTTACCTATTCTATTCTACCAATTCTATTCTACCAATTCTATTCCACATATTCTATTCTACCTATTCTATTCTACCTATTCTATTTTACCTATTCTATTTGACCTATTCTGTTTTACCTATTCTATTCTACCTATTTTACCTATTATATTCTACCTATTATATTCTACCTACTTTATTCTATTCTACCTATTCTATTCTATTCTACCTATTCTATTCTACCTATTCTGTTTTACCTATTCCATTCTACCTATTCTGTTTTACCTATTCTATTCTACCTATTCTATTTTACCTATTCTGTTTTACCTATTCTATTCTACCTATTCTATTTTACCTATTTGGTTTTACCTATTCTACCTATTATATTCTAGAACAATAGTGTTCTATTCTAGAACAATAGTGTAATGACGATGAAGAATTGTGAACATCAAAATAGCAGCTACAAGGAGGCAGCCAAGGCAAAAGCACATCGTCTTCCTTCTCAGCATTGTGCACGTGCTCTAAATAACTTAACTGGATAGTTTGCCTGTCAGTAAAGGGCGGGATGTGTGTTGATCCAGCTGCTATGATTGGATGGAGCAAAGTTGCCTCCATTGACTGGCTTCATACTTCACCTATCGCTTCTCATCTTATGTTTCAGTCTGATCATTTAGATTGCTGCTGCCTCCTGTTTTTGTGATGGGCATTCCGGCTCTTTTCAGTGAGCTGGCTCGTTTGGATCAGCTCACCAAGACGGGCCGACTCTTTTGGCTCCCAAACGGCTCTTTAAAAAAAGCTGTTTTGTATTTTTTCAAGTCAAACAGTTTGCGATAGTTTGACTATGATTGGTGTTAAAAAAATTCGAATTAAATTATTAAATGAAATCACACTCTACATTAACCACAATGTATTTAAAAATGCACTGGTTTGTTATGAAAAAGAATGCTATTAAACATTTGCATTTAAAGTATAACTTTAATATATATTAAAGTGCATATAAATCTAACCATTCAAAACAAATACAATCTGAACAGCATAATAAAATATTGGACCATATCAAAGAAAAATAAATAACAATTTGCAAAACTGCAGCATCCCACAAATTGAAATAAATGTAAAAAAAGAAGGATGCTATTACACATGTGCATTTAAAGTATAACTTTTTTAATGTATATAAACAAAGTGCATATAAATGTAACAATGTGCAAAACTGCAGCATCCCACTTAAAGCATTAACCTGGTCCCTCGTTTCTCTCTTCTTTATTGCCATGTTATAACCAGCAGCACACAGCCATGCTGACCATATTTTGCATTCAGATTTGCATTCAGAAATGCAAGCTGCCTCACTTTCGAGGGGCTGATGCGGTTTCTTCTCTCAGTAATTATTTGTCCCGTTTTCGAGAAGACCCTCTCAGAGGGAACGGATGTGGCCACTATGCAGAGTCTCCCTGTCATGACTTTAGTAAGCTGTGGGTAGACGGAGGCCTTGTTCTTCCACCAGCTCAGAGGATCTGCAGATCTTTGGAGGAGGGGCTCCTCCAAATAGGATCGGACCTCCATTATGGCATCTGCTGAGGGATTCCTTCGTGCTGCATCCCCAGTTGCTCTCTCGTCAAACAGCATCCAATCAGCAGATGTTTGTGGGACTACTGCAGGTGCTTCTGCTCTATCTGATCCCTCTTCTTCCTGGTGCCTGAGCCAGCTGACTGCTGGGGCTATCCCTCCCTGCTGCAGAGGTTAATCTTTGAAGAGCCTCATCAATCGCTCTGGCATCACTGAAGGCTAACTTCTTAAACTTGGGGTAAAGTGCAGCGGTTTCTGATAACACGTGATTATATTCCAGTCTGTGGAACTTTCTGTCCATTGATGAACATAGGGTGTCCATCAACTCTGTCACATGTCCTGTGGTTACATTTGCTTCTCTCTGGCGTCTGGCTGTGATTCGCTGCAGACCCTTACACAGGAGTATCATTTTTGAGGCTGTCACATAGCTGAAAAAAGAGAACAGTAACTTATTAGTTCAGGTTCATGTTTTGTCTACTGATATTACATTCTCATCTACTGCTCATATACATATATAATACTGGATAATGATTTAGTAATAACTGCTTACTGTACCGCTCTCCACTAATCTCCACAGTGACCTGCTCAAAGGGTTCCAGGACTCTGCACACCTCCTCCACCACCTCCCATTCCTCTTGGGTCAGAGCTTCAACAGGTGCATTGACAATGGCCAGGGTAGAGATTATGGTATCCTTTGACTCAAGAAACCGCTTCAACATATACAATGTTGAATTCCACCTTGTAGTGCAGTCTTGTTTAGGCCTCAGCTCAGGCATTCCCATCTGGCGTTATGTAGACTTTAGTTTTCCAGCACTTACTGTGCTCCTGTGGAAGTATTCCACAGCTGCTTTCACTTTGTCCACAGTGGGCTTCATCACCTTCAGAGCATCTCTTACAATCAGGTTGATTGTGTGGGAAAGACATGGATGATGAGTCCATTTAAAAATGGTTATGTTAGCTGCATTGTTGCTAACACAACAGACCACTTTTCCATCTACTTGCCATTCTCTGGCCACTTTAAAACAGTTCCTCTGCCAAGTTCTCTGAGGTGTGTCTGTCGCTGACCTCAAAGCAGTCCAGAAGACAGCTAGACATTGAAAAATCTGTGACATGTAACCGACATGTAAGAAGTGGTTACCCTTGACGTCCAGCAGTCAGTGGTAAGGCAAACTGCAGTAGCTTTTTGGACTCTTTCCCGCAATGAAGCCTGTGTGCTCTCGTACAGTTGTGGAATAAGTGATTTTGAAGGGGTTTTCCTGCTTGTAATTGTGTACATTGGATTTAGACTATTGCTATAATTTCTAAAACCTCTGTCCTCCACGATCGAAAATGGCTGGAAATCGGTGGTAATCATTTTAGCCAATGCAATATCAATTTGGCCTTGTTTTGCTACAGACATAGACTTTGGCATAAACTGGTCCATAGAAGACTTCGTTGCTGTGGGTCGCGGAGTAGGCCTACTTGACTGAGTGGATACATCAGGTATCCACTCAGTTGGTCCACTAGGTCCCGTGTGGCTCAGTTGGTAGAGCATGGCGCTTGCAACGCCAGGGTTGTGGGTTCGATTCCCACGGGGGACCAGTACAAAAAAAATAAATAATAATAATAATAAAAATAATAAATAAAAAAGTATGAAAGTATGTACTTGTAAGTCGCTCTGGATAAGAGCGTCTGCTAAATGACTTAAATGTAAATGTACATCTTCACGTGTGGAGGTGCTGGCTCCACCACTATCACTAGCAGGCCCGCTAGTTTCTCAAAGCTCCTTACAGCTAGTTTCACAGTTGGGTGCACAGTTCACATACGCCGGTGTAGGTTGTGCGTAGAACCGGCTTTATATGAGATTTTGTTTTGGCAAATTCTACACTGTGCTCTAACATTGTCTACATTATTAAAATGTATCCAAATGCCTCTGTGCTTCTGACTCATTTTCCAGCTGTTGTTTTCACAGCTGTCCTTCCTCTCTGTTCTTGGCTGCTCAGTGTGTGACTGTGAGTGAGTTGGCTCCGCCCTCCCTCACGCATCTTTGGTTCATTGGTTGACACTGCGTGTCTGATTGACAGGAACAACAGGTGAGGCTGTTAGTCTGAGCAGACAGTCAGAACGAATGTGTGTGCGCTTGAGCATTTAGGCCTATATTATTTTATTTATTTTTTCGTTCTTTGAATTAGCTAACTCTATTCATTTAAATCTTTTGATTATTAATATCTTAATTTGTATATATTTTTATTCTGATATGCGAGCCGTCTCCCAACGTTCACCTGGGAGGCTCATCATTACTGCTACTATGATAAATCAATAGGTGAAGACGTTTGCTAGCAAGCTATCAACGTGCATAATAGCTAACAAAGGAAGCAAGCGTATGGAAAGATGAAGAAACGCTGATGAGCATTCTGACTGAGTGACAGCAAACTTGCCTGCCAGCTGCAAGTTTTGAGTTCAGGAGTTCAGGACACACACGCTGCTCCTAATCTGCATATTCTTTGGCCTATAAACCTGTAGGAACATCTAGCTACTTAGGCATAATAAAAGACTAGCTTTTCCCTGCTAACTGGTTTCTGGCACGCATACACACACCCCCTCTGCTCCCATAATCATGGAGAAGAAGAGGCCTCTGAACCACAGTGTTGTTGTCAGTTTTGGACTCAAGCACTGCAACCTGATCACAGCTCTTAACTCTTCTCCATATAGAGCTTCTACAGAGGGGTCCTCTCTTTTTTAATCTATCTTTACCTTTATTTAACTTGGCAAGTCAGTTAAGAACAAATTCTTATTTTCAATGACAGCCTAGGAACAGTGGGTTAACTGCCTGTTCAGGGGTAGAACAACAGATTTGTACCTTGTCAGCTCAGGTATTTGAACTTGCAACCTTGCGGTTACTAGTCCAACGCTCTAACCACTAGGTTACCCTGCCACCTCAGGCACTACTGGGCCAGGCACTACACTGCAGCTGCCTGGCTGTTTGCTGCACTGACACACTTACTGAGACAGATTCATCACCAGACACAGAGCATGCAGAAGCAGGCAATCAAACATACATCAAACATACAGAATGAAAAACAAAACACCCACACTCACCATATTGAATTCACTGCATGAAATGATTAAGGTAAAAGAGACCCAAAAGGGTGCTGTTTAGGCGTGGTGACGAATGAAAATTCTGTGGCAGTGTTATCTTAACCTTATTTCTCTCTCCTTTTTCTCACCAGTTCTTGAGATGCTATTAAATAACAGCAAATCTCCACCCCTGCCACTCATGCTTGCTTGACCTGAAAACATTAATTTAAAAGCAGTACTGGGTTGGGATTTTCATCAAACACACAAAACCAATACTGCACTCTATTGGACATGTTGAGAATTACAATAGTGAGAAAAAAAACTTTTACTAGTAAAAGCCAATGAAACCAAATTAAAAGCCTCATAATAAAGACATCACAGAGATTGGTTCCCATAAGACTGGGAAGAAGACAAAGGAAACGGCCACTTTTAAATCTGGAGGCATCCCAAAAACCTTTTTGGCACCCTTTCATTTTATTAGTGCTTGTGGAATGTGGTATGAGAGTACTAAATTGATACAAGATCCTTGGTTATGCCATTCACATGGTAACAGGAGCTAGTGAAGAACTATAAAGTTACCTGTCTTTTGATGAAACTGGAGGTGGTGTCTGAGGACGTGCTGCCATCCGAACGTTTGAACCGACTTTTCCTCTTAGGCAACTTCCTGGGCAGCTTTGGCATAGGAGAGAGGGATGAGAAAGGAAAGAAAGAGATTGTGGCAAAGAGAGATGAGACAGGAATCAGACAGAAATCATATAAAAATACAGGGGGAAATAAAGGGTACAACAAAAGATGAGAACAAAGTTATGAAGCAAGAGAGAGGGACAATAATAACAAAGGGAAGGAGGAGGAGAAAGAGAGTAGTAAAGTAAAGGATGAAAGAGAAGTGAGAAAAGAACAGTGGTGTAAAGAACTTAAGTAAAAATACTTGAAAGTACTACTTAAGTCGTTTTTTTTGGGTATCTGTACTTTACTATTTATATTTTTGACAACTTTTACTTTTACTTCAATATATTCCTAAAGAAAATTATGTAATGTAGTTATGTAAAAAATATTTCATACCTCACATTTAGGGGGGCCACAAGTGGGTCCAAAATTGTTGTCACAGGGGCACTGCCCCCCCCCCCCCCCCCCCTAGAACCACTAGTGGTGTTGGAGCGTGCCCCTGGCTATCTGTAAATTAAAAAAAACATGAAAATTGTGCCATCTGGTTTGCTTAATATGATCCATTTTAAATTATTTATACTTTAACTTTTACTTTTGATACTTGAGTATATTTTTGCAATGACATTTACTTTTGATACTTAAGTTTATTTAAAACCAAAAAATACTTTTAGACTTTTACTCAAGTAGTATTTTACTGAGTATCTTTACTTTTACTCAAGTATGAAAATTGGTTACTTTTCCCACCACTGGAGAAGAAGAGAAGCGAGTGGAAGGGGAAGAGGGGATAGTCGATGGTACAAGATATCCGGCTTTGACAGCATTATTACAAACATGGGTGTCTCTTCACCCTGCAGCAGGCACGTCAGTGACGGAAGAGGAAGCGAGACATCCCACTCCTTCATTTTTTATGTTTCAATGGAAGTTAATGAACTAAGTAGACCAGACCCAGCTGCTATCGTATTGGTGTCTATGGGAGACACACACCCTGAAGTAGACAGGAAATTTAAAAAAAATTCAAAGATAAACAGCCTGAGTGAACTATTGTAACCACTTTCTCTTTAGGCACATTCACCAGTGTTATGGCTGCAGTGCAGAGCTATAGATTGATAGGTTTCACCTAGACTATTATGCTTTCTTGAAATGAATAGCTTCATTAAATTAATATATTAGTGGCTTCAGTATATATTAATACGTTTTATCATGTACAGTACATGTTAACTCATGCATTTCTAAAGATAGAGACTAGAACAAGCCTAGTGTCACGATCGTCGTAAAGAGGAGACCAAGGCGCAGCGTGAGTAGAGTTCCACATAATTTTAATCGACTGAAACTCACCTAACAAAACAACAAACAAAACGTGACGCTACATGTGTGCACTCAGGCAACTCAATGTAGACAAGATCCCACAACACAAACGAGGAAAATGGCTACCTAAATATGATCCCCAATCAGAGACAATGATAAACAGCTGTCTCTGATTGGGAACCATATCAGGCCAACATAGACATACAAACCCCATAGACATACAACAACCCTAGACATACAAAAACCCTAGACATACAAAACTAGCGTACCCAGCCTAGTCACACCTTGACCTAACCAAAATATATAGAAAAACAGAGATATCTAAGGTCAGGGCGTGACACCTAGTGCATCCTCAAATCTTCAAATAGCTACATTTCTCAAATCATACTATATTGAATGGTGTTGTTCTGGCTGGATATATGTAATTACTATCTGGCTAATAATAAGTGTCTAGTAGCCTACTGGATGATACAGTGCCTTCAGAAAGTATTCACACCCCTTGACTTTTTCCACAATTTGTTGTGTTACAAAGTGGGATTAAAATTGATTTAACTGTCATTTTTAGTCAACAATCTACACAAAATACTCTGTAATGTCAAAGTGGAAGAAAAATACTAACATTTATTTTAAAAAAATATGAAAATAAAACACTAATATATCTTAATTAGATAAGAATTCACTCCCCTGAGGCAATACATGTTAGAAACATATTTGGCAGCGATTACAGCTGTGAGTCTTTTTGGGTAAGTCTCTAAGAGTTTTGTACACCTGGATTGTAAAATATTTGCCCATTATTCTTTTAAAAATTCTCCAAGCTCTGTAAAGTTGGTTATTGATTATTGCTAGAAAGCTATTTTCAAGTCTCGTCATATATTTTCAATTATATTTAAGTCAAAACTGTAACTAGGCCACTCAAGAACATTCAATGTTGTATTTGGTAAGCAACTCCAGTGTAGATTTGGCATTGAGTTTTAGGCTATTGTCCTGCTGAAAGGTGAATTCATCTCCCATTGTCTGTTGGAAAGAATACTGAAACAGGTTTTCCTCTAGGATTTTGCCTGTGCTAAGCTGTATTCCATTTATTTTTATCCAAAAAAACTCAAGCATACCCATAGCATGATGCAGCTACCACCATGCTTACAAATGGTGTTGTGTTGGATTTGCCCCAAACATAACACTTTGCATTCAGAACAAAACATTTATTTCTTTGCCACATTTTTTGCAATAGTACTTACCTTGTTGCAAACAGGATGCATGTTTTGGAATATTTGTATTCTGTACAGACTTCCTTATTTTCACTATGTCATTTAGGTTAGTATTGTGGAGTAACTACAATGATGTTGATCCCTCCTCATTTTTTCATATCACCACCATTAAATTGTAACTGTTTTAAAATCACCATTTGTCTCATGGTGAAATCCCTGAGCAGTTTCCTTCCTCTCTGGCAACTGTGTTAGGAAGGACGCCTGTATCTTTGAAGTGACTGGGCATATTGATACACCATTCAAAGCCTAATTAATAACTTCACCATGCTCAAAGGGATATTCAGCGTCTGCTTTTTTTTCTACACATCTACCAATCGGTGCCCTTCTTTGCGAGGCATTGAAAAACCCCCCCTGGTCTTCGTGGTTGAATCTGTGCTTGAAATTCACTACTTGATTCTGGGACCTTACAGATAGTTGAAATTGAGGGGTATAGAGATGGGGTAGTTACTCAAAAATCATGTCAGCCACTATTATTGAACACAGACTGAGTCCATGCAACTTATTATGTGATTTGCTAAGCACAATTTTACTTCAGAACTTATTTAGGCTTGCCATAATAAAAAGGTTGAATACTTATTGACTCAAGACATGTCAGCATTTCATTATTATTATAATATTTTTTTAATGAATTTCCACTGTGACATTTTGGAGTATTGTGTGTAGATCAGTGACACAAAATCTCAATTTAATCAACTCAATTTGAAAAAAACAAACAAATGTAAATCAAAACTAGACGTTAAAATTAAGTCTGTGCCCAGTGGGCTGTGATTGCAAGCTTGGCATTTTAGTGGAGGTCCGTTTTTTTGGCCTGAAAATGGACATGCATTCACTATACAGAATATGGACAAACTGTTAAACATAATATTCCACTGTAGGCCAATGAATCCCCAAAGCCTCTTTAATATCAAAACCAGATGGTAGAGTGCTTTTGCAATGGCGTTTTAATAAAAGCGCTCGCAGACATAGGATACAAGGGCTACAGGTGAGCTAAACTATTCCAACATACGCATGTCAAGTGCTTGATATTTACGGTTTCTTTCCAGCTACAGATGAGACGTTAAAACAGTGAAATATAAGACACATGATAATATTGATCTGTTTTGGTTGAGTACAACGCATTGTATGCAGAGATTAAGCAGGAAATGTATTGAAATAAATAATAAAACACCATTGCACAATGCTTAGATAATCAGAGGCCTGAATTTCGGGTTAGAAATCAGTGAGTGAAGAACCCACTTCAGCAATGGACATTGTATCAAATTATCTTGTCTACTTTGTCTCTGTAAAGACAATTAAATTGCCTAGATAAATGATAAAGTTAAACGGATAACATATTGTATCGTGAGGCCAATTGCTTATACTGCTATATAGTCATCAATCGGCAGTTTAACTGGCGTAGGTAGAAAGTAATGCCAAGGCTGTACGGTTTTATTTAAACAACAAGTAGCAAGATGTTCACCATCATTTTTAAGCTATACTTTGCTGAGTGCCATGCATCCAAAAAGAAGAGAGAGAGCCTTACCTGGAAATTGTAAGACTGTGAGCCTGTTCTGACACCAGACAGTGGGTCTGCGGACGATTTGGACATTTTGACTTGCACCATCTATTTGAGAGCGCAGGGATGCGGGATGCACACAGACATTGGTTATTGGAAGAAGCCCTGATACCAAATACATGTGCAGTAAGAGGAAGGGTGTACCGTAGTAAAATAGTGTGAGGTTGTAAGGGCGATTGCTCTACATGGATGTATGATAAGCAAAATATATTTTATGCATCAAGGAATAAAAAAAAATATTACTATAAAAAAGATATCGAGTCAAGATGTTTACTATAGTAGACGATAAGCTCTCAGTTGCAGTCGATCGAGCATCCCAGTAGCCTGTATTTTCGTCGCATCCTCTCTCTTTCTCTGCACGCGCTTTGAGGGGGTCTTGCTGGTTTACAGAAGGCGGTTTAATTGGCATCACGACTAATCCGTACAGAAATGAAATGTTTCTGTTTTTCAAGGTGGTATTATACATTTGTGCAAATTATATTTTTTAATAAAAAACATCATACATATTGTTTTATTACAATTTCAATACTGTATAAAGGCTTGGCGTTTCCTATGTGATTATGGTTGAATGATGGGTTTCGTAATTTAAAATACCCTCTAAACTACAGTGATCTAGAAAGCCCTACAGGTCAGGGGGATACTGTGGACAGGTGTGACATACATTTTTTATATTTATGTTTGAGTTAGTTACAGGTATTTTATTTGGTAAAATAACCACCAACGTTTCGGCATCACTGTGCCTTCTTCAGGGTAATGTCATGAATGCTTGAACCAGGTTAAGTAGACAAACAGTGCAATTAGTGCAACCAATGACAATAGTGAGGGGTGTGTCATAATTGCCAGGTTGATCAGAACGAATTGAGAGAAACAGTTAAAAGACAATAGCCCATAGCATATTTTATATATTATGCCATTGTTAGCATTTGCATTAGGATAACATTAGCATCAACAAACATTATTGTTTCATTTAATTTCACCTATGTATTTAAATATTTCCAATTTCATTAAAAAACATTTTTTACATGTCATCTTTTGGTTCAACCATAATGCATAATAAGCATGAACAGGGGGAACATATTGTGTGTATGCTGATAGCTGTAGAAAGAATACATTAATGTACAAGACCTCTTCACAGAAAATATAATTGGTCATAAGAAGGGCCTGAGATTAAAGTCAATATTCAGACCACTAGGGGTCAATGTTTTTAAATAGAATATCCAGTAGGCCTCCCTCTGTCAATAACTACTTAATCTTTGAGTCAGACTTTTTCCTTCAAAATCTGGGAGTAGCCATGGGCTCCCCATTTGCACCCAACTATGCAAACCTGTATGTGGGACAATTTGAGGAAGCACTCATTTACAAAACAGAGACACTCTAAAATGTTCCTATGGAAGAGATACATAGATGATGTCTTTGTGCTCTGGGAAGGAAATCAGCAGGAATTCAATTAATTCCAAACTCTGCTAAACGAGAGCTCTGAATATCTCAAATTCACCATGCAGACTGATGAGAGAAATATAAACTACCTGGATTTATGGATCCTCAAAGAGAATGATGCATTACATACATACTTATACGTAAAGCCCACAGACCGCAGTACCCTGCTACGTGGGGATAGTATGCATCCCTTTTCCCTCAAGAATGGTCTACCATATAGCCAGTTATGCAGGGTTAAACTAATCGGTGGTCACCAGTCCTATTTTGACAGCAATGCTAAGAAAATGACAGATACTTTCAAAATGAGAGGCGACAAGGACAAAACTCTTAATGCTGGAACGATGAAAATATCTCAAAAACCAAGAGAGGAATTACTAAAAACTAAACCAAAGAAGAAAAACAACGCAAAGTGTTTTGCACTAAGTACACCAAGTGTTCAGAGAAAATGAAAGCAATCCTGAAAAAGCACTGGCATATTTTGCAATAATACAAAACAATTGCACACCTCTTCAATGAACGCCCACTGGTGGTCTATAAGTATGGTCACAATGTTGGGGTAGCTTAGGGATATCTGACCTGCCCCCTGAGCCCACTCAGACACTCTTGACACCCATTCCAAATGGGAACTACAAATGTGGCTCATTGCGCACAACGCAATAGCACTACAAAAACATCCTTCTTCAGACACCCACATCAGGTCTAAAAATCCCTGTTAGGGGTATCATCTCATAAAAGACAGAGGGAGTAATCTCATCACCTGTACATGTGGGAAAGCCTATGTAGGACAAAAGAAAAGACAATTAAAACAATGCATAGCTGAACACCGCAGCTCAATCATGTGTAAGAATATCCAGTAGCAGCTTACGTTACTGAAGCTAACCATCCCATCTCCTCCTTCAAATACACAGGCATTGAGCATGTTGCTCTACCAAGGAGAGGAGGTAACATCGAGATCATACCACTACAGATAATACCAGTTCAGCGAATTGCAAGATGCAATCATTGGCTGGAGCAAGGGTATGGTCTCTTTGCTGAAGGAAGTGTTGCAGCACCTGCAAGCCTCCAGTGTGTGGGATGTTAGTGTACAAGCTCTCCAAATCAAACGTGGCCAGTAGGGTGCCCTCTAGTATCCTTCCTAAGCCCTCTATCTATAAGCCCATGTGACTAGTGTCTTTGACATAAGATGGGAGATTCTCAACCATCTGTTTAATGTGGTGGTCCACAAACTTAGATATGTTGGACGTCACAGAGTCAAATGCTGCTACAGTGGGTCTACCTGGGGGAGGAGACACTTGTTTGTGTAATTTAGTAACTGTATAAAAATTTGGCATCTTAGAATTTCACACAGAAATTCACATCTTTTTTGTTGTTGTGATTTGTCCTGATTCCAAGTGACTATGCATAGTTGACAACAGAGAGTGGCAGTGGTGTGGAGAGGGGAGGGAGGGCAATGCAAATAGTATGGGTAGCCATTTGACAAGATGTTCAGGAGTCTTATGGCTTGGGGGTAGAAGCTGTTTAGAAGCCTCTTGGATCTAGACTTGGCGCTCCGGTACCGCTTGCTGTGTGGTAGCAGAGAGAACAGTCTATGACTAGGGTGGCTGGAGTCTTTGACAATTTTCAGGGCCTTCCCTCTGACACCGCCTGGTATAAAGGTCCTGGATGGCAGGAAGCTTGGCCCCGGATGTACTGGGCCGTTCGCACTACCCTTTGTAGTGCCTTGTGGTCGGAGGCCGAGCAGTTGCCATACCAGGCAGTGATGCAACCAGTCAGGATGCTCTCGGTGGTGCAGCTGTAGGACCTTTTGAGGATCTGAGGACCCATGCCAAATCTTTTCAGTCTCCTGAGGGGGAATAGGTTTTGTTGTGCCCTCTTCACGACTGTCATGGTGTGCTTGGACCATGTTAGTTTGTTGGTGATGTGGACGCCAAGGAACATGAAGCTCTCAACCTGCTCCACTGCAGCCCCGTCGATGAGAATGGGGACGTGCTCAGTCCTCTTTTTCCTGTAGTCCATAATCATCTCCTTTGTCTTGATCACGTTGAGGGAGAGGTTGTTGTCCTGGCACCACACGGCCAGGTTTCTGACCTCAACCCTATAGGCTGTATCGTTGTTGTCGGTGATCAGGCCTACCACTGTTGTGTCATCTGCAAATTTAATGATGGTGTTGAAATCGTGCCTGGCCGTGCAGTCTTGAGTGAACAGGGAGTACAGGAGGGTACTGAGCACGCACCCCTGAGGGGCCCCCGTGTTGACGATCAGCGTGGCGGATGTGTTGTTACCTACCCTTACCACCTGGGGGCGGCCCTTCAGGAAGTCCAGGATCCAGTTGCAGAGGGAGGTGTTTAGTCCCAGGGTCCTTAGCTTATTGATGAGCTTTGAGGGCATTATGGTGTTGAACACTGAGCTGTAGTCAATGAATAGCATTCTCACATAGGTGTTCCTTTTGTCCAGGTGGGGAAGGGCAGTGTGGAGTGCAATAGAGACTGAGTCATCTGTGGATCTGTTGGGGCGGTATGCAAATTGGTGTGGGTCTAGGGTTTCTGGGATGATGGTGTTGATGTGAGCCATGACCAGCGTTTCAAAGCACTTCATGCCTACAGACGTGAGTGCTACAGGGCGGTAGTCATTTAGGCAGGTTACCTTAGTGTTCTTGGGCACAGGCACCATGGTGGTCTGCTTGAAACATGTTGGTTTTACAGACTCGGTCAGGGAGAGGTTGAAAATGTCAGTGAAGACACTTGCTAGTTGGTCAGCGCATGCTCGCAGTACACGTCCTGGTAATCCGTCTGGCCCTGCGGCTTTGTGAATGTTGACCTGTTTAAAGGTCTTACACACATCGGCTGCAGAGAGGGTGATCACACAGTCTTCCGGTACAGCTGGTGCTCTCATGTATGTTTCAGTGTCATTTGCCTCGAAGCGAGCATAGAAATAGTTTAGCTCATCCGGTAGGCTTGTGTCACTGGGCAGCTCTCGGCTGTGCTTCCCTTTGTAGTCTGTAATGGTTTGCAGGCCCTGCCACATCCGACGAGCGTCAGAGCCATCCCATTTCCTCCCTCAAATACACAGGCATTGAGCATGTTGCTCTACCAAGGAGAGGAGGTAACATCGAGATCATACCACTACAGAGGGAGGCCTACTGGATATTCTATTTAAAAACATTGACCCCTAGTGGTCTGAATATTGACTTTAATCTCAGGCCCTTCTTATGACCAATTATATTTTCTGTGAACAGGTCTTGTAAATTAATGTATTCTTTCTACAGCTATCAGCATACACACAATATGTTCCCCCTGTTCATGCTTATTATGCATTATGGTTGAACCAAAAGATGACATGTAACCCAATTTATTTTTTTATGAAACTGGAAATATTTAAATATATAGGTGAAATGAAACAATAATGTATGTTGATGCTAATATTATGCCAATGCTAACAATGGCATAATATATTAAATATACTGTGGGCTATTGTCTTTTAACAGTTTCGCTCAATTCATTCTTATCAAACTAGCAATTATTACACACCCCTCACTATTGTCATTGGTTGTACTAATTGCACTGTATGACTACATAACCTGCCTCAAGCATTCATGGCATTACCCTGACTAAGGCACAGGGATGCCGAAACGTTGGTGTTTTTTTACCCAATAAGTTACTGGGAGGTTATGGGTATGGTGCGACTCACTTTGTTTTTATAGCTTACAGTTTATTAACCGTTAGTCACCACCTCTATACTAAATCATTTTCTCCTGGTGTGCGCCAACTCATGCTTTTTATGAAATAGAGGTATTAAAATGTACCATAATAACAATTAATCTACCAACAATTGGCAGAATTAAGAGTAGGCTAGGCCTAAACTATTAGTCAAGGTTAATTGTAACCATGGAATGGGTCAGTTGTAGCACTTTTTTATGCTAAATGTGAGAGTGAATTTAACAAGTTTGTCATCTTACATAAATATATTGATGAATATGCATTATCAAAAATATACAGTACCAGTCAAAAGTTTGGACACGCCTACTCGTTCAACGGTTTTTCTTTATTTTTACTATTTTTACATTGTAGAATAGTCGCGAAGACATCAAAACTATGAAATAACACATATGGAATCATGTAGTAACCAAAAAAGTGTTAAACAAATCAAAATATATTTAATATTTGAGATTCTTCAAAGTAGCCCCCCTTTGCCTTGATGACAGCTTTGCACACGCTTGGCATTCTCTCAACCAACTTCATGAGGTAGTCACCTGGAATGCAATTCAATTAACAGGTGTGCCTTGTTAAAAGTTCATTTGTGGAATTTCTTTCCTTCTTAATGCGTTTGAGCCAATCGGTTTTGTTGTGACAAGGTAGGGGTGGTATACAGAAGATAGCCTATTATGGCAAGAACAGCTCAAATAAGCGAATAGAAACGACAGTCCATCGCTACTTTAAGACATGAAGGCCAGTCAATCCGAAACATGTTAAGAACTTTGAAAGCTGAAGCTGGCACTCATGAGGACTGCCACAGGAAAGGAATACCCAGAGTTACCTCTGCTGCCGAGGATAAGTTCATTAGAGTTTCGAGTCTCAGAAATTGCAGCCCAAATAAATGCTTTACAGAGTTCAAGTAACAGACACATCTCAACATCAACTGTTCAGAGGAGACTGCGTGAATCAGGCCTTCATGGAATTGCACGAATTGCTGCAAAGAAACCACTACTAAAGGAAACCAATAATAAGAAGAGACTTGCTTCGGCCAAGAAACACGAGCAATGGACATTAGACCGGTGGAAATGTGTCCTTTGGTCTGATGAGTCCAAATTGGAGATTTTTGGTTCCAACCGCCGCGTATTTGTGAGACGAAGAGTCGGTGAACGAATGATTTCCGTGTGTGGGGTTCCCACCATAAAGCATGGAGGAGGAGGTGTGATACTGTGGAGATATTTTGCTGGTTACACTGTTGGTGATTTATTTAGAATTCAAGGCACACTTAACCAGTATGGCTACCACAGCATTCTGCAGCGATACGCCATCCCATCTGGTTTGCGCTTAGTGGGACTATCATTTGTTTTTTAACAGGATATTGACCCAACACACCAACAGGCTGTGTAAGGGCTATTTGACCAAGAAGGAGAGTGATGGAGTGCTGCATCAGATGACCTGGCCTCCACAATCACCTGACCTCAACCCAATTGAGATGATTTGGGATGAGCAGAGTGAAGGAAAAGCTGCCAACAAGTGCTCAGCATATGTGGAAACTCCTTCAAGACTGTTGGAAAAGTGTGTGCAAAGCAATCATAAAGGCAGAGGGTAGCTACTTTCAAGAATATAAAATATAACATGTATTCTGATTTGTTTAACACTTTTTTTGGTTACTACATGATTCCATATGTGTTATTTCATAATGTTGATGTCTTCACTATTATTTTACAATGTAGAAAATAGTAAAAATAAAGAAAACCCCTTGAATGAGTAGGTGTGTCCAAACTTTTGACTGGTACTTTATGTCAAAGACTGCAGGTATAAAAAAGTCATAGACTACTTAGGACATACTAAAGTAGTCAGCGTGAAAATATTGGGCCTTCAACCGCCGCACAAACATTCAGCATCATGGACAAAATTTGGCTTAATTCAACCAGCACAATTTGAATATATTACAGTGGGATATGGAGAGGGCTATGACGCTGAGGTGAAATTATGACCACAATGAGAGATAGAATGATCAGTGCAAAGAAAATATAGGACTTCAGCACCACAGGCATCTGGACAGCCACCCCTGGACCTATGTTACCGCGCCGCACCTATTTTACTGCGCCCAGCTCACCTCACTCACCTCACTGAGGTGGGCTGGATAGGGTAAGATGCAAAGTTTGGTAACAGAATGACAGTACAACCAGCACAAACCGTCATTCTGTTACCAAACTTTTAATCTTCACAGTTCTTAACGTAAATGGGCTTTTGTAAAATGCATAGAGTTGTATGGTTTGTTTAACTTTGCAATCGTTGGTTTGTGTTTGACATACATTTTAAAGTGAAAAATCGGTGTCTCAGCATCATTCTGTTATCTGGGAATTGTCCCATACCATTTACCGGAATCCTTGAATGCATCTGTGACCTACAGCGACCTCTATCAGCATTAAGCAGACAGGGTATCTGTGATTCTTCTCTAGCAACATCTAACATTTATAATATCATTTTTGCTGTGACATTTGTTTATTAAATTGTCACGTTTTGTACATTCACGTGAAATGCATTGATCGTTGACCCCAATGTTAACTATGAAGGGTTAATGTTTGAAGCCTCTGATTAGTATAGGTCCTCCTGCTGTGCAACAGCGTGGCAGTACCTTGATTAAAGATTGAGAGATTCCTACACTCAAAACAACTTGGCTCTCTTCAACAGAATTGAATTGAATTAGGAGAGTGAGAGAGAGAGTGTGAGATGGTCAGCAGTTTAATCTCAGTGACGGGTACATCAGTGTACGGTGACATATGGACACCCCGGGGCCATTTCCTGAGTTTCACGCCTGTCACAACCAAACACCCCAGCTTTCAATCACCTGACGATGAGCACTGTTGGTGGCCATTCAACACCCACTGCCCTCCAACAGACATACTGACTGACAGACACACACGCACGCACGCACGCACGCACGCACGCACGCACGCACGCACGCACGCACGCACGCACGCACGCACGCACGCACGCACGCACGCACGCACGCACACACACACACACACACACACACACACACACACACACACACACACACACACACATAGACAGACATAAACATATTTTTGTTTCTTCCATAAAGCATTTTTACCTCATTGTGAATTGGATGGTTGGAGTGTAATTTCTGTGATAAAGTGTGTGTACCCTATCGGTAAGTTTGCAGTGTTTGGAACTAGTCAAATAGTAACACAACAAGTGGCAGGCACTGCTCAGTTCTACCTTCAGGCAACACTGAACCTGCCAAAGGCACCAGGTTGGCTGCAGAGGCAGAGCCATCAGTCAGCTGAGCACAAGGCAAACACAGCTCTATTGACTTTTAGCCTTTTAACATTTCACTTTCCTCCACCTCAGGCATCGGCACAGTTACAAAGCACAAGCACAAGTCTGTAGTACACTTTTAATAGTAAGATATACAGTATATCTTGATTTGGATTCATAGCATGGAAGTGTGGATACCTAATATAACCATTCTCATTTTAAATTGACAAGGTAATTTCAGGGCTAAGTTGATTCTGTCCATGTACCTGTTGATCACTTTGATGCACTCACACTGATTTACTCTGATATTAACATAGCCACTGCCTGTTCACCCTGCTATCATCCAGAAGGCGAGGTCAATACAGGTGTATCAAAGCTGGGACCGAGAGACTGAAAAACAGCTTCTATCTCAAGGCTATCAGACTGCTAAACAGCCATCTCTAGCACATCAGAGGCTGCTGCCTATAGACATAGATTTGGAATCACTGGCCACTTTAAGGAAATGAAACACTAGCCACTTTAATAATGTCCTCTCATATGTATAAACTGTACTCTATACTATTCTACAGTATCTTAGTCACTTTAATTGTGTGTAAATATTGCATCACCCATCTCATATGTATATACTGTATTCCGTACTATGCCACTGTATCTTTGTCCAATGCCGCTCTGACATATATGTATATATTCTTAATCCATTCTTTACTTAGAATTAAGTGTATTTTGGCTATAGGTTGTGAAACTGTTAGAAATTACTTGTTATTTCGCTACACCCGCAATAACATCTGCTAAACACGTGTATGTGAACAATACATTTGATTTGATTTGATATAATGCTCCCACCAACTATATGCACTGGCTCTAAACTGATTGATCAAGTTTAGCCAAGATAAAAAATAAGGTTTTCTTCTCATGAACATTTTTTCTTTCTCTCAAATAATCAGACACCCACACTATTGTGGTTCGCAGGTCCTTGAGTTCTGCAGCCCTTTTGGTTTTCATTTCTCCCTGCACTTAATTGGTTGTTTGGCTGGGGATAGTAAGAAGTGCATACGCCTGGCTACCCAGATAAAAAACAAGCTATGAAAACCAGGAGACACTGTGGCCACAGAGAACCGGACCTGTGCACCATGTTGTAGTTTAACCAGGCACCAGTAAAAATGGCAACTAGATGCTATTGAAACTTCAGTGTGTTGCATGATCTTTGGATAAACATAGCAATCAAGAGTTTGTGATTGGTTGCTATTACACTGTAGCTATCTAACTGTTGCATACTATTATCTCTTTATCCCTTTATGCTTACACAGCTCAATATCATGACTTGGTTTAATTTAGTCTCCATCTATAAAGCCCTCTCTATCTGTTCTGTGGTTAAGAGTGTGTTCGTATATTCACTCTGGCTATCTACTCCAATTTCAGAGCAGTCTTATCTGTGTTCAAGAGCACAGAATAACTGACGAATTTACGAAAGCTCAACACCTGTTGAAAATGACCGGTGTCATTAACCGTCGGCAAAAAATATATTTCAATTGTTACCAGCAGCACAGTTACAGTCACCAATGCTCTATATAACATGAAAGCAGACTAACCAGTTCTGCTAGGGCTAGTAAAATGGTCAGAGTGAGGTGTTCTCTCATTTGTGTCTCTCATTTGTGCCTGGAAGTAGCTAGCAAGCTAGCCAATTTTAGCCAGTTAACTTGGGTGCTTGACTGCCGTTGTGAGGTCAGAAGAACGCTCGGATCAACGCTACTCCTCGGCCAGAACGTCTAGTGTGTGCTCTGAGCGCTCCGAGAGCGAAGCGCTCTGAATTTACTAACACACAATTTGACAACTCTCTGAATTTACAAATGCCCAGAGCGCACTCGGGCACTCCAGAGTGAATTTATGAACAAACCCTAAGTAACCACACTTTGCAATCTGTTGGTGAGAACTCTTAAGTAACATGTTTACCAGGATGGAAAGTCTATTGCACCACAGTAGGCTATAGGTGGCTTTTGGGTTCCCTCTATTTACTTTTTGCAATAGGTCATTTTTTGCCATATACATATGTCGACTCTTAATTTGATCACTCTTTTGTTGCAGAGAATTTTCCTGCTTTTTTATCTGGATAGGAATTTTGTATTGTTTTTAAATGTTGGATTATTGAGTGCTTGTTGACATTTACTGCATTGATTGATAGGAACTAGGAACATAAGCGTTTCGCTGCGCCCACCATAAGACCTGCTAAATTGTGTACACCACCAGTAAAATTGTATTTAAGATTACAGTGCATTCGGAAAGTATTCAGACCCCTTGACCTTTTCCACATTTTTTACGTTACAGCCTTATTCTAAAATGTATTAAATTATTTATTTGTCTCATCAATCTACATACAATGCCCCATAATGACATAGCGAAAACAGGTTTTAAGAAATGTTTGCATATTTATATATTTTTTTAATTTTAAATACCTTATTTATATAAATATTCACACCCTTTGATATGACACTCGAAATTGAGCTCAGGTGCATCCTGTTTTCATTGATACTTTTTGAGATGTTTCTACAACTTGGAGTCCATCTGTGGTAAATTCAATTAATTGGACATTATTTGGAAAGGCACACATCTGTCCATATACAGTTGAAGTCGGAAGTTTACATACACTTAGGTTGGAGTCATTAAAACTCGTTTTTCAACCACTCCACAAATTTCTTGTTAACAAACTATAGTTTTGGCAAGTCAGTTAGGATATCTACTTTGTGCATGACACAAGTCATTTTTCCAACAATTGTTTACAGACAGATTACTTCACTTATAATTCACTGTATCACAATTCCAGTGGGTCAGAAGTTTGCATACACTAAGTTGACTGTGCCTTTAAACAGCTTGGGAAATTCCAGAAAATTATGTCCTGGCTTTAGAAGCTTCTGATAGGCTAATTGACATAATTTGAGTCAATTGGAGGTGTACCTGTGGATGTATTTCGAGGCCTACCTTCAAACTCAGTACCTCTTTGCTTGACATCATGGGAAAATCAAAAGAAATCAGCCAAGACCTGAGAAAAAAAATTGTAGACCTCCACAAATCTGGTTCATCCTTGGGAGCAATTTCCAAACGCCTGAAGGTACCACGTTCATCTGTACAAACAATAGTACGCAAGTATAAACACCATGGGACCACGCAGCCGTCATACCACTCATGAAGGAGACGCATTCTGTCTGGTTCATCCTTGGGAGCAATTTCCAAACGCCTGAAGGTACCACGTTCATCTGTACAAACAATAGTACGCAAGTATAAACACCATGGGACCACGCAGCCGTCATACCACTCAGGAAGGAGACGCATTCTGTCTCCTAGAGATGAACGTACTTTGGTGCAAAAAGTGCAAATCAATCCCAGAACAATAGCAAAGGACCTTGTGAAGATGCTGGAGGAAACAGGTACAAAAGTATCTATATCCACAGTAAAACAAGTCCTATATCAAGCATACTACATAACCTGAAAGGCCGCTCAGCAAGGAAGAAGCCACTGCTCCAAAATCTTCATCAGTCAGGAAGTTAAAGCTTGGTTGCAAATGGGTCTTCCAAATGGACAATGACCCCAAAGCATACATCCAAAGTTGTGACAAAATGGCTTAAGCACAACAAAGTCATGGTATTGGAATGGCCATCACAAAGCCCTGACCTCAATCCAATAGAACATTTGTGGGCAGAACTGAAAAAGCGTGTGCGAGCAAGGAGGCCTACAAACCTGACTCAGTTACACCAGCTCTGTCAGGAGGAATGGGCCAAAATTCACCCAACTTATTGTGGAATGCTTGTGGAAGGCTACCCAGAAACATTTGACCCAAGTTAAACAATTTAAAGGCAATGCTACCAAATACTAATTGAGTGTATGTAAACTTCTGACCCACTGGGAATGTGAGGAAAGAAATAAAAGCTGAAATAAATGATTATCTCTACTATTATTCTGACATTTCACATTCTTAAAATAAAGTGGTGATCCTAACTGACCTAAGACAGGGAATTTTTAAATGTCAGGAATTGTGAAAAATGGAGTTTAAATGTATTTGGCTAAGGTGTATATAAACTTCCGACTTCAACTGTAAGTCCCACAATTGATAGTGCATGTCAGAGCAAAAACCAAGTCATGAGGTTGAAGTAATTGTCCGTAGAGCTACGAGACACGATTGTGTCGAGGCACAGATCTGGGGAAGGGTACCAAAACATTTCTGCAGCATTGAAGGTCCCCAAGAACACAGTAGCCTCCATCATTCTTAGACCTGGCCACCAGGCCAAACTGAGCAATCTGGGGAGAAGGGCCTTGGTCAGGGAGGTGACCAAGAACCCAATGGTCACTCTGACAGAGCTCCAGAGTTCCTCTGCGGAGATGGGAGAACCTTCCAGAAGGACAACCATCTCTGCAGTACTCCACCAATCAGGCCTTTATGGTAGAGTGGCCAGATGGATGCCACTCCTCAGTAAAAGGCACGTGGCAGCCCGCTTGGAGTTTGCCAAAAAGCACCCAAGATTCTCTGGTCTGATGAAACCAAGATTGAACTCTTTGGCTTGAATGCCAAGTGTCACGTCTGGAGGAAACCTGGCACCATTCTTACGGTGAAGCATGGTGGTTGCAGCATCATGCTGAGGCGTTTTTTTTCAGCGGCAGGGACTGGGAGACTATTCAGGATCGAGGGAAAGATGAACGGAGCAAAGTACAGAGAGATCCTTGATGAAAACCTGCTCCAAAGCGCTCAGGACTTCAGACTGGGGCGAAGGTTCACCTTCCAACAGGACAACGACCTTAAACACACAGTCAAGACAACGCAGGAGTGGCTTCGGGACAAGTGACTTAATGTCCTTGAGTGGCACAGCCAGAGCCTGGACTTGAACCTGATCGAACATCTCTGGAGAGACCCGAAAATCGCTGTGCAGCGACGCTCCTCATCCAACCTGACAGAGCTTGATAGGATCTGCAGAGAAGAATGGGAGAAACTCCCCAAATACAGGTGTGACAAGCTTGTAGCGTTATACCCAAGACGACTCGAGGCTGTAATCGCTCCCAAAGGTGATTCAACAAGGTACTGAGTTAAAGGGTCTGAATACTTAATTAAATGTGATATTTAATTTTTACATTTTTAATAAATTATCAAAAATTTTCTAAAAAACGGTTTTTGCTTTGTTATTGTGGGGAATTGTGTGTAGATTGATGAGGGGGAAAAACGATTTAATCAACTTTAGAATAAGGCTGTAACGTATCCAAATGTGGAAAAAGTCAAAGGGTCTGAATACTTTCCGAATGCACTGTAGATGTGGGACATCTGGCATCTGGTTCGGAACTAAGTGGGTAACAGGTACATGGGGACGTATCCCTATCACAACTTTTCCTCATAACACAGTAGCAGCTGACAAAAAGATTGAGTTCATAGACTGTGTTATGGTTCATACAGAGCATAGACCAGAGGGGTATACTACAAGGCAGGATCAAGAAGCTAACTTGTCTAAATATTCTGATATAACTGCTTTACTTTTTAGAATGATAAGCTTGAAATGGACATGGTCTAATTCAGGGATCATCAACTATGTTCAGTCGTGGGCCGATTTTTTCCTGAGTGGACGGTCAGGGGGCCGGAAGACAATGACAAATAATTTGACACTGCAAATTGACGCAAGAAGCCCTAACAAATATAATATTTGACTTAAACATTATAATATCAAACTTTGCTTACATGTGTATATGATCACATATGTCTCTCTATTATGTGTGGGAATACTTTGGAACAGATTTCCTAAATTAAAATCACTTGGAGCTGATATGCTGGTGGTTTTGAAGTATGTTATGTCCAACAATAACGATTTTTTTTCCAAACAATATTTTTTTTGCTCTGAAAACTTGGTGGGCCAAATAAAATCGCCCGCGGTTGAAATTGTCAGTTGGGGAAACCTGGTCTAGTTGATTCAACAAACAAAAACACATATCTATGTTTAGCTTTCTTAATTAACGAGAAAATCTGGCAAACTCATGGATCATGCTTTGTGGTATACCTCTCAGCAGCGTCTCATACAGAGTTGCACCTCTAGAGGGAGTGCAGAGATGCTGAGAGGGAGACAGAATTGGAGCGTGTGAGCGGTGGCGCGTCGGAGCTGGGGAGAGAGGGGGAGAAGCAAGGGAGTGGAGAGAGAGAGAAAACGACAGGAGGATATTGTGTGTTTATGTCTGTTTGTCACCACTGGTCCCCCTCTCTGACTATTCAAACCGTCAACAGTACCGGGGACTTCAATTCGTCCTATCCTTCCCAGTATTGGCTTGGCTCGTGCGGGCTAGTTTGGACGGAAAAAAGCGAGAAGGATGATCATGGTGAGTTATTCCTCGTTCCAGTGTGTTCCGTCCTAGTGTGCATGTTTGATGTAGGCTTCTTTAGTCGTATGCTATCTAGGGCAGGCAAAACCTTATTCTATTTTACACCCATCTAATTTGAGAAAAATACATTATTGCTATTCTATCAGTGCGTAATTCAAAGCAGTCGGCGGAATGTTATTATATTATTATAGGGGTTGTGCGCCTGAGTCTGTGTTTATCATAGTGTCTCAGTAATCGATCCGTGTTTCTTATGGCTCAAATATGTAATTAGCCCTATATAAGCACGGATATAAAAAAAACAGGCATTTAACGCTATAGGCTCTAATATCCTTGAGTTTCACATAAATTAGTTTGCAGGTTAGAGAAGCACACTAAAATTACTGCTGCCATCTAGGCATTGCAGTCATAGCTGCTATCTCAAAGGTCGCAGCTGCAGGGATCTTCACGTCTAAAATGAATTTCCAACCGCAAAGCGTCTGTTTTTTTTCCATGTATGAGTTATTTTAAATTAAATATAGGCTAGGTCATCATAACGGGAAGTAAAAAAAAAACTGCTGATGAGCCAGCCCTACAAAAAGTAAATACGGCGAAGTGATGCGTTGGAATGTGGAATAGTCCACCGCTCGTTTGTAATGTCTGTCGTGTGTTTATTGACTCGTGGCGTTTGTTAGTCAGGGCCTGAGCCATGCTAGAATGTATTCCCCCTCGCTGGTTGAATAACAAGACACATAGGCTACTTAGCGGGCGGGTGTGACATGCAACATTGTAGACTACAAGTTGCCGCACACCGTAACACAGCATCAAAATGGTCATAGCTGTGATCTCCGCTATGGTTGTCACATAGGTTACACTGAACAGAGTTATGTAACGAGTGTGTGAGCTGTGAATGCGGCTGATGATAGCCCCACGGCCTTCGCATGGAATGTTACGTTAGCCTCTCGTAGACCTTGGACACATTCTTACCATTAGCCTATGTTATTAGGCTACACTCTTGTTAGGCCTATATTCCATTAATAAAACCGTATGCCTATGCTGACATTAATTACACCAGGCTACAATAATAAATAGCCTATAACAGGCAATATGTCTGATGATGCGATTATCAAATATGTTTTTACTTTGCTGCGCTCCCCACACAACACAGTAGACTATAGGGTAATAGAAATAGGAGCTGTCCTCTAAAAACTAAAATAAGGATCTGATTATTAACAATTATGAACGGATGCCAGTCTCTACCCAGCTAGCACATAACGTTCAGAGAACCATGTGTTTCTTAGAGCTTGGTGAGAGCGTGGTTATCCTATGGTTATTTTGCATACTACATTCCCACAACTTTCTGGTAATAGTGCAGGATAGTTGCTTGGCTTTGGAACATTGTGAGCACATTTAAGGAACTTGACAAAAAAAAAAGATATTTTCTTGGCATTTCATTAATTTAACAGAATGTTTCCTAAAAGTTCAAACATGGTTCTAAGAACGTTCTCCAACTGGTTTGAGATTGGGAATGTTCTCAAATAGTTCAGAGAATGTTAAGAAACAAGTTTTCTCTGGGAATTTCAGTATTTCAGCATAACGTTTCCTACAGATTTCCTCATGGTTCTATTTAAAGTCATGATCTCACATTGTTACGAGAACGTTAAGAAACAACGTTCTTCTGGGGGAATTTCAGTACTTCAGCAAAATGTTTCCTACAGGTTTCCTCATGGTTCTATTTAAAGTCATGTTCTCACATTGTTCCGAGAATGTTAAGAAAACTTTCCATAAAAACCACAAGAAAAATGTTGTATCGTTCTAATAATTAGGGGTGTGCTGAGTAGTCGGACAAAATTGGTATCGTAACGGATATGGGATATTTTCTGGATACGATTATGATCCGAGTATTTACTATCCGTGATCAGAATTTTATTTTATTTTCGGGTGCCAGCAAGCATCATTCTCATGTCAGTCAGTCAGTCACATAGTTTCTAAACCATACTGAACTGTCTTTGAGTCAGTCATGTGCGTGGTCGAAATAACTCAACTGGATAGTTTGCCTGTCTGTAAAGAGAAGGGCAGGCTGTACGTTGATCCTGCTGCTCTGATTGGATCGAGTGAAGCTGTAATTCTCCGGCCACTCGCTTCATAATTTCATCCAATCGCTTTCCCTTGCATGTTTTCAGTCTGATCATTTAGATTGCTGCTGCCTCCTACTATGATAAATCACATAGTGAGGACGTTTGCTATCAAGCTATCAATGTGCATAATATCTAACAAGTGGAACAATGGTATGGAAAAAAGATGAAACGCTAATGTGCATTCTGACTGAGTGACAGCAAACCTGACTGCCCGCTGCAAGTTGAGTACACAGACACACACAGACACACTCACCCCTCCGCACACTGCTCCTAATCTGCATAATTTTTTGTAGTGAGAATGTGCAGGGAGATATGTTGCCAAAATATATTTAGTAAGAATGTTATTTAAAAACATATACATTCCATTCTCAGCATCAACAAAACTCTCTATTATCTATCTTGTTAAGGGTGTTCAGGTGTGTTGGCCGCGTCCACTATTTGGCCACACCTGATTTTAATGACTCTTTTTCCTTTGAAATGTTTGAATAGACTAAAATGAACAGCTTTGCATAAGTAAAAAAAAACATGGCATGCTAGCTCCATCCAGGTGGTGCAGTACACTAATTTCATGGATATAGAACAGAAGATCATAGGTTTAAATCTCACTGACGTTGTGCCACAATAAAAAATAAATGTGTTCGGGTGCCTCCCGAGTGGCACAGCGGTCTAAGGCACTAGCTGTGTCATTACAGATCCTGGTTCGATCCCAGGCTGTGTCGCAGCCAGCTGCGACCGCTAGACCCACGAGGCTGCGCACAATTGTCCAAGCGGAATGCACGCTGACATGGTCGCTAGGTGTACCGTGTTTTCTCTGACACATTGGTCCGGGTTAGGGTTACAAAGGGTTGAAAACTTTCCAGGAAACTTCCATAATTTCTCCAGAAATCTTCCATGGCAAGTTAAGCCCTGGAATTTGAGGACTTTTGCTTAAATTCATCAAAAAAGTTAGCTTATATCAGTGAACCTCTTTTGTGGGATACACATAAGGCAATTCTAGGTCTTGTGGCATATTTTGGTTAAACTATCCCCAATTCAATGGAATTGCAAGCCTCTGCATGCACAGTGCATTCTTCCATCACATGTACAGCTGATTCTCAAGATCTTGCACACTAGTGAGATGCTATTGAGCCCACATTATTACACTGTCTGAGCCAATGAGCCAAGGACTACATGCTTTCTGGTAAGTTTAGATTACAATACTGGGTGGGGTGAATACAGTTGAAGTTGGAAATTTACATACACCTTAGCCAAATACATTTAAACTCAGTTTTTCACAATTCCTGACATTTAATCCCAGTAAAAATTCCCTGTTTTAGGCCAGTTAGGATCACCACTTTATTTTAATAATGTGAAATGTCAGAATAATTGTAGAGAGAATGATTTATTTCAGCTTTTATTTCTTTCATCACATTCCCAGTGGGTCAGAAGTTTACATACACTCAATTAGTATTTGATAGCATTGCCTTTAAATTGTTTAACTTGGGTCAAACATTTTGGGTAGCCTTCCACAAGCTTCCAATAATAGGTTGGGTACATTTTGGCCCATTCCTCCTGACAGAGCTGGTGTAATTGAGTCAGGTTTGTAGGCTTCCTTGCTCGCACACGCTTTTTCAGTTCTGCCCACAAATGTTCTATAGGATTGAGGTCAGGGCATTGTGATGGTATGCTTGGGGTCATTGTCCATTTGGAAGACCCATTTGCGACCAAGATTTAACTTCCTGACTGATGTCTTGAGATGTTGCTTCAATATATCCACATAATTTTCCTGCCTCATGATGCCATCTATTTTGTGAAGTGCACCAGAGCCTCCTGCAGCAAAGCACCACCATAACATGATGCTGCCACCCCCGTGCTTCACGGTTGGGATGATGTTCTTCGGCTTGCAAGCCCCCCCTTTTCCTCCAAACGTAATGATGGTCATTATGGCCAAACAGTTCTATTTTTGTTTCATCAGACCAGAGGACATTTCTCCAAAAAGTACGGTCTTTGTCCACATGTGCAGTTGCAAACCGTAGTCTGGCTTTTTTATGGCAGTTTTGGAGAAGTGGCTTCTTCCTTGCTGAGCGGCCTTTCAGGTTATGTCAATGTAGGACTCGTTTTACTGTGGATATAGATACTTTTGTACCGGTTTCCTCCAGCATCTTCACAAGGTCCTTTGCTGTTGTTCTGGGATTGATGTGCACTTTTCGCACCAAAGTACGTTCATCTCTAGGAGACAGAACGTGTCTCCTTCCTGAGCGGTATGACGGCTGCGTGGTCCCTTGGTGTTTACACTTGCGTGCTATTGTTTGTACAGATGAACGTGGTACCTTCAGGCGTTTGGAAATTGCTGCCAAGGATGAACCAGACCGGAGGTCTACAATTTTTTTTCTGAGGTCTTGGCTGATTTCTTTTGATTTTCCCATGATGTCAAGCAAAGAGGCACTGAGTTTGAAGGTAGGCCTTGAAATACATCCACAGGTACACGTCCAATTGACTCAAATTATGTCAATTAGCCTATCAGAAGCTTCTAAAGCCATGACATAATTTTCTGGAATTTTCCAAGCTGTTTAAAGGCGCAGTCAAATTAGTGTATGTAAACTTCTGACCCACTGAAATTGTGATACAGTGAATTATAAGTGAAATAATCTGTAAACAATTGTTGGAAAAATTACTTCTGTCATGCACAAACAAGATGTCCTAACCGACTTGCCAAAACTATAGTTTGTTAACAAGAAATTTGTGGAGTGGTTGAAAAATGAGTTTTAATGACTCCAACCTAAGTGTATGTAAACTTCCGACTTCAACTGTATATGTTATATGACAAACATTATTTTTTATTAACTAGTAAATAGTAGCCTACAGCAAAGTGTGCTTAAATCATTTCTAACTTGTTAACAATTTCTGCTAGCTAGTTTTTGCTACTATGTGTGTTTTAGCTTGCTTGAGCCTGTTAACTGAGGAGTGTTAATTCATCTGTTTCCATACATGTTTCATTTTATAACATGTATTCTACAAAGGAGTTGTTTAATCTAACTGCTTAACTATTTATCTCTACATGGAATTGTATTAGGGATTTTTTTTACAATTTTTCCCCCTAATCTTTACAGGAAAATGCCACTGGCACTATCTGATGTGTGGAGACATTTCACTTCAGCTAATGTAGAAGGAAAAGCTGTGTACATTTGCAAATACTGTGCCAAATCATATGTGAAGAATGCAACAAAGATGCAGAATCATCTGGCCAAGTGCATGAAGTGCCTTCAGTGCTCACAACAAGCAACCTCTGACACAAGTCCCTCTACTTCTATTCGATATGAAAATGATGAATCAGACACCTTATCGATAGCAACAGCTCATGGTCCTCCTGGAATCAGAAGTTTTTTTGACTCAATGGAGGAACGTAGTCAGAGAAATGCTGATGAATGTCTTGCTCGAGCTGTGTATGCAACTGGTTCACCTCTGATGCTCACAGGTAATGTGTATTGGAAGAGATTTCTGAATGTTCTTCGCCCAGCATACATCCCTCCAACCAGACATGCTTTATCTACTCATTTGCTGGATGCAGAGTTCAACAGAGTTCAAGTGAAGGTCAAGCAAATCATAGAGAAAGCAGACTGTATTGCAATCATCTCTGATGGGTGGTCAAATGTTTGTGGGCACGGAAGAATTAACTACATCATCTCCACCCCTCAACCAGTATTCTACAAGAGCATAGACACAAGGGACTACAGACACACCGGTTTCTACATTGGAGATGAGGTGAAGGCAGTCATCAATGACCTTGGACCACAGAAGGTATTTGCACCGGTGACAGACAATGCTGCGAACATGAAGGCTGCTTGGTCTAAAGTGGAGGAGTCCTACCCTCACATCACACCCTTTGGCTGTGCTGCTCATGCATTGAATCTGCTCCTCAAGGACATCATGGCACTGAAAACAATGGATACACTCTACAAGAGAGCCAAGGAAATGGTTAGGTATGTGAAGGGTCATCAAGTTATAGCAGCAATCTACCTCACCAAGCAAAGTGAGAAGAATAAGAGCACCACATTGAAGCTGCCCAGCAACACCCGTTGGGGTGGTGTTGTCATCATGTTTAACAGTCTCCTGGAGGGGAAGGAGTCTCTCCAAGAAATGGCCATATCACAGTCTGCCGATATGGACAGCCCCATCAAGAGGATCCTCCTGGATGATGTATTTTGGGAGAGAGTGGTAAGCAGCCTGAAACTCATGAAACCTATAGCAGTAGTCATTGCACGGATTGAGGAAGACAATGCCATCCTGTCTGATGTTCAGACTCCGCTTGCAGATGTAAGAGAAGAAATCCTTACTGCCCTGCCCACTTCACTGTTGCTCCAAGCAGAGGAAACTGCAGTTCTGAAATACATCAAAAAGCGTGAAGACTTCTGTTGGACCCCAAGTATGCTGGCAAGAGCATCCTGTCTTGTGCAGAGATCAACAATGCCTACGGTGTCATCACTACTGTGTCTCGTCACCTTGGCCTGGATGAGGGCAGGGTTCTTGGCAGTCTGGCGAGTACACTTCCAAGCAATGGTTTTGGGATGGAGATGCAATATGGCAGTCGTGCCAACATACTATATCTCATCAGCCACCTAGTGGAAGGGGCTTTGTGGATCTGAGGCTCTTTCCCCTGTTGCCTCCATCATCCTCCAAATCCCACCAACATCAGCCACCTCAGAGCACAACTGGTCCTTGTTTGGGAACACACACATACCAAAGCACACAACAGGCTGACCAAAACAAGGGTTGAAAAATTGGTGGCCATCTGGGCAAATTTGAGGCTTTTTGAGCCTGACAACGAGCCATTCTTAACAAGGTTGGAAAGTGACAGTGAAGATGAGGCCTCAAAGTCTGATGTTCAAGAGGTGGACTTTGAGGAGGTCCACGGAGAAGACATGGAAGCCTGAGAGGAAGACAACCAAAGCTTTAGTTTCTAGACTATCATTTTACAGATGTATGTTGAAAATGTTTTTGGGAGATGTGATGGATCATTGGGGATCATTCAATATTCCCTTTCTTTTGTTGTTTAGTGAAATCATCCCATGTGAAGAGTCAACTCATTTAATTAAAGTTCAATCCGTAAATAAATAGTTTAAAAAAATGTATATTGGAAGGAATTAATCATTTGCAATTATGTCTACTTATGATAAGGTAAAATGTTTATGTTTCTGTCTCCATATGATATGGTAAATATATCCAATGCAAAAAACATCTACATTTAAATGGTATTAATATTAATTAGCATATTTCCATTAATTCCCATATATTCTCGTTAATTTCCATATATCCCCGTTAATTCCAACCACTGAATATTCCCCAAAATGTGCAACCCTAGTCCGGGTTAAGCAGGCATTGTGTCAAGAAGAAGTGCGGCTTGGTGGGGTCGTGTTTTGAATGATGCACGGCTCTCGACTTTCGCCTTTCCGTTCTATACGGGAGTTGCAGCGATGGGACAAGACTGTAACTACCAATTGGTGAGAAAAAAGGGTAAAAAAATAAAATAATAATAATTAAATGTGTTTGCATGATTAATGCCTAAGCAAATAAATTCCTGTGTGTCCTATCTGGGCTTGGAGTTCAAAACAGTTAACCCAAACTAAACTAGCAGTATTATAAAAAAGCTTTATTGAAACATGTTCTCAGAACGTTATTTAATTACCTTCAAATAACCTAGAATTTCCGTTCTCAGAACGTTAATAAAACATCCCAGAAAAAAATTACAGGAACCATAGTAAAACGTTCTTAGAACCTCACTGCAACCTACAAATTAACATTCCCAGAACAGGCAAAATGTTCAGTTTTACCCGTCAGGAAACGGATGGCTTCGTTCACAGAACCAATGGGGAACCAAAAACGTACGTTCCCACAACTTCCAAAGAACCAAATGTACTAGCTGGGTATGCACACACTGTTTGCATTATGTAACGCCAGCATGCTGCTGTCCGGTCGAAATGTCGTGCAAACGTCCCGGAGGAATAGTCCCCAGCATTCTATTCTACAAGCGATAGCGAGGTAGGAAGGAAAGGATTCAGGCAGGATGTCTACAGCCACAGTCATACAAACCAAGAGATAATTGTAGCTGTTGAACGCCGTAACGATTGGCAACATCCCGACATTTGTAATAGGACCACCACACTGGTCGACCTTGTGCACGGGAGAGAAGGGACGGTTCGGAGCCGGAGGGGTGTAGCTTCCACTTTAACTGAAGGCTATTCTCCTTGAACCTCTCTTGATCAACCAGAAGCCACGACCAGCAGCCTGGACGGATACGTGCCAGAGAAGGCATACGATAGCCATAGCGAGGAAAATCTATTTTTTGCTTCAACAACACAACATGCCTACCGACATGAGCGGCTTCTCGTGTTCCCAATGAAAAAAAAAATGGAACGAGAGGCGACAGCACATCAGCGTTGCGTTGATTTAAGCCGTTCTGCACATTCAAGAGCTCAGGTCGTTTTGAGGCCTGTCCCTGGTACGCTCAGTTGATGAGCCTAGAAGTTTAGGGAATACTGGGATTTATGAGGCTGCATCAGCTTTGATACTGTAATGTCGTGATGGTGATCATTATACCTATTCTTTAGATTTTTATGACAAGGCAATGTTTTCTTAGTTATTATAGTTATTATATGGTTATACATTGGGCTCCCGAGTGGCGCAGCGGTCTAAGGCACTGCATCTTAGTGCTAGAGGCGTCACTACAGACCCTGGTTCGATTCCAGGCTGTATCACAACCAGCCGTGATTGGGAGTCCCATAGGGCGGTGCACAATTGAACCAGTGTCGTCCGGGTTAGGGTTTGGCAGGGGTAGGCCGTTATTGTAAATAAGAATTTGTTCTTAACTGACTTTCCTAGTTAAATAAAGGTTAAATAAAATATATAATTATTACTATATGTCTAGACATATAGTAATAATTGTATTTCACCATATAATAATAAATAATTATGTCATTCATGAGCATTTAAATATGCCTAAGCTACTATAGACTATAGAATATGTTGCACTAGTCTTATTATTATCATGTATGGGTAACCTATAGCTCTGCACAAATGATAAATCAGTTCCAGTAGTCATTGGTAAAATAATGCACGAGATCTTGAATACATTATAAAAGCCTAAAATGTGGAATTTCTTTCAGTGTACAACTTATATAAGTGACAAGATTTGTTGCGCTTGTGCCCAAATATAGCCTACCTTAATTTACAGAAATTAGGAGAAATCTCTCCTTTGTCTAATTGATTCAGGAAATGTACATTTGAAGGGTCATTTGCGTTGATGGAGGTGTGTTAGCTGCTTGGAATCAAAGTTGCCACTAAACCACAGATCTAGGTCCAGCTTTTCCTTCCCCAATGCCCAACTCTAAAACCATGAGGTAGAGTCAAACTGACCCTTAATCTGTATTTGGAGGCAGATGGAGGAGGGTAGTGATACAGGCATCATGTCCATGATGGTTGCCCAATCTGATTATTTTCCAGTGATCTTGTCTTCATCAGTGAGCGAATGAGTCAGTGATAATTTTCATGTCATCCGTGTTTCCTTCCAGTGATGACAGGCTCTGACACCCACCACCTGTTATCACACCTTCCTCTTTACATCTTTAATGAGTTAAGCCACCAAGGAAAGAATAGCCTAAACCTTGACAAATGTTTAATTTTTGATAAGGGGCGTCATACACACAAAAACATTTGAGGGGGCAAAAAGTATGTGAGGATGGCTGAGGGATGATCTGGAGGGGGGCTAGGCCCTTTCTTAGAAGTTGGAGAATTTAGCATTTTTCAAATACCTGAAGCAGCTTTTTCCTATAATCTATAGCCATAATCATTATTTTTAACTCTATCAAAAATATGTTTATTTTTCTGCATATCAAGCCATAAGACTGCTGAATTAATCAAATGGCCACCGGACTATTTACATTGACACCCCGACGCTGCTACTATTTGCTGTTTATCATCTATGCATAGTCACTTCACCCGTACTTACATGTACAAATTACCTTGACTAACAAGTAGCCCCGCACATTGAATCGGTACCGGTACCCCCTGTATATAGCCTCGTTATTGTTATTTTATTGTGTTACTTTTTATAATTTTTTACTCTAGTTTATTTGGTAAATATTTTCTTAACTCTTCTTGAACTGTACTGTTGGTTAAGGGCTTGTAAGTAAGCATTTATACTTGTTGTATTCGGCGCATGTGACAAATAAAGTTTGATTTGATTTTGATTTGATTTGACCTCTTGAGCTGTCTGTATCCTCCTGACTAGTGGTTATTTTTTTAAAGAAACTAAATATTTTTCTCTGCATCTCTGCAAAAATCTGGGTAGAAGATTGAAAAGAATGTGAGTCTTAATCAGTGCATTTAGTAATTGCTTGCTTTATCTAAAGTCTACCTACCTTGCCAGCAGGTATGCCATCTAACATAGTTAAACAAGCTAGCTACTATAATTTGATTGATAGCCTGAAATGGCTTCTTGGTAGCTAATTATGAGGTTGGGAGATTGGGAACCTATCTTGGCTAGCTAAAGCCAGCTTCATAAAATGCTAGGTGGCTAGTAGTATTACAGAGAAACAACAACAAAAAATGAAAGACTTTTATTTATATACAGTATATTATATTTTTTTACAGGACAAATCTGAGGGTGCATGTGCCCCTGTGCCCCCTATGGGCATGACGCTTCTGTTTGTGATGATGATGGTATTGTTGTCTGACTATTCTTAGAATGATGATTGTACAACTTTCATGTATGACTTTGTTTTGGGTGCTGTCACTGACCCATGACATAAATGTATGGTTAAGTGGTTTTCTGAGGTTTTTGCTAACACAATTCTTACTTCTAATTCCCTTCTAATTTCACCTGTATTTGTCTGTGTTTTGTGTCTCTCCTCCAAGACTCAGAAGCCCTGGAGATAGGCCGGATCACAGAGTGATTCCCTAAACCCTGCCTTTCACATCACCTGCTCGATCCGAAACGCTGGTTTGACACGCCTCTGGACCTTCCCCGGTCACGTTCACCCACCTACCCACACCCCTGCAGAACTGCGTCTGAAACCCCTCACTTCTTCAAACCTCTGCCTGCTGGGATAAATGAGTGGAAGGGCTGGAGAGGATAGGGTTGGGATATGTACCAGAACCCACACAGGTAATGTCCACAGTCATACAGGTGACCTTAGAACAACAGGTGAAGCGTTTTTATTTTGGACATCAGGTTAAGGAAATACATGTGAAGGTTGTTCTTTTTTTTTCTTAAATCATTTTCAGAAAGACTATGTTGCATGTCTAATTTAAGTTGGTGGATCTATGAATGTTTACAAGTTTATTGAAACTTGAACTGCCCCCGACCCCCTACGCTGTGCTTTTCCCCCTTTCCTCCTACACAGAATGTCCTGGTTTAGTGGCTTCCTAGTGGCCAGAGTGGATGACCGAAAGACCTCGTGGGGGGAGCGCAATGGCAAGAAGTCCAAGCAGAAGGGAGGCTCATCCCTTTGCAACCCGCGTTACATGAGCTGCCTGCGGGATCCGGACGCCATGGAGCCCCCCTCTGGAGCCCCCCTCCACCCCCACCACCGCGGAGGGCCGGCTGGGGCGGCAGGCGGGGGGGGCAACTTTGGCGTGCGCTGCATCTGGCAAGAGGACCACTACGGCAAACGGGGCGGCGCCGCCGGGGAAGGGGTGGGGCTCAAATCTGTCGACCTGGGCTTTGAGGATGGGGACCTGAAAGGGAGGAAGGTGGGGTGTAGTGGGGGTGGTGGGAAGGGGGGGGATGAGGGTCCCAATGGGGAAGGTGAGGTGACGGTGGCGGACTGCTGGCTGCGGGTGATGCAAGTGTTCCAGTCCAAAAAGTTCCAGTCTCATAAACTGGAGCGTCTGTACCAGCGCTACTTCTTCAGGCTCAACCAGAGCTCCCTTACCATGCTGATGGGGGTGCTGGTGATTGTGTGCGGCGTGATGCTTACCTTCCATTGTGTCCACGCAACCCCGGACGTGGCCTACTCCTCGGCCCTCTCTGTGGCCATGGCCTTGTTCATGGCTCTCATGGTTGTGTGTAACCGGAACGGCTTCCACCAGGACTACATGTGGATGGTGAGCTACCTGGTCATCGGGGTGCTGTTGCTGGTGCAGGTGTTCGGGGTGCTGATGGTGGCGCCTCGCAGCGCATCTGAGGGCATCTGGTGGTCTGTCTTCTTCATCTACATCATCTACACGCTTCTGCCTGTCAGGATGAGAGCAGCCGTGCTGAGCGGAGGTGTGCTCTCCACCATTCACCTGGTCACCACCTGGCAGTTCAACCAGGAAGACGTGTTCCTCTGGAAACAGGTAGGAACTCAGCCTGCTCCTGTCCATCATAAAGATATAGTATATGTTCTATTATGTGTGTGCCATAGTGTACACAACTGAAGGGAACTCTTATATTGTTGTCAAGCGACGTCTTTGGCATGACAATGAACAAACACAGACACGACTATCTAAATCATTTGTGACCTTCACTATTCCTTTGGTTGTCCGGCTATGTTAATTAACTGAGTTTTCTGCTTTGGCTTGAGTGTAGACCTACATTCCACTCACGGTTGACGAGACATTTGGGTGATGACCCATATAGGCAGTAGCTTACTAGCCCACTTTTTGGGGTTAGATGTGCTTCTTGGCCTGCAGTGTGTTGTATTCATTTGTTTAAATGTTTCTATGGCTGCAGTGAGTGTGTCTTTGCAAGCTGAGACTTTGTGGTATCTGGGCCTTGCTCTTGGACCTACAGCACGGGCTACAATATTATTGTTGTATCAGTGCAGCCAACCATGTGGTTCAAGTCTGACAAGACATTGTTTTCAGGGGCATGTTTGTGGATTTGGCAGCATGTGCAGTCCCTAGGGAAAGTCTACACACCCCAAGCACAGTCTTCACATTTTGATGCCTTAAAATTCAATCCCCAAAAATATTAAATTGAGGGAGTTCCTACCGATCTACACAACCTACTCCACATTTTCAAAGTAAAATACAAATTAGAGAGAATGTTCAGAATTAATAAAAATACATAAAAATTAAGTTGTATTGATTGTGTGTCTGTCTTCACACACCAGAGTTAATACTTGGTGGAAGCACCTTTGGAAACCATTATAGCTGTGAATACTTTTGAATAAGGTTTAACCAACCTTGCACAACTCTTCGGGCAACATATATCCATTGTTTTTGTCAAAATTGCTCAAGCTCAGTACATTTGGTTGGTAATCATTGCTGTACAACAATATTCAAACCTTGTCCCTGATTTCAAGCAGATTTAAGTCATGACTGAGACTGGACCATTCAGGAACACTCAACACCTCTTGGAAAGTCATTCTGGTGTATTTGACTTTCAAATTGGTGTTATTGTCCCACTGTAAAATAAAACTCTATCCCAGGGTTAGGCTTTCAGAAGACTGAGGAGGTTTATCCTCTCACTTTTTACATAGTCTTTGCTCCTGCTGTTGACAAGCATACAAATAACAAGATGCTGCTACCACAATACTTGAAAGTGTTACTTGAATTTCCGTTCACTTTGAGTAGGTCATGTAGATCAGAAAGAAGAAGATTTTTTATTTTTTTTAAAGATTTTATTTTAATTCAGAAAAATGTAAAGACGTTGTGGTCACTGGATGGAACAGTGTTTGTCACTGTGTTGTCACTATATTTCTGAATGTTTTGTAATAGTGTGTTTGTCAGTGTGTTGAGGCAGTGAGTGTGTGTGTGGGTGCAGGTGTGTGTGTGTGGGAGTGTGTATCTGTGTGTTTGTGTATGTACGTGTGTGTGTATGTGTGTGTGGCCTACTGTAGGTTGTTTGTGCGTCATGCCAAAGACCCAGGGGCTAGCTGAAGGTCAGTGGGCTAAATTAACCGCCTCGACCGGCCGGCTGTGTGTGTATTTGTGTCTGCGTGAGTGTTTGTGTGTGTACATGCGTGTGTGTATGTGTTTGCACGTGCTTACATGAATACTCGTGTATGTGCACATGCTCATGGCGCGTGCAGGTGTGTGTGAGTGTTTGCCAGAAAGAGAATACCATGGCCCATGATAATATAAAGCAGTATCACTCAGGTCTCTGTGCTCCCACACAAGAAACACTTTGTACTTTTTCCAAGGGTGGGGGGTTCTGTATGGAGGCTGAGGCTAGGTGCATTCTGTACTACTGTAACCGTTGTGTAACAGTTTATGACCATTGGGAGGAAATATGGGATAGGAATAATGTGGCGATCATTCCAGGAAAAACAATAAGGCGACACAGGAGAATGTTTGGCTTGATGGTAGAACATTAGTCGTTATATGTTGATTGAAGGGACAGGATTTGATAACTGCCCACTGAGAGAGTGCTCAGCCTTGGTCCAGGTTCACATTTTCACACGGTAATTGTGCATGAAATGACTTTATGTCAGAATTACAGGCTTTATACACTGAGTGTACAAAACATTGCTCTTTCCATGACACAGACTGACCAGGTGAAATCTATGATCCCTTATTGATGTAACTTGTTAAATCAATTTCAATCAGTGTAGATGAAGGGGTAGATTGTGTATGTGTGCTATTCAGAGGGTCAATGGGCAAGACAAAAGATTTAAAAGCCTTTGAACGGTGTATGGTGGTAGGTGCCAGGCACATCGTTTGTGTCAAGAATTGCAACACTGCTGGGTTTTTCACACTCAACAGTTTCCCGTGTGTATCAAGAATGGTCCTCCACCCAAAGGACATCCAGCCAACTTGACAACTGTGGGAAGCATTGGAGTCAACATGGGCCAGCATCCCTGTGGAACACTTTAGACACCTTGTAGAGTCCATGCCCCGAAGAATTGAGGGGGGGGGGGGGGGGGGCACTAAATATTAGGAAGGTGTTCTTAATGTTTTGTACACAGTGTAAATATACACTCTATATACTCTATACACATATTTTGTAAAAAACAGAGTTGTTTACCAAAGGACGTTACTTAGGAAGAGGAAAAGGGAACCCATTTGGTTTCTGTGAAAGAGAGATAAGAGATAGTTTACAACGTGTTGTTTTTCATTCATTGAGACAGAACTATACTGGACTGTCACTCATGACTAGACTAGTGTCTATTATTCTAGACTAGTGTCTATTATTGATCAAGCCAATGCTTGATGTTATTCATCAAGCCACTGTAGGAAAGATCACTGCTGAAGAATATGGTAGCCTACCAACATCTGTGTAACAACTCTATGGTGCGATATGGTGAGTACTGGGCATGTGCATAATGTAAAGGTGTTCTCAATGACCCCCACATCATGCATATCCCTCAATGCACACAGTGTTTTCCTTGCTGTGGTAAAATTGAATGAGCACAGCTGAGCGATGGTGAGATCCTCCCTGTGATCATCCATGTGTGTACAGGGCTGTACAGTAATAAAGTGCCATCCATCACTTCTTTACGATTGTGTGCAAGTATTTCCCCTTTCTCCGATAACTCATTAACCTCCCTGGGTTTCTGTTGGCATCGTTAGCCACAGATAATGATGAACGAACACATACAGTGTAATGACATTGTGGTGTAATTAGGATGCAGGGTATGTTGTCTGCCTGTCACTTGTATGTATCGCTGGCCTCTCTCCACCTGTCACTGATCCAAACCCCCTGCTGAGAGCATGTCTCCCTGGGCTGGATTACAAATTTAGAACCAGGATGTGTTTGGGCCTTTAATCTGTCATGGTCTGTGTGGAAATAAGACCTCTTCTTCACTCACTAGCGCTGTAGCCTTTTTAATGTGTGTGTGTGTGTGTGTATGTGACTGTGTGTGTGTGTGTGTGCGCATATGAGTGTGTGTGTGTTTCTGTGTGGGTTAAGGGGACTGTACACATATTGTTTCCATTTACAATAATGGAAGGCTGTGTTCTCTGAAAGGCCTTGGTGGGTAGATGCTGTGTGTGCGCGCACATGTGTGTACACTGTATGTGTGTTTGCATGATGCATGTGTGAAATTGCAATCCCAATGCAACTCTTAAAAGTCTTTAAACACTGTAATAATTGCAAAGCTTTAGAAAAATCCTGGAATAGCTTCACTGCTCGCTGGGAGGTCAAGGGCAATTCAAGGAGTCTCCAGGCCAAACCCTTCACAGACTGTAGATCCTGCTCACACTGTAGGGCTCCTCAGATGCACGTCATTATCATTTGTTTGTTTGTATTTCCTTTAGCAGAACAAAGGGGATTGCAGATCTAACACCCAGATCAGACACCCGTTGTTCAGGTAAATGTGCTCGGTGGAGAGACTATGCCAGACTAATACCTTTAGCTGCATCATAGCTGCTAACCTCAAGGCTAATTGTCCAGAATGATCCTGCGTTTAGAACCAAATATTTCTTATGGATAACATTTCAATACATGCCACTTATTGTGTCACTTGGATAGCCATTATAGTGTATTGTGTGTGTAGTGTAGCCTAAAACTGCAGTTTTTCATGTTTGAGTATTTTTGTGTCATAGCCAGCGAAACAGACCTAAACTTCTTCCTACTCTCTCAGTTTTTTATTGTAAACAACCAAATTAAACATTTTGGAAGAAAGCCTCACTCAATTAGAAAATGCTCTCTCTCTTTCCCTCGCTCTCTCTTTGTAATCATCAATGTCTTCTCTTTCCCCAGCTGGAATCAATTAACCACACAAACGCACGCACGCACACACACACGCACGCACACACGCACGCACGCACGCACGCACGCACGCACGCACGCACGCACGCACGCACGCACACACACACACACACACACACACACACACACACACACACACAACCTGGTTTCTGTTGGCTCAGGGCTCTCCATTAAAGGGTTTGTGAGAAATGCTGTACTTTGTTCTTCTTTAGGAACGTGAAGGTCACCACATTGTCCTCTCTGTGTGTGTGTGACTGTCTGTATATATATGTGTGTGTGTAACAATCTCACAGAAAAATTGTCATAATAGTTGTGTAATTCCGATCTAAACATTGGAAAGGTTGGCATGGATCTTCTCAGTGTCCGGCCACCACAGACAAATGAAACAGTGGAGACAAAGACGACACAGGAAGACACCACAAAATGGAACTGTAAATGACTAAGGACATTTTTGTTCCCTTATGTGGTACAAGCTTATTTGTTGGTCTGCGTATTTAGCATTTCTGCTAAGCGTTGTGTTGCTTCACATGGAACAGTCTTATCAGAGTCTGCATCATAGCAGCCACTCAACCTATCCCTATCTGTATACACATACTTACACTCACAGCCATGTGTGTGTACCATGTTGCACACACTAACACGCACTCTCCCTCATGCACAAGCACACACATGCGCACGCTAGCAGACAGGCCGGCACGTACCCACACACTCATATGCACACACACACACACACACACACACAACGTTGGTCATTTTTTCTGTGACACTTATTAGGGCTGGGAATTTCCAGGGACCTCACGATACGATATTATCATGATACTTATGTGCCAAAAAGATGTGTATTGTGATTCTCATGATTCTCACGATTCTATATGTATTGCGATTCGATACTGTGGTTTTATTGCGATTCAATGTTCTGAACATATTACACCATATGTCTGCTGTAGAGTGACAAGAGAGAGCATGAGGAAAGTTGTTTTGATCAGCCGTGGAAATAAAAGTGCTGGAAAAATAGGCTTCCAATTTAAAAAGAAGATGGAGAACAAGCTATGAAGGAAAAATACTGGAGTTTTGGTGCAGGTACAGCCAGCTAGCGCAAACATAATACTGCGATATTGTCAATACGATACAATATATCGTCAAAAATAATATACCGATATGTAACTGTATAGATTTCTTCACTAGCGCTTATGCACACACACACACACACACACACACACACACACACACACACACACACACACACACACACACACACACACACACACACACACACACACACACACACACACACACACACACACACACACACACACAAAGTCAAACACGCTGGTAATTTTTTTCGTGGTACTTCATGACACCCAACCTAATGCATTTGTGGGATAGATCTTTGATCCCCTTTGATCCCCAACCACCACAGAGTTCCTGAAAGCCCATTAGACGGACAGACAAACGGACAGACAGAACATTGAGCCATGCTGTGGGACTCTGAGTCAGGGGATAGTCAATACGTTTCAATGGCCTGTTTGTCTCCTTCTCATGACATGGTTAAAAAAATCCTTCTTTAATTCCTTATTTTGGCTGGACAGGAATCTGAGCTGACAGTTGTTAATAATTTTGAGGGGTGTTTGGGGATTCTACAAGAGATATTACACACTGACCTATACAGTGCATTCGGAAAGTGAATTTTTGACTTTTTCCAAATTTGGTTTTTAGAAAAATGCTAATTTTTACAAACTACAAACAGAAATACCTTATTTACATAGGTATTAAGAACCTTTGCTATGAGACTTGAAATTGAGCTCAGGTGCAGATCTGGGGAAGGGTATAAAAAAATGTCTGCAGCATTGAAGGTTCCCAAGAACACAGTAGTCTCCATCATTCTTCAATGGAAGAAGTTTGGAACCATCAAGACACTTCCTAGAGCTGGCCGCCAGGCCAAACTGAGCAATTGAGGGAGAAGGGCCTTGGTCAGGGAGGTTATCAAGAACCAGATGGTCACTCTGTGACAGATCTATTGTGTTCCTCTGTGGAGATGGGAGAACATTCCAGAAGGACAACCATCTCTGCAGCACTCTACCAATCAGCCCTTTATAGTAGAGTGGCCAGACTGTAGTCACTCCTCAGTAAAAGGCACATGACAGCCCGCTTTAAGTTTGCCATAAGGCACCTTCAGGACCTCAGAGTGGGGCGAAGGTTCACCTTCCAACAGGACAACGACCCTACGCACACAGCCAAGACAACGCCGGAGTGGCTTCGGGACAAGTCTCTGAATGTCCATGATTGGCCCAGCCAGAGCCTGGACTTGAACCCGATCGAACATCTCTGGAGAGACCTTAAAATAGCTGTGCAGCGACGCTCCCCATCCATCCTGACAGAGCTTGAGATGATCTGCAGAGAAGAATGGGAGAAATTGCCCAAATACAGGTGTGCTAAGTTTATAGCGTCATACCCAAGAAGACTCAAGGCTGTAATCGTTGCCAAAGGTGGTTCAACAAAGTACTGAGTAAAGGGTTTTAATACTTACAGTTGAAGTCGGAAGTTTACATACACTTAGGTTAGAGTCATTAAAACTCGTTTTTCAACCACTCCACAAATTTCTTGTTAACAAACTATAGTTTTGGCAAGTCGGTTAGAACATCTACTTTGTGCATGACACAAGTCATTTTTCCAACAATTGTTTACAGACAGATTATTTCACTTATAAATCACTGTATCACAATTCCAGTGGGTCAGAAGTTTACATACACTAATTTGACTGTGCCTTTAAACAGCTTGGAAAATTCCAGAAAATTATGTCCTGGCTTTAGAATCTTCTGATAGGCTAATTGACATAATTTGAGTCAATTGGAGGTGTACCTGTGGATGTATTTCAAGGCCTACCTTCAAACTCAGTGCCTCTTTGCTTGACATCATGGGAAAATCTAAATAAATCAGCCAATACCTCAGAAAATAATTGTAGACCTCCACAAGTCTGGTTCATCCTTGGGAGCAATTTCCAAATGCCTGAAGGTACCACGCTCATCTGTACAAACAATAGTACGCAAGTATAAACACTATGGGACCACGCAGCCGTCATACCGCTCAGGAATGAGACGCGTTCTGTCTCCTAGAGATGAACGTACTTTGGTGCAAAAAGTGCAAATCAATCCCAGAACAACAGCAAAGGACCTTGTGAAGATGCTGGAGGAAACAGGTACAAAAGTATCTATATCCACAGTAAAACGAGTCTTATATCGACATAACCTGAAAGGCTGCTCAGCAAGGAAGAAGCCACTGCTCCAAACTGCACATGGGGACAAAGATTGTACTTTTTGGAGAAATGTCCTCTGGTCTGATGAAACAAAAATAGAACTGTTTGGCCATAATGACCATCATTATGTTTGGAGGAAAAAGGGGGAGACTTGCAAGCCGAAGAACACCATCCCAACTGTGAAGCACGGGGGTGGCAGCATCATGTTGTGGGGGTGCTATGTGGATATTTTGAAGCAACATCTCAAGACATCAGTCAGGAAGTTAAAGCTTGGTTGCAAATGGGTCTTCCAAATGGACAATGACCCCAAGCATACTTCCAAAGTTGTGGCAAAATGGCTTAAGGACAACAAAGTGAAGGTATTGGAGTGGCCATCACAAAGCCCTGACCTCAATCCTATAGAACATTTGTGGGCAGAACTGAAAAAGCGTGTGCGAGCAAGGAAGCCTACAAACCTGACTGAGTTACACCAGCTCTGTCAGGAGGAATGAGCCAAAATTCACCCAACTTATTGTGGGAAGCCTGTGGAAGGCTACCCAAAACGTTTGACCCAAGTTAAACAATTTAAAGGCAATGCTACCAAATACTAATTGAGTGTATGTAAACTTCTTACCCACTGGGAATGTGATGAAAGAAATAAAAGCTGAAATAAATCATTGTCTCTACTATTATTGTCACGCCCTGGCCTTAGTATTCTTTGTTTTCTTTATTATTTTAGTTAGGTCAGGGTGTGACATGGGGAATGTTTGTGTTTTGTCTCGTCTTGGGTGGTTATATGGTAAAGGGGGTGTTGGGTTTAGTGTATAGGGTTGTGTTTAGTGAATGTGTCTAGGTATGTCTATGGTTGCCTGAGTGGTTCTCAATCAGAGACAGCTGTCTTTCATTTGTCTCTGATTGGGAGCCATATTTAAGGCAGCCATAGGCATTATGCGTTTGTGGGTAATTGTCTATGTAGAACGTTTGTAGCTTTTGTATTTGCACTTACGTTTGTAGCTTCACGGTCGTTTGTTGTTTTGTTTAGTTTTGTTATAAGTGTTCGTTTCGTGTTTTCACTCTTCTCTAATAAAAGAGAATGTATTTTTCACACGCTGCGTTTTGGTCCTCTCTCTCACCGCAAGACGATCGTGACAATTATTCTGACATTTCACATTCTTAAAATAAAGTGGTGATCTTAACTGACCTAAGACAGGGAATTTTTACTGGGATTAAATGTCAGGAATTGTGAAAAACGGAGTTTAAATGTATTTGGCTAAGGTGTATGTAAACTTCTGACTTCAACTGTATGTAAATGTGATATTTTCAAAAAAAAAGTTTTTTGCTTTGTCACACGTGATCTGAATTCTCTTCGAATGCAGTGTACGTGAACGCAGACATACAGGGTTTTCGCAGGTGAGAATACGCCTAATGTCTCTGCAGTCTGCATGTTCACACTTGATACAGTTCACAAATTTGATATTCAGTATTTGCTGTTCATGAACATTGTTGTTTTGTTTCTTGTGAAGCAGCAACGTTTTCTAGGATCTTTGCAACAGTCCCCCTAGAGAAGCAAGAACCAATGAGCAACATAAGAAAGGAATCATCATTTTACCATCACTTCTGAGAATGACTATAACAAAAAAAAGCAGCACCACTGCTAAGCAATCATGTCTCAGTGTTTGTGTTCAGTTCAGTCCAGCAGTTGCCACGGAAACAACTACGACTCACGTAGTCAAGACCCAGTAGGCTGTGTTGGTTTATACAGTTGAGTTGCTGTTGCAGTTTAGCACATTTTTAAGCAGATCTATACTTTTTCTCCCCTATCGATCAGATTGTGTAAAAGGATACGCGTATTCTGAGCCTGTACCATGATTCTAAACCTGTACCATGACTCTGAGCCTGTACCATGATTCTAAACCTGTACCATGATTCTGAGCCTGTACCATGATTCTGAGCCTGTACCATGATTCAGAGGAGCCTGTACAACGATTCTGAGCCTGTACCATGATTCTGAGTCTGTACCATGATTCTAAACCTGTACCATGACTCTGAGCCTGTACCATGATTCTAAACCTGTACCATGATTCTGAGCCTGTACCATGATCCTGAGCCTGTACCATGATTCAGAGGAGCCTGTACAACGATTCTGAGCCTGTACCATGATTCTGAGCCTGTACCATGATTCTGATGAGCCTGTACAATGATTCTGAGCCTGTACCATGATTCTGATGAGCCTGTACAATGATTCTGAGCCTCTACCATGATTTTCATGAGCCTGTACAATGATTCTGAGCCTTTACCATGATTCTGAGGAGCCTGTACCATGATTATGAGCCTGTACCATGATTCCGAGGAGCCTGTACCATGATTCTGAGGAACCTGTACAATGATTCTGATGAGCCTGTACCATGATTTTCATGAGCCTGTACAATGATTCTGAGCCTTTACCATGATTCTGAGGAGCTTGTACCATGATTATGAGCCTGTACCATGATTCTGAGGAGCCTGTACAATGATTCTGAGCCTGTACCATGATTCTGATGAGCCTGTACAATAATTCTGAGCCTGTACCATGATTCTGATGAGCCTGTACAATGATTCTGAGGAGCCTGTACCATGATTTTGAGCCTGTACCATGATTCTGAGCCTGTACCATGGATATGAGGAGCCTGTACAATGATTTGGAGCCTGTACCATGATTTTGATGAGCCTGTACAATGATTCTGAGCCTGTACCATGATTCTGATGAGCCTGTACCATGATTCTGAGCCTGTACCATTCATGTTGGGGGACCTCTTAGTATTGTGACAATGTTTTTTACATCCGGACAGCAGAATTAGGAGTTGGGGTTAAGGTCAAGGTAATGGTTTATGTTAGTGGTTGGGTTGTTCTAAGGTCCGTGCTATCCACTGTCCTTATGACATCCCTACCCCATTGAAGTTGCAATTTAAAATGGTTAAGGTAAGGGTTAAGGTTAGGGTTAGGCAAGGGTGATGGTTATTGTTAAGGTTAGGGTTAGGTTTTAGGGTAGTGTATAGCACTGACCGTGAACCAAAACCAGGGGTTGTGTTCTGCGCGCGTGCGTGCGTGCGTGTGTGTGTGTGTGTGTGTGTATATAGCCTGACCGTTGTTTTAGGACTCAGCTTTGATCTCTAACACGAATTACAAAATGGCGGCTAGATTCCGCTGCCATCCACAGGCATGACCATAGGGATAGTACATTGTGCTGTATACAAGCTGTGCTCTGTTGCTGAGATAGCGCTGAGCTGTTGGGCTGCGTAGAGGCCTTTGTTCTCCCCTCTGGTGTGGATATGGCACAGTCCAAATGTAGAATGGACTATGGATGGGAGAGAAGGCACTTGAGTGGAGATTGGGGGCAATATGTGGGAGGGAGAAGGACACACAGGGTGTTTTTTTTGCCATTGTCTGTCTGGTTCAGAGAAGCTTATCTGTGGTCATCTAGCTGAGGGGTCTGTGACGTCGGAGGGGATGGCTGCCGTTTTACGGGCTCCTCACCATCTGTGCTATTTTGTGTGTTTTTTCACATTGTTTGTAACTTATTTTATACATAATGTTGCTGCTACCGTCTCTTATGACCGAAAAGAGATTCTGGATATCATAACAGCGATTACTCACCTCGAACGGGACGAAGTTGTTTTCTTTAATGAGTCCGACGCGAAGGATATACTGCTTCTCCGAAACCAGGCCCAAATCCCCGTCCTTCGCGTGAAGAAAATAAGGAAATACAGGGGCGGAGATCGGGGTGCCATGTGAGAATTTGTCAGCGAGTGGGGAACCCGCCTCTAACATCCGTTCTATTGGCCAACGTGTAATCACTGGAGAATAAACTGGATGATCTCCGTTTGAGACTATCCTACCAACGGGATATTAGAAACTGTAATATCTAATGTTTCACAGAGTCGTGGCTGAACGACGACACGGACAATATACAGTTGGCTGGGTTTTCCATGCATTGGCAGGACAGAACAGCTACATCTGGTAAGACGAGGGGTGTGTGTCTATTTGCAAATAACAGCCAGTGCGCAATGTCTAATATTAAGAAAGTCTCAAGGTATTGCTAGCCTGAGATATTTTTCGTAGTCGTCTATTTACCACCACAAACTGATGCTGGCACTAAGACTGCACTCAACCAGCTGTATAAGGCCATAAACAAACAAGAAAATGCTCATCCAGAAGCAGCGCTTCTAGTGGCCAGGGACTTTAATGCAGGCAAACTTAAATCCATTTTACATAATTTCTACCAGCATGTCACATGTGCAACCAGAGGGAAAAAACTCTTAGACCACCTTTACTCCACACACAGAGACGCATACACATCTCTCCCTCGCCCTCCATTTGGCAAATATGACCATAATTCTATCTTCCTGATACCTGCTTACAAGCTAAAACTAAAGCAGGAAGTACCAGTCACTCGCTCAATACGGTCAGATGACTTGGATGCTACGTTACAAGACTGTTTTGCTAGCACAGACTGAAATATGTTCCAGGATTCATCAAATGGCATTGAGGAATACACCACCTCAGTCACTGGCTTCATCAATAAGTGTATCGACGACGTCGTCCCCACAGTGACCGTACTTACATATCCCAACCAGAAGCCATGGATTACAGGCAACATCCGCACCTTGCTAAAGGCTAGAGCTGATGCTTTCAAGGAGCGGGACACTAATCCAAACGCTTATAAGAAATTCCGCTATGTCCTCAGATGAACCATCAAACAGGCAAAGCGTCAATACAGGACTAAGATTGAATCCTACTACACCGGCTCTGATGCTCGTCAGATGTGGCAGGACTTGCAAACTATTACAAACCACAAAGGGAAACTACCCAGAGCTGCCAAGAAACACGAGCCACCAGACGAGCTAAATCACTTCTATGCTCGCTTCGAGGCAAGCAACACTGAAGCATGTATGAGAGCACCAGCTGTTCCAGACGACTGTGTGATTGCGCTCTCTGTAGCCAATATGAGCAAGATTTTTAAACAGGTCAACATTCACAAGGTCGCGGGGCCAGATGGATTACCAGGATGTGTACTCAGAGTATGCGCGGACCAACTGGCAAGTGTCTTCACTGACATTTTCAACCTCTCCCTGACCGAGTCTGTAATACCTGTCACGTTCTGACCATAGTTCTTGTGTGTTTTGCTTGTTTTAGTGTTGGTCAGGACGTGAGCTGGGTGGGCATTCTATGTTGTGTGTCTAGTTTGTCTGTTTCTATGTTTGGCCTAATATGGTTCTCAATCAGAGGCAGGTGTTTTGTGTTGTCTCTGATTGGGAATCATATATAGGTGGCTTGTTTTGTGTTGGGGTTTGTGGGTGGTTGTTTCCTGTCTTTGTGTTTTCTCTGCACCAGATAGGGCTGTATCGGTTTGCCACATTTTGTTATTTTGTATTGTTGTAAGTGTTCACGTTATTGTTAATTAAACATGTTGAGCACTGGCTACGCTGCGTGTTGGTCCGATCCCTGCTACACCTTCTCTTCTCTTGAAGAGGAGGAAGGCTGCCGTTACAATACCTACATGTTTCAAACAGACCACCATAGTCCCTGTGCCCAAGAAAGCGAAGGTAATCTGCCTAAATGACTACCGCCCTGTAGCACTCACGTCGGTAGTCATGAAGTGCTTTGAAAGCCTGGTCATGGCTCACATCAACACCATCATCCCAGAAAACCTAGACCCACTCCAATTCGAATACCGCCCCAACATATCCACAGATGATGCAATCTCAATCGCACCCCACACTGCCCTTTCCCACCTGGACAAAAGGAACACTTCCTGATGGGCCGCACTTAGGTGGTAAGGGTAGGCAACAACACATCTGCCACGCTGATCCACAACACGGGGGGCCCTCAGGGGCGTGTGTTTAGTTCCCTACTGTACTCCCTGTTCACCCATGACTGCATCGCCAAGCACGACTTCAACACCATCATTAAGTTTGCTGATGACACAACAGTGACACAATTTTCTCCCTGCTACCGCACGGCAAGGTACCGGAGCACCAAATCTAGGTTCAAAAGGCTCCTTAAAACCTCTCTAGGGTACGTGAGACGTTAGCGTCCCACCTCTTCAACAGCCAGTGAAACTGCAGGGCGCCAAATTCAAATACAGAAATACTCATTATAAAAATTCAGAAAACAAAACATATTTTACATAGGTTTAAAGATTAACTTCTTGTGAATCCAACCACGGTGTCAGATTTAAAAAATGCTTTACGGCGAAAGCATACCGTACGATTATTTGAGAACATAGACCAGCAGACAAATCATTACAAACAGTAACCAGCCAAGTAGAAGAGTTACACACGTCAGAAATAGAGATAAAATTAATCCCTTACCTTTGATGATCTTCATATGGGTGCACTCAGAAGACATTCATTTACTCAATAAATGTTCCTTTTGTTCGATAAAGTCTCTTTATATCCAAAAACCTCTGTTTTGTTTGCGCGTGACACTGATCTTCATCTAACACAACAATAGACAAACACGGTCTGCTTAAACTAATAGCACACAAACAATTATACGTTTTCATGTCTTTATTAAACACACCATGTACACATTCATAGTGTAGGGTGGGGAAAGTATGTGAACCCTTGCATTTAATAACTGGTTGACCCTCCTTTTGGCAGCAATACACTCAACCAAATGTTTTCTGTAGTTCCGGATCAGACCTGCACAACGATCGGGAGGAATTTTGGACCATTCATCTTTACAAAACTGTTTCAGTTCAACAATATTCTTAAGGTGTCTGGTGTGAACCGCTCTCGAGGTCATGCCACAGCATTTTCAATCGGGTTGAGGTCAGGACTCTGACTGGGCCACTCCAGAAGGTGTATTTATATTTTTTCTTGATAAACTTAGGAATTCATTTTTCCGTCGATGATAGCAAGCTGTCCAGGCCCTGAGGCAGCAAAGCAGCCCCAAATAATTATGCTCCCTCCACCATACTTTACAGTTGGGATGAGATTTTGATGTTGGTGTGCTGTGCCTTTTTTTCTCCACACATAATGTTGTGTGTTCCTTCCAAATAACTCAACTTTAGTTTAATCTTTCCACGGAATATTTTGCCAAAAGAGCTGTGGAACATCCAGGTGCTCTTTTGCAAACTTCAGACGTGCAGCAATGTTTTTTTGGACAGCAGTGGCTTCTTCCGTGGTGTCCTCCCATGAACACCATTCTTGTTTAGTGTTTAACGTATCGTAGACTCGTCAACAGAGATGTTAGCATATTTCAGAGATTTCTGTAAGTCTTTAGCTGACACTCTAGGATTCTTCTTAAACTGATTGAGCATTCTGCACTGTGTTCTTGTAGTCATCTATGCAGGACGGCCACTCCTATGGAGAGTAGCAACAGTGCTGAACTTTCTCCATTTATAGACAATTTCTCTTACTGTGGACTGATGAACATCAAGGCTTTTAGAGATACTTTTGTAACCCTTTCAATCTTAATGCAAGTCAACGATTCTTAATCTTAGGTCTTCTGAGATCTCTTTTGTTCGAGGCATGGTTCACATCAGGCAATGCTTCTTGTGAATAGCAAACTCACATTTTGTGAGTGTTTTTTACAGGGCAAGGCAGCTCTAACGAACATCTCCAATCTTGTCTCATTGATTGGACTCCAGGTTAGCTGACTCCTGACTCCAATATTAGCTTTTGGAAAGGGGTTCACATACTTTTTCCAACCTACACTGGGAATGTTTAAATCATGTATTCAATATAGACAAGAAAAATACAATAATTGTGTGTTATTAGTTTAAGTACAATGTGTTCGTCTATTGTTGTGACGAAGATGAAGATCAGATCAAATTTTCTGACTAATTTATGCAGAAATCCAGGTAATTTGTGGTGGCATTTTTCTGTATTACCAAATACAGTGCGTGAGAGAGACAAACTTCACACACCAGTCAGAGTTATACTTAAACTACATCTTTAATAATAATTAAGCTTTGCAATAGCATTTGACTTTCAACAATTCACTATCTATAATGAACCATTGAGAGTGCCACCAGAAAAGTACAAAGATCTTTTATAGCCAAGATACACCCCTCTCAACTTACATGATGAACCACAGATCTTAGGAACAGTTCACAAAGGGACTTTTACTTGAGAAAGGAGTATCCCTTAACCAGATAACATTCGCTATAAATTATCGTTCAGTTTGTTCCCTCAGACGAGGTTCCTGGTAATCTCGTTCCTGGTACTTCATAGCACAGAACCATTACCTCATGTTTATCTGGAATGCTCTTTAGGTTTTATCACCCAAAGACATCATAAATCTCCTCTGTCAGTGCTATCTCATAGAGGCCCATCCTCAGTGGAACACACACACACAATACTCTATTCTGTCGAATGTAACAACTATTATAATGTAATACAAGTATTATAACATCATCTTACAAGCATGATAACATCATCTTGCAATTTTCCACGACAAATTCCAAAGGGTTCACATACTTTTTCTTGCCACTGTACCCCCTGTAAATAGCCTCCTAATTGTTATTTTATTGTATTACTTTTTATTTTATTTTATTTAGTAAATATTTTCTTAACTCAATTTCTTGAACTGCATTGTTGGTTAATGGCTTGTAAGTAAGCATTTCATGGTAAGGTCGACACCTGTTGTATTCGGCGCATGTGACAAATAAAATTGGATTTGATTTGATTTTGATTTGATGCTGCATGCTTTGGATTCTTCTGGGGCATTGTAAAAGCTCACTGTGTTTTCAGGCCTAGTGTGGGGGAGGGAAGAGGAGGCTGTTAAAACGCTTGACTCTTTACTCATATTACAGTTTGCTCAATTTACTTATGACGCTGCCTACTCCAGACAACTGTTGTTGTCATACGAGCAAAAAATATTGCACTTTATTTGGAACACTAAGCCAGACAATATTAAACATTCCTATTTATATAATGATTATGAGTTTGGGGAACTGAACGTATTAAATAATAAAGCATTAAATGTCTCATTAAAATCTTCACTAATACATAAGTTATACTAAGATTACTAAGAAAGGCTCATCCATTGTTCATCCTTTGTTGCCTTTATACAGATTACAACTTCTCATTTATGGTTAGTTGAAAATCAAACCTTTTTCAGGTTTCGCTAATGATTTTATGAATGGGAATGGTGGAGTTATGTCACACATGCAGCTATCGAAAATATATGGGAATGTTTGTTCAATCCAAAGTTATAACCAACTCATTGCAGCATTACCGCATGGAGGTCGCAAATGGAAGGGGGAGAAGGTAGGGAGCTTATATTAAAAAACAAAATTGGCTGAAAAAATACACTACTTTCATATGAGGACTAACACTTTGACAGCTGCCTCATACAGGTTGCAAAATAGCTCTGGAAGATTTTTGATGTACTGATTCCATGGCATATGTTTTATGAACTGATACACAAAACAACGCTTGATTCAGCATTGAGTTTTCCATTTAAATTATTATGTTATATAGTATATACTGTATGGGGCATACAACAATCTCAGCTCTGCAGATTTTGCTGCAAAGAAACAGAATCATTAGATCATTTATTCTATATTGTCCCCATGTGGTCACAGGTTCAGGAATGGACGGAAAATCACAACATTCATTTAAAATTGACCCTACAAATAGCAGTGTTGGGTGATTTGGAAAGCCATAGTCAATCAATAAACTATATAATAATACTATAGGAAAAATATGAATCTTTAACTTACAATCTGTGGATAATATGAGACTGGTGATCTTAGGCTTGTGTGTGGCTGCTCGGCCATGGAAACCCATTTCATGAAGCTCCCGATGAAAAGTTCTTATGCTGACGTTGCTTCCAGAGGCAGTTTGGAACTTGGTAGTGAGTGTTCCAACCGAGGACAGACAATTTTTATGCACTAGGCGCTTCAGCACTCGGCAGTCCCGTCCTGTGAGCTTGTGTGGCCTACCACTTCGCGGCTGAGCCATTGCTGCTCCTAAACGTTTCGACTTCACAATAACAGCACTTACAGTTGACCAGGGCAGTTCTAGCATGGCAGAAATTTGACGAACTGACTTGTTGGAAAGGTGGCATTCTATGACGGTGCCACGTTGAAAGTCACTGAGCTCTTCAGTACGGGCCATTCTACTGCCAATGTTTGTCTGTGGAGATTGCATGGCTGTGTGCTCGATTTATTTACACCTGGCAGCAACGGGTTTGGCTGAAATAGCCGAATCGACTAACTTGAAGAGATGTCCACATACTTTTGGCCATGTAGTGTAGGTGGGATGGGCAGAGAGTAGCAGAGGGGTAGGATTAAAAATCTCATGATCGGTAATAGTTATTCCTGAAAACACTATAAAGATGTCTGACTACTATGTATCCAAAATGTAATGTGTATAATCAAAAACTATATATATTTTTATGTAATTACTGTGTATAAAAGTAACATCTATGTAACATGTGTGTAAAAAAAATAGAATAAAATGTATACAGTACCAGTGAGAAGTTTGGACACACCTACTCATTCAAGGGTTTTTCTTTATTTAAAAAAATGTTTACATTGTAGAATAATAGTGAAGACATCAAAACTATGAAATAACACATATGGAATCATGTTGTAACCAAAAAGGTGTTATTTTATATCTTAGATTCTTCAAAGTAGCCACCCTTTGCCTTGATGACAGCTTTGCACACTCTTGGCATTCTCTCAACCAGCGTCATGAGGAATGCTTTTCCAACAGTCTTGAAGGAGTTCCCACATATACTGAGCACTTGTTGGCTGCTTTTCCTTCACTCTGCGGTCCAACTCATCCCAAACCATCTCAATTGGGTTTGAGGTTGGGTGATTGTGGAGGCCAGGTCATCTGATGCAGCACTCCATCACTCTCCTTGGTCAAATAGCCCTTACACAGCCTGGAGGTGTGTTTGGGCCATTGTCCTGTTGAAAAACAAATGATAGTCCCACTAAGCACAAACCAGATGGGATGGCGTATCGCTGCAGAATGCTGTGGTAGCCATGCTGGTTAAGTGTGCCTTGAATTCTAAATAAATCACCGACAGTGTCACCAGCAAAGCACTCCCACATCATCACACCTCCTCCTACATGCTTCACGGCGGGAACCACACTTGCGGAGATCATCCATTCACCTACTCTGTGTCTCACAAAGACACGGCGGTTGGAACCAAAGGACAGATTTCCACCGGTCTAATGTCCATTGCTCGTGTTTCTTGGCCCAAGCAAGTCTCTTCTTATTATTGGTGTTCTTTAGTAGTGGTTTCTTTGCAGCAATTCGACCCTGAAGGCCTGATTCATGCTGTCTCCTCTGAACAGTTGATGTTGAGATGTGTCTGTTATTTTGTAACGCTATGAAGCATTTATTCGAGGTGCAATCTGAGGTGCAGTTAACTCTAATGAACTTATACTTATACTATACTTCTTTTCCTGTGGCGGTCCTCATGGAAGCAAGCTTCATCATAGCACTTGATGGTTTTTGTGACTGCACTTGAAGAAACTTTCACAGTTTTTGAAATTTTCCAGATTGACTGACCATGTCGTTTCTCTTTGCTTATTTGAGCTGTTCTTGCCATAATATGGACTTGGTATTTTACCAAATAGGGCTATCTTCTGTGTACCACCCCTACCTTGTCACAACACAACTGATTGGCTCAAACGCATTAAGGAAAGAAATTCCACAAATGTACTTTTAACAAGGCACACCTGTTAATTGAAATGCATTCCAGGAGACTACCTCATGAAGCTTGTTGAGGGAATGCCAAGAGTGTGCAAAGCAATTATCAAGGCAAAGGGTGGCTACTTTGAAGAATTTCAAATATAAAATATATTATGATTTGTTTAAAAAAAAAATTGGTTACTACATGATTCCATATGTGTTATTTCATAGTTTTGATGTCTTCACTATTATTCTACAATGTAGAAAAAAGTTAAAATTAAGAAAAACCGTTGAATGAGTAGGTGTGTCCTGTAACGGTCGTCTTGTGGTGAATGAGCGGACCAAGGCGCAGCGGGTGATGAATACATAATGATTTAATTAAATTGACAAGACGAACACTGACACGAAATACACTTGAATAAGCTACAAAACAAGAAACGATGTGAACAAACCTGAACGAGATAACATAACGCACGAACAGGAACGAACACATACACGAACACAAACGAAACAGTCCCGTGTGGTGCGACATACACAGACACAGGAACAATCACCCACAAACAAACAGTGAGAACAGCCTACCTTAATATGGTTCTCAATCAGAGGAAACGTCAAACACCTGCCTCTAATTGAGAACCATATCAGGCAACACATTAAACCCAACATAGAAACACATAACATAGAATGCCCACCCCAACTCACGCCCTGACCAACTAAACACATACAAAAACAACAGAAAACAGGTCAGGAACGTGACATGTCCAAACTTTTGACTGGTACTGTACGTGGTGGAGGATGGGCCAAAACATTTTTTTTAAATAAAAAGTTGTCTGTCATCCTATAACCCGATGGCCTCTCTCTGATAATGGTTTGGCTGGGGTTTTGTTTGGGTGTTATTATTCTAGAATCCTGTCTGTGTGGATCTAATTTAAACAGACCTGTTTGATGGCTCAAATTCTGAATGATGATGCTGAGAGTTTGTGAGAGAAAGGGGTAGTAAAACAGTAGTTAGTCAGTCAGCACCCATAGACAGTAGTAAACAGAAGGCATGCAGGTTTAAAGAACTGTAATAGGCGGGGCCTCCCTCTCTCTATATATATGTCCATACAGCTCTCATTTCAGAGGGGCAGAGAGAGAGCTGTGTAGACATGGAGCCCAGGCTGAGTACACAAACCCAGATGCAGATGCACAACAGAGGGAGGGAGGAACGGAAAGGAAGAGACTGGTACTGAGAGAGGGAGAGAAAAAAGGAGCCAATGAGAAACAAAAAAGAAGGGGGAAGTAAAGAAAATGCGACAGAAAAACAGAGATAGCTAAAGAAAAAGAGAAACAATCACAGGCAGCCGCACACACGCACGCACGCACGCACGCACGCACGCACGCACGCACGCACGCACTCACACACACACACACACACACACACACACACACACACACACACACACACACACACACACACACACACACACACACACACACACACACACACACACACACACACACACGGAGACACAAGGCACAACTCAGAAAGAATGATGCATCTTCTGTTAGTGATTTGTTACTAGTTCTCTCTTTTTGGGTGCGAGAGTGCGTTTTATAGACTCTGATCTAACGCAGATGTTTGAAGGACTTTCAGATGTTTCACAAAGGCCATAGCGCTCTGACTGCTCTCTCCCTGGCCCCATTTCAACAACAATATCCCATCAGTCACTGCTCCCACTGGGAAAATGGACTTATAAATTCACTGCAGCTCTCCTCCTCTCCACTTCCTGTACCGTTATTTCCCACTAAAGGACTTTTCCCAGCTAGTGCTACATGTCTTACTCCATGTCTTGAAATGACCGCAATAGTGATATAATTCCTACTGTAGAGCCATGCTGTTAGTGTAGGTTCTGAGACACCTCAGGTTTCTTCATGTAGAAGGCAGCCTGGTTGTTTCCAAACAGATCTGGTTCTGGTTACAGTGATTGGTTCTTGTTCTGGTTACAGTGATTGGTTCCAGTTCTGGGTACAGTGAACAAACAGTAAGGGAACGTCAGTGATAGTGGTCCAAAACGGTGATAGCTAGTTGCTAGCCTGAGACCACTCCACCCTCCTCTCTAGGTCCAGGTCTGTAGTACCCTCCACCCTCCTCTCTAGGTCCAGGTCTGTAGTACCCTCCACCCTCCCTCTCTAGGTCCAGGTCTGTAGTACCCTTCACCCTCCCTCTCTAGGTCCAGGTCTGTAGTACCCTCCACCCTCCTCTCTAGGTCCAGGTCTGTAGTACCCTCCACCCTCCTCTCTAGGTCCAGGTCTGTAGTACCCTCCACCCTCCTCTCTAGGTCCAGGTCTGTAGTACCCTCCACCCTCCTCTCTAGGTCCAGGTCTGTAGTACCCTCCACCCTCCTCTCTAGGTCCAGGTCTGTAGTATCCTCCTCCCTCCCTCTCTAGGTCCAGGTCTGTAGTACCCTCCACCCTCCCTCTCTAGGTCCAGGTCTGTAGTACCCTCCACCCTCCTCTCTAGGTCCAGGTCTGTAGTACCCTCCACCCTCCCTCTCTAGGTCCAGGTCTGTAGTACCCTCCACCCTCCCTCTCTAGGTCCAGGTCTGTAGTACCCTCCACCCTCCCTCTCTAGGTCCAGGTCTGTACCCTCAGTGACCCCTCCTGGGCAGGGGATGGCAGGTCTTTGGAGGGAGCTTGTGGAATGTGGTTGATCCCTGCTAAGTGAACTCCGTGTGGTGCTAGTGTCTCTGACAGGTCACAGTCTTTCAGGGTGTGAGGCACTGGCCTTCGCACCATCAAGGGCTAATGCTAACCACAATGCTTTAGCCCCAGGTTAAAGAGGGGGAGAGGGCAGAGGAATATTGATGAAAAACATCATCATCATTAGTATAATCATCATAATGTCAACTATACAGTATTTCTATGTTTCCTTGGCCTTTGTTTTGAATGTTGTGTATCTGTCCGTGTAAGAGCACAGGAGGAGCTTATGAATGGACTTGTATGGGATTGTAACTGAACAGTAAACAACGACATCAAACATGGAGACAGTTGCATGCTCAGTCACAGATAGTGACTGTGAGCACAAGTGAAGTGGATGTGAGGGGGAATGCTCGAAGGTGCAAACTCAAGTGTCAAATGATTCCACTGGTTAATGGTTTCACACAAACACGCATGCGCAGTTGCACGCAGGCACACACACACACTCCCAGCTCCTAGCACCCAGTTGTGATCGGGTCCTCAGTGTTTGGTGTTGGCTGAGTATTGTAAAGGGGGAAGAAGGAGAGCAGGATGGGGGGAAGAGGGGTGGGTGTGAGATAGTCTGCTGTAGTACCACTATACTGTATGTGTCCTTACTGGGAACAGAAAAAGAAAGAACGGAAAGACCCCTTCCATGTGTTTTCACGTATAAGCACCCCATATAGACTGTGTCCTCCCTCTCAGTTTTAGGTCACACATCTCTGATGAAAGACGTTAACAGAATAGTTAGCTAGCTATAGCGTGCGTAACATTTGGTTCAGGGTTCTGAGATTAGGTCACAGCGAGCATTCCCCAAGTGAAACCCATTTGATCATAGATCGTATAAGATGTGAGATGTTATGCTTGGGCAGTGCTTTTTTGATTTCTAATGGCAACTGGATAGAGATTCTTGACAGATTATATGTTGGACATATTTTCTGGATATGACACTCTGCTAAATGACTCAGATGGTGCGATCAGTGACAGATTATGTTAAGTATGAGAGGTCACTTTTGCTGTGTGTCTTACTCTTCTCCCAGCTGTCTCTTATCTCCAAATACATTCTCACTTTCTCTCTCCTAAGCACAATTCTCTCCCTGGTGGGACTGACATATTGAGAGGATATCTGTTGTTTATAGTGTTTATAGACACTGGGGCCAGAGCACAGACTTCCTGCTAAAGTAAATGACCGGTGAGCTAAATCCATCATAAAGGAGCAGAAATTATAAATAAACCCCCTGGAGGTTCTATTAACTCATCTCATCTTCATCTGGCCCTCCTGGGTGATGATGGCTTGGAAAAGCAAAGGGATAGCAGGGTGAAATGTTGTGGGGTTTCAGAGAGGACAAGGGAGAGGAGTTTAGGGGGAGTCTACCCCCTGGAGCTCAGCTTGGTGGAGCATGGCCTGGACTGGGTGTGAAGGGCTAGTGGGTGGTTGGACTGTGATTGTTGCAAGGGCACTTTAGTGATTTGAACTTTGTAATTCCTACCTACTACAGTATGTTCTGAGAATTAGCCTACACCATATTTTTCCAGTCAGATATTCGTTTCTTGTGAAACTATGGTTATACTCATCATATTTCCAAAGTTATAAGCAGTAATGTTTCAGTGTCCATATAAGCGGAAATTCTTGTTTATGCCACAATTAAAAAATCCACAGACAACTACCTATTCCTATAATTTACAGTGTTAAATAATACTAATATGTGATACAAATATTTTAAGTGAACAAATTATTCATTTTGCCATTATAATAAGGTTGGTAGAAACATGTGAAAATTGTTGTGGAAATCTGTTGTCGCTCAAGTCGACTACAAAACCCACAATGCAATGCTCTCTCTATGAGCTGGCTGGCTAGATCGCAAACCTAGCTACACACAGTGGCGACCCATCATTCAGGCCAGGTGGAGCAGAGCCCAACCTCTTTTTAGCCCCACCTGTTTAGCTAAAAAAATATATAGGGTACCAGTCAAAAGTTTGCACACAGCTACTCATTCCAGGGTTTTTCTTTATTTTTACTATTTTCTACATTGTAGAATAATAGTGAAGACATCAAAACTATGAAATAACATATATGGAATCATGTAGTAACCAAAAATATAATATATTTTATATTTTATATTCTTCAAATAGCCACCCTTTCCCTTGATGACAGCTTTGCACACTCTTGGCATTGGACTGTCGTTGAATCAAGTCAACAATCTACTGGCAAATCCTTTTCAATCCTTGTCATATGAAGAGAAATAATGAAGAGAAATTATATATAAAACATGTCAGTACTCATCAGCCAATGGACATAAACATTACAGAACAAGCTGGAAATCGCAAATTCAACAATGAGTGGTTTGGAAGCAATCAGTGGAGTGGGTGTGTGGTCCAAGTCTGGGTTCAAGGGTCTCTTTTCCAAGCTTAAAAGGATAAAGATTGGTCATGCTGTCAATCCAGCATGACGTCTGACACGCTCAAAACAACTGGAAACTCGGAACTGGGAAGTCTCAGTCTTCAGTGAGTTCAAGACAACTGGGAACTGAAAAAAACAAGCTCTGACTGGGAAAACATGTTTTGAAAGGTGATCCAACTCGGAATTGGCAGACTTTTATGACAAAGTTTGATGACAAAATTTGCCTGTGAAGGAGGCCACCTTCCTGTTCAAATGAGTACAGCACAACAAGGTGAGTCCAAAAATGTTTTGTATGCTGCTGCAGGAATTATGTAATATGCCAGGGAGATATGTATACTGTAGCTAAGAAAGTAATACTAGGTGTATGTTGTGTAGTAAGCTGTTAGTAGCCCATGTGCCTCACCCTAATAATTTGGTCCCTTTTCCCCTCATGACTTAGCCTTAGCCTCATTACGCACACCTGGCATTCATCATTACACGCACCTGTGAATCATTATGATGGACCCGAACACGCCGGGGAGGGGGTACCGTCATTATGATTCACCCCTGGACTCCATCGCCTCCTTGATTACCTGCCCTTTATATGTCACTCCCTTTGGTTTCTTCCCCAGTCATCATTGTTGCTTTTTCATGTCGGGGAACTGTTTGTGTTTCTTGTTTTGTTAATTTATTAATTACATGTATTCACTCCCTGAACTTGCTTCACGACTCTCAGCCTACATCGTTACAGAATGACGCCTCACCTAAGGGAAGCATCAGGGAGTGTTTTATTTATTTATTTTGGTGGGAATGACGTCGGGTCCGGGAGCAGGCTCTCATGCCTCATGCTCTCAGACAGATCGCCAGGTTCCCCTGCTACAGCCGGCTCGTCGGGCTTTCATGCCTTCACCGGATCGCCAGGCTCCCCTGCTTCCACCGGCTCGTCTGGCTGCCCTGCCTCAGCCGGATCCCTGCCTCAGCTGGTCTGTCAGGTTCGCGCGCCCCAGCCGGCGACAAGTTCCCGCGTATCAGCAGGGGTGACCAGTCCGCTCCTGATCCCCGGTGTTCGTCCCTTTGGTTGGCGTCCTGCGGCTGGAGCCGAACGCGCCGGGGAGGGGGTACCGTCACGTATGCTCTCCGGCGCTCTAGGTCACCATGCTCCCGCGTCTCAGCCGGACTGACAGGTTTCCCGTGCCTCAGCAGAGGTGACGGGTCCGCTCCCGATCCCCGGGCTCGTCATTTTGGTTGGCGTCCTGAGTCTGGAGCCGCGCGTCGGGGAGGGGGTACTGTCACGTGTGCTCCCTCTCCGGTCTCTAGGTCACCAGGCTGCTCATTATGGCGCACACCTGTCACCATTGTTACGCGCAACTGCGTGTCGTCAGGCTCACCTAGACTCATCACTTCCCTGATTACCTTCCCTATATGTCACTCCCTTTGGTTCCTTCCCCAGGCATCATTGTTTCTGTTTCATGTCTGTGTGTTGTCCGTGTTTCTTGTTTTGTATTATTTTGCGTTTATTTATTAATACACTCACTCCCTGAACTTGCTTCCCGACTCTCAGCGCACGTCGTTACAAGTACCCAATACTCATACTTGAGTAAAAGTAGATACCTTAATAGAAAATGACTCAAGTGAAAGTCACTAAAATATTACTTGAGTAAAAGTCTAAAAGTATTTGGTTTTAAATATACTTAAGTACCAAAAGTAAATGTAATTGCTAACATATACTTCAGTATCAAAAGTATAAATTTCACATTACTTATATTAAGCAAACCAGATGGCACAATCTTATTTTTTAGATTTACGGATAGCCAGGGTCACATTCCAACACTCATAAATAATTAACAAACGAAGCATTTGTGTTTAGTGAGTCCGCCAGATCAGACGCAGTAGGGATGACCAGGTACAGTATGTTCTCTTTATAAGTTTATGAATTGGACCATTTTTCTGTGTAACGAGTACTTTTTGGTATAAGGGAAAATGTATGGAGTAAAAAGTACATTCTTTTCTTTAGGAATGTAGAGAAGTAAAAGTTGTCAAATATAAATAGTAAAGTACAAATATCCCCCAAAACTACTCGTGTAGTACTTTAAAGTATTTTTACTTGAGTGTTTTACACCTCTGAACAAAAGTGTGTACTGATTGAAAACAAAACTTAACTGAATTCATTGAAACATTCTCTTGCTGGGAGGAACATTGTTGTACCAGATTCTGTATACAAAGTTACAGGTTTTAGATTGAAAGTATGGACTGTAGAGCTAGGGCTGGCACAATTACCTTATTATTGCGTAACTGACGATTATGGATAAAGACCGTCATGAAAATAAAATAACCGCTGTAACAGTAAAAAAAATTAAATAATTGCTTTTGTTTTTTTGTGTGGAACGAACACAAGACTGACTGAAGACGGGACAGCTGAGCATTCGTGCAGTTGAGTCCGTTTCTGCGGTAACATGGACTCTTTACAACCTGATAAAACTTTGTTGCTCCTTGCTGAAACAAGCAATATGTTGTAGAAAACTAGTCTTTGGTTGCCTAGGCAATGCCACCTCCCTGCAGCAGCAGCACTTGCAGTCAGGAGAGGAGGAGAGGAAAACATTGTATTTTTTTGGTGTATTTCTTTTTGCTATTGAAATGATTATAACAGTGATCACGGTCATTTGGCTGACCAATAACCGTCATCCAAAATTATTTTATTCCGCTGTGTATTCATTGAGTAATTTATTGATTGAGCCTGCCCATACTCTCTATTCCTTTTTGGAAGTTTATTGTGTAATAAATGCATTTTATTCTATCCTGTGTTGTTTTGTCATGGCTGCTGCTGTTGTTCTTGTCCCTTTCTAGATCAGGGACTGCTGGCTTATGTAACTACATTTTGATAACCAAGGATTAGGTTCTCTTCTACAGAGTGGCTGGTTGCCCTCAGTATGTCACTCTGATGGAAATATGGACTATACCTCCTTAGATACTACAACTATTATTGTTTTAGAGGGTCCTCATAATCACTATGCAATAGAGGGGACATAACATTATTAGTGGACAGTAGGTGTATGCCTCCAACTGTACTGTGGCATGGACAATATAAGGGCCCTACCCTGTGTGTGTGTGTGTGTGTGCGTGTGCGTGCGTGCGTGCGTGCGTGCGTGCGTGCGTGCGTGCGTGCGTGCGTGCGTACACAGTGACTGTAGTCTGGGACAGCTGTAGGCCCACTACAGGTAGATAATGCTGAGTGGAGCTCCTGAAGAGTAGTTGTGTGTGCTATTGTGTAAACACAGGACCTGAATGTGTGTACCATGTTAACCTGCAGGCCCTCTCCCTCTTGAGAAAAGCAAGCAATTAGGCCTGGCCTGGCCTGTGATTCTACACACATACTGTACAGTACAACTATACACACAGACAACACTCCGTCACAGGCAAGAAGACAGGCAAGAAGACTAGAAGGCAATGTCAACTCTCCTTCACAAATATGCACACAGTACTTTCTCTACAGACTACTTAAGTAAACATACAACACACGCACGCACACACACAGCAGGTTTCTCTCTGAGCTGTTTTTGCTTGAACAGTGAGAGTAATGTAAACAGAGCTGAGCGCTCGGAACCATCTGCCTAATGTCACTGTGTCCCATATCTGTCTTCTCTTTCTCTCTCTCTCTCTCTTTTTCTCTCTCTCACTCTCTTTCTTTTTCTATTTCTCTTTTTTTCTCTTTCTCTCCTACTCCTTCCGTCTCTCTCTCCCTCACTTCCTCCGTCTCTCTCTGTCCCCCACACCCTCCGTTTCTCTCTCTGTCTCTCACTCACTCACTCACTCACTCACACCACTCACTCACTCACTCACTCACTCACTCACTCACTCACTCACTCACTCACTCACTCACTCACTCACTCACTCACTCACTCACTCACTCACTCACTCACTCACTCACTCACTCACTCACTCACTCACTCACTCACTCACTCACTCACTCCACTACCACCACATCCTTCCTCCCCTTAAAACCCCCCTGTCTCCATGTTATCTGTTGTTGTCCCTTGTATGCTATTCTATTTTCTACACTCACCCCTCCTCCCTCGCCAGTTTATTTCCCCTTCCCTTAGCATATCTTCATATGTCTCTTTTTTATTGCTGCTTCTCATTCTATCTCTCGCTCCCCCTTGCCCCATTTTCTCCATGTATCTTGTTTATTTCTCTTTTCTCTTATTCTTCCTGTTTTATTTCTTTCCCGCTTCCTTGGTGTAAAACTCTGCATATTCACCTATGCACTTGTTTCTCGGAAAGGTCAGGGAGAGTTCAAAGTTAATTCATGGGCCAGATGTGGATTAAGAGATAAGGGGCTATTAGCTAAACCAAGCCTTCTTCAGTTAATTTCACTCTTTGACGAAATGCACACATATGGGCTAGGTGGAATTTCATCCCTTTCTTGTATAATGTTCTAGGGGGAGGAATATTTTAAAGTGTGCAAATAATGGTTGTATGTTTACTGTAAACTTGAAATCATTCCAACCAAGCCTACCTGTGTTACTGTTTCTGCCCAGTAGGAGTCAGGCTTCACCTGCATAATGATGGGGCAATCAACTGTCTATTTCAGGATGATTAAAAGTTTTATAAGGATGATAGAATCAATTTCATATAAAGTAGAGGGAGAGCATAAGAAAGAAAGAGAGTGAGGTTTGGCAAAGAAATATTGAATTTAGAAAAATATCTAATCTTATACCTCCAAGGAAAGATGTGGTTTAGATAGGGAAGACAATGGTTAACCTTAGCTGGCACATTAGCCCCTTAACTTATTTGCTGTGCTAATTTAGGGTCGCCACATAGGGTGTGACATAACAGTGTTTCCTGTTGGCATGTAGCAAGCCAGTGTTTGTGTCCAAAAACATCCTCGGGAGGAGTGGAGTGTTTCCACTCTCTCACGCAGCAAACTGTAAACAAGAGGCCATCTTTAAAGTGAACAGCCTCTCAGCGTGTCAGAGGGCAGCGTTTTTTTCCCACGCTACAGCTGGGGACACTCCGGGGACAGTGTGACAGGGGAGGTCTCAGAGGCAGGACACAAAAAAACGTCTGTTTCATTTCAAGTTTAACGAGTTCAGAAAGCAAGATGGTAAACATATGAAGTGGTCAATGGACTGCCATGAGAGGACGAGAGCACAAGGAAAAAACGATCCCACAAACAGGATCATCATGCCTTCACAGGGAATGTTAATGTTTCTCTTGGCGTCTGTGTGCGTGTGTGTGCATGCTTGCACGTGTGTGTGAGTAAAAACATGGATATTGTGTATTTCCATACAAGGTCAGGGGTATGTAATGTATTATAAATGATGTAATTGTACATCTCAGTCCTTGAGGAGAAGCACAATGTGTCATTGGCCACAGTATGACCTGTGAATCTGTGTGTATGCCATCATAGAATTAAAGAGAGGTGAGAGATGTGCAGGGAGAGAGACAGAAAGAGCAGAGAAAGCACCATTTCAGTATCAGATTCCATGTGTGTTTCATCACTGTGTTTGATACTGTACATCCCTATCCAGATACCCACAACATGGCTCTACGCTGCCCCCTAGCACAGAATGTTTTGGAAAAACCGATGTGGGGTCAAGTCTCTAAATGTCCCCTTTCTTTATCCTCCTCTCTTCTAGCTGAGCGCCAACGTGCTGATATTCCTGTGCACTAACATCATTGGGATCTGTACCCACTACCCTGCTGAGGTGTCTCAGAGACAGGCCTTCCAGGAGACCAGAGGATACATTCAGGCCAGACTGCACCTGCAGAGAGAGAACCAGCAGCAGGTACACCCACACACACTGTGTAAACACCTCCGCTGACTGACAGGAAGCAGTCATTTTGAAGGACATACAGTTGAAGTCAGAAGTTTACATACACTTAGGTTGGAGTCATTAAAACTCGTTTTTCAACCACTCCACAAATTTCTTGTTAACAAACTATAGTTTTGGCAAGTCGGTTAGGACATCTACTTCGTGCATGACACAAGTCATTTTTCCAACAATTGTTTACAGACAGATTATTTCATTGTATCACAATTCCAGTGGGTCAGAAGTTTACATACACTAAGTTGACTGTGCCTTTAAACAGCTTGGAAAATTCCAGAAAATGATGTCCTGGCTTTAGAATCTTCTGATAGGCTAATTGAGATCAAATGACTCAATTGGAGGTGTACCTGTGGATGTATTTCAAGGCCTACCTTCAAACTCAGTGCCTCTTTGCTTGACATCATGGGAAAATCAAAATAAATCAGCCAAGACCTCAGAAAAGAATTGTAGACCTCCACAAGTCTGGTTCATCCTTGGGAGCAATTTCCAAACGCCTGAAGGTACCACGTTCATCTGTACAAACAATAGTACGCAAGTATAAATACCATGGGACCACGCAGCCGTCATACCGCTCAGGAAGGAGACGCAGTCTGTCTCCTAAAGATGAACGTACTTTGGTGCGAAAAGTGCAAATCAATCCCAGAACAACAGCAAAGGACCTTGTGAAGACGTTGAAGGAAGCAGGTACAAAAGTATCTATATCCACAGTAAAACAACTCCTTTATCGACATAACCTGAAAGGCCGCTCAGTAAGGAAGAAGCCACTGCTCCAAACCTCCATAAAAAAGCCAGACTACGGTTTGCAACTGCACATGGGGACAAAGATCGTACTTTTTGGAGAAATGTTCTCTGGTCTGATGAAACAAAAATAGATCTGTTTGGCCATAATGACCATCGTTATGTTTGGAGGAAAAAGGGGGAGGCTTGCAAGCCGAAGAACACCATCCTAACCGTGAAGCATGGGGGTGGCAGCATCATGTTGTGGGGGTGATTTGCTGCAGGAGGGACTGGTGCACTTCACAAAATAGATGGCATCATGAGGAAGTCAAATTATGTGGATATATTGAAGCAACATCTCAAGACATCAGTCAGGAAGTTTAAGCTTGGTCGCAAATGGGTCTTCCCAATAGACAATGACCCCAAGCATACTTCCAAAGTTGTGGCAAATTGGCTTAAGGACAACAAAGTGAAGGTATTGGAGTGGCCATCACAAAGCCCTGACCTCAATCTTATAGAGCGTTTGTGGGCAGAACTGAAAAGGTGTGTGCGAGCAAGGAGGCCTACAAACCTGACTCAGTTACACCAGCTCTGTCAGGAGGAATGGGCCAAACTTCACCCAACTTATTGTGGGAAGCTTGTGGAAGGCTACCCGAAACGTTTGACCCAAGTTAAACAATTTAAAGGCAATGCTACTAAATACTAATTGAGAGTATGTAAACTTCTGACCCACTGGGAATGTGATGAAAGAAAAAAAATAAAAGCTTAAATAAATAATTCTCTCTACTATTATTCTAACATTTCACATTCTTAAAATAAAGTGGTGATCCTAACTGACCTAAGACAGGAAATTTTTACTCTGATTAAATGTCAGGAATTGTGAAAAACTGAGTTTAAATGTATTTTGCTAAGGTGTATGTAAACTTCCGACTTCAACTGTATGTATTAAATGCAGATACTAACTAAGCCAGATACTTCTCTCAACATTTCAGGAACGCCTCTTGCTGTCTGTGTTGCCAAGGCATGTTGCCATGGAGATGAAGGCTGACATCAACGCTAAGAAAGAAGACATGATGTTCCATAAGATCTACATCCAGAAACATGACAACGTCAGGTCAGCATAGACACAATCATCCTGGTAACCTCAGTAGCCCTGCCCTGACAACGACACATCAATAACCACAGCATTACTTGAACAAACCAAACTGACAAGAGCTATGACCTCTAAAGGCATCAGCATTCTTCAGTTCGGCTGGCGGCTAGCCAATGTCAGCTAGGAGAACCGAAGAGTGTGCTTCGCTTGAAAAAAGCGCAATAGAACTGTTTGTCCATTTTGAGACGCCATAGCCAAAATAGTCAGAATTGTTCTAAGATAACTCAAGAAATCTGTCATTCATTTTGACGTTTTTTGCCGAGGAGATCTTAGTCGCGCAATTTTACATTTAACTAATGTTTGGTGCTGTCACGTTCTGACCTTAGTTCTTTTGTTATTTCTTTGTTTTAGTATGGTCAGGGCGTGAGTTGGGTGGGTTATCTATGTTCGTTTTTCTATGTTGTTTTTTTCGTTTGGCCTGGTATGATTCTCAATCAGAGGCAGGTGTCGTTAGTTGTCTCTGATTGAGAATCATACTTAGGTAGCCTTTTTCCACCTGTGTTTCGTGGGTGCTTATTTTCTGTCTTTGTGTATGTCACCAGACAGGACTGTTTCGTTTCGTGTCATTCTCGTTTATCGTTAGTTTTGTTGTTTTGTTCGAGTTTCGTTTTCATTAAAAGGCATAATGAATACTTACCACGCTGCACCTTGGTCCTCCGATCCTTACTACTTCTCCTAGTCAGAGGAGGGGAAAAAAATGTATGTGCCTCTAGAAAAAAATGTGTGTACCCGAACAGCCGAAAACCCTCACCGAAGTCCAAAACATACAAAACGTCACAAAATGTTGTTATAATATGTACACAAACTGTTTCGGCTGGGAAGCATGCAGACGCCTTAACATGTAACACAGTTTTGATGTGTTTTGTCTCTTGACCTCATTCAACTGTTATTCAACGGTATCTTTTATCAAATAAAGGCAGGGTACTTGTATATTTATTCAACATTGCACATCAACATTCTCATACACACATACTGTATATAGACACACACACACACACACACACACACACACACACACACACACACACACACACACACACACACACACACACCCTTACTCAGGGCTTGGCAGAGAGTGGCCTAATTAACAACAGTAAGGGAATACTTAATTACCAGCAGCCAAGATAAGATAATCCCCAAAGAATGGGCGCTTCATCCCAGATTCAATTACAGCACCGACTATACACACCCACCCACACCCACGCCCACGCACACGCACACACTCACACACACGCACACGCACGCACACACACAACTAGACAGACATTAAGGCTGTGGACAGACTACCCCAACACATAACAGGAGGAGGAAGGCTCATCCGATTAGTTACTGATCAACCAATCCTGTCTCTCTCTTTCTCTTCAGTATTCTGTTTGCGGACATTGAGGGTTTCACCAGCTTGGCGTCTCAGTGTACGGCTCAGGAGTTGGTCATGACGCTCAACGAGCTCTTCGCCCGCTTCGACAAACTAGCATCTGTAAATAACAATTTCTCTTCACCTCTCTCTTTTCACTTTCCCCCATTTTTTCACAAATTTTCTCCATTAACTACTGTCTTGCCCTTCCAATTGAATATAATTTGTTCTCTGTCCCTCTCTAACTGCCATAACGGCTTTGTCTCTCTGTCTGTAGGAGAACCACTGTCTGCGTATCAAGATCCTGGGGGACTGTTACTACTGTGTGTCTGGGCTGCCTGAGCCCCGCGCTGACCACGCCCACTGCTGTGTGGAGATGGGCGTCGACATGATAGAGGCCATCTCGTAAGTATGGGGAACATCTGTGTGTGGGGAGATGCCATATTTTCTAGAGATGACAAATCATAAAATATATATCATAAATGTATTGCTTCAGCCTGTTGGAGTATCATGTGTTTTTGGAAAGACATTTAACATACATGTTCTTTGTGTAAATGTGCAGGCTGGTGCGTGAAGTGACGGGGGTCAACGTCAACATGCGTGTGGGTATCCATAGCGGCCGTGTGCACTGTGGGGTGCTGGGACTCAGGAAGTGGCAGTTTGACGTGTGGTCCAACGATGTCACACTAGCCAACCACATGGAGGCTGGGGGCAAGGCAGGGTGAGGGAGACACACACACACACACACACACACACACACACACACACACACACACACACACACACACACACACACACACACACACACACACACACACACACACACACACACACACACACACACACACACACATGTATGCACACAAGCACGTGCGCACGCACACACACACATAGACTGACCTTGTGTCCTTCTCCCAGGAGGATCCACATCACCAAAGCCACCCTGCAGTATCTAAATAGGGATTATGAGGTGGAGCCGGGTTTCGGAGGGGAGAGGAACGCCTACCTGAAGGAGAACAGCATTGAGACCTTCCTGGTGCTGGGCTGCAGCCAGAAACGGGTCAGGGACAAAACTACTTCCTACACTTGCCAACCACCACACGTACAGTTGTATGACAGTTTACAGGGCTCTCCAAGCACTGGAGAATTGAGGTTGTTCCACGAAGAGTGCCTTTTGTGTCTCTTTAATGTTTTAAGCAGACATTGTGCACCAATATTGAATTTTAAAAGCATGTTATATTAAATTAAGTGCCCTTTAATATAGACCACATAGATAATTCAATAAATCATTTTTTTTTATATGAATAAAGAATTCAGCATTTTGACATGTCACTCTTTGCACCCCATGTGACTTCTAAGAAGATGTGTCAAAATGTAAAGTTTGCACCATCCCCTAGTTATTTTGTTGCTTTGACAAAGTAATTTCTAAAGATGATTATTTATTTCATGTTATTAGTGATTCATTTACGTCAGTCCCTCATTTTAAGGTCAACCCTGTTATGTGAACTGAACTCTTGTTGCTGAGGAGTATTTCTGTCTGTAATAAAGCCCTTTTGTAGGGAAAACTCATTCTGATTGGCTGGGCCTTGCTCCCCAGTGGGTGGGCCTAAGTCCTCCCAGGTCCTCCCATGGATGTGCCCTTGCCAGTCATTTGAAATCTATAGATTACGGCCTAATTGATTTCCTCATATGAACTGTAAAATCTTTGAAATTGTTGCATGTTGTGTTTATATTTTTGTTCAATATATAGTTCTACAAAATGTAGAAATGCGCAGTTTTCACATATGTAGACACTGGTTTGGTGCTGGAGATAATGAATATGATGTTGAAAAGTGGCAGAGTTGCCCTTTAACCTATTGAGATGGAATACTTTTTAAAATGAAGTTCAACATGTGCCCTTTATGACAGAATGTTAAAATTAAATTATTTTTTGACCAGGTTACACTACTCAGAAGGCACTGAATTGGTGGAACAACCCATTGGGTTGTCCATGTTAGCACCCCTTTAATCCACTCAAGAGTTTCACCGGTTCAGTTGTCTAACCTTCTGTGCTTTCCTCTGTCTAGAAAGACGAGAAGGCCATGATGGCCAAGATGCAGAGGACGCGGTCCAACTCCAACGAGGGCCTGATGCCTCGCTGGGTGCCTGACACAAGGTTCTCCAGGACCAAGGACTCCAAAGTCTTCAGACAGATGGTGAGACGAGACCTCTCTCTCTCTCTTGGCTCATTTGTGTCTCATCTGTGTCTCTCCTGCTTCTCCCCTATATCTACTTATTGTATCCCAATAGTCTCACCCATAAATGTTACCTCTCTTCAGAGTGCTCTGTGTGTCCCACTACCAGCGTTTACCAAACACGGTCCTGGGGACCCCAAGGGGTGCATGTTTTGATTTTTGCCCTAGCACTACACAGCAGATTTAAATATTCAACTAATCATCAAGTTTTGATTATTTGAATCAGCTGTGTAGTCATTGGGCAAAAATCAAAACATGCACCCCTTGGGGTCCCCAGAAGCGAGTTTTGGAAACCCTGTAGTAGTCTCTCCATTATGTTCCCCAGTGTCTACTGATAGTCTCTTCTGTCTTCCCTCTCCTGTCTCCTGAGGGCCAGCTGTATCTCTCCCCTACAGGGTTTATCTATTGGTTAATCCCTCTCTTTTACAACTCTTGTCTGGGTTTCTGTATGTTGGTTAATCCTCCTTTTCTTTCTCTTTCTCAGGGGATTGATGAGTCGTCCAGCAAAGACAAGTGAGTAGTTATTGCTCTGAGGATGTTTGGGAAACACATATACACATATACACACCCACCTAAATACACACCCAGGGAGACAGGCTCACGTGCCAAAATGCACATTCACATACTCTAAAGGTCTTACCATCTTACATTTCTCTCTCTCTCTCTCTCTCTCTCTCTCTCTCTCTCTCTCTCTCTCTCTCTCTCTCTCTCTCTCTCTCTCCTCCCCCTTTCCAGCCGTGGTGCCCAGGAGGCAATGAACCCTGAAGATGAGGTGGATGAGTTTCTGGGGCGAGCCATCGATGCTCGCAGCATCGACCAGCTGAGGAAAGACCACGTCAAGAAGTTCCTGCTCACCTTCCAGACCTCTAGCCTGGAGAAAAAGGTCTCTGCGTACATCTCCCAGAATACTCTGGGCTTTATTTAGTTAATCCCTGGTGTGTTATGTAGTTCACATTCACAGTTAATGTCTGCTGATGGTTTCCTAAGATTTGTTTTTTAATGGGTTCTGATCTCTCTCTGGTAGTATTCGAAGAAGGTAGACGATCGCTTTGGGGGTTACGTGGCTTGTACCCTCCTGGTCTTCTGCTTCATCTCCTTCATCCAGATTGTCATATTTCCACAGTGAGTGACACACACGTACACGCACACACACACATACACACTTACTTTTCTGAGTCCTCCTGTCTGTGTGTCTCTTCTTGCAGCACCCCAGTCATGCTGGGGATCTACATCAGTATCTTCATCATCCTCGCCAACATCCTCTTCATCTGTGCCATATATTCCTGCATTAAGGTAAGACCTCCACAACACACACATTACCTACTGTACATACCCACATGCATTCTGGACACTAAACGTGCTTTCCTTTATTCCTCCTCTCTTGTAGCTGTTTCCAGCTGCGATGCAGATAGTGTCAAAGAAGATAGTCCAGTCTCGTACCAACAGCACTCTGGTGGGGGTGTTTACCATCATCCTCGTCTTCATCTCTGCCTTTGTCAACATGGTGAGACTGAACAGATTGACACACACACAACTACAGCAAACATTTCCCCACGAGTTAATATGTTTGTGCGTGTCTCCTCGGTTGTAGTTTGCTTGTGACACGGAGAGTTTGGTGGACTGCATTGCCCGGGAGCTGAACATCTCTGTTTCCATGGTGACCCCCTGTCTCATCCGCAACCTGTCTGTGTCGGTAGATGGGGGTCTAGAGATTTGTCCCAGCCAGGGCCCCTCATGTCCCTTCCCAGAGGTGAGTGGGTGTGTCACCAATGTCAGGTTGTATACTGATGTCTTATATGTTCTTTATAAATAACAGGTTAATCTGATCATCAATCAATCCTCTCTGTCCTTCTCTCCCTCAGTATTTCAGCTACAGTGTGCTGCTGACCCTGTTGGCCTGTTCAGTGTTCCTCCAGATCAGCAGTATAGGGAAGCTGGCCCTCATGCTGCTCATCCAGCTCACCTTCCTGCTGCTGGTGGAGTGGCCACAGGTGGCGCTGTTCGAAAATGCTGACCTCTTTGTCACCTCCAAAGCCCTGTGAGTACTGGGGCTGCGTTCAGGAGGGCACAACGTTGTAGTCATCAATGTTTTCTTTTGACTAAACCATTTTCTTTATTTTTCTCATCCAGTGATTTCAATGAAACTATTCAATGGTCCAGTTTCAATGAAACTACAGACGAGTGGTAAGTTTGGATTCAAAGCCTTTCTGAAATCATTGTTTTAAATCTGTGTAGGTGTGTATATGACCCATTTTCTCTTTCTCTGATCCAATCTCTCTCTGCAGTTTGGTTTGTGTCTTTCTTGGTTTTCTTTCTAGCTGTTCCTCTCTGACCTCCTGTTCTGTCTCTCTGCAGCCCGTTCAGTGTGACCAAAGTATCTCTGAGAGTCATGACTCCTGTGATTCTCACTGTGTTTGTGCTGGCGCTCTACCTCCATGCCCAGCAGGTGGAGTCCACTTCACGCCTCGACTTCCTCTGGAAACTACAGGTACCATGGGCCTACAGAGGGGCACTCCTCTACCTTGACTACAGCAGAACATAGTGTAGTATAAGATGTCCCCACCTATCTTAACCTTTTTCCCTCATGTCCTCCTTCCAGGCCACAGAGGAGAAGGAGGAGATGGAGGAGCTTCAGGCCTACAACCGCCGTCTCCTCCACAACATCCTGCCCAAGGACGTGGCGGCTCACTTCCTGGCGCGTGAGCGCCGTAACGACGAGCTCTACTACCAGTCCTGTGAGTGTGTGGCCGTCATGTTCGCCTCCATTTCCAACTTCTCTGAGTTCTACGTGGAGCTGGAGGCCAACAATGAGGGAGTGGAGTGTCTTAGGCTGCTCAACGAGATCATCGCCGACTTTGACGAGGTAAAGAGGGAGGGAGGGAGAGGAGAGGGTAGACTATGGACTTTTGGACGCTTAGTGTCATTGTGAATTCCGTGTCTTTTGCCCTTTGGTGCATTTTCAGTACAGTCATCGTTGGCCTCATGCATTTAAAATAGGATACATTTTTGGTCAAACTCAAACCTGAGGCTTTGTGTTTTGTCCTACTCTCAGATCATCAGTGAGGAGAAGTTTCGTCAGCTGGAGAAGATCAAGACTATTGGCAGCACCTACATGGCCGCCTCGGGTCTCAATGATTCCACCTACGACCGTGAGGGCCGCTCCCACATCACGGCTCTGGCCGACTACGCCATGAGACTGAGGGAACAGATGAAGTACATCAACGAGCATTCCTTCAACAACTTCCAGATGAAGATAGGTAAGGGGAAACAGTCTGAAAAACCTCAACAAAGCTTTAAACAAGCTGAGGTTAAATAATATCACATGAAGTTCTGAAACACAGACAGGATTGAGTGGGATAGGAACCAGTGTTGCAGACCAGAGAGAGCCTTGGTTAATAGGAAACAGAGTAGAATATGGTTGGATGCATGAGTTTGGTATGAATAACCGCTATGTTTATGAATCTATGATCTGTCTCTCTTTTTTCAGGTCTGAATATTGGGCCAGTGGTGGCAGGGGTGATTGGAGCACGGAAGCCCCAGTACGATATATGGGGGAACACGGTCAACGTAGCCAGTCGCATGGACAGCACAGGAGTCCCAGACCGCATTCAGGTATAGAGGATGTCAATCAGTTAACACTCAGTAGGTCATACTCCGTTCCTAATAAGCATAGTGTATGCCGGTCAAAAATGCACATTTTTCCACTCTCCTCAGGTTACCACGGACCTCCACCAGGTGCTTTCAGATATAGGATATGTTCTGGAGTGCCGTGGGGTCGTCAAAGTCAAGGGCAAAGGAGAAATGACGACCTACTTCCTGAATGATGGACCGCCCAATAGTTAGCAGCCGTGGCAGCACTAGCCGGGACCATTCCCGCGGCAGGACTACTGAGGGAGGACTCGCACCGCGAGCTAGCGGCTAACAACTAGCGACGCCATCACTTGAAACCCGAGCCAAGAGAAAAGACTTTGAGACTCCAGGACTTGAGAAGGAAAATGTTCTTGTTGAGAAGGAAAGTGTACTTATGTGGCAGCCATGTTTTGGCACCCACACACATGGAAGGACAAGTATTTTTCTCATGTCTAGCCTTTCTCTCAGGCTACTTTAAAGATGCAAAGTCTGTTTATTTAAAACAACGCCTTTAGCCTGTGTCAAAAAAAGAAAAAGGCTGTACATAAGGCTACTTTTTATTTGACATCATTTTCTGTGATTTTTTTTTTTCCATCATTTTTTCCCCAGCAGAATTATGAAACAGGTACTCATGTTTTATTTCTGGGTTACTTATTTATTTTAATCTTGATGTTTTGTGCAAAAATTCCTTTATGAAAAAGTCTGAATACATACGTGCACAGATATCCAGTTTATTACACGTTTATAAGTGTGTATGTACATGCATATTTGTGTGTATGAATATGTGTATAAATTGAAGGAAAATATTGACCAAAGACCAAAGTATTTACGAAAAACAAGGCAAGACATGTCTGTTATGTTCTCGCAAAAGTCTGCAATGATCACCAACTCAATCTGTTGCACGGCAGTACCCTCAGTCTTTTTAGTACAGTGCTGGCAAATGCTATTAATCAATATGGGCAAAATATGTAACAACTTTAATTTTGTTTATCAATCAGCCAGCAAAGAGGTCCAGTACAGCTTATCATTGATGACATCTATATGATTACTCTGCCTCCATCTCTAAAATGTGTTATTTAAGATTAAATAGAGGCTTGGTAGCCTTTTTCAAGTCCGGGGGAGAGGGTTCAACCTGTCGGTTCAACAAAATGAGAGGAAATAGGATGGTCCCCCCTCCTCCTTAACCCTTGTCAAATTTGTTCCCCCTACCATGGCTCAGTCCAGCTATAACAGTTCGAGCACCCAAGGCACAGTTGTATACAGCAAAGGCATACTGTCAACTGCTCCATCCCTTTCAAATGTGTCCCTTCCCATTTGTTTTGCAAATGGAAATTAAAGGACTCAAAACGAAAAAAGATGTTCCAGAACCAGAGGGGAAAGCCTGGGCATTAAATACAGTGGTACCGGACAGCCGCCTAAGATGTTCCAGAACCAGAGGGGAAAGCCTGGGCATTAAATACAGTGGTACCGGACAGCCGCCTAAGATGTTCCAGAACCAGAGGGGAAAGCCTGGGCATTAAATACAGTGGTACCGGACAGCCGCCTAAGATGTTCCAGAACCAGAGGGGAAAGCCTGGGCATTAAATACAGTGGTACCGGACAGCCGCCTAAGATGTTCCAGAACCAGAGGGGAAAGCCTGGGCATTAAATACAGTGGTACCGGACAGCCGCCTAAGATGTTCCAGAACCAGAGGGGAAAGCCTGGCCATTAAATACAGTGCTACCGGACAGCCGCCTAAGATGTTCCAGAACCAGAGGGGAAAGCCTGGGCATTAAATACAGTGGTACCGGACAGCTGCCTAAGATGTTCCAGAACCAGAGGGGAAAGCCTGGGCATTAAATACAGTGGTACCGGACAGCCGCCTAAGAAGTTCCAGAACCAGAGGGGAAAGCCTGGGCATTAAATACAGTGGTACCGGACAGCCGCCTAAGATGTTCCAGAACCAGAGGGGAAAGCCTGGGCATTAAATACAGTGGTACCGGACAGCCGCCTAAGATGTTCCAGAACCAGAGGGGAAAGCCTGGGCATTAAATACAGTGCTACCGGACAGCCGCCTAAGATGTTCCAGAACCAGAGGGGAAAGCCTGGGCATTAAATACAGTGGTACCGGACAGCTGCCTAAGATGTTCCAGAACCAGAGGGGAAAGCCTGGGCATTAAATACAGTGGTACCGGACAGCCGCCTAAGAAGTTCCAGAACCAGAGGGGAAAGCCTGGGCATTAAATACAGTGGTACCGGACAGCCGCCTAAGATGTTCCAGAACCAGAGGGGAAAGCCTGGGCATTAAATACAGTGGTACCGGACAGCCGCCTAAGATGTTCCAGAACCAGAGGGGAAAGCCTGGGCATTAAATACAGTGGTACCGGACAGCCGCCTAAGATGTTCCAGAACCAGAGGGGAAAGCCTGGGCATTAAATACAGTGGTACCGGACAGCCGCCTAAGATGTTCCAGAACCAGAGGGGAAAGCCTGGGCATTAAATACAGTGGTACCGGACAGCCGCCTAAGATGTTCCAGAACCAGAGGGGAAAGCCTGGGCATTAAATACAGTGGTACCGGACAGCCGCCTAAGTTTGAATCGCTAACGAGTATTTTCTAAAGAAAGAAGGAAGTAAATATATATATATATAAATATATATATTAGGCTGAATACTGTGCTTTGTAATCTTGAAGGGGCATAACTATTTTCACTGTGAGGTTATGATACGACAAACTGCTTTTTTGCCTAACTTAACTGCTTTAAAGCATGTCTGATTGTGGTATCCTGTTTTCAATTCTGTTTGTTTTAACGTTGAGTATTTTTTATCACCTCTGTATTCATAATTTGTATTAACCTTATGGTTGTTGTTATTATGATGAATTATTACTCTTATTATGATGATTCCATTCCAATGATAAGGATCAAAGGGCAGAACGCTTTCTTGTAAAATGCCAGACGTAAGCTCAAGCTCAATGGTACCAACTGATCAACTGCAGCCAACTACAGTATTTCAAACACTGGCCCTAGATTTGATCACACATACTCATTAGATGTCGCTTTTCCACAGATATACAGATTGTACACTGTACCTTTTTATTGAGCAAACACTACTGCAGGACTAAGCTCAGTCAGGTTATGCACTGATCCCATCCCTATCAGACTTCAGGGCCCTCAGAGAGACAGGACACAATCAGCAGTGTGAGCAGTATTAGAACTCTGCCTTAATTGAACAAGCCACTGGAGAATACAGTGAGAAGAGGAACTGAGTTTCACAGAGGCAGAGAAATCGAGGGAAGGATAGACAGCCTGTGAAAGCTAATGGAAATAATTTACTGACCTTAGCATTGACTCAACACTGACTTTATTTAGATAATTTTGACTTCCCAATAACATTTTCAAAACACACTTGACTATGGACACTAAAAGTTGATAATGTTCGTACTAAAGCAAGCTAATGCAGCCTCATGTTATTGCCCCCTTCCCGTGTAGTGATGTTTGGCCTTGAGCGTGTGGGACCGCCGGGGAACAGTAAAGGTCTTGGGGTCAATAAATGACTGAGGTTGTGCCTAATTGAGAGTGATTAACATAGAAATAGAATACATAGAATGGACGTGGTTAGTAAGATGATGCACGTTCTATTCTATTTCTATGGGCTGTCTTGTCTTTGGGTTGGGTGGTTGTTAATTGTTGACTGTTGGGATGTTTTTAGGGCACAGATGAGGGGAGGAGGGTTGTCCCAGAACTACTGAGAGTGTGTTTTGCTCAAGCCTGATGAATCCAGACCCCTTCTTTTTGTTTTCTACCCCTGTGTTGAAGGAGTTCAGAAGGCACTGTTTTTACTGAGGTGAAGGACAAGAAGAGTTTAGGACAATGACAGACAAAATAACATTTCCCCTTGAAGAAAAAAATTGAATAAAAACAATGGCTGTTTTATGTGGTGTTGATTGCTGTTAATGTGTGCGGCTTTCTTTACCCGTTGTAAAAACTAGGATTACCATTGGCTGATTGTCATTGGGAAGATACTGACCAATGAAATTATTAGATGAGAGCAAGCAGTCCCAGATACCCAAAACATTTCATACATGAGGATTCATATCTTTGTCCCTCCATGCACTATCATGAAGGAGTTACAGTGCCCAATGTACAGACGCCAGGCAGCTACAGCCACATCCTCTGAATTGTTCAAGCCCGCAATTGAGACTGGTGTGTGTGCTCAGTGCTGACTGACTCACTCAATGACCCTGTAATCAGAAACAGCATTGTTTCTCAGGTAGAGTGCCTCTCTCACAGATCATTACATTTACATAGAAACTCCAGGAGTTTACACACACATATTGGAAAGGGACTAGCAAGTTAAAGCACACTGCATACAGTACAAGAGCACAGGGAAGGAGCCTACAAGATGAGGGAGGAGTTAGGGTGGGAATGGGGTAAATGTGATGGATGACTGGTTATGCTGCCAAAAGTGTACTGACAGAAAGCAAGTGATATGTGGCAAAGATATCTGGATATTCATTTGACCTCATATGTTATTAATGATACTGTAATGTTAGCTTATTTAGAAAAATGTTAAAGATAACATGAGGAAAACATTTATCATTTTATTGATTTAGTTAATGTACTGAAAGTATGCAAAATACAAGCTTTACTAAATATACAAGCATGCCGTATCAAATATTTGGCTAGACACTTTTCAGTCATAATATCGTATCTGATCCGAGATAGTAACTGACTATCCTCAAGGTCGAATGAATGACCTTACTGAGTGACAATAACTAATTATTGAAACAAAATACTCTTATTTCCTCAAGCGCATTACAATTGTATTCCTCTAGAGAGAGGTAACAGCTCAATTTTACCAGTTGAAAGGCAGAGGTCAATTGACAACCTGATACAGTAGCTCACAAAAATAAATAACATGCTATGATGAAAATGTCTCAGTTTATTAAACCACAATAGTCCTTACAGTGTAAAGGTCCCAGAGGTCTTTGGATGGGATTGTGTGTGTTACTGCAGGAGTGGAAATCAGAATAAGCTGAACTCTCGGTCCGTCATTGACATCTCTTTCACAAACCTGAGTAAAAACAGTAGGCAGAGGGTGAGCAGGCCACTGACACATCGGACTTCAAGAAACAAATGTTAGAATCCGACATGACACTCACTTGGTCATTTCACTGTTCTTGCGGGGGAATCGTCTGACTTGGGTCCAGGGTTCATGCATCTTTCCTTGGCCTCCATTAAACATCCACCATCCACACTGCTGGCTGTCTGTCAGGGGCACTGAGTACAGCTGATTCGGGGCTAGGGAAGAGTGACTACATGTCACTCAATGTTGATCCACGGTGTGCCCTTGCCTTCAGTTTAGTAAAATGTATACTGAACAAAAATATAAATGCAACAATTTCATTGATTTTACAGTTCATATAAGGAAATCAGTCAATTGAAATAAATGCATTAGGCCCTAATCTATGGATTTCACATGACTGGGAATATAGATATGCATCTGTTGGTCACAGATACCTTTTGAAAAAAAAATGGGCCTCAAGATCTCATCACTGTATTTTTGTGCATTCAAATTGCCATCGATAAATTGCAATTGTGTTTGTTGTCCATAGCTTATGCCTGCCCATACCATAACCCCACTGCCACCATATGGTACTCTGTTCACAACGTTGACATCAGCAAACCGCTCGCCCACAAGACGCCATACATGTGGTCTGCGGTTCTGAGGCCAGTTGGATGTACTGCCAAATTTTCTAAAACCACATTGGATGCGGCTTATGGTAGAGAAATTAACATTAAATTCTCTGACAACAGCTCTGGCAATATCAATTGCACGCTCCCTCAAAACTTGAGACATCTGTGGCATTGTGTTGTGTGACAAAACTGCACATTTTGTAGTGGCCTTCTATTGTCCCCAGCACCAGGCGCACCTGTGTAATAAACATGCTGTTTAATCAGCTTCTTGATATGCCACACCTGTCAGGTGGATGGATTATCTTGGCAAAGGAGAAATGCTCACTAACAGGGATATAAAGAGAGAAATAAGCTTTTTGTGCGTATGGAACATTTCTGTGATCTTTTATTTCAGCTCATGAAACCAACACTTTACATGTTGCGTTTATATTTTCGATCAGTTTATTTCATTCAAACTGAAATGTTGAACAGCTAAGGCCTACCACCTGTACATGAAGTGATAAATACTTAAGAGTACTCACAGCTAACTTACATCTTGGTATCTGAACCCGTTTGAGCATCTCTCTGTATCGCCCCTGGCTCCCTTGGTGTATGTCTGGGCTGAAGGGAGAAGGCTGGTTGTAGATACTGCCGGTATCAGTGCATTTTGGGGGTCCCCTCTGGACTTGGATAGAGGGCAGTCCTGACTGTTTATCCCAGCTCCTTGAATCCACCTCATCTATAAAAGCAAAGGCAGGTTGTTCCGGCATGACCACTTGTACCTTCGAATGATTATCCATGTCAGCACAGATAAAGCAAAGCTATGACATTTAACATACATACTTATTCTGCTTGTTTTAATGACTGACCATTTAGCTAAGTTAACGTAGGTAATTAGCAAGTAACGTTAAGTCAGTGTAAACAAATGAACACAACGTTACAGTACAGTAACTAGCTAACGTTAGCAAAGCACTCACCACGGGGAGAAGCAGACAATCTTGGACTCACTAACATATTGCCTCCGATGGGGTTTTGATAGCCCAAATTCGTTATCCCGAAGAAAGCCATTTAGTAACGCTACCGTCTCCAGCAACAGTCTGAAGCTGTTTAGGATAGCAGGAAAACGTGGGAAAGGCAAGCAAGGGCCTCTGTAAATAAATCACAACTTCTGTTTTACACAGGACCATGGTAACAAGCGCCACCAATCAGATGGCGTTCCAGACATCAGCCTGTGAAGAAACCGGGCTCTGTTTAGAAAGGTGCAACGTTACAAAACGTTCAGATAGAAATGCATTTTGACAGATGATCTTCTGTCTTGTAGAATTAGGCACTATACCAGATTTGTTTATTAAATTTTTATCTGCAACGTTCTGAATGAGCGGATTCGATTATGCTGTGCCGCGGGGCACCAGGCAAAGGCCCTTCACGTCATCGGGCGAAAGCATCAAGGGTGGAATGCCTTTCTCAAATCGAACAGTAATCGAAAGCAATCACTTCTGCATGGGAAAACACAGGATCCGACTAATTACTACACGTTCTTAATTACGTGCTTGAGCCGATTTCGCCGTGGACATTGAACGGGGCACTTGGCTCACGCATGGGAGGCAGCCCGGTTCCAAATCGAATGCAATCAACTTTCAGCCGATGCAAAACACGGGCGCCGGGGCTAGATTAATCGAACACCCTCAGAGTTTCACTCATTGAATTCACCCCTGTGCTAGAAATTCCATCATACTACAGGTCTACTGCTCAAGTCTATGGATATGATATGGCTACATCATGTGTAGGCCTAGTCACCTATATATATTGTTGAGAATAAAAGCATAAAATAAATGAGCAGATAATAGCAGTAATAGTTCTCCCTTATGACGACCATTACACACATAATGTGTTAAGGCTGTGCATATTAATATTCCACTAGCCTAGATTCAACCATTGAAAAAACAATGGTTGATTAAAAACGATTAGGCCAGAGCCACTTGGATTAGTCTAATAGTTTAATTAAACTATGGGAAAAATATATATTTTCCAGCACACGCACATTTGTAAAACAAACAAACATAGATAGGTTTTTGTTCTTGTAAACTGTTGCTTATAAGCAAATGTTGCAGATATTGAATGCAGCCCATGTTACCAGTTGTTGTTATCAGTGTAATGGCACGCACCTGCTGCGCTCAATGCCAAGTGGCGTCAGTATAGATAACTACGTCGCAGTTTTGAATAATTTTACAAAGAAGCGATAAAAGACAAGAAAAAGTGGCTAGATTCCTGAAATTTGGACTTGAAGTAGGCTACATCTGGGTGGTCTGGTTTTCAGCTAAAAAGGTAAATGCCATGCTCTCATTTATGATTCCTAACATGGGGTAGTTGACTGACACGGGTGGGTTTTTAAAGCTCTTATGCATTCATATGTGGAATATGTAATGTGGTCCTATAGATCAGGTTTTCTAGAACTGGGTTCTGCTGCAAAAGGTGAATGGGAAGATGGAACAGCTGTCACAAAAAAAGAGGATTTAATGAGAAGTTCATGAAGTAGAGTGAATTTTATCATTATGGTCTATTGGCCAATTTGTCACACTTCATCAGCCTAAACTAGACAAAATGATGCATGTAAGTAAAGCAGGCAATAGCTGTGACAAAGTTTCTTTATAGGGCTTCAGAAGTCACAATCTAAATAGACCATAAAAAATATATTGTTTCCAATACAAACTTGGTGTATGTGACATTTTGGTCTCTTTTCCTACAGACTTACAGACAAAGCCAGTGTGTCTAAGGTAATCCAAGAGGCTTCAAACAAGGGTTGTCACCATACCATTATTTCAATACTATACTAGATTTTCCATGGCAAAAATGAAAACATAAATTAGACTAAACTCGATGGTCCTATTAACCTACTTTATGTAGAATTGTGGGTGGCATAGCTTGCAAAATAAACAAGTGTGACTCTAGGTGACAACATTATGCTGTTTGTTTCAAACATTGGGACTGTTAAATCTGTTTGCTTCATGTTTTTGTTTCCTTTCCACAATACTCCTAAGTATTGTGAAACTGGGAAACCACACAATAACCACACAATATTATGGCAGGCATGCATGAGTTTCCTTTTGCTGTTTCTCTCATAGTAAACATATGTTCCAGCTGTTTATAATAAATGAGGAATTTGTGTAGTCTAATCCTCTGTTATGTAGAGATTCTTGACATACTCCAGTTCAGCATGAAGTCAGTATTTTGAAGGCTCTGTTTGGTAAAATTCAAGATTAGCCAGTTTACATCTCCTTTCAATTTTTATTCTACCCACAACTTTCATTCTACCTTACGTGAACAAATAGAAAGCCATAGTTATACAGACAAGTGTGAAGGGAAGTGCTACAAGGGAGGATACGACAGCTTTGTCTGTTCATAGAGAACAAAGCTTTTATCAGGCACTCTGTATTTACATATCACACAATGAAGCTTCTCAGAGGTGTCCCATGACTGTTTCCTTTTGCTATTGTAGAATGTAGAACTGATTACTCTGACAGATACCAGTTACTGTAAACTGTTAGAATTTCTCCTCAATTAACAACAGTATGTAATTAGTTGTAGTTTGGATGGTGTGATAAATGGACTTCTCGGGACAGTCAAAGGCAATTGAGTCATCACCTGACTCATGTCTTTATCACTCCTGTTTCAGCCCTGCAGTCTTTCTCTGGTACGCCGGCACAATGCGTGCATTCTCCCGCCGTCACACCCTTCCCTTTAAGCTTGCCATTCTAGCGGGCTCCCTCTTCCTGGTCCTACTGCTCGTCATGCAGTACGACGTGGGAGGTGGGACTTCCCCTGAACCCTGGCTCCGAGAGCTGTCGAACAAACAGTCACAGGTGATGGGTGTGGTCAGAGGTGCTGTGTCAAATATAGGCTTCCAGATTGGTGCCCCCCTGCCCCTTCCCTCAGCGCTTGGGACCAACTCCTTTGATCCCCGCTGTCCACCTGGGTTCTACAGCATAGATGAGCTTCAACCTCACCTGGAGAGGCCCTTACAGGACCCAGAGGACCCCGGAGCCTACGGCCGACCGTTTGTGATGGGCAGGATGACCCCTGCAGAGATTAAAGAGAAGCAGGATGGGCTGACCAAAAATTGTTTCAACCAATTTGCCAGCGACCGTATCTCCCTTCACCGCAGCCTGGGAAATGACACACGCCACCCAGAGTGAGTACAGGGGGACTGAAGGGAAGCTAGTTTGGAGTGATATGTACTGTATGTATGGTTGTGTACAATCGAAGCTTATCTAGCAGATCCCTTGGAGAATAGCATCTTTGTTGTCAGTTGTGCAGGTCAAAGGTTCCGGCGCTGCCCTCCTCTCCCCACCACCAGTGTGATCATCGTGTTCCACAATGAGGCGTGGTCCACCCTCCTGCGGACAGTTTACAGCGTCCTGCACACTGCTCCTGCCTCCATGCTCACAGAGATATTACTGGTGGATGATGCTAGCACAGACGGTAAGTGTGGTATGGAAGGTGTTGTAAACCTGAATGAAAGTGACAGACTTTCCTGGCACAGACAGACCTTTCAGACTTTGCCATTATCAAATGTTTATGTATTTGCAAACGGGAGCAAACGGGAGTAGGGATTCCCCTACTGCTCTCTTCCTCTCTACAGTGTCATTAATAGAACAATGCCAGAGTATATAATAACTCCCAGTAACAATTTTCTCAGTAGAATACATATCTACCTCAGTGGATAGATGTAATCCAGCTGTATTTTACCATCCTCATGCAATGGTTTTCAGATCACCTGAAGTCTCGTCTGGATGAGTATGTCCTGCAGCTGAAGATTGTGCGTGTGCTACGACAGCGGGAAAGGAAGGGGTTAATCACTGCCAGGCTACTGGGGGCACAGACGGCTCAAGGAGAGATCCTCACCTTCCTGGATTCCCACTGTGTGTGTCCCAGCAGACACTGCAAACCATAGAATTAGAATACAATTTTAGTAACTTAATAAGCTACAAACCCGGTCAGGAAGTGCTCTCATTGCCAGAAGCTCCTGTCACTTTCTACCCTTGACAGCTGATCAACTATTTTATACTACTCCTAAGCATCATCATCAAAGCCCCTTAGATCTGATTTTAAATGAGGAAAACAGTAACATTTTGAAGTTGTCATTACATTAGTCAGTTAAAAGAAACTGAAGATTATTAGTGAGGGAATATATGAATATGATATTCTTGTTTGTCTCATTTTCATCCCTGGTTAGGCGAGTGCTTCAATGGCTGGCTGGAACCCCTCCTGGCTCGGATCGTGGAGAAGCCCACTGCTGTGGTCAGCCCTGAGATAGTCATCATCGACCAAAACAACATGAAGTTCACCAAACCCCTCGCCACAGCTCGTGCCCGTAACCGTGGAAACTTTGACTGGAGCCTTATCTTTGGGTGGGAGCAGATCCCTGAGGAAGACCAAAAGCAACGCAAGAATGAAACTTATCCTGTCAGGTACTTTATACATACATACACACACACTCACTCGTGAAGTGATGTCATACTGAACATAAATATATTGTCTACTCCTAGGACTCCTACCTTTGCAGGTGGTCTGTTCTCTATTTCTAAGACTTACTTTGAGCACATTGGGACCTATGACGCCAAGATGTTGATCTGGGGAGGTGAGAATGTGGAGATGTCCTTCAGGGTAAGTTATGCAGAATGTGGAAGGGCAGGAAGTACATCAACAATCATGTTGGCCTGACTGATGGTGGTGGTTAATGTAGACTTTAATGCCCTCTGCTGGTCAAAGCAGACACTGCTTCCTTCTGTATTCTGATTCCCTTCATGGTTACTTCCTGTCTTCCCTAGAATACTTTTATTCAGTCACTGTTGTGCCAAGCTTGAGCCTCGACCATTCAGTCCATGCCCTTTTCTGTCTACTCCATTGACCTGGAATGTCCTTCTTGTAGGTGTGGCAATGTGGAGGCCAGCTGGAGATCATACCCTGCTCAGTGGTGGGACATATCTTCCGCAGTAAGAGCCCTCACACCTTCCCCAACGGCAGGTCGGTGATTGCCCGCAACCAGGTGCGCCTAGCCGAGGTCTGGATGGAGGACTACAAGCAGATCTTCTACCGCAGGAACAAGAAGGCTGCCACCATAGCCAAAGAGGTTGGGTATAGTGTCCCCTCAATGTTTTACACATGCCACTACTGGGGGTCTAGGTGCTGTTCTCACAGTTACACATGGCTCTTTTGTAAAGAGTGGTATTGTACTGTATCCTGCATTATTGTTTACATGATGTAAAAATGACCATTCTTTTAATGTTATTCCTGTTCACTCAGAACACATATGGTGACATCTCTGAACGCCTCAAACTCAAAGAGAAGCTAAGCTGCAAAAACTTTACATGGTACTTGCACAACGTTTACCCAGAGGCCTATGTTCCAGACTTCACCCCTGTCATGTTTGGAGCGGTAATGTTATTTAACTTTCATTAGAAATTGGATTGTCAGTCTATAAATACCCATCCACTTTTTTTTAATGTATATATTCTGCTAAAATTATATTTTATCAGCTCAAGAACTCTGGCTCAAAGACATGCCTGGATGTGGGAGAAAAGAATAAGGGTGGGAAACCGGTTATCTTATACACATGCCACAACATGGGAGGAAATCAGGTACTTTAATCTAGATCTAAACTGGGTGGTTTGAGCACTGAATGCTGACAGCCGTGGTATCAGACCATATACCACGGGTATGACAAATCATTTATTTTTACTGCTCTAATTATGTTGGTAACCACTTTATAATAGCAATGAGGCATCTATGGAGTTTGTGGTATATGGCCAAAATACCATGGCTAAGGACTGTATCCAGGCACTCCGTTTTGCATTGTACTGAAGAACAGCCCTTAGCCGTGGTATATTGGCCATATACCGCACCCACTCGGGCCTTATTGCTTAAATATACAATATGCGGAGCCGTGTGCACGTTTATAATTGCCACACAGGTTTTTTTTAACATAATATTTCTGTGTGTAGTATTTTGAGTACACATCCCACCAGGAGCTTCGTCACAACATAGGTAAGCAGCTGTGTCTACATGCGACCCCCGGGGCAGCGCTGGTGTCCATAAAGCTCTGCCGCCTGAAGGGCAAAGGAACCACAGTGGCCCCCGAGCAAGTGTGGCATTTCACACCGGTATGTAACATGACGTTGTAAACTGTCAATATATATATTTTATTGGTTCGTTTCACATTTACACTCTAATCAATGCACTGCTCTGAAAGTGTTACTGCAGGTCTTGTACATGGGTTTGTTTCATATACAGTATGTGGAAACACTTTTCTCCTCAAATTACTGATTGAGGCTTGTATGTCATGCAACACAAGGGCTTTAACAACTTCACAGTATACACATGTTACACACACTAGCTATGTTCATGCTGCACTTTTCAGAAGGCAAGTGCAGAACAGAGCGTTGTGGTCACTTGCAGTGCACAGTAGCCTTTTATTCTGCTCATTATTGTTTGTGTGTTCACACAGGGTTCTCTCCTTAAGAATCCCCCCTCGGGCAAATGCTTGACTGTAGACAGAGGTGAAGTGGTGATGAGTAGCTGTGACTTGACCAATCTCAGCCAACACTGGGACCTCAGCTGACCAATGGGATCCAGGGAGGAAGGAGGATCACTTACATCATCCATTACATTTGGGTGCCCTGCCCTTTTTGATGACAACACATGTATTTCTGAAATATGGGACCCTGTGCAGTTTGACTCAGAATTTTGTTATTTCTTAATTTACTAAAGGAGAAGTTGAAAAGTTTGAGGCTTTTTAATGTTTTATTCTAGAGGATCCCTATTTAGATGAATTTGTAGAAGTTTCTGTTTGATGTTTTTACACTTTAAAATTTGTTTGAAATTCTTTAATCACTAGGGCATAGAGTACCAGTCAAGGTTGACCACTTACTCATTCAAGGGTTTCTTTTTTTACTATTTTCTACACTGTAGAGTAATAGGTAAGACGACTACGAAATAACATATGGAATTATGTAGTAGACAAAAGTGTTAATTTGAGGTTCTTCAAAGTAGCCACCCTTTGACAGCTTTGCACACTCTTGGCATTCTCTCAACCAGCTTCATGAGGAATGTTTTTCTGACAGTCTTGGTGGAGTTTCCATATATGCTTTTCCTTCCCCCTCATCTCATCCCAAACCATCTCAATTGGGTTTAGGTTGGGTGATTGGCTCTCTCAAAGGCACGGCGGTTAGAACCAAAAATCTCAAATTTGGGCTTATCAGACCAAAGAACAGATTTAAACTGGTCTAATGTCCATTGCTTGTGTTTCTTGGCCCAAGGAAAGTCTATTCTTATTGGTGTCCTTTAGTAGTGGTTCTTTGCAGAAATTTGTCAATGAAGACCTGATTCACGCAGTCTCTACTCAACAGTGGATGTGTCTGTTACTTGAACTCTGAAGTGTTTCTTGGGGATGCAATTTCTGAGGCTGGTAACTCTAATGAAATGAACCTTTGCAGCAGAGGTAACTCTGGGTCTTCCTTTCCTGTGGCGGTCTTCATGAGAGCCAGTTTCATCATAGCACTTGATGGTTTTTGTGACTGCACTAGAAGAAGCCCTCAAAGTTCTTGACATTTTCAGGATTGAATGACCATGTCTTAAAGTAATAATGGGTGGTTTCTTTTTGCTTATTTGAGCTTTTCTTGCCATAATATGGACCTGGTCTTTTACCAAATAGGGTTATCTTCTGTATACCACCGCTACTTTGTCAAAACAAAACAGATTGGCTCAAATACATTAAGGAAAGAAATGACACAAATTAACGAAAGGCACACCTGTTCATTGAAATGCAGTCCAGGTGACTACCTCAAGAAGCTGGTTGAGAGAATGCGAAGAGTGTGGAAAGGGTGGCTATTTGAAGAATCTCAAATATACAATATATATTTGGATTTAACACTTTTTTTTTGGTTACAACATGATTCCATATGTGTTAATTCAAAGTATTGATTTCTTCACTATTATTCTACAATGTAGAAAATGGTAAAAAAAAAATGCTGGAATGATTAAGTGTCCAAACGTGTGTGTGTGTGTGTGTGTGTGTATACAGGTGAAGTCGGAAGTTTACAAACACTTAGGTTGGAGCCATTAAAACTTGTTTTTCAACCACTCCACAAATGTATTGTTAACAAACTATAGTTTCGGCAAGTTGGTTAGGTCATCTACTTTGTGCACGACACAAGTAATTTTTCCAACAATTATTTACAGACAGATTATTTCACTTATAATTCACTGTATCACAATTCCAGTGCGTCAGAAGTTTATATACACTAAGTTGACTGTGCTTTTAAACAGCTTGGAAAATTCCAGAAAATGATGTCCTGGCTTTAGAATCTTCTGATAGGCTAATTGACATCATTTGAGGCAATTGGAGGTGTACCTGTGGATGTATTTCGAGGCCTACCTTCAAACTCAGTGCCAAGACCTCAGAAAAGAATTTGTAGACCTCCACAAGTCTGGTTCATCCTTGGGAGCAATTTCCAAACGCCTGAAGGTACCATGTTCATCTGTATAAACAGAAGTACGCAAGTATAAACACCATGGGACCACGCAGCTGTCATACCGCTCAGGAAGGAGACACGTTCTGTCTCCTAGAGATGAATGTACTTTGGTGCGAAAGGTGAAAATCTATCCCAGAACAACAGCAAAGGACCTTGTGCAGATGCTGGAGGAAACGGGTACACAAGTATGTATATCCACAGTAAAACGAGGCCTATATCGACATAACCTGAAAGGCCGCTCAGCAAGGAAGAAGCCACTGCTCCAAAACCTTAATTAAAAAGCCATTCTACGGTTTGCAACTGCACATGGGGACAAAGATCATACTTTTTGGAGAAATGTCCTCTGATCTGATGAAACAAAAATATAACTGTTTGGCCATAATGACCATGTTTGGAGGAAAAAGGAGAACGCTTGCAAGCCGAAGAACACCATCCCAACCGTGAAGCACGGGGGTGGCAGCATCATGTTGTGAGGGTGCTTTGCTGCAGGAGGGACCGGTGCACTTCACAAAATAGATGGCATCATGAGGCAGGGAAATTATGTGGATATATTGAAGCAACATCTCATGACATCAGTCAGGAAGTTAAACCTTGGTCGCAAATGGGTCTTCTAAATGGTCAATGACCCCAAGCATACTTCCAAAGTTGTCGCAAAATGGCTTAAGGACAACAAAGTCAAGATATTGGAGTGGCCATCACAAAGCCCTGACCTCAATCCTATAGAAAATGTTTGGGCAGAACTGAAAAAGTGTGTGTGAGCAAGGAGGCCTACAAACCTGACTGAGTTACACCAGCTCTGTCAGGAGGAATGGGCCAAAATTCACCCAACTTATTGTGGGAAGCTTGTGGAAGGCTACCTGAAACGTTTGACCCAAGTTTAACAATTTAAAGGCAATGCTACCAAATACTAATTGAGTGTATGTAAACTTTTGACCCACTGGGAATGTGATGAAAAAGAGAAAAGCTTAAATAAATCATCCTCTCTACTATTATTCTGACATTTCACATTCTTAAATTAAAGTGGTGATCCTAACTGACCTAAGACAGGGAATTTTTACTGGGATTAAATGTCAGGAATTGTGAAAAACTGAGTTTAAATGTATTTGGCTAAGGTGTATGTAAACTTCCGACTTCAACTGTATATATATATATATATCTCAGCAAAAAAAGAAACATCCTCTCACTGTCAGCTGCATTTGATTTCAGGAAACTTAACATGTTTAAATATTTGTATGAACATAACAAGATTCAACAACTGAGACATAAACTGAACAATTTCCACAGACACGTGACTAACAGAAATTGAATAATGTGTCCCTGAACAAAGGGGGGGTGTCAAAATCAAAAGTAAGTCAGTATCTGGTGTGGCCACCAGCTGCATTAAGTACTGCAGTGCATCTCCTCGTGGACTGCACCAGATTTGCCAGTTCTTGCTGTGAGATGTTACCCCACTCTTCCACCAAGGCACCTGCAAGCTCCCGGACATTTCTGGGGGGAATGGACCTAGCCCCCACCCTCCGATCCAACAGGTCCCAGACGTGCTAAATGGGATTGAGATCCGGGCTCTTCGCTGGCCATGGCAGAACACTGACATTCCTGTCTTGCAGGAAATCACGCACAGAACAGGCAGTATGGCTGGTGGCATTGTCATGCAGGAGGGTCATGTCAGGATGAGCCTGAAGGAAGGGTACCACATGAGGGAGAAGGATGTCTTCCCTGTAACGCACAGCGTTGAGATTGCCTGCAATGACAACAAGCTCAGTCCGATGATGCTGTGACACACCGCCCCAGACCACCACAGAGATCCTTGATGAAAACCTGCTCCAGAGAGCTCAGGACCTCAAACTGGGGCGAAGGTTCACCTTCCAACAGGACAATAACCCTAAGCACACAGCCAAGACAATGCAGGAGTGGCTTCGGGACAAGTCTCTGAATGTCCTTGAGTGGCCCAGCCAGAGCCCGGACTTGAACCCAATCGAACATCTCTGGAGAGACCTGAAAATAGCTGTGCAGCAACGCTCCCCATCCAACCTGACAGAGCCTGAGAAGTTCTGCAGAGAAGAATGGGAGAAAATCCTTAAATCATTTAGCAGATGCAGCATCATGTTGTGAGGGTGCTTTGCTGCAGGAGGGACCGGTGCACTTCACAAAATAGATGGCATCATGAGGCAGGGAAATTATGTGGATATATTGAAGCAACATCTCATGACATCAGTCAGGAAGTTAAACCTTGGTCGCAAATGGGTCTTCTAAATGGTCAATGACCCCAAGCATACTTCAGTGTAGGAAAGGATGAAACAGCGTCTGTGCCACCAGTAAGTACAGATAGTAACGTTAGTATAAATCCCCCCGCACAGTCCCCGCAGCCGGACAACTTTCTCATGGCTTCTGGAGGGAAATGCTGTTGGAATGCTCAACTGGTGTCGCTCATTCAGCCGACAGAAACTTTCAACCGGTTTTCCCCATTAAGTAGCGAGTCGGAGTCTGAGGCTGAGTCTTCTCTTGTCTCTACTCCTCCCGTTACGGGGTCTGAGACGCCGAAGGCTCCAACCATTAGCTCTGACAAATTGAAAACCCTAGTCATTGGCGACTCCATTACCCGCAGTATTAGACTTAAAACGAATCACCCAGCGATCATACACTGTTTACCAGGGGGCAGGGCTACCGACGTTAAGGCTAATCTGAAGATGGTGCTGGCTAAAGCTAAATCTGGCGAGTGTAGAGAGTATAGAGATATTGTTATCCACGTCGGCACCAACGATGTTAGGATGAAACAGTCAGAGGTCACCAAGTGCAACATAGCTTCAGCGTGTAAATCAGCTAGAAAGATGTGTCGGCATCGAGTAATTGTCTCTGGCCCCCCCCAGTTAGGGGGAGTGATGAGCTCTACAGCAGAGTCTCACAACTCAATCGCTGGGTGAAAACTGTTTTCTGCCCCTCCCAAAAGATAGAATTTGTAGATAATTGGCCCTCTTTCTGGGACTCACCCACAAACAGGACCAAGCCTGACCTGCTGAGGAGTGACGGACTCCATCCTAGCTGGAGGGGTGCTCTCATCTTATCTACTAACATAGATAGGGCTCTAACTCCTCTAGCTCCACAATGAAATAGGGTGCAGGCCAGGCAGGAGGCTGTTAGCCAACCTGCCAGCTTAGTAGAGTCTGCCAATAGCACAGTCAGTGTAGTCAGCTCAGTCATCCCCATTGAGACCGTGTCTGTGCCTCGACCTAGGTTGGGCAAAACTAAACATGGCGGTGTTCGCCTTAGCAATCTCATTAGGATAAAGACCTCCTCCATTCCTGCCATTATTGAAAGAGATCGTGATACCTCACATCTCAAAATAGGGTTACTTAATGTTAGATCCCTCACTTCAAAGGCAGTCATAGTCAATGAACTAATCACTGATCATAATCTTGATGTGATTGGCCTGACTGAAACATGGCTTAAGCCTGATGAATTTACTGTGTTAAATGAGGCCTCGCCTCCTGGTTACACTAGTGACCATATCCCCCGTGCATCCCGCAAAGGCGGAGGTGTTGCTAACATTTACGATAGCAAATTTCAATTTACAAAAAAAAAATGACGTTTTCGTCTTTTGAGCTTCTAGTCATGAAATCTATGCAGCCTACTCAATCACTTTTTATAGCTACTGTTTACAGGCCTCCTGGACATATACAGCGTTCCTCTCTGAGTTCCCTGAATTCCTATCAGACCTTGTAGTCATAGCAGATCATATTCTAATTTTTGGTGATTTTAATATTCATATGGAGAAGTCCACAGACCCACTCCAAAAGTCTTTCGGAGCCATCATCGACTCAGTGGGTTTTGTCCAACATGTCTCTGGACCTACTCACTGCCACAGTCATACTCTGGACCTAGTTTTGTCCCATGGAATAAATGTTGTAGATCTTAATGTTTTTCCACATAATCCTGGACTATCGGACCACCATTTTATTACGTTTGCAATCTCAACAAATAATCTGCTCAGACCCCAACCAAGGAGCATCAAAAGTCGTGCTATAAATTCTCAGACAACACAAAAATTCCTTGATGCCCTTCCAGACTCCTTCTGCCTACCCAAGGACGTCAGAGGACAAAAATCAGTTAACCACCTAACTGAGGAACTCAATTTAACCTTGTGCAATACCCTAGATGCAGTTGCACCCCTAAAAACGAAAAACATTTGTCATAAGAAACTAGCTCCCTGGTATACAGAAAATACCCGAGCTTTGAAGCAAGCTTCCAGAAAATTGGAACGGAAATGGCGCCACACCAAACTGGAAGTCTTCCGACTAGCTTGGAAAGACAGTACCGTGCAGTACCGAAGAGCCCTCACTGCTGCTCGATCATCCTACTTTTCCAACTTAATTGAGGAAAATAAGAACAATCAAAAATTTATTTTTGATACTGTTGCAAAGCTAACTAAAAAGCAGCATTCCCCAAGAGAGGATGGCTTTCACTTCAGCAGTAATAAATTCATGAACTTCTTTGAGGAAAAGATCATGACCATTAGAAAGCAAATTACGGACTCCTCTTTGAATCTGCGTATTCCTCCAGGGCTTAGCTGTCCTGGATCTGCACAGCTCTGCCAGGGCCTAGGATCGGGAGAGACACTTAAGTGTTTTAGTACTATATCTCTTGACACAAGGATGAAAATAATCATGGCCTCTAAACCTTCAAGCTGCATACTGGATCCTATTCCTACTAAACTACTGAAAGAGCTGCTTCCTGTCCTTGGCCCTCCTATGTTGAACATAATAAACAGCTCTCTATCCACCGGATGTGTACCAAACTCACTAAAAGTGGCAGTAATAAAGCCTCTCTTGAAAAAGCCAAACCTTGACCCGGAAAACATAAAAAACTATCGGCCTATATCGAATCTTCCATTCCTCTCAAACATTTTAGAAAAAGCTGTTGCGCAGCAACTCACTGCCTTCCTGAAGACAAGCAATGTATACGAAATGCTTCAGTCTGGTTTTAGACCCCATCATAGCACTGAGACTGCACTTGTGAAGGTGGTAAATGACCTTTTAATGGCGTCAGACCGAGGCTCTGCATCTGTCCTCGTGCTACTAGACCTTAGTGCTGCCTTTGACACCATCGATCACCACATTCTTTTGGAGAGACTGGAAACCCAAATTGGTCTACACGGACAAGTTCTGGCCTGGTTTAGATCTTACCTGTCGGAAAGATATCAGTTTGTCTCTGTGAATGGTTTGTCCTCTGACAAATCAACTGTACATTTCGGTGTTCCTCAAGGTTCCGTTTTAGGACCACTATTGTTTTCACTATATATTTTACCTCTTGGGGATGTTATTTGAAAACATAATGTTAACTTTCACTGCTATGCGGATGACACACAGCTGTACATTTCAATGAAACATGGTGAAGCCCCAAAATTGCCCTCGCTAGAAGCCTGTGTTTCAGACATAAGGAAGTGGATGGCTGAAAACTTTCTACTTTTAAACTCGGACAAAACAGAGATGCTTGTACTAGGTCCCAAGAAACAAAGAGATCTTCTGTTAAATCTGACAATTAATCTTGATGGTTGTAAAGTCGTCTCAAATAAAACTGTGAAGGACCTCGGCGTTACTCTTGACCCTGATCTCTCTTTTGACGAACATATCAAGACTGTTTCAAGGACAGCTTTTTTCCATCTACGTAACATTGCAAAAATCAGAAATTTTCTGTCCAAAAATGATGCAGAAAAATTAATCCATGCATTTGTTACTTCTAGGTTAGACTACTGCAATGCTCTACTTTCCGGCTACCCGGATAAAGCACTAAATAAACTTCAGTTAGTGCTAAATACGGCTGCTAGAATCCTGACTAGAACCAAGAAATGTTATCATATTACTCCAGTGCTAGCTTCCCTACACTGGCTTCCTGTTAAGGCAAGGGCTGATTTCAAGGTTTTACTGTTAACCTATAAAGCGTTACATGGGCTTGCTCCTACCTATCTTTCCGAGTTGGTCCTGCCGTACATACCTATACGTACGCTACGGTCACAAGACGCAGGCCTCCTAATTGTCCCTAGAATTTCTAAGCAAACAGCGGGAGGCAGGGCGTTCTCCTATAGATCTCCATTTTTATGGAACGGTCTGCCTACCCATGTGAGAGACGCAGACTCGGTCTCAACCTTTAAGTCTTTACTGAAGACTTATCTCTTCAGTAGGTCATATGATTGAGTGTAGTCTGGCCCAGGAGTGTGAAGGTGAACGGAAAGGCTCTGGAGCAACGAACCGCCCTTGCTGTCTCTGCCTGGCCGGTTCCCCTCTCTCCACTGGGATTCTCTGCCTCTAACCCTATTACAGGGGCTGAGTCACTGGCTTACTGGTGCTCTTTCATGCCGTCCCTAGGAGGGGTGCGTCACTTGAGTGGGTTGAGTTACTGACGTGATCTTCCTGTCTGGGTTGGCGCCCCCCCTTGGTTTGTGCTGTGGTGGAGATCTTTGTGGGCTATACTCGGCCTTGTCTCAGGATTGTAAGTTGGTGGTTGAAGATATCCCTCTAGTGGTGCGGGGGCTGTGCTTTGGCAAAGTGGGTGGGGTTATATCCTTCCTGTTTGGCCCTGTCCGGGGGTATCATCGGATGGGGCCACAGTGTCTCCTGACCCCTCCTGTCTCAGCCTCCAGTATTTATGCTGCAGTAGTTTATGTGTCGGGGGGCTAGGGTCAGTTGGTTATACCTGGAGTACTTCTCCTGTCTTATCCAGTGTCCTGTGTGAATTTAAGTATGCTCTCTCTAATTCTCTCGTTCTCTCTTTCTTTCACTCTCTCTGAGAACCTGAGCCCTAGGACCATACGTCACAGCAAACCGGGCATGATGACTCCTTGCTGTCCCCAGTCCACCTGGCCTTGCTGCTGTTCCAGTTTCAACTGCTCTGCCTGCGGTTATGGAACCCCTACCTGTCCCAGACCTGCTGCTTTCAACTCTTAATGATCGGCTATGAAAAGCCAACTGACTTTTATTCCTGATTATTATTTGACCATGCTTGTCATTTATGAACATTTTGAAAATCTTGGCTCTCTCTAATTCTCTCCTTCTCTCTTTCTTTCTCTCTCTCGGAGGACCTGAGCCCTAGGACCATACGTCAGGACTACCGGGCATGATGACTCCCTGCTGTCCCCAGTCCGCCTGGCCTTGCTGCTATTCCAGTTTCAACTGTTCTGCCTGCGGTTACGGAACCCCTACCTGTCCCAGACCTGCTGTTTTCAACTCTTAATGATCGGCTATGAAAAGCCAACTGACATTTATTCCTGATTATTATTTGACCATGCTTGTCATTTATGAACATTTTGAAAATCTTGGCTCTCTCTAATTCTCTCCTTCTCTCTTTCTTTCTCTCTCTCGGAGGACCTGAGCCCTAGGACCATACGTCAGGACTACCGGGCATGATGACTCCTTGCTGTCCCCAGTCCACCTGGCCTTGCTGCTATTCCAGTTTCAACTGTTCTGCCTGCGGTTATGGAACCGCCACCTGTCCCAGACCTGCTGTTTTCAACTCTTAATGATCGGCTATGAAAAGCCAACTGAAAATGATTCATGATTATCCATGCTGGTCATCTATGAACATTTTAACATCTTGGCCATGTTCTGTTATAATCTCCACCCGGCACAGCCAGAAGAGGACTGGTCACCCCTCATAGCCTGGTTCCTCTCTAGGTTTCTTCCTAGGTTTTGGCCTTTCTAGGGAGTTTTTCCTAGCCACCGTGCTTCTACACCTGCATTGCTTGCTGTTTGGGGTTTTAGGCTGGGTTTCTGTACAGCACTTCGAGATATTAGCTGATGTACGAAGGGCTATATAAAATAAACTTGATTTGATTTTGATTTGATTTGAGACACTAGACAGAGGAACTCTGCTTAGAAGGCCAGCATACCGGAGTCTTCAATTCATTGTTGACGTTAAGACTGGTGTTTTGCGGAAGGCCCTAAAAATTGTCAAAGACCCCAGCCACCCCAGTCATAGACTGTTCTATCTACTACCGTATGGCAAGCGGTACCGGAGTGCTAAGTCTAGGACAAAAAGGCTTCTCAACAGTTTTTACCCCCAAGCCATAAGATTCCTGAACAGGTAACCAAATGGTTACCCGGACTATTTGCATTGTGTGCCCCTCCCCCAACCCCTCTTTTACGCTGCTGCTACTCTGTTTATCTTATATGCATAGTCACTTTAACTATACGTTCATGTACATACTACCTCAGTTGGCCCGACCAACCAGTGCTCCTGCACATTGGCTAACCCGGCTATCTGCATTGTGTCCTACCACCCGCCAACCCCTCTTTTTACGCTACTGCTAGTCTCTGTTCATCATATATGCATAGTCACTTTAACCATACCTACATGTACATACTACCTCAATAAGCCTGACTAACCGGTGTCTGTATATAGCCTTGCTACTCTTATTTTCAAATGTCTTTTTACTGTTGCTTTATTTCTTTACTTACCTACACACACACACACACACACACACACACACACACACACACACACACACACACACACACACACACACACACACACGCATGCACACACACCTTTTTCGCATTATTGGTTAGAGCCTGTAAGTAAGCATTTCACTGTAAGGTCTACTACACCTGTTGTATTCGGCACACATGACAAATAAACTTTGATTTGATTTGATTTGCGGGTACTATTGAATGAAGCTGCCAGTTGAGGACTTGTGAGGCGTCTGTTTCTGAAGCTAGACACTCTAATACCGTGAGTCTCAACTGGGGGTCGCGGGAAGGATTAAGGGGTTGCGAGACTTGTGCAAGAATATAAAATATGTATATATATATTATTTTGAACGGTAACCGCCGCACCGCTTATTGTTGCTGACTTTATACAACGTTACAGCAATGCAATGCACTGCTTATTGTTGCTGACTTTACACGCGCGGCACGTCCACAGTGATGAAATGGCTACTTACAGTGGCTTGCGAAAGTATTCACCCCCTTGGCATTTTTTGGGGGTGTTTGTATCATTTGATTTACACAACATGCCTACCACTTTGAAGATGCAAAAACATTTTTGGGGGTGAAACAAACAACAAAGAATAATAAACAGAACTTGAGCTTGCATAACTATCCACTCCCCCAAAGTCAATACTTTGTAGAGCCACCTTTTGCAGCAACTACAGCTGCAAGTCTCTTGGGGTATGTCTCTATAAACTTGCCACATCTAGCCACTGGGATTTTTTCCCATTCTTCAAGGCAAAACTGCTCCAGCTCCTTCAAGTTGGATGGGTTCTGCTGGTGTACAGCAATCTTTAAGTCATACTACAGAGTCTCAATTGGATTGAGGTCTGTGCTTTGACTAGGCCATTCCAAGAAATGTAAATATTTCCCCTTAAACCACTCGAGTGTTGCTTTCGCAGTATGCTTAGGGTCATTGTCCTGCTGGAAGGTGAACCTCTGTCCCAGTCTCAAATCTCTGGAAGACTGAAACAGGTTTCCTCAAGAATTTCCCTGTATTTACCACCATCCATCATTCCTTCAATTCTGACCAGTTTCCCAGTCCCTGCCGATGAAAAACATCCCCCACAGCATGATGCTGCCACCACCATGCTTCATTTTGGGGATGGTGTTCTCAGGGTTATGAGAGGTGTTGGGTTTGCGCCAGACACAGCGTTTTCCTTGATGGCCAAAAAGCTAAATTTTAGTCTCATCTGACCAGAGTACCTTCTTCCATATGTTTGGGGAGTCTCCCACATGCCTTTTGGTGAACACCAAACGTACCATTGGAACACAGGAGTGATGGTTGCTGATAATGGACCTCTGTACGTCTATGTAGATATTCCATAAAAAATCTGACGTTTCCAGCTACAATAGTCATTTACAACATTAACAATGTCTACACTATATTTCTGATCGATTTGATGTTATTTTAATGGACAAAAAAATAGTTTTTCTTTAAAAAACAAGGACATTTCTAAGTGACCCCAAACTTTTGAACAGTAGTGTGTATATATACACACAAAACTATGTGGACACCCTTCAAATTAGTGGATTTGGCTATTTCAGCTACACCTGTTGCTGACAAGTGTATAAAATCAAGCACACAGCCATGCAATCTCCACAAACAACCATTGGCACTCAAATGACCTTACTGACGAGCTCAGTGACTTTCAACATGGCACCGTCATAGAATGCCACCCTTCCAACAAGTCAGTTCGTGAAATTTCGGCCCTGCTAGAGCTGCCCCGGTCAACTGTAAGTGCTGTTATTGTGAAGTGGAAACGTCTAGGAGCATATCGTCTGTGTGTGGCATGTATCATGGATCATGGGCGGCAGGTTAGCCTAGTGGTTAGAGCGTTGGACTAGTAACTGAAAGGTTGCAAATCCCCGAGCTGACAAGGTACAAATCTGTCGTTCTGCCCCTGAACAAGGCAGTTGTTCCTAGACCGTCATTGAAAATAATAATTTGTTCTTAACTGACTTGCCTAGTTAAATAAAGGTAAAATAAAAAAATATCATGGATAATGAAATCAAGCATAAGCAGAGAAATTATGTTCCCCTGTGAAAGGAAGTATTTTCAGATAATTGACTAGCAAGGATTTTCAATACCAGATGATGATCTGTTGATTTATGTTTATTATTTAGAATTAGCCGTGTTTGGTGTCTCTTCCATGTTCATGCAGTTTATACATTACTTTATTTATAATGCCAGAAAGTATATTGTCCAGGATTTGACCCAGGTTGGTCAAACTAGCCCCTCTCTGCTACATATCCACTTGCATGTCTGTCATGGCTATTTCTTCACTTTGATTGGTGTTTTTCTCTGAAGAGTGTACAGATAACCACGCCCCACCCATCTTTTGCTGGACTTGGAAATGTGACGTCATTGGAGGCAACCGTGATGGGAAGTGGATCGAGCGCTGGTGAGTTTCTCTCTAAACCAATAAAATCACTGAATTCGGTTGTGTCATTTCGACAGGGAAGAAAGAAACTGCAATAAGTTTTGGGGCTTGTAAATTTACAGAAGTTTCGGGCGAAGATAGCTCTGGTTTCTCCACATTCTCAGATAATCGTTTGAATTGGAAATGGCTGGAAGTAAGTAACCATATATAGTTTTGTAAAGGTTCTGATTACGAACAGCTTGACAGTTAGCCGAGCGCTAGCAGGTAATTTTGCTGCTACATTCTTGTCATGCTGTCAAAACAGCCACGAACATGATGGGATGTTATAGTGTCAGTATGGTATGCCATTAAATAAACGTGCAATTTATTGCGCGTTACTTTGATGGGTGACCTAGATCCAAATATTGTGTACAGAGCATGAATAGTTTGCTTGCTAGCTAATTTACCTTGTAACGTTGCAGGTGCAAATTCGGCTAGTTAGCGTGGCTAGGCAAGTGAGCCCAGTCAGTATTATTTCAGTAGTCACTGCTAGCTAGGTTGGGCCCTTTTTAAATACGGGTTTGGGCTGAGGATCTTGCTAGTAACATTATAGTTGATGGTGTGTTGTCACTGTGCGTCTGCAAAGTGGGGAACGCTTATCCGCGAAGGGTGCGCGGTCTGTAAATTGTATCTAATATTTGTGTATATATATTTTTTAAATACTGTTTACCCCTCTAACGTTACCTGACCCAAGAGCGACCTGCCAGTGTTGCCATTACACAACAAGGAACTGGTATGATTACTGTAGTTTACAGAAATATTGATGTAACATGTCTCGTCTTGTAGATGTTTCCACAGTTGTCAAATTGGCTGGATGTCATTTGGGTGGTGGACCGTTCATGATACATGGGAAACTGTTGAGCTTAAAAAACCCAGCGTTTCGCCTGGCACTAACTACCATACCCTGTTCAAAGGCACTTACATATGTTTCCTTGCCCATTCACCCTCTGAATGGCACACACAAGCAAAGTCTCAATGCTTAAAAATCCTTCTTTATCCTGTCTCCTTCCCTATATCTACGCTGATTTTAAGTGGATTTAACAAGTGACATCAATAAGGGATCATCGCTTTCACCTGGTCAGTCTGTCATGGCAAGAGCAGGTGTTAATGTTTTGTATACAGTGTTATATAAATATCTTGATTTAGAAGAGGTGCTAAACATGGACTTAGTGTTAACCCGTTGCCATTTAGGTAAAATAAGAGTACTGCTTTTGAAGGTGGTACACAATACATCTTGATTACTTATCAGCTTATGACCAGAAAGGGTAGGCCAATTCTTTACCAAATGTGTATAATGCAATATGGAACAGATGGCTGTGTAATACCTTTATCGTTTGATGGTTTTATAGACTCTAGGCTGTTTGTGCCCTCTTCAAATAAAGTGCTATTTGGTTAGACATTTGGTGCTAAAACTGTTTTCCTCAAAAGAAAAGGAGTGCTTCCTGAAAGTAAATCTACATTTTTCAAATATCTGTTCCCCTTTGGACAATCTTACTGCTCGTAGAACACAAGGAAGTAGAAATAAGAATGTAGCAGTCTATTGTTCTGTCACTTATTGTAGCTTGCCTCTTTTGTCTATCCCAAGGCATTGCTGTGTCTCTGAGCGTTCAGATAGTTCATTGTTTGTGTGTGGTGTTATTTAACTTGCTATGTGTTTGAAAGTGTTTGTGGCTGTTATACTCCCTTGGTATGAGTCATCGTGCCAGTCAGGGCCCAGAGCAGTACTCTTACTGCTCTAGTCTATTGGCATAATAGTGTGATATTCAAAGATAGTTTTTACTCTGTCACTCCTTTAGTATGCTATTAAACTAGACTACAGTAGACTACACTGTATTATTCATATTGTGGGTTCCTACATGTATTATCATTCATGTTTGGCCAATCTTGTTATTGATAATAACTTGTTTTTGACATTTATCTTTGCCTAGGAAAATTGAGTGCCATTCCCCTATCTCGGTCCGAGGTGTTCGGAGAGCTGCGGAAGGAGCTGCATGATGACAAGGAGTTCCATCAGTCCGACGCTCACATTTTCATCATCATGGGAGCATCGGTGAGATGGGGAAGATGGGAGGGAATGTGGGGAAATTAGAGGCTACTTTGATTATTGATGAATGACCCTGCAAGTTTTGGCCCTCCACAGCACAGGCAACTTTATTTTTATAATTACAAAAGTTGTGAATGGAATGATGTGAGTGTGTGTTTTGATGCATATTGGAGAGAGTGACTGACAAAATAAGTGAATCAGTTGAGGTTGTGAACATCATCTATCCTCTTTTGGACTTTTATGAAATTCCCTGAAAATGTGTGCCATTTAAGGCACTTTTGTCCAAACCAACTTAGTCATGTGTGAGTACATTTTACGTATGGTGGCCCCAGCAGGAATCGAACCCACAACCATTGGCATCGCAAGCGCCATGCATTACCGGCTGAGCCACACAGGACCAATATGATGAAATGAAACCTGTAATCAATTCTGAGGTAGTTCAAGATCGATCAGTTGCACTGGATTAACAATTTACTAAATGTAGGCTACCAAAATTAGGATACATTTGTCCGAGACACACAGAATTAGTCTTTTCCTAGAATAATTGTAATGTTTTGTTCAGTTATACCTATTTTATCAAATATTTTGTAGATTTTAGGTGGACAGATAAGGGAACACATTTAGTGAGAACGGTGTGTTGAAACATCAAAACGGACAAGAGGGGTTGCACATCTGAGGAAATGTAGAAATTTCATTGAGACACATTACACAGAGCTTGTGTAACTAAGCAACCCCAGAATCACTTGCGCTCGCTGTAGTCTGGCCTTGATACAAAGAGAACTAACAATCATGAACCTTGATATTATGACAGACTATTTGTTAGCCAATCATGTTCAGCTTGAACTGTTTGTTAGTTAATCATGTTGCACACAGACATTACGTTGGCCAATCATAGTGTATGAACTGATCTTTTGTTGACCAACTCAGCTGACTGACTGTATGTTCCCCAGTCACAGAGATGGCCTAATGAGTCAGAATTATAGGTTGTGGGAAATTACTTTCTATCTCTTCTCCTATCAGTACTTACCGGTACAAGGATTATCAATTCACTGACTCAGTCCAGTCACTTTGAAGTTGCATTTTCTTACAGTATTTCCTTCTCTAGAAAAGTCCTCCTCTCTAGGCCTACAATGTTTTTTCATGTTTTCGCCTGTAACACCTGCCCAGTTAACTGATAAAATGTACTGTCGGAGAGGAGCTCAATGTATCATTCTTCCGCCCACTTCTCCATTTAGGTTAGTTTCTCCCACTCTATTTTCTCTTGGTTGAAAGGAGTGGTGCGAGAGCTGAATAGTGCAGTGTCACTGTCTGTCAGCGGTTTCCTTTCATAACGAAGGTAATAGAGAGGCATGTTGGGAATCAGAATGGGGGAATGGTGGTAAGGCATAGCCTTGTGGTGTCTATGGTGGTTTTTGGGAATAGTGATGTACTACTACATAGGCTACTGTAAAATATGGTTTGTGTGCAATGCTGCAATCGGTCCTTGACACTCAGCAAGCACACACCAATCACAAGCTGGTGTTACATGTACACAAAAACACACCGCAGGCACACACACCACCTCACTCGACGTGGTCTCATTACAGTCGCTATGCCAATGAAACGTTAGTAAATATTCATGATTAACTGAAGAATGATGAGAGAAATGTGATTCGATGGTGTATGTCAAGCCACCCTCAGTTTGCATTTTCTTCTCAGCTGAGGCGGGACAGAAGGCCAGTAGTCATGGACAGACTGGGGCTGGGCATAGGCTAATGCATATCAGTTTAAAGGTGTAACCCATTTAGTCATTAAAGACACAACTCACTGGAATAAGACAAATGATAGTCCATAAGGCCATTCAGATGAATTATTATGTTTAAGTTTTCCCCAAGTGGCAAACCATGCCCGCGTGGTGTTCAACCTTCCTAAGTTCTCCCATGTCACCCCGCTCCTCCGCACACAGCTCGCATCATCTTCAAGACCCTGATGCTTGCCTATGGAGCAGCAAGGGGAACTGCACCTCCTTACCTTCAGGCTTTGCTCAAACCCTACATCCCAATCCGAGCACTCTGTACCGTCACCTCTGGTCTCTTGGCCCTCCCACCCCTACAGGAGGGCAGCTCCCGCTCAGCTCAGCCCAGTCCAAGCTCTTCTGTCTCTTCTGCGGTCCTCATGCCTCCTTGCAGCATGCCTAAGGCATGTTCACGCCGATGAGCAGGGACCCTGGGCATCTTTCTTTTGGTGTTTTTCAGAGTCAGTACAAAGGCATCTTTAGTGTCTAAGTTTTCATAACTGTGACCTCAATTGCCTATCGTCTGTAAGCTGTTCTTGTCTTAATGACCGTTCCACAGGTGCATGTTCATTAATTGTTTATGGTTCTTTGAACAAGCATGGGAAACGGTGTTTTTAAACCGTTTGAAGAATCTGTAGGCATTTGGATTTTTACAAATTATCTTTGAAAGACAGGGTCCTGAAAAAGGGACGTTTCTTTTTTTGCTGAGTTTGTTAACATAAAGAGAGGACGAAGATTTTTGGTATACATCTTTAAGGTGTCTAGTATTGATATATGCGTTTGCAATTACTCAACTTTGTTCAGTGTGGTCATAGAATGAGTAAACATGTTGACGGCAAAAATAGTGACCGGCGGGATATCAGTGTATCAGATCATGACAGGAACAACGTTATCAGTGATGATGACCTACCCACCCAACTCCACTGTTGATAATGAAGAGCCAAGAGGGTCCAGTCAGAAGAGCCAAGGGAAAGCTGCAGGTGGTCAAAAATAAAGATTGATTGTTCAAACGATCGAAGAGGCCTGCCGCCGCTGTGATTTTTAACACGTAGTATTCAGCCCAAATTCTGCAGAATGTGTAAAACAAAGCTGCCCCAACCCAATGGATGTTTTCCTACTAATGTATCCACCCACACTAAGAGAAATCACCATTGAAATGTCCAACCTCTACTCCACCCAGACCAAGGACAAGCAACTGTATCTGAGTATGGATGAGCTCGTTACATTCTATGGGATCCTTATCACATCTGGGTACAGCTCTGTTCCTAGAAGACACATGTACTGGTCACTTGACAGTGATGTACACAATGAAAGCATTTCAGATTCAATGCGGAGAAATCGCTTTGATGAAATAATGGCCTCTGTTCATGTGGTTGACAACACACAAAGATCACTGACGACCCATTTTAAGGTTAGGCCCTTCTTCTCCCAGCTCAATCAGTCATACAAAGTCATGCCATTTCAGGAATGGCTGTCATTGGATGAGAGCATGATCTAATACTATGGCCGACATGGATGTAAGCAATTCATAAGAGGTAAACCAATCCGATTTTGTTACAAGCTATGGGGCCTTGCCTCATCCAGTGGTTACATGGAACCATATGGTGGATCCCACACTATCCTCTCTGAGACTGGGTTGGGTCCCTCAACCGATACAATGAGCACATGGATGGTGTTGACCTACAGGTTTTAAGATACCATATCTCGATCAGGTCTAAGAAGTGGTGGTGGCCCATCTTTGCATGGACTCTCAACAGTGCACTCGTAAACAGCCATTTCTTTTACAGAGACGTTATGGGAGGGACCATAGACCTTCTCACGGATAGTGGCACAGTCTCTTAAGCAAAAGTTTGGCACGAAACCACTGAGCCGCGGAAGGAGATCTCTACTGGCTGCTACTGTTGAAGATCAGGCAAGTTATAACAAAGCTTCTCACTGGCCAATCAACACGATGCACCGGTAACCGATGTCGTCATTGTGACACGCACTACCTATGCATGTGAGAAATGCAAAGCACCACTGCACATTGAGCGCTTCAAGATATACCATGAACAGTAGAAAATTAGAAGTGACTGAAAAAGGTCTGAAAAAGCCAATAAAAGAAAAGTTGACAAGTCAAATGATGAGGAGAAGCCGTACAACGAACTCTAGGAAGAAAAGTCGACAAAAGACAATCAAAGTTACTGAAATGTTTTTGGAAAAGGTCAATTGATTCAAGACATACTGTATAACAGTAGGTCTGACTGATTGTAGTGTAAAATAGTGATGCACAAACTAATCATGCACTTGGTTCTGAAGCCTACCTCCTAAGATTTATTTTGTTCAGTGTAGGCCTCTACTTGAATGCAAATTCTACAGGTTACCTCTTCCTAAATGTTACCTTTACGTTCAATGTGAATGAATGACACGACTGCTATACAGTTGTTAGTGAATGTTGCACTAAAATATCGCAATGACAATGTTACAATAAATATTGCACTGAAGTACAAGTTCAAATGTTACAATAAAGTTACAATATGTTACTTTGTAACATAAAGGACATGTTGCACTAAAGTAACAATGTTGAAATACGTAGATTTTTTTTTACATTTTTTATTTGCGCTCAGTATTCATATCAGTGTTGTATAAGGGTATTTGATAATATAAAATAGTCACACTAGAATGTGATGGGACATTCTAGTGGCAATGCTGGGGACTGCCAGTGACAGTTTTAAATGTGTTAACTGGGATGGGATATAATAATTTTGAGGACTGCATAGGATACATACACTGCTCAAAAAAATAAAGGGAACACTTAAACAACACAATGTAACTCCAAGTCAATCACACTTCTGTGACATCAAACTGTCCACTTAGGACGCAACACTGATTGACAATAAATTTCACATGCTGTTGTGCAAATGGAATAGACAAAAGGTGGAAATTATAGGCAATTAGCAAGACACCCCCAATAAAGGAGTGGTTCTGCAGGTGGTGACCACAGACCACTTCTCAGTTCCTATGCTTCCTGGCTGATGTTTTGGTCACTTTTGAATGCTGGCGGTGCTTTCACTCTAGTGGTAGCATGAGACGGAGTCTACAACCCACACAAGTGGCTCAGGTAGTGCAGCTCATCCAGGATGGCACATCAATGCGAGCTGTGGCAAGAAGGTTTGCTGTGTCTGTCAGCGTAGTGTCCAGAGCATGGAGGCACTACCAGGAGACAGGCCAGTACATCAGGAGACGTGGAGGAGGCCGTAGGAGGGCAACAACCCAGCAGCAGGACCGCTACCTCTGCCTTTGTGCAAGGAGGAGCACTGCCAGAGCCCTGCAAAATGACCTCCAGCAGGCCACAAATGTGCATGTGTCTGCTCAAATGGTCAGAAACAGACTCCATGAGGGTGGTATGAGGGCCTGACGTCCACAGGTGGGGGTTGTGCTTACAGCCCAACACCGTGCAGGACGTTTGGCATTTGCCAGAGAACACCAAGATTGGCAAATTCGCCACTGGCGCCCTGTGCTCTTCAGATGAAAGCAGGTTCACACTGAGCACATGTGACAGACGTGACAGAGTCTGGAGACGCCGTGGAGAACGTTCTGCTGCCTGCAACATCCTCCAGCATGACCGGTTTGGCGGTGGGTCAGTCATGGTGTTGGGAGGCATTTCTTTGGGGGGCCGCACAGCCCTCCATGTGCTCGCCAGAGGTAGCCTGACTGCCATTAGGTACCGAGATGAGATCCTCAGACCCCTTGTGAGACCATGCATGCTGACACATGCACATTTGTGGCCTGCTGGAGGTCATTTTGCAGGGCTCTGGCAGTGCTCCTCCTTGCACAAAGGCGGAGGTAGCGGTCCTGCTGCTGGGTTGTTGCCCTCCTACGGCCTCCTCCACGTCTCCTGATGTACTGGCCTGTCTCCTGGTAGTGCCTCCATTCTCTGGACACTACGCTGACAGACACAGCAAACCTTCTTGCCACAGCTCGCATTGATGTGCCATCCTGGATGAGCTGCACTACCTGAGCCACTTGTGTGGGTTGTAGACTCCGTCTCATGCTACCACTAGAGTGAAAGCACCGCCAGCATTCAAAAGTGACCAAAACATCAGCCAGGAAGCATAGGAACTGAGAAGTGGTCTGTGGTCACCACCTGCAGAACCACTCCTTTATTGGGGGTGTCTTGCTAATTGTCTATAATTTCCACCTGTTGTCTATTCCATTTGCACAACATCATGTGAAATTTATTGTCAATCAGTGTTGCGTCCTAAGTGGACAGTTTGATTTCACAGAAGTGTGATTGACTTGGAGTTACATTGTGTTTAAGTGTTCCCTTTATTTTTTTGAGCAGTGTATATTAATTCAGTATACGTTATCCCACCGGTCATTGTGACCGACCATAAAACACACCTTTTCACCTACTTTTCCATGAAAATGTAAAAAAATGGTTGATTATTTCAAAGGGTTACTAATGACACATGATTTGGATATTTTCATGTCTGGGAAAAATTTGGGATTAAATGGTTTAAGTAACTCATGATATGACCCCCTCTGAAAAACCCACAGGCACTGACTTTGCTGATAAATACTTAGAGGAAAAATTTACTTGATACAGTTGTGATGTCTCACCTAGTTATTTTAAGATGAATGCACCAATTCTAAAATCACTGTACTAATAATCACCACACTGACAGACCTGAATGAAGCGTCTGCCTGTAGTGCCGCTATATATAGCCAAGCTAGCCTCTGTTTCAATCAACATTTTAGAGGTGACTAATCTGGTTTTGTGTTAATAATGTTCATATGTTTCGCTTTAGGGGGATCTAGCCAAAAAGAAAATCTACCCAACTCTGTGGTGAGTATGTGCAGCCTCTTTAGTCTTAAAATGAGAAGTGGCTGTTTGCACTGGATCTTCTCTGTGGTGTCAAGTGATGAGTAAAAACTCCTAATGATCCTCCTTTCTGTTCTTATACCCCTGTCTCACTCAGGTGGTTGTTTAGAGATGGTCTCCTCCCTGAACAGACTCACTTTGTGGGCTTTGCCCGCTCTGACCTGACGGTGGATGCCATCAAAACTGCCTCCATGCCCTATATGAAGGTGAGACTTTCCAAATGAACGCATTACATATTGACCAACATTTTTACACTGTGGGTTAATGCATATGTTTGTGCATGTTAAAACCATAGAGATATGACAACATTCCTATCTCTCTGTGATCCCAGGTGGCAGACTCTGAGGCGGAGCGGTTGTCTGTGTTCTTCAGCCGTAACTCCTATGTCAGTGGGAAGTACACTGAGGAGAGTGCCTTCTCCAACCTCCACACCCACCTGTTGTCCCTGCCCGGGGGGGGCAAGGCCAACCGCCTCTTCTACCTCGCCCTGCCGCCCAGCGTCTACCACGATGTCACCAAGAACATCAAGCACCACTGCATGAGTACCAAGTCAGTAAGCCTGTCATGTCTTGCTGTTCAGTCTCTGACTCCCTCTCCTCCTCTGTAGTGTTGCTGAGGCCTTGAACAGGCCTGGTCATATTTAATCCACTTGCTTCATGTAATCGGTCTTGTCTGGGGAGAGCTGTTCATTAGATTAGCTTTTCCCTCTTCCGCTGTTTAATAACCAAAACATGCTTACCTCCCTTCCTATCTGTGTGTGTTTATTAGGGGCTGGAGCAGAGTGATTGTGGAGAAGCCATTTGGTCGTGACCTGCAGAGCTCAGAGGAGCTGTCCACCCACCTCTCCTCCCTGTTCACTGAGGACCAGATCTACCGCATAGACCACTACCTGGGCAAGGAGATGGTGCAGAACCTCATGGTCCTCAGGTACAGGACAAATACAGTCTCCACTCTTTTTCTATTCTCTATTGCAGTCTCTGTCCCTCACTCTCTTTGCTTGGGGTGAGAAAGAACAACATTAATTAACCTTGTCACAGACAGCTGTGTCTTTCAGCTATGTTCATGTCAATAAGGCTGAGGTTAAACAGTGGTAAATATTCCAGGTTTGGGAACCGGATATTTGGGCCCATCTGGAACAGGGACAGCATAGCTTGTGTGGTCCTCACCTTCAAAGAACCCTTCGGCACCCAGGGCCGGGGCGGCTACTTTGACGATTTTGGAATCATCCGGTGAGGAGAACTGCGTTAGTGCTCAATGAAATCAAACCTCAATGAATGCATTTATTCTTGCCATGTTCTACTAGTCGGTCTGTAACTTCTCACCCTCCAGTTTGTATTACATTTTTTTTCCAGGGATGTCATGCAGAACCACTTGCTCCAGATGCTCTCGCTGGTTGCCATGGAGAAGCCTGCCTCCACCAGCTCTGATGATGTCAGGGATGAAAAGGTACAGCAACATGGACACAAACTTAAGCCCAAAATGCACATCTTCACTTGACTCCATTGGCCCCTCCAGAAAATGGACACCAATCTTTATTAGTTAGTAAAACCAAACAGAATAAACAAGTAGACTTCAAACCAATCACTTCGTACTCTTTCTCCCTGACCACTGTCTCCCCCTGCAGGTGAAGGTGCTGAAGTGCATTGCCCCCATTACCATGTCAGATGTGGTGTTGGGGCAGTATGTGGGTGACCCAGAGGGAGAGGGGGATGCCAAGCTGGGTTACCTTGATGACCCCACTGTCCCCAAAGGCTCCACCCAGGCCACCTTCACCACAGCTGTGCTCTACGTGCACAACGAGCGCTGGGATGGTGAGAACCTCGGCTTTCTCTCTCATCAGTCTTGCTTGTTGTGTTTCACTGTCTGGTAAAACCAGCTCACTCCTCAGTGATAACTGTAATTACTCTGTTCTTCCAAAGGTGTTCCCTTCATCCTGCGTTGCGGCAAAGCCCTGAACGAGAGGAAAGCGGAAGTGCGGTTGCAGTTCACGGATGTTCCGGGGGACATCTTTGGAGCGCAGTGTCGTAGGAATGAGCTGGTGGTGCGTGTGCAGCCCAACGAGGCCGTCTACGCCAAGATGATGAGCAAGAAACCAGGAGTGTATTTCCATCCGGAGGAAACGGAGCTGGACCTCACCTACAAAAGCAGATATAAGGTGAGATACTGAATGAACCCCCCCCCCCCCCCCCAATCACTTATAGAAAACAGACACTCGCACACTACCTCACCACGCTCACATTTTAGCAACCCATATATAGGCACAATGTTCAACCTTATTTGCTAAATTTTCACTAATCTTTTCTCTCCTCAGGATGTGAAGTTGCCCGACGCCTACGAGCGTCTCATCCTGGACGTCTTCTGTGGCAGCCAGATGCACTTTGTCAGAAGGTCAGTCAGGCTGTCTGTCTCGCTCAGAAGTCCCCTCTGTTGCCATGGTGTTTGTGTTACGCAAATAAGACTATGAACATGCATTATAATTATGTCCACAAGATGGTGCAATGCAGCCCATTGGCTGCATTACTATGTGCTACTCTCCTTACATTGTCTTCTCGTTTCACTCAGTGATGAGCTGAGGGAAGCCTGGAGGATCTTTACGCCTCTCCTTCATCAGATCGAGAGCGAGAAGCCTCCCCCCACCCCCTACATATATGGAAGGTAAGATTTACCATTAACAGTTAAACAAGTATCGCAAGTCAATAGTCCCATTAATTTGTTAGTGATATTTTTGGTGTTATTTTGTGATTGATTTGTTCCTTCCCTTCTTCCTAGCCGGGGTCCAACAGAAGCAGATGAGCTTTCAAAGAGGGTTGGTTTCCACTATGAAGGAACATACAAATGGGTCAACCCCCACAGACTGTGAAACAGGATGGCAGTAGATGGGGAAGGGCCAGAGTGGGTTAATGAGCAGCAATACTTTGGTCTGATGGAGTTATTGCTCTTTCCTTTACAGACCTGTCAGGGCAACAGTCAACAGAGATTAGTATATATATGCATGTATGGAAAGGAAGCTATGTAAAAGTATAGGAACATAGACTAGGTCTCAGCTACTACATGAATGCTCATCAGGTCTTAACTAGTCAAGGGGGGAGGGGGCACTTAACTACTGGGGATGAAGGGAGCGAGAGAAACACTAGCCAAATTTCTGTTTCTCCCTTTTCTTCCTGAAGTGTGCACTCTTTTGGTTCTCTTCATGGATTCAAAAGCTGTGGTTGTGATCTGATTCTCTACCCTGACACTGCTTGTTTCCAACATACTCCTCACACCAGTCCGTTCCATAAGGTGGAGTGTGTTCAAGTGCAAATGTAGGATTGGGAGAAGAGTAGACAATTGGACTGCAGCCATTGAATGGGTGCAAACATGGGCTGGAAAGATTTTCCACTGTCTTACACATTGAGGGGTAGTGTATGAATACACACTTCAGGGAAAACGGGGTGAAACAGAATTAGGCCAGAGTTGTGACATTAGTAACCATAACTATCAAAAGTTGGACCTGGAGATGGAGAACAAAATGTAGATAACCCGCTAATGGTGGGAATTACAATGAATATCTACCACCCTCTGCTATGACCACATGTATAAATGGATATAACTGTAATACTTTATAATGCTCTGCAGTTATTGGTGTGTTTTTTTTTAATGCAGAGGACAATATTTTCTGCAGGCAGTTTCTCCTCTCAAATTTCTTAGAGCAACATTGTACTAGAACAAAGCTTTAGTGTGCTGAGTTCTCTCATTCTCACTCTTTCAGTTACTTTGCTTTTTGTTGACATTTCCAGGCATGGCCTATTTAAGTTAATGATGTTCATTTTGGATAAGAGTTTAGAAATGACAAGGTCTGTCACAGGGTCAACATAATGCTGTCTTTATAATGATATACTGTGTTATAGACTGAACATTCACGTGTTAATTCCAGAACGTATTTTGTATTCAGTCTCCATTGATACAGGTATTTTGTGTTTAAGGGGTTGGTCTCTAGAAGTATCTGGCATTCTTGTCACTTGACCATATGATTTATTTTTTTCTGCTTTAGAAAAATAATAATTATATGCTCAATAAATAGCTTTGCATTACAATTTTGGCAGTTTGTCTCATGTAAAGAACAAAAATGTAGCATACAATATAGGGGAGGGGAAATGTACTTGTTGATACAGCCTTTTCATGTGAAACTGGTCTGAATTATATTGAAGTAAAGGGGTATGTCTACATCTTACAATAGCTCCTAGCCTAATTGACTTGGTTGACTGTTGCAGAACTTTATTTCCCCAAGACTGCTGCTCAAGTCTAATTTTAAAGCAATTAACCTATTCCTTGAGGTAGCCTGGTACTGTAGGGTTGGAGCAAAAAGCCTGCACAGCCAGTAGCTCTTCAGGACTGAAGCTGTTTTATTCACAGTGCCTCTCCCTTTACTGTCAAACTCTCTTTCTAGGTTTCATGTTACTTCTATTCTCTCTTTCCTGGCTCTGACATGTGCTTGTCCATACAAATCGCAACAATTGATTTTGACCACGTGAGCTACAGCGCTGAGATTCCAGTTGATAACTTGCCATGACCAGAATAAAACTCCTCATGAAGCTTATGTGAACAAGAAGCCAAATGAAATGGGTAGCCACGATTAAAAATCAATGATTTATTTCAAAGGAAAATCTTTTTTTTTGTGACCTACTCTTTTCAAACATACTGTAAGCCACTACTGTAAGCCATGTCAGTGAAATTCAACGGCAGCGTCATGGTGACTAATGGCCTCATGGACGGACCAAAGGGGAAAACAATTTGGTTTCACAAAGCACATAAACAGCCAATATTTTTTTTGCAATGTGGCATTGAAAGGCACTTTCATTTGTTTTTAACAGGTGCTAAGCAAATCTAGCCTAATGATCCATAAAGTATAAGTAATCTCAAAGAATGCAGAGAGATTCAGAATTAAAAAAGCGAGAAGGACACAAATAGCCTAATATCTGCTACAACGCCCTACCACAATTAACATGAATAAGCAAAACAATAACGAAGTGAGGTCACAATGGACGGACCAAGATAACATCTGAGGATGGACAGTGGCGTCTGATTGGGTGACAACAAAAACAGGCTGGGTCACACTTGTAGAAAACCAGGAAGAGGAAAGCACTTTTACTATAGAGGTACATACAAAAAACCCTTAGGCAGTACAGAGTAGACTTTACTTCACGTTGTCTGATGGAGTCTGCTTGCTGCATCAGAGCTGTGGAGTGTACATATTTTCCTAACCGGTACAAAGTGGAAGTGGTGTTGATCCTTCTCCTGGCACTTGGTCAGTCTGTTAGCCTACATGTGCTCCGGGTGGTTCTGCAAACACTTGATGAACTCTGTGATTGGATGGCCCTGGTAGCAGATCTGGTACACAGCGTTGAATAGTGGGAACCTGGGACGGGAGAGAGAGAGGGATTGTTGAGTTGTCAGTCTTTGCCCTTTTGAGAATAACTGCATTGTTTGTACTATTTCTTCATATTTGTGTTTTAACTGAGGTGACAGAGCTAGAGGTTATTGGTAATTAAAAACTGTGGTTCAAGCCCTGAATGCTGATTGGCTGACAGCCGTGGTATCTCAGACCGTATACCACGGGTATGACAGAACATTTATTTTTACTGCTCTAATTACATTGGTAACCAGTTTATAATAGCAATAAGGCACCTCGGGTTTGTGGTATATGGCCAATATACCACAGTTAAGGTCTGTATCCAGGCACTCCGCGTTGCATCGCATAAGAACAGCCCTTAGCTGTGGTATATTGGCCATATACCACAACTTCTTGGTCCTTATTGCTTAAGTGAAACATCACATGAAATGTATCATCAGTTTCTTCAATGGGTGAAAGAGTGGTTTGATTTCTGTGCCTACTTGTCAAGCAGATTTTTGTTCTTTAGGATGACATGGACTTCAGATGCTGTTGCTGGTCCCTGGAGCTTCTGTCCATTCAGCATCTCTTTCTCCAACTCTTCAATTGACTGAGCAGAATACAGACATAGTTAAGTCAAGACTACTATTGTGGTATTATACCACTCTCCAAAACAACAATTCTGAACTGAAACTCACTCTTTACTAACTTTATCTCTGGCCTCCTTTATTTTCAAACCAAAAAATGACAGCGTTCATCTGCAGTATTTTCCTGCCTTCCAATCCTAAATGCTATAATTCAAACCTTTTAATTTTTACGTCGCCCCTAAAAGCCAATTAGTCAAGTCCCCTCTCTCACTTTCCCCCCTTTAGCGAAGGCTTCGGCCACTTTGCGGTTGCGGCCTCCGTAGCAGGTCGTGATGAGGTCAGCAACGCCACAGCTCTCCAGGAAGGTGGCAGAGGAGACGGCCCCAGCAGTGCAGAAGATTCGTGCGAAGGCAATCATCTCCATCAGGCCCAGCCGGATCACCGCCGCCTTGGTGTTGTCACCGAAGCCCAGGCCGTCACAGAAGCCCGCCCCCACCGCCACAATGTTCTTAAAGCCACAGAGAGGAGGGCTGTGGTTAATGGCTTCAACACATTAGGACAGTCATTTCTTACCAGCACACTTTCTCTCATCTAGCCCTCTTCTCACTACCCTTTTATGTTTTCAGTAAGAAGTAGGTGAAGGGCAAGGAGAGAGTATACATGGAAATTATGAATTGAGATTCAGACATCGAGACAACATGATGAGACATTAAGTAAGACGAGGCCAAGCAGAATCTCTTAATGGTTGAGTGGGTACCTTCAGTGCTCCACAGATTTCAACCACATCGGACTCCTCCACTACCGTGACCCGGAAGTTACTGGTCTGCATGAGTTCCTTCAGCAAAGCCCCATGTTCTGTATTCTTACATCCTGGGAAGAGAGGGAGAATGAGAAAGACAAAAGAACCTTTTCAATCCTAACATCTGTATCTTTCACAACCAGCCCGTTCAAATACTTCACCACTCTTGTATTGTCATGCTTAGTGCTGGTTTAAGACCTCGTGGCTTAAATCAGAAAAACTTAAGGTCCATACCAGGGCCCAGACATATAGGCTAGGGCACAATGTTTTCATGGGCAGGTCACACGGTAAGGAACAACTTAGCCCGAGACATGCTCATTGTCATGTTTGAAATACACTGTACAGAAATGACATGCCAGAGTTCACTAGTGCTGCATACAATAACATATGTACAGAACTACTGTAAAACAAGCCAGCTCACTCTCTGTAATGTAAACAGCCAGACTTTTACCTCCATGCTGACGTGGCAGTCTTGAGCAGAGACATTGTTTTATTGCAGGTTGATTAAATCTGGCACAGGTTGTCCTTACAAAAACAAGTTTAACCTATTTACTTTTACTACTCCAGTTCAGTTTCTAACAATTAAACTTCTAACATCTATGTTGAATACCTTTACGAATGTCTACACACACACTGACAAAATGGACCAACTCTCAAAACTGTTTATATTAATGCCTTACTTTTCAGTTTGCACTGTGCTGTACAATCTACCCAAACGTTTTCAGAAAGGGAAAAAGACAAGGGACAGCACGCCATTCAAAAGTATGTAAGATGCAATGATAACCCAGCCCACAAAATTCATTTTCACAAAGTTCATTTTCTCTCCAAAGTAAATGTTCCCCTTCACCCCATGAGTCTAACCGATAGTGGTCTCACAGAACTTCTCATCGGCGACCTCGTTGGCAATGTTGGCCCCCATCAGCACACTCATGGTGATGCCCAGCTTCTCCTGGATCACATCAGAGATGAGCTTCAGACCATCAGGACCTTCATCCACACCCTGGATTAGAACACACAGCACATGAGTACTCAGTACACAGAACGCACAATAAAGCAATTCAAGAGAGGTACTGTATATTACTACAGTGGAGCAGTTAACTACATAACTTCACATTAACACAATCAGACTCTGTCAACATGACTTATTTACTATCGCTAATACTGCACAATTTAAACACTTGCCACCCAATCCGCCCCTTCCCTAATACATTGTGCTATAAATTGTGCCTTTCTGTATTATACTTAAGCTATTATACTTATGTCTATTCTATTCTACTGAGCCATTTACTCATATTCTTACATTAAATGTTTTGTTATTGTTGTTGCATTGTCGAGAAGAATCCTTCAAGTAAGCATTTCGTTGGACAGTGCATACCATGTGTATACTGTACATATGACTAATAAAACTTAACTACTGCTTTAACATTTTTAGGGGGGGTTTCTCTGACACAGATTAACCCTCCATTCATAACCAAGTGGGAAGGTGGTATTTACCATATATACGACTGGGAAAAATCCACATGAACACCCCTTCAACTGGTAATTACAATTGGGAAACTTGTCTATCATCCCTGTACTCCGACTTCTTCTACATGCTGACTTCTGACGTAACCTACTATTGGAATTCTCTCGATAACAGCATTTTTGTCAATTAAATCCAGCAACAAAACATGATTTATACAAAGCAATATATTAATATTTTTTTAACACTATAATTTATTTACAAGCATGATGGCTGTACTTCTAGTTTATGGTTGACGCAGCTTGTTGGCCATCAGCCAATGGGCGTTTCTAAACGAGTTCAAAGCACGTGAAGGCATCTAAATGGTATTTACGACTTCACAACGGGTCATTTCTACCTTCCCACTTGGTTATGAATGCAGCATAAAGCCTAACCCTGGACTAAAAAGTGTTTTCAATGGAGATTCTCCATTTAGGTTGCTTTTTAGTCCAGGATTAGTTTTACTGTAATCTGTGTACCGTAAATCACCCCTTAATTTGTAATGCAAGAGGCTTAAGGAGTCAATGATTGACAGAGCATGATAATGGGGGTCAGATAGTTTCTTCCAAGGATCAAGCTAAGGACAGAGTAGGACAAGGTTTCTCAAGGATCAAGCTAAGGACAGAGTAGGACAAGGTTTCTCAAGGATCAAGCCAAGGACAGAGTAGGACAAGGTTTCTCAATGATCAAGCTAAGGACAGAGTAGGACAAGGTTTCTCAAGGATCAAGCTAAGGACAGAGTAGGACAAGGTTTCTCAAGGATCAAGCTAAGGACAGAGTAGGACAAGGTTTCTCAAGGATCAAGCTAAGGACAGAGTAGGACAAGGTTTCTCAAGGATCAAGCTAAGGACAGAGTAGGACAAGGTTTCTCAAGGATCAAGCTAAGGACAGAGTAGGACAAGGTTTCTCAAGGATCAAGCTAAGGACAGAGTAGGACAAGGTTTCTCAAGGATCAAGCTAAGGACAGAGTAGGACAAGGTTTCTCAAGGATCAAGCTAAGGACAGAGTAGGACAAGGTTTCTCAAGGATTGAGAAAATTAACAAGCCCCGATTTCATAAGTTCTCAAGTGCTAGTTTAAATTACAATGGTCCCCAAAGGAGCACCAAACCCAGCCAATCCGGTCCCTTATGTAAAAAAGGTTGTGAAATACACACAGCCCATTCACAGTGAGGAGAGCATGGGTATTAGGATAGATTTACATTAGTAAAGTATATGTAGTGCGCTCTATATATAGTATATATATAGTATATAGACAAATATAGTATATAGACAAATATAGTATATAGACAAACAAAATAAGGATAGCAATTAAAATTCTACAGGAGCTTCTCATCTAAACCATATTGCACATAGTATTGCACAATTGATTAATGCAATGATTCACAAATGTGCAGATATTTTCAGAGAGGTTGAGTTAAATGCGGAAGACACATTTCAGCTGAAACCTTTCATTTTCTATTTGCCTAAAAGAGCTGTAAAAATGCTGTCTACTGGTTTTAAGGTCATTCTTGCAGGAACATGTGGTGTGGGAGAGCCTATGTCTTTACACTGTACCGCTCAGAGGGTGCTATGTGGTACAGTGTAAAGAGAGATTTGAGTCTAGATCTGTCTCTTTAGACTACACAAGTATCTCTTCTGGACCTAGTTTGTGTTGTCAAAGTTTACTAGTGTAGTGTAAAGAGGCCCTTAGCCAAACCTTGATGAGTGACATTCCTAGTGCATCGCTCTTTATCTTCCCCTTCATGGTGTCACACACTCTGCCGATGAACTGGTGGGGGATCACAAACACTAGGATATCTGCTTCCTTGGCAGCGTCCACCAACTCAGCAACAGCCAACTGGGAGAGAGACAGGAGAGGGGACAGTCAGGGCACTGGCCTTAGCCTGTGTGTCCCATGTAGTCCTTGCACATTGTAAACTTAATCCGTTCTCACTTCTAAATAGCGTGCAGCAAAGCACAAAGCTAAATCAAAGGTATAAAAATGCGGCTTCCTGACAAAAACAATTTCATGAGAAAGTAGAATTTTACAATTGTGTTATATAATGCAGTGACTGGTTGGTCTGTGCTAAATCAGTCAAGTCAGAATGAACCATCCTACAAAAGCCAGGTGGCAGGGATTCACAATACTATCATGGTGGGGATTGAAGTGAGAGGTACTGAGAGCTGCAAGGACAGCTGCAGTTGCAACACATAATAATGAGCCAGGGTTGACCCTTTACACACATGGACCAGCAGCAGACCTCTGGCCCTATTCCCCACAGCAGTTTATTACTCATCACATTAGGACCTCCTAGTTGTGACAGAACAAACAGGCACAGAGCATTTGGCAAGATGTGATCAGAGTAACATTGAAACAAGGTAAAGGGGTATTGGTTTAGGGGTAGGTTAATTTCAATTGTGTGAATAAAGGATTATAGAAAAACAGGAATTCCTGGTAAAAGAAAAAGTAGGATTACAACACATAGTGGTGGCGTTTAATGTGTTTCTCACCACATTGGGGGGTAGCTTGTGTCCAGGGAGGTACTTGACATTCTCATGGTCGGTGTTAATGATGTCTGTCAGCTTGCGACCATCCACCATCTCTTCAAACACCCACATGGTCACGGTGTTGTCAAACTTGGAGTTCTGCGCAGCATTGGAACCCACTATTTTAGCAATAGCAGAGCCCCTGTATAGTAGAGAAATTGCAATATAATAATGCCTTTAAGTTTGTCGTCCATGATTTAATTCTATACCTAGAAAAGGGTCATCTCATTATTCTATTTTGTCTGCGATTTTCAGAAAGAACAACTGAACTGTGCACATGCACCCTAGATTGTACAATGCAAATGCCTGAAATACTTTTTGGAAAGGAGCCCAGAGCACAAACAACTTAATCTTATTGCAAATTTGCAACTTGCAAGATTGACCATCAATTATCCTATTAAATAGACAAATGGTAGTTGCTGCACCCTCCCTGTCTATTTTATGGTTGAAGGCTTGATCATTTGATTTGATGATCACTTGGATTGTTGACCATCTAAAGTCAGTTTGTTTGATGGCCTTGCATTCAGTGGCCAGATCTGGTTAAACATTACATAATGCAACAATGTAAGAACGCTATTTATCTCATAACTCAAAGAAATACCTGTGGTGCTACATGAAAGATTACAAATGTTGCATGCTGTACGCATCATTACAATCCAATAGCAGCTTTACTGCAAGGCAGGTGGCCAGCATCATGTAGCTACCGCTCAAGCGACCTGTTTCTATGGAAAATGCTGCTAGAATTAGTTAACTAGGCACGCTAGCTAGCTGTAGCACTCCCAGGCCTGGTCCTGGCCGTTCTGCCCTCTAGGCTTGACAAAAAAATGTCCGCCCTCCTCCTATCCCTGCAAAACTAGAATAGGGCCTAGTAACCCACTGGGTACAGATGTCAGTTCAACGTCTAGTTTTGATTTACATTTGGATGAGTTAACAACTAATGTTTTTACTTTTACTACACGGACCCCTGCTGATCCATCAACCCTGGTCTGCCGACGTAACCGCACGAGGGGGCTACAATAGACTTCTTCCGTCGCAAAGTCCCTCTAAGGCCCTTCTGCTAGCCTGCTAGCCCCGGCCCGCTAGCTGTATGAATCGCCGTGTCTCCAGCCCATCCAGCTACTCATTGGACCCTATGATCACTCGGCTACGCATGCCTCTCCCTAATGTCAATATGCCTTGTCCATTGCTGTTTTGGTTAGTGATTATTGTCTTATTTCACTGTAGAGCCTCCAGCCCTGCTCAATATGCCTCAGCTAACCCTCTTGTCCCACCTCCCACACACGCAGTGACCTCTCCTGGTTTAATTGATGTCTCTAGAGACAATACCTCTCTCATCGTCACTCAATGCCTAGGTTTACCTCCACTGTATTCACATCCTACCATACCTTTGTCTGTACATTATGCATTGAATCTATTCTACTGCGCCCAGAAACCTGCTCCTTTTACTCTTTGTTCCGTACGTACTAGATGACTAGTTCTTATAGCCCTTAGCCGTACCCTTATCCTACTCCTCCTCTGGTGATGTAGAGGTTAATCCAGGCCCTGCAGTGCCTAGCTACACGCCCATTCCCCAGGCGCTCTCATTTGTTGACTTCTGTAACCTTAAAGGCCTTGGTTTCATGCATGTTAACATTAGAAGCCTCCTCCCGAACGTTTGTTTAATTCACTGCTTTAGCACACTCTTCCAAACCGGATGTCCTAGCCGTGTCTGAATGCTGGCTTAGGAAGGCCACCAAAAACCTTGAAATTTCCATCCCTAACTATAACATTTTCCGACAAGATAGAACTGCCAAAGGGGGCAGAGTTGCAGTCTACTGCAGAGATAGCCTGCAGAGTTCTGTCTTACTATCCAGGTCTGTGCCCAAACAACTTGAGCTTCTAAAATCCACCTTTCCAGAAACAAGTCTCTCACCGTTGCCGCTTGCTATAGACCACCTTCTGCCGCCAGCTGTGCCCTGGACACCATATGTGAATTGATTGCCCCCGATCTATTTTCAGAGCTCGTACTGTTAGGTGACCTAAACTGGGACATGCTTAACACCCTGGCCATCCTACAATCTAAGCTTGATGCCTTCAATCTCACACAAATTATCAATGGACCTACCAGGTACAACCCCAAATCCGTAAACACAGGCACCCTCATAGATATCATCCTAACCAACCTGCCCTCCAAATACACCTCTGCTGTTTTCAACCAGGATCTCAGCGATCACTGCCTCATTGCTTGCGTCTGTAATGGGTCTGTGGTCAAACGATCACCCCTCATCACTGTCAAATGCTCCCTATAACACTTCAGCAAACAGGCCTTTCTAATCGACCTGGCCCGGGTATCCTGGAAGGATATTGACCTCATCCCGTCAGTAGAAGATGCCTGGTTATTCTTTGGAAATGCTTTCCTCACAATCTTAAATAAGCATGCCCCATTCAAAAAATGTTGAACCAGGAACAGATATAGCCTGTGGTTCACTCCAGACCTGACTGCCCTTGACCAGCGCAAAAAACATCCTGTGGCGTACGGCATTAGCATCGAACAGCCCCCGCGATATGCAACTTTTCAGGGAAGTTAGGAATCAATAGGCAGTCAGGAAAGCTAAGGCTAGCTTTTTCAAACAGAAATTTGCATCCTGCAGCACAAACTCCAAAAAGTTCTGGGACACTGTAAAGTCCATGGAGAATAAGATCACCTCCTCCCAGCTGCCCACTGCACTGAGGCTAGGAAACACTGTCACCACCGATAAATCCACAATAATTGAGAATTTCAATAAGCATTTTTCTACGGCTGGCCATGTTTTCCACTTGGCCACCCCTACCCTGGTCAATAGCCCTGCACCCCCCACAGCAACTTGCCCAAGCCTCCCCCATTTCTCCTTCACCCAAATTCAGATAGCTGATGTTCTGAAAGAGTTGCAAAATCTGGACCCCCTACAAATCAGCCGGGCTAGACAATCTGGACCCTCTCTTTCTAAAATGATCTGCCCGAAATTGTTGCAGCCCCTATTATTAGCCTGTTCAACCTCTCTTTCGTATCATCTGAGATTCCCAAAGATTGGAAAGCTGCTGCGATCATCCCCCTCTTCAAAGGGGAGACACTCTAGACCCAAACTGCTACAGACCTATATCTATCCTACCCTGCCTTTCTATGGTCTTCGAAAGCCAAGTTAACAAACTGATCACCCGACCATTTCGAATCCCACCGTACCTTCTCCGCAATGCAATCTGGTTTCCGAGCTGGTCATGGGTGCACCTCAGCCACGCTCAAGGTCCTAAACGATATCATAACCGCCATCGATAAGAGACAATACTGTGCAGCTGTATTCATCGACCTGGCCAAGGCTTCGACTCTGCCAATCACCACATTCTTATCGGCAGACTCAACAGCCTTGGTTTCTCAAATAACTGCCTCGCCTGGTTCACCAACTACTTCTCAGACAGAGTTCAGTGTGTCAAATCGGAGGGCCTGTTGTCCGGACCTCTGGCAGTCTCTATGGGGGTGCCACAATTCTCGGGCCGACTCTTTTCTCTGTATACATCAATGATGTCGCTCTTGCTGCTGGTGATTCTCATATCCACATCGACGCAGACGACAACATTCTGTATACTTCTGGCCCTTCTTCGGACACTGTGTTAACTTCAGACAAGCTTCAATGCCATACAACTCTCCTTCCGTGGCCTCCAACTGCTCTTAAATGCAAGTAAAACTAAATGCATGCTCTTCAACCGATCGCTGCCCGCACCTGCCCGCCCGTCCAGCATCACTACTCTGGCCGGTTCTGACTTAGAATATGTGGACAACTACAAATAACTAGGTGTCTGGTTAGACTGTAAACTCTCCTTCCAGACCCACATTAAACACCTTCAATCCAAAATTAAATCTAGAATCGGCTTCCTATTTCGCAACAAATCATCCTTCACTCATGCTGCCAAACATACTCTCATAAAACTGACTATCCTGCCAATCCTTGACTTCGGCGATGTCATTTACAAAATAGCCTCCAACACTTTACTCAGCAAATTGGATGCAGTCTATCACAGTGCCATCCATTTTGTCACCAAAGCCCCATATACTACCCATCACTGCGACCTGTATGATCTCATTGGCTGGCCCTCGCTTCATATTCGTCGCCAAACTCACTTGCTCCAGGTCATCTATAAGTCTTTGCTTGGTAAAGCCCCGCCTTATCTTAGCTCACCCGTCACCATAGCAGCACCCACCCATAGCACGCGCTCCAGCTGGTATATTTCACTGGTCACCCCCAAAGCCAATTTCTCCTTTGACCGCCTTTCCTTCCAGTTCTCTGCTGCCAATGACTGAAACGAACTGCAAAAAATCACTGAAGCTGGAGACTCATATCTCCCTCACTAACTTTAAGCACCAGCTGTCAGAGCAGCTCACAGATCATTACACCTGTACATAGCCCATCTGTAAATAGCCCATCCAACTACCTCATCCCCATACTGTATTTATTTATTTTGCTCCTTTGCACCCCAGTATCTCTACTTGCACATTTATCTTCTGCACATCTATCATTCCAGTGTTTAATTGCTAATTACCTCGCCACTATGGCCTATTTTATTGCCTTACCTCCCTTATCTTACCTCATTTGCACACACTGTATATATACTTTTTTTCCTACTGTATTATTGACTGTATGTTTGTTTATTCCATGTGTAACTCTGTGTTGTTGTATATGTCGAACTGCTTTGTTTTATCTTGGCCAGATTGCAGTTGTAAATGAGAACTTGTTCTCAACTAGCCTACCTGGTTAAATAAAGGTGAAATAAATAAATAAAAAACATAATTTTGGCTATTTAAGATCTGCATATCAGCTACCCATCAGGAGTTAGTTGGAGCCTATTTGCAATGACAATCAATGTGTTTACACAGTGGGAAATGCAGAAGTATTTTCTTCTTCGCTATGATCAGCTCTTTAAAAATGGACATATAGGCCTACAATTGAAATCACTGAGGACAATTTAACATATGGAGTGAAACCTCCGGACAGCAGTCATGAGTAGCTTACCAACTAATGCCCCATTCATATTACAACTGAGCAGTCTTTTGCGTTCCACCGGATGTCATTCATTTCCATGCATGGGGACCGTCGACAACAATGTTGTATCACAGTTGCTCCCTGCGGGATAATTTTTTTCCAAACTTTGAGTCGTCTTTAGTGCAGCCAGATTCCGTTAATAGAACAGGAAGTGACCAAACCACAGAACAAGATGAAAATATGTGGTTTTCGGTGATGGTACAGCTAGTAAGTTGTAAACAATTACCCATTCCTAAAAGTGAGTACTATTTTAATCGTAATATTAAATAATACACATTGGCTGTTATGCCAATTATATTATATTATATGACTGTCGCCTTCCGTTTTTGTTTATTGTGATGATAATTATGTTTGTTTTTGAGGATAAGTATTAGGTGGTCAGTAGCTACAGTATCTTCAACCTAGACTAGGTTTTAGCTTGCTAACTAGCTAGCTGCTCTGTAAGCTAGCTTGACTTGCTAGAAAGTTAGAGAAACAAGTTGAGAAAAAAGCAACTAAACGAAACAAGTTTTATTTTCACCTGAAACAATATTGCAAATAAAAAGGTCATATTTTGCAATCTCCCAAAATAAATGCGATATCTGACAAAAGACTGTGGCTCTCCTCCATCTTGTCTTGCGTTGTGAAACCCTATGAAGGTCTGTCAGTGTATGACATAACAAGAGGAAAAATGCCCATGCACTACCAAATTAATTGAACCTTGTGCAGCCATTCTACCATTACAACTCTCAACAGAAGTTGAAAGCGGTCCGTATTGACCCTGTTCTGGGTCCGGATCTGGATCGCAGTCTGCCAGTTGAGTATGGCTGCCCTATGCTCTCTGTCCAGTATCGGAACGAGATTACATGAAGATGACGTACGGTGTAATAAAATATATGTCACGATGTACTGTAAACAAGGCATAATGCCTCGATCAGACCGACAGCATCATTGCATTTTGGTACACTGGAAGCACATACATTTCTAATAGAACGCTGTGTTTGCCTTGCAGCATTGCGTTGTATAGGCAGTTGCAGTGCATAACTGTGGTCTGTGTGGTGCATACGTTGGATATATCAAACATATGCATCAAACTGTATGTATAGACTTGGCAGAAACAGTAGCATAAGGTGAATGTTGAACTTTGGTTGCACACATATCCAGTAAAAATGTTGAGTTACATAATGGAAAAAGTTTGACTAGATTTATGACACAGCATTGATGCAATGATGCTGTCGGTCTAATCCAGGTGCAAGCACGGCAGACACCGACATCTTTTGGAGGTCTTTTTTTGGTCCTCTCCAGACCGGCCTTGATTTTAACATCCAAGGACGTATATTTTTGGTCCAGATCATAGACGTCTATGTTTGGTTCAGATTTGGTCCGGTCTGGACCGGCCCTGATTTGGCCCAAACATAGACTTCTATACTTCTATGCTTCTACACTTCTATGCCCAAATCGCGTGAAACTGAAAGCGCGAACCACTGCTTTTAACCAGGGCAAGGTGACCGGAAACATGACCGAATACAAACAGTGTAGCTATTCCCTCCGCAAGGCAATCAAACAAGCTAAGTGCCAGTATAGAGACAAAGTAGAGTCGCAATTCAACAGCTCAGACACAAGAGGTATGTGGCAGGGTCTACAGTCAATCACGGATTACAAAAAGAAAACCAGCCCCGTCGCGGACCAGGATGTCTTGCTCCCAGACAGGCTAAATAACTTTTTTGCTCGCTTTGAGGACAATACAGTGCCACTGACACGGCCCGCTACCAAAACCTGCGGGCTCTCCTTCACTGCAGCCGAGGTGAGTAAAACATTTAAACGTGTTAACCCTCGCAAGGCTGCAGGCCCAGACGGCATTCCCAGCCGCGTCCTCAGAGCATGCGCAGACCAGCTGGCTGGTGTGTTTAAGGACATATTCAATCAATCCTTATCCCAGTCTGCTGTTCCCACATGCTTCAAGAGGGCCACCATTGTTCCTGATCCCAAGAAAGCTACGGTAACTGAGCTAAACGACTACCGCCCCGTAGCACTCACTTCCGTCATCATGAAGTGCTTTGAGAGACTAGTCAAGGACCATATCACCTCCACCCTACCTGACACCCTAGACCCACTCCAATTTGCTTACCGACCCAATAGGTCCACAGACGACGCAATCGCAACCACACTGCACACTGCACTAACCCATCTGGACAAGAGGAATACCTATGTGAGAATGCTGTTCATCGACTACAGCTCAGCATTTAACACCATAGTACCCTCCAAACTCGTCATCAAGCTCGAGACCCTGGGTCTCGACCCCGCCCTGTGCAACTGGGTCCTGGACTTCCTGACGGGCCGCCCCCAGGTGGTGAGGGTAGGTAACAACATCTCCACCCCGCTGATCCTCAACACTGGGGCCCCACAAGGGTGCGTTCTGAGCCCTCTCCTGTACTCCCTGTTCACCCACGACTGCGTGGCCATGCACGCCTCCAACTCAATCATCAAGTTTGCGGACGACACTACAGTGGTAGGCTTGATTACCAACAATGACGAGACGGCCTACAGGGAGGAGGTGAGGGCCCTCGGAGTGTGGTGTCAGGAAAATAACCTCACACTCAACGTCAACAAAACAAAGGAGATGATTGTGGACTTCAGGAAACAGCAGAGGGAGCACCCCCCTATCCACATCGACGGAACAGTAGTGGAGAAGGTGGAAAGTTTTAAGTTCCTCGGTGTACACATCACGGACAAACTGAATTGGTCCACCCACACAGACAGCGTTGTGAAGAAGGCGCAGCAGCGCCTCTTCAACCTCAGGAGGCTGAAGAAATTCGGCTTGTCACCAAAAGCACTCACAAACTTCTACAGATGCACAATCGAGAGCATCCTGTCGGGCTGTATCACCGCCTGGTACGGCAACTGCTCCGCCCACAACCGTAAGGCTCTCCAGAGGGTAGTGAGGTCTGCACAACGCATCACCGGGGGCAAACTACCTGCCCTCCAGGACACCTACACCACCCGATGTCACAGGAAGGCCATAAAGATCATCAAGGACAACAACCACCCGAGCCACTGCCTGTTCACCCCGCTATCATCCAGAAGGCGAGGTCAGTACAGGTGCATCAAAGCAGGGACCGAGAGACTGAAAAACAGCTTCTATCTCAAGGCCATCAGACTGTTAAACAGCCACCACTAACATTTAGTGGCCGCTGCCAACATACTGACTCAACTCCAGCCACTTTAATAATGGGAATTGATGGAAATTATGTAAAAATGTATCACTAGCCACTTTAAACAATGCCACTTAATACACTGCTCAAAAAAATAAAGGGAACACTTAAACAACACAATGTAACTCCAAGTCAATCACACTTCTGTGAAATCAAACTGTCCACTTAGGAAGCAACACTGATTGACAATAAATTTCACATGCTGTTGTGCAAATGGAATAGACAACAGGTGGAAATTATAGGCAATTAGCAAGACACCCCCAATAAAGGAGTGGTTCTGCAGGTGGTGACCACAGACCACTTCTCAGTTCCTATGCTTCCTGGCTGATGTTTTGGTCACTTTTGAATGCTGGCGGTGCTTTCACCGTGGCAAGAAGGTTTGCTGTGTCTGTCAGCGTAGTGTCCAGAGCATGGAGGCACTACCAGGAGACAGGCCAGTACATCAGGAGACGTGGAGGAGGCCGTAGGAGGGCAACAACCCAGCAGCAGGACCGCTACCTCCGCCTTTGTGCAAGGAGGAGCAGGAGGAGCACTGCCAGAGCCCTGCAAAATGACCTCCAGCAGGCCACAAATGTGCATGTGTCTGCTCAAACGGTCAGAAACAGACTCCATGAGGGTGGTATGAGGGCCCGACGTCCACAGGTGGGGGTTGTGCTTACAGCCCAACACCGTGCAGGACGTTTGGCATTTGCCAGAGAACACCAAGATTGGCAAATTCGCCACTGGCACCCTGTGCTCTTCACAGATGAAAGCAGGTTCACACTGAGCACATGTGACAGACGTGACAGAGTCTGGAGACGCCGTGGAGAATGTTCTGCTGCCTGCAACATCCTCCAGCATGACCGGTTTGGCGGTGGGTCAGTCATGGTGTGGGGTGGCATTTCTTTGGGGGGCCGCACAGCCCTCCATGTGCTCGCCAGAGGTAGCCTGACTGCCATTAGGTACCGAGATGAGATCCTCAGACCCCTTGTGAGACCATATGCTGGTGCGGTTGGCCCTAGGTTCCTCCTAATGCAAGACAATGCTAGACCTCATGTGGCTGGAGTGTGTCAGCAGTTCCTGCAAGAGGAAGGCATTGATGCTATGGACTGGCCCGCCCGTTCCCCAGACCTGAATCCAATTCAGCACATCTGGGACATCATGTCTCGCTCCATCCACCAACGCCACGTTGCACCACACTGTCCAGGAGTTGGCGGATGCTTTAGTCCAGGTCTGGGAGGAGATCCCTCAGGAGACCATCCGCCACCTCATCAGGAGCATGCCCAGGCGTTGTAGGGAGGTCATACAGGCACGTGGAGGCCACACACACTACTGAGCCTCATTTTGACTTGTTTTAAGGACATTACATCAAAGTTGGATCAGTCTGTAGTGTGGTTTTCCACTTTAATTTTGAGTGTGACTCCAAATCCAGACCTCCATGGATTGATAAATTTGATTTTCATTGATAATTTCTGTGTGATTTTGTTGTCAGCACATTCAACTATGTAAAGAAAAAAGTATTTAATAAGAATATTTCATTCATTCAGATCTAGGATGTGTTATTTTAGTGTTCCCTTTATTTTTTTGAGCAGTGTATAATGTTTACATACCCTACATTACTCATCTCATATGTATATGTATATACTGTACTCTATATCATCTACTGCATCTTGCCATCTTTATGTAATACATGTATCACTAGCCACTTTAAACTATGCCACTTTATGTTTACATACCCTACATTACTCATCTCATATGTATAGACTGTACTCTATACCATCTACTGCATCTTGCCTATGCCGTTCTGTACCATCACTCATTTATATATCTTTATGTACATATTCTTTATCCCTTTACACTTGTGTGTATAAGGTAGTAGTTGTGGAATTGTTAGGTTAGATTACTTGTTGGTTATTACTGCATTGTCGGAACTAGAAGCACAAGCATTTCGCTACACTCGCATTAACATCTGCTAACCATGTGTATGTGACAAATAAAATTTGATTTGATTTGAAATGTGTACTTGTTTGGCGGTGGAGCTCATTAGAATAATACCCAGCATGCTTTGCAAGTTTGTTTTTACATGTACATTTTGGTCATTCAGAAGACACTCTTATCTTATAAGGTAGATAAGCAACAACATACCACAGTCATAGCAAGAAAACAATATTTATGTAACCTAATATTTTTGTAGTTGAAGTGGTCTATTGGATTATTCTGTAGATTGGACACTTTGAACATTATTACTACAATTTTTAAAGCTTTTTGGGAGCAATAATAAGTATTCTATGTTGCAATCATCAGTTGGCTCCTCTTTCCTATAATAAATACTAAATCATTATAAATATAAAATAATTATTTTGATATATCTTAACGCTTACTTAATTGAGAATGTATGTGCGGTTGAAATTTGGCCATAGAATCAATCACCCAAAACATTGTATTTTCAATGTCTGTAAATAACGTCTTTTCAACTTTCCTTCAGAACCGAAAATGAACCTGAAATCAACGTCAGTAAAATACGTATTTTCAACGTGCGGAAAATACATATTTTCAATATCCCGGAATAAAACGTATTTTCAACTATCATTCAGAACCGAAAATTAACCCGATTTCAATGTCTAAAAATAAAAAAATTCAACATTCGGAAAATACGTCTTTTCACCTTTCATTCAGACCCTAAAATGGACCTAACTTCAACGACTGGAAAATAGTTTCAGACGTCTTTTCAACGTAATTTTTGCTCACTGGAATCATTTCGTTCCATATTGTCTATTTTATTCTGACCTGTCCTGTTTTAAGGATATGGTGTTTGTTGTTAACATATTCACATCCAAGCCCATATTTATTTGATAGCCATAAATGTGGGCTATTTGATCGGAGATACAGTACGTGCATGATGTAGGCCTATAACAAAGGTTTTGTCTCATAACATTGTCATAAATACAGTATGGTCTCCAGTCTGTAGTCTCAAGCAAAATCACATGGGCTACTACGCTTTCTGCTATGATTGACTATAGGCTATGCTGCGTCTCTCTAGCAACAGCACCCTGTACACCCACACACAAACACAAAGTATTCGATACAAATACGTTTTCTTACCAATTGCCAGAGCCAATAATGCAGACTTTCTTGGGAGTTGCCATTGAAAAGACCCTTGCCGACTGACAAAAATGGCACACTGTTACAAACCGGGCTACAGTGTGTACTGGATATTCACAGGAGTACTTTGTATGTAAAGGCAGTGCAACAGCGGGGTTGGTAGATCTAGTTCTTATTTCATTGGTTAGTCTGAGGGGAGACAGTCCCGCCCACTGCTTTCAGCCAAATCCTATGAAACTTTTGGCCGCTGAATAACTCGGCCAAAAGTTCCATGTGGGCAAATTTTTATTGAGATCATTCTGAAAATTAAAAATCATACTTTATGTTTTCAAAAGAAAAACAGGTGCAAACATCGCAATCTCTTCATTATCCTCAATGAGAAACGATCAAATCAAAGCTGAGACTTGCAACCTTGGATGACTGGATATATGGACCTTGGATAAAACACAGCCTTTGTTAATAACAGATTCGTTTAGCAGGGCTTGCAAAACAAAACATTCCAATGATCTAAATGTCAAATTAATCTCTTTTGCTCTTTTTCTTTTTTCTTTTGTTCATTGTCTCAATGTGAATTTCACAGACCATTATCTCATATCCAACACTAACTGGCAGAAGGAGGGAGTCTTGTGTGAGACACTATTGCATTATTGAAACAATAGGGGACCTTGTTTGGGGAGGTGACTGGTCACAAGGGAACACAGACATTCCAATGAAAGAATAGATTCAGCAGTTTAGATCTTACAATTTGGTAAAATAGAGGAAGGTTTAAGTCGTTGTTTACACAGAAAAGTGCCTGTTCAAACAAGGCTATTAACTCCCTTTACCCCATGTTGTAAACAAATATTTTGGTATTGTATGTATGTGTTTCTTCGGTTTCTCTGTAGTACAGGAAAGGTATAGCTGGCATGGATACGAAAGAGTAAGAAGTTTGGGCCATCTTGAAAAAAATAAAATAAGGTCTGTCTTCAGATCTTGCCAAAAATGAAGCCAGATTCCACTGAATTGAAATTTCATTATACTTTATTGTTGCTTTTTAGATAAATAAAACATCTGAAAACATGTAAACTGGTAGGCATAGTATTTATAGAAAAACAAAAGTAAGATCACATACACATGGCTACATTAATTACATCAATAACATTAGGCAAGACTATGCAACCACGATCAGAACATTATCCATAGTCTTTCCTTGCAGTATTTTATTTATATGTTCATGGTACTGTTGTGCTTGAGAATAACACTACACAGTTACACACTATCATACAACTCCCCTTTTCCTATGATAAATACATCTAACATGGCCAAATGAGGCATGAGTGATAAGAGATCGTTTCAGTAAGTGCTCCTAACTACCTCCAATGGTTCCTACCAAAATATATTGTAGTAACAGTGGTCCAATTGTTTAACTTTGGGGAGTCAGGCCATATTTCTATTGTCAAAAAAGTGGATCGACATCTCTCGTCATCTAGTTCTATCTCATCTACTCATTTGGCTGTAAAACTTTCACACTTCTTACGTAAGAAAATACAAATGTTGACTTCTCTGTTTTATTACTTAGAAAATGGTGAACAATCTTTTCAATTGAATAATTACTTGTTTTTCACTCTATAATACAAGATGAAAAATCTACTTCATTGAATTATGTCAAATTGGCCAATTGGACAGAAGCAGTAAATTACAAAAGGGGCCAATTTCGGGACTGCAATTCATTAACTTGAGAAAGTGTACTCTTGAAGTATTACACACACACATACACTCAAAACACACACACACTCAAAAAGGGCATGCACATAAACACAACCATACAAACAAACAGACCAAAATTGTAGCACGGACAAACATTCCAATATACTGCGAGGACATTTCCCACCATCACACACCCAAAGCCAAAATCTCTTAGTCCTGCTTGCTATATCTAAATGTAGCTCAAGTAAAATTACATTCTTAGAAGACAATAGAATAACTATTTTAATTTGTACGTGGATTAACATTGCCACTTTCATGACATTGCAGTCATTATGATCCAGCAGCCTATACGTGGCTAGCACTACTCTTGCACCCGTGTGACTTCAGTGCTATTGAAGTGTTACATATTACCCATTATCAAGCTTTATACTCTGACATCTGTCCACTTTTGAATCAAATTGAAATGCTCCATTTTCTTACTTCCTTGTGTTCTGATTGGCTGAGCAGGTGACGTCCTCTGGGTTGCTCCTCCCTGTGTGATGAGGAAGAATATTGGCAGAGTATGGAGGTGGTGCATGAGTATTGTCATGGAGAGACTGGGGTGAATAATGTGAAATGGATAGTTAGTGACAAAAAAAGTTGGAGTATAACACAAGAAAAAGACAAGTTAAACTCAAACTCATGAAAGACAACCAGTGAGAAAGCAGAGATTGAACAGACAACATACAGTCCTGCATATAAAAGTGTATCCTTCTGCAGATCTGCTTCATATATTAAATGCACAACATATTATAAAACCGCCTTTTGAATCCAAGTGCCACATTACCCACTGGGAGCGGTGTAAAGTACAAAAGCAAAAATACTTTAAAGTACTACTTAAGTTGTTTTCTGAGGTATCGGTACTTTACGTTACTATTAAAATATTTGATTTTTTTTCCTTTTACTTCACAACATTTCTAAAAAAATGAATGTACTTTTTACTCCATACATTTTCCCTGACACCCAAATGGGACAGGAAAATGGTCCAATTCACACACTTATCTAGAGAACAGCACTGGTTATCATAATGCCTCTTATCTGGACTCGCTAAACACAAATGCATCATTTGTAAATAATGTCTGAGTGTAGAAGTGTGCCCATGGCTATCCATAAATTAAAAAAATACACGAAAATTGTGCTGTGTGGTTTGGAATTTTAATGATTTATACTTTTACTTTTGAAACTTAAGTATATTTTAGCAATTACATTTACCTTTGATACTTAAGTATATTTAAAAACAAATACTTTTAAACTTTTACTCAAGTATGACAATTTGGTACTTTTTCCACCACCGCCTACTGTGCAAACCATGTAGTTTCAACATGGATTATGGGGTAATGTTTGGTTGAGATGTTGATTCATGAGATTACATACTATATTCACCCATTCAAAAAGACAGACAAAAGTTTGTTGAATTTCCAACGTGTCACTATGCTCTCAACCATCTAAAAGTAAAACCAAATTTCAATGGAAAAAACTATGTCTGAATGTTGTTTTAGTTGTCACCCAAATGTCTATCACTGCGCTTTCAACCATGTAAAAGCTAAATTCAAATGGGAATACAATGTCAGATATTTTGTTTATTTATACAACGGATTAATGTGTTATCACTTTGCTTCATCGAATAGCAGAACCAAATGACCTGGATTGCGGTTGAGAATACATTAAACGTACAATACCAGTCGAAAGTTTGGACACACCTACTCATTGAGGGTTTTTCTTAATTTTTACTATTTTCTACATTTTAGAATAATAGTGAAGACATCAAAACTATGAAATAACACATATGGAATCATGTAGTAACCAAAAAAGTGTTAAACAAATCAAAATATATTTATATTTGAGATTCTTCAAAGTAGCCACCCTTTGCCTTGATGACAGTTTTAAACACTCTTGCCATTCTCTCAACCAGCTTCATGAGATATTCACCAGGAATGCTTTTCAATTAACAGTTGTGCCTTGTTAAAAATGTATTTGTGGTATTTCTTTCCTTCTAAACACGTTTGAGTTGTGTTGTGACAAGGTAGGCGTGGTATACAGAAGATAGCCCTTTTTGGTAAAAGACCAAGTCCATATTATGACAAGAAAAGCTCAAATAAGCAAAGAGAAATGACAGTCCATCATTACTTTAAGACATGGTCAGTCAATCCGGAAAATTTCAAAAACTTTTAAAGTTTCTTCAAGTGCAGTCGCAAAAACCATCAAGTGCTATGATGAAACTGGCACTCATGAGGACCGCCACAGGAAAGGAAGAACCAGAGTTACCTCTGCTGCCGAGGATAAGTTCATTAGAGTTAACTGCACCTCAGATTGCAGCCCAAATAAATGCTTCATAGAGTTCAAGTAACAGACACATCTCAACATCAACTGTTCAGAGGAGACAGCATGAATCAGGCCTTCATGGTCGAATTGCTGCAAAGAAACCACTACTAAAGGACACCAATAAGAGGAAGAGACTGGCTTGTGCTAAGAAACACGAGCAATGGACATTAGACCGGTGGAAATATGTCCTGTGGTCTGATGAGTCCAAATTTGAGATTTTTGGGTCCAACCACAGTGTCTTTGTGAGACGCAGAGTAGGTGAACAGATGATCTCTGCATGTGGGGTTCCCACTGTGAAGTATGGAGGTGTGATGGTGTGGGGGTGCTTTGCTGGTGACACTGTCTGTGATTTATTTAGAATTCAAGGCACACTTAACCAGCATGGCTACCACAGCATTCTGCAGTGATACGCCATTCCATCAGGTTTGCGCTTAGTGGGATTGTCATTTGTTTTTCAACAGGACAATGACCCAAAAACACACCTCCAGGCTGTGCGAGGACTATTTGACCAAGAAGGAGAGTGATGAGTGCTACATCAGATGACTTGGTCTCCACAATCACCCGACCTCAACCCAATTGAGATGGTTTGGAATGAGTTGGACCGCAGAGTGAAGGAAAAGCAGCCAATGTGGGAACTCCTTCAAGACTGTTGGAAAAGCATTCCAGGTGACTACCTCATGAAGCTTGTTGAGAGAATGCCAAGCTATCATCAAGGCAAAGGGTGGCTACTTTGAAGAATCTCAAATATAAAATATATTTTGATTTGTTTAACACTTTTTTGGTTACTAAATTATTTCATATGTGTTATTTCATCGTTTTGATGTCTTCACTATTATTCTACAATGTGGAAAATAGTGAAAATAAAGACAATTCCTTGAATGAGTAGTTGTGTCCAAACTTTTGACTGGTACTGTACATGGTGCAAGTGATCAATGAGAACAAATTTGAGCACAAAATTTGAGAGAAATAAGCTTTTTGTACGTATGGAACATTTCTGGGATCTTTTATTTTTGCACATAAAACATGGGACCAACACTTTACATGTTAGTTTATATTTTTGTTCAGTGTAAATGCACTTTAAATAAAGTTAGATTTGATTTAGTCCTATTCTTTAACTTAGATTTTAGGTTGAGATTTGAATCCAACACATCAATCAGTAATTTGTAGACAAAATAGAATTAAAGACAGACTAAGTCAGTGGCACAGATGAAACTATCTAAGCAGAAGATATAGAACATCTTCAAATGTTGATATTTGATTGCATTGTCAACCAAACACAATTCAATATCACTAAATATCCTTAAATTTGAAATCAACCAGAGCTTGAAACTCTAGGCCTATTGTATTATATATTTTTAGTTGCATTCTGGGTTGAATTGAAACAATAGACGTTGATAACTGAAATAGCATCATTGATGATATATGAGTGATGAAATATGGTCACATTTCATTTGCTCTGTTAAACCTACTCTTTGGAATGACTTTAATATGAACAGTGAATCTACTTCATTTTTAAGTGGGGATCTCTCAACGATTATTCTAACGATAGCACATTGGTAATATTGAGTGATAAATATCATAGCTAAGCAGGGCTGGGCTTGGTTAAAAACCTGGATGGTAGACCAAAGGGTAGCTGTAGATAGATCAATTCTCCTAGTAGGAGGTGCTGCCCAGCCTGTAGTTTTCTTTTCTGATAGTGGAAATAATGCTGAAGATCTGATATTGTTTTAAAGGTACAAACTCAACATATTTTAAACAAGGTTTGTCTATGTTGAAATTTGGCTACCATGACAAATTACATTGAAACAACATTGGTTCTAACAAGTTTTTGCCCAGTGGGTAAACACTTGCTACTTTTAAGATTCAGATATTTCCAAAGATATAGATGAGAGAAAACTTGATGGAAATTGATGGGGTGAAGACATGTTTCTCAAGCTGATACACAACATCACAACCTCAATTGATATCCATTGTAACTATCGTTGTTGCTCAGAAAAAATATCAACAGATGTTTTGGATATTGTTTTTGCTATTTGATCTTCAATGTGGTATTCCATTCTTCTGCTGCAAAGCCATTTACATTAGCCAACGAAATCAAAGGGATGCATGTGAACGATCATTGAATTGATTGTCTTTTTTTCTGCTGTGTGCGAGGCAAAACTAGACATATACCCCCACACACACATTCATGAAACTCACCAGGTACAGATGTAGGATCTTAATAATGCAGGCTATTTAAAACTTGTAGTAGATTTGAGGTTTAAAAAGGCTTTTGAAGTTTTAAATTTACACTTTGAAATATCAGATTTGATTGTCCTCTACAAAAAAGTACATTAATTATAATCGCCATAATAATTCACATTTCCTGTGCTACAGGATTATTTTTCTGCTGTAGCAAACTGACTCAAATTAAGATCCTACATCTGCACGTTCATTTAGAACACATTTTATTTTACACAAAAAATGGCTTCATGCATGGCTTCATGCACATGAAATCCTTCATTGAGATGTTTAGACATGAAGCAATATGGCTGCCTCTTTCTGAGAGCTGCAAATGGTTAGTGAAAGTTACTGACGTGACATTTCACATCGTCCAGGCTCAGAACAGCTCCCTGGTCGTTGTTGTTGCTGTGCTTGTGTTTCTTCTCTGAGCATCTACAGAGCTTGTACTTTATCACCTGTGATGAAACACAGATGCACACTACAAAGGTCAGTGAAGCTGTCAATTTGAGACAAAGGCTGGTAAGAGAAAAGGTGGACATTTTGGAGTGTGCCTGCCTCTTCGACAGTTATTTGTAAAACACATAAATGTTTAATTCAGCTTTTCCAAGAGATTACAATAATGAGTGAGACAGAAAGCATAATGGAAAAGTCTGGTTGTTTTCTGTCACTGTAGAATACTAGAGAGAATGAAAAGATTACCTCATAGATATAGTCAAACAGCTCCAGAATAGTAAGGATACTGGCTCCAATGAAAAGACCCATCTGACCACCAATATCACCTAGGAAGAACAGAGAAGGACAAGATTATCAAAGATAAGAAACTTTCCCAAAAGATACACATTTCCAACAAAGTATCCTTAAAAAGAAAATTAATAGTTTTTTAAAATCAGTGAAATACCTAAAAGTCCTGCTACTTCATAGGCTTTCTTCTGTTCGATCGTCTCATAGTTTAGAGCCTCAAAGAAGATGTCCAGAACCAGGATATTGTCACTGTTACAGAAAAATACCATATTCAACATCTAAACAGCAAGCAGCAGCATACCACCCTGCATACCACTGCTGGCTTGCTTCTGAAGCTAAGCAGGGTTGGAAAATCTTTACTTAGTTGCACTAGATATGTGTAATGGATCTGAAGGGCCAAAGCCCCAATCAAATTTCTTACTATGTACTCCATACTCGCTGTAAAGTTTTTATTTGGTTTTTGAAACATTAGACTCACGCTATGTACTGCTCTGACTTGTTGTATTTTTTGGCCAGATACTTGGCAGAGGCCTTGCTGGGGATCTTGACGAAGGACAGCTCCTTGCTGTATCTGGTCATGTTGCATGGCGTCTCACACACACAAAAATCATTGTCTCTCTCCACCAGGAAGTCTGGGGGCAAAGAGCAATACTGCAGCATTAACACTTCTTCTCTTTTTAGTACATGTAAGGGATGTAGAGACTAAAATAGAGTTGCTATGGTCTAAGAAACAGCAGTCTGGATCTATTGCTTACCAAGAGCTGGATCAGCACACTCTTTGTACAGCTCAGGGGTGCAGTATGGGGCATCTCCTGTATATAAAGTGTTGTTAATCAATGAATCTAAGTTGAACTTGAAAACTTAAATAGTCCAGACTAGGTAAACGGCTGGGTGGGAGAGTTCACTTACCAGGCATGTGCACCATGCGGCAGTTACAGTTCTCCACCAGGTAGCGCGTCTCACAGTCGATACGGCAGGCGGTGATGCTGTACGTTTCAAAGAATTCTGAGTCCATCCATGTCACCTTACAGTCCCCCCAGGGTGGGGGCAAATATATCAGCTGGAATAGACACACATGACAAGTGTTACACATACAGTATAAGCTACAGTACAACTATAATTGAATAGGTGTACTACAACAGTTACACAGGTTGTGCTTACAGTAGCATATTGTACATGTATTTTGTTTAAATAAAGTTGTGCAAATAAATATAATGTCCCGACCCGTTGTTCCTGGCAGGAGACAAAGGTCTGGAACCCAGGTGCCACTCCGAAGCCCAGCTGGTCGATGAAGGGTGGCTCCTCCTGATTGTGGATCTGAACTTTGATCCCAGCTTCAAATGAGGTCTCATCTGTGGAGAGGGGAACAGTGGCAGGGATCACTGCACCATCCATGCATGGCTTATTTAACTAATGAACCCAATGGCTCCAGCAGACAGATAGAGTGGTCTGTTGGATAGAGCAACACACATGTGAGCTGTATTTAGTATTTTAGTATTTTATTAGGATCCCCATTAGATGTTGTGAAGGCAGCCACTACTCTTCCTGGGGTCCAAATAGGAACAAAACAACACATCACAAAACAATAGTCTGCATCAGGGATCATCAACTAGATTAAGCCGCGGGCCAATTGATTCTTGAGCGGATGGTCGGGGGCTCGGAACATAATTGCAAATAATTTGTAGACTGCAAATTGACCAGAAGAAGCCCAAACAGATATAATGCTTGACTAAAACATAATAATTTCAAACCTTGCTTACATTTGTATATGATCACGTGTCTCTCTATTATGCATGGGAATACTTGGGAACAGATTTCTTAAATTAAAATAACTTGGAGCTGATTTCAAGTCTTTTATGTCCAACACTGAAAATTCTACACAATAAAAAAACGTGTTTCTTTTAAATTTTGCTCAGAAAACTTGGGGGGCCAAATAAAACCACTCTGTGTCAAATTAAAATCCAGTTGGGGAACCCTGGTCTAAATCATTACAAATTTACGTCATATTTTCTTTTTACAATATTACAATACTACAATATTACAATGAGTGGGTGTGTGTAGCGTGAGTGCCAGAGTGTGTGTGTGTTTTTGTGTGAGTGTGCGTGTGTGAATGTGCATGCGTGAGTGTGTCTCTTCACAGTCGTGAGGTATTGTTGTGTCGTGAGGTGTTGTTTTATCTGTGTTTTAAATCTTTTACTGCTAGCTTGGGTTACCTGATGTGTTTTAAATCTTTTACTGCTAGCTTGGGTTACCTGATGTGTTTTAAATCTTTTACTACTAGCTTGGGTTACCTGATGTGTTTTAAATCTTTTACTGCTAGCTTGGGTTACCTGATGTGTTTTAAATCTTTTACTGCTAGCTTGGGTTACCTGATGTGTTTTAAATCTTTTACTGCTAGCTTGGGTTACCTGATGTGTTTTAAATCTTTTACTGCTAGCTTGGGTTACCTGATGTGTTTTAAATCTTTTACTGCTAGCTTGGGTTACCTGATGTGTTTTAAATCTTTTACTGCTAGCTTGGGTTACCTGATGTGTTTTAAATCTTTTACTGCTAGCTTGGGTTACCTGATGTGTTTTAAATCTTTTACTGCTAGCTTGGGTTACCTGATGTGTTTTAAATCTTTTACTGCTAGCTTGGGTTACCTGATGTGTTTTAAATCTTTTACTGCTAGCTTGGGTTACCTGATGTGTTTTAAATCTTTTACTGCTAGCTTGGGTTACCTGATGTGTTTTAAATCTTTTACTGCTAGCTTGGGTTACCTGATGTGTTTTAAATCTTTTACTGCTAGCTTGGGTTACCTGATGTGTTTTAAATCTTTTACTGCTAGCTTGGGTTACCTGATGTGTTTTAAATCTTTTACTGCTAGCTTGGGTTACCTGATGTGTTTTAAATCTTTTACTGCTAGCTTGGGTTACCTGATGTGTTTTAAATCTTTTACTGCTAGCTTGGGTTACCTGATGTGTTTTAAATCTTTTACTGCTAGCTTGGGTTACCTGATGTATTTTAAATCTTTTACTGCTAGCTTGGGTTACCTGATGTGTTTTAAATATTTTACTGCTAGCTTGGGTTACCTGATGTGTTTTAAATCTTTTACTGCTAGCTTGGGTTACCTGATGTGGAAAAGAGTTCCATGTAGTCTTTGCTCTATGTAGTACTGTGCGTCACAGGCCTTAGGGACTGTGAAGATATCCCTGGCGGCATGTCTTGTGGGGTATAAATGGGATTCTGAGCTGTGAGTTAGCTGTTTGAACAGACATTTCAGTGCTTTCAACACGTCAATACCTCTCACAAAGACAAGTAGTGATGAAGTCAATCTCTCTACTTTGAGCCAGGAGAGATTGATGCGCATGTTCTTGATATTAGCCCTCCATGTACATTTAAGGGCCAGTCGTGCTGCTCTTTCTGTGCCAGCTGTAATTTTCTAAGTCCTTCTTTGCAGCACTTGACCATATAACTGGGCAGTAGTCTAGGTGTGATTAAAACTAGGGCCTGTAGGACTTGTTAGTTTGACTGTGATGTCAAGAAAGCAGAGCAGCGCTTTATCATGGACAGACCTCTCCCCATCTTAGCAACCATTGGATCAATATGTTTTGACCATGTCAGTGTACAATCCACGGTTACACCAAGCAGTTTAGTCTCCACAACTTGCTAATTTTCCACATTATTCATTACAAGATTTAGATTAGGTTCAGGGTTTAGTGATTGATTTGTCTCAAATACAATGTTTTAAGGTTTTTACATATTCTGGACTAGCTTATTGCTAGCCACCCATTCTAAAACTGAATGCAGCTCTTTGTTAAGGGTTGCAATGATCTCACTTACTGTGGTAGCTGACGTGTATAATGTTGAGTCTTCAGTGTACAGAGACACACAGGCTTTACTTAATGCTAGTGGTAGGTCATTAGTAAAAATAGAAAGGACCAAGGCAGCTGCTTTGAGGTATACTACACTCTACCTGGTTTACGTTAGAGAGGTGTTGTGTTTGATAGGTAGCTCTCAGTCCACAATATTGCAGAGGATGTAAAGCCATAACACATACGTTTTTTCAGCAGCAGATTATGATCGCTGTGTAATGAACTAGACTTAAACACACACACACACACACACACACACACACACACACACACACACACACACACACACACACACACACACACACAAGCACCCACACACACAAGCACCCACACTTACACATACACACACTTTTGTCCTCACCTGTCTCTCCCCACACAGGGAGGTACTCATCTTGCTGAATGTCCAGCATGAGCTCCAGACCGTTCCCCATCCCTCCCTTGGTAGTTATGAGAGGGGTGCGGCCCTCGCCTCCTGCGTTGAACGTGTAACACTTCCCATAGCGAGTGAAGACCTGAGGAGAAAGATGAGAAATATGAAAGGGATGAGATAGCAAGACGAGATATCCTGGAACCGTCCCTCACAATAGCAGAGCCATATTCATCCAGATGTATGGCTCTGCTCAATAGTTTCTATAAATCCAGTTTTGTTCCTTACTGTAACTTGCCACTGGGGGTCAGTGTTAGTCTACATTAGACACCACAGTACCAGGAGTGATGAGGGTATTCCCCTGGGTTTGGGGTTACCTAATCATCTGATCTATGGATTTCACATAACTGGGCAGGGGTGCAGCCAGGCCCACCAACTGGGGAGCTAGGCCCAGCCAATCAAAATTAGTTTTCCCCTACAAAACGGCTTTATTACAGACAGAAATACTCCTCAGCACCCCCTCCCCCCACCCACCCCTCAGTCGATCCCGCAGGTGAAGAAGCCGGATGTGGAGGTCCTGGGCTAGCATGGTTGCATGTGGTCTGTGGTTGTGAGGCCGGTTGGACGCACTGCCAAATTCTCTAAAACAACATTGGAGGCAGCTTATGGTAGAGAAATGGACACCAAATTCTCTGGCAACAGTACTGGTGGATATTCCTGCAGTCAGCATGCCAATTGCACGCTCCCTCAAAACTTGAGACATCTGTGGCATTGTGTTGTGGAACAAAACTGCACATTTTAAAGTGGGCTTTTACAAGGTGCACCTGTGTAATGATCATGCTGTTTAATCAGCTTCTTGATATGCCACACCTGTCAGGTGGATGGATTATCTTGGCAAAGGAGAAATGCTCACTAACCAAATCAAGTTTATTTTATATAGCCCTTTGTACATCAGCTAATATCTCGAAGTGCTGTACAGAAACCCAGCCTAAAACCCCAAACAGCAAGCAATGCAGGTGTAGAAGCACGGCGGCTAGGAAAAACTCCCTAGAAAGGCCAAAACCTAGGAAGAAACCTAGAGAGGAACCAGGCTATGAGGGGTGGCCAGTCCTCTTCTGGCTGTGCTGGGTGGAGATTATAACAGAACATGGCCAAGATGTTCAAATGTTCATAAATGACCAGCATGGTCAAATAATAATCAGGAGTAAATGTCAGTTGGCTTTTAATAGCCGATCATTAACTAACAGGTATGTAAACACATTTTGAGAGAACATTAACTAACAGGTATGTAAACACATTTTGAGAGAAATACGTTTGGTGCATAATGGGACATTTCTGTGATTTTCTATTTCAGCTCATGAAACACGGGACCAACACTTTACATGTTGCGTTTAAATTTTTGTTCAGTGTATAAACAACAGCATGGAACTATGCTCATGTCTACTGTAAGTCATAAGTCATTTGTATTTATGACACTGTCTGTATTAACTATACAGTAACTTGTGCTGTGCTGAAGCTGGGAGCGGGCCATTGCTCAGCATATGCAGCAACATGACACATCTGTGAATAGAGAGAGGGCTGACAAACACAATGATTGTTGACTGAGTTTGGACAGTGCTGTTAGACAGCTCAGCCTTGCCATCTATCATCACACACACGTTTGTTCTACTATCCTTGTGGGGACCAAACAATCCTATTTCCCTAACCCCTAATTGTGAACCTAAACCTAACTCCTTACCCTAAACCTAATTGTATCTCTAACCCTCCCCACTTGTCAGAACTTTCCTTGTTTTACTATCCTTGTGAGGAATTCTGGTCCACACGATAGTAAAACCAAACACACACACACACACACACACACACACACACACACACACACACACACACACACACACACACACACACACACACACACACACAGGCTGACAATTACAGGATCAATGTTCAGCTTGAGACTGCTACACTGCTTGAGACTGCTGAGAGACTGCTACACAGCTATAGGCTTGTAGAGTGACTGGAAATCACTGTGGGGTAAATTCATTACTGATTTTTTCAGACACACTGAATGGAGTATGTGAGTATTCTGGAGGATGTTTTTGTCATCATTGCCTAGACAAGAAAATAGGCTTCTAATCTCAACCAATGTTAGAGTAAAAAGACTCTCCTACCTCACACTCTACTTCCATATTTTCTATGCCTTCTGTAACATGCTTCTACTCTGCTTCAACCCTGCTTCTACCCATCCACCCATCTCTTACTCACACATTTCCCTACTTCCTTTACACTCTCTTTATACATCATCAACACTACCCCACTCCTTCCTCCTTCATGCTATCCCCCCCTCTATCCCTCCCTTCATCCATTCCGCTGAACTTTGACTGGCATCGTTATAGACGTGTGTCTACTCTGCAGAGCCTAATGGCATATGGGGAAGTTACTAACCATATGTTAGTTCTATGTTAGCCTTTACATCTAACCTCAATGAGTGCATGTTCTTTCTGAACACATGAAAGAATGACTGTGTAAGGTCAGAGTGCTAGATGCTCTTTATGAATAAATGAACCAATGAATGAGTGTGTGATGTCAGCTATGAATACATTAATGAATGAACATGTATTTTCTGAAGTTTGGAATTTGATTTTTATGCATTACAATGTAATGCATGTTCCTGAATGAATGATTGAATTTGTGTGCGGCGTGCAGTTTGTGTATTTGTGCACGTTGCTATCTATGCCACATTACAGTTGGCCTACATGATCTGACAGTGACTCATAATACACTGTTGACTCTATAAGATGACAGGCCACACTGACAGTTGAACACCAAAAGAAGAAAAGTGAAGGAAAGTTCCAGTTCCTTTGTGAATATGTAAAGTTTTTAGGCCAATAGTTTTCCTCTAGGGTTGTTGGGTTCATCTTTCCTTTTACTTTCTGCTGCCTTTGTTGGCAATTCATTAAAATGACTACTTTACAGAGAAATCAATCCTCTTTACCCACCCTAAAGATCTTAAAGTTTGCGGTCTATAATCTTTGGAGTGCCCTGTAGTCAATCTGTGCCTATCATTCATAGTGCGTTTCCCACCATTGAAAAGCACTTAGCACTCTCCTGTGGTTAATCATATACATCAATGTGCATTTCCTTCCTTACAGGCGAGGCAGACTCTAGAACAAGTCCTAAATCACTAATCCACACTCCTGGCTGTTGGAGGAGACCTGATACACCCCAGCTGTTAAAGGATGCCTCTGCAGGGGGAAATGAATCCATTAGCATTCTATTGTTTTATGAGGGAACGTTTCAGAGCTATTATGCTGCTCTATTAAACAGCCGAAGCGCCGGCAAAGAGATTGCGATTTAAATGGTAGTAGCAGCCATGTGTCAGGCAGCAGTGACCGGTCGACAGTCGGCAAGCATAATCTTTTTTCCAGAGAGTGCTAATGTTGTCATTTGCTTGTTGATGCAGCAGGCGTTCTAAATAATCTGGAAAATCTGGAACAACTCCCAAGACAGCCAACTTTATAGATAAACAGACTTTGTTGAACTTTAGTTAAGATATAATGAAAACTTAAAAACACAGGCAACAGGCAGGAGAGTTAACAGATTTATGCATTGTTAATTGTGCTCATTAAAGGAGTATGCCTATTCAAATGCATTAATGCCATAGTTCAGATCAGTCTTGCCAACCTGAGACCTGTCTCTCCTGTTCTAGGTTCCATCTGTCTTTCCTGCCCAAACTGAAGGGCAAACCAAGAACAGTAAAACAGGGAGGCTCTCGAATGTTGAGTGCTGACTGACTTCTGTGAGGGAGATAGATTGCAGCTCAAAGGCTCCTGTAGACACAATCCGCCATGTCAGAATACTGGCAGTACACTGTCCTGTTATCGACTGTGGGTGTTTGGACAACAGCTGCTGACTCACCAAACTAATGAGTAATACTGGGTAATACTGAAGGTCTTCCCATGCAGGACTTCAAATACCAAGGCTAGGGGATTTAATGAGTGTGTGTATGTGTATATGTGTGTGGGTTGTGTGTGTGTGTGTGTGTGTGTGTCTCAAGTGTGTGTGTGTCAAGCTGAGTGTGTTAATGATGGCTGAAAAGCATAGAGGCTCAATAGTTACTTGACAAATTTTGTCACAAAAACAACAACTGTCGGGAACAAGTGAACTGAAGTGAACCACAGGCCTCCACAGGGAAGATGGCAATATAAAAGCCTGCCACACAGTAAGTGTTCCCCTTAATTTGTGTTCTGGCAGTAAAAAGAGAGATCCATAAACTGTCACCAGCAAGTCACACATCATTTTGATACTACAAAAAAATATGTGGACATGGCGTAGAGAATAGCTAAAATGTTTTCCTCCAAATGAATACCTTTTTACAGTACAGCCTGCTTTTTAAAGTGGTGTATAAAGATGTCAACAACCTACTGTGTTTTTTATATGTCAACATCATACAGTACATTCAACTGTCTATAATTGTACAAAACCCTGTACAGAAATCATAGTAAATTAGCATGTTTAGTTTAACACACGTCTGCTGTCACAGGTCACAGCTAGAGTATTACATCTGGTAATGAATGGATCATCCCATACCAGCCACTTCCAATGGCTTTCCTGTCAGATAGTACCTTGAGCCAGACAGGCCTGCAAGAGTTGTCTAATGACCAGTTCATGGATAAAGGGACAGCAGGACCTCAGACATAATTGACAACAAAGGAGAAAGAGAATAAATAGAGCAGGAGCTGTTGACTTGTATTTTTCCACTTTAGATGATTTGCAGGGGAGATCCCGCACTACATGCCTTGATGCTCTGCAATTCAGTTAAATCCTCAAATTCATTTAGGCTGTCAGAATAATTTGACTCATTGCTACAATCATTAGCTGTGTGGTAGGCAGCGCCATTGTTTGCATTATATCCTTGTGATGGATCCTCTTTTCAGCTTTCCATCACAAACCCACATCCTTTCATTCGCGAGCCTGCCCACTGGGCAGATGTCTATTTCATTGAAGTGATGAGGAAACAACATTGATTCAACCAGTGTGTGCCCAGTGGGTGAGTTTTGAAAATTCTAATTAATCTCCCACACAATAAGTGTTTCTTTCCTTTAATTGCTCCTCCATCCCTCCCCTCTCACCGTCTCCTCTGAGCTATGATGTGATATTCCCAGTGGACTCCTTTCCATCTTCTCCCTCCTCCTGCTAAGTTTGATTAATATTTGAAAGTCCGACAGAGACGCTCTACTCCTCTCCACCACTCTCATCCCACTCCCAGACACTGCCATGACTCTCAGTATCTATCACCTTCAGAGGCGATAGCATGATAGCATGGGATGAGAGACATGGAGGCAGAGAGAGAGAGAGAGAGAGAGAGAGAGAGAGAGAGAGAGAGAGAGAGAGAGAGAGAGAGAGAGAGACAGGGAGAGACAGGGAGAAGGGGGTGGGGAGAGGTGAGAGAGAGTTAATTAAGGAAGCATATTATATGAAGGAGGGGGAGTATTCTTCCACTTAAGACGTATAAAGCCTGTTACTAGGAGGGAAAAAGACACCACTTTTGGTTGAGTTAACCTCAGAGGGCATTGCAGATAATGCAGAGAGTGAATTTGTGTCAAAGGTTCAGCCATTCTTTTTTAAATGTATCAAACCACTATACAGATTAGGATATGACCAAAATATATGCATGATGTTAGCTGGGGTCAGGATACCTGTATGTCGATGCAAAAAGTAACATCCAAAATAAAAGAAACACCAACATAAAGTGTGTTAGTAGGGCGTTGGGGCACCTCGACCAGAACAACTTCAATGCACCTTGGCATAGATTCTACAACTGTCTGGAAGTCTATTGGAGGGATGTGACACCATTCTTCCATGAGAAATTCTATATTGTGGTGTTTTGTTGATGGTGGTGGAAAACTCTGTCTCAGGCACCATGCCAGAATCTCCCATAAATGTTCAATTGGGTTCTGGTGACTGAGATGGCCATTGTATATGGTTTACATGCTCATCAAACCATTTAGTGACCACTCGTGCCCTGTGGATGGGCACATAGCCATGGTAGCCAAAATAATGGCCTGCACAGCATTTGTATACATGACCTTAAGCATGATGGGATGTTAATTGCTTAATTAACTCAGGAACCACACCTGCTTTCAATATACTTTATTTCCCTCATTTACTTGAGTGTTTCTATTATTTTAGCAGTTACCTGTATGTTGCCGGCGCCGACCGAGATGGCCGCCTCGCTTCGCGTTCCTTGGAAAATATGCAGTATTTTGTTTTTTTATGTGTTATTCCTTACATTGGTACCCCAGGTAATCTTAGGTTTCATTACATACAGTCGGGAGGAACTACTGAATATAAGAGCAACGTCAACTCACCATCGTTACGACCAGGAATATGACTTTCCCGAAACGGATCCAGTGTTTTGCCTTCCACCCAATACAATAGATCTGATCCCAGCCGGCGACCCTATGCGACGCCGTAAAAGGGGCAAACGTAGCGGTCTCTTGGTCAGGCTTCGGAGACGGGCACATCGCGCTCCACTCCCTAGCATACTACTCGCCAATGTCCAGTCTCTTGACAATAAGGTTGATGAAATCCGAGCAAGGGTAACATTCCAGAGAGACATCAGAGATTGTAACGTTCTCTGCTTCACGGAAACATGGCTAACTCAAGAGACGCTAACGGAGTCGGTGCAGCCAGCTGGTTTCTTCACGCATCGCGCCGACAGAAACATACATCTTTCTGGTAAGAAGAGGGGCGGGGGTGTATGTCTTATGATTAACGAGATGTGGTGTGATCATAACAACATACAGGAACTCAAGTCATTCTGTTCACCTGATCTAGAATTCCTCACAATCAAATGTCGACCGCATTATCTACCAAGGGAATTCTCTTCGATTATAATCACAGCCGTATATATTCCCCCCCAAGCAGACACATCGATGGCCCTGAACGAACTTTATCTGACTCTTTGTAAACTGGAAACCACACACCCTGAGGCTGCATTCATCGTAGCTGGGGATTTTAACAAGGCTAATCTGAAAACAAAACTCCCTAAATTCTATCAGCACATCGATTGTGCTACCAGGGCTGGTAAAACCTTGGATCATTGTTATACTAACTTCCGCGACGCATACAAGGCCCTCCCCCGCCCTCCTTTCGGAAAAGCTGACCACGACTCCATTTTGTTGCTTCCAGCCTACAAACAGAAACTAAAACAACAAGCTCCCTCGCTCAGGTCTGTTCAACGCTGGTCCGACCAATCTGATTCCACGCTTCAAGACTGCTTCGATCACGTGGATTGGAATATGTTCCGCATTGCGTCCAACAACAATATTGACGAATACGCTGATTCGGTGAGCGAGTTCATTAGAAAGTGCATTGACGATGTCGTACCCACAGCAACGATTAAAACATTCCCAAACCAGAAACCGTGGATTGACGGCAGCATTCGCGTGAAACTGAAAGCGCGAACCACTGCTTTTAACCAGGGCAAGGCGACTGGAAACATGACCGAATACAAACAGTGTAGCTATTCCCTCCGCAAGGCAATCAAACAAGCTAAGTGCCAGTATAGAGACAAAGTAGAGTCGCAATTCAACAGCTCAGACACAAGAGGTATGTGGCAGGGTCTACAGTCAATCACGGATTACAAAAAGAAAACCAGCCCCGTCGCGGACCAGGATGTCTTGCTCCCAGACAGGCTAAATAACTTTTTTGCTCGCTTTGAGGACAATACAGTGCCACTGACACGGCCCGCTACCAAAACCTGCGGGCTCTCCTTCACTGCAGCCGAGGTGAGTAAAACATTTAAACGTGTTAACCCTCGCAAGGCTGCAGGCCCAGACGGCATTCCCAGCCGCGTCCTCAGAGCATGCGCAGACCAGCTGGCTGGTGTGTTTACAGACATATGCAATCAATCCTTATCCCAGTCTGCTGTTCCCACATGCTTCAAGAGGGCCACCATTGTTCCTGTTCCCAAGAAAGCTAAGGTAACTGAGCTAAACGACTACCGCCCCGTAGCACTCACTTCCGTCATCATGAAGTGCTTTGAGAGACTAGTCAAGGACCATATCACCTCCACCCTACCGGACACCCTAGACCCACTCCAATTTGCTTACCGACCCAATAGGTCCACAGACGACGCAATCGCAACCACACTGCACACTGCCCTAACCCATCTGGACAAGAGGAATACCTATGTGAGAATGCTGTTCATCGACTACAGCTCAGCATTTAACACCATAGTACCCTCCAAACTCGTCATCAAGCTCGAGACCCTGGGTCTCGACCCCGCCCTGTGCAACTGGGTCCTGGACTTCCTGACGGGCCGCCCCCAGGTGGTGAGGGTAGGTAACAACATCTCCACCCCGCTGGTCCTCAACACTGGGGCCCCACAAGGGTGCGTTCTGAGCCCTCTCCTGTACTCCCTGTTCACCCACGACTGCGTGGCCATGCACGCCTCCAACTCAATCATCAAGTTTGCGGATGACACTACAGTGGTAGGCTTGATTACCAACAACGACGAGACGGCCTACAGGGAGGAGGTGAGGGCCCTCGGAGTGTGGTGTCAGGAAAAGAACCTCACACTCAACGTCAACAAAACAAAGGAGATGATTGTGGACTTCAGGAAACAGCAGAGGGAGCACCCCCCTATCCACATCGACGGGACAGTAGTGGAGAAGGTGGAAAGTTTTAAGTTCCTCGGTGTACACATCACGGACAAACTGAATTGGTCCACCCACACAGACAGCGTTGTGAAGAAGGCGCAGCAGCGCCTCTTCAACCTCAAGAGGCTGAAGAAATTCGGCTTGTCACCAAAAGCACTCACAAACTTCTACAGATGCACAATCGAGAGCATCCTGTCGGGCTGTATCACCGCCTGGTACGGCAACTGCTCCGCCCACAACCGTAAGGCTCTCCAGAGGGTAGTGAGGTCTGCACAACGCATCACCGGGGGCAAACTACCTGCCCTCCAGGACACCTACACCACCCGATGTCACAGGAAGGCCATAAAGATCATCAAGGACAACAACCACCCAAGCCACTGCCTGTTCACCCCGCTATCATCCAGAAGGCGAGGTCAGTACAGGTGCATCAAAGCAGGGACCGAGAGACTGAAAAACAGCTTCTATCTCAAGGCCATCAGACTGTTAAACAGCCACCACTAACATTTAGCGGCCGCTGCCAACATACTGACTCAACTCCAGCCACTTTAATAATGGGAATTGATGGAAATTATGTAAAAATGTACCACTAGCCACTTTAAACAAGGCCACTTAATATAATGTTTACATACCCTACATTACTCATCTCATATGTATATGTATATACTGTACTCTATATCATCTACTGCATCTTGCCATCTTTATGTAATACATGTATCACTAGCCACTTTAAACTATGCCACTTTATGTTTACATACCCTACATTACTCATCTCATATGTATATACTGTACTCTATACCATCTACTGCATCTTGCCTATGCCGTTCTGTACCATCACTCATTCATATATCTTTATGTACATATTCTTTATCCCTTTACACTTGTGTGTATAAGGTAGTAGTTGTGGAATTGTTAGGTTAGATTACTTGTTGGTTATTACTGCATTGTCGGAACTAGAAGCACAAGCATTTCGCTACACTCGCATTAACATCTGCTAACCATGTGTATGTGACAAATAAAATTTGATTTGATTTGATTTGATGTTGGTAGATGCATTATGTTTGTGATACATATTTGAAGAGTAATTGCAAAAATCGTTTAAAAAACAATGAACAATAGAGCAGTTAGATTGGCTATTCATTGATGAATCAACTATAGTGTATTCACCCTCTAGTACTCAGGCAATAAAAACAACACAGCATAAAGAGGAACGTAAAACTGCATGGGGGTCTCAACAACACAAGTCCAATCAAATGGTGAGTAACACTGTTGGGTAGAATCTTCTGTATGGTATGTCTCTGGGAGAGACTATAACTGGCAACTTGAAGCCTACCTTGTCTTCTATGGTTGGAGGAAAACTGGCCAAGTGCCATGACATGCTAAGTAAAAAAAAACATCTTTCAACACTGGGAAAAAAGCAGGTGAGAAAAAAAGAGTAAAATAATCCCTGTTACCCCCACCTCCTGCTGGCTTATTCATAGATGGAGTAGAAAATATCTCCATATTTAAAGAAGCGCATACTAAAACCCTGTTAAAAATAAGCTCTTTTTCAGCCAATTGTATTAGTCCTCCCCTGGTGAATGTCGGACATGTGGATTTCAACACTAGATAAAGAATGTGTTTGGATGGCAGGAAAACTCTCTGTCAGATACATACAATTTTCTCTAAAATCTCCAAGGCAGTAATAAAGCCATGATTCCCCCCAGAGTGAGCCCAAATGAGGCTTGAGTAAGGTGGAAAACAGTAAGGGGACTGGGCTATTCCCTGTCAGTCCCTTCCACCAATCTGTTGTATTTACAGTGAATAATGGTATTAACTTTAGATAGCTACATACAAAATAGATTTGAACTGATAAAGATACATAGCATTCCATTTCTGTCTTATTCTCTTTATTAGTGGATAGAATCGTATACGATATCACCAACTGTGAAGAAAAGCAGATACAGTTGAAGTCCGAAGTTTACATACACTTAGGTTGAAGTCATTAAAACTCGTTTTTCAACCACTCCACAAATTTCTTGTTAATAACTTCTCTAGGATATGTGGGACACTACCGTCCCACTTGGCCAATAGCCAGGGAAAATGTAGAGCGCCAAATTTAAAAAAATGATATAAAATCAAACTTTCATTAAATCACACATGTAAGATACCAAATTAAAGCTACACTCGTTGTGAATCCAGCCACCATGTCAGATTTCAAAAAGGCTTTTCGGCGAAAGCATAAGATGCTATTATCTGATGATAGCACAACAGTAAACAAAGAGAGTGTAGCATATTTCAACCCTGCAGGCACGACACAAAACGCAGAAATAAAATATAAATCCTGCCTTACCTTTGACGAGATTCTTTTGTTGGCACTCAAATATGTCCCATAAACATCACAAATGGTCCTTTTGTTCAATTAATTCCGTCCATATATATCCAAATTGTCCAGAAAAAAACAGCTTCCAATTTGCGCAAAGTCACTACAAAATATCTCAAAAATTACCTCTAAACTTAGCCAAAACATTTCAAACTACTTTTATAATACAACTTAAGGTATTTGTAAACATTAATAATCGATCAAATTGAAGACGGGTCTATCTGTTTTCAATACAGGAGATCAACAAACTAACGCTACTTTTCTAGTCTTGCACAACTCTCAAACAGTACACATGACGTTACACTGTTTCCAGGTGGCCTCACTTCTTCATTGCACAAAGGAATAACCTCAACCTATTTCCAAAGAGTGGTGACATCCAGTGGAAGCGGTAGGAACTGAAAACAGGGTGATTAGAAATCCAGTATTCCAATGAAAACTCATTGAACAGACAGTGACTTAAAAAATAAAAAATATTAATGGTTAGTCCTCGGGGTTTTGCCTGCTACATAAGTTCTGTTATACTTACAGACATGATTCAAACAGTTTTAGAAACTTCAGAGTGTTTTCTATCCAAATCTACTAATAATATGCATATCTTATATTCTGGGGATGAGTAGAAGGAAGTTGAAATTGGGCACGCTATTTATCCAATAGTGAATTTGCTGCCCCCTATCCTAGAGAAGTTTTAACAAACTATAGTTTTAGCAAGTCGGTTAGGACATCTACTTTGTGCATGACACAAGTAATTTTTCCAACAATTGTTCACAGACAGATTATTTCATTTATAATTCACTGTATCACAATTCCAGTGGGTCAGAAGTTTACATACACTAAGTTGACTGTGCCTTTAAACAGCTTGGAAAATTCCAGAAAATTATGTCATTGCCTATCAGAAGCTTCTAAAGCCAATTGACATAATTTGAGTCAATTGGAGGTGTACCTGTGGATGTATTTCAAGGCCTACCTTCAAACTCAGTGCATCTTTGCTTGACATCATGGGAAAATCAAAAGAAATCAGCCAAGACCTCAGAAAGAAAATTGTAGACCTCCAATTTCCAAATGCCTGAAGGTACCACGTTCATCTGTACAAACAATAGTACGCAAGTACAAACACCATGGGACCACGCAGCCGTCATACCGCGCAGGAAGGAGACGCGTTCTGTCTCCTAGAGATGAACGTACTTCGGTGAGAAAAGTGCAAATCAATCCCAGAACAACAGCAAAGAACCTTGTGAAGATGCTGGAGGAAACAGGTACAAAAGTATGTATATCCACAGTAAAACGAGGCCTATATCGACATAACCTGAAAGGCCGCTCAGCAAGGAAGATGCCACTGCTCCAAAACCACCATAAAAAGCCAGACTACGGGTTGCAACTGCACATAGGGACAAAAATCGTTATTTTTGGAGAAATGTCATCTGGTCTGATGAAACAAAAATAGAACTGTTTGGCCATAATGACCATCGTTATGTTTGGAGGAAAAAGGGGGAGGCTTGCAATCCGAAGAACACCATCCCAACCGTGAAGCACGGGGGTGTTGTGGGGGTGCTTTGCTGCAGGAGGGACTGGTGCACTTCACAAAATAGATGGCATCATGAGGGAGGAAAATTATGTGGATATATTGAAGCAACATCTCAAGACATCGGTCAGGAAGTTAAAGCTTGGTCGCAAATGGGTCTTCCAAATGGACAATGACCCCAAGCATACTTCCAAAGTTGTGGAAAAATGGCTTAAGGACAACAAAGTCAAGGTATTGGAGTGGCCATCACAAAGCCCTGACCTCCATCCTATAGAAAATGTGTGGGCAGAACTGAAAAGCGTGTGCGAGCAAGGAGGCCTACAAACCTGACTCAGTTACACCAGCTCTGTCAGGAGGAATGGGCCAAAATTCACCTACAAATTGTAGGAAGCTTGTGGAAGGCTACCCGTAACGTTTGACCCAAGTTAAACAATTTAAAGGCAATGCTACCAAATACTAATTGAGTGTATGTTAACTTCTGACCCACTGGCAATGTGATGAAAGAAATAAAAGCTGAAATAAATCATTCTCTCTACTATTATTCTGACATTTCACATTCTTAAAATAAAGTGGTGACCCTAACTGACCAAAGACAGGGAATTTTTACTCTGATTAAATGTCAGGAATTGTTAAAAACTGAGTTTAAATGTATTTGGCTAAGGTGTATGTAAACTTCTGACTTCAACTGTACAGTATATCTGGTAATTTCATCCAATTAAAGTGAATAGTCTACCTATGCACAGACAGTCCCAGCTAATCCTCAATGGCAGCTTTTATGTTTCCTGCTGTGCTGCCCCAGCTTTCCTCCAGTGGCACCCTTCACCTTGTTGATATAGTCAACCATAAATACATGTATAGCACAAGCTGACTTCCAACCCCAATATTTTTTCATCGCCTACGTATCGGCTGACTGGTTCTGCTGTGCACCTACAATAGCGACGCTCACCATGCTGGGAGAGCTCTGCCAGGCACAGAGGCCATCTCAGCAGATAACTGTTAACTCCAGAGTGCTATGTCCCCTCCTCATACACAGCTGAGTAAACATCAATGGATAAACAGCCTGAGGGGAAGTAAGTAGGCTTCTACAGTATGCAGGGTTTCTAGGAGAGAATTGCTATGAGTCTCTATCTGCAGGGTTAATCTGTGAGCTTGACTGAATCAAGTGGATGTATGGGACCCTGCTTTACGCCCTGCCTCTAAAAACCACTGCCATGTAAAGATTCATTCAAAGGTTTATTGAGTCTGCTTTTATAAGGATCTATTTTTTTGTGAGGTGGAGTCGAGCCACGGTAGTGTTAAAAGTGTATTTAGTTGTCTCTCTAGAGGAGCTGTCAATCATGATCGTGTGTGTGTTTTTGCCACAGTAATATGGCTCAGTCAGTAGCTAGTGTTCTAGAACATTCTGTCCTCCAAACACACATCCATCAGTGCTTTGGAGCACTTTATTGTGAGTAGGTACTCCGGTGTTTTTAAATAATCAGAACGAGACACACACACACAGACCAAAATTGTGTGGAGAGCAGTTTGTTGTGTTTCAGAGCTGGCTGATTGGCTGTCTAGCTGGTACCCTGCTGAGAAGGAGTCAAGAGGTTAATTGGTTAATGCACACTGCACAGTTCCTAGAATGTATTTTAGGATAATGATCGGTGGTGTGTGTGTTTGTTTGTGTCTGTGTGTGTGTGTGTGTGTGTGCTTGCGCGTATGTGTGAGTTGGGAGAGTTCAGTAAAGAAGAGAAGACCATTAATTAAAGAAAAGCAAAAGTTTGGACACACCTACTCATTCCAGAGTTTTTCTTTATATTTTACTATTTTCTACATTGCAGAATAACAATGCAGGTACCAAAACTATGAAATAACACATATGGAATCATGTTGTAACCAAAATATATATAATAATATTTTATATTTCAGATTCTTCAAAGTAGCCACCTTTTGCCTTGATGACAGCTTTGCACACGCTTGGCATTCTTTCAACCAGCTTCATGAGGTAGTCACCTGGAATGCATTTCAATTAACAGGTGTGCCTTGTTAAAAGTTCATTTGTGGAATTTCTTTCCTTGTTAATGCATTTGAGCCAACCAGTTGTGTTGTGACAAGGTAGGGGTGGTATACAGAAGATAGCCCTATTTGGTAAAAGACCAAGTCCATATTATTGCAAGAACAGCTCAAATTATCAAAGAAAAATTACAGTCCATAATTACTTTAAGACATGAAGGTCAGTACTTTGCTCAGTTCATCTTTCACTTGATCCTGACTAGTCTCCCAGTCCCTGCTGCTGAAAAAAATTCCCACAGCATGATGCTGCCACTAACATGCTTCACCGTAGGGATAGTGCCAGGTTTCCTCCAGATGTGATGCTTGGCATTCAGGCCAAAGAGTTCAATCTGGGTTTCATCAGACCAGAGAATCTTGTTTCTCATGGTCTGAGTGTCCTTTAGGTGCCTTTCGGCAAACTCCAAGTGGGCTGTCATATGCCTTTTAATGAGGAGTGGCTTCCATCTGGCCACTCTACCATAAAAGTCTGATTGGTGGAGTGCTGCAGAGATGGTTGTCCTTCTGGAAGTTTCTCCCATCTCCACAGAGGAACTCTGGAACTCTGTCAGAGTGACCATTGGGTTCTTGGTCACCTCCCTGACCAAGGATCTTCTCCCCCGATTGCTCAGTTTGGCCGGGCAGCCAGCTCTAGGAAGAGTCTTGGTGGTTCCAAACTTCTTACATTTAAGAATGATGGAGGCCACTGTATTCTTGGGGACCTTCAATGCTGCAGACATTTTTTGGTATACTTCCCCAGATATGTGCCTCGACACAATCCTGACTCGGAACTCTACGGACAATTCCTTCACCCTGATGGCTTGGTTTTTGCTCTGACATGCACTGTCAACTGTGGGACCTCATTTAGACAGGTGTGTGCCTTTCCAAATCATGTCCAATCAATTGAATTTACCACAGGTGGACTCCAATCAAGTTGTGGAAACATCTCAAGGATGATCAATGCAAACAGGATGCACCTAAAATCAATTTCGAGTCTCATAGCAAAGGATCTGAATACTTATGTAAATAAGGTATTTCTGTTTTGTTTTTTTAATACATTTGCAAACACTTTCACTTTGTCATTATGGGGCATTGTGTGTAGATTGATGAGAAAAAAATATTTGATACATTTTAGAATAAAGCTGTAACGTAACAAAATGTGGAAAAGGTCAAGGGGTCTGAATACTTTCCGAACGCACTGTACATCCACAGAAACATGCTCACAGCTGCTGCTGACACAGTTGCATACAGTATGGATCTTTAGATTGTCACACGTTTCCACACTTGGCACACACTCACTAATACACAGATGACAAATGACGTGGACCCCAAGAAGAGTTGCTGAGGCTTCTGCAAAAGCTAATGGGGATCCAAATAAACAAAACATACACATACGTACAAAGAAAATATTGTACAGAGGCTCACCAACGTATAGTGTATATGAATGTAATACTGTGCACATGCATGCACGTGCACCTACACACACACCCGCACACACACACCCGGTGGGGTCTGCTATACAACAGTGTAAACAATGCGGGTAGATGTACACAGACCTGTCCTCTGACACTCCCTCCAATGAAGCTTCATGGCAGCCTGGCCAAAAGCACTGTGTAGTGGGCTGTTTGGTTGCTGGGACAAGAGGCACATGAAGTGGAAGAATCTTCCATTCCCTCTGTCACAAGGGGATTGATGGATGATTTAAGATGAAATCGTCAATCCCGTTACGGTCAACCCTGTTACGGTCAACCCTATTACAGTCAACCCTATTACAGTCAACCCTTTTACTTTATTTGGCACTTAATAGGCACTTACTATATCATTTTTTTATTTAACGTCTTGAGATGGGAAAACATGCTTTGTATTAAGTTGAACATGTGCACTTTATGACAGAATGAAATAATTTGGTGAAATCAAAAGTTTGTTCTGATCAGGTTACACTTCTCAAAAGGCACTGAATAGGTGGAATGACCCAGTTAAGGGAACTTCAAAGACAGATACAGAGCCACTGCCTGTAGTGGATAAATCCTGTTTGAGATGTGCTTCCCTACTGTCCCACTCTCCACTCCTCATCTTCAATTCCCATCTATGGGCCTAGATATATATTTTTAATTGAACCTTTATATAACTAGGCAAGTCAGTTAGGAACAAATTCTTATTTACAATGACGGCCTACACCGGCCAAACCCGGACGACGCCGGGCCAATTGTGCGCCGCCCTAATGGGACTCCCAACCACGGCCGATTGTGATACAGTCTGGATTTGAACCAGGGTGTCTGTAGTGACGCCTCTAGCACTGAGATGCAGTGCCTTAGACCACAGTGCCACTCGTGAGCCCTGTACCATCAAGACAAAGGGCAATAACAAGACAAAGTTTGGCTGAGGGATAAGAAGAGTATTTTCTTTATTCAACTGCATGCTCTGTTTTGTATAAAATGTTCATCTGGAAAGTATCTGTTTCATCAGATTTTCATCAGTCAACATGGAAACTAAGATTAAATCAGTGAGTTCCTCTTAATGTAACACCTATCATTTTGGTACTCTAAAATGTATTCATTTATCATCAGTGGAACTTGTGTTGCATTTGGTACACAGGCAGCTTCCCCCCGAGCAAACCTCCTCCCTGAGTGTGACAAATGTCACACTCTGCTGAGAAAAATCTGCTGAGGCTCCAGATTTCCCAGGCTGTCACGTGGTGTTCCTGAGCACATAAGAGATTAATAAGTTTCCCAGATAGCGCACACAAGCAACTTTGACTCCCCAACAAGCGGCGTTCACGCCATCACTTTCTGCTGAATCGCAGAGCGGCAGGAAGCTCGGAGTTCAAGCTGGGAGGCGAGATAACCCTTAACGCCTGGCCGGTCATAGGGAACCAACAGGAGGTGTGAGTGAGAACATTACAAAGGATTCAACACACTTGTGGTGCTCAACTCACCAGACAGGAGTAGCTGCATTATACAGCAATTTCAAACAGTATCTAGCCACTGGCCAACTATGATACAAATTTATATAAATGTATGAGGCCATTTAGCCTATCAGATGAGCTTCTAAGCTCGCTTCGAAGCACGCAACACTGAACCATGCATGAGAGCATCCAGATGACTGTGTGATCTCGCTCTCCGTAGCCGATGTGAGTAAGACCTTTAAACAGGTTAACATTCACAAGGCTGCGGGGTCAGATGGATTACCAGGACGCGTACTCAGAGCATGCGCTGATCAACCTCTCCCTGACCCAGTCTGTAGTACCTATATGTTTCAAGCAGACCTCCATAGTGCCCAAGAAAGTGACCTGTCTAAATGACCATCTGGTCATGGCTCACATCAACACCATCATCCCAGACACCCTGGACTCATTCCAGTTCTTATACCGCACCAACAGATCCACAAATGACGCAGTCGCTTATGCACTCCACACTGCCCTTTCCCACCTGGATAAGAGGAAAACCTATGTGAGAATGTTGTTAATTGACTACAGCTCAGCGCTCAACACCATAATGCCCTCCAAGCTCATCACTAAGCTCAGGACCCTGTGACTGAACACCTTCCTCTGCAACTGGATCCTGGACTTCCTGACGGGCCACTCCCAGTTGGTGAGGTAGGCAACAACACATCCGCCTCGCTGACCATCAACATGGGGGCCCCTCATGGGTGCGTGCTTAGTGCCCCCCTGTACTCCCTGTTCACCCATGACTGTGTGACCGCGCATGACTCCAACACCATCATTAAGTTTACTGACGACACAACGGTGGTAGGCCTGATCACTGATAATGATGAGACAGCCTATAGGGAGGAGGTCAGTGACCTGGCAAGTGTGGTGCCAGGACAATAACCTTTTCCCTCAATGTCAGCAAGACAAAGAAGCTGATCGTGGACTACAGGAAACGGAGGGCCGAGCACGCTCCCATCCACATCGACGGGGCTCTAGTGGGACGGGTTGAGAGCTTCAAGTTCCTCGGTGTCCACATCACTAAGGAATTAACATAGTCCACACACACCAACATAGTCGTGAAGAAGGCACGACAATGCATCTTCCCCCTCAGGATTCTGAAAAGATTTGAAATGGGCAGTCAGATCCTAACAATTGAGAGCATTTTGACTGGCTGCATCACCGCTTGGTATGGCAACTGCTTGGCATCTGACTGCAAAGCGCTACAGGGGGTAATGCGTATGGCCCAGTACATCACTGGGAGAGAGCTTCCTGCCAACCAGGACCTCTATACCAGGCGGTGTCAGACGAAGGCCCTAAAAATTGTCAAAGATTCCAGCCACCCAAGTCATAGACTGTTCTCTCACAGCAAGCGATACCGATGTACCAAGTCTGGAACCAACAGTACCCTTAACAGATTCTACCCCCAAACCATAAGACTGCTAAATAGTTAACCAAATACGTAGCTACTCGGACTATCTGCATTAACCACGCTTTGCACTAACTCTTCTGACTCATGTCATATGCTGCTGCTACTGCTTATTATCTATCCTACTGTCTAGTCACTTCACCTCTACCTATATGTACATATCTACCTCAATTACCTCGTACCCCTGCACATTGACTCTGTACTGGTACCCAGTGTATATAGCCAAGTTATTATTACTCAATGTGTATTTATTCCTTGTGCTATTATCTTTCTATAATTTTTCTATTTTTCTTTCTGCATTGTTGGGAAGGGCCCATAAGTAAGCATTTCACTGTTTACGAAGCATGTGACAAATGCAATTTGATTTGATTCCCACTAAAAAAATATTTTTGAAAGCTTGACAATCAGTTTGAGCAGACTTGAGCTCTTAAGAATAAGATGTGAATGTATGGAAATGGCAAAACAAGAAATGATTGTTGAGAGGTTTTTAGACACAAGCACACCTTATATTAAATACATTGATTGTGAATCTCTTTAGTTTTGGTTTATTAATATAAAGCGAATTCTCCCAACTCTTGAGAAGAACAAACTGTCTTTCTATTACCTTTTCCAAGGACTAGGCTGTAGTAACCTTGATCTAGCTTGATCATGAGCCATACTCTACTAGAAGTGTTGCACTTGCTACCTCAGCTGCAAGTCTGGCTGGAAAGACTAGCCTTGATGAAAAGCTCTCTCACACAACGTCCACTTATAAAATGTACTTTGTTACTTATAAAACAAAACAAAAAATTGTGCATGTGTGTTTGATTTGATTGAAACGGTTAGCAGAGAATATTTCACACTGTGATGTTTAAAGTTAAGGGAAAGTGCCTTGCTTTGTGCACAAGGCTTCAGTTTAAACAGAGACACAGCTTAAATAGATAATGTATTGTTTTATTTGTGTCTCTGTGTGTGTGTGTGTGTGTGTGTGTGTTTGGTTAGGGGGATGGTGTTTGGCCCAGGCAGTGGTCCAGGCAGTCCAGTGGAATGAACGCTCAGAGCTGAAGCCCCAGGCTCCTTGCTGCGATCTGCCAGAGAGAAACGGACAGCAAGGGATGACGATCCCCACAGGGGTCTTAACACACACAGACACACATGCAGGATGTGCGCAAACACACACAAAGACACAAAAAGACAAACACACACACACACACACAAATATGCACTCAAAAACATACTCACCCTCCCAACTGCTGTGACAGTTGGTAGACGGCCAAGGGTTCAGGGTAAAAAATTAATTAGGACAGTTTATGCGACACACAACTTTGACAAAAAGGTTATGATGGGTTGTGGCTCTGAGCTTCAAAACTGCCACCATGCGAAAGTCACACTAATAGGGTGGGCAGTGTGAACAGTCTCTCTTTGTTGGAATATGCACTGAGAGTACAAAACATTAGGAACACCTTCCTAATATGAGTTGCATCCCCTTTTGCACTCAGAACATACTCAATTTGTTGGGGCATGGACTCTACAAGGTGTCGAAAGCATTCCACAGGGATGCTGGCCCAAGTTGACTCCAATGCTTCCCACAGTTGTGGCTAGTTGGCTGGCTGTCCTTTGGGTGGTGACCATTCTTGATACGCACAGGAAACTGTTGAGCGTGAAAAACCCAGCAGCGTTGCAGTTCTTGACACACTCAAACCGTTGCTACACCATACGACGGTTAAAGGCACTTAAATATTTTGTCTTGCCCATTCACACTCAAGCATTTCGCTACACCTGCAATAACATCTGCTAAATATGTGTACGTGACCGATACATTTTTTATTTATTTGATCCATGTCTCAATTGTCTCAAGGCTTAAAAATCCTTCTTTAACCTGGGTCCGTCCTCGCCTTCATCTACACTGATTGAAGTGGATTTAACAAGTGACATCAATAAGGGATCATAGCTTTCACCTGGATTCACCTGGTCGGTCCTTATCATGGAAAGAGGATGTTTTGTACACTCAGTGAATAATATGACCATGGTTTGGATTTAGATCATTTGTTTGGATTTAGATAATTGTTTCCATTTGCAACACATTTTGTGTGATTGAGAAATGTAACCATTAAAATAGTGTGTATGAGATAACAATGATGAACACTGGAGCGTACACTCCATTACCAAATGTTTTGATTTGGCAGCACTGCCTTCATAATGGGTTGGCTCTTAGAGAATGTTATCTCCTCTTTCCTAATTCAATCCAAAGGTGACAGACCCATAGAAATAGAATTCAACTCCTTTAATGAACACTGCCATTTTTGTCCATTTTCCTATTTATCCTCGATTTCTCCTAGAAATGCCTCTTAGTGAATTCCCACTTGGTTTTGACATTGTGGATCACAGACTGGTGTGGGAGTTGAGGGCCCGGTTGCATAACACATCTTAAGGGTTTACCTTAAGGAATAATGTTCCCTTACCTAAGGGAATTGTTTAAGGGTGTTGCATAGAGCCCATCAGTTTTACAGTAGTTTTGGAGGCATGTACAGCAGAAAGAGACTCTGGTTACCATGGAGATGGCCTGATTCACTGACTGAAAGTCAAAAAGATCGAATTTATAGACCCACATTCAAGACAGGAGAAACAAATTGATTAAGAATATTTTTCTCAATTTGTTTCTATTACTTTTTAGCACGTAAATTTAACTTACAGAGTAGGTGTAGGCTCGGCCCTAATTGATGTGCTCTCTGTCACCTCCAACCACATGACAAATGGCCCAAGACCAGTGGCAGTCGTTGCGGTTTAAGATGACGATAAAACAATTGTATGAGCATGGCCTTATTTCTATTACAGCACATTGGATGACTGTCATTCATATTCCATTCACCCAGCTCAATGTAACATCGATAGGTTTAGGCTACTACATGATACTCGAATTTTCCCTATACCTATCATGAAGTTGCTACAACCTAGCCTATGAATGAAAGTTTACAAAGTAGGAGCAAGTTTGAGATAAAAAAATATTTAATCAAGGTGACAGACAGTGACACAGTCAATACCGCCTTGCACACTCTTGCCTGCATATAGCTGATCTAGGGTGTAATCCAGCATTTCCCAAACTCGGTCCTCAGGACCCCAAGGGGGTGCATGTTTTGGTTTATGATGATTAGTTAATTATTTGAATCAGCTTTGTAGTGCTAGGGCAAAACCCAACATTTGCACTCCTTGGGGTCCCGAGGACCGAGTTTGGGAACCCCGGTGTAATCATTAGTTCAACAATTGCAATCAAGAGTTTCTATTGGACAAATTCAGGTATCTTTATCCCCGTTTTGTTCCGTTTGCTTCCGTTTAAGGAATCGTCAGAATGAATACACCCCTGATCACACGCAAACAAAGTTCACTTTATTAGCAGCCACATACAAACAGCATGATCACTTTACTCGTTGTAATTCCTTCTCAGATCTACAGTACCAGTCAAAAGTTTGGACACCTACTCATTCAAGGGCTTTAATTTATTTTTACTATTTTCTACATTGTAGAATAATAGTGAAGACATCAAAACTATGATAAAACACATATGGTTTCATGTAGTAACCAAAATATATTTTATATTTGAGATTCTTCAAAGTAGCCACCCTTTGCCTTGATGACAGCTTTTCACTATTGCACTATTGTCTTTCTCTCCCTTTGAGTCAACTACTCACCACATTTAATGCACTGCAATGCTAGCTAGCTGTAGCGTATGCTTTCAGTACTAGATTCATTCTCTGATCCTTTGATTGGGTGGACAAAACGTCAGTTCATGCTGCAAGAGCTCTGATGGGTTGGAGGACGTCCTCCGAAAGTTGGCATACTTACTGTGTAAGTCTATGGAAGGGGGATGAGAACCATGAGCTCTCTAGGTTTTGTATTGAAGTCAATGTACCCAGTGTCACGCCCTGATCTGTTTCACCTGTCCTTGTGATTCTCTCCACCCCCTCCAGGTGTCGCTTATTTTCTCCAGTGTATTTATCCCCGTGTTTCCTGTCTCTCTGTGCCAGTTCATCTTGTATGTCTAGTCAAGTCAACTAGCGTGTTTTTCCCCGTACTCCTTTTCTATTCTCATTTGCTAGTCCTCCCCGTTTTGACCACTGCCTGACTCTACCTGATCATCCTGCCTGCCCTGACCTTGAATCTGCCTGCCCTTCGGTACCTATTGGACTCTGAACTGGTTTTGACCTTTTGCCTGTACACGACCATTCTCTTGCCTACCCCTTTTTAGATGAATAAACATTGTAAGACTCCAACCATCTGCCTCCTGTGTCTGCATCTGGGTCTCGCCTTGTGTCATGATAGTACGAACTGGCCATGACAGACTCAGCAGACTTGGACCAGCTCTGCCAAGCTGTCTCCCAGTAGGGAGCCACCTTTGGGAGACATCAGGAGTTGCTACAGGGCCTTTTGGAAGGGTTCAGTTCCTTGACGGAACGCCACGACCATGGGTTAAAGGCTATTATGGAGCAAATCAGGGAGTTAGCTCAGAGGCTACCTGCCACCTCTGAAAAAACCCAATCACCCAGTAATTTTTTCCCTATCTGTGGTGAGTTTGTACAGCCTATCCCGGCTCCCAGAGAACCCCGCTTACCTCTTCTGGAGCGATATTCGGGGAATCGTGGTACCTGGCGGGGTTTTCTTTCTTGGTGCTTGCTTATTTTTGAGCTACAGCCATCTTCGTTTCCTTCAGATTGATCGAAGATAGCGTATATTATTACCCTAATGTCGGGAAGGGCGTTCTCCTGGGCTACGGCAGTTTGGGACCAACAATCTGACATTTGTGGTCATCTGGAGGAATTTATGGCAGAGATGAGAAAGGTACTTGAGTCTCCGGTATCCGGGAGAAAGGCGGCCAGTAAACTGCTTGACTTACGTCAAAACACTAGTAGTGTGGCAGACTACGCGGTTGATTTTCGCACGTTGGCTGCCGAGAGTGCCTGGAATCCAGAGTCTCTTTTTGATACTTTTCTGCACAGATTATCTGAGGAGGTAAAGGATGAGCTAGCTGCTCGGGAATTCCCGGTGGACCTCGACTCCCTTATCGCTCTAACCATTAAAATCAATGGACGCCTAAGGGAACGCAGGAGTGAGAGGAGGTCTGGTCTCGGGCACACTCGTGCACCCGCTATGGCTCGTTTCCGAAGGCAGCTTCTCCGAGAGGATTCGAAGCCACTCGAGCACTCTCGTGAATCTACGACGAGTGAGTTGGATACTCCTGAGCCTATGGAGTTGGGAAAAGCTAGGTTATCAGTTGGGGAACGCTCACGGAGAATGAAAAGTAACTGTTGTCTGTACTGTGGAGGGGAAGGACATTTTATAGCTACTTGCCCTATTAGGAAACCCTTGTCTGTAGTGGGTACCAGCACTACGGTGAGTCAGACTGGGAGTTCCCTAATTCCCATCACCCGCACACCATTTTTTGTGCTTGTGCTGTGGGGAGACCAATCTAAGTCTCTCCGAGTGCTCATTGACTCTGGGGCGGATGAAAGTTTTATGGACGCCACGATAGCTCCAGAGCTTGGTATTCCCACTCAACCTCTCTCTGTTCCCATGGATGCTGGGGCACATGGCGGCCGCTCTGTAGGGGAAGTCACCCATAGTACTGTGCCCGTTCAATTACGGGTTTCTGGTAACCACAGTGAGACCATACAGTTCCTCCTCATTGCATCTCCCCATGTTCCGGTTGTTTTGGGATTTTCCTAGCTAAAAAAACACAATCCTGTGATTGGCTGGACCACACGCTCCATCCTGGGTTGGAGCCCATTTTGCCATTCCCACTGCCTTCGAGCAGCATAGCCTTCCCCAAGTCGTCTTCCTCAGGATGTTAGCAAGACTGTGGATGACCTCATGACCTCCTGGAAGTGTTCAGTAAGGCACGTGCTACTTCCCTTCCCCCGCACCGTCCTCATGATTGTGCCATTGATCTTCTCCCAGGCACTACATGACTTCGGGGTCGGTTGTATTCTCTGTCTGGACCAGAGACCAAAGCCATGGAGGAGTACATAAAGGAGTCTCGCCACTGGGGCCGTCCGTCCTTCTGCATCTCCTGCCGGCGCAGGGTTTGTCTTTGTGGAAAAGAGGGACAATACCTTGCGTCCATGCATTGACTACCGGGGACTTAACGACATTACTGTTAAAAAATCGTTACCCCCTACCTCTCCTCTCCTCGGCATTTGAACCACTCCAGGGGGCCACCATGTTTTCCAAGTTGGACCTTCGGAATGCCTACCACCTGGTTCGGATATGCGAGGGGGATGAGTGGAAGACAGCCTTCAACACAGCCAGTGGACATTATGAGTACCAGGACATGCCATTTGGACTCACCAATGCCCCTGCTGTTTTCCAGGCTTTGGTAAACAATGTGCTCTGGGACATGCTAAACCGTTTTGTGTTCGTTTACCTTTCTTGGGCAGACCGGGTTTTTTACCGATCTGCCCAAGAAAATGTACATAATGTCAAACAGGTCCTTCAGCGCCTCCTGGAAAACCAATTGTTCGTGAAAGCCGAGAAGAGTGAGGTCCACCGCTCTACTATTACCTTTCTGGGATATGTCATTGCTGAGGGCAATGTTCAGATGGATAGTGGAAAGGTGAAAGCAGTGGTGGATTGGCCTCAACCAACGTCCAGGGTGCAGTTGCAACGGTTTCTTGGTTCAGGATTACAGCACCCTGGCGGACCCCTCTCAGCACTCACCTCTCCCAAGGTACCGTTCAAATGGTCTCCAGTTGTCGACAAAGCCTTTGTGGACCTAAAGCATCGGTTCACAACAGCACCCATCCTCATCCATCCGGACCCCTCGCGTCAATATGTGGTGGAAGTTGATGCTTCGGATGATGGAGTGGGGGCCATCCTGTCCCAGCAATATGCCCAGGACCAAAATCTTCATCACTGTGCCTTCCTGTCCCATTGTCTCAATCCTGCAGAGAGGAACTACGATGTAGGCAACCGAGAACTCCTAGCGGTTAAGATGGCATTGGAAGAGTGGAGGCACTGGCTGGAAGGAGAAGAACAGCCATTCTTGGTCTGGACCGACCATAAAAACTTGGAATATCTCCATACAGCCAAGCGCCTCAACTCCAGGCAGGTCCGTTGGGCGCTCTTGTTTACCAGATTTAACTTCACCATCTCCTACTGCCCAAAGTCAAAAAATGTGAAGCCTGACGCACTCTCCAGCCTATACAGTTCCTCTGCCACACCCTCAACCTCCAAAACCATTCTCCCTACCTCATGCCTTGCTGCCACTGTGGATTGGGGTATTGAGAACCTGGTTCGCGAAGCGCAACGCTCCCAGCCTGGGCCTGAAGGGGGCCCAGCTAACTGGCTGTTTGTTCCTATCCCAGTCCGGTCCTGGATCCTGGAATGGGCTCATTCCTCCAGGCTGACCTGTCATCCAGGGTCCTGTCATACACTAGCCTTCCTCCGACAATGTTTCTGGTGGCCCACAATGATTCCTGATGTCTCTGCCTTCATTGCCGCATGCACAGCCTGGTCTCATATACCTCTGGACTTTGTCACTGGGCTCCCTCCATCTGATGGCAACACTGTCATTCTGACGGTAGTCGATCGCTACTCCAAGGCCGCCCATTTCATCCCTCTTTCATCCCAAACTACCTTCTGCCAAGGAGACGGCCCAGCTTATGGTGCAGCATGTCTTCCGGATCCATGGACTCCCGGTAGACATGGTCTCCGATCGGGGTCCTCAGTTCTCGTCTCAGTTCTGGAAGGCATTCTGCACCCTTATTGGGTTGTCGGCCAGCCTGTAAACCGGATTCCATCCCCAAACCAACGGTCAGTCAGAGCGAGCCAACCAAGACCTGGAAACCACCCTGAGATGCCTGGTCTCAACCAATCCCACTACCTGGAGCCGACAACTGGTCTGGGTGGAGTATGCCTGGAACACCCTTCCTTGTTCGGCCACGGGACTCTCTCCATTTGAGTGTTCTTTGGGGTATCAACCTCCACTTTTCCCGGAGCAAGAGGTCAGCGTACCCTCTGCCCAGATGTTTGTCCGCCACTGTCAACATACCTGGAGAAGAGCTAGGGCGGTACTTCTCAAGACCAATTCTAGGTATCGTCGACAAGCGGACCGTTAGCAGACTCCAGCTCCCCGCTACGACATTGGGCAGAGGGTATGGCTTTCCACTCGGGACCTGCGCCTGTGGGTAGAGTCCCGCAAACTGTCTCCCCATTTCATTGGTCTTTTTCCCATCTCTAGGGTCCTTAGTTCCACTGCTGTCCGTCTTGTGTTACCCTGTACCCTCCGTATCCACCCTACTTTCCATGTGTCCAGAATTAAGCATGTGTCTCACTGTCCTTTGTCTTCTGTTTCCAGGCCCCCCCCCCCCCCCCCCGGGTAATCGATGGCCAGCCAGCGTAAACGGTGAGACGCCTCCTGAGGGTTTGACCACGGGGCAGGGGTTTCCAGTACCTGGTTGACTGGGAGGGTTATGGCCCGGAGGAGAGGTGCTGGGTTCCTGCTAAAGACATCTTGGACCTGGCCCTCATCGCCGATTTCCCCCGCCGACAACCCGGTCAGCCAGGTATGCGCCCAGGTAGGACGCCAGGTGGCGTCCCGGGGGTGGGGGGTGGGGGGTGGGGTGGTGTACTGTCACGCCCTGATCTGTTTCACCTGTCCATGTGATTGTCTCCACCTCTTTCAGGTGTCGCTTATTTTCTATAGTGTATTTATCCCTCTGTTTCCTGTCTCTCTGTGCTAGTTCATCTTGTGTGTTTAGTCAAGTCAACCAGCGTGTTTTTTCCCATACTCCTTTTCTATTCTCTTTTGCTAGTCCTCCCGGTTTTGACCACTGCCTGACTCTGGACTACTTTCCCGCCTGCCTGATCATCCTGCCTGCCCTGACCTTGAATCTGCCTGCCCTTCGGTACCTATTGGACTCTGAACTGGTTTTGACCTTTTGCCTGTACACGACCATTCTCTTGCCTACCCCTACAGAGTGCTGTTGAGGCTACCTTAGACCTTCATTGCAATGAGCTACTGAATATTAGGGACACGTTACCAATCCCGAAATTCTGTCATCCTCCAACAATATACTACTGAAGACTACCCCAACTACGAGTCAGATTTCAAACCAAGGCAATGGGACTGTGCGACGGAGACACAGGTGGAGGCGAGCCGGGACTCTAGTGCATTTCAGAAGGCGTTTCAGAAGTCGAGGACTCTGTACCCCTCTGTCCAGACTTTTCCTCTCCTTTTCATCTCCAATGTGCATTCACTTGCCAACAAAACTGATGAGCTACAACTTCTGATAAGGACAAAAAATAACTTCTCTCTCACCTCTGCTTTCTGTTTTACAGAGTCGTGGTTAAATGCCTCTATTCCCAACAACACTGTGGATCTAGCCGGCTTCCAGCTGTACCGGGGTGATGGGGTCCCGGAGCAGTGCAATAAATCCAAAGGAGGTAGTGTGTGTTTCTACGTCAACCAAGGCTTGTGCAATTATGCAACTATTCTTTCTAAATCATGCTCTCCACTGCAAAACGTTTTATTCACCACGTGAATTTGTCTCAGTCATTCTGTCCGGAGTCTACATCGCGCCGACCGCTTTTGCACACACAGCGCAAAAGCACCAAGCCTGTCAAACATATGGTGTGGAAATGAACCGACAAGGCCTTTGGAGTTAAAGGACTGCCTAGACACCACGGATTGGAACATATTCAAGGACAACAGTGCCAACATACCCGACTATACAGACAGGATCACATCCTACATCAGTGTATGTGAGGAAAACTGCAAACCATCAAATACATTTCTATGATACAGCAACAGCAAGTCATGGTTCACTGGTGAGTTTAGGGCCCTCTGCTCTTCCAAGGAGGAAGACCACAGGAGCAAGACCAGAGTCCTCTATAGAGAGGCCAAGAAAAAACTACACTCAGGAATTAAGTCAGCCAAACAGCAGTACAAAGACAGGCTAGAGCAGCAGTTCTCCAAAAACGAATGCTCGTCTGTTTGGAAAGGACTGAAACAAATCACCAACTACAAACCTAAAGCTCCCTGACAGCAGACAGTCCCTCACTGCTGAATAAACTAAGCCAGTTCTACTGCAGATTTGAGTCACAAAGGCCAAACAAAACAACAGGACAATACCCCCCTCCACCTACCCCTCCTTGCCACTTCCCCCTCTCAACCATCTACCCCACCCCCCACCCCCCACGCCTCCCTTCCCCATTCCTCTCCAGGCTCCTCTCTCCTCTACCTTTCTACCATCCCAGGAACCCTCCACATGTCCTGCGTGCAGTACCATCATCAGCAGTACCCAGAACTGCTACAAGACAAACTCTCCCAGCTGAATGTACCCAGCTCTATCTGTCAGTGGATCACTGACTTCCTAACCAACAGGACGCAACACATGAAGCTGACTCTTTATCCCTCGGCACTGAAGCGCCACAAAGATGCTTGTTCTTCCCTCTACTCTACTCACTGTACACCAATGACTGCACCTCCAACAACACATCTGTTAAACTACTCAAGTTTTCAGATGACACTACTCTGGTCTGTCTCATCACCGACTGCGATAAGTCCATGTACCGTGGAGAGGTTGACCGGCTAGTGGCAAGATGCAGCCGCAATAACCTGGAACCGTGGAAATGGTGGTTGACTTCAGAAAACGCCCCCTCTCATCTCTGCCCCTCGAGTTTGATGGCTGAGCAGTTAGCATGGCTGAATCATTCAAATTCCTGGGGACCATCATCTCACACAAGCTCAAGTGGGAGGACAACATCACAGCGGTCACCAAGAAGGCACACCAGCGGATGTACTACTTGCTGCTGCTGATAAAACTCAATATCTCCCAGTCAATCCTGATCCGGTTTTACGAATCAATCATTGAGTCCATCCTCACCTCTTCCGTCTCAGGATGGTAAGTTGGTGGTTGAAGATATCCCTCTAGTGGTGTGGGGGCTGTGCTTTGGCAAAGTGGGTGGGGATATATCCTGCCTGTTTGGCCCTGTCCGGGGGTTTCATCGGAATGGGCCACAGTGTCTCCTGACCCCTCCTGTCTCAGCCTCCAGTATTTATGCTGCAGTAGTTTATGTGTCAGGGGATAGGGTCAGTCTGTTATATCTGGAGTACTTCTCCTGTCTTATCCGGTGTCCTGTGTGAATTTAAGTATGCTCTCTCTAATTCTCTCTTTCTCTCTTTCTTTCTCTCTCTCGGAGAACCTGAGCCCTAGGACCATGCGTCAGGACTACCGGGCATGATGACTCCTTGCTGTCCCCAGTCCACCTGGCCTTGCTGCTGTTCCAGTTTCAACTGTTCTGCCTGCGGCTATGGAACCCTGACCTGTCCACCGGACGTGCTACCTGTCCCAGACCTGCTGTTTTCAACTCTCTAGAGACTGCAGGAGCGATACTCTTAATGATCGGCTATGAAAAGCCAACTGACATTTACTCCTGAGGTGCTGACCTGTTGCACCCTCGACAACCACTGTGATTATTATTATTTGACCATGCTGGTCATTTATGAACATTTGAACATCTTGGCCATGTTCTGTTATAATCTCCACCCGGCACAGCCAGAAGAGGACTGGCCACCCGTCATAGCCTGGTTCCTCTCTAGGTTTCTTCCTAGGTTTATGCCTTTCTAGGGAGTTTTTCCTAGCCACCGTGCTTCTACACCTGCATTGCTTGCTGTTTGGGGTTTTAGGCTGGGTTTCTGTACAGCACTTTGAGATATCAGCTGATGTAAGAAGGGCTATATAAATACATTTGATTTGATTTGATTCCATCACCATCTGGTTTGGGTCTGCGTCTGCCCGCTGCAAGGGCAAACTGCAACGCATTGTCCGGTCTGCAGAGAGGGTCATCGGCTGCCACCTGCCCTCCATTGAGGTCCTGCACAAAACCAGTGCAAGGATGTGTGCAGGAAAGATCAACACCTCCTCCAAGAATTCACCTCTGGCAGGTGGTTCAGGTCACTCATGACCAAAACCTCACAGCTCAGTTATTTTTTACCATTGAGTCGCTGAGTCATCATAATGCTTTAGAAAATGTACATTATACAAGGTGCATTGGTAGACACAATGTAAGTAAACTAATTTATGTCCCTCTAACTGCCCTGAATGCCTCTGCTGATCCTACAGCTATTGTATGCAGTAGTCATGTGCCTATGAACCAGATTTATGTTGTTAGCACTGAGGCGGTGTGACCTAGTAGGAAGTCCAATGTGTGCAGCTCACCCTGCACCAACATACATAACATGAGAATATATATTTCTGCTAAGCTTCCCAGCAAAGCAATGAAAACAAGCAAGCATCCCAGAAAAGTGCTCAAAATACCCCACGTTAACATGTAGCTGAAGAAACAAGGTTTATGAAATTAATAACTTCCTAGTAACAGATGACATTCATACTGTGACTTTCTCTTAAACTCACTTAGACAATACTTTTGATGATACAGTGGTAGCAATACAAGGCTATAACATTTACAGAAAATACAGAAATGCCAATGGTGGAGGTGTTTATATTCAGAACCACATTCCTTTAAAGATTAGAGAGGATCTCATGTTAAATACTGTTGAAGTAATATGGCTACAGGTTCATCTGCCTCACCTAAAGCCCATCCTTGTGGGAAGCTGCTATAGACCACCAAGTGCTAACAGTCAGTATTTGGATAACAAATAATGGCGCCAGAGGAGATGGCCGACATTTTACGGGCTCCTAACCAATTGTGCTATTGTGTGTGTTTTTTCGCATTATTTGTAACTTGTTTTTTACATAACGATTCTGCCACCGTCTCTTATGACCGAAAAGAGCTTCTGGTTATCAGAACAGCTATTACTCACCTCGTACTGGACAAAGATTTGTTTTTTAAATAGTTGGACGCAAAGGATTTACTTCAGACACCGACAAGGCCCAAATCCCCGCCATTCGCAAAAAGAAGTGAGGGAGATATAGGGGAGGTAGATCGGAGTGCCAATCAAGACTATCCCACCAACGGGACATTAAAAACTGCAATATCTTATGCTTCACTGAGTTGTGGTTGAACGACAACATAGATAACATACAGCTGGCAGGGCTTGCAAACTATTACGGACTACAAAGGGAAGCACAGCCGCAAGCTGCCCAGTGACCTGAGCCTACCAGACAAGCTAAATTACTTCCATGCGTGCATCGAGGCAAGAAACACTGAAGCATGTATGAGAGCACCAGCTGTTCCGGACAACTGTGTGGTCACGCTCTCCATAGCTGATGTGAGTAAGACCTTTAAACAAGTCAAAAATCACAAGGCCGCAGGATCAGACGGATTATCAGGACGTGTACTCCGAGCATGCGCTGACCAACTGGCAAGCGTCTTCACTGACATTTTTAACCTCTCCCTGACCGAGTCTGTAATATCAACATGTTTCAAGCAGACCACCATAGTCCTTGTGCCCAAGAACACCAAGGTAACCTGCCTAAATGACTACCAACCCGTAGCACTCACGTCTGCAGCCATGAAGTGCTTTGAAAGGCTGGTCATGGCTCACAACAACAATTTTCCAAGAAACCATAGACCCACTCCAATTTGCATACCGCCCCAACAGATCCACAGATGACGCAATCTCTATTTTACTGCACACTGCCCATTCCCCCCTGGACAAATGGAACACCTACGTGAGAATGCTATTCATTCACTACAGTTCAGCGTTCAACACCATAGTGCCATCAAAGCTCATCACTAAGCTAAGGACCCTGGGACTAATCTCCTCCCTCTGCAACTGGACCCTGGACTTCCTGACGGGCTGCCCCCAGGTGCTAAGGGTAGGTAACAACACATCTGCCATGCTGATCCTCAACACAGGGGCCCCTAAGGGGTGCATGCTCAGTCCCCTCCTGTACTCCCTGTTCACCCATGACTGCATGGCCAAGCCCAACTCCAACACCATCATTAAGTTTGCAGACGACACAACAGTGGTAGACCTGATCACCTCAACGTGATCAAGACAAAGGAGATGATCGTGGACTACAGGAAAAGGAGGGCTGAGCATGCCCCCATTCTCATCGACGGGGCTGTAGTGGAGCAGGTTCCCATTCTCATCCATGGGGCTGTAGTGGATCAGGTTGAGAGCGTCAAGTTCCTTGGTGTCCACATCACATCATGTTCTAAAGCTATATCCGTACCCATTTAATGCAGTGATCACAATATAGTGGCTATATCCAGAAAAGCCAAAGTTCCAACAGCTGGGCCTAAAATAGTGTATAAGAGATCATACAAAAGATTTTGCTGTGACTCTTATGTGGATGATGTTAAAAATACCTCTCTAGGGTATGTGGGACAGTAGCGTCTCACCTCGTCAACAGCCAGTGAAACTGCAGGGCGCCAAATTCAAAACAACAGAAATCCCACAATTAAAATTCCTCAAACATACTGTCATGTTTTGTCTTTCATCATGTCTTGTCCCTGTGCTTCCCTCTGCTGGTCTTATTAGGTTCTTTCCCTCTTTCTCTCTCTCTCTCTCTTCCTCCCTCTCTCCCTCTCCCGCTCTCTCTCTCTATCGTTCCGTTCCTGCTCCCAGCTGTTTCTCATTCTCCTAACGACCTCATTTACTCTTTCACACCTGTCCCCTATTTTGCCCTCTGATTAGAGTCCCTATTTCTCCCTCTGTTTTCCGCTTCTGTCCTTGTCGGATTCTTGTTTGATGTTTGCTGCTCCTGTGTCCTTGTTCCGCCCTGTCGTGTTTTTGCCTTCTTCAGATGCTGCGTGTGAGCAGGTGTCTATGTCAGCTACGGCTTGTGCCTTCCTGAAGCGACCTGCAGTCTGTGGTCGCGTCTCCTGTCGTTCCTCTCTACTGACGAGAGGTTTTCAGTTTCCTGTTTTGGATTTACCTTTGATATATCCAGGAGAATCATTGTTTGTTTGATACTGGAATAAAGACTCTGTTTCTATTACGTCGCTTTTGGGTCCTCATTCACCTGCATAACAGAAGAATCCGACCAAGAATGGACCCAGCGACTACGGATTCTCGCAACACTGCCGTCGAGATCCAGGGAGCAATGCTCGGCAGACACGAGCAGGAATTGTCTGCTGCTCGTCATGCCGTTGAGACCCTGTCCACTCAGGTCTCCGATCTCTCAGGACAGTTTCAGAGTCTTCGTCTCGTGCCACCAGCTACTTCCTGGTCTTCCGAGTCTCCGGAACCTAGGGTTAATAACCCACCATGTTACTCTGGGCAGCCCACTGAGTGTCGCTCCTTTCTCACCCAGTGTGATATTGTGTTCTCTCTCCAGCCCAACACATACTCAAGAGAGAGAGCTCGGATCGCTTACGTCATATCACTCCTTACTGGTCGGGCTCGGGAGTGGGGCACAGCTATCTGGGAGGCAAGGGCTGAGTGTTCTAACGTTTATCAGAACTTTAAAGAGGAGATGATACGGGTTTTTGATCGTTCAGTTTTTGGGAAAGAGGCTTCCAGGGCCCTGGCTTCCCTATGTCAAGGTGATCGATCCATAACGGATTACTCTATAGAGTTTCGCACTCTTGCTGCATCCAGTGACTGGAACGAGCCGGCGTTGCTCGCTCGTTTTCTGGAGGGACTCCACGCTGAGGTTAAGGATGAGATTCTCTCCCGGGAGGTTCCCTCCAGCGTGGACTCTTTGATTGCACTCGCCATCCGCATAGAACGACGGGTAGATCTTCGTCACCGAGCTCGTGGAAGAGAGCTCGCGTTAACGGTGTTTCCCCTCTCCGCATCTCAACCATCTCCTTCCACCGGCTCAGAGACTGAGCCCATGCAGCTGGGAGGTATTCGCATCTCGACTAAGGAGAGGGAACGGAGAATCACCAACCGCCTTTGCCTCTATTGCGGTTCTGCTGGACATTTTGTCATGTCATGTCCAGTAAAAGCCAGAGCTCATCAGTAAGCGGAGGGCTACTGGTGAGCGCTACTACTCAGGTCTCTCCATCAAGATCCTGTACTACCTTGTCGGTCCATCTACGCTGGACCGGTTCGGCTGCTTCCTGCAGTGCCTTGATAGACTCTGGGGCTGAGGGTTGTTTTATGGACGAAGCATGGGCTCGGAAACATGACATTCCTCTCAGACAGTTAGGGAAGCCCACGCCCATGTTCGCCTTAGATGGTAGTCTTCTCCCCAGTATCAGATGTGAGACACTACCTTTAACCCTCACAGTATCTGGTAACCACAGTGAGACCATTTCCTTTTTGATTTTTCGTTCACCTTTTACACCTGTTGTTTTGGGTCATCCCTGGCTAGTATGTCATAATCCTTCTATTAATTGGTCTAGTAATTCTATCCTATCCTGGAACGTTTCTTGTCATGTGAAGTGTTTAATGTCTGCTATCCCTCCTGTGTCTTCTGTCCCCTCTACTCAGGAGGAACCTGGTGATTTGACAGGAGTGCCGGAGGAATATCATGATCTGCGCACGGTCTTCAGTCGGTCCAGAGCCAGCTCCCTTCCTCCTCACCGGTCGTATGATTGTTGTATTGATCTCCTTCCGGGGACCACTCCCCCTCGGGGTAGACTATACTCTCTGTCGGCTCCCGAACGTAAGGCTCTCGAGGATTATCTGTCTGTTTCTCTCGACGCCGGTACCGTGGTGCCTTCTTCCTCTCCCGCCGGAGCGGGATTTTTCTTTGTTAAGAAGAAGGACGGTACTCTGCGCCCCTGCGTGGATTATCGAGGGCTGAATGACATAACGGTTAAGAATCGTTATCCGCTTCCCCTTATGTCGTCAGCCTTCGAGATTTTGCAGGGAGCCAGGTTCTTTACTAAGTTGGACCTTCGTAACGCTTACCATCTCGTACGCATCAGAGAGGGGGACGAGTGGAAAACGGCGTTTAACACTCCGTTAGGGCATTTTGAATACCGGGTTCTGCCGTTCGGTCTCGCTAATGCTCCAGCTGTCTTTCAGGCATTAGTTAATGATGTACTGAGAGACATGCTGAACATTTTTGTTTTCGTTTACCTTGACGATATCCTGATTTTTTCACCGTCACTCGAGATTCATGTTCAGCACGTTCGACGTGTACTCCAGCGCCTTTTAGAGAATTGTCTCTACGTGAAGGCTGAGAAGTGCGCCTTTCATGTCTCCTCTGTCACATTTCTCGGTTCTGTTATTTCCGCTGAAGGCATTCAGATGGATCCCGCTAAGGTCCAGGCTGTCAGCGATTGGCCCGTTCCTAAGTCACGTGTCGAGTTGCAGCGCTTTCTCGGTTTCGCTAATTTCTATCGGCGTTTCATTCGTAATTTCGGTCAAGTGGCTGCCCCTCTCACAGCTCTGACTTCTGTCAAGACTTGCTTTAAGTGGTCCGGTTCCGCCCAGGGAGCTTTTGATCTCCTCAAGAAGCGTTTTACATCCGCCCCTATCCTTGTTACTCCTGACGTCACTAAACAATTCATTGTCGAGGTTGACGCTTCAGAGGTGGGCGTGGGAGCCATTCTGTCTCAGCGCTTCCAGTCTGACGATAAGGTCCATCCTTGCGCTTACTTTTCTCATCGCCTGTCGCCATCGGAACGCAACTATGATGTGGGTAACCGCGAACTGCTCGCCATCCGCTTAGCCATAGGCGAATGGCGACAGTGGTTGGAGGGGGCGACCGTCCCTTTTGTCGTTTGGACTGACCATAAGAACCTTGAGTACATCCGTTCTGCCAAACGACTTAATGCACGTCAAGCTCGTTGGGCGTTGTTTTTCGCTCGTTTCGAGTTCGTGATTTCCTATCGTCCGGGAAATAAGAACACCAAGCCTGATGCCTTATCCCGTCTCTTTAGTTCTTCTGTGGCTTCTACCGACCCCGAGGGGATTCTCCCTGAGGGGCGTGTTGTCGGGTTGACTGTCTGGGGAATTGAGAGACAGGTAAAGCAAGCACTCACTCACACTGCGTCGCCGCGCGCTTGTCCTAGTAACCTTCTGTTCGTTCCTGTCTCTACTCGTCTGGCTGTTCTTCAGTGGGCTCACTCTGCCAAGTTAGCTGGCCACCCCGGCGTTCGGGGTACGCTTGCTTCTATTCGCCAGCGGTTTTGGTGGCCTACTCAGGAGCGGGACACGCGCCGTTTCGTGGCTGCTTGCTCGGACTGCGCGCAGACTAAGTCAGGTAACTCTCCTCCTGCCGGTCGTCTCAGACCGCTTCCCATTCCTTCTCGACCATGGTCTCACATCGCCTTAGACTTTATTACCGGTCTGCCTTCGTCTGCGGGGAAGACTGTGATTCTTACGGTTATCGATAGGTTCTCTAAGGCGGCACATTTCATTCCCCTCGCTAAGCTTCCTTCCGCTAAGGAGACGGCACAAATCATCATTGAGAATGTGTTCAGAATTCATGGCCTCCCGTTAGACGCCGTTTCAGACAGAGGTCCGCAATTCACGTCACAGTTTTGGAGGGAGTTCTGTCGTTTGATTGGTGCTTCCGTCAGTCTCTCTTCCGGGTTTCATCCCCAGTCTAACGGTCAAGCAGAAAGGGCCAATCAGTCGATTGGTCGCATATTACGCAGCCTTTCGTTTCGAAACCCTGCGTCTTGGGCAGAACAGCTCCCCTGGGCTGAGTACGCTCACAACTCGCTTCCTTCGTCTGCTACCGGGCTATCTCCGTTTCAGAGTAGTCTTGGGTACCAGCCTCCTCTGTTCTCGTCCCAGCTCGCCGAGTCCAGCGTTCCCTCCGCTCAGGCTTTTGTCCAACGTTGTGAGCGCACCTGGAGGAGGGTCAGGTCTGCACTTTGCCGTTACAGGGCGCAGACTGTGAGAGCCGCCAATAAACGTAGGATTAAGAGTCCTAGGTATTGTCGCGGTCAGAGAGTGTGGCTTTCCACTCGTAACCTTCCCCTTACGACAGCTTCTCGCAAGTTGACTCCGCGGTTCATTGGTCCGTTCCGTGTCTCTCAGGTCGTCAATCCTGTCGCTGTGCGACTGCTTCTTCCGCGACATCTTCGTCGCGTCCACCCTGTCTTCCATGTCTCTTGTGTCAAGCCTTTTCTTCGCGCCCCCATTCGTCTTCCCTCCCCCCCCCCCGTCCTTGTCGAGGGCGCTCCTATTTACAAGGTACGGAAGATCATGGACATGCGTTCTCGGGGACGTGGTCACCAGTACTTAGTGGATTGGGAGGGTTACGGTCCTGAGGAGAGGAGTTGGGTTCCATCTCGGGACGTGCTGGACCGTTCGTTGATTGATGATTTCCTTCGTTGCCGCCAGGGTTCCTCCTCGAGTGCGCCAGGAGGCGCTCGGTGAGTGGGGGGGTACTGTCATGTTTTGTCTTTCATCATGTCTTGTCCCTGTGCTTCCCTCTGCTGGTCTTATTAGGTTCTTTCCCTCTTTCTCTCTCTCTCTCTCCCTCTCCCGCTCTCTCTCTCTATCGTTCCGTTCCTGCTCCCAGCTGTTTCTCATTCTCCTAACGACCTCATTTACTCTTTCACACCTGTCCCCTATTTTGCCCTCTGATTAGAGTCCCTATTTCTCCCTCTGTTTTCCGCTTCTGTCCTTGTCGGATTCTTGTTTGATGTTTGCTGCTCCTGTGTCCTTGTTCCGCCCTGTCGTGTTTTTGCCTTCTTCAGATGCTGCGTGTGAGCAGGTGTCTATGTCAGCTACGGCTTGTGCCTTCCTGAAGCGACCTGCAGTCTGTGGTCGCGTCTCCTGTCGTTCCTCTCTACTGACGAGAGGTTTTCAGTTTCCTGTTTTGGATTTACCTTTGATATATCCAGGAGAATCATTGTTTGTTTGATACTGGAATAAAGACTCTGTTTCTATTACGTCGCTTTTGGGTCCTCATTCACCTGCATAACACATACAAGTATTTTACACCATTTTAAAGATACACTTGTTGTAAATCCAGCCACAGTGTCCGATTTCAAAAAGGCTTTACGACGAAAGCACACCAAACGATTATGTTAGGTCAGAGCCAAGTCACAGAAAAACACAGCCATTTTTCCAGCCAAAGAGAGGAGTCACAAAAAGCAGAAATAGAGATAAAATGAATCACTAACCTTTGATAATCTTCATCAGATGACACTCATAGGACTTCATGTTACACAATACATGTATGTTTTGTTCGGTAAAGTTCATATTTATATCCAAAAATCTGAGTTTACATTGGCGCGTTATGTTCAGTAGTTCCAAAACATCCGGTGATTTTGCAGAGAGCCACATCAATTTACAGAAATACTCATAATAAACATTGCTAAAAGATACAACTGTTATGCATGGAATTTTAGATCCACTTCTCCTTAAACTTCTTATGGCTGCAATCCCGGTGACGGGATGATATGACAACAGCCAGTGAAAGTGCAGGGCGCCAAATTCAAAACAACAGAAATCTCATAATTAAAATTCCTCAGACACACGTGTTTCTTATACCATTTTAAAGGTAATCTTGTTGTTAATCCCACCAAAGTGTCCGATTTCAATTATGCTTTTCAGCGAAAGCACTACAAACGATTATGTTAGGTCACACCAAACCCCAATAAGCACAGCCATTTTTCCAGCGAAAGATAGCAGTCACAAAAAGCAGAAATATAGCTATAATTAATCACTAACCTTTGATCTTCATCAGATGACACTCATAGGACTTCGTGTTACACAATACATGCATGTTTTGTTTGATAAAGTTCATATTTATATAAAAAAATATGAGTTTACATTGGCGCGTTACATTCACTAGTTCCAAAAACATCAAGTGATTTTGCATAGCCACATCGTTTCAACAGAAATACTCATCATACATGTCGATGATAATACAAGTTATACACATGGAATTATAGATATACCTCTCCTTAATGCAACCGCTGTGTCAGATTTCAAAAAAACTTTACGGAAAAAGCAAACCATGCAATAATCTGAGACGGCGCTCAGAACAATAGCCAAATTAGCCGCCATGTTAGAGTCAACAGAAACCAGAAATTACATGATAAATATTCCCTTACCTTTGATGATATTTATCAGAATGCACTCCCAGGAATCCTAGTTCCACAATAAATCGTTGATTTGTTCGATAATGTCCATTACTTATGTCCAAGTAGCTACTTTTGCTTGCATGTGTAGTACACGTGTCCAAACGCTCGCGCAGATGCAGGCAAACGTCGGACGAAAACTTCAAAAAGTTATATTACAAGTCGAATAAACTGGTCAAACTAAGTAGATAATCAATCTTCAGGATGTTGTTATCATATATATCCAATAACGTTCCAACCGGAGCATTCCTTCATGTCTGTAGAAGAAATGGAACGCAAGGCGATATCATGAGGAAAGCGCATGACCAGGAACTGGCAATCTGCCAGACCACTGACTCATTCCCCTCTCATCCGGCCCCACAACACAGTATACACTTCATTCAACGTTCTACCGACTGTTGACATCTAGTGGAAGGCGTAGGAAGTGCAAACAGATCCATATATTACAGGGAATTGAATAGACGATGAGTTTAACATCGACCAGCCTCAGAATTTCCACTTCCTGTTTGGATTTTTTCTCAGGTTTTTGCCTGCCATATGAGTTCTGTTATACTCACAGACATAATTCAAACAGTTTTAGAAACTTCAGAGTGTTTTCTATCCAATACTAATAATAATATGCATATTTGAGTAACTGGGACTGAGGAGCAGGCCGTTTACTCTGGCACCTTTCATCCAAGCTACTCAATACTGCCCCTGCAGCCATAAGAAGCTAATGCAACCGCTGTGTCAGATTTAAAAAAAACTTTACGGAAAAAGCACACCATGCAATAATCTGAGTACAGCGCTCAGAGACCAACACAACCCAAACAGATATCCGCCATGTTGTGTAGTCAACAGATGTCAAAATAGCATTATAAATATTCACTTACCTTTGATGATCTTCATCAGAATGCACTCCTAGGAATCCCAGTTCCACAATAAATGTTTGTTTTGTTCGATGAAGTCCATCATTTATGTCCAAATACCTCCTTTTTGTTCGCGCGTTTAGCCCATTAATCAAAATTCATGACGCCCGATCACTAGGTGCAGACGAAAAGTCAAAAAGTTCCGTTACAGTCCGTAGAAACATGTCAAACGATGTATAGAATCAATCTTTAGGATGTTTTTAACATAAATCTTCAATAATGTTCCAACCGGAGAATTCCTTTGTCTTCAGAAATGCAATGGAACGCAAGCTAACTCTCTCACGTGAACGCGCCTGGTCAGCTCGTGGCTCTCTGGCAGACCTCTGATTCATTCCCCTCTCATTCGCCCCCACTTCACAGTAGAAGCATCAAACAAGGTTCTAAAGACTGTTGACATCTAGTGGAAACCTTAGGAAGTGCAATATGACCCCATTTCCACTGTTTCTTGGATAAGCAAAGAGTTGAAAAACTACAAACCTCAGATTTCCCACTTCCTGGTTGGATTTTTTCTCAGGTTTTTGCCTGCAATATGAGTTCTGTTTTACTCATAGACATCATTCAAACAGTTTTAGAAACTTCAGAGTGTTTTCTATCCAAATCTACTAATAATATGCATATCCTAGCATCTGGGCCTGAGTAGCAGGCAGTTTACTCTGGGCACGCTTTTCATCCGGACGTGAAAATACTGCCCCTTACCCAAGAGAGGTTAAAAATATTTGTTGGTCTGATGTGATTAATGAGGAGCATCCAGATGCTGCACTTAATGAATTTATGAAATTGCTTCTTCCAATTATTGATAAAAATGCACCTGTTAAGAAACTGACTGTTAGAACTGTTAAGGCTCCATGGATTGATGAGAAATTGATAAACTGTATGGTTGAAAAAGATGGGGGAAAAGGAGTGGGTAATAAGTCTGACTGCACATCTGACTGGCTGTGATGTGACTAAACTCAACAACTAAAATGATGTGACTAAACTCAACAAAAAGAAGAAGAAACTTTATTATGAAGCCAAGATCAATGATATAAAGAATGATGGAAAAAACTTTGGAGTACTTTAAATTAAATTATTGGCAGAAAGACAAATTCAACTCCATCTTTCATCGAATCAGATGGCTTATTCATCACAAAACCATTTGATGTTGCCAATTATTTTAATGATTATTTCATTGGCAAAGTGGGCAAACTTAGGCAGGAAATGCCAACAACGAACAGTGAGCAATTGTATTCATGAATAAAAAAACAAATAATGAAAGAAAAGCATTGCAAGTTTGAATTTTGTATTGTTAGTGTGGGAGAGGTGGAAAAATTGTAGTTATCTATCAATAATGACAAACCTCCTGGCATTGACAACTTAGATGGAAAGCTACTGAGGATGGTAGCTGACTCTATAGCCACTCCTATCTGTCATATCTTTAATATGAGCCTAGAGGAAAGACTTTGTCCTCAGGCCTGGAGGGAATCCAAAGTAATTCCGCTACCCAAGAGTGGTAAAGCGGCCTTTACTGGTTCTAACAGCAGACCAATAAGCTCGCTGCCAGCTCTTAGCAAACTGTTGGAAAAAATTGTGTTTGACCAAATACAATGCTATTTCTCTGTAAACAAATTAACAACAGACTTTCAGCATGCTTATAGAGAAGGGCACTCAACATGTACTGCACTGACACAAATTACTGATGATTGGTTGAAAGAAATCGATAATAAGAATTTCGGGAGCTGTACTGTTAGATTTCAGTTCAGCCTTCGATATTATTGACAATAACCTGTTGTTGAAAAAACGTATGTGCTATGGCTTTTCAACCTCTGCCATAATGTGGATTCAGAGCTATCTATCTAATATAACTCAAAAGGTTTTCTTTAATGGAAGCTTCTCTAATGTCAAACATGTAAAGTGTGGTGTACCGCAGGTCAGCTCTCTAGGCCCTCTACTCTTTTCCATTTTTACCAATGACCTGCCACTGGCATTAAACAAAGCATGTGTGTCCATGTATGCTGATGATTCAACCATATACGCATCAATAACCACAGATAATGAAGTCACTGAAACCCTTAACTAAAAGTTGCAGTCTGTTTTGGAATGGGTGGCCAGTAATAAACTGGTCCTGAACATCTCTAAAACTAAGAGAATTGTATTTGGTACAAATCATTCCTTAAGTGCTAGATCTCAGCTGAATCTGGTAATGAATGGTGTGGCTGTTGAACAAGTTGAGGAGACTAAATTACTTGGCATTACCTTAGATTGTAAACTATCATGGTCAAAACATATAGATTCAATGGTTGTAAAGATGGGGAGAGGTCTAGCCATAATAAATAGATGCTCTGCTTTTTTGACACCACACTCCAAAAAGCAAGTTCTGCAGGCTCTAGATTTGTCTAATCTTGATTATTGTCCAGTCATGTGGTCCAGTGCTGCAAGGAAAGACCTAGTTAAGCTGCAGCTGACCCAGAACGGAGCGGCACGTTTTGCTCTTAATTGTAATCAGAGGGCTGATATAAATACTATGCATGCCAGTCTCTCTTGGCTAAGAGTTGAGGAGAGACTGACTGCATCACTTCTTCTTTTTATAAGAAACATTGTGTTGAAAATCCCAAATTGTTTGCATAGTCAACTTACACACAGCTCTGACACACACACGTATCCCACCAGACATGCCACCAGGGGTCTTTTCACAGTTCCCAAATCCAGAACAAATTCAAGAAAGCATACAGGATTATATAGAGCCCTTATTGTATGGAACTTCCTTCCATCTCATGTTGCTCAAATAAACAGCAAATCTGGGTTAAAAAAAACAGATAAAGCAACATCTCACAGCACAACGCCTCTCCCCTATTTGACCTAGATAGTTTGATATGTACTGTATGCTACATGTGACTTACATTTTTTTAATGTAGTTCTGTCCTTGAGCTGTTCTTGTCTATTGATATTCTGTATTATGTCATTCTGTATTATGTTTCATGTTTTGTGTGGACCCCAGGAAGAGTAGCTGCTGCTTTTGCAACAGATAATGGGGATCCTAATAAAATACCAAATACCTTTCGGAAAGTATTCAGACCGCTTTACTTTTCCCCACATTTTGTTACGTTACAGACTTATTCTAAAATGTCTGAAATCTTTTTTTCCCTCATCAATCTACACACAATACCCATTAATGACAAAGCAAAAACAGGTTTTTAGACATTTTTACTAATGTATTAAAAATAAAAACAGAAATATCACATTTACATAAGTATTCAGATCCCTTACTCGGTACTTTGTTGAAGCACCTTTGGCAGCGATTACAGCCTCAAGTCTTCTTGGGTATGACGCTACAAGCTTGGCACACCTGTATTTGGGGAGTTTCTTCCATTCTTCTCTGCAGATCCTCTCAAGCTCTGTCAGGTTGGATGGGGAAGGTTGCTGCACAGCTATTTTCAGTTCTCTCCAGAGATGTTGGATCTGGTTCAAGTGCGGGCTCTGGCTGGGCCACTCAAGGACATTCAGAGACTTGTAGCAAAGCCACACTTGCGTTGTCTTGGCTGTGTGCTTAGGGGGGTTGTAATGTTGGAAGGTGAACCTTCATCCCAGTCTGAGGTCCTGAGTGCTCTGGAGCAGGTTTTCATCAAGGATCTCTCTGTACTTTGCTCCATTCATCTTTCCCTCGATCCTGACTAGTATCCCAGTCCCTGCCGCTGAAAAACATCCCCACAGCATGATACCGCCACCACCATGCTTCACCATAGGGATGGTGGCAGGTTTCCTCCAGACGTGACACTAGGCATTCAGAGCATAGAGTTCAATCTTAGTTGCATCAGACCAGAGCATCTTTTTTCTCATGGTCTGAGAGTCCTTTAGGTGCCCTTCGGCAAACGCCAAACGGCTGTCATGTGCCTTTTACTGAGGAGTGGCTTCCGTCTAGCCACTCTACCATAAAGGTCTGATTGGTGGAGTGCTGCAGAGATGGTTGTTATTCTGGAAGGTTCTCCCATCACCACAGAGGAACTCTCCCCCGATTGCTCAGTTTGGCCGGGCGACCAGCTCTAGGAAGAGTCTTGGTGGTTCCAAACTTCTTCCATTTAAAGATGACGGAGGCCACTGTATTAATGAGGACCTTCAATGATGCTGAAATGTTTTTGTACACTTCCCCAGATCTGTGCCTCGACACAATCCTGTCTCGGAGCTCTATAGACAATTCCCTTGACCTCATGGCTTGGTTTTTGTTCTGACATGCACTGTCAACTGTGGGACCTTATATAGACAGGTGTGTGCCTTTCCAAATCATGTCCAATCAATTGAATTTACCACAGGTGAACTCCTTATATAGACAGGTGTGTGCCTTTCCAAATCATGTCCAATCAATTGAATTTACCACAGGTGAACTCCAATCATTGTAGAAACATCTCAAGAATGCACCTGAGCTCAATCTTGAGTCTCATAGCAAAGAGTCTGAATACTTATGTAAATAAGGTATTTCTGTTTTTATTTTTAATAAATGTGCAAAAAAAATTTTTTTTACCTGTCTTTGCTTTGTCATTATGTGGTATTGTATGTAGATTGATGAGGGGAAACAATTATTTAATCAATTTTAGAATAAGGCTGTAACAAAATGTGGAAAAAGTCAAGGGGTCTGAATACTTTCCAAATGCACTGTATATGGATGTATGATCTCTGTGGTTACTTGTAGTTGTTCAGAGTGAACTCTGATGACACTGTATGCAATTGCCCTTTTAGAAATCCGGTCTTATCTCTATTGTACCCAGCCCACCCCCTCCTCAGGTCATCACACATAGAGGATGGTGGCTGGTTTGATCTGATTGGATATCTTAGTTTTACTTACTTTGGTTTGGTCTGTGGATTGGTCAACAATTGATTTGGAATGTAAACAATTCAGATCTGGTATAAATGGAAGGAAGGTCTGTCGTTCTCTGTCTTATCCTGTATCCAGTTCATGGAGGGAGGTTGTATGATCAATTCTCGTTTCCTAGACTTCTAGGTAACTCTTTGTTCATACTTTGTCTTGTAAGTTAACCTTGTGATCTACACTCACCGGACAGTTTATTAGGTACAGCCATCTAGTACTGGGTCGGACCCCCCTTTGCCTCCAGAACAGCCTGAATGGATGCACCTGGTCAGCAACAATGTTCAGATACGCTGTGTGGTTCAATCATTGCTCAATTTATATTAAGGGATCTAACACGTGCCTGGAAAACATTCTTCACCCCAGTACACCTCCGCCATGGATCCATGGACTCATGCTGGACTCATGCTGCTTACACCAAATCCTGACTCTGCCATCAGCATGGCGCAACAGGGACCGTGATTCGTCGGACCAGGCAATGTTTTTCCACTCCTCAATTGTCCAGTGTTGGTGATTGCATGCCCACTGTAGCCACTTCTTCTTGTTTTTAACTGATAGGAGTGGAATCATGTGTGTTCGTCTGATTCAAGATCGACGAGCTGTGCGTTCCCGAGATGCTGTTCTGCACACCACTGTTGTACTGTGGAAGTTTTTTGTTTGTCTCACCATTCCCTGTTATCCCTAGACACTGTTGTGCATCAAAAGCGCCCAGAAGGGCAGCCGTTTCTGAGGACGTTTCTGGAAGTTAAGCTTCATGCCTTGTATGTGAATTCATTCATTTTACAAAGTAGGTAACTACGTAGCTGGCCTGCTTGCTTTGTAGCCATGGATTGTGCACCTTCCATTGTTTAGCCACAGAGTTTCTAAACACTGTCTACCTAGCTACAGTAGCTGATTGATGTTTTCCTTTTGCAACCAGGGCAGAGGAAAGCAACATTCACCACCACAAATGCTGTTTACATTGAAATCTATACATAATGAAGCACTTAAGGAACCTCATGGGAACCCTTAACCTTTTCACTTAATTTAAGGGGGAAATTTGCCTTAAAATGTTTTGTGCGACTGACTTAAGGTTAAAGTTTAAGGGAAAAGTTAAGGGAAACCAGGCCCAAGGGCAAACATGCTGATGTTACCATGGTAACACACAGAGGAAAAGGAGGAGGCTGACCCGAGCAGGAGCTTTTGGACAGATGCCTGAGGGAGTATCTAGAATCCAAACAGCACCTGGCCCACTGCAAATCACAGGTGTCAAGCGTGTGTGTGTTCATGTGTGTGGAAATACCCCCCCACTTACTTTTTGAAGTGATTTGTTTGAGAAACATTATGAATGGTTGTGTTCATTGCACATTAAAAGGTGATACATTTGTACAGTTAAATTACATGTCTTTACTATAAAACCCATGAAAGATTTTTTGATGGGTTTTATAGTAAAGACATGTCATTTAACTGTTCAAATGTATTACCTTTTAATGTGCAATGAACACAACCATTCATAATGTTTCTCAAACAAATCACTTCAAAAAGCAAGCATCCGAACAGTGTACTTACTGTGCACCGCCAACTTTTCTTCAATTCATATGTGGCTAAAACTATCTCACCGGAGAAAGCATACGAGCAAGCGAGCAAGCGAGCAAGCGAAACAGTGCCCCTCTATCTCACTGTATGTAGCCCATGTATCTGATGCTGCTTTGTCAAAAGAGTATGACATGTCATACTCTTTGAGGGCCAGACAGCATCAGATACATGGGTTACACCACGAGCGGAGCATGGTGGGGCCTCAAGCGGAGAAAAAAAAAGATTACTAGTATTTTCTTTTATTATGCCCAGCTCACGAGGCTCCTTGATGATGTGAGCCCTGAGGCAAATGCCTCTTCTGCCTAATGGTAAGTCCGCCAAAGTGAGTGTGCGCACGCCTGATTGTTTGTGTGTGTGTGTGTGCGTGTGTGTGTGCGTGTGGAACCTGAACCTAGCCGATCCAGCCCAGTGATGATAGTAATTAAGAGAAATGAGGAGCTGGATTTGTAGAAAAGTGGGGACATTTGAACTGGACATCTGGTTTAAAGATATTAGCATCAAACAGGACAAGCATTAATACTACAGGAACCTGAGTTAGAAGATCCACTTAGGACGAACGGCAGTACTGGGGAATAGGACGGCTTTAATACAAGATTCCTGGAACAGGGAGAGAGACAAGCAGTGAATAATTGAGAGGGAGAGGGTGATTTGTCTGAAACTGCATGCATTTCCCTCGGATGACCAAAAACAAATCTGTTGTTTTCAACCAAATAAAATAAAATGTTATTTGTCACGCGCCAAATACAACAGGTGTAGACCTTACCGTGAGATGCTTACTTACAAGCCCTTAACCAACAATGCAGTTTTAAGAAAATAAGAGTTAAGAAAATATTTACAAAATAAAAAAGTAACACAATAAAATAACAATAACGAGGCTATATACCGAGGGTACCGGTGCTGAGTCAATGTGCAGGGGTACAGGTTAGTCGAGGTAATTGAGGTAATATGTAAATGCAGGTAGGGGTATAGTGACTATGCATAGATAATAAACAGCGAGTAGCAACACTGTAAAAGAGAAAAAGGGAGGGGGTCAATGCAAATAGTCCTGGCAGCCATTTGATTAATTGTCCAGCAGTCTTATGGCTTGAGTGTTGAAGCTGTTATGGAGCCTTTTAGACCTAGACTTGGTGCTCCGGTACCGCTTCCCGTGCGGTAGCAGAGAGAACAGTCTATGACTTGGATGGCTGGAGTTTTTGACCATTTTTGGGGCCTTCTTCTGATACCGCCTAGTATGGAGGTCCTGGATGGCAGGAAGCTTGGCCCCAGTGATATACTGGGCCGTACACAGTACCCTCTGTAGCGCCTTACAGGATGCTCTTGATAGTGCAGCAGTAGAACTTTTTGAGGATCTGGGGACCCATGCCAAATCTTTTCAGTCTACAGAGGAATTTTAATGCCCACTGTCTTGGTGTGTTTGGACCATGATAGTTTGTTCGCCCTCCATTTGGTAAATCCGACCACAATTCTATCTTCCTGATTCCTGCTTACAAGCAAAAATTAAAGCAGGAAGCCCCAGTGACTCGGTCTATAAAAAAGTGGTCAGGTGAAGCAGATGCTAAACTACAGGACTGTTTTGCTATCACAGACTGGAACATGTTCCGGGATTCCTCCGATGGCATTGAGGAGTACACCACATCAGTCACTGGCTTTATCAATAAGTGCATTGAGGACGTCGTCCCCACAGTGACTGTACGTACATACCCCAACCAGAAGCCATGGATTACAGGCAACATTCGCACTGAGCTAAAGGGTAGAACTGCCGCTTCAAGGTGCGGGACTCTAACCTGGAAGCATATAAGAAATCCTGCTATGCTCTCTGACGAACCATCAAACAGGCAAAGAGTCAATACAGGGCTAAGATTGAATTGTCCTAGACCGGCTCCGACGCTCGTCTTATGTGGCAGGGCTTGCAAACTATTACAGACTACAAAGGGAAGCACAGCCGCGAGCTGTCCAGTGACACGAGCATACCAGACGAGCTAAATCACTTCTATGCTCGCTTCGAGGCAAGCAACACTGAGGCATGCATGAGAGCATCAGCTGTTCCGGACAACTGTGCGATCACGCTCTCCGTAGCCGACGTGAGTAAGACCTTTAAACAGGTCAACATTCACAAGGCCGCAGGGCCAGACGGATTACCAGGATGTGTGCTTCGGGCATGTGCTGACCAACTGGCAGGTGTCTTCACTGACATTTTCAACATGTCCCTGATTGAGTCTGTAATACCAACATGTTTCGAGCAGACTTCCATAGTCCCTGTGCCCAAGAACATGAAGGCTACCTGCCTAAATTACTACAGACCCGTAGCACTCACGTCTGTAGCCATGAAGTGCTTTGAAAGGCTGGTAATGGCTCACATCAGCACCATTATCCCAGAAACACTAGACCCACTCCAATTTGCATACCGCCCAAACAGATCCAAAGATGATGCAATCTCTATTGCACTCCACACTGCCCTTTCCCACCTGGACAAAAGGAACACCTACATGAGAATGCTATTCATTGACTACAGCTCAGTGTTCAACACCATAGTACCCTCAAAGCTCATCACGAAGCTAAGGATCCTGGGTTCCTGACGGGCTGCCACCAGGTGGTGAGGGTAGGTAGCAACACATCTGCCACGCTGATCCACAACACTGGAGCCCCTCAGGGGTGCGTGCTCAGTCCCCTCCTGTACTCCCTGTCACCCACTACTGCAAGGCCAGGCACGACTCCAACACCATCATTAAGTTTGCAGACGACACAACAGTGGTAGGCCATATCACCGACAACGACGAGACAGCCTATAGGGAGGAGATCAGAGACCTGGCCAGGTGGTGCCTGAATAACAACCTATCCCTCAACGTAACCAAGACAAAGGAGAGGATTGTGGACTACAGGAAAAGGAGGACCGAGCACGCCCCCATTCTCATCGACGGGGCTGTAGTGATGTCCACATCACCAACAAATTGGAATGGTCCAAACACACCAAGACAGTTGTGAAGAGGCCTATTCCCCCTCAGGAAACTAAAAATATTTGGCATGGGTCCTCAGATCCTCAAAAGGTTCTACAGCTGCAACATCGAGAGCATCCTGACTGGTTGCATCACTGCCTGGTACGGCAATTGCTCGGCCTCCGACCGTAAGGCACTACAGACGGTAGTGCGTACGGCCCAGTACATCACTGGGGCTAAGCTGCCTGCCATCCAGGACCTCTACACCAGGCGGTGTCAGAGGAAGGCCCTAGAAATTGTCAAAGACCCCAGCCACCCCAGTCATAGACTGTTCTCTCTACTACCACATGGAAAGCAGTACCGGACTGCCAAGTCTAGGACAAAAACGCTTCTCAACAGTTTTTAAGACTCCTGATAGGGTAATCAAATGGCTACCCGGACTATTTGCATTGTGTGCCCCCCCCCAACAACCCCTCTTTTACGCTGCTGCTACTCTCTGTTTATCATATATGCATAGTCACTTAAACTATACATTCATGTACACACTACCTCAAATGGCCCGACCAACCAGTGCTCCCGCAGATTGGCTAACCGGGCTATCTGCATTGTGTTCCACCACCCACCAACCGCCAATCCCTCTTTTACGCTACTGCTACTCTCTGTTTATCATATATGCATAGTCACTTTAACCATATCTACATGTACAGTTGAAGTCGGAAGTTTACATACACTTAGGTTGGAGTCATTAAAACTCGTTTTTCAACCACTCCACAAATTTCTTGATAACAAACTATAGTTTTGGCAAGTCGGTTAGGACATCTACTTTGTGCATGACACAAGTAATTTTTCCAACAATTGTTTACAGACAGATTTTTTCACTTATAATTCACTGTATCACAATTCCAGTGGTCAGAAGTTTACATACACTAAGTTGACTGTGCCTTTAATAAACCGCTTTGAAAATTCCAGAAAAGGATGTCCTGGCTTTAGAAGATTCTGATAGGCTAATTTACATAATTTGAGTCAATTGGAGGTGTACCTGTGGGTGTATTTCAAGGCCTACCTTCAAACTCAGTGCCTCATTTCTTGACATCATGGAAAACTCAAAATAATAAATTGTAGACCTCCACAAGTCTGGTTCATCCTTGGGAGCAATTTCCAAACGCCTGAAGGTACCACGTTCATCTGTACAAACAATAGTACAGAAGTATAAACACCATGGGACCACGCAGCCGTCATACCGCTCAGGAAGGAGGCACGTTCTGTCTCCTAGAGATGAACGTACTTTGGTGAGAAAAGTGCAAATCAATCCCAGAACAACAGCAAAGGACCTTTTTAGATGCTGTAGGAAACAGGTACAAAAAGTATCTATATCCACAGTAAAACGAGTCCTATATCGGCATAACCTGAAAGGCCGCTCAGCAAGGAAGAAGCCCCTGCTCCAAAACCGCCATAAAAAAGCCAGGCTACGGTTTGCATCTGCACATGGGGACAAAGATCGTACTTTTTGGAGAAATGTCCTCTGGTCTGATGAAACAAAAATAGAACTGTTTGGCCATAATGACCATTGTTATGTTTGGAGGAAAAAGGGGGAGGCTTGCAAGCCGAAGAACACCATCCCAACTGTGAAACATGGGGGTGGCAGCATCATGTTGTGAGGGTGCTTTGCTGCAGGAGGGACTGGTGCACTTCACAAAATGGATGGCATCATGAGGGAGGAAAATTATGTGGATATATTGAAGCAACATCTCAAGACATCAGTCAGGAAGTTAAAGCTTGGTCGCAAATGGGTCTTCCAAGTGGACAATAACCCCAAGTTGTGGCAAAATGGCTTAAGGACAACAAAGTGAAGGTATTGGAGTGGCCATCACAAAGCCCTGACCTCAATCCTATAGACCGTTTGTGGGCACAACTGAAAAAGCGTGTGCGATTAAGGAAGCCTACAAACCTGACTCAGTTACACCAGCTCTGTCAGGAGGAATGGGCCAAAATTCACCCAACTTATTGTGGGAAGCTTGTGGAATGCTACCCGAAACATTTGACCCAAGTTAAACAATTTAAAGGCAATGCTACCAAATACTAATTGAGTGTATGTAAACTTCTGACCAACTTGGAATGTATTGAAAGAAATAAAAGCTGAAATAAATCATTCTCTCTACTATTATTTCACAGCCTTAAAATAAAGTGGTGATCCTAACTGACCTAAGACAGGGAATTTTTAGTAGGATTAAATGTCAGGAATTGTGAAAAACTGAGTTTAAATGTATTTGGCTAAGGTGTTTGTAAACTTCCGACTTCAACTGTACATACTACCTCAATCAGCCCGACTAACCGGTGCCTGTATATAGCCTCGTTACTGTTATAGCCTCGCTACTGTATATAGCCTCGCTACTGTTATTTTTCACTGCCTTTTTTACTGTTGTTTTTATTTCTTTACTTAGCTATTGTTCACCTCATACCTTTTTTGCACTGTTGGTTAGAGCCTGTAAGTAAGCATTTCACTGTTGTATTCGGCGCACGTGACAAATAAACTTTGATTTGATTTGTTGGTGATGTGGACACCAAGGAAGTTGATGCTCTTGACCTGCTCCACTAGAGCCTTGTCGAAGAGAATGGGGGCGTGTTTGGACCTCTTTTTCCTGTAGTCCACGATCAGCTCCTTTGTCTTGCTCACGGTGAGGGAGTGGTTGTTGTCCTGCCACCAGACTGCCAGGTTTCTGACCTCCTCCCTAGAGGTGTCTCATCATTGTCGGTGATCGGGCCTACCACCGTTGTGTTGTTGTTAGCAAACTTAATGAAGTTGTTGGAGTCGTGCTTGGCCATGCAGTCGTGGGTGAACAAGGTGTACAAGAGGGGACTAAGCACACACTATTGAGGGGCCCCCGTGTTGAAGATCAGCGTGGCAGATGTGTTGTTGCCTACCGTTACCACCTGGGTACGGCCCGTCAGGAAAGTCCAGGATCCAGTTGCAGAGGGAAGTGTTTAATCCCAGGGTCCTTAGCATAGTGATGAGCTTCATGGGCACTATGGTGTTGAACACTGAGCTGTAGTCAATGAACAGCATTCTCACATAGGTGTTCCTTTTGTCCAGGTGGGAAAGGGCAGTGTGGAGTGCAATAGAGACTGCGTCATCTGTGGATCTGTTTGGGCGGTATGCAAATTGGAGTGGGTCTACTGTTTCTGGGATAATGGTGTTGATGTGAGCCATTACGAGCCTTTCCCAGCACTTCATGGCTACAGACGTGAGTGCTACGGCGCGGTAGTCATTTAGGCAGGTTACTTTGGTGTTCTTGGGCACAGGGACTATGGTGGTCTGCTTGAAACATGTAGGTATTACAGACTTGGTCAGGGAGAGGTTGAAAATGTCAGGGAAGACACTTTCCAGTGCTCGCAGTACACATGCTGGTAATCCGTCTGGCCCCACAGCCTTGTGAATGTTGATCTATTTAAAGGTCTTACTCACATCGGCTATGGAGAGCGTGATTGTTATGCAGATGAATGAGGACCCAAAAGCGACTTAACAATAACAGAGTCTTTATTCCAAACTTAAACAAAACGGTACTCCTGGATATATCTTAGATGACACCTGCTCACACGCAGCATCTGATGAAGGCAAAAACACGACAGGGCGGAACCAGGACGCCTGCTCACACGCAGCATCTGATGAAGGCAAAAACACGACAGGGCGGAACCAGGACACGGAACAGCAAACATCAAACAAAGATCCGACAAGGACAGAAGCGGAAAACAGAGGGAGAAATAGGAACTCTAATCAGAGGGCAAAATAGGGGACAGGTGTGAAAGATTAAATGAGGTAGTTAGGAGAATGAGGAACAGCTGGGAGCAGGAACGGAACGATAGAGAGAGAGCGAGAGAGGAAGAGAGGGAGGGGAAGAGAGAGGGAAAGAACCTACTAAGACCAGCAGAGGGAGACAAATGGAAGGGAAGCACAGGGACAAGACATGATAATCAAAAGACAAAACATGACAGTACCCCCCCACTCACCGAGCGCCTCCTGGCGCACTCGAGGAGGAACCCTGGCGGCAACGGAGGAAATCATTAATCAACGAACGGTCCAGCACGTCCCGAGATGGAACCCAACTCCTCTCCTCAGGACCGTAACCCTCCCAATCCACTAAGTACTGGTGACCACGTCCCCGAGAACGCATGTCCATGATCTTCCGTACCTTGTAAATAGGTGCGCCCTCGACAAGGACGGGAGGGGGGGAGGGAAGACGAACGGGAGCGCGAAGAAAAGGCTTGACACAAGAGACATGGAAGACAGGGTGGACGCGACGAAGATGTCGCGGAAGAAGCAGTCGCACAGCGACAGGATTGACGACCTGAGAGACACGGAACGGACCAATGAACCGCGGAGTCAACTTGCGAGAAGCTGTCGTAAGGGGAAGGTTACGAGTGGAAAGCCACACTCTCTGACCGCGACAATACCTAGGACTCTTAATCCTACGTTTATTGGCGGCTCTCACAGTCTGCGCCCTGTAACGGCAAAGTGCAGACCTGACCCTCCTCCAAGTGCGCTCACAACGTTGGACAAAAGCCTGAGCGGAGGGAACGCTGGACTCGGCGAGCTGGGACGAGAACAGAGGAGGCTGGTAACCAAGACTACTCTGAAACGGAGATAGCCCGGTAGCAGACGAAGGAAGCGAGTTGTGAGCGTACTCAGCCCAGGGGAGCTGTTCTGCCCAAGACGCAGGGTTTCGAAACGAAAGGCTGCGTAATATGCGACCAATCGACTGATTGGCCCTTTCTGCTTGACCGTTAGACTGGGGATGAAACCCGGAAGAGAGACTGACGGAAGCACCAATCAAACGACAGAACTCCCTCCAAAACTGTGACGTGAATTGCGGACCTCTGTCTGAAACGGCGTCTAACGGGAGGCCATGAATTCTGAACACATTCTCAATGATGATTTGTGCCGTCTCCTTAGCGGAAGGAAGCTTAGCGAGGGGAATGAAATGTGCCGCCTTAGAGAACCTATCGATAACCGTAAGAATCACAGTCTTCCCCGCAGACGAAGGCAGACCGGTAATAAAGTCTAAGGCGATGTGAGACCATGGTCGAGAAGGAATGGGAAGCGGTCTGAGACGACCGGCAGGAGGAGAGTTACCTGACTTAGTCTGCGCGCAGTCCGAGCAAGCAGCCACGAAACGGCGCGTGTCCCGCTCCTGAGTAGGCCACCAAAACCGCTGGCGAATAGAAGCAAGCGTACCCCGAACGCCGGGGTGGCCAGCTAACTTGGCAGAGTGAGCCCACTGAAGAACAGCCAGACGAGTAGAGACAGGAACGAACAGAAGGTTACTAGGACAAGCGCGCGGCGACGCAGTGTGAGTGAGTGCTTGCTTTACCTGTCTCTCAATTCCCCAGACAGTCAACCCGACAACACGCCCCTCAGGGAGAATCCCCTCGGGGTCGGTAGAAGCCACAGAAGAACTAAAGAGACGGGATAAGGCATCAGGCTTGGTGTTCTTATTTCCCGGACGATAGGAAATCACGAACTCGAAACGAGCGAAAAACAACGCCCAACGAGCCTGACGTGCATTAAGTCGTTTGGCAGAACGGATGTACTCAAGGTTCTTATGGTCAGTCCAAACGACAAAAGGAACGGTCGCCCCCTCCAACCACTGTCGCCATTCGCCTATGGCTAAGCGGATGGCGAGCAGTTCGCGGTTACCCACATCATAGTTGCGTTCCGATGGCGACAGGCGATGAGAAAAGTAAGCGCAAGGATGGACCTTATCATCAGACTGGGAGCGCTGAGACAGAATGGCTCCCACGCCCACCTCTGAAGCGTCAACCTCGACAATGAATTGTTTAGTGACGTCAGGAGTAACAAGGATAGGGGCGGATGTAAAACGCTTCTTGAGGAGATCAAAAGCTCCCTGGGCGGAACCGGACCACTTAAAGCAAGTCTTGACAGAAGTCAGAGCTGTGAGAGGGGCAGCCACTTGACCGAAATTACGAATGAAACGCCGATAGAAATTAGCGAAACCGAGAAAGCGCTGCAACTCGACACGTGACTTAGGGACGGGCCAATCGCTGACAGCCTGGACCTTAGCGGGATCCATCTGAATGCCTTCAGCGGAAATAACAGAACCAAGAAAAGTGACAGAGGAGACATGAAAGGCGCACTTCTCAGCCTTCACGTAGAGACAATTCTCTAAAAGGCGCTGGAGTACACGTCGAACGTGCTGAACATGAATCTCGAGTGACGGTGAAAAAATCAGGATATCGTCAAGGTAAACGAAAACAAAGATGTTCAGCATGTCTCTCAGTACATCATTGACTAATGCCTGAAAGACCGCTGGAGCATTAGAGAGACCGAACGGCAGAACCCGGTATTCAAAATGCCCTAACGGAGTGTTAAACGCCGTTTTCCACTCGTCCCCCTCTCTGATGCGTACGAGATGGTAAGCGTTACGAAGGTCCAACTTAGTAAAGAACCTGGCTCCCTGCAGCATCTCGAAGGCTGACGACATAAGGGGAAGCGGATAACGATTCTTAACCGTTATGTCATTCAGCCCTCGATAATCCACACAGGGGCGCAGAGTACCGTCCTTCTTCTTAACAAAGAAAAACCCCGCTCCGGCGGGAGAGGAAGAAGGCACCACGGTACCGGCGTTGAGAGAAACAGACAGATAATCCTCGAGAGCCTTACGTTCGGGAGCCGACAGAGAGTAAAGTCTACCCCGAGGGGGAGTGGTCCCCGGAAGGAGATCAATACAACAATCATACGACCGGTGAGGAGGAAGGGAGCTGGCTCTGGACCGACTGAAGACCGTGCGCAGATCATGATATTCCTCCGGCACTCCTGTCAAGTCACCAGGTTCCTCCTGAGTAGAGGGGACAGAAGACACAGGAGGGATAGCAGACATTAAACACTTCACATGACAAGAAACGTTCCAGGATAGGATAGAATTACTAGACCAATTAATAGAAGGATTATGACATACTAGCCAGGGATGACCCAAAACAACAGGTGTAAAAGGTGAACGAAAAATCAAAAAGGAAATGGTCTCACTGTGGTTACCAGATACTGTGAGGGTTAAAGGTAGTGTCTCACATCTGATACTGGGGAGAAGACTACCATCTAAGGCGAACATGGGCGTGGGCTTCCCTAACTGTCTGAGAGGAATGTCATGTTTCCGAGCCCATGCTTCGTCCATAAAACAACCCTCAGCCCCAGAGTCTATCAAGGCACTGCAGGAAGCAGCCGAACCGGTCCAGCGTAGATGGACCGACAAGGTAGTACAGGATCTTGATGGAGAGACCTGAGTAGTAGCGCTCACCAGTAGCCCTCCGCTTACTGATGAGCTCTGGCCTTTTACTGGACATGACATGACAAAATGTCCAGCAGAACCGCAATAGAGACAAAGGCGGTTGGTGATTCTCCGTTCCCTCTCCTTAGTCGAGATGCGAATACCTCCCAGCTGCATGGGCTCAGTCTCTGAGCTGATGGGAGAAGATGGTTGAGATGCGGAGAGGGGAAACACCGTTAACGCGAGCTCTCTTCCACGAGCTCGGTGACGAAGATCTACCCGTCGTTCTATGCGGATGGCGAGTGCAATCAAAGAGTCCACGCTGGAAGGAACCTCCCGGGAGAGAATCTCATCCTTAACCTCAGCGTGAAGTCCCTCCAGAAAACGAGCGAGCAACGCCGGCTCGTTCCAGTCACTGGATGCAGCAAGAGTGCGAAACTCTATAGAGTAATCCGTTATGGATCGATCACCTTGACATAGGGAAGCCAGGACCCTGGAAGCCTCCTTCCCAAAAACTGAACGATCAAAAACCCGTATCATCTCCTCTTTAAAGCTCTGATAATCGTTAGTACACTCAGCCCTTGCCTCCCAGATAGCTGTGCCCCACTCCCGAGCCCGACCAGTAAGGAGTGATATGACGTAGGCGATCCGAGCTCTCTCTCGTGAGTATGTGTTGGGCTGGAGAGAAAACACAATATCACACTGGGTCAGAAAGGAGCGGCCCTCAGTGGGTTGCCCAGAGTAACATGGTGGGTTATTAACCCTAGGTTCCGAAGACTCGGAAGACCAGGAAGTAACAGGTGGCACGAGACGAAGACTCTGAAACTGTCCTGAGAGGTTGGAAACCTGAGCGGCCAGGGTCTCAACGGCATGACGAGCAGCAGACAATTCCTGCTCGTGTCTGCCGAGCATTGCTCCCTGGATCTCGATGGCAGTGTTGCGAGAATCCGTAGTCGCTGGGTCCATACTGGTCGGATCTTTCTGTTATGCAGATGAATGAGGACCCAAAAGCGACTTAACAATAACAGAGTCTTTATTCCAAACTTAAACAAAACGGTACTCCTGGATATATCTTAGATGACACCTGCTCACACGCAGCATCTGATGAAGGCAAAAACACGACAGGGCGGAACCAGGACGCCTGCTCACACGCAGCATCTGATGAAGGCAAAAACACGACAGGGCGGAACCAGGACACGGAACAGCAAACATCAAACAAAGATCCGACAAGGACAGAAGCGGAAAACAGAGGGAGAAATAGGAACTCTAATCAGAGGGCAAAATAGGGGACAGGTGTGAAAGATTAAATGAGGTAGTTAGGAGAATGAGGAACAGCTGGGAGCAGGAACGGAACGATAGAGAGAGAGCGAGAGAGGAAGAGAGGGAGGGGAAGAGAGAGGGAAAGAACCTACTAAGACCAGCAGAGGGAGACAAATGGAAGGGAAGCACAGGGACAAGACATGATAATCAAAAGACAAAACATGACAGTGATCACATAGTCGTCCAGAACAGCTGGTGCTCTCATGCATGCTTCAGTGTTGCTTGCCTCGAAGCGAGAATAAAAGGCATTTTGCCCATCTGGTAGGCTTGCGTCACTGAGTAGCTCGCAGCTGGGTTTCCCTTTGTAGTCCGTAATAGTTTGCAAGCCCTGCCACATCCGACGAGTGTCAGGGCTGGTGTAGTAGGATTCAATCTTAGTCTTGTACTGAAGCTTTGCCTGTTTGATGGTTCTTCTGAGGGCTTAGCGGGATTTCTTGTAAGGTTCCGGGTTAGTGTCCTACTCCTTGAAAGCGCCAGCTCCAGCCTTTAGCTCGGTGCGGATGTTGCCTGTAATCCATGGCTTCAGGTTGGGATACGTACTGTGGGGTTGATGTTATCGATATACTTATTTATGAATCCGGTGACTGAGGTGGTATACTCCTCAATGTCATCGGATGAATCCCGGTACATATTCCAGTCTATGCTAGCAAAACAGTCCTGTAGCTTAGCATCTGTGTCATCTGACCACTTCCTTATTGAGTGAGTCACTGGTACTTCCGTCTTTAGTTTTTGGTTGTAAACATGAATCAGGAGAATATACTTATGGTCAGATTTGCCAAATCGAGGGCAAGGGAGAGCTTTGTACGCGTCTCTCTGTGTGGAGTAAAGGTGGTCTAGTTTTTCCCCTGCATATTTGACATGCTGGTAGAAATGAAGTAAAACTGATTTAAATTTGCCTGGATTAAAGTCCCCGGCCATTAGGAGTGCCGATTCTGGGTGAGCATTTTCTTGTTTGCTTATGGGCTTATACAGCTCATTGAGTGTGGTCTTAGTGCCAGCATTGGTTTATGGTGGTAAATAGACAGCGACGAAAAATATAGATTAAAACTCTTTCGGTAGATAGGGTGGTCTACACAGTGGCGACTCGTCATTCAGGGCAGGTGGGGCAGATTAAAAATATATATATATTTTTGTATTTTGGCATTAATACATGTCACAAATCAGTTTGCAAACATTGTAAAAAAAATAATAATAATAATTGAGTTAAAGCCGCATACAAACATGGTCTCTTGACTTCAGTGAGTTCTAGACAACTGGGAATTCTGGAAGAAATTAGCTCCGACTGCAAAATACGTTTTGAACGGTCATCCAACTCGGAATTGTAAGTCAGGAACTCTGACCTCTTTCTAGAGCTGTGACCTGAAGATCAATGACGTCATCATGATTCAACCTTGTTTTTTTAAGAGTTCCAAGTTGTCTTGAAACACCATAAATCCAGAGAATGACACTTTGATGACAAAATTTGCACACGAAGAATCGCCGTGCCACCTTCCTGTTCAAGTGAGCACAGCACAACAAGGTGAGTCCAAAAATGTATTGTATGTTGCTGCATAAATGACGTAATATGCCAGGGAGATATGTATACTGTAGCTAAGAAAGTAATACTAAGTGTATGTTGTGTATTAAGCTGTCCATGTGCCTCACCCTAATAATTTGGTCTATTTACCCCTCTTAATCCCGCCTACTGTTCTGACTTGGTGGTGCACATATAGCCTATAACCTGTTTTAGATAATTTTGTAAGAGCTTTCATTGTCTGCTTATATGCCCCCTTTATTTATCCTACGGTTCTGACTTGGTGTACAGGGAGAACACTGTAAGAACGGCCCATGTTCTGAATTCTGTCGCTGTACATTTCAAAAGTGCTAAACAAATAGTTATATTGATTACGTCCGTCCTAGCTCAGTCATTAATGTCTAAATTGAAATTACGTATTGCCTCTTATTCGCTTGTCATCCCCTTATGCCATAGTTTGACATCTTGTTTAAGCAAGTCAGCCATATCAGCAATTTTTTGGGAAAGGCAGTAAAGGAGGCTGAATGAACTGTTTCGCTGCCAGACAAGGCTCCGCTGATAGCCAGGTGTAGCAGTGGTAAGATGTTGGGACTCTGCTTTTGGGACAGCTTTATGAAGGCACGAACAGTTTGTGGCCATCCTTTGTCACCGTTATAGTGCAATTAATGTATTGTTTAGTGTTATGTTGTGGCTTTGCTGGCATGCATCCCACTTTTATTTTTTATTTTTGCCCCACCAAGATTTACATGCTAAAATCACCACTGGGTCTACAGCTTATCATGCGAGCAAAACCTTGAGACTTTCTGGATATTAGAGATCTCGCACCAGCTGTTATTGACAAATAGACACAGACCACCACCCATCGTCTTACCGGACGTAGCTTTCTGTCTTGCCGATGCACGGAAAACCCAGCCAACTGTATATTGTCCATGTCGTTGTTCAGCCACAAGATATTACAGTTTTTAATGTCCTGTTGGTAGGATAGTTTTGAACAGAGCTCATCCAGTTTATTTTCCAGTGATTGCACATTGGCCAAAAGCATGAATGGTAGAGGCGGGTTAATCTAGTTCGAGGTTTAGATTTTTTCTTTAATGAGTCTGACGCGAAGGATACACTGCTCCAGGACCAGGCCCAAATCCTGCCATTCGCATGAAGAGGAGACAGAGATAAAGGGGCCACAGATCCGGGTGCCTTGTGAGAATTTGTCGGCAAGTGGGTAAATCGCCTCTACCATCCGTCCTTTCGGCCAACGTGATCTGATATCCAGAAGCTCTTTTCGATCATAAGAGACGGTAGCAGAAACATTATGTACAAAATAAGTTGCAAACGGGGGCCTCTCGGGTGGCGCAGTGGTCTAAGGCACTGCATCGCAGAGCCGTGCCACCAGAGATTCTGGGTTCAAGCCCAGGCTCTGCCACAGCCGGTCACGACCGGGAGGCCCATGGGGCAGCGCACAATTGGCCCAGCGTCTTCCGGGTTAGGGAGGGTTTGGCCGGCAGGGATATCCTTGTCTCATCGCGCACTAGCGACTCCTGTGGCGGGCCGGGCGCAGTGCACGCTGACCAGGTTGCTAGGTGTACAGTGTTTCCTCCGACACATTGGTGAGGCTGGCTTCCGGGTTGGATGGGCATTGTGTCAAGAAGCAGTGCGGCTTGGTTGGGTTGTATTTCGGAGAACGCATGGCTCTTGACCTTCGCCTCTCCCGAGTCCGTACGGGAGTTGCAGCGATGAGACAAGACAAGACAGTAACTACTACCAATTGGATACCACGAAATTGGGGAGAAAAAGGGGTAAAATAATAATTTAAAAAATAATAAAAATAAGTTGCAAACAATGTGAAAAAACACACAAAATAGCATAATTGGTAAGGAGCCCATTAAACGGCAGCTATCCCCTCCGGCACCATTGTGTCCAACAGAACGACTTCTCAGGGATTGTAATATACTGTTATCCTCTTTCAGATCAATATTCCCCATCACTGCACAGCCTCCACTGGCAGCCGTATAACTCTTTGAGACTTACGCCTTCAAATATTGTTCAAAAAGACCCCATTCTCAAGTGCAACAGCAATCACCTTCTCTGTTAATCCAAAGCAGAAGATCGTCAACCCCCTACTCGCCTCTCTCCATGCTATCTTCCTTCCACTACTCTATGCGCAAGTTAATGGATGACAGATTTCCCCTGTCTTTCCACAATCTGAACCCAATCAGCCCACGGCCTAAGAATTAAGTAATTTGTGAATGTCAGTCTCGGAAGTGTAATAAGACACAGAGAATGACTGCCACTAAAAGTTATCTCTGCCTGCTGCTATCTGGCTGCAATTAAAAAACAGCACAGGCCCCTTAATACGCAGTCCGTGCTGATAACCATTTAACAAAAACAGACCTCCTTGTTTCCTGGCAACAATAGAGTCATAATGAGAGAACAATCAATGGGATACAGGAAACAATTAAAGAGTTACATTCCAAAATGCTATATATCCATTTTCAGAGATGTTGGTAAATTATATTTTATTGTTTAAAGAAATTATGTTGTTGTTTTTTCACAATCTAATCATGGCATGGGGTTGTTCAATGGCAGACATGTATTTGTTAAAAAATCTATCACTTGATGGCTTCATTTCAGAGAGACAAATAATCATGTTTTTTGCTAAAAGCTATTTATCCTCTTCACTCTTGGTGAAATAAGTAGTACTGCTAGGTTTTACACAGTCAAATGTAACAAATAAGTATGTTCCATAAAGAACTGTACAAATGATACATCTGTGACACCAATATAAAAACAAATAATAATTCAATACAGTAATATGGATATTTTAGTAATTTCGTAGATGCTCTTATCCATGGCCTTGCTGCTGTTCCAGTTTCAACTGTTCTGCCTGCGGCTATGGAACCCTGACCTGTCCACCGGACGTGCTACCTGTCCCAGACCTGCTGTTTTCAACTCTCTAGAGACCGCAGGAGCGGTAGAGATACTCTTAATGATCGGCTATGAAAAGCCAACTGACATTTACTCCTGATTATTATTTGACCATGCTGGTCATTTATGAACATTTGAACATCTTGGCCATGTTCTGTTATAATCTCCACCCGGCACATCCAGAAGAGGACTGGCCACCCCTCATAGCCTGGTTCCTCTCTAGGTTTCTTCCTAGGTTTTGGCCTTTCTAGGGAGTTTTTCCTAGCCGCCGTGCTTCTACACCTGCATTGCTTGCTGTTTGGGGTTTTAGGCTGGGTTTCTATACAGCACTTCGAGATATTAGCTGATGTACGAAGGGCTATATAAAATAAACTTGATTTGATTTGATCCAGAGTGACTTACAGTAAGTGCATTAATCTTAAGATAGCAAACACAGATCACAGTCAAGGATATGAACATTCCATACCAGCTAAACAGTTGATATATCGCTTTTTGCAATAGAAAACACATTTTCATACACATCTAAAATGTATGAATTAAAAATCTGAGAACAGTGATATTTGACACACACATGAAGGTACCCATAACCAATCATTTCTGATGGAAAAACACATGTGAAGAATTGGTGGATATAGCGTTTCGGAAATAAACTTCCATTCCAGAGTGTAACGGGACGTGGTTGTAATTCCTCTGTGTTATTCCTGGATGTTGTTTTATTTGCATACAGTATATTTCATACTGTGTGTTCCATTATAGATACAATTAATGCTCTCTACTGTATGATTGACATTCAATAAATGGGAGAAGAAGCATATCTACATGATGGTTGTAACTGTAGGAATGTATGTAGAGGGTGCTACAAAAACCCAAGGACAGTTGTGAGCAGGTCATGCTTGTGGTCTTTTCGGCACTTGAAAACCCAGCCTTCCACACACCATCAGCCACTAGACACCATCCTCTCCTATTGTTGCCCAGCTCAAGGCTGCATGTTGAGAGGGCTAAAGGTGGGGAAACTAGATTCCTGGGAGACAGACAGAATAATTAAGACCTAAGGCAGGGTGTGTGATCTGAGCTTCTCCTCACTCTGGTCAGCCTCGCTCGTCTCACCCACCCAGAGCTCCACGCTGATGTTGGGTATACCCTTCTGGATGTGAACATATTGTATCCTTCCTAATTGAGCACAAGTGTTTTAGGGAAGTGGCTGAGCCTTGTGGCACCCAGCGACTCATGCAGGGCCATGAGCACTGAGAGGAAGCTGTTGGCTGGAGGAGCATAATAAGATAACACAGCCAGACACATTAAACAGGTGTGTCCCTGTCATCTGAAGGGCAGAGAGAGCGAGAGAGAGAGCGCATGCTCTGAAGCTCGACTCATCATATCATAAATAAATAAACCAATGATGAAAAATCCTATCTGCAGTTTCAGATTCTGAAACATGAGCTAAGGCTGTAGATTGGGGAGGTGAATTATTTTCCCTTTTTGTGGGGCAGTCTGGTCATCAATCAACGAGTGTAATGATTTGGTCTACGTGAGCGATTGGGTTAATTTCATCTCATTGTATGAAGAGAAAAAATGGATTACATTTACCCTTGGAGTGTGTGGGTGGTTAACCCTAAACAGTAAACACATTAGTGTTGGGGTGAACAGTTACAGTTGGTGGGGAACACTGTCTTCTGCTCTGTGGGTTTGCATTGCGCCTTGGGCATTTATGTGATCAATTTACAGGCTTGATTGGAGGAAAAGTCCACTCATCAGGTGTAAATCAGATGCTGATTAAAAGGCAGGGTGGAATGGCCTCTCCAGAGGCGCATTGACTTATGAGTACTGCTGCTGTGCATCTCTGTGGGTTAAAAACCTCTAATAGTCTAACATATGGAATTGTTTGAAGATGGTCATACCATGGATCATTTGCTATTTGATTATACTTTTAGGTATAAAAAAAGGGGGGGAAATGATTTGATAAAATATTGAATTTGGCCTTTACTACTATAGCCCGTAGAACCGCACATTCATAAATGGCAACGGTAAAAGAAATGTGTCCTAAGGAATAAGGTTTTGAAGTGTCTGTCCTATATCGAGGAGATATAAGAAGGCTCAGGAAATATTACATTTTTTTGGACACATATTTAACACCTTACTTTTGTCGGCACAAAACCATACTTCTATTCGTTTGTATGGGTTACCTAGAGTGGTTATAATAGTTTCTAGGCCAAACCGTTTGGACACTACAGACGTTTTTGTGAGAAGATTTTCGGGATGTCTCATGGTCTGACAAACATTGCTGTACCTCGGTCACTTTCCACCGTAGATGTGGAAGACCGACATAGGCGGATGCGATTGAGACGCAGCCCCTGATATCTCTAACTTAAATTGACGGATTTTGATAGGTATTTTTTATTATGTTGCTTAGATTAACATACAGGTGCATCAATACACTCTTAAGGAATTTTGAGTGGATGCATTAGGAGACACTGTTTGGCAGTTTTTTGGAATTCAACAGGAGAAACATCCTCAAAATGAGTGATATTGGCACATAGAGGTATTATCACATCACACACCCACACTCCCTCACCTCACATCTGGATAAGAACTTCTGCCAAATGACTAAATATACAAATTGTATAAGTAAATATCCTTCCTTACACACTAATCTGCATGCATTCATACACTTGAACACAGGTTCACATAATGTGCATAAGGAAAGTATTCAGACCACTTGACTTTTTCCACATTCTGTTACGTTAGAACCTTGTTCTTATTCTTATTCTAATTTTAGCAAATTTATAAAAAAATGAAATATCACATTTACATAAGTATTGAGACCATTTACTCAGTACTTTGTGAAAACACCTTTGGCAGCGATTACAGCCTCGTGTCTTCCTGGCTATGACGCTACAAGCTTGGCACACCTGTATTTGGGGAGTATCTCCCATTCTTCTCTGCTGATCCTCTCAAGCTCTGTCAGGTTGGATGGGGAGCGTCGCTGCACAGCTATTTCCAGGTCTCTCTAGAGATGTTTCATCGGGTTCAAGCCCGGGCTCTGGCTGGGCCACTCAAGGGCATTCAGAGACTTGTCCCGAAGTCACTCCTGCGTTGTCTTGGCTGTGTGCTTAGGGTCGTTGTCCTGTTGGAAGGTGAACCTTCGCCCCAGTCTGAAGTCCTGAGTGCTCTTGAGCAGGTTTTCATAAAGGATCTCTCTGTACTTTGCTCGTTCATCTTGCCCTCGATCCTGACTAGTCTCCCAGTTCCTGCCACTGAAAAACAGACAATTCCTTTGATCTCACTGTCAACTGTGGGACCTCATATAGACATGTGTGTGCCTTTCCAAATCATGCCAAATCAATTGAATTTACCACAGGTGGACTCCAATCAAGTTGTAGAAACATATCAAAGATGATCAATGGAAACAGGATGCACCTGAGCTCAATTTCGAGTCTCATAGCAAAGGGTCTGAATACTTATGTAAATAAGGTATTTCTGTTTTCTAAAAACCTGCTTCGCTTTGTCATTATGGGGTAATGTGTGTAGATTGATGAGGAACGTGCACAACAGTAGATGCTTGCACACACACACACACACACACACACACACACACACACACACACACACACACACACACACACACACACACACACACACACACACACACACACACACACACACACACACACACACTTAATTCCACTTGGTTCCTCATCAATACCTGGAGGATGATGGCGCATAAATCTCGATAACAACTGCTCCCTTTCCACCCCGTCCTAAGAGCCGCTCAACTGTTTCCCTTTACTTGCACACAAGCTGTTATTCATCACACACCACAGAAACATTTAAAAAAAGTAAACCATAATAAATGATCCTGAAACCCAGCCCTCCAGGCCAAGAGGGAACCGTAGGTGGTTAATAGTTCAGCGACGGTGGAGGAAATGCCAGTCTGAGGCTCACATAAACTGCAAAGGAGCATTGAGGACATACTAATCAGCCTCCAGGGCCTCAGCGCTCCATTCCCCAGACAATAGTGACAGAATGTCACTGCATCCTGCTACATAGGACTGTGGATCTGGGTCTGAGTACTGTGTAATATGTGTATGGAATATGGATGACTTGGTCAACAAGGGCCTAGAGTACTAGCTAATTTACTGTATGGTCATAACTAAGATGGAAAACATGTAATTACATCAGGCTACATGTAGAATAAATCAGGATGGGAGACAATCTTTTGTCTGCTGAATATTTTACAAATCAAAATACTGTTTGGTAAGTATAATTCATATGTAACAACATGGAGCATATACCACCGCTATCACTGTATAGTATTAAATACAGTATATTAATTGGAGATGCAGCCATGTCCACTTGCAGACAGGTTAGTGATTATAAGGAGAAAAGAATGCTTACAAATGAAGATGTATTTATGTGTAATTCTACTGCAGTATAGACTAAAAAAGACACATAGTCCTGCAGTTATTGGTCAGCGTGAACAGAGCCTACCCAAGCTATTTCTCAAGTCATAAAAGACATTCATGTGACAGCCTGAACTGTTTTAAGATGAAGAATACATGTGGTGAACCTTTGAATCATCTCACACATGACATCAAAATGAATGAGTCATTAAACTATTATTCTCAGATAATCTAGTGTAGCGCAATCCTCTAATCCACATCCTCTAGTCCACATCCTCTACTCTGTCCCCTGGTCCAATCCTCTAGTCCACATCCTCTACTCTGTCCCCTGGTCCAATCCTCTAATCCACATCCTCTAGTTCACATCCTCTACTCTGTCCCCTGGTCCACTCCTCTAGTCCACATCCTCTAGTCCACATCCTCTACTCTGTCCCCTGGTCCAATCCTCTAGTCCACATCCCTCTACTCGGTCCCCTGGTCCAATCCTCTAGTCCACATCCTTTACTCTGTCTCCTGGTCCAATCCTCTAGTCCACATCCTCTACTCTGTCTCCTGGTCCAATCCTCTAGTCCACATCCCTATACTCTGTCCCCTGGTCCAATCCTCTAGTCCACATTCTCTACTCTGTCCCCTGGTCCAATCCTCTAGTCCACATCCCTCTACTCTGTCCCCTGGTCCAATCCTCTAGTCTATATCCCTCTACTCTGTCCCCTGGTCCAATCCTCTAGTCCACATCCTCTACTCTGTCCCCTGGTCCAATCCTCTAGTCCACATCCCTCTACTCTGTCCCCTGGTCCAATCCTCTAGTCCACATCCTCTACTCTGTCCCCTGGTCCAATCCTCTAGTCCACATCCTCTACTCTGTCCCCTGGTCCAATCCTCTAGTCCACATCCTCTACTCTGTCCCCTGGTCCAATCCTCTAGTCCACATCCTCTACTCTGTCCCCTGGTCCAATCCTCTAATCCACATCCTCTAGTCCACATCCTCTACTCTGTCCCCTGGTCCAATCCTCTAGTCCACATCCTCTACTCTGTCCCCTGGTCCAATCCTCTAGTCCACATACCTCTACTCTGCCCCCTGGTCCAATCCTCTAGTCCACATCCTATACTCTGTCCCCTGGTCCAATACTCTAGTCCACATCCTCTACTCTGTCCCCTGGTCCAATCCTCTAGTCCACATCCCTCTACTCTGTCCCCTGGTCCAATCCTCTAGTCCACATCCCTCTACTCTGTCTCCTGGTCCAATCCTCTAGTCCACATTCTCTACTCTGTCCCCTGGTCCAATCCTCTAGTCCACATCCTCTACTCTGTCCCCTGGTCCAATCCTCTAGTCCACATCCCTCTACTCTGTCCCCTGGTCCAATCCTCTAGTCCACATCCTCTACTCTGTCCCCTGGTCGAATCCTCTAGTCCACATCCCTCTACTCTGTCCCCTGGTCCAATCCTCTAGTCCACATCCCTCTACTCTGTCCCCTGGTCCAATCCTCTAGTCCACGTCCCTCTACTCTGTCCCCTGGTCCAATCCTCTAGTCCTGATCCCTCTACTCTGTCCCCTGGTCCAATCCTCTAGTCCACATCCTCTACTCTGTCCCCTGGTCCAATCCTCTAGTCCACATCCTCTACTCTGTCCCCTGGTCCAATCCTCTAGTCCACATCCTCTACTCTGTCCCCTGGTCCAATCCTCTAGTCTACATCCCTCTACTCTGTCCCCTGGTCCAATCCTCTAGTCTACATCCCTCTACTCTGTCCCCTGGTCCAGTCCTCTAGTCCACATCCCTCTACTCTGTCCCCTGGTCCAATCCTCTAGTCTATATCCCTCTACTCTGTCCCCTGGTCCAATCCTCTAGTCTACATTTCTCTACTCTGTCCCCTGGTCCAATCCTCTAGTCTACATCCTCTACTCTGTCAGCCTGGTCGAATCCTCTAGTCCACATCCTCTACTCTGTCCCCTGGTCCAATCCTCTAGTCTATATCCCTCTACTCTGTCCCCTGGTCCAGTCCTCTAGTCCACATCCCTCTACTCTGTCCCCTGGTCCAATCCTCTAGTCTACATCCCTCTACTCTGTCCCCTGATCCAATCCTCTAGTCTATATCCCTCTACTCTGTCCCCTGGTCCAATCCTCTAGTCCACATCCATCTGCTCTGTCCCCTGGTCCAATCCTCTAGTCTACATCCCTCTACTCTGTCCCCTGGTCCAATCCTCTAGTCCACATCCTCTACTCTGTCCCCTGGTCCAATCCTCTAGTCCACATCCCTCTACTCTGTCCCCTGGTCCAATCCTCTAGTCTACATCCCTCTACTCTGTCTCCTGATCCAATCCTCTAGTCTACATCCCTCTACTCTGTCCCCTGGTCCAATCCTCTAGTCTATATCCCTCTACTCTGTCCCCTGGTCCAATCCTCTAGTCCACATCCCTCTACTCTGTCCCCGGGTCCAATCCTCTAGTTTACATCCCTCTACTCTGTCTCCTGATCCAATCCTCTAGTCTACATCCCTCTACTCTGTCCCCTGGTCCAATCCTCTAGTCTATATCCCTCTACTCTGTCTCCTGATCCAATCCTCTAGTCTACATCCCTCTACTCTGTCTCCTGATCCAATCCTCTAGTCTACATCCCTCTACTCTGTCCCTGCATGTGCCTTCTGCCTCTCTCCAACTAGCCTCCTCCTTTCTCTCAACACTTACTGTGTATTACATCTTTCCTTTTATTTTTTCTTCAACCTTCTCAACAGCTACAGTAATGATTGTTTCTTTCCCCTCATCCCTGTGTCCTTGTGTTTTTAGATCAGCATCATGTCCATGCTGGGTGTCTGTCTGTCTGACACTTCCACTGCCTACAGCCTCTCTCTACTCTCACTTTGACAATCTGTTCACCTTCTCCCCTTCCCTTGTCCCCTACCACATCCTCCTCCCCTCACCCCCCTTCCATCGACACAGAGGGTCTTCATAGGAGTTTATGTTAAGATATGATGCCAAACATTTAAATACACAGTTTAAGCAGTCTTCGACAATGACAGTGTTACAGACGATTTGATTTGAGATTTACATACCTGGCCACTCAAACACACACACACAGTGCATGAGGTTAATACTGAGTTGTCCGTATGTCCGACCTTGCCAAAGGACGTTCTGAAGATGGAATGAATACTCATGGACTTCAAAGCCTCCTGCTGTGGTTACAGTACATTACTTCTACTGTATATTAAATAAACCAGAACCTGCAGCACCTGGCCCATTATCCTTCCTCTCCCCAATGATCTACCGCCCTCTGTCCCTCTCTCTCTCTTTCTCTCTGTCTCTCTCACCCCCGCTCTCTCTCCAGCTCTCTTTCCCTCTCCCTATCTCCCTCTCCCTCCCTTTCTCTCTCTCCATCTCCCTCCCTCCCTCTCTCTCTCCCTCTCCTATTCTCTCTCTCCTATTCTCTCTCTCTCTCCCTATCCCTCCCTCTCATATTCTCTCTCTCTCCCTCTCATATTCTCTCTCTCTCCCTCTCCTATTCTCTCTCTCTCCCTCCCTCTCCCTATTACTGTTTTACAGGTCGGTCCCTTGTCTGACATTTGGGGACAGGACGGTCCAGTCCAGTTTATATTCCACCACCAGAGCTCCCCTCTCCTGTCTCTGCCTGTCCCTCAGAGGAGCATCAAAGGGGTCTGATTCAGAGAGGCCCATGCCAACCTACATCAAACACACACAGCACAGAAAGCCAGCCATCCAGTCACCTGCACTAATCCTCAGGATAAATAAACCATGCGCAGATCAGATTCGTGCAGCCAGCACAGAGCTATTTTCAGACACACTGTTTTTCTACCACGTCTGAAATGTATTCAAAAAGAGCATTTTTCCATCTCTCTCTCCCTCGCTCTCTCTCTCTCAGGTCTGGGCAAATAGAGCATGTTTGTGCAACACCACTGATCTCTCATCTGGAGGCCAGTTTCAATGAGGGGTTTGGATAGGGTTATCAGACTGTGCTAAGGCATGAAAGGGTAAGCTTAGAATCAATGTTAGAGAAATGCCTTCATACAGTTTAAACTTCTGCACTTACTTGGATGTGTTTTCTATGCCGCCTATAATCTGTTTTGCTGTATTTTATGGAGAATTGGAAAAGCAAATCAAATAAAAAATATTGGGTCAGTTCCTCTTGTCCCTCTTGGTCGGTTTGAGTCATGAAGGTGTGTGTGTGTGTGAGTGTGCGAGTGTGTGCGTGAGTGTGTATGTGTGCAAGTGTGTGTTTGTGCCTGTGTCGGTGTGTGCTTGCATGCACATGCATATGCCTGCGTGTGTGTGTGTGTGCCTGTCAGCATATGTAAACATACAATTACATGCACTCTCCCATCACCTCCACTTTCCAGGTCTATTTGGCTGGCCCAGTGCTGACATCTGGACTTTGGCTAGCCTATAGCATTACTTCATTACTTTCCTTCATAAGCTTTATGAGTATTCATCCACTGCTTTAGGTAAATCTTCACCATCGATCAAACTTGTGAGATGGTCAGCACTAAATACACTGTATTCAGCAGAGGGAATGAAACTCATTTGGTAAAGCATGCATGCCTCATCACAAAGGCATAAGGGATCACCTTCAGCGCTGCACCTTAAGTGATTTTACATGCTCCTAAAATGTCCACCTCACCTCTCTTGGCCAAGACGTCTTTTTTAGAAAACCTGGTGCTAGGAAACAAGGGATAAAGAGGGATGCCAGGGGAAGGCGAGAAGGAGGGAAAAGGGTGGAGGATATAGAGAGTGCAACATGAAAAGATAATGAGAATTGTCATGCCCATGGGGGTGATGTGAAGGGGATGCACAATGCAGTGGTCGAAATGGAGAGATGAGGAAAATTGTTTTGAGAAAAAAAAGAAGAGAAAAATAGAGAGGGAGAATGGAGGGATAAACATCGCTCGAGGGCCTGAGTGTGAGGAGTTATGACAGGGTCCTGATGCCCAGGAGGTCTCTGACCCTGCCTGGTGATGATGTGTCACTGGGTGTGAACACAACAGAACAGAACAGAGCAGCTCGTGGGGAATGCAGTGCCTGGGGCTTCTTGTTCGACTTGCCAGTGGGAGGAGGGGCTCATTCTCTAGTCTGGTTCCTCTAGTCTCTATCTTAAAAATGTGTCTCTGTTATCAACCTACGGGTAATCTCGGCACCCAGAACCAAATTAGCTAAGGCTGTCACGAGAGACAAAGCTAAAAGAGATATTCACCTACATTCATCCCAGGTTATTATTTTAGGGAGGTTCAGGCCAGGGCTGAAGGCTTTCCTCGAACAGATGGCTGTAAAAAGAAACACAGCTTCAGCCAGACTACATTGGATTGAATAGAGAGGATCTGATGTGTGTCGGGGGTGCATGATGCACTCACAGTCTCACAGCCACTCTTCAACATGTCACAAAGCATGAGTTAAGTCTGACTTGGTTTTGTTAATTATTAATAAGTTTCACACAGTGCTTTTGTTTCCCCCCAATTAAGATGGGATTTGATGATGTAACAGGCAACAGCACATTTAAGTTTGTATTTGTATTTATTATGGATCCCCATTAGCTGCTGCTTTGGCAGCAGCTACTCTTCCTGGGTTTCAGCAAAATTAAGGCAGCTTATACAATTTTAAAAACATTACAATACATTCACAGATTTCACAACACACTGGGTGCCTTCAGGCCCCTACTCCACCACTACCACATATCTACAGTACAAAATCCATGTGTATGTATAGTGCATATGTTATTGTGTGAGTTTGCATGTGTCTGTGCCAATGTTTGTGTTGCTTCACAGTCCCCGCTGTTCCATAAGGTGTCTTTTTATCAGTTTTTTAAAATCTAATTTTACTGCTGGCATGAGTAACTTGATGTGGAATAGAGTTCCATGTAGTCATGGCTCTATGTAGTACTGTGTGCCTCCCATAGTCTGTTCTGGACTTGGGGGACTGTGAAGAGACCTCGTGTCATGTCTTGTGGGGTATGCATGGGTGTCCGAGCTGTGTGCCAGTAGTTTAGACAGACAGCTCGGTGCATTCAACATGTCAATACCTCTCATAAATAAAAGTAGTGATGAAGTCAATCTCTCCTCCACCTTCAGCCAGGAGAGATTGACATGTATATGATTAATATTAGCTCTCTGTGTACATCCAAGGGCCAGCCGTGCTGCCCTGTTCTGAGCCATTTCCTAAGTCCTTTTTTGTGGCACCTGACCACACAACTGAACAGTAGTCAAGGTGCGACAAAACTAGGGCCTGTAGGACCTGCCTTGTTGATAGTGTTGTTAAGAAGGCAGAGCATCGCTTTATTATAGACAGACTTTTCCCCATCTTAGCTACTACTGCATCAATATGTTTTGACCATGACAGTTTACAATCTAGGGTTACTCCAAACAGTTTAGTCATCTCAACTTCCACATTATTTATTACAAGATTTAGTTGAGGTTAAGGGTTTAGTGCGTGTTTTGTTCCAAATACAATGTTTTTAGTTTTAGAAATATTTAGGGCTAACTTATTCCTTGCCACCCACTCTGAAACTAACTGCAGCTCTTTGTTGAGTGTTGCAGTCATTTCAGTCACTGTAGTAGCTGACGTGTATAGTGTTGAGTCATCCGCATACATAGACACTGGCTTTTCTCAAAGTTAGTGGCATGTCGTTAGTAAACATTTAAAAAAGCAAGGGGCCTAAACAGCTACCCTGTGGAATTCCTGATTCTAACTGGATTATATTTGAGAGACTTCCCTTAAAGAACACCCTCTGTGTTCTGTTAGACAAGTAACTCTTTATCCACATTATAGCAGGGGGTGTAAAGCCATAACACATACGTTTTTCCAGCAGCAGACTATGATCAATAATGTTGAAAGCTGCACTGAAGTCTAACAAGACAGCCCCCACAATCATTTTATCATCAAATTCTCTCAGCCAATCATAAGTCATTTATGTAAGTGCTGTTCTTGTTGAGTGTCCTTCCCTATAAGCATGCTGAAATTCTGTTGTCAATTTGTTTACTGTGAAATAGCATTGTATCTGGTCAAACACCATTTTTTCCAGAAGTTTACTAAGGGTTGGTAACAGGCTTTGGTCGGCTATTTGAGCCAATCGGCTATTTCCATCCCGATTGTCAGACCCCGGTGGCTTGTCATTGTTGATAAACAACAATCATTTTTTCACCTCTTCCACACTGACTTTACGGAATTCAAAAGTACAATTCTTGTCTTTCATAATTTGGTCCGATATACTTGGATGTGTAGTGGCAGCGTTTGTTGCTGGCATGTCATCCCTAAGTTTGCTTATCTGCCAATGAAAAAGTAACTAAAGTAGTTGTCAATATCAGTGGGCTTTATGATGAATGAGCCATCTGATTCAATGAATGAAGGAGCCGAGTTGGCTTTTTCCCAAAAAGTTAATTTAAGGTGCCCCAAAGCGTTTTACTATCATTCTTTATATAATTTATCTTTGTTTCATAGTGTAGTTTCTTTTTATTTAGTTTAGTCACATGATTTCTTAATTTGCAGTACATTTGCCAATCAGTTGGGCTCCCAGACTTAAGTGCCATACCTTTTGCCTCATCCCTCTCAACCATACAATTTTTCAATTCCTCATCAATCCAAGGGGATTTAACAGTTTTTACAGTCATTTTCTCAATGGGTGCATGCTTATTAGTAACTGGAATAGGTCGTTTCATAAATGCGTCAAGTGCAGCGTCTGGTTGCTCCTCATTACACACCACATACCAGCAAATATTCTTTACATCATCAACATATGATCAACAATACATCCTATGGATTTGGATACTGCTTTAAAGCAAATATCTGCAGCATTAGTAAAATGTGATCAGTACATGTTGATGATTTAATTCCTGTGCTGTTTGTAACCCTGATAGGTTGACTGACAATCTATCAGGGTTACAAACAGCACAGGAATTAAATTTGAAGTTTTTTCCTGAGTGGGCAGCTTGATGATAGCCAGTCAATATTGAAATCACCCAGAAAATATACTTCTCTGTTGATATCACATACATTATCAAGCATTTCACACATATTATCCAGATACTGACTGTTAGCACTTGGTGGTCTATAGCAGCTTCCCGCAAGAATGGGCTTTAGGTGAGGAAGATGAACCTGTAGCCATATTACTTTAACAGTATTTAACATGAGATCGTCTCTAAGCTTTACAGGAATGTGGTTCTGAATATAGATGTCACGTTCCTGACCTTATTTTCCTTTGTTTAACTTTGTTTAGTTGGTCAGGACGTGAGCTGGGTGGGTAGTCTATGTTATGTGTTTCTATGTGGGGTTAAATGTGTTGCCTGATATGGTTCTCAATTAGAGGCAGGTGTTTGACGTTTCCTCTGATTGAGAACCATATTAAGGTAGGCTGTTCTCACTGTTTGTTTGTGGGTGATTGTTCCTGTGTCTGTGTCTGTTGCACCACACGGGACTGTTTCGTTTGTTCGTTCGTTTGGCTAGTCTTTCCTGTTCGTGCGTTCTTCGTGTCTATATGTAAGTTCTCAAGTTCAGGTCTGTCTACGTCGTTTGTTGTTTTGTAGTTTGTGTAAGAGTTTTCGTGTTTCGTCTTTCTTTATTTAAATAAATCCTTTATGTCTGCATACAACGCTGCGTTTTGGTCCGACCCTTACTCCTCCTCCTCATCCGAGGAGGAGGCATTAGACAGCCGTTACAGAATCACCCACCAACAAAGGACCAAGCGGCGTGGGAGAAAGCAACAGCGATCGCAGGATTCATGGACATGGGAGGAAATATTGGACGGAAAAGGTCCATGGGCACAGCCAGGAGAATATTGCCGCCCTCGTGAAGAGCTGGAGGCAGCTAAAGCCGAGAGGCGGTGGTATGAGGAGGCAGCACGGAAGCGAGGCTGGAAACCTGTGAGTCAAGCCCAAAAATTTATTGGGGGGGGGGGGGGGGGCTACAAGGGAGTGTGGCGAAGTCAGGTAGGAGACCTGCGCCTACTCCCCGAGCTTACCGTGGAGAGCGAGAGTACGGGCAGACACCGTGTTATGCGGTAGAGCGCACGGTGTCTCCTGTACGTGTGCACAGCCCGGTGCGGGTTATTCCACCTCCCCGCACTGGCAGGGCTAGATTGAGTATTGAGCCGGATGTCATGAAGCCGGCCCAACGCATCTGGCCACCAGTGCGTCTCCTCGGGCCGGCATACATGGCACCAGCCTTACGCATGGTGTCCCCGGTTCGCATACACAGCCCAGTGCGGGTTATTCCACCTCCCCGCACTGGTCGGGCGACGGGGAGCATACAACCAGGTAAGGTTGGGCAGGCTCAGTGCTCAAGGGAGCCAGTACGCCTGCATGGTCCGGTATATCCGGCGCCACGTCCCCGCCCCAGCCCCACCAGTGCCGGCACCACGCACCAAGCCTCCTGTGCGTCTCCAGAGCCCTGTTCCTCCTCCACGCACTAGCCCTATGGTGCGTGTCTCCTGCCCATTACCACCAGTGCCTACACCACGCACTAAGCCTCCTGTGCGCCTCCAGAGTCCTGTGCGTCCTGTTGCTGCTCCCCGCACTAGCCTGAAGGTGCGTGTCCTTAACCCGGTACCTCCAGTTCCGGCACCACGCACCCGGCCTACAGTGCGCCTCAGCCGGCCAGAGTCTGCCGTCTGCCCAGCGGCGCCTGAACTGCCCGTCTGCCCAACGGCGCCTGAACTGCCCGTCTGCCCAACGGCGCCTGAACTGCCCGTCTGCCCAACGCCGTCTGAGCTGTCCGTCTGCCAAGCGCCGCATGAACTGCCCGTCTGTACTGAGCCTTCAAAGCCGCCCGTCTGTACTGAGCCTGCAAAGCCGCCCGTCTGTACTGAGCCTTTAAAGCCGCCCGTCTGTCATGAGCCTTCAGAGCCATCTGCCAGACAGGAGCCGCTAGAGCCGTCCGCCAGACAGGAGCCGCTAGAGCCGTCCGCCAGACAGGAGCAGCCAGAGCCTTCCGCCAGACAGGAGCAGCCAGAGCCTTCCGCCAGACAGGAGCAGCCAGAGCCTTCCGCCAGACAGGAGCAGCCAGAGCCTTCCGCCAGACAGGAGCAGCCAGAGCCTTACGCCAGCCATGAGCAGCCAGAGCCGCCAGCCAGCCATGAGCAGCCAGAGCCGCCAGCCAGCCATGAGCAGCCAGAGCCGCCAGCCAGCCATGAGCAGCCAGAGCCGCCAGCCAGCCATGAGCAGCCAGAGCCGCCAGCCAGCCATGAGCAGCCAGAGCCGCCAGCCAGCCATGAGCAGCCAGAGCCGCCAGCCAGCCATGAGCAGCAAGAGCCGCCAGCCAGCCATGAGCAGCAAGAGCCGCCAGCCAGCCATGAGCAGCAAGAGCCGCCAGCCAGCCATTAGCAGGAAGAGCCGCCAGCCAGCCATGAGCAGCAAGAGCCGCCAGCCAGCCATGAGCAGCCAGAGCCGCCAGCCAGCCATGAGTAGCCAGAGCCGCCAGCCAGCCATGAGCAGCCAGAGCCAGCCAGCCAGAATCCGCCAGAACCAGCCAGCCAGGATCCGCCAGAGCCAGCCAGCCAGGATCCGCCAGAGCCAGCCAGCCAGGATCCGCCAGAGCCAGCCAGCCAGGATCCGCCAGAGCCAGCCAGCCAGGATCCGCCAGAGCCAGCCAGCCAGGATCCGCCAGCCAGTCCGGTGCTGCCCCTCAGTCCGGAGCTGCCCCTCAGTCCGGAGCTGCCCCTCAGTCCGGAGCTGCCCCTCATTCCGGTGTTGCCCCTCATTCCGGTGTTGCCCCTCATTCCGGTGCTGCCCCTTAATCCAGTGGGGTTAATTTGGAGGGTGGCCATTTGGAGGAGGCTACGGAAGCGGGGATTGACTATGGTGGGGTGGGGACCACGTCCGGAGCCGAAGCCGCCACCGTGGACAGATGCCCACCCAGACCCTCCCCTTGAGGTTCAGTTATGCGGCCGGAGTCCGCATCTTGGGGGGTGGGGGGGGGGGGTACTGTCACGTTCCTGACCTTATTTTCCTTTGTTTAACTTTGTTTAGATGGTCAGGACGTGAGCTGGGTGGGTAGTCTATGTTATGTGTTTCTATGTGGGGTTAAATGTGTTGCCTGATATGGTTCTCAATTAGAGGCAGGTGTTTGACGTTTCCTCTGATTGAGAACCATATTAAGGTAGGCTGTTCTCACTGTTTGTTTGTGGGTGATTGTTCCTGTGTCTGTGTCTGTTGCACCACACGGGACTGTTTCGTTTGTTCGTTCGTTTGGCTAGTCTTTCCTGTTCGTGCGTTCTTCGTGTCTATATGTAAGTTCTCAAGTTCAGGTCTGTCTACGTCGTTTGTTGTTTTGTAGTTTGTGTAAGAGTTTTCGTGTTTCGTCTTTCTTTATTTAAATAAATCCTTTATGTCTGCATACAACGCTGCGTTTTGGTCCGACCCTTACTCCTCCTCCTCATCCGAGGAGGAGGCATTAGACAGCCGTTACAATAGACCGCAACACTGCCTCCGTTGGCATTTCTGTCTTTTCGGTAAATGTTATAACCATGTACTGCTACCACTGTATCATCAAAGGTATTATCTAAGTGAGTTTTAGAGATAGTCAGAATATGAATGTCATCTGTTACAAGCAAGTTATTGACTTCATGGACCTTGTTTCTTCGGCTAAATATGTTAATATGGGCTATTTTTAGCACTTTTCTGGGTTGCTTTTGATTGTTTTTAATGCTTTACTGGGAAGCTTATCAGAGGTAGACTAACTCATGTTATTTACATTGGAGTTGATAGTGCAGGGTGAGCTGCATAAAGTGGTCTTCCTACTATTGCTCACCGCCTCAGTGCTAACAGTGTAACTCTGGTTTATAGGCTCAAAACAGTTGTATTCGGTGCAATTAGGGGTACATAAATTAAATGACTTACATTGTGTTTGCCAATGCCCCTAAGATCATGTACATTTGACGCAGCATTACGACGACTCATTGTCACAATGGTAGGGATTAATAACTGAGCTGGTCTTGGATCATTTACCAGTCATTGTTTCAACGCAGCCTTGAAATGTGTGGACAGAGTCCAGGAGCCAAGATGATTTAGATGGACTCCGTCATTTCCACAGCAAAGATCAACATTTGTTTTTGTGAGGAAGCCAACGATTTGTTGCTTTGCATTTGTCTATCACCGAAAAACTTCTCAAGGAAAAGGTTGTTGCCAGCATCGACATGACAGACAGACAATGTGATCAGAGGAAGTAATAGCACAGCTGTCATGGCACAGAGTATAGCAGAGAGCTCAGAAGAAGCACACAGTAACCTAACAGAGCTGCTGTGCCTGGTTCCAGCAAATAAGGATGCTGCAAGTGAGCATTTCGTTGGATGGTGTATACCATGTGTATCCTGTACATACGACTAATACAACTTTAAACTTTAAACTTGGTTCCCTGGGTAGACTTGTCAAAGCCTGCTTTTGACAAACAAGAGAGAGCTGCCGACCAGCAGAGCATGAGGCAGAGCTCCCCAGAGTAGGATGCTTTCTCACCCTTTCTCTTACTGTATCTCTCTCTTTCTCTATGTGTCTCTCTCAGTTTCTCTCTCTCTGATCCTGCTCTCACTCTACATTCTATCAGTCGCTCTGTCTTGCTCTCTCTCCACCTCTCTCTCTCGCTCTCTCTGATCCTGCTCTCACTCTACATTCTATCAGTCGCTCTGTCTTGCTCTCTCTCCACCTCTCTCTCGCTCTCTCTGATCCTGCTCTCACTCTACATTCTATCAGTCGCTCTGTCTTGCTCTCTCTCCACCTCTCTCTCGCTCTCTCTGATCCTGCTCTCACTCTACATTCTCTCTCAGTCACTCTGTCTTGCTCTCTCTCCACCTCTCTCTCTCGCTCTCTCTGATCCTGCTCTCACTCTACATTCTCTCTCAGTCGCTCTGTCTCTCTCTCTCTCTCCACCTCGCTCGCTCACTCCTTTCAATTCTCTCCTTCAGTTCAATTGAGAGGCTTTTTGAACCAGCTCCATCGCTTTGTCCCACGGCCATGTTTAAGAGGCCAATTATCCATGATCATTCCATTCCACCCCCAGTCATTGACAGCCAGGAAGGGTGGAGGATTCACTCAATGACTCTGTAATTGCTGCCTCTTTATCATTTATGCTTATTCATTTGGAAATCACTTCGCAATTTACACTCTTTCTCAACACACTTTGATTGTGGATATGAATATCTCAGGCAAATATGTTTCCAAGTTGCTTCTCGCAGTAGCGCACTATCATTATGTCTTAATAACCTCACTTACACCCAGGGGGTATGTTTGGGTACCGACATGAATAATGCAAATCAGCCAAAAGTGAATGATTCAAAAAGTACTCAGTGCATATCAAGAGGAAAGTAATTTATCTCCTTACATTGACATGTACATAGGGCTATTGCTTTGAAGATAACCCTTCAAATAAAGCAATAGTCTAAGAATGAGGTCGTTATCATAATAACTATCTAGGAAGGATGATTTTCTAATCTTTTAATTAAATGAGTGGTATTTTTTCCTGGTCAACACCAGTCAGTTTTTAAATCAGATGCAATTGGGCCTGCCACTATTCCACGTCATTGGATTGGTTGTTAAAATGTAGGCTACAAGCATCCATCTCCCCAGGCACTTTCTGCAATATATAATCTCCATCCCAGTGATTGGCATATCATAATGGAATAAATCATTCACAATTATTGTCCAAGGCAAAATCTCATCAAACTCATCCTCGATAGCATCTTACTCAACGAGCGTAATGATTGGATAATGAGATGATAAAATATCACCTGACCTCAACCCCCTGTGCAGAATCTGGTTGAATCAACATAGTTTCAATGTATTTTGTCAACGTATTGTGATGTGGAAAATACATTAACGTAAACTGTTGTTTTGAGGGTGAAATTTCAACCACAGGATTATGTCATCATGGTAAACAAATTTCAACAAGACAAACCTTGTATAAAATCTGTTGAATTTGTACCTTTAAAACAACGTCAGATCTTCCACTATCAGAAAAAACGATAGGCTGGGAAGCACCTACTGGAGAATTTATCTATCTACAGCACTGGTCGCCAACCGTTCGATCGCGATCGACTGGTCGATCTTCAAGGCATTCCTAGTCGATCACCAAATATTTCTGTAGAAAAGCCAGCGAACGATAAAGGATTGCGCTCCTTCTTTAAAATCATGTTGAGCTGTTGCCGGTAGGTGCACTTGATTTAAAAGTTCTGCGCACCGGGTAAGCAAAGTGTTGCCATGAGACAAACTCCGCCTACATGAGACAAACTCCGCCTACCTGGCAGACTGGCAAATCTGTGACTAAATCGAGTGCACGTACTGCGCTGCCCAATCGGATAGCTCAAATCACCGTGGCTACAGAGCTTCCATGACCCTGGCCACAGCCAAGTTTAAATGGCTACTAGCCTACGTAAGATTTAATAACTTTAAAACCATGACCACAGAGAGACCGTCAACGAATACAGCAAAGAGCTGCTGTTTTTATGAGTGAGTTCATGTTTAAGTTTATATTCAGCACTGTCACTGTTTTTATTCAACACTATAACAAAACACGCTTCTCCGTAATTCCGCTTGGGCTGCAGCTGCAATGAATGAGTAGCCAAGTATCGATAGCCCTGCGTTTCATTATTATTAGCAGCTCGTTGTGTCGATTTTAATATTACAAAATATTTAACTCCCTCTGAATTTGTGCATGAGGCAGATGCGGTGCGACTCGAGTTTCACCATCCGGTGGAAGACGGTGTCCCCTCTCTCTGGTCAGTCTCACCGGAGGAAAGGAAGGAGAGAGCAGGGACCGTGAGAGGCGGTTGGGAAAAATTGTTTTGAACGTCATCCAACTTGGAATTCCAAGTCGGAAACTCAGACAACTTTCTAGAGCTCCGAATTTTCGACCTGAAGATGACTGACATCATGATTTGACCTCGTTGACCATCAGATGCAGGTACCATCAGTCCAGTAAAATAAAAAGCAAATTATTTCAATTCATGCTCCACAGTGCCTCACAAGTGCTAAACCAACTGATCTATTTTGTTATCAAAGCTCGAGTTTTTCAATATAATATGGTCTGATTAACAATATTGGCAGGCCAATCAAATAGCCAATATGCTGTGATAATGTATTAGGCCTACTGCCCAAACCTCATTCCTACAAAACTGTTTGTGTGAGGTTAATGTAAAAAAAGAACATCTGAGCAGTATATCTCAGCTTGCTTTTTGACTGCGAAAGTGATCTTGACTCAGAAAAGGTTAGTGACCACTGATCTACAGCTACCCTTTGGTCTCACATCCAGGGTCTTAACCAAGCCCATCCCTGATTACCTATGATATTTGTCACTGACTATTACCAAAGTGCTATCATGAGAATGATTGTTGAGAGATCTCCACTTAAAGATGCAAGATGTAACTTTTTGGGCAAACCGACCAAATTCAGATAGAAATGTGAGTTATAGATCTGTCATGCTTATTGAAAGCAAGTCTAAGAAGCAGTAGATCTGTTCTATGTGTGCTATTTCTATGCTTCCCATTCTTAAGTTTTGTTTTGTCACATAAACTGAAATTAGGAAAACTATACGAATTTTAGCAACCAGGAAATGGTCGGAGAAATGGTCGGAGGAAATGTGTGAAATAATAGTGATTAACATTATTTTTTGAATGACTACCCCATCTCTATGCCCCACACATACAATTACATGTAAGGTCCCTCAGTTGAGAAGGGAATTTCAAGCACAGATTCAACCACAAAGACCAGGGAGGTTTTCCAAAACCTCGCAAAGAAGGGCACCTATTCGTAGATGGGTGAAAATGTTTTAAAAAAGACACTGAATTTCCATTTGAGCATGGAGAAGTTATCAATTGTGTTTCGGATGGTATATCAATACACCCAGTCACTACAACGATACAGGTGTCCTTCCTAACTCAGTTGCCGGAGAGGAAGGAAAACGCTCAGGGATTTCACAATGAGGCCAATGGTGATTGTAAAACAGTTACAGAGTTTAATTGCTGTGATAGGAGAAAACTGAGGATGGATCAACAACATTGTACTTACACCACAATACTAACCTAAATGACAGAGTGAAAAGAAGGAAGCCTGTACAGAATACAAATATTCCAAAACATAAATCCTGTTTGCAAGACACTAAAGTAAAACTGTAAAAAATGTGACAAAGAAATTAACTTTTTATCCTGAATACAAAGCGATATTTTTGTGGCAAACACATCACTAGTACGACTTTTCATATTTTCAAGCATGGTGGAGAGTTGGGCGAAGTTGATCTGCGAGATTCTTAATAAATGCTTGTTTGATTTAATGGCGCTCACCATACAAGAAGTGACAGAACAATTGAGCACGACTAGAGATCAAATCACACAGTTAATATAAGGGCCACTAGATGTCTTGTGATAGATTACATAAAATCCTTGAAAGATACCCAAATTCTGGGAGTTTACAGATCTGATGTTCAAAGTTTTTTTTAGATCATAAGAAATTATAGCGGATACATGTTGTCAAAAATGCCAAAATAATCACAAAATAGCAAAGTTGGGTCGGAGCTTTGTCATTATATTTTATTAGATTTTAGATCATCTTTTTTAATTATTTAATATATTGTACATGTGATAAGGCCACACAGAGGGCCAGAGATTATTACAGACACCTGTGATAATCTGAAGTACCCAAAAGGGCCACTAGATGTCTTGTGATAGATTACATAAAATCCTTGAAAGATAACCAAATTATGGTAGTTTAGTGGTAGTATACCCTCCCTTTGCAACCCTAGTCCTAACTGTCCAGATGCAATTTCCTGAGAGCCACGCCAGTCTTCAAAGGGGAGAGAAATGTCTCTCTCACACGCTCTCCTTCTCTCTTCCTCTCGCTCGCTCACGCTCTCTCGCTCTCTCTCTCCCACTCTCTCTGAGCAGTGCTGCGAGGACAGGAGGGGAGTGGAACAGGACAGTGTCGGCCTGCCGGGGTGTTTAATTTTAAAGATGTATTAAAGAGAAAAGACTTTAAAAAACACTCCGCTCTTAAAATTGTCTCTTAAATAAAAAATAGAAAGGTTACTTTGAGCCTTGGGTACATGTGATGCAAACGTATCTAACTTTTGAAATACAATGAGCGTACAAACATTAGGAACACCTTCCTAATTTTGAGTTGCACCCCCTTTTGCCTTCAGAACAGCCTCAATTCGTTGGGGTGTGAAAAACCTAGCAGCGTTGCAGTTCTTGGCACACTCAAACGGTGAGCCTGGCCCCTACTACCATACCCCGTTCAAAGGCACATAAATATTTTGTCTTGCCCATTAACCCTCTGAATGGCACACATACACAATCCATGTCTCAATTGTCTCAAGGCTTAAAAAAATCATTCTTTAACCAGTCTCCTCCCTTTCATCTACACTGATTGAAGTGGATTTAACAAGTGACATCAATAAGGGATCATAGCTTTCACCTGGATTCACCAGGTCAGTCTGTCATGGAAAGAGCAGGTGTTCCTAATGTTTTGTACACTCAGTGTACATACACCCAACAAGACAGTTGTGAAACTGTGCATGCCAGTGTATGAGCAAAGATTATATATGATACATTAGTATCGCATAATAGATATCACAACCTCTCTAGACCACTTACGTATTGTAAGCCATGATTGGGAAAGTGCACAGTTCATTTCACATTAGTGAAAATGGCAAAGATGAATGAATACTGTGCAGTATAATGACAAAATATTCCTTGCCACAGCTGCTATAAGGGACTTGATATGCTCTGTCAATCATCATTATAGGAAAACTACTGTAGCTCTCTTTTTCTCTCTCTCCTCTATAACTGTCCTCTGGTGAGATATCACATGGTGTCCAAGACAATCACAATTGTATATAAACTAAACAATGGGGCAGTGGGCAGAGCATAAAGGCAGTGTACTCTCCAAGACTGAAAATGAATGGAAGATGCCTGAGAGACTTTTGGCAACTGGTAGAGGATCTATCATCAGCCAACGCAGCAGGTTTATGGCGAGGAGACTGTAACCCAGTGGGAGATTTCAAAGTAAAAGCTTATGTTGAAGTAGCAGTAGCTAGCTGCAGTAAATACAGAACAAACGTTTACTGTGCCACCCACATATACCATCCATTACATACAGTATCCCACAACTCTATGTAATGTCTCCCTTCCCATGCATCTTTCATCTACTCTCTACCACATATTCCACATCCACTTCCCACATGCATCTTTGAACACCAAGTCTCTGAGGATAGCGCCACACAGTATGCCGTGCCAGCCACTCTCTACAGTACAAACACTGTTTGAAGGAATTAACAAACACATTACAAAAAAGGGATTCTGTTTGTTGCCAGACCTCTCAAACAGCATCTGTGGGCATGGTGAGTGAGCAAAAGAGGGCATTCATGCTTGGTTGAGTCACAAAGCACAGTAGGGCCACCACGCTCATTAAAGCAATACATTTAATTAATTAATTGTGAAATAGGTCAATTTTGACTTTGAGGTGCAGTCAAATACACTAGGAACAGACTCGGGAGGCAGAATGGAGATTCACATACTGTATTATACCATTTTTGGGAGATACAGTAATAGCAGATTCTGTTTTTCCTCTCTTTGGTACATAAAACATTTTTTTGAAAGATGATCTGAGGTCTTCAGGTAACTTACCACTTGGAAGTCCTCGGCTCTGCACTCGGCACCCCGGAAGTGACACGCCAGCAGTATTTCCTTGATGTCATGTCCTGTGCGGTCGTAGAACTCACGCATATTGAAGGGGCGGGGCTTGAAGTTGTGGAAGTCAGCTTTGACCTTCAGGGTCTCCAGAACACTTTCCTCCACCAAATGGGTGTCCCTGATCTCATACCTAGAGAGACAGAGAGAGAGCGAAGGAGAGAGAGAAAAAAAGAGAGAGAGAGACAAAGAAAGTGAGAAGGAATGAGTCCAAAAGAGGGAGTTTTATTAGTCTCGTCACAAACGTTCAATTTCAGCATATTCAAACAGAGCTAGATTCATTCCCTTTTTCCTGCTATTCCTCTTCCCACTCTTTAATACCTTCAAGCAGACTACCATAGTCCCTGTGCCCAAGAATGCCAAGGGAATCTGTCTGTAGCCATGAAATGCTTTGAAAAACTGGTCATGGCTCACATCAACACCATCATCCCAGACACCCTGGACCCACTCCAATTCGCATACCACCCCAACAGATACACAGATGATGCAATCTCTATTGCACTCCACACTGCCCTCTCCCATCTGGACAAGAGGAGAATGCTGTTGATTGACCATAGCTCAGCGTTCAACACCATAATGCCCATAAAGCTGATCACTAAGCTCAGGACTCTAGAACTAAACACCTCCCTCTGTAACTGGATTCTGGACTTCTTAGTGGTCTACCCCAGATGCTGAGGGTAGGCAACAACACATCCGCCACGCTGACCCTCAACACGGGGCCCCTCAGGGGTGCATGGTTAGTCTCCCACTGTATCCCCTGTTCACCCACAACTGTGTGGCCTCGCATGACTCCAACACCATCATTAAGTTTGCTGACAACACGACGGTGGTAGGCCTGATCACGCCGACGATGAGACAGCCTATAGGGAGGAGGTCAATAACCTGCCAGTGTGGTGCCAGGACAACAACCTCTCCCTTAACATCAGCAAGACAAACAAGCTGATTGTGGATTACAGAAAACGGAGGGCAGAGTATGCCTCCATCCACATCGACAGGGCTGTAGTGGAGCGAGTCAAGAGCTTCAAGTTCCTAGGTGTCGACATTACTAAGGAATTATCATGGTACACACACACTAACACAGACGTAAAGAAGGCACGACAACAACTCTTCCACCTCAGGAAGCTGAAAAGATTACGCATGGGCCCTCAGATCCTCAAAAAGTTCTACACCTGCACCATTGAGAGCATCTTGACTGGCTGAATTATCCCTTTTTATGGCAACTGCTTGGTATCTGACTGCAAGGCGCTACAGAGGTTAGTGCGGAAGGCCCAGTACATCACTGGGGCCGAGCTCCCTGCCATCCAAGATCACTATACCAGGCGGTGTCAATGGAAGACCCTAAAAATTGTCAAAGGCTCCATCCGCCCAAGTCATAAACGGTTCTCTCTGCTACCGCACAGCAAGCGGTGCCAATGCAGCAAGAGTGGAACCAACAGGACCGTGAATAGCTTCTACCTCGAAGCCACAAGACTGCTAAATAGTTAGTTAAATAGTTAACCAATAGCTACCCGGACTATCTGCATTGACCGAGTCTCATAGGAAAGAGTCTGAATACTTATGTAAAGAAGGTATCTGTTTTTTTGTTGTTTTTTACATTTGCAAAAAAATGTAAAAACCTGATTTTGATTTGTCTTTATGGGGTATTGTGTGTAGATTGATGAGGGGAAAAAACGATTTAATCAATTTTAGAATAAGGCTGTAATGTAACAAAATGTGGAAAAAGTCAAGAGATCTGAATACTTTCTGTATATGTACACTGTATATGTACAGTATACTGAACAAAAATATTAATGCAACATGCAACAATTTCAAGGATTTTACTGAGTTACAGTTCATTTAACGAAATCAGTCAATTGAAATAAAGAAATTAGGCCCTTTTTAAATCCATAGATTTATGGATGTCACATGACTGGGCAGGGGTGTAGCCATGGGTGGGCCTGGGAAGGCATAGGCCTACCCACTAGGGAGCCAGGCCAATCAGAATTGTTTTTTCTCCACAAAAGGGCTTTATTACCAACATAAATACTCCTCAGTTTCATCAGCTGTCTGGGTAGCTGGTCTCAGACAATCCCGCAGGTGAAGAAGACGGATGTGGAGGTCCTGGGCTGGCGTGGTTACACGTCTGCAGTTGTGAGTCTGTTTGGACGTACTGCCAAATTCTCTAAAACAAAGTTGGAGGTGGCTTATGGTAGTGAAATGAACGTAAAATTCTCTAGCAACTGTTCTGGTGGTCATTCCTGCAGCCAGCATGCCAACTGGACGCTCCCTCAAACCTTGAGACATCTGTGGCACTGTGTTGTGAACAAACTGCACATTTTAGAGTGGCCTTTTATTGTCTCCAGCCCAGGGGGTATCTGTGTAAAGATTACAGTGGCTTGTGAAAGTATTCACCCCCCTTGACATTTTTCCTAATTTGTTGCCTTACAACCTGGAATTAAAATAGATTTTTGGGGGGTTTGTATCATTTGATTTACACAAACTATTCACTTTTATGTTTACATACCCTACATTACTCATCTCATATATACTGTACTCGATACCATCTACTGCATCTTGCCTATGCCGTTCTGTACCATCACTCATTCATATATCTTTATGTACATATTCTTTATCCCTTCACACTTGTGTGTATAAGGTAGTAGTTGTGGAATTGTTAGTTGGTTACTGCATTGTCGGAACTAGAAGCACAAGCATTTCGCTACACTCGCATTAACATCTGCTAACCATGTGTATGTGTGACAAATAACATTTGATTTGATTTGTTTTACACAACACTTTAAAGATGCAAAATATTTTTTTATTGTGAAACAAACAAGAAATAACACAAAAAAACAGAACTTGAGCGTCCATAACTATTCACCCCCCCAAAGGGAATACTTTGTAGAGCCACCTTTCGCAGCAATTACAGCTGCAAGTCTCTTGGGGTATGTCTCTATGATCTTGGCACATCTAGCCAGTGGGATTTTTGCCCATTCTATAAGGCAAAACTGCTCCAGCTCCTTCAAGTTGGATGGGTTCCGCTGGTGTGCAGCAATCTTTAAGGCATACCACAGATTCTCAATTGGATTGAGGTCTGGGATTTGACTAGGCCATTCCAAGACATTTAAATGTTTCCCCTTAAACCACTCGAGTGTTGCTTTAGCAGTATGCTTAGGGTCATTGTCCTGCTGGAAGGTGAACCTCCGTCCCAGTCTCAAATCTCTGGAAGTCTGAAACAGGTTTCCCTCAAGAATTTCTCTGTATTTAGCGCCATCCATCATTCCTTCAATTCTGGCCAGTTTCTCAGTCCCTGCCGATGAAAAACATCCCCACAGCATGATGGGTGGGGTTCTCGGGCTGATGAGAGGTGTTGGGTTTGTACTATACATAGTGTTTTCCTTGATGGCAAAAAAAGCTCAATTTTAGTCTCATCTGACCAGAGTACCTTCTTCCATATGTTTGGGGAGTCTCCCACATGCCTTTTGGCGAACACCAAACGTGTTTTATTTTCTTTAAGCAATGGCTTTTTTTCTGGCCACTCTTCCGTAAAGCCCAGCTCTGTGGAGTGTACGGCTTAAAGTGGTCCTATGGACAGATACTCCAAACTCCGCTGTGGAGCTTTGCAGCTCCTTCAGGGTTATCTTTGGTCTCTTTGTTGCCTCTCTGATTAATGCCCTCCTTGCCTGGTCCGTGAGTTTTGGTGGGCGGCCCTATCTTGGCAGGTTTGATGTGGTGCCATATTCTTTCAATTTGTTAATAATGGATTTAATGGTGCTTCATGGGATGTTCAAAGTTTCAGATTTTTTTATAACCCAACCCTGATCTGTACTTCTCCACAACTTTGCCCCTGACCTGTTTGGAGAGCTCCTTGGTCTTCATGGTGCCACTTGCTTGGTGGTGCCTCTTGCTTAGTGGTGTTGCAGACTTTGGGGCCTTTCAGAACAGGTGTATATATTCTGAGATCATGTGACACTTAGATTGCACACAGGTGGACTTTATTTACCTAATTATGTGGCTTCTGACAGTAATTGGTTGCACCAGATCTTATTTAGGGGCTTCATAGCAATGGGGGTGAATACATACTTTTTTCATTTCACTTCACCAATTTGGACTATTTTGTGTATGTCCATTTCATAAAATTAAAATTAAAATCTATTTAAATTACAGGTTGTATTGCAACAAAATAGGAAAAACACCAAGGGGGTTGCATACTTTTGCAAGGCATTGTATGCTGTTTAATCAGCTTCTTGATATGCCACACCGGTCTGGTGGATGGATTATCTTGGCAAAGGAGAAATGCTCACTAACAGGGATGCAAACACATTTTTGCACAACATTTAAGAGAAATACGTTTTTTGTGCATATGGATCATTTTTGGAATCTTTTATTGCAGCTCATTAAAAACATGGGATGAACCCTTTAAATGTTGCATTAATATTTTTGTTCAGTATACATATGTACCTCAATTACCTCGTACCCCTGCACATTGACTCTGTACTGGTTCCCCCGTGTATATAGCCAAGTTATCGTTACTCATTGTGTAATTATTCCTTGTGTTATTATTTTTCTATTATTTCTATTTGTTTCTCTGCATTGTTGGGAAGGGCCAGTAAGTAAGCATTTCACTGTTAGTCTACACCTGTTGTTTACGAAGCATCTGACAAATACAATGTGATTTGATTCCCACTAAAAAAATATTTTTGAAAGCTTGACAATCAGTTTGAGCAGACTTGAGCTCTTAAGAATAAGATGTGAATGTATGGAAATGGCATAACAAGAAATTATTTTTGAAAGGTTTTTAGACACAGGCACATCGTGATCTTACATTAAATACATTGATTGTGAATCTCTTTAGTTTTGGTTTATTAATATAAAGCGAATTCTCCCAACTCTTGAGAAGAACAAACTGTCTTTCTATTACCTTTTCCAAGGACTAGGCTGTAGTAACCTTGATCTAGCTTGATCATGAGCCATACTCTACTAGAAGTGTTGCACTTGCTACCTCAGCTGCAAGTCTGGCTGGAAAGACTAGCCTTGATGAAAAGCTCTCTCACACAACGTCCACTTATAAAATGTACTTTGTTACTTATAAAACATATAAACAACTCACTTAGAAAACATGTTTGTCCACAAGTCTATAAATCCTGTGTACCTAGTGCCCTCACACATGTTTATTTTGTGGTGTGTAGCCTACTGAACTCTGGGTGTAGTATGTACTGTACATGTATGTACCCATGTGTGTATTTGTGTGTGTGTGTGTGTGTGTGTGTGTGTGTGTGTGTGTGAGTGCATGCATCTGTGTGTGCATGTGTGTGTGTGAGAGAGCGGCAACACGTGTGTGTGTGTGTGTGTGTGTGTGTGTGTGTGTGTGTGTGTGTGTGTGTGTGTGTGCTTATCCTCATTCCATCTACGCACAGAATAATTGCGCGTGACTCACAGTTGGAAGGGAGAGTCATCCCACTCACACAACATTATCAGTGGGAGTTCATCTTTTAATAGAGTAGCTGAGAGGCCAACTAAATCTGACCATAATGTTTGCCTGCTGCCCAGCAAGAATACATAGCAGCATAACGTCAACTGGCACACTCCATATTGACTTGGCGATGCCGTGCTGTGGTATCATTAAACACGTCAAAACTTTATAGGGCTGTAAAAGAATGAGCAGGATTTAGGCTTCTTCAAATAGGTTTGGCTCATAAGAAGGGGATTATAGTCATATTTGTGCACAGGAACAATTGGTGTTGGCAGTGTGAATGGACACACAACAAATCTCAAAAGTAGAGTGTTGCATTAAACTGTGTGGCCAATCTATGTAAAAAGACTAGGAGTTACAGGGCCATCAAATCCCTTGAGTAATCTAAGTTCAGTAGAAAGCCAGAATCATCAAACTGAAAGCCATTAAACATTGAATTGCCTACCTACTATTCCACCTCACAAATTTGGTTCAAAACTTCATTATGCCGATGAGGTGAGAGCATGGCCCAGTACCTCGGAAGGTACTGATCTGATCCAATTTAGATGTTCTCTCTGGCTGTTGCTAAGTGCCATCTCAGGCAAAGCCTTCCGTTGATTAAAGCAGGACTTAATAGAGTTGAGACCTTTGCTCCCCAATATTGTTGCAGTGGACAAAGCTGCCAAGTGTGCACTTACAGTATGAAATAAAATCCCAAACGCACACAAGCCTGACAGAATCAGCCCCGGCAGACACTTTTTCCCAAGTATGGATGGAGTTTTAATATCACGCCACAAAACATTTCCCCAGACCAGCCATTGCAAACACTAAAAGTGGCAGGGAGAGAGAGAGAAAGAGGGTAGAAAGAGAGAGACAGAGTGATGCTCAATTGGATTTCACACCAAAAGTGCTTTCATTTCTGGATGAGGGCTTAACAAATGAGGGAATAACTACATCGCCTCTCTACCTTGGGAGATGGGATAAGTGAATAAGCACCAACTCTAATTTGCCTAACAACTCAAATGTTTTTAAAGTTGTGGGATTGGGGAAGAAAGCCTGATATTTTCCTCTCTGCTAAGCAACCATTCTCAGTGACTCCCTGAATGGAAAAAGCAGACTTCTTGAAAACGGCAATTGTTAAATTCTCCCTCTTGGGAAATGAAAAGCTTGCCCTTTTATCTCATCTACCGAGTTCTTTCTTTTCTAAAGAATATGACATTATAAATGTTGCCTCAGACCAAGTGCCCACGAGATTATGGAACGTTGGTCTACCATTTCAAACAGATACTGGATCTGCTGTCATATGATATTACATTGGAACTGATCGCTGTTGATAATGTGACACAAGTTTCTTCCCCTGAGAGGGAGGATAAGGAGATTTACTCATTCATAAAGCTTAAATTCACAAATATGTACAATTTCTATCTCTCAAGAAACAGAAACCTACACCAGATGTTACATTGTACAAAGCTTTCATCAGCCATACCACTGTGATTGAAGTGCTAATTTTAGTGACAGTGTGGAATTGTCATAAATGATGAAATGGGGACATTTCCCCCTGAATGAAAACCAAACCACTAAACACACTGGTGCCTGCTGGGCCTCATATCCCTAATTCTATCAGTTCTAGTTTTTCTTTCCATCTTTTTCAGCCATCTCTCATCTGCTCCCTCCTATCTATTTCTTGTCTCTTCACTCCCTCTCTCTTTCTCGCTATCTCTCCTGTCTCTCTCTGTCCAGTGACAGTCCTTCCTCTCCACTTGTGTGTGAGTGTGTGGGTGTGCTTCCTGTAACTCCACGTCAGATGCTGTGTGCGTTGAGGAAATGCAGCAGCTGTTGCTGCAAAGTCCAGCAGGCGTCAACAATCAAACAGGGAGAGATGCAGTCAGACAGGGCTGCTGTGATTGTCTCATCAACCATCAGCACTGACATTTCTGAGACGAAACTGACACCATGGGAATAGCAGTGTGTTTATCACAGTGTCTCAGGCTGGTATTAGTCATAAACTGTCTGTATGGAAATATGATGCACCCCCCGCCCCCCTCTTCACCACTCCCTCCTTCTTGCCCATGTCTAGTTCACAGACCTAGACCAAACAGATGTTACTGTTTACAATATAAACATTTTTTTTTTTAACTATAGATAACTATACATTTTCTGTCATTCCTAGTGGAAACATCAAGCAACTGTAAGTTTGAAGTAGGGTAACAATGAGGTTGATGGAATGCTGGGACTAAAATGACAATATACAGAAAAGACTGTGGAGGGCGGTCTTCGAGAGTCAACAAAATGCATTCGTTCAAATATGGTTTAACTTTGGCTCATGTTAATCAGAGCCATCAGAGCCCTTTCCCAGCATTTTAAGTCCCACATATCTTATTATTCCAAGTTGTAGACTACATGGAGCTGTGGACCAATGAGCGAGGCGTTAATACCATTCTCTCACTGAGCTGCTGTTGTTCTTCTCTGGGGTTTTGTGACGGCAAAGTCCTCTCGGCTCATCCATCCAAGGCAGACAAATTGGGGCTTTCTCTCTAAGCGTGGCTGGCATGACTCACCAACAGTAAGGAAATGGAAGTATCAGAGTGACAAAGTGCTTCCCGAGGATGTAACTACCTTGAGGTAACTACTGACTATGACAAATTAACTCTCTTTGATTCCCCCCCTCCCCCACCGGGGTAAAATGCCCCCAGCCTTTAATTTTCACAGAAACCATTTCATGTCACCAACACTTTCCCTGGCTCCCACTACTCTTGCTCAACTAAAAATGTAATCTCTCATCTCAATTCCTTATCTCACTCCAACAAAAGATTGAGGTAAATGTATGTAATATTTGTCATTTAGAAAAAGTTATATACAGTGAGCTCCAAAAGTATTGGGAGTGACAATTTTTTAGTTTGTTTTGGGAGTGTACTCAAGCACTTTGGATTTGAAATGATAGAGTGCAGACTGTCAGACTGAGCATAACCGTTTAGAAATTACAGCCCTTTCTGTATATGGTCTCCCCATTTTAGTGGACCAAAACTATTGGAACAAATTCAGTTATGTATTAAAAACTATTCATAGCACGCAATGACTACATCAAACTTCTGACTCTTCAAATTTGTTGGATGCATTTGCTGTTTGTTTTGGTTGTGTTTCAGATTATTTTGTGGCCAATAGAAAGGAATGGTAAATAATGTATTGTGTCATTTTGGAGTCGCTTTTATTGTAAATAAGAATAGAATGCATTTCTAAACACTTCTATATTAATGTGGATGCTACCACGGATAATCCTGAATGAATCGTGAATAAATGAGTGAGAATATTTCAGTTGCACAAATGTCGTTATTATAAATATAATATTATTTTACATCATTTTTTAAATGTATTTATTTATTTAAATTAAAAAATGTAAAACTACATTGTTGATTAAGGGCTTGTAAGTAAGCATTTCACTGTAAGGTCTACACCTGATGTATTTGGCACATGTGACAAATAACATTTGATTTGATTAATCATGGTAGCATCCACATTAATGTAGTGTTTAGAAACATATTCTATTCTTATTTACAATAAAAGTGACTCCAAAATGACACAATACATGATTTACCATTCCTTTCCATTGGGCACAACATAATCTGAAACACAACCAAAACAAACAGCAAATGCATCCAACAAATGTGTAGAGTCACAAGCTTGATGTAGTCCACAAGGGTGCGTTCTGAGCCCTCTCCTGTATTCCCTGTTCACCCACGACTGCGTGGCCATGCACGCCTCCAACTCAATCATCAAGTTTGCAGACAACACTACAGTGGTAGGAGCACCCCCTATCCACATCGACGAGACAGTAGTGGAAAGGGTAGTAAGTTTTAAGTTCCTCGGCGTATACATCACAGACAAACTGAATTGGTCCACCCACACAGACAGCGTGGTGAAGAAGGCGCAGCTACGCGCCTCTTCAACCTCAGGAGGCTGAAGAAATTCGGCTTGTCACCAAAAGCACTCACAAACTTTTACAGATGCACAATCGAGAGCATTCTGTCAGGCTGTATCACCGCCTGGTACGGCAACTGCTCCGCCCACAACCGTAAGGCTCTCCAGAGGGTAGTGAGGTCTGCACAACGCATCACCGGGGGCAAACTACCTGCCATCCAGGACACCTACACCACCCGATGTCACAGGAAGGCCATAAAGATCATCAAGGACAACAACCACCCGAGCCACTGCCTGTTCACCCCGCTATCATCCAGAAGGCGAGGTCAGTACAGGTGCATCAAAGCAGAGACCGAGAGACTGAAAAACAGCTTCTATCTCAAGGCCATCAGACTGTTAAACAGCCACCACTAACATTTAGTGGCCGCTGCCAACATACTGACTCAACTCCAGCCACTTTAATAATGGAAAAATGTATGTAAAAAATGTATCGCTAGCCACTTTAAACAATGTTTAATATAATGTTTACATACCCTACATTACTCATCTCATATATATATATACTGTACTCGATACCATCTACTGCATCTTGCCTATGCCGTTCTGTACCATCACTCATTCATATATTTTTATGTACATATTCTTTATCCCTTTACTCTTGTGTGTATAAGGTAGTTGTTGTGAAATTGTTAGGTTAGATTACTTGTTGGTTATTACTGCATTGTCGGAACTAGAAGCACAAGCATTTTTGCAACACTTGCATTAACATCTGCTAACCATGTGTATGTGACAAATACAATTTGATTTGATTAGTCATTGTGTGCTATGCATATATAAGTGAATTTGTCCCAATACTTTTGGTCCACTAATTTTTAATCTCATAGTCATTGTACCATTTTAAATCCAAAGTGCTAGAGTACAGAGCCTAAACAACAGAAAATGTGTCACTGTCTCAAAACCTTTGGAGCTCACTGTATGCAATCTGATGAAGTTAGATTTATGAACTTATATATATATATATATATATGATTATAGAATATTTTGAGGTAAATGTATGTAATATTTTGTCATTTAGAAAAAGTTGTATATGTAATCTAATGAAGTTAAATCTATGAAGTTAGATATATGCATACATACACAGTATATACCAGTAGGGGAGGCTAAAGATAAATAATCCACTTGTTTATATAGAACAATTGTGTAATCAGTTATGCTGAGTATGTTTGGGGAAAAACACACCCTTTCAAAGTTTCTATCTTTATAAAATAAAACTATTAATTGTGCCAACTTATTTCCTGTAAAAATGTGTTCGCCTAAGGATGCACAGCAAATTTGCAATTGTTAAAATCTTGGTGTTAAGGTAAAAAGTGTTGTGAGTGTTACATCTGAGTGTTGCTTTTAGTAGGGTTAATACACAACCCACTGGGCACAGACATCAGTTCAACGTCTAGTTTTTAATTTGCATTTGGTTGAGTTGGCAAATAACATGAATTCAACGAGAAATCAACAAAACATTTCACCATCATTGGATGAAGGTTCAAATGTGGGTGAAAAAAGACTAAATGGCCTGACATTGATGACTTTTTTGCAAATCCAATTAGTTTCCCACCTTGATTCAACGTCCTCACATGTATTTATTTTTTGATGACATGAAAACAATGTTGATTCAACCGGTTTTTGCCCAGTGGCAACATACCCTACTATTAAAATGTTTTGCTGGATCTGAAATGGCACCATTTCAGGGCTCTGGACAAAAGTAACCTAGTGCATTCTATAGAGAATCGCGTGCCACTTGTTTACTTCACCTCTGGTTGAGCAGCGCTAGCAGCTCCCCTGCGTGGTACAGGTCATTGCGCGTCACGCGACTGAAGCGGAACGAGTTGAGGTTGCAGAACGTGACAGCGGGGAACACCATCACCGGGGTCGAGATCTCGTCCAGTTTGGTGACGTGTGGGTACTCCAGGTAGAAGTGTATTCGGTCCACGCACCCAAACAGTAAGAAAGTCAAGGAGCCCAGGAAGAACACGACCCATAGACAGCGCTTGATGCAGACCCTCTCATAGGTGAAAATGTGCGAAATTCCGTGCAGCGTTGAGTTTTGCGCAAAAGCCTCAACTGGGGGTGGCTGGTTGCAGTCCATTTCTTCGGATTCTACTTTGAGTTCCATTGTGCTCACAGTCTCGCTTAATGGCTATAAACAATGCTGAGTGACATTGAAATCGTTTGCAGTTCAGAAGGCAGGTAAATTACTACACCTCACAATAACCTACATATTCAACTATCTCTCCAAGCTAATAAAAACACATGCAATCGTCAATATTGGTGCACTTAATATATGTGATCTATGGGAATGTGTTTCATATAAAAATCCATACCATGCACCTGTAGCATCTCCAATGCACCTGTCAATAAAAGTAATAGCTATTTAACGACTAGTCGCCGAACGTGCGGAAAACCAGCGCGAGATTTGCTGTCGATTTGCATCATTCAAAAGGCGGATTGCAAAAACAGACCAAGGATTCCCTCCTCGAAGTCAGACGCGCAAGAATTCACAGTAAGAGTAAAAAATAAACCTAATAATTGAAGAGTATGATTCACCAAAATGCTCCTATTTTCCGTATAAAAGTCCCCATCCTCAGTGGACGGCGTTGGGAGACTCTGTTTTATCAAGTCCAGGTAGCCGATCTCAAAAAAGTGCACGGCATTAGCCTACAGCGGTGAAAAATATAGACAACGTTCCGTCATTCCAGCGTCGGTCGCAGATGAGTGAGTGAACTAGGTCTCTTCCGTGTTGACTGTCCAGCTTCAGCTCATTGTTTAAGAGTAGGCTAGCTAGTTCATATCCGTCGTTCTGTTGCGACTGTCTGTTGGCAGTACCGTGGTCCTATATCCACAGGGGAGAGGTCCGAGACAGGAGAAGTTCCTAGGCACTGGGGGGCTTCGTGGTTGGATTGGTCAGTTGTGAGCGTTTTTTTTAATGAGTAGTGTCTAGCACTGGTAGCTGGCAGTGAGAGCACAGTGCAAGGGAGTGGACCTGTCCTGCACACTGAGAGATGTTAACTGTGGCATGTAGTTGTGATATGAGTAAACTCCCCTATCATGCAGAAAAGATGATGGAGAATGCAACAGAATGCACAGCCCTATTTCTCGCTCTCTCTCTCTCTCTCTCTGAGTAATATGGACCCAATAAGATTGTGCATAACACCAAATAAAATAAAACAATTCTCACTGTTGCATTAAAGGATTCTGTAGACCAACCCTGGTCTTGTAGACTAGAGACAAGTGTGCTATCTTGCTTCAGCCCACCACTGAAACACCAGAAGCCGCTGCACACTCTGTAGCTCTCTAGGGTTAGTATAACGCCTGCACTAGGCCTACTCCAGATGGTAACCTAGCTACTACCTTTTTAAACCGAACTACAGTATAGGTGCACTAGCTTTCAATGATATGCGCTAAAGGGATCAACTGTCCTTGCTGTCCCCAGTCCACCTGGTCGTATTGCTGCTCCAGTTTCAACTGTCCTTGCTGTCCCCAGTCCACCTGGTCGTATTGCTGCTCCAGTTTCAACTGTCCTTGCTGTCCCCAGTCCACCTGGTCGTATTGCTGCTCCAGTTTCAACTGTTCCGCCTGCGGCTACGGAACCCTGACCTGTTCATCGGACGTGCTACCTTATCCCGGACCTGCTGTTTTTGACTCTCTCTCTACCGCACCTGCTGTCTCGAAAAGCCAACTATGAAAAGCCAACTGACATTTACTCCTGAGGTGCTGACCTGTTGCACCCTCTACAACTACTGTGATTATTATTATTTGACCCGGCTAGTCATCTATGAACGTTTGAACATCTTGTCCATGTACTGTTATAGTCTCTAGCCGGCACAGCCAGAAGAGGACTGGCCACCCCTCAGAGCCTGGTTCTTCTCTAGGTTTCTTCCTAGGTTCCTGCCTTTCTAGGGAGTTTTTCCTAGCCACCATGCTTCTACATCTGTATAGCACTTTTTGACATCAGCTGATGTAAAAAGGGCTTTATAAATACATTTGATTGATTGAAATTTATTGATATGTATATGCATGTTCATCAATAAACCAAGACACATTTAGCCCCCAATGGGATACTGGCATGAAAAATGTATCTATTTCTGTAACATGGGAGTAATCCAGGCCTTACTAATATAACAAAATATTTATTATGTGTCATTAAATATGCATTACGCATCTCTCCAATGCACCAGGGATATGAACGACCACTTATAAAAGCCTCGCTAAATGGGAGTGTTTCACTTGACACTGGTACAGAGTATTGAGGGACACTCCTGGCTACCTCTACGATATCATCGACTTGAGTGAGTGCTTGAGTTTAAAAATGAATAGCTATTTCTGTATTAAAAGTAAGGTAGACATTGCCCTATATTCGAATGTCTACTAGGCTGCTCCTTTAACACCTTTAAGTAATTGACTAGCTGCACATTCTTCAAAATAAAGATTTTCCCTGTAAGCAAATACTTTTCTTCTTGTCCTTGACTGATAACCTATCCCTCCACCTGCAACCTGGACTTAGGGGTAGACATAACATAGTAAACAAAATTCCAGGACACTTAAATTAGTAAAATGGTATGTATTAATTTGTTGATATCTATCATCCATTTGGTATGATATGTTATGAATTTGCAATAGGCATGATATGTTACGAATTCCAATTTGTTGTAGCTAACGTTAGCTAGGTAGTGTCCCGGATTTTAATTTACTATGTTACGTCTAGTCTATGAGACCAGCCTGATCCCTCTCCTGACATAGGTCTAATGGAAACAATAGAAAACTAAAAAGTCAAATATTTTATGAAGATGTGTTGGCTACAGGCCTACTTAAACATTTGAAACAATTTAGTCATTGGTCTTAGAAGTCATAATTTAAATAAACCGTATGCCTATCGTGGGACAGAGCCCACCTCTCTGTTGAGCCGTCACCAGTCAAATCAGCACTATGGACAGTGTCAAACCAGGTTTCAATGGTTCTGAGGGAATGTAATACAGTGTGTTCAATGCAGTCTCCGCTCCCGTAGATTGCGCCATTTAGAAATAATCCTAGCGAGATGAAGATTTACCAAGAAGGAAATAGCTCTGCTAGAGACGGAAGAGGAAGCGAGACACCCCACTCGCTTTTTTTCTCTGGTTTAATGAAAGTTAATGAACTAAGTAGACCAGACCCAGCAGCTGCTATTGCATTGGTGTCTGTCTATGGGAGACACACCCAGTTAAGTAGACCTGAACTAACCATTGTTTTCAATGGGTTGCTCCTTCAGCCAGTGATAGATGTAGGGTTGCTTGAAAGGGTAAGGAAGGAGTAAATTCAGTTGTAAGTGAACATTTAAGAACACAGTACTATGCTAGTGTAACGGATGTGAAATGGCTAGCTAGTTAGCGGTGGTGCGCGCTAATAGCGTTTCAATCGGTTACGTCACTCGCTTTGAGACCTTGAAGTAGTGGTTCCCCTTGCTCTGCAAGAGCCGCGGCTTTTGTGGAGCGATGGGTAACGATGCTCCGTGGGTGACTGTTGTTGATGTGTGCAGAGGGTGCCTGGTTCGCGCCCGGGGCGAGGGGACGGACTAAAGTTATACTGTTACACTTTCTTGAACATATTCACAGATGGATCAAGGACCCTAAAACAGGGATGGCAGGAGCAGCTGTTAGTGTTCCTGAGTTTAAGATGGCAGTGACGAAAAGAGCAACGAATCATTTATCTTTTTACACAATGGAGTTGATGGCCATACTATTGGCTGCAGAGTGGGTGGAGGAGGTGAGGCTAGACAGGGTAGTCATCTGCTCTGACTCCTGTGCAGCACTGATAAGCTTAAATGAGTTTGTGTCTCAGAGCAGACAGGATCTATTGTATGAGGTTTTACAGTGCTTGTATAGGGTGAGACAGATGGGGGTATTTGTGATGTTCCTCAGGTTATGTGGGAGTAGAGTGGAATGAGGAGGTGGAGGTTCTCGCCAAGCAGGCTTTTAAACATCCTAATGTTGAGATGAAATCGTCAAATCAGTAAAGCAGAAGCCAAGGGGTTAATAAAAAAGTGGTTAAAAACAAGTGACAAGAGTTGTGGAAAGGGGAGAAAAAGGGAAGACACCTGTATAAGATCCAGAAAAGGTGGGGTCAGGGAGGTCCTCGGGCCGAGAGAGAAGGGAGGAAAGTCTAATTACAAGGCTGAGGCTGGGACACACAAGGCTCAATAGTACATTGAAATTGGTGGGAAAACATCCGACTGGGAGGTGTGATCATTGTCAGAAGGAGATGGAGACAGTGGAACATGTTCTATTTCTGCACAAGAACTGTTCATCGGGAGCTTCATGAAATGGGTTTCAAGCCCAAGATCACCATGTGCAATGCCAAACGTTGGCTGGAGTGGTGTAAAGCACGCCATTGGACTCTGGAGCAGTGTAATGCGTTCTCTGGAGTGATGAATCACTCTTCACAATGTGGCAGTCCGATGGACGAACCTGGGTTTGGCGAATGCCAGGAGAACGCTACCTGCCTGAATGCATGTGCCAACTGTAAAGTTTGGTGAAGGAGGAATAATGGTCTGGGGCTGTTTTTCATGGTCTGGGCTAGGCCATTATTTCCAGTGAAGGGAAATTCTAGACGATTATGTGCTTCCAACTTTGTGGCAACAGTTTGGGGAAGGCTTTTTCCTGTTTCAGCATGACAATGCCCCCGTGCAGAAAGGGAGATCCACAATGGTTTGTCGAGATTGATGTGGAAGAACTTGACTGGCCTGCACAGAGCCCTGGTTGCAGACAGTCTGAATAGCTATTTTACAACTATAGCTAATACATTAGCAAGTTACCTTTTCAATCAGGTAGCTATGGGGAGAGTCAAGTCCAGTAGTTTTACTCACAGCAGGGGATTCAAGTAGATGCTTTTTCATTTGAAAAAGTGCCAGAGTCAGTGCTAAAGAAGCTGAAAGAACCTGATCATTCCAAAGCAACTGGCCTTGACAACATTCCTGATAGAGTTCTATGGGATGCTGTGGTAATTATCACCCTTCTGTGTAACTCACATTGTAAATCTGTCTATTGAACTAGGCTTTTTTCCCAGTGAACTAAAACTTGCAAGGGTCATTCCTCTATATAAAAAAGGTAATAAGGTAGACAATGGAAACTATTGGCCTCTCTTAGTCCTGTGTATTTTATCTAAGGTCTTGGAAAAGATTATGTTCGAACAGATTGACCGTTATATTTCCTTACATAATCTACTATATGAGCTCCAATCTGGCTTTAGGAAATCCCATTCCACTGAAACTTGCCTACTATATCTAACTGACCACATCAGGAAGGAAGTAGATAGAGGGAAATTTTGTGGTATGGTTATATTAGCTCTCCAAAAGGCATTTGATACGGTGGATCATGAGATTTGGTTAATCAAACTAAGAGCCATGGGCTTTAACAACTTAGTCACAAAATGGGTCAGCTCTTATCTGCAAGGAAGAAAACAGATGGTGGATGTGGACCCTGTCTTAACTCAAAATCTTGAACTGCGGGGTACCCCAAGGGAGTACCCCGTTGTATATAAATGATCTGAAATCTGCCTGTACAGATTGGTTTCCCACAAATACAAAAATGTGGTTGAGAAAGCCCTCAGAGCTGAACTTTTGAATGTCAGTAAATGGCTATATAACAATAAACTGTAACTTCACCTTGGAAAAATATCTTGTTCAGGTCCAAAGTTAAACTGAGGAAATCCCCTGGTTTTAAGGTGGTAGTAGGTGATATAGTAGTCACAGCAAAATACTTAATTACAGTGCATTCAGAAAGTATTTAGACTCCTTGATTTTTTCCTCATCAATCTACACACAATACCCCATAATGACAAAGCAAAAACAGGTTTACAAATAAACTTTACTTACATAAGTATTCAGACCCTTTGCTATGAGACTTGAAATTTGAGCTCAGGTGCATCCTGTTTCCATTGATCATCCTCCGAGACAGGATTGTGTTGAGGCACAGATCTGGGGAAGGGTACCAAAACATTTCTGCAGCATTGAAGGTCCCCAAGAACACAGTGGCCTTCATCATTCTTAAATCAATCAGGGGAGAAGGGTCTTGGTCAGGGAGGTGACCAAGAACCCGATGGTCACTCTGACAGAGCTCTTTGGAGATGGGAGAACCTTCCAGGAGGACAACCATCTCTGCAGCACTCCACCAATCAGGCCTTTATGGTAGAGTGGTCAGACAGAAGCCACTCATCAGTAAAAGGCACATGACAGCCCGCTTGGAGTTTGCCAAAAGCCACCTAAAGACTCTCAGACCATGAGAAACAAGATTCTCTAGTCTGATGAAACCAAGATTGAACTCTTTGGCCTGAATGCCAAGCATCACGTCTGGAGGAAACCTAGCACCATCCCTACGGTGAATCATGGTGGTGACAGCATCATGCTGTGGGTATGTTCTTCAGTGGCAGAGACTGGGAGACTAGTCAGGATCGACTGAAAGATGAACAGAGCAAAGTACCTGCTCTAGAGCGCTCAGGACCTCAGACTGGGGCGAAGGTTCAACTTCCTACAGGACATCGACCTTAAGCACACAACCAAGACAACGCAGGAGTGGCTTTGGGGGAAGTCTTTGAATGTCCTTGAGTGGCCCAGCCAGAGCCCGGACTTGAACCCGATCGAACATCTCTGGAGAGACCTGAAAATAGCTGTGCAGCGACGCTCCCCATCCAACCTGACAGAGCTTGAGAGGATCTGCAGAGAAGAATGTGAGAAACTCACAATATACAGGTGTGCCAAGCTTGTAGCGTGATACCCAAGAAGACTCGAGGTTGTAATCGTCAGAGGTGTGAACTCGAGTCACATGACTTGGACTCGAGTCAGAATCGAGTCACAAATATGATGACTTGCAACTCGACTTTGACTTTAACTCCAATGACACGTGACTTGACTTGGACTTGAGCCTTATAACTCGACCTGACTTGATACCCTCCCCAAGCCCAAATATAAAAAATTATGCTATTAAAAAGTGTGCAGCGCATCAACTCTTCATTTAACGGATTACAGTTTGAATCGGACAGCAGCCAATCAAATTGTGCCAGCTGAGAAAAAGCTGTGGGTGGCAGTGCATAGGAACGTCGGTGGATGAATTCAGATGGAGCCCTTGAAAGATGATACCCAAAATTATTATTTTCGGATATAAAGACGACGCTGTATCAACAAAAAACGTATTGCAACTCACAAAACACGCAGGAAGACAATTACAGATGGAGGCGCAACAATTTCCAACTTTGTTCGACATTTGAAGCTGCACAAAGAACGGTAAGTCGTGGCTAATTTAGCCGACAGCTATATATTTTATTACTTTACTGGTGTATAATGTAGGCTAACGTAACCTTAAATCAATGAGCCTCCACACAGTCAGTCAGTACAAGAACGTGATCATTGCAACCAAGATTGAGCTACAACTGGCTAGGCAGTTGGTAGCCTAAATCCTGCCTGATGTTACTGCTGTTCCTAAAACCTTTGACATACGTTATGTGTCTTGTGTCTTTCTCATGGCTACCCATGTATTTCCATGGAAATATAACGTTTATTTGGAAAGTAATAAATATATAGATATTTTTTAAAAGCATTCATGATTTGTGTAAACTATTGTGTAATATACTATTACTCTTGTTAAAAATATGAAATGGTATTACATTTGGTGAAGAGCGCATTATGACTTGTTTAGTACTCAACTCAAAGCTTAGAAATTGAGACTTGACTTGATACTTGACGGTCTTGACTTGAGATTTGACTCGGACTTGCCTGTCTTGACTTGGGACTTGACATGAGTGCTAAGACTTGAGGCTTACTTGTGACTTGTAAAACAATGACTTGGTCACACCTCTGGTAATCGCTGCCAAAGGTGCTTCAACAAATGACTGAGTAAAAGTTCTGAATACTTATGTAAATGTGATAGTTCCGTTTTTTTGTGTTTTTTTTTTTCATTTACAAAAATGTCTAAAAAGCTATTTTTGCTTTGTCATTAAGGGGTATTGTGTGTAGATTGATGAGGGGAAAAAACGATTAAATCTGTAACGTAACAAAATGTGGAAAAAGTATGAGTTGATATATAAAACAATGCAAGATTCAAGACGTCGTGCTTTTCAGCTAAAATTATTATATAGACTTCTTGCCACAAACAAAATGTTCAATATTTGGGCATAAAATCATCGAAGCTCTGCAGGTTTGGTTGTGAGGATGCAGAATCAATAGACCATTTATTTTGGTATTGCCCTCAGGTAGCCAGTTTCTGGTCTCAGGTTCAGGAATGACTGAAAATGCATAGCATTGATCTAAAATTGACCCTAGAAATAGTACTGTTAGGAGATCAGTCAATTACTAATATAAACTCAGCAAAAAAAGAAATGTCCTCACTGTCAACTGCGTTTATTTTCAGCAAACTTAACATGTGTAAATATTTGTATGAACATAAGATTCAACAACTGAGACATAAACTGAACAAGTTCCACAGACATGTGACTAACAGAAATTGAATAATGTGTCCCTGAACAAAGGGGGGGTGTCAAAATCAAAAGTAAGTCAGTATCTGGTGTGGCCACCAGCTGCATTAAGTACTGCAGTGCATCGGCTCCTCATGGACTGCACCAGATTGGCCAGTTCTTGCTGTGAGATGTTATCCCACTCTTCCACCAAGGCACCTGCAAGTTCCCGGACATTTCTGGGGGGAATGGCCCTAGCCCTCACCCTTCAATCCAACAGGTCCCAGACGTGCTCAATGGGATTGAGATCCGGGCTCTTCGCTGGCCATGGCAGAACACTGACATTCCTGTCTTGCAGGAAATTACGCACAGAACGAGCAGTATGGCTGGTGGCATTGTCATGCTGGAGGGTCATGTCAGGATGAGCCTGCAGGAAGGGTACCACGTGAGGGAGGAGGATGTCTTCCCTGTAACGCACAGCGTTGAGATTGCCTGCAATGACAACAAGCTCAGTCCGATGATGCTGTGAAACACCGCCCCAGACCATGACGGACCCTCCACCTCCAAATCGATCCCGCTCCAGAGTACAGGCCTCGGTGTAACGCTCATTCCTTCGACGATAAACGCAAATCTGACCATCACCCCTGGGGAGACAAAACCGCGACTCGGCAGTGAAGAACACTTTTTGCCAGTCCTGTCTGGTCCAGTGACGGTGGGTTTGTGCCCATAGACGATGTTGTTGCCGGTGATGTCTGGTGAGGACATGCCTTACAACAGGCCTACAAGCCCTCAGTCCAGCCTCTCTCAGCCTATTGCAGACAGTCTGAGCACTGATGGAGGGATTGTGCGTTCCTGGTATAACTCAGGCAATTGTTGTTGCCATCCTGTACCTGTCCCACAGGTGATGTTCGAATGTACCAATCCTGTGCAGGTGTTGTTACACGTGGTCTGCCAACTGCGAGGATGATCAGCTGTCCGTCCTGTCTCCCTGTAGCGCTGTCTTAGGGGTCTCACAGTACCGACATTGCAATGTATTGCCCTGGCCACATCTGCAGTCCTCATGCCTCCTTGCAGCATGCCTAAGGCACATTCACGCAGATGAGCAGGGACCCTGGGCATCTTTCTTTTGGTGTTTTTCAGAGTCAGTAGAAAGGCCTTTTTTTTGTCCTACGTTTTCATAACTGTGACCTTAATTGCCTACCGTCTGTAAGCTGTTAGTGTCTTAACGACCGTTCCACAGGTGCATGTTCAATAATTGTTTATGGTTCATTGAACAAGCATGGGAAACAGTGTTTAAACCCTTTACAATGAAGATCTGTGAAGTTATTTGGATTTTTACGAATTATCTTTGAAAGACAGGGTCCTGAAAAAGGACGTTTCTTTTTTTGCGGAGTTTACTAATACTCTTAGTAAAAGTATTTATTTTCGATTCGCAATCTGTAGATTCGATTAGATAGATTGAAATTGTATGTTAAACATCGCAGCATAGTTGAAATATATGTGTTGCATAGAAACCCGAAGTGGGTGCCCAGCAGAGATAGATGGGATAGGCTGAGGGTTGGGATGTGGAATTGGAGACAAGTGGGAGTGGAGTTGCTGTGCGGGTGATAGAATGATGGTCAAAGATGGGGGGGAGAAAAAAAAAAGTCGAAATAAAACAATAAAAAGTAAGTTTGAATGATTTTCAGCAAACTTAACATGTGTAAATATTTGTATGAACATAACAAGATTCGACAGTGTTTTTACAGCTAATGCCGGTTTGTCTGAGGCTGATGCCGTGCAGGTGTTTGTACACATGCATATACACACACTCTCATTCAAATAAATGCGTACAAGAACACACACATACATGTAATAATGCCAGACATGCACACAAACATATACAGTTGGCATTGCTGTTATGATTTTAGTTGTCCTTGATGTCCTTTGTTTTAACTGTATTTATAATTTTTTATATATTTTTTTGCATTGTTGTTTGCTGTTTTCTTCTGTCTTTTTATTTTTTCTCTTTAGTTCATTCTCTTGGTTGTTGGTGCATTGGGGGGTTCTTGGGGGTGGGGAATGGAATTAATTTTATTTTTTATTTTTCTTCTTGGGGGGGACTGTGGGAGGGGTCTCGAATGGGTGAGGGACAGCTATTGGGGAACTGTGGGTGGGGATCTTGGAGGGTTCGGGTTCACGTTTTTTGGCCTGGTGGGAGAAATGTCAACGTGCCCTTGAGCAGGGCATTGACCCTGGATGCTTCTGTGTGTCGATCTGAATGGGAGTCTGTTGGATGACTGGTATGATGTAGTTGTTGAGCGGCTTCACTGCAAGTATATTGTATGTTTCGGATATTCAATAAAAAAATATATAATACATTTTAAAAGTAATAAATAAATGTTGAAGAAGTAAAGGGGTCTAAATACTTTCCGAATGCACCGCTTCTTAGATGTGTGCTAGATAACCATCTGACAGGGCACAGCATGGCACAAAAAGTGCCAAAATGAACCATAAAATTAAGTTTCTGGCAAGAACCTCCAAATATCTGGATAAGAATGCAATGGTGGCATTGGCATTGTTCAGTACCACTTTGACTATGCATCCTGGTACAAACCCCCAAGATAATTAAAAATAAATTGAAGACATCTCAGAAGAAATTAGTCAGGATTATTCTAAAACTTCCAGCACGTACTCATCTTGACCATTCCCACTTTGAAAGCCTTAGATGGCTCAAAGTGGAGGAGAGAGTCTCTCAGATTAAATTCTGTCTTGTACATAAGATTGTGCACAGTATGGTCCCCATGTACCTATGTAACTACTTTAACTTGTTCCGGGATAACCATAACTATTCCACTGGAAGAAGTGAAACTGACATAGTTTATTTTAGATTTAATAGGGGTATGGGGAAATAAACGTTGTACTTCGCTGCCAGTCTTTGGATTGATATTCCAAAGACTTTTGAAATGTATAACCTCCATTAGGTAGTTTCAAGATCTCGCTGAATTAAAACATTTTTTTTTTACCACTTCTCAAAAATGAGTCGGAAGATTATAGTATGCCTTTTGGTGCCTGTTGTGTATCATATTTTAAATGTCTGGTATATATTATGGATTGATTGTTTTATATATTAAGGGTATGTGAGACAAGGGCGATGTACCTGTCCATAGTTGTTTATTAGGAAATGGAACTGTAGTAATTATCTCACATTATGAAACAAACAACAATTTTGTCTGTCATTGTCTGTTTCCACTACCATTGCTGCCTAACCTTGCTGCATCCCCCCTTCCCCCTCCAAAAGGAGCACAATGTTAATAAGATTTTAAGCTTTATTGTGTTTTCCTTGATTATTTTCTTAAATTGTATGTGGAGGCGTCACAGGCTGGAGAGCCCTTATGTATGTATTTTAAAAAATGGTCTAATAAATTCAATCAATCAATCGGAACGGCGACTGCGAGCCAGGACTAATCGCCCAATATCAGTGCCTGACATCACTAATGCTCTTGTGGCTGAATGGAAGCAAGTCCCCACAGCAATGTTCCAACATCCACTGGAAAGTCTTCCCAGAAGAGTGGAGGCTGTTATAGCAGCAAAGGGGGAATCAACTCCATATTAAACGGCCATGATTTTGGAGTGAAATGTTTAACGAGCAGGGTTCCACACACTTCGGTCATGTAGTGCAGTGGTTCCCAAACTTTTTATAGTCCCGTACCCCTTCAAACATTCAACTTCCAGCTGCGTACCCCCTCTAGCACCAGGGTCAGCGTACACTCAAATGTTGTTTTTTGCCATCATTGTAAGCCTGCCACACACACACACTATACGATACATTTATTAAACATAAGAATGAGTGTGAATATTTGTCCCAACCCAGCTTGTGGGAAGTGACAAAGAGCTCTTATAGGACCAGGGCATAGATAATAATAATAATAATCAATAATTTTGCTCTTTATTTAACTATCTTACATATAAAACCTTATTTGTTCATCGAAAATTGTGAATAACTCACCACAGGTTAATGAGAAGGGTGTGCTTGAAAGGATGCACATAACCCTCAATGTTGGGTTGTATTGGAGAGAGTCTCAGTCTTAAATCATTTTCCACACACAGTCTGTGCCTGTATTTCGTTTTCATACTAGTGAGGGCCGAGAATCCAGTCTCACATAGGTACGTGATTGCAAAGGGCATCAGTTTCTTAACAGCGCGATTTGCCAAGGCAGGATATTCTGAGCACAGCCCAATCCAGAAATCTGGCAGTGGGTTCTGATTAAATTCAATTTTCACAGAACCGCTTGTTGCAATTTCGATGAGGCTCTCTTGTTCCGATATCAGTAAGTGGACTAGAGGCAGGGCATGAAAGGGATAACGAATCCAGTTGTTTGTGTCATCCTTTTCGGGAAAGTACCTGCGTAATTGTGTACCCAACTCACTCAGGTGCTTCTCTATATCACATTTGACATTGTCCGTCATTTTGAGTTCATTTGCACACAAATCATACAATGCTGGAGTGACCTGTGTGTTGTCCTTGTTAATGCAGACTCCAATTTCTTAATCATAGCCTCAATTTTGTCCCGCACATTAAATATAGTTGCGGAGAGTCCCTGTAATCCCAGATTCAGATCATTCAGGCAAGAAAAAAACATCACCCAGATAGGCCAGTCGTGTGAGAAACTCATCATCATGCAAGTGGTTAGCAAAGTTAACCATTTTCACTGTAGTGTCCAAAACGTCTTTCAAGCTGTCAGACATTCCCTTGGCAGCAAGAGCCTCTCGGTGGATGCTGCAGTGTACCCAAGTGGCGTCGGGAGCAACTGCTTGCACGCGCGTTACCACTCCACTATGTCTCCCTGCCATGGCTTTTACTCAGTACAGATACCAATACATCTTGACCACCAAAGTTCATTTGATGTCACAAAGCTGTCCAGTACTTTAAAAATACCCTCTTCTGTTGTCCTAGTTTACAGTGGTTTGCAGAAGAAGATGTCTTCCTTAATTGACCCCCCATAAACGTAGTGGACATGTGCCAGGCCCGCCACGTCTGTTGACTCATCCAGCTGTAACGCATAGTATTCACTGGCTTGTATGCGAAGCAGTAATTGTTTCAAAACATCTCCTGGAAGAATTAAGTCCTCCACAATAGTATGGGCCTTGCCTGTCCTAGCCACTCAGTAGCTCGCCATATAAGACACTTCTAGCCCCTTCTTATTAATGGTATCTGTTGCTTTTATACATGTCGTACTACTCAAAAGTCGTCTTAATTCTCGCTCAAAAAACTCTGTCTTATTTTTCAAATTGGCATTTTTTGTTTCTAAATGTCTGCGCAAGGGTGAAGGTTTCATCAAGTTGTGAGATAGTACTTTTGCACATATAACACACTGTGACTGAAGAAAGGCACTACTCCCAATATAGGTGAACCCCAAATCAATCAATATAGTTCTCATCATATTTTCGCCTCTTCGATGGTCCAACGTCCCTGTCTGTTATTCGGTGCTTTCCCGGGTAAGGGGGCAGTAGGTCTTTGGCTGCATCAGATTCACAAATATCAGGGTCCATGCTAGCTGGGCTAACAACAAATGTAGAATTACTGATGCTAGCATTGGATGTGCTCGTGGAAGCAGAACAACTTGTGTCGTGACAGGTGCAGGTGTAGTACTGCTGGTAGTAGTACTAATCACCCAAATGTATAGCCCCGTTGGAAAATATAAAATGGACTGTTTGAAAATGTGAACATTTTTAAAATGTTATTTTTTTAATGTTAATCACATTTTTATTTGGCGTACCCCTGACAGCATTGCGCATACCCTTGGGGGTAGGCCGTTGGTCTGGGAGGATTAGGATTAGATAGAGTAAATAGTGGAACAGGGTGGTATTACATTTTTTTAGAGAGAGGGCTAATAGTTGGCAGGGTAATTTTTCCTTTTCCCCTATTTTATAGTACCGTATCAAAAATAATTGAATGTAGGTAGGCCGTGAATTGTCTCACACTCCCTCCAGTACAATAGGTGGCGGTGTAGGCACCTTAAATTCGATGCGATCCGGACAACACAATCCCAAAGAAGAAGAAGAATTGTTTTCGATGTTTAAAGACAACCTGAGTGAACTACCTTAATTTTGTCCACCATCTTTGGCTCTGCATTGTAAGTGAATATGGCGATGCTCTTTGGCATGGGACATTATTGTTGCCTGGCAGGACGAGTTGTGAGCGCACTGTCCCGCAGACAAACGCGTGGTACGCTTCTTCCAGCGACAAGATGGTATAGCACCCAAACGACTTGCAATAGTGAGTAGAAACTTACACTGCGACTGCAAGGTCCCACTGAGCGACGCGCCCTTTGCTATGCATTAGTTTTAGCGCATAGCATATTTGAGGTCCGAGCAGGGGAGATTGCATAATAACAATTCTGACCACGCTCACGACCACCTACTTGTATTGCCTTGACATCCACACGTGTGTAGACGATTTTTGTGCGTCAATTAACTTTAGTTTTGAAATCTGACATTTTACCAAGTTTACAACAGAACATAGTTTTGAAACTGTTGGTTACATTGTGGTTGGAAGGGCAAGTAAACTGCATTTCAGCGTTCTATAGTGTAGTTGAATACGGTAACTCAAATCGGTTCGATAGTACATCACTGGTGGTTTTACATGTAGGCCACATTCGCGATCCTCTGACGGTGGCCAACTTCAAACAAAAACAATTATTGATAGGTGGCTGCCAGTATGAGATGTCATGCCGATCATAAATACCCGACGTCCTGCCAGCTACGGTGACATTGTGTTGATTAACAACGTAGATTTCAATTATCGACAGGACGTCACCCTGTTAACGCTTTGGGTGAGTTAAATAAGTTTAATTAACAATTTATTAGCCTGTTATGCAAGATAAAGGGAATATTTATTTAATGTTAAGATATCGCATGGCATTTATGTCTCCACTTTCACCAAGCAATAGCCTATGTATTTGCTCTCTAGAGCAAGGTTTCCCAATCTCCTTGCACGTTATGTTTTTTTCACTAGCACTACACAGCTATTTTAAAATAATCAAAGCTTGATGATTAGTTGGTTAGTTTATCTATTAATCATTTCTGATGTTCTCTCTGTAGAGCTGCAGTTTAAGCTGGATGACAGGACAGCCCACAGCAGTCTGGACCTCTTTAAGAAGGACACAGGTGTCATCTACCGCATCTTGGGCCTAGACCCCAGCCATGTCCAACAAAACCCTGAGCGCTTCCGGGATTGGGCCGTGGTGTTCGGAGACGGGCAAATCACAGGTGGCCGCCACTACTGGGAGGTGACGGTGGAGAAGTCCTCAGAGTTCCGTTTGGGTGTGGCCTTGGTGGCAATGTCAAGGGATGACTGTGTGGGCACCAACAGCTCCTCCTGGGTGTTCGGCTATGTCCAGCGCAAGTGGTTTGCAATGACAACCAACCAGAGGGTGCCGGTGACTCTGGTGGGGAAGCCTGACCGCGTGGGCATCCTGTTGGACTACGAGGCCGGCGTGATAAGCCTGGTGGACATCCCAAAGGCCAAGGTGATCCACAGCATGAGGGCCATGTTCAGGGGGCCTCTCTGCCCAGCGTTTGGCTTGTGGGATGGAGAGCTGCTTACACACTCAGGTCTGGGGGAGCCCGAAGGCTTGAAGTGAAGTATCTCTGTACTGATGATGACAATATGGTAGGGAGGTGGATAGTGGTGAGGGGGATGGGAATGGCAATGTATTTTCTGACAACTTGGTTTTTGTAAACTGAACACTTACAGCAGTTTGCACTTGAACATTTCTTTCAAAAGCAATATTCTCCATCAGAATTTGGAGATCAGGGAGTTTTTCCAGTATATCATTTCACTGCCATACAGGCTCAGGCAAACTCATCACAATAAGCCATTTTTTTGTTACCTCTTGTGTAATATTTTTTCAGTGTGAAATAAATGGCAACAATATGTAGCTGTCTTGTGTGTAACAAGAGATCATTAGGTACTGGGAATGTTACTGTTGCTTAAAGTCCTGACATTCTCCATTATCTTGTCAAACTTGAATTAAACCATGCCTTTTTTTAGCCTTTTGATATGCTGAAATTGTATGCCAAAATAAAAACCTTTGCAAATTTTCAATAATTTATTTACAGCAGAGCATAACATACGGCAATCAAGCTCACATTTACAGTTTAACCTGAGGAAGCAGTCTGTAAAACAGCAGCACTTAATCACAGTAAGAAAATCCTGGATGCGTATCTTAGTTTTGATGTTATAGAACCAGTCTGTTCTGTAGTAAATAGACAACATTCATGTGCATATAACAGGACATGCTGATGAGACACTATCATACATGAATATTCATTAGTCTCAATCACTCATCACATTTAAACATGTTTCTATATTAACATAAAAGTTAATTATTCACACAAGGAGAAAAGACCAGAATTAAAATAGTTATATCCCATCCTCACAATACATGGCTTATAGTTCACTCATATCTTCAGACCTGCTTATGAAATGGTTCTACTTCCTATTGAGGTAGATTAATATGTAATGTTATGCGGTGTCAAAATCCCTTAAAATATTAATGCTCATACATGATTTAAAAACAGAAAACATTGTATAAATAAATTAGACACTGGTGGCATATATACATAACATGTGCATCACTGGCAATTTTAAGTAAGGACAAAGTATGTGTGTACATATAAATCAATATCTGCCAAGTTCACCTGAGTGGTATACCGCAATGCCTTAGCCAGCTAACTTGCCAAAATATTCTGAAATAACTTTAAATAAAAATAAATAAAAAAGAAGCATGAAATGCGCATGGTCTGACTGACTCAACAATCAAAAACATACCTAAGTTTAGGTTTCTTAATGAACCAGAAAACCAATAGTTATTTCTGGTTGTTAATCAAAGTTAGCTGACTAATGCATTGATCCTGCTTTTTAGTATACCCCTCTGACTAGCAACTGATCACTTGTTGGTGCCATATCGACTTTATACAGTGCTACAGTGATTCTGTCCACTCCTGAAGACTCCTAAAGCTTTTATGTGCAGCAACCTGGACAAAAAAAGTGTGCATGGGACCTTTATACATAGTGACGTGTGACCATATCAAATATACTCACTCACTTAGCTACAACTCTTCATGATTCTTGGCACAAAATGGCTGCATTTCATTATGAAACATTGTCACCTATCTACTTGAGAAGAGGTAAGTTCACCTGCTTTCCGCCATATTGCTTTAACCGACCCAGTCTTATCAGATCTGTTATGGGGAGTGCTAGTGAACAAGGATATTGGGGAAGGGCACAACTATCTGGAATGAAACTGCCAGTGCCTCTTGTATTAAATACAATATGGTTAGACATCTCTCCTGTCTAGCTCAAACCACAACCTTCACTGTGTCTAATTTTCTCTGGTCTTCGGTTTTTGACTGGGACCCATTACTGCATAGGTACATCTGCTGGTACTCCGTCAAGACCGACACCACCCCGTCCCGACCAAACTGCCTGGCGTCATCCAGGGGTGTGTTTCCCCACCTGATAGAGAGCACGATATAAGCGGTAATGAAAAAGCATTGAAATACTGCTGCAGAGGCAAATGTGATGAAAGGCAAAGGAAACAAGGGATGGTGTGCTAAGTAATGCTCCGACTGAGTCTCAGAACAAATCAGGTCATAATAGCCCTTGACTAGTCTGGTGTAGTTGGGTGATTTTAAAGACCTGGACACTTTTAAAACCACCAGTCTCCATTATGCATGCCTGAAGGACCTTTACAATGGAACATCTCTCAAAGATGTGTGAGTTATTAAAAGTGACATGCAGATGATGAAGTGGTGTCCCTACCTGTCCTTTATATGGGGGTTCACTTTACACATCTCTGTTAGGAAGATCACTGCTTCCACATGACCTGAACAAACAGGAAGGAAGTATTCAATCTCAATATAAGGCAACCAACCATTGATGCATTCACATATCTATAGTTATCCCAGCGAAGCCATCCACTCCAATTAAACCAAAGCAGACACACTTGAATTACAACTCTGAACAATAAGGTGAAGTACATGTTATGTGGGAGAACAGTATTATCCCTGAAAAATATTTAGGTTCACCTTCGGCTGATGCCACGTGGAGACCTGTACGAGAATCATAGTCTTTCTCTTCCATGTCCACAGCCGAGAGAGCAAACCTAAAGGAGAGGACATGAGCGAGAGAAGGAAGAAAAGAAGAGTATAGTGAAAGGTTAATTGGAATGACAGATGGTGTAATTATGAAGTTAACTGAAATTGATTTGATACCAGGGGTGGTCTGTTCCATGCTGCACATAAATTAATTATTGAAGCCATATTCTTCTTGCCTATCTGGCGCCAGAGCTTGCTTATGAAAAGGCAAACTACATTTTCTGGTAAATCAGAAGGACCAACTATAATGGCTTAGGTTTATATAACTATCTGAAAATTCTGTCTTTACCTCCTCAGGGCAGAGACATCACCACTGTAAGCTGCAAACATCAGGTTAACCACTGACTTGTTCTGATGGGTCAGAAGAAAACATCACAATTATGGGTTATCAACATAGAAGGATATTGAAGCACAGTGATGTTTCAGATATTGTGGCGGAAGCATAAACACTAAACATGAATGTTCCCAAGAGGTATACTTGAGAAACATTTAGTATACTTAGGGCCCGATTCTGACTTAGGAAATTATGCCTTTATTATGCACATCTCAGTAGTTGGTATTCAGACTTACCGTATGAAGGTGTGTAATGGGCTTTGCAGGTGTGACTCCCTTGCGCGCTCTGAATAAATGTCATTCAACCGCTGAAAACCCTTCCACTTGCTGGCCAACAGATTTACTATTAAATACGGTTTTCAGTATATTTATCTTAAGCCATCCATTTCAATACGATGTTCCCACAATTAGAATTTGTCGAGAGACTAGAATAAATCAAGAGAACAGGTTCAGAAAATAAGGATCAATGACATAATGCCATCTATGCATCTTGGTCTTAGTTTCAACACCAACTGGTAAATTAAAAAATACTCAGACCTTGTAGATTATTTAGGCAACTGTCAGGGTAAGGAAAGTATGTATGAAACTTTTTTTTAAACTGGTTTGGAGAGCCTTTATGCACACAATTTATTGTTGAATAAAAATACAGTGGTTTCATTCATCCTGAAAGTTGTCATACTCAAATTCAATCCATGAAATCTTGTAAAAAAATGTTTTTTTAAGTTTACAATAGTAGCTGAACAAGTCCTATAAATAAATCTACTCTAATTCTCACTAAACATGGAACTGTATGACAACGGTCTAGTCGTCATGAACCGTGCGCCAGGCTACTGGTTTAAACTGCTACATGTCCCAAATTATTGCCCAATGTTAGCCTAATATGATCTACTAATGCTAGCGACCCTCAGGAATAACTTACATAGACGTGACAGAGGAAAGAAAGGTAAATGGTATGATGCTAAATTTAAGCTACAAATTTGAGAAAACTAACTAAAGTGACACTTATACATGTATGTGGCTCCCAAAAGTGTCTAATAATTAACATGATACAAATTGTAAAATAAAACAGAAAAGCCTGGGCATAGGCTATAATTAAAACATTCTAAAGCGCATACATCAACTTGGCAGGTTCAGCCCTACAGAAGCCTATCGTTTGGGTGTCCAAATGATTTCATAGAAATCACGGCTGCAACATTGATAGTCAATTAAAAAGGGATTTAATATTCCCTGCTATTTTGTTTTAATTATCATTTTGGAGGGGGAGGGTTACATGTTTGTTTTTTTATGCTTGGGGAGGGCCAAGTAAAGATATATTTTCCTCAGGGGGAGGTATAACTCACTCCCCTAGCTCTTATCCATGTATATGACAGTGCATGAACAATGCTGTTATTTCTATCAGAAAAAAGAAAGAAGATGCTTTTTCCACTTGGAACCAGCAGGTTCGCTCAACCTTATTCATGGTTTCCTTGCACGTAAAGGTGGTGGAATTACGAGGGAATTAAGTCAAGGTCAGTCAACCCGAACGAATAGTGGTTGACTTCTCATGCGTAAGTTCAAGGTCAGAATACGCATTGAGGGAAAAGTGCATAAAAAAGGAATAACGTAAAATTTTCGCACTCTTAACCCGGGTTGGAATCGGGACCTTAGTGCATACTCTATCCCTTACCCTATCATCAAGTGAGAGTCTGCGAGGGTCCAGCTTCCTTGCAAAGTGTCTCAGGTTGTCATAATTGTGGAAGTTGAAGATAGAAACCAGCTCCTGATCAATTAGCAGACAGAATGGGAAAAATGAGACAGATTGATCTATTATTCAATGTTCTATTCTTTTTTAATCTTCCAAATTTACAATGTCTAATACAGAAAAAAATATATACACTCAGGTATGACATTGAAATTACTTTTAATATATCAAAAAACAAGGTAATCAACGAGAATAAATATCTACTGCTGGGTATGGTAAAAACTTATGTCATAGGGGATTGAAATTCTTCTTGTCTGCATACCTGACAGAAGTGAATGCCTCGGACACTATTTCCGACATGGTCTAAGGGAGGAGACCAACACATTATTCCCATGATATTAGGGACCACCAGCAGCACTGCACCCGACACGCCAGATTTAGCAGGCAAGCCCACCTGGGAAAAAAGAAGAGACAAAAAGCAAGAATGAAGTTAAGTATGACACTTACCTTGTCTCATCTCTTTTAACTGCATTGATCTGACAACACAGGATAGGTGACAGCAACATGGCACCTCTGAGATAAAGGGGAACATTCTAATTTACCACATACAGTACGATAAACAAAGATATTGGATAAATGAAGATGAGATGGGGATGTCTCACTTTCTCTTCCGTCGCTGTGATAAGGTCACCTCAGGTCATTGACCTCTGTCTGTTTTTCAGTGACTCACATGGAAGGCGAACTGGCCAGAGAAGTCGTACATTCCGCAGGAGTGCATGAGGCTCAGGGTGTTCCGCACAGCCTCCGCACTTAGCACCCGCTCGCCTGTGATTGGACAGATGCCCCCGTTGGCCAGTGTGGCGGCCATGACACAGCCTGATTCACAGGTCACCTCAATGGAGCACAGCTGAGAGGAAAACAGAACAGTTGAGACCTCTGGTTTATTGTACAGTCAGGTTTGAGGAGTAACTGATTACATGTAATCTGTTACATATAATATGATTACAACATCAAAAAACAGTAAATGTAATCTCAGCAAAATTATTGTAATCAGATTACAGATACTTTTGAAAAACTAGATGATTACTTACTGGATTATTTTAAATTCAGAAAGAATGTTTGTAAAAAAACAAACATTATTACACCTTTTTGTTTTCTCAATGACATTCAATTCAGCATTGAAAAAAGGCACAAGTTTAAGTTTGTTCCACCTGAGCGAGTCTGACCATAAGTCAGAGACCACTATAATGATGCACCAAATGCATTTGATGGATCCTTTAAGTCTTCTTCTAATACCTCTTAAGGGGAAAGTAATCCAATAGTAACTGAAAGTAATCAGAATATGTTACAGAGTTTGGACAATCCATAAATTATGTTACTGATTCCAATTTTGGACAGGTAGCTAGTAACTGTAATGGAATACATTTAGAAAGTAACCTACCCACCCCTGTGTACAGGGTAGTACTTTACTCACATACAGAGTGTTTCCACCAGAGACAGCAACTAGGAATACAACAGCAAATCTCTTTAAACATGTGTCTCACCTGGAAGTAGAAATCAAGGGCTGCAATCATATCTGCATTCTCAGGAAAGCACTACCAGGCAAAATGAGAGAGAGGCCACAGTTTCAGGACAGGTAGTATAACTTATAGTTTTAGAGTTTAGAAATTGGTATAACTATTGAGAAGACTCTGTGAAGCTCAAACACTCACTTTTTTCTCCTTCAGGTAGTAACCAATAGCAAAATTCCTATCCCCGGTCTCCTTCTCTGATTGAAAACTTTGAAGGCAAATACATACAGTGGGCTTCAAAATTACTGGCACCCCTGACTGGCAATGCAAAAACAATACTTACAAAAATATAAACAATATAATTATAGAGATAAACTCAAAATACCAACATGTGAGAAATACCGTACTTTATTAATGTTTCAATGGAACCCACCAAAATCATTTATTGATTTAATTGAGAAAAAATATCAATGTCCTCCAAATCAAGGTTTCACAATTAATGGCACCCTTAAAGATTATTGTAAATAACATCTACCAAAAGTAAAATCAGGAATTAAATTCCACTTATTTAAGTTTATCTAAGTCTTAAGGAACTATATTGAGCTATTACATCACTTCCTGTTTCACAAGGGTATAAAAATGAGGTAACACGCATGCAATATCCCTTTGTCATCCAACACCATGAAGAAAACAAAATAACTGATATGAACAGTTAAAAAGCTCACGGATAGAGGACGCAAATGCATTTTGCCCCCCAGGATAGGGAGGAGAATGGTGAGAGAAACAACAAAATCCCCAAGAATCACTGTGAAAGAATTGCAGGCATTGGTGGCATCTCGGGGTCACCAGGTTTCAAAAAGCACCATCAGACGCCACCTCCACAACCACAGGCTCTTTGGAAGGGTTGCCTGAAGAAAGCCCTTTCTTACCCCAAGACACAAACGCAAGTGCTTGGAGTTTGCCAAACGTAATTTAATTTATGACTAGAAGACAGTGCTCTGGTCAGATGAGACCAAAATTAAACGTTTTGGTCAGATACAGCATCGGCATGTTTGGCGTCGAAAGTGAGATGCATGCAAGGAGAGGCACCTCATACCCACGGTGAAATATGGTGATGGGTCAATTATGTATTGTGGCTGTTTTAATTCCAGAGGTCCAGGGGCACTGGTTAAGATTGATGGCATAATGAATTCCACCAAGTATCAGGCAATTTTGGCTGACAATCTGGTTGCCTCTGCCTGGCTGGGACTTGGCCGTATGTGGACTTTCCAACAAGACAATGACCCAAAACATACCTCAAGATCCACACAGAAGTGGTTCTGTGACAACAAAATCAATGTTCTGCCATGGCCATCTCAGTCACCGGACCTCAATCCAATCGTACACCTGTCAGCTGAGTTGAAGAGGGCAGTTGATAAGCGCAAACCCAAGAATGTGAAGGAACTTGAAAGGATCTGCATATGGTCCAAAATCCTTCCAAATGTGTTCCTTAACCTTGTCAAACATTACAGGAAAAGACTCCATGCTGTTATCCTTGCCAGAGGTGGTTGCACTAAGTACTAAATGAAGAGTGCCAATAATTATTTTGGTGAAATGTATTTTGTATTCAATTATTGTATGATTTTGGTTGGTTCCATTGATGTTGGTATTTTGAGTTTCTCTCTATAATTATATTGTTTATATTTTTTTAAGTATTGTTTGTGCATTGCCAGTCAGGGATGCCAGTAATTTTGGAGCCCACTGAATTCAAAGCTGTTTATCACACCACAAATTACACTTACTGTATGGTCTGAAATGTTGAATAATTATATTTTCATACTATAATGTTCAATTTGACACTCACGTAGCGTTGCTGAAGCCCACATACTCTGTGCCAGCCATCTTCTTCAAGTATTCCGTTACCTACGATAAAAGATGTCAGTTTTTCCATTACATTTTTACTAATAAGAAGCAATTGTAGACACGTCAGAAGTCTGAAACCTTAAAGGATACTCACATAATCAAACCTCTGCCTTATTCGAGTTAGGCTGTAAAAAAGAAGAAGAAGGAAATCCCTTTAGTACAGTGTTCTTGTGCTGTAGTAATTCTGTATTGACACTATGCAGAGAGCTGTTCTGTCCCTAGGTGGCAGTGTTTGTGTATTTTGGCACCAACGGTACAGTGTACTGGTGAGTCAGACAGATTCTGGGTGGGTGTGCAGGGTAAGATTAGTTGCGGTATCCGTCTGTCTGTCTGTCTGTCTGTCTGCGTGATGTGATGTGTATAACATGGGCTAGCAGCTCGGGGGCAGATTATTGCCCTGCTTAAGTTTCAGGGTCCAGTGAAATATCACCAGGAAGTCGTAAAGTCACCAAAACGGGCAGGGAATGGTACTTCCCCGTTGAGTGGTCCTCAATGAATAGGTTTCTTCAAATGTGGTTGGGCTGGGCTTATTGGTCAGTGATACTCTGATGAAGTGCTCCTGAGTGATGACACGTCTTTCCACTCATAACTTCAGAGAGTTCTGCGCTCTCTGAAAGATCAAGTGAACTTTGCGCAATATTTATGAATGAATTGCATAAACTCCAAATAAAACGTGCTAGGAGTGCTACACTTAATTGGAAGAGTACAAGTCCTTCCCTCAACTTGCCCAGTGCAGTATGTGCTATAGACTATTAGCCAATGAAATGACTCATCCATCTCAATCTGTTCTCTCTTCCTGTACTTAAAGTTGTCAAAGACATACATTATAATACTTATGATTGTCAGACATAAACACACACCCACCCACCCAAGCACACATACAGTCTCTCACCCACAGACAAACACGCCTTTTCTTCCCAACTGTCTCATTGGCCTGGCTAACACATACACACATCAGCTGGAGATAGTTTACTGACCTCTGTCCACACTGTATTGGGCCATAGGGTGAATTGGTCAATGATTGAGGGTGGTCTGATTGTGACACTTGGCTGTACTAGTTACGACAGATTTCCTGATTTCCTGTATATTTGATGTTGGAGTGGATTTGGTGTACAACAGTTTGCACTCATGTGCAATGCTTAATCTGTGTGCATGTAATGTACTCCTGATATTATTTAAATTAGCTAGCAAAGATTTTATCTATGCTCTCATTCTAAAACCTCATGAAAGGTTATAGGAGATTATAACATCACCCAGGAATCCCCTTACCTTGAGCAGAGAACTGATGACGATAGCCCCCGCGTTCACCATAGGGTTGTGTGGTTTATCTGTCCAACGAGAGAGAGGACAATGTTATCACTGTCGTGCACTCCACCACCATATAACCTAAAGATATGGCCGCTTTATAAAGTGAACACGTATGTGCGTGCCAGAGGTGAACATGTGTAATGACACCTAGCCAGCCTTAGCCAGCTTAGAGGGAACCTGCAGATAAGATGTCTTGACTGGTTAATGATCAGATGTCCTGTTCTTGCTTGTTCCTGCTCTATCGACTGTATCTCACCAGTCAAGACCTACAGCATATTGTAATCATTGATCAAGTCGATTGGTACTTTCCCTGTTTCTCAATCACCTCCCACTGGGCAAAGACTAGTTGAATCAATGTGGTATCCACGTCATTGCAGCCCAAAAAAATAATTGTGATGATGCTGAATCAATGTGGGGAAATTATTGGATTTGCAAAAAGTCAATGTAAGAGCATTTACAAAAAAATGTAACACAACTTTTAACCTAAATCCAATCTCATGGGGAAGTTTTTTGTTGATTTCATGTTGAATTCACGTTAGTTGACAAAAACCAAATTTCAATCAAAACTAGACGTTGAACTGACATCTGTTTCCAGTGGGCTGTAGTTGCAGAGAGGTTGGTTGTCTTCTCTTTACACAATTGTTCACTGAAATGTGTAATTATTTGCTTCCAGTGTAATTAACTATTTACTATCCTACGATTGAGTTAGCTTAGATCAGGAGATAGGGTCAGAGATATAATTTTCGTTCAGATATTTTTTATTGAACACACACAAGAATGGTGTATAGGTATAAAAGACAGGTATACAATTCTTATCTAAACATAAAAGAGCAGACAGAAACAACAAGACCCAGAGTTCTGGGTACAAAACAAATATTACAAAACAAGACATACAGAACTAGGACAGGTAGAAAGAAAGAGGGTAGATGTCCCCCCCCTTTATCCCTCCCCCACTTCTTTCCCCCCTTTATCTCTTCCCCTTATTCCCCTCCCGACTGCTCGGGTGGCGGTGCCAGCACATGCTGCCCAAAGGTGGATTAAAATATTACAATTGAGAGTGCGTTAAAAAGTACAAATTCACAGCGCCGAACGGGCCAAGTAAGAGAGGAAAGGTTGCCAGATTTGATCAAATGTTGATAATTTATTGTTCAGTATATATCTAATTCTTTCTAAGTGTACAGTGTTTGCCAATTCGCTGAGCCATATTTTGGTAGTGGGCGCTTCCCTCCTTTTCCAAAACAACAAGATTAGTTTTTTTGCCGAAATGAGACTGTAAGAGATGAGTTGTTTTTGAGGGTTGGTTAATCTGTTTAGGGAATCAGACACTCCCAGGATTATCAGAAGCGGGTCTGGGTCAATTGAAGTCTCCAGAACTTCAGAGAGGATCCTAAAAATTCCACACCAATAACCATACAAGCTAGAACATAGGGCAAAGCAGTGGAGTAGTGTACCCTGTGCAGCCTGACATGTATCACACATAGGGGATGTATCAGGAAATATCCTATGCAGTTTGGTTTTGGAATAGTGTAATCTGTGTAATACCTTGAATTGTATGAGACGATGTCTGGAGTTAATGGAGCAGGTGTGGATATACTCCAAGCTATCTTCCCAGTCTGCCACCGAAATGTCAGTCCTTAGTTCTTCCTCCCATTTTGCCTTAATGGCATCTGTAGAAGGTGTGCTAACAGATTGAAAAGCATCATATAGACGAGATATCAGTTTGTCTGAGGTGGGGGATGTTTTTATGCATCCGTCAAACATGGAAGGCTTAGCGTTCCCAAATGTTGGGGGGTGTTTTCTAACATAGTCTCTGATTTGTAGGTATCTGAAAAAGTTACTTCTGGGAAGATTATAAGTTTCCCTCAGCAACTCAAAGGAAGCAAAGGTCCCTTCTATATACACTGCTCAAAAAAATAAAAGGGAACACTTAAACAACACAATGTAACTCCAAGTCAATCACACTTCTGTGAAATCAAACTGTCCACTTAGGAAGCAACACTGATTGACAATAAATTTCACATGCTGTTGTGCAAATGGAATAGACAACAGGTGGAAATTATAGGCAATTAGCAAGACACCCCCAATAAAGGAGTGGTTCTGCAGGTGGTGACCACAGACCACTTCTCAGTTCCTATGCTTCCTGGCTGATGTTTTGGTCACTTTTGAATGCTGGCGGTGCTTTCACTCTAGTGGTAGCATGAGACGGAGTCTACAACCCACACAAGTGGCTCAGGTAGTGCAGCTCATCCAGGATGGCACATCAATGTGAGCTGTGGCAAGAAGGTTTGCTGTGTCTGTCAGCGTAGTGTCCAGAGCATGGAGGCGCTACCAGGAGACAGGCCAGTACATCAGGAGACGTGGAGGAGGCCGTAGGAGGGCAACAACCCAGCAGCAGGACCGCTACCTCCGCCTTTGTGCAAGGAGGAGCAGGAGGAGCACTGCCAGAGCCCTGCAAAATGACCTCCAGCAGGCCACAAATGTGCATGTGTCTGCTCAAACGGTCAGAAACAGACTCCATGAGGGTGGTATGAGGGCCCGACGTCCACAGGTGGGGGTTGTGCTTACAGCCCAACACCGTGCAGGACGTTTGGCATTTGCCAGAGAACACCAAGATTGGCAAATTCGCCACTGGCGCCCTGTGCTCTTCACAGATGAAAGCAGGTTCACACTGAGCACATGTGACAGACATGACAGAGTCTGGAGACGCCGTAGAGAACGTTCTGCTGCCTGCAACATCCTCCAGCATGACCGGTTTGGCGGTGGGTCAATCATGGTGTGGGGTGGCATTTCTTTGGGGGGCCGCACAGCCCTCCATGTGCTCGCCAGAGGTAGCCTGACTGCCATTAGGTACCGAGATAAGATCCTCAGACCCCTTGTGAGACCATATGCTGGTGCGGTTGGCCCTGGGTTCCTCCTAATGCAAGACAATGCTAGACCTCATGTGGCTGGAGTGTGTCAGCAGTTCCTGCAAGAGGAAGGCATTGATGCTATGGACTGGCCCGCCCGTTCCCCAGACCTGAATCCAATTGAGCACATCTGGGACATCATGTCTCGCTCCATCCACCAACGTCACGTTGCACGACAGACTGTCCAGGAGTTGGCGGATGCTTTAGTCCAGGTCTGGGAGGAGACCCCTCAGGAGACCATCCGCCACCTCACCAGGAGCATGTCCAGGCGTTGTAGGGAGGTCATACAGGCACGTGGAGGCCACACACACTACTGAGCCTCATTTTGACTTGTTTTAAGGACATTACATCAAAGTTGGATCAGCCTGTAGTGTGGTTTTCCACTTTAATTTTGAGTGTGACCAAATCCAGACCTCCATGGGTTGATAAATTTGATTTCCATTGATAATTTTTATGTGATTTTGTTGTCAGCACATTCAACTATGTAAAGAAAAAAGTATTTAATAAGAATATTTCATTCATTCAGATCTAGGATGTGTTATTTTAGTGTTCCCTTTATTTTTTTGAGCAGTGTATAAATCCCCTATGGTACTTATCCCCAACTCTCCCCATTGCTCAAAGGTGTTATCAAGGTTAGAGGGGGCAAAGGAGGGGTTCCTGGCAACAGGGAGCATGAATGACATTGGTCTAAGCTCAAAGTGGATTTTAATTTGCTTCCAGATTCGGACTGTGCTATGTATAATAGGATTGTTACGATAAAGTGACCTCTCCAGATTGACAGGCGACAAAATCACAGCACCAATAGAGAAGGGGTGACACTCCTCACGCTCCATACTAAGCCAGCTTCATCCAGCAAAAGCGTAACAGCGCGGAGGTTAGTGGCCCAGTAATAAAATATACAATTTGGGAGAGACAAACCTCCTTCCATTTTGGATTTGCAGAGGTGTTTTTTACCTATCCTGTGTGTTTTATAATCCCAGATGAAAGGATTGATAATTGAGTCCAGTTGTTTATGAAAGGATTTAGGTATGAATACTGGGATGTTCTGGTATAGGTAGAGCAGTTGTGGGACGAAGACCATTTTAATGGCATTAATTCTTCCGAGCAGAGAAATTGGGAGAGTTCTCCAAAACCGTATGTTTGTCTTGAGTTTTTGCATCAGAGAGGGGAAATTCTCTTTAAATAGTAAGGAGTATTGTTTGGTAACTACAATTCCTAGATAGGTAAATTTTTCTGAAGATAACTTAACTGGAAGATGTTCTAGCCAGGAGGTGTTTTGTAACCGTATGGGCATTAATTCACTCTTGTTCCAATTTATTCTGTATCCCGAGAAGGTACCAAACAAATTAATCACATCAAGAATAGCTGGAATACTAGCTTGGGGTTCTGTTACATAGAGGAGAATATCATCTGCGTATAGGGAAATCTTATTTAGAGTATCTTTAGTATTATAGCCGTGTATTGCTGCATGAGATCTAATCGCCTGAGCGAGAGGTTCAATGATTAGGGCGAAGAGCATAGGCGACAGCGCACAAACCTGCCTTGTCCCTCTGTAAAGGTTAAATCGGGGCGACAATGATTGGTTAGTGAGTATTCTCGCACAGGGGTTCCTATATAAAAGCTGGATCCAATTTATGAACCCATCTCCAATATTACATTTCTGTAGGACCTTGAATAGATAGGACCACTCAACTTGGTCAAAAGCCTTTTCGGCGTCAAGAGATATAACGGCAAGGTCCACGTTGGGTAACCTCTGAGAATACATAATGTTGAAGAGGCGCCTGAGATTGAAGAATGAGTTTCTGTTCGGGATAAAGCCGGTCTGGTCCGAATGGACCAATTTGCCAATTAAAGTGCTAAGCCTGTTAGCCAGAGTTTTTGCTAAAATCTTTTGGTCTGTATTAAGGAGGGATATTGGTTTGTATGACCCTACCTCTTCCGGATCTTTACCCTTCTTATGTATAACTGTAATGAATGCTTCATCCAAAGTAGATGGGAGAGCTCCATCCTCCTTGGCCTGAACCAACATTTGTGCAGGAAGGGAGAGAGCATGTTGCTGAATGTTTTATAGAATTCACCAGGGTATCCATCTGGGCCCGGGGTCTTGCCACTCTTTAGAGATTGAATTGTTTCTCGAATTTCTTCAAGAGATATTTCCTTATTCAGGAAGTTAGAATCTTCCTGGTTCAGGGCAGGAAGACAACAGTCCTCCAAAAAGTTTTGCATAATTAAGGGTTTAGGATCCGCTTTAGATGTATATAGAGTCTCATAAAACTGACGGAATCTGTCATTGATGTCTTTGGGGGAAGAGAGTAATTCCCCAGATGCAGAATTAACTTTGTGAATCATTCTGTCACTCACATTTTTTCGAAGTTGTCTGGCGAGTAATTTGTGTGGTTTGTCACCAAACTCAAAATATTTTTGCTTGGCATAGAGAAAAGATTTAGAAATTTTAGCTGAGAGAATCTGATTATATTCAAATTTTAAAGAGGTAATTTTTTTATGTTTCTCCATAGATGGATGTCTAGCATTCTCCCTATCCAGTAAGTGAATTTGTCCCTCCAGTTCTACCAAATTCCCCCTGTTTTGCCTACTCCTGGCAGTCTGATAGGAGATGATACAGCCTCTCAAATAAGCCTTCAGTGTTTCCCACAATAATGCTGGGGAAGTCTCTGTGTTGTCGTTGGTATCAAAGAAAAATGTAATTTGGTCTTTAAGATGTTCACAGAATGTTGGTTCTGTGAGGAGCTGAGGATTCAACCTCCAGACCCTCTCGTTTGGTACGATGTCACCCAATCTCAGGGAGAAGGTGAGTGGACTGCGGTCCGAGATTATAATATCATGATACCTCACATTACAGGTATAAGGGAGTAGTTTAGCATCAACCAAAAAGTAGTCAATTCGAGTATAAACATTGTGAACATGAGAGTAAAAGGAGTATTCCCTACCCGTAGGGTTAGTGATCCTCCATATATCAAATAAGTTAGAATTGTTTATGTAGGTATTCAAGAATTCACTTGAATAGGAGGTAGGGGTTCGCCGGGTAGAGGATCTATCCAAATATTGGTCTAACACACAGTTAAGGTCCCCTCCAATGACCAGGTTAGTATGGGAGATATCTGGAATCAGGGCAAGGACTCTTTTGAAAAAAGAGGGGTTATCAATGTTTGGCCCATAGATATTTAGTAGAGTTACAGAAGTAGAGTGGATCTCTCCTATTACGATCACATAACGACCCTCTTTATCCGCAATAGTGGTTTTATGTAGAAAGGGAATTCCTTTCCGTACCAGAATCGCTGTGCCTCTCGTTTTGGCGGATAAGTTAGAATGATACACTTGCCCCACCCACATACATTTAAGTCTGCTATGAGAATTATTTTTCAGATGGGTTTCTTGCAAAAATATCAGACGAGAGTGCTTTCAAGTGGGCTAGGACCTTGCCTCTCTTAATTGGTTCGTTTAAACCCTTGACATTCCAGGAAGTGAATGTGAGCCCCGCCCCCCTCTCGTTTGTAGTTCCTATGGTGGCCTGCATAACATGTAACTCAATAAAAAGGTAAGAAAGCGCACCAAACCATCACGATCAACATATGTAGCACCTACACCTGAGCAGTATCCAACCAACCCCTCCCCCCCTGCAAGCACCTTTACTTCCCACAGAGATATAATTTGAGAGGTCAATGTAAGTTATTTCCTCAGTACTCTTCAGATGCATCCAAGTGTGGGGCATCTACACAGAAGTCAACACAGAGACATGTAGTAGGTATGTGAGCCTAGCCATAGGCAGACAGGGATAGGGTTAGGGTTAATCTCTCTCACCCTCATCATTCAGTGACAGCTGGTTGAACTTGAGTCCGCTAGGCTCTTTGCCCACGTAACGGTGCACATGCTCAGTGCCGATCTCGTGCACAGCGATGGCGTACTCCAGTGGCTTCACACATGATTGAAGACAGAATGGAACCTTGGTGTCACCTGCAGAATGCCTGCATCACACCAGCAGGGGAGAGATCATGGGACAGTGAGGGCTGATGTGACAACACAGTGGAGGATTCTGCATAAACAAGGTGGGCAAGATGAGGGGATGAGATGTGGACTGCCTGTTCAAAGCTCTTAATTTCAGTAACATGGGTTATGTGTAATGATGGAGGGCAGTGGTGATATACTGTAAAAAGAGACTATGTACATAGATCAGATGATGCTGTAATCTTACCTCTGCCCATCCACGGTGCATAGAGACACTCCCCACAGATCAGGGCTGAATTTAGCCAGTTGAGGAATGTAATCTGCTACCTAAGGAAAGACACACAAAGGAATGGATTGGATGAGTGTAATGTGTGTCAAAGGCAGGTTCAGTGCATTCGGAAAGTATTCAGACCCCTTCACTTTTTCCACATTTTGTTACGTTACAGCCTTATTCTAGAATGGATTAAATTAATAGTTTTACTCATCAATCTACACACAATACCCCATAATGACAAAGCGAAAACAGGTTAAGACATTTTTGAAAATGTATTGAACATAAAAAACAGAAATACCTTATTCACAGAAGTATTCAGACTTTGCTATGAGACTCAAAATTGGGCTCAGGTGAATCCTGTTTTAATTGATCATCCTTGAGGTGTTTCTACAACTTGGAGTACAAATGTGGCAAATGAAATTGATTGGACATGATTTGGAAAGGCACACACCTGTCTATATTAGGTCCCATAGTTGACAGTGCAAGTCAAAGAAAAACCAAGCCATGAGGCCGAAGGAATTGTTCGTAGTTGTGTCGAGGCACAGATCTAGGGAAAGGTACCAAAAAAATTCTGCAACATTGAAGGTGCCCAAGAACACAGTGTCCTCCATCATTATTAAATGGAAGAAGTTAATAACCTAGAGCTGGCCGCCCGTGTCACGCCCTGGCCTTAGTTATCTTTGTTTTCTTTATTATTTTAGTTAGGTCAGGGTGTGACATGGGGGATATATGTGTTTTGTATTGTCTAGGGTTTTTTGTATGTTTATGGGGGCAGTGTTTAGTCTAGGTGTATGTATGTCTATGGTTGCCTAGATTGGTTCTCAATTAGAGACAGCTGTCTATCGTTGTCTCTGATTGGGAGCCATATTTAGGCAACCATAGTCATTAGGTAGTTTGTGGGTGATTGTCTATGTCTACGTTGCCTGTGTATGCACTTATTGTTTATATAGCTTCACGTTCGTCGGTTTGTTGTTTTGTTTAAGTTTGTAAAGTGTTCTTCGTCTTCGTTAATTAAATATGTGTTCATTTCACGCTGCGCCTTGGTCCTCCTTGTAACGGCAGCCTTCCCTCTCTTCACTATAAGAGAGTGTGAAACATGGATCGGACCAACACGCAGCGTAGCCAGTGCTCAACATGTTTAATTAAACAAAAACAGTGAACACTTACAACGAACAAAATAACAAACTGTGGCAAAACCGAAACAGTCCTATCTGGTGCAGAATACAAACACAGAGACAGGAAACAACCACCCACAATCCCCAACACAAAACAAGCCACCTATATATGATTCTCAATCAGGGACAACGATTGACAGCTGTCTCTGATTGAGAACCATATTAGGCTGAACACAGAAACAGACGAACTAGACACACATAGAATTCCCATCCAGCTCACGTCCTGACCAACACTAAACAAGCAAAACACATAAGAACTCTGGTCAGGACGTTACAGTACCCCCCCCCCCCTGAGGTGCGGACTCCGAACGCACCCCTAAAACTCAAGGGGAGGGTCTGGGTGGGCATCTGTCCGCGGTGGCGGCTCCGGCGGTGGACGAGGACACCACTCCACCACTGTCTTTGTCCCCCTCCTTAGCGTCCTTTGAGTGGCGACCCTCGCCCACGACCTTGGCCTAAGAATCCTCCCCAAGGCCCCCACATGATTTAGGAGGTAGCTCAGGACAGAGAGGTAGCTCAGGACAGAGAGGTAGCTCAGGACAGAGAGGTAGCTCAGGACAGAGAGGTAGCTCAGGACAGAGAGGTAGCTCAGGACAGAGGGGCAGCTCCGGACAGAGAGGCAGCTCAGGACGAATGGCAGCTCCGGACTGAATGGCAGCTCCGGACTAAATGGCAGCTCCGGACTGAGTGGCAGCTCCGGACTGAGTGGCAGCTCCGGACTGAGTGGCAGCTCCGGACTGAGTGGCAGCTCCGGACTGAGTGGCAGCTCATGACTGTAGGGCAGCTCATGACTGTAGGGCAGCTCATGACTGGAAGGCAGCTCATGACTGGAAGGCAGCTCATGACTGGAAGGCAGCTCATGACTGGAAGGCAGCTCATGACTGGAGGGCAGCTCATGACTGGAGGGCAGCTCATGACTGGAGGGCAGCTCATGACTGTAGGACAGCTCATGACTGCAGGGCAGCTCATGACTGCAGGGCAGCTCATGACTGGAAGGCAGCTCATGACTGGAGGGCAGCTCATGACTGTAGGGCAGCTCATGACTGTAGGGCAGCTCATGACTGTAGGGCAGCTCATGACTGTAGGGCAGCTCATGACTGGAAGGCAGCTCATGACTGGAAGGCAGCTCATGACTGGAAGGCAGCTCATGACTGGAGGGCAGCTCATGACTGGAGGGCAGCTCATGACTGGAGGGCAGCTCATGACTGGAGGGCAGCTCATGACTGGAGGGCAGCTCATGACTGTAGGACAGCTCATGACTGTAGGGCAGCTCATGACTGCAGGGCAGCTCATGACTGGAAGGCAGCTCATGACTGGAAGGCAGCTCATGACTGGAGGGCGGCTCATGACTGGAGGGCGGCTCATGACTGGAGGGCGGCTCTGGCAGCTCCTGACTGGCTGGCGGCTCTGGCAGCTCCTGACTGGCTGGCGGCTCTGGCAGCCCCTGACTGGCTGGCGGCTCTGGCAGCCCCTGACTGGCTGGTGGCTCTGGCGGCTCCTGACTGGCTGGCGGCTCTGGCGGCTCCTGACTGGCTGGCGGCTCTGGCGGCTCCTGACTGGCTGGCGGCTCTGGCGGCTCCTGACTGGCTGGCGGCTCTGGCGGCTCCTGACTGGCTGGCGGCTCTGGCGGCTCCTGACTGGCTGGCGGCTCTGGCGGCTCCTGACTGACGGACGGCTCTAGCGGCTCCTGACTGACGGACGGCTCTAGCGGCTCCTGACTGGCGGACGGCTCTAATGGCTCGGGACAGACGGGCGGCTCTGATGGCTCGGGACAGACGGGCGGCTCTGAAGGCTCGTGGCAGACGGGCGGCTCTGAAGGCGCTGGGCAGACGGATGGCTCAGATGGCGCTGGGCAGACGGATGGCTCAGATGGCGCTGGGCAGACGGATGGCTCAGATGGCGCTGGGCAGACGGATGGCTCAGATGGCGCTGGGCAGACGGATGGCTCAGATGGCGCTGGGCAGACGGATGGCTCAGATGGTGCTGGGCAGGCAGGCAGCTCAGACGGCGCTGGGCAGACGAGCAGTGCAGGCGGCGTTGGGCAGACGGCCGACTCTGACCTGCTGAGGCGCACAGTAGGCCTGGTGCGTGGTGCCGGAACTGGTGGTACCGGACTGGAGACACGCACCTCAAGGCTAGTGCGGGGAACAGGAACAGGGCACACTGGACTCTCGAGGCGCACTATAGGCCTGGTGCGTGGTACCGGAACTGGAGGTACCGGGCTGAGGGCACGCACCTCAGGGCGAGTGCGGGGAGAAGGAACAGTGCGTACAGGGCTCTGGAGACGCACAGGAGGCTTGGTGCGTGGTGCCGGAACTGGAGGTACTGGGCTGGAGACACGCACCATAGGGAGAGTGCGTGGAGGAGGAACAGGCCTCTGGAGACGCACTGGAAGCCTGGTGCGTGGTGTAGGCACTGGTGGTACTGGGCTGGGGCCACGCACCATAAGGCGAGTGCGGGGTGCTGGAACTGGAGGAAATGGGCTGGGGCGGGAAGGTGGCGCCGCATATACCGGACCGTGCAGGCGTACTGGCTCCCTTGAGCACCGAGCCTGCCCAACCTTACCTGGTTGAATGCTCCCCGTAGCCCGTCCAGTGCGGGGAGGTGGAATAACCCGCACTGGGCTGTGTTGGCGAACCGGGGACACCATGCGTAAGGTTGGTGCCATGTACACTGGCCCGAGGAGACGTACTGGAGGCCAGATATGTAGAGCCGGCTTCATGGCACTTGGCTCAATGCTCAATCTAGCCCGGCCAGTGCGGGGAGGTGGAAATAACCCGCACCGGGCTATGCACACGTACAGGAGACACCGTGCGCTCTCCCGCATAACACGGTGTCTGCCCGTACTCCCGCTCTCCACGGTAAGCATGGGAAGTGGGCGCAGGTCTCCTACCTGACTTCGCCACACTATCCTTTAGCCCCCCCCCCCCCCCCCCCCAAGAAATTTTTGGGGTTTCTTCACGGGCTTCTTACCGCGTCGTCGTGCTAACCTCATTCGCCGGTATCCCTCTGCACATTGCTCCATCGAATCCCAGGCGGGCTCCGGCACTCTCCCTGGGTCAACCGACCACCTGTCTATTTCCTCCCAAGTGGTGTAACCCAGATCCGGCTCCTGCTGCCGAGCTAGCTCCTCAAAACGCCTCCTCTCTGCTTTTGCTGCCTCCAGCTCTGCTTTGGGGCGGCGATACTCCTCTGGCTCTGCCCAGGGTCCTTTTCCGTCCAGCTCGTCCTCCCATGTCCATTTCTCCTGGTCCCGCTGCTGCTGCTGCTGCCACTGCTGCCCGTTGCTACGCTGCTTGGTCCGAGATTGGTGGGTGGTTCTGTAACGGCAGCCTTCCCTCTCTTCACTATAAGAGAGGGTGAAACAGGGATCGGACCAACACGCAGCATAGCCAGTGCTCAACATGTTTAATTAAACAAAAACAGTGAACACTTACAACGAACAAAATAACAAAATGTGGCAAAACCGAAACAGTCCTATCTGGTGCAGAATACAAACACAGAGACAGGAAACAACCACCCACAATCCCCAACACAAAACAAGCCACCTATATATGATTCTCAATCAGGGACAACGATTGACAGCTGTCTCTGATTGAGAACCATATTAGGCTGAACACAGAAACAGACTAACTAGACACACAACATAGAATTCCCACCCAGCTCACGTCCTGACCAACACTAAACAAGCAAAACACATAAGAACTCTGGTCAGGACGTTACACTCCTCTCTTTCACGTTACGACGATCGTGACAGCCCGGCCAAACTGAGCAATCGGGGGAGAAGGGCCTTGGTCAGGGAGGTAACCAAGAACCCGACGGTCACTCTGACAGAGCTCTAGAGTTCCTCTGTGGAGATGGAAAAACCTTCCAGAAGGACAACCACCTGTGCAGCACTCCACCAATCAGGACTTTATGGTAGAGTGGCCAGGCGGAAGCCACTCCTCATGCAAAGGCACATGACAGCCCACTTGGAGTTTGCCAAAAGGCACCTAAAGGACTCTCAGACCATGAGAAACAAGATTCTCTGGTCTGTTGACTCCAAGATTGAACTACTTGGCCTGAATGCCAAGCGGCACGTCTGGAGGAAACCAGGCACCGCTCATCACCTGGCCAATATCATCCCTACGGTGAAGCATGGTGGTGGCAGCATCATGCTGTGGGGGTGTTTTTCAGTGGCAGGGACTGGGAGACTAGTCAGGATCGAGGGAAAGATGAACGGAGCAAAGTACAGAGAGATCCTTGATGAAAACCCGCTCCAGAGCGCTCAGGACCTCAGACTGAGGCGAAGGTTCACCTTCCAACAGGACAGCGACCCTAAGCACACAGCCAAGAAAATGCAGGAGTGGCTCTGGACAAGTCTCTGAATGTCCTTGAGTGGCCCAGCCACTCATACCCAAGAAGACTCAATGCTGTAATCACTGCCAACGGTGCTTCAACAGGGTCTGAATATTTATGTAAATGTAATATATTCCATTTTCCAAAAAAACAACTGTTTTTTGCTTTGTCATTATGGGGTATTGTGTGTAGATTGATGATGATTTTAAAAAATATATATATTTTAGAATAAGGCTGTAACGTAACAAAATGTGGAAAAAGTGAAGGGTCTGAATACTTTCCGAATGCACTGTATGTATAGTACGTGTGTATGTACATGTATGTACGAATGTAGTGTGTGCATGACTTCATTCAGTACGCACATGTGAGTGAGATTATTTGAGCATATCCTCATGTGGATGTGTAAGTGTACAATATGTGAGAATGTTTTTAGCGTGTGAATTCCAATGTGCATAGTGCAGGCATCCTAACAGAACTCACGTGTCCCCCCTCCTGCCTCTGGGTACTGTAGTACAGCTGGTCCATGTTGGACGCAAACACCTCAAAGTCTGGGATGATGAACTTCCTCCTGAACGCCTGTGTCAGCAGCAGGATGTTAGCACCCACACACCTGAAACACATCACACATACAGAAATATCACACATCACATGTATACTTTGTTTATTACATAGGTAATGGCTCAGTGTGGCTCAGTTGGTAGAGTGTGGCACTTGCAACAATAGAGTTGTTGGTTCCATTCCTGTTGGGGCCAACCGTGGGAAGATGTTTTGCATTGGGGGTGCTGGACGAAGAGGGGATGGGGGGTTGCTGAGGAGAATTTTTGTCCGCTCATACAGGAGTAATAAAGGCCTAGTTCACACAGGATTAATATAATTCTGTATAATTGTATTTTTATTATAATTGAATTTCTGTATTATTATTAATATATATATTCTTTTTTTCAATTTATCATGGGGTGCACCCCTACTTCCCGTTGCTGTGTCTAGCGATAACCACTGCTGAGTCCGCAACAACCAGCTGTTCTGGTTTTTAGGGGAAATGGAAAGCGAGCCTGTGATGTGACTTCCACTTTTGGACGTTAACAAGGCGACTCTCCATCTTAACTCCTCCTCCACATTTACTGGGTTGTTTGAACTGTGCAGAAGAAAACCTCCCCCAACAGTTTTTTTTCTTCTTGTCAAAACCAGTATGTAGGGGATCTAGTTTCAGGTGTTTCTTTTACGCCTGCTACGTTAGATTAGCCTTGCGGTTTGAGTGTTGAGCCAGTAACTGAAAGGTCTCTAGTTCGTAATCCCCGAGCCGACAAGTTGAAAAATCTGTCTAAGTGCCATTGAGCAAGTCACTTAACTCTAACAACCCTACTCTCCGAGGGTGTCTCAGGGAGTGTTATGGATATGTAAAAAACACAGGTTTCCAATTCACACGTGTTTTAATATACACTTGTACAAATATACAAAAAATATACAAAAAATATCAGTCACTTTAGATTATTTACAGTATATAGTATTACTACTGTATTTATACACACAGTGACCTTTAGCCCTAATACACGGCTGCTGACTCCTATGCGGCGTCTAAGAGTCAGCCATGTATCAGCGCTAAGTGATCTATAACAATGAAACAGACACACTACTGATCCTATGATGAATTCCTAATGACATCAACAACATAAAACTGGACTTCAACTGGGACAAAATTAAATGCTGACAATAGACAGCCTATCATACTGTAGATACACACCTGTACCATTATATATAAACAAAGCACTAAGTTTAGTAAGCACTGAGGTGATCTCAGCTGGGTTGAGCTGAAAGATCCGTCCCCCGTCGCTTGTTAATACACAACTTGTTTCGAGTTTGGGGCACTGGGGAGGCGAATATAGGGATTGCAGAATTTATACATTCACCAGAAATGGGAGATTTTTTATTTCTAGTGGCCTTTTTCCAGTGACCACCTCAGAATGTTCCTCAGAATGGGAAGACAATATCTAATCACAACACAATATTGTTACTTTAGTTGTGTATTTGGGCCTAGTTTCTAAATAATACCAGGTACAACACCAAGTCTCAATCTAAGTTGAGCAAAAGGACTGTAGATATGCAGTGTTCAATCACTGAAACATAGTTATTAAATGTAAGAAATCTACCAGACAGGACTCAGTGACTCACTACAGTAGCACGCCAGAGTCCGAATCATCACTGCATTCATTAAGTTAGGTTTGCCAGTTAGGAATTAATACTGTTTGGACAGCAGTCTAGATTCCCTCGGAGCTTGCTGATAAACTGAGCTCCTAATACAACTGGCACCGTCTGCAGTTCACCCACTATGATGGACTTTCATTAGCTCCCGTCCAGACTTAAGCCCTGCACAGATGTCATACTCCAGAGCTCTCTCTCTCTCTGCATGTTACAGTGTGTGAGTGTGTGCGTGTGTGCATGCATGTGTATGCGTGCATGAGTAAGGTTCAGAGGCAGCTGTCGGCCATAAAATGACAGATGCTGTCACTCTGTCTTTCTCTTACATTAACCCCAACCCCAACACAAACATTACAATACAACCACAATCAAACATCCTTGATGCTTAACCTTTCATATCAAATCTCCACCTGTCCACTATAGAGGCATGCAGAGCAGACACAAATACACTCAGAGATAGTGAAAAACAAAGTCTTGGAAGTTTCTAGTAAACACTGGGGGCATTAGCAAAGATAGTTCCTTCGCACAGTGAAATACCATATAAATGTCACTTTCATAAAATTGCCATGTAAAAATGGGATAGTGTGTGTGGTGTTTGGCCAATCAGCCGGAATAATGAGAATATGGTATGTGTGATAGAGAAAGTCATAATACATTGTTAACTTTCTGAATTAAAGAATCATAGTGTTAGTCAATATTCTCTCTATACCATCCTACTAACGTTAGAGGATGTATATGGTAAGATGAAAGTGAAAATAGAGCATAGCTCACTTCCTGAAGAGTTTCTGGTCCACCATGACTGTTCCGGCAGATTCCCGCATGGACTGGCGCAGATGACGCATACAGTCCCTCAGCCTGGGATCAGATGTCCACAAACCTGTGCTCCTCAACGCCTGGAGGAAGGAGAGAGGAACATTTAGAAAACAAGAGTGAGAGATTTCTTTTAGAGAAAATTAAAAAGAAGGGAGAGGGAGGAAAGAGCAAAAATGGGCATGGAGTCATGGAGAGCTGATCCAGAACTGAGATAGCATCTCTAGGGAAGGGTGATAGATATTTGAGCTCTCTAAGAAAGCTGGTCCCGATGCTGGTCCTAATAGAGTACTAGGGCTGTCAAATGATTAAAGCATTTAAATCGAGTTAATCGCAGGATTGAGCTGTAATTTAAGATGTTTTTTATAAGCATAACAAGAACGTCTTGATTTTGTCCTAAGTAATGGTTAGCAAAAAAACAAGTAAATTGATCAAATACACTTTCTTTAACCTCAATGTGAACTTGTTTTGAAATTGCAGTGTTGTTTTTAGCACTATAGATTATGTACAGTATTTTGGATGTTTTCAGTGTATTTTGAATTGTATTTTATTGAATTTTATCGATTTTTTGTATTTTGAAGAAGAAAAAAAACTCTACTCGGGTTAACCGATTGACTGAAAGAGTTCTTATTTTATTCATGTTTTGGTACATAATGATAAGGACATGTATAGGTTATTAATAATAATTGAATTGATCACTTTGGGTGACTTTTCTTTAGCTATAGAAGAACTGAAAATATACAGGACTAAAATAATTGTTTTAGTGTGTCACATTCAATACCTGAATTGGAACAAATTATAATTTTATCTGACTACAAGCACAAACCCTGTTTTGCCATTATGTGAGCAGCAACAAGGGTTCTAGCAGTCCTGTAAACAGCCCTGAAGGAGGAAGGTACATAACTAGTGTTTTGAAATCCCTCCCCTAAGCCAACTTCAAGTCATGCCGACAGCTATATGCAACGTGTGTCTATTTCTGGGGTATCATGTACATTGACAGCAGACTTGCCTCATAGGAGGGTTCAGACAGTTATTTTCAAGCCTGTGCATCTGAGCAATGCTTTAATGAGCAACACACATTGCTTGACTGGACTGTTGTGTTCAGTTATTTTATGTCCTAGGTCACATAGGATAGTGGCTTTCATGAGAGCCTGAAGTGATATTCAGACATACTGTATTGGACAGCAGCATTCAAAGCTATGTTTACTGGGGGCAGTACTGGGTGTTTTTCCATTCCTGACAGAAGCAAAGATGACAGAATTTTAGAGCTTTTGAGACATTGAGTTATCAGATGAGAGAAGTACTTCAATAACACTAGTTAAGTAACAGAATTGCTCTATGAGAACTAAATATAAGCTCACCACACGAAGAAAGGATCCTGGTAGGTCTGGGAAAGATGTAAGCCCTAATTAGCTGACATATATTGTGACAGTATTCTGTAGCCACAGCTACTGTTCAGTCAGTCCGTCCAATGTGTTTTAGTCAAACTCCTTTGTGTCACTCTTCCCTGTCATGCCAAACACATACAGCATAGCATGACAATAAATGACAGATCTCCCTCCTCAAAACTGAGATCAATCTAAGGTCAAAGCAGATGGCATCCGTGTAGTAGCACATGTACAGTTCTTTAAAAGGTAAGAATGATGTAAGAATATCAAGCATTGTATCATTCTGAAATAAAACTGGGCATACATAATGTACTCTGAATGATCTGGTTGAGGTACAACTTCTTGAGAATGCAGTGCCCAGATACAGTAGTTATTTGTCATATCATATGCTCCCTTACCTCTGACTAACCACTAGAAATGCCAGTGCATCTACCCAACCCCAGTCTATCCTCAGTGGTGGAGCGATTGGCAGACCTGGGGTTTGAACCCCCGTTTCCAGGGGCAAGGTGTAGTCCACTGGACCAAACTCCATCACCCCAATTATGGTGAATTATGGTGTAAAAGCACTGGGAGTGGTCGTGGACACTGGACACAGAGTTTCTTCACACATCATAAAATGCTATGTTCAGCGTGCGTGGGCCTATGGACGAATGTGCTTGTATGATATTTTCGCCAACTGAGCTGAGACTTCTGTACGTGTTCTAAATGATGGTGTAAAAGCACGGAGAGCGAACACATAGTCTCTTCACGCATCGTAAAATGACTGGAGGTCATGTGCTTCTATGACATTCTCACCAACCGAGCTACAACTTCTGTGATGTTCTTCTCGACTCATGTACCCAACATTCCAGAGGCTACTGTTGCTTGGGAATGGCTGGTGGTCATTGGTGAGGTAAATAAATTTTATAACACCTGGCTTGAACTTGGTTTCATTGGTGAGGTGATGTCAGAGCTGTTCAACCACCACCTTTCTAACCAGGTTATACTGAGTTATCATTGATTAAGACGCCAATCTTTTGGGGTTTAAGAGGATTCACTTCTAGCCTCAACGACGAGGCCACACCTGTCTATTAGTCATAAAGTTACACAAGGCGTTTCCTCAACACTTTTAAACCTGAGCCTGAACTGGGCTGGTGACATGGTGTGATGGATTCCTGCCTGGCTCGTCTTACACTCTCTGGGGTTCGATCGGTATGCATTTAGCTCAAGTGAAAACAGCAAGCCCAAAGGTCTCTTCAGGAACTAGAATATGTTGTTGTACAGGCAGTACTGTGTCAACTTTAAAAGGATGTCAAGGAAAGTCAAGGCAACTGTCAATACAATCAGAAAAAAAGGGCACTCTAGATTTTTTTTAAATAGGTTAAATAACCTGTACTGTATATACAGTTGAAGTAAGACGTTTACATACACCTTAGCCAAATACCTTTAAGCTCAGTTTTTCACAATTCCTAACATTTAATCAGAGTAAAGAAATCCCTGTTTTAGGTCAGTTAGGATCACCACTTTCTTTTAAGAATGTGAAATGTCAGAATAATAGTAGAGAGAATAATTTATTTCAGCTTTTATTTCTTTCATCACATTCCCAGTGGGTCAGAAGTTTACATACACTCAATTAGTATTTGGTAAGTAAGTTGGGTGAATTTTGGCCCATTCCTCCTGACAGAGCTGGTGTAACCGAGTCAGGTTTGCAGGCCTCCTTGCTCGCACACGCTTTTTCAGTTCTGCCCACACATTTTCTATGGGATTAAGGTCAGGGCTTTGTGATGGCCACTCCAATACCTTGACTTTGTTGTCCTTAAGACATTTTGCCACAACTTTGGAAGTATGCTTGGGGTCATTGTCCATTTGGAAGACCCATTTGCAACCAAGCTTTAACTTCCTGACTGATGACTTGAGATGTTGCTTCAATATATCCACATAATTTCCCTCCCTCATGATGCCATCTATTTTGTGAAGTGCACCAGTCCCTCCTACAGCAAAGCACCCCCACAACATGATGCTGCCACCCCCGTGCTTCACGGTTGGGATGGTGTTCTTCGGCTTGCATGCGTCCCCGTTTTTCCTCCAAACATAACGATGGTCATTATGGGCAAACAGTTCTATTTTTGTTTCATCAGACCAGAGGACATTTCACCAAAAAGAACAATCTTTGTCCCCATGTGCAGTTGCAAACCGTAGTCTGGCTTTTTATGGAGGTTTTGGAGCAGTGGCTTCTTCCTCGCTGAGCGGCCTTTCAGGTTATGTCGATATAGGACTCGTTTTACTGTAGATATAAATACTTTTGTACCCGTTTCCTCCAGCATCTTCACACTGTCCTTTGCTGTTGTTCTGGGATTGATTTGCACTTTTCGCACCAAAGTACGTTCATCTCTAGGAGACAGAACGCGTGTTTATACTTGCGTACTATTGTTTGTACAGATGAACGCGGTACCTTCAGGCATTTGGAAATTGCTCCCAAGGATGAACCAGAATTGTGGAGGTCTACAATTTTTTTCTGAGGTCTTGGCTGATTTCTTTTGATTTTCCTATGATGTCAAGCAAAGAGGCACTGAGTTTGAAGGTAGGCCTTGAAATACATCCACAGGTACACCTCCAATTTACTCAAATGATGTCAATTAGCCTATCAGAAGATTCTAAAGCCAGGACATCATTTTCTGGAATTTTCCAAGCTGTTTAAAGGCACAGTCAATTTAGTGTATGTAAACTTCTGACCCACTGGAATTGTGATACAGTGAATTATACGTGAAATAATCTGTCTGTAAACAATTGTTGGGAAAATTACTTGTGTCGTGCACAAAGTAGATGTCCTAACCGACTTGCCAAAACCATCGTTTGTTATCAAGTAATTTGTGGAGTGGTAATGACTCCAAGTGTATGTAAACTTCCAACTTCAACTGTAGGTTGGGTTCTGCATGGTGTTACACAGTGAGAGAGGATGTGATGAGATGGACTCACAGAGACGAACTGAGAGACTGAGATCATCTCTTTGCCCTCTGTGATGGTGTAGAAAAGAAGGTCCATCCCAGAGATCAAGCTGTTCCTGTGAAGACCAGACAACACAGTGCACCATGTCACAATACTAGTGTAGGTCTTACAGGGAGGGACACTGTGAAAGATCACCACTGCATACACGTTTTACACTGTGTTTTGATTGTGTTGACTCATCCGTAGAACTTTTCTTAAGACATACTGTACATGTGCAAAAGAGCACTTAATCATTGACAACTGTGTATGAACAAATGTTCTGTTTTTCTTTTCACTCCAGAACCAAAAGGAGTGTAGTAGGGTGTGTAGTGTAGGCCTAGTGTAGTGTAGAGTGCTGTAGTGTAGTGTCGGCCTAGTGTAGTTGTGGCAAACCTCTTCAAGGTTATGAGCATTTGTCACAAATTAAGTGGGAAACTGTCACCAAATTACCCCAGAATGAGAGTTCTTTCGAACAGGACAGTACCTGTGTGTTTGTCTCTCCGTCCTGGTCCACCCAGGTCGTAGGCAAGGTCAAGGATAGCAGGGTTCGGTACACGAATCGGGTTCTCAGTAGGTCCAGGTCCAAACGCCAACAGGTAAGTCCAAAACAGTCCAGCTCATACACGGTAAATCCAGCCAATATCTATTGTCTCTTTCTCTATGGTTCACAGATCCTTCCAGCCCTCACTCCCTCTTCCTGGTTTTTCTTGACACTTTATCTGTGTGTTGGCTCCACCTTCTGAGGGTTCCCCTTGCTTCTGGGACTTGTAGTTTTGGCAGTCGGCCATGTTGTGATCTGTAGTTCTGATCGGGGTGGCCATTTTAGTGATCGGGCAGAGCCCGTTTATTAGTTCTGCTCTCACATATCTGCCATTTATCACTCGACCCCCTTCTTTGCCACATATCTCCCCCCCTAGATCCGACCCCCTAGGTCGGGCTACCGCAGCAAAATATGCGTGCATGCGGGATAACCCATCCACATTTCCCATTTCCTTCCCTGCTTTGTGTTTCAAGTCAAAGTGAAACGGTTGGAGACTCAAAAACCACCGCATCACCCGAGCGTTCTTCTCTTTAGCCCTATGCATCCAGGTGAGTGGGGCATGGTCACTGATGAGGGTGAAGTGGCGCCCCAGCAGGTAGTATTTCAGGCTTTCTAGAGCCCACTTTACTGCCAGCGCCTCTTTCTCAACGACCGCGTAGTTGGTTTCCCGTGGTTCCAGCTTCCTGCTTAAAAACAGGATGGGGTGTTCCACCCCTTCTACCTCTTGGGATAGCACTGCTCCCAAGCCGACCTCTGAGGCATCCGTCTGAACCACAAACTCTTTCTCAAAGTCTGGTACCACCAGCACTGGATTACAGCAGAGAGCCTCCTGTAATGTCCTAAATGCTTTGGTGGCCCTTTCATCCCATTTGACCATGTTTGGCCCTCTGGCTCTAGTCATGTCGGTGAGTGGGGCGGCCACTGTGGCATAACTTGGGATGAACTTCCGGTAGTAACCGGTCAGCCCTAGGAAGGCTCGAACTTGCTTCTTATTTACTGGTTTCGGCCATTCTCTAATTGCCTCCACCTTCTTCTGTTGGGGTTTGATTAACCCTCTTCCCACGGTGTATCCCAGATACTCTGTTTCCCCTAACCCCACATAACACTTGGCAGGGTTCGCCGTGAGCCCTGCCATTCTAAGGGCGTCTAACACCGCCTGTACCCGGGGTAAGTGGGATTCCCAATCAGGGCTGTAGATTCCCACGTCATCTAAATAAGCTGCGGCGTATGCCTGGTGCGGTTTTAGGACCTTGTTCATGAGCCGTTGAAAGGTAGCTGGGGCCCCGTGTAAGCCGAATGGCATGACGGTGTATTGAAACAAACCGTCAGGAGTTGCAAAGGCTGTCTTTTCTTTGGCCCTGGGGGTCAGAGGAATTTGCCAGTACCCTTTTGTCAGGTCCAGGGTCGTAATGTACCGAGCTTTACCAACTTTCTCCAGTAGTTCGTCTACTCGGGGCATGGGGTAGGCATCAAACTTGGAGATTTCATTTACCTTCCGAAAGTCGTTACAGAACCGCAAAGACCCATCGGGCTTGGAGACCATCACAATTGGGCTAGACCACTCACTATGTGACTCCTCGATCACTCCAGCTGTCAACATTTTCTCTGTCTCTGCTCTAATCGCGGCCTGTCGAGCCTCGGGTACCCGATATGGCCTCATGCTCACTTTTCTCCCTGGTAGGGAAACGATATCGTGAGCCGTAACCTCAGTTCGGCCGGGTACCTCTGAAAACACATCTCTGTTTTTCTGGATCAGGGTCTTTACTTCCTGTACTTGTGCTGGGGACAGAGTAGGTGAAATATTTACTTCGGCTGCCCCCTGAGTGTGTGTAGGGTATGTGACCATTAGTGTTTCTCTCTCTCTCCATGCTTTTAACAGGTTTATGTGATAGATCTGTTCCTGTGGCCGTCGACCTGGCTGTCGGATCCGATAATTCACTTCTCCTATTCTCTCCAGTACTTCATATGGTCCTTTCCATGTGGCTAGTAGTTTGCACTCTACCGTGGGGATCAGCACTAACACCTTATCTCCCGGTTGAAATTCCCTCAGGGTAGCCTGCCGGTTATAAGTGTGCCGCTGGTGCTCTTGTGCTTGTCTCATGTGCTCTCGGACGATGGGCATGACTGTGGCTATCCTGTCTTGCATTGCCGTGACGTGCTCTATGACACTAGTATACGGGGTGGATTGGTGCTCCCAGGTTTCCCGGGCGATGTCTAAGATTCCCCGGGGGTGCCTCCCATATACCAGCTCAAAGGGAGAAAACCCCAGCGAGGCTTGAGGAACCTCTCTAATGGCAAACATCAGATACGGCAACATGCAATCCCAGTTTTTCCCATCCTTATCGATTACCTTCCTGAGCATTGACTTCAGGGTCCTGTTGAATCTCTCAACCAGCCCGTCCGTCTGAGGATGGTAAACCGATGTCCTCAACTGTTTCACCTGCCACAATTTACAAAGGTCCGCCATAAGGCGGGACATAAAGGGGGTCCCCTGGTCAGTAAGGATCTCCTTTGGAACCCCTACCCTGGTGAACAAGAGCACTAATTCCTTGGCAATATTTTTGGAAGTCATCGTCCGAAGGGGAATGGCTTCTGGGTAGCGAGTGGCATAATCTAGAATGACCAGAATGTATTGGTGTCCTCTGGCGGACTTGGGTAGTGGGCCCACTATATCCATCGCTATCCTCTCAAATGGCGTTTCGATTATGGGGAGTGGCACTAACGGGCTTCTAACAGCTGGTCGGGGAGCTGTTAACTGGCACTCCGGGCACTCTCCACAATGCCGAGCCACTTCAGCCTGAATTCCTGGCCAGTAAAACCTCCTTACAATCCGGTCTCGGGTTTTATCGATACCAAGGTGTCCACCCAGAATGTGCCCATGAGCTAGATCCAGTACTGTCCTCCGGTACCGGGTGGGGACCAACAACTGTTCAACCACATCAACCCCTATTTTTGAGACTCTGTACACCAAACCCTTTTTCATAATGAAGTGGGGAAAACTATCATGCCTCATCCCATCATTTATGGGAGTACCATCGACGACCTGCACGTCTGCTCTGGCTTGCTGCAGGGTTGGATCCTGGTTTTGGGCCGTCCCGAAATTAGTCAAGGACCCTGCCAGGTCTGCTGGTTCTAGATCGTCATCCTCTGGATTCAGATCGACCCCAGCCCCAGTAGTACCGGGCTGTTCGTTGTCAACGAGGTTTGCCACTTCATCCTCATCCTCCCCTACTAGCACCTGTGAGGTTGGCCCCTGGGAGACCTCTTTTCTTGGCTTTGGTTGAAGGCCCCATGCTTCTTCCTGCTTGGTCAGGGTTGTTGGCTTCTCAAATATGCCATTCTTTTGGCCTAACTTCGCAAAGTTAGGAAAGTGTCTACCCAATATTACATCATATGGCATCTTTGGGACCACGCCGACCTCACAATTCAGCAGATCGTCCTCTGTTTGTATGCTCACTAAGGCTGTGGGGTACAGACGGGTATCCCCATGAATGCATGTAACACTGATATCCTGACTTGTATCCAGTTTATGAGTTGGCACTAGGTTTGCAACGACCAGGGTTAGCATACTGCCGGAATCCAGCAGTGCTTCAACCTCTTTCCCTTCAACCGTCACCCTACACATATGTTTGTTTCTTGATCTTTCAAGTACAGTGGTTACAACAGGACATGCATACCACATATCATCTTCTTTTTCACCGAGGTTACATTGCATTGGCTCTTCTTTAATAGGGCAGTAGGCTGCAATATGTCCTGGTCGATTACAATTGTAACAGATAATAGACGTTCGGGCGGGAGACTCCCTCGTCCCGCGGTCCCGGTTTCTGTTTTCTCCCTTAGTGTCTCGGCCCGATTCTGATTCTTTCCTCATGCCCCCACGCTGCTCTCTTCCCCCTCCACCTGTTGGGACAGTCTTACCCTGTCCGCTGGTTCGCCCAGGCCTGGGGAATGGGAATCTTTCCTCCTGTGCCTGCTCAGCTGTTCCTGCCGTACAATACCGTTCAACTAGGCCCACGAGATGGTCGGCGGAAAGTACCTCGTTCTGGCCAACCCATCGTCGCACTTCTTGGGGTAGACCTCGCTGAAACTGGTTGAGTACGATGGTCTCGACAATCTCGGCGGAGGAACGGGTCTCCGGTCGCAACCATTTCCGTGCCAGGTGAATCAAGTCGAACATCTGTGTTCGGGGAGGTTGTCCAGATCGGTAGGACCACTGGTGAAAGCGGTGTGCCCTCACGGTATCGGTCACTCCCAGTCTTGCCAGAATCTCTCCCTTTAGTTTATCGTAATCCTGTGCCTCTGTCAACTCCAGGTCGAAATACGCTTTTTGAGCGTCCCCTGCCAGGTATGGTGCCAGAAGCCCTGCCCATTCTTCTTTCGGCCACTTCTCCCTCTCTGCAGTCCTTTCGAAGGTGGTAAGATATGCTTCCACATCATCCTGTGCTGTCATTTTTTGAAGAAAATGATTGGCCCGCCTCTGGGTATTTGCAGCTGGTAATTGAGCCCCAATTTGGTCCGCTAGCCCCTTTAGGCCTTCTCTTAACTCCCGGGTGTTTCTCTCTTGCTCTTCTCTGAGCAGCTGGTTGGTGCGGTGCTGGACCTGTAACGTGTCCTGGTACATTCGCATTGCATCCTGATGAGCTATTTGTTGAGCTCTAGTTGCCTCTTGTTGGGTGGCCGCCGCTTGTAACAGGGCTTGTATGGCTCCCTCCATACTCATTTTCCTGAGAAACTGTCCTAACCAAACAAAGCCAAAAAAAAACAAAAAAAACAGACTCCCCTTTGGAGTGCTAACTGAACTTTTTTTTTTTTTTTTTTTTTTTTTACCTAACCAGCGGAATGGTTAGTCCATATGCCCACATTCTCCACCACGTGTGGCAAACCTCTTCAAGGTTATGAGCATTTGTCACAAATTAAGTGGGAAACTGTCACCAAATTACCCCAGAATGAGAGTTCTTTCGAACAGGACAGTACCTGTGTGTTTGTCTCTCCGTCCTGGTCCACCCAGGTCGTAGGCAAGGTCAAGGATAGCAGGGTTCGGTACACGAATCGGGTTCTCAGTAGGTCCAGGTCCAAACGCCAACAGGTAAGTCCAAAACAGTCCAGCTCATACACGGTAAATCCAGCCAATATCTATTGTCTCTTTCTCTATGGTTCACAGATCCTTCCAGCCCTCACTCCCTCTTCCTGGTTTTTCTTGACACTTTATCTGTGTGTTGGCTCCACCTTCTGAGGGTTCCCCTTGCTTCTGGGACTTGTAGTTTTGGCAGTCGGCCATGTTGTGATCTGTAGTTCTGATCGGGGTGGCCATTTTAGTGATCGGGCAGAGCCCGTTTATTAGTTCTGCTCTCACATATCTGCCATTTATCACTCGACCCCCTTCTTTGCCACATAGTGTAGAGTGCTGTAGTGTAGTGTCGGCCTAGTGTAGTGTAGCAGGCTGTAGTGTAGTGTAGTGTGGGTCTAATGTAGTGTAGAGTGCTGTAGTGTAGTGTCGGCCTAGTGTAGTGTAGCAGGCTGTAGTGTAGTGTAGTGTCGGCCTAGTGTAGTGTAGCAGGCACAGTGGTCGTAGTGTAGTGTAGTGTCGGCCTAGTGTAGTGTAGCAGGCACAGTGGTCGTAGTGTAGTGTCGGCCTAGTGTAGTGTAGCAGGCACAGTGGTCGTAGTGTAGTGTAGTGTCGGCCTAGTGTAGTGTAGCAGGCACAGTGGTCGTAGTGTAGTGTAGTGTCGGCCTAGTGTAGTGTAGCAGGCACAGTGGTCGTAGTGTAGTGTCGGCCTAGTGTAGTGTAGCAGGCACAGTGGTCGTAGTGTAGTGTCGGCCTAGTGTAGTGTAGCAGACACAGTGGTCGTAGTGTAGTGTCGGCCTAGTGTAGTGTAGCAGGCACAGTGGTCGTAGTGTAGTGTAGTGTCGGCCTAGTGTAGTGTAGCCTATAGTAAAGCAGTTCATGTTAATATCTGCTTTCAAACCAATTCCACTGACTACTCAGCTCCAAGTTCTTAAATGTAGTCTACGACACCCTTCTTCCACGACAAATTCCATAATTATGTTTTTTGTTGAGGGTGGTGGAAAATGCTGTCTCAGGCGCCACTCCAGAATCTCCCATAAGTGTTCATTTGGGTTGAGATCTGGTGACTGAGATGGCCATGGCATATGGTTTAAAAACTTATTGACGCACGGATCCCTTTAGCGGGATCATTTTCACCAACAACCGCTGAATTGCAGAGCGCCAAATACAAAAACAATTGCTAAAAATATTTATAATCATGAAATCACAAGTGCAATATAGCAAAACACAGCTTAGCTTGTTGTTAATCCACCTGTCGTGTCAGATTTAGAAAATATGCTTTACAGCGAAAGCAATCCAAGCGTTTGTCCAAGCGATCACTAGACAAAACATTAAGAACACCTAGCAGCCATGTAGATTGGTCACGAAAGCCAGAAAAGCAATAAAATGAATCGCTTACCTTTGATGATCTTCGGATGTTTGCACTCACGAGACTCCCAGTTACAAAATAAATGTTCCTTTTGTTCGATAAAGATTATTTTTATATCAAAAGAACTCCATTTGTTTGGCGCGTTATGTTCAGTATTCCACAGCCTTAGGCAGGTCATCAAGGCTTGACGAATAGTATCCGTAAAGTTCGTAGAAACATGTCAAACGTTTTTAATAATCAATCCTCAGGTTGTTTTTAACATCAATAATCGATAATATTTCAACCGGACTGTAAACTATTCAATACTGGAGAGAAAGAAAATGTCGAGCAACGAGTGTCGCGCGCATCAACTAATGGAGGGACATCCGTGTATCCACTGACGCATTTTGATAAATCTCGCTCAATTTTCAAAATAAAAGCTTGAAACTATGTCTAAAGACTGTTCACACCCTGAGGAAGCCACAGGAAAAGGAATATGGTTGATATTGATAGCAATGAAACAGTGATTTTTCAAAATAAGTCACTTCCTGGTTGGATTTCCTCAGGTTTTCGCCTGCAAAATCAGTTCTGTTATACTCACAGACAATATTTTGACAGTTTTGGAAACTTTAGAGTGTTTTCTATCCTACTCTGTCAATTATATGCATATTCTAGCATCTGGACCTGAGAAATAGGCAGCTTACAATGGGAACGTTATTTTTCCAAACATAAAAATTCTGCCCCCTAGCTTCAAGAGGCTAAATCGTTTTCATGCTCCTCAAACCATTTAGTGACCACTGTGCCCTGTGGATAGGGGCATTGTCATTCTATGTGGGCATAGCCATGGTGCCCAAAATAATGGCCTGCCCAGCCTTTTTATACATGACCCTAAGCACTATGGGATGTTAATTGCTAAATTAACTCAGGGACCACATCTTTGTGTAAGCACCTGCTTTCAATACTTTGTATCCCTCATTTACTCAAGTATTTCCATTATTTTGGCAGTTACCTGTATATACTGTACATATTCCCTTATTGGTAGATAATGTGACTGAGTAAGTATTTACCTGCACTCTGTTTGGTACAAATCATTGACAGCTTGATGATGTTGCTGACTGTTGTGGTGCAGTGCTGCGCTCGTGCAGAACAGCTGAAAGGGTTGCTGGCTCCTGGAAAATACATTGCTGTCACTCCCAACTAGTGCGGAGTTGACAGCAGGTTTGAGCAGTTGTAAAACTCCCGCATTAGTAATCCGCAGACGTTTCAGGCAATGCATTATTAAAGGGTGGATCGCAACCAAAAGAAATATAGCGCTGGGTTAGGTTAACAAAGTTAAAATAGAACAAAAACTGTAGAGACATCAGATCTGTGTCCAGTGCGTCGTTCCTCTGAGGCTTTATATCATGTGTTATGCACGCTAGCACAAGGACATGATACTGACGCGCGGGGGGTGGAGTTGTGACTGGCAGAAGTTGGTTAACAGATGAAATAGGCCAGTGACCAATGACAGCTGAGGCCAGACCGGGAAGAGGGTGAGAAATGTACGATCCATGGCACAGGTATGATTTCAATGACGTGATTGAGTGTACATTACAAATCTAATTTTGGGCTACTTTTCTGAGATGCATCTATGGAAACAAAACCTTTAAAAGCCTTGCTGTGTAGGATGTAATGTTATGTAATCTTGTTTGTTGTTCACAACTGTTGAACAAGGTAACATCTGTGAACCTGTAAATAAATGTGAATATATAAATAATACTATTATCCAAAATTATTTGAATTCAACTGCTTACAATTTGATAGCCACATTGGCTATGGTGAAATGAAGGCTACCAATAAGGCGCAGAGATGGCATTGGGAATTTTCTAGTAATTTGTATCTTGTGTAGCGACACCATATGGTAGTGTATCACACCACATGTGGGCCTACTATTAGCTTGTAGCCTACTATGCCATAGTATAGGCCCTATGGATCTATAATCTGTGTAGTGATGACATTAGTGGACATGTTTACTTTCTATGTTTGCATATGATATTATTACATTCATATGAACATTATTATACTCCCCTTTACACAAAGCACAAAGAGGTTTGCTACTACAGTTGTAAGTAACAATGTGTAGTTCACTGTAATAGCCGTCTGAACAAGACTGATTTTTGGTACCGTGCCCGCCTGCTCCCACAAGATTTCATACAGTACCCTGCCGCCTTCCAGATTTTTTGCTGGTATCCCACATGCTCCCGCCAGATCTCATCCAGCTCCTGCCCAGTCGCGCAACGTTAAAATTACACATGTTCAAAACCACCATCTTATGCATTATAATGTGCAATGAATGCATGGTTTCATAAGATATTTGCTGGTTGGAATAAAGTAATTGTATTAAAATAAGCTGTGTAAAACAACTAATTTGAAGCAGACAAAAAGCCCCTGCAAGACATAATATTTATTTTTAAATTGGAACGAGTTCACATTGTAAACTTTCCAATTCCAAAATCATCTCAACTCGAACTGTCAGTAAGATAAAGGAAAGGCAACAAATATGCTATTGATAGGCTGACTAGTGACCAATCATAATAGCCATTATTTCATTACCTTTAGTAAATGATTAACAACGTACTTTCCAGTGAGAACTGCAAGCTGACAATTGCTTTTATAATTGCTTTTATAATTCATCACAAGTGACCACATGAACTCAATCACATCAGATAATTGTTTTTGCCACCAGTACTGTTTGAAGCAGGCGCACGAGCCGGTTCTGTAACGTGAGCCCCAGTTAGAGGAGGGGAGAGGGGAGAGACACTAGAAGACAGAATGACAGAGAGGGCTTCATGTGATATACAGTACCAGTCAAAAGTTTGGACACACCTACTCATTCAAGGGTTTTTCTTTATTTTGTACTATTTTCTACATTGTATTATAATAGTGAAGACATCAAAACAATGAAATAACACATATGGAATCATGTAGTAACCAAAAAAGTGTTAAACAAATCAAAATATATTTGAGATTCTACTATTAGCTTGTAGCCAACTATGCCATAGTATAGGCCCTATGAACCTAATATCTGTGTAGTGATGAAGGCCTGATTCACACAGTTTCCTCTGAACAGTTGATGTTGAGATGTGTCTGTTACTTGAACTCTGTGAAGCATTTATTTGGGCTGCGACTTCTGAGGCTGGTAACTCTAATGAACTTATCCTTTCCTGTGGCGGTCCTCACGAGAGCCAATTTCATCATAGCTCTTGATGTTTTTTTGCAATTGCACTTGAAGAAACTTTCAAAGAAATTTTCCAGATTGACTGACCTTAATTCCTTAAAGTAATGATGGACTGTCGTTTCTCCTTGCTTATTGGAGCTGTTCTTGTCATAATATGGACTTGGTATTTTACCAAATAGAGCTATCTTCTGTATACCACCCCTACCTTGTCACAACACAACTGATTGGCTCAAATTAATTAAGAAGGAAAGAAATTCCACAAATTTACTTTTAACAAGGCACACCTGTTAATTGAAATGCATTCCAGTTGACTACCTCATGAAGCTGGTTGAGAGAATGCCAAGAGTGTGCAAAGCTGTCATCAAGGCAAAGGGTGGCTACTTTGAAGTATCTCAAATATAGAATATATTTTGATATGTTTAACCATTTTTTGGTTACTACATGATTCCATGTGTGTTATTTCATTTCTTCACTATTACTACAATGTAGAAAATAGTAAAAATAAAGGAAAACCATGTAATGAGTAGGCGTGTCCAAAGTTTTGACTGGTACTGTATAAGTGATTTTCTAACAACACACGGCAATACGACCAGTATGAAATAATTTGCGGGACTAAAATAATATTTGAATACCGAATTTGTGGTTCTGGTCACCCGCTGCCCGCTGCAGCATGAACCATTCCGTCCGCACTGCACACTTCTCTGTTGGGGTCCTGCGGTAATGCAGTGCTCTACACTGTAACTACCGCTGTAGCTACCATGTAAGTATGGGTTTCGGTACACGTGATGAAGTGGGACCAAATTATCAAATGATTCCCTTATATTTCCTGTTCAATTAAATCTAGGCCTACATCAACCTTGTAGTCCCCAGTTTGTCAACTTTTTGTTTGTCTTTGGGACACACAACAGGATGGCAACTATGTAAATACTGAAGCTTTGTTGTGCCAAGCCAGACCATGATGAGTGAAAACTAAATGCCTCATCATAAAACATTCATGCAGTATATTCCCAGTAGTGGAACTCAAACTGATACAAATACATGCCAAACCAGCCCCGAGTGCTCTTCTAAATGGTGACAGGACCATGGAAGGCAGGAGCGAGAGTAGTCAGTCAGTTCTACCAGTCTTCCACTAGAGGGAGTTTCTTGACCAAGACATTCTCACACCAGAGCTGTGCACTGACATCCAAGTATTCCAGAGTTTCTCCTCAGCAGAAGTTAGAGTTCCTCCAGTTGAACGCAGTGCAATTGTACAGCGTTGAAAAAATATATAGTTTGTGTATCTGTATTTGATTATATCGGATCAACTTTCTGGTCCCATGGTCTCTGGTACGGTAGCTTAGCAATGTGTCATCCATCTTTCTTTCTCGATCCTTATTCTACTAACACATAGAGCAACACATAGGCTTATAGCTTAGTCACACACACACACACACGCACACGCACGCACGCACGCACGCACGCACGCACGCACGCACGCACGCACGCACGCACGCACGCACGCCCACACACACACACACACACACACACACACACACACACACACACACACACACACACACACACACACACACACACACACACACACACACACACACACACACACACACACACACACACAGTGTTTCTACCTGCCCACAAGCCTCTGAGTGAAGGGACTGGCTTCCTGTCTTGTACAGCCTGCCCAAGCATTACTGCTGTGGTTCTCAATCAGAGGCAGCTGTCTATCGTTGTCTCTGATTGAGAACCATACTTAGGTTGCCTTTTCCCACCTGTATTTGTGGGTAATTTTCTGTTTTGTGTTTCTGCACCTGATAGGACTGTTTCGGTTATCGTTCATTTCTCTTTGTTATTTTTGTTATTAGTGTTCAGTTGAAATAAAAGCATGAACACACCACGCTGCGCTTTGGTCCACACCTTCTTCAACAGACGATCGTTACATTGGCAAAGTGGGTGGGGTTATATCCTGCCTGTTTGGCCCTGTCCGGGGTTATCGTCGGACGGGGCCACAGTGTCTCCCGACTCCTCCCGACTCCTCCTGTCTCAGCCTCCAGTATTTATGCTGCAGTAGTTTATGTGTCGGGGGGCTAGGGTCAGTCTGTTATATCTGGAATATTTCTCCTGTCTTATCCGGTGTCCTGTGTGAATTTAAGTATGCTCCCTCTAATTCTCTCTCTCTTTTTCTCTCTTTTTCTCTCTTTCTTTTTCTCTCTTTCTTTCTCTCTCTCGGAGGACCTGAGCCCTAGGACCATGCCTCAGGACTACCTGGCCCGATGACTCCTTGCTGTGCCCAGTCCACCTGGCCGTGCTGCTGCTCCAGTTTCAACTATTCTGCCTGCGGCTATGGAACCCTGACCTGTTCACCGGACGTGCTACCTGTCACAGACATGCTGTTTTCAATTCTCTAGAGACAGCAGGAGTGGTAGAGATACTCTGAATGATCGACTATGAAAAGCCAACTGATATTTACTCCTGAGGTGCTGACCTGTTGCACTCTCGACAACCACTGTGATTATTATTATTTGACCCTGCTGGTCATCTATGAACATTTGAACATCTTGGCCATGTTCTGTTATAATCTCCACCCAGCACAGCCAGAAGAGGACTGGTCACCCCTCATAGCCTGGTTCCCCTAGGTTTCTTCCTAGGTTTTGGCCTTTCTAGGGAGTTTTTCCTAGCCACCGTGCTTCTACACCTGCATTGCTCGCTGTTTGGGGTTTTAGGCTGGGTTTCTGTACAGCACTTTGTGACATCAGCTGATGTAAGAAGGGCTTTATAAATACATTTGATTTTATTTGAATATGGGTCAAAAAGTATTAAGGTGAAATATAGTAGTTAACAGATTCACCTCAAACGTCACCATGTTTTTTCTTTATCAGAAAGTGTTATACACAACATGCAGTGGGCCTAAGGCTACAGTGGCCAGCGAAACAGGGTCCTTGATTGAGATGACGAGGAAACAATGTGAAGATCTATACTCATGATATCCTCGATTTAGGAGAAACTGCAATAGATTTCTGTTGGGTCCAAAGCTTGTCTGGGATTCCATTAGCAGTTCGGGGTGTCTCAAATTGTGGTATCTACTTGGCTAATAGCATTGGACGATTTCACACAAGCACATTTCAGAGAGTGCACACGACCCTAAAACAACTACTTCATGAAGTGCTAAAGAAGAGATCAAAGAGGAGTGTTTTGCCCACAGTCAGTCATATTTCTCCAATTACACTGTCGTTCTCTGAGGAAGAGGGGATGTTTTTTTTTCTTTCTGACCCTCCCTAAATCCTCTTGGGCAAGAGAGGTATGCTCTTCTTGCTTTGCACTGCAGAAGGTTAGAATGATGTTGAAAAAAAGCCAGTGAAGAAAAAAAGCGTCTGTGACACCTTTATTTTATGCTTTTCCTTTCTGAAGGGAATTGTTCCTTTCCAATCTCAACATATCCCCCGCTTTCAACTTTAGATTACTTGTAAGGCGTTCATTTGATATTGATCATAGCGAGAGCAAAATTAGAATTGTGAGTGGTAAAACAAAACTCTCTAATTAGAGAATGTTAAATACTTGTAGAGATTTAATGAATCGTTTAATTCGTAGATCAAATTAAAGAACACGGCCCATTAATCCATCTACCACCCAGCGTGAATGGAATACCTACTCTTTGCCAAATTGACTCTCTCCCACATTCTTCCACATAGCGAAACACACACACACGGACGTACAGGCCTAGCAGTGCACTCACACACACACACATTTACATTTTAGTCCTTTAGCAGATGCTCTTATCCAGAGCGACTTACACGCACGCACGCACGCACGCACGCACGCACGCACGCACGCACGCACGCACGCACGCACGCACGCACGCACACACGCACACACACACACACACACACACACACATACACACACACACACACAAAGCCTGGCAGACACCAACAGGATGGTAACTATGTAAATACTGAAGCTTTGTTGTGCCAAGCCAGACCATGATGAGTGAAAACTAAATGCCTCATCATAAAACATTCATGCAGTATATTCCCAGTAGTGGAACTCAAACTGATACAAATACATGCCAAACCAGCCCCGAGTGCTCTTCTAAATGGTGACAGGACCATGGATGGCAGGAGCGAGAGTAGTCAGTCAGTTCTACCAGACCTCCACTAGAGGGAGTTTCTTGACCAAGACATCTTCACACCAGAGCTGTGCACTGACATCCAAGTATTCCAGAGTTTCTCCTCAGCAGAAGTTAGAGTTCCTCCAGTTGAACCCAGTGCAATTGTACAGCGTTGAAAAAATATATAGTTTGTGTATCTGTATTTGATTATATCGGATCAACTTTCTGGTCCCATGGTCTCTGGTAATCTATTATTTGGGTAACCTATCCAACTTTCAAAATGTTACTTCCTGCACCATTTATGAAATGATAATAGAAAAGGTACAATAACTAAGGTATTTTATAGACAGGGAATGTACTTGCATACAGGCCCTGTCCAGACATCCCTCCCATGCTCTCTGTGTATTCAGTAAACCACAGCCACCCCCCCACAGCGGTCACTGTGCCGAAACCTAGACACCCTCTAGACCCCTGGAGCCTCTGTGCAGCTTGTACAGTCCTGAAAGATCAACCCCCCTCCCTCTCCTTCCGTCACCACCACCCCTTCCCATACCCCCCCAACCCCACCCCCTCCATCCTCCTACCTTCCCCATCCCCCACCCCCCATCCTCACCAGGCAGCTATCCCCACTAGCCTGCATCGCAGCATTCCGTGGGCCCTACACACAGAGGCCTATTGTGTGCTCAGGGAGATGGAGGCAGCGTACAGTTAGAGAAACAGAGAAATAGAAGGTCTAGAATGGACAGGCTTTTCTATCACAGGTTTAGTTCTATGGATGGACCTAGGCTACCAGTGTGGTGGCACAGTTGAATTGACCCGTTGTTGTAATCTAAAGGTATAGAATAGTTGGCCTACATTGAGAAATGCAGCGGTGTGTATCAGTAAAACTGAACATTCCAAATAAGTCCACAAAATGGTCGTCTAGTAGGCAAGCAGTTGAATGATGCTTTCAGTGCAGATTGCAGTTCTACATATTCCAGTTCTATGTTAGGTACTTCTGATTCCCCATCACCAGGATCACCTTTAATATGCAGTGGACAGAAGCAGGAATTCCATATTCCCTTCGACCCCCTCTTCTCTTTCATTCCCAATCTCTCATTTTCTCCTACGATGTTTCTCTTGGAAATTTGCCACAGTCAACTGAGTTACCACCTTTGTAGTTGTCACGCCCTGACCTTAGAGAGCCATTTTATTTCTCTATTTAGTTAGGTCAGGGTGTGATGTGGGGTGGGCATTCTATGTTTTGTATTTCTTTGTGTTTGGCCGAGTGTGGTTCCCAATCAGAGGCAGCTGTCTATCGTTGTCTCTGATTGGGAATCATACTTAGGTAGCCTTTTTCCCCACCTATGTTGTGGGATCTTGTTTTTGTACAGCTCTTGTAGCCTACGGAACGGTATGTTCGTTTTGGTTTCACTTTGTTATTTTGTTGCTGGTTCTCATTTAAATAAATATGATGACCACAAATTACGCTGCGCCTTGGTCCACTTCTTCAGACGAATGTTACAGTAGTCTTTATCAACCTCCTGCTATGGTAATGGTAACGTGAGGAATGTGGGTTGGAATCTGAGAGGAAGAAAAATCTATGAATAGCGTTGATGGGATATTAAGTGATTGAGGGATTTCGGAGTAGGTGGACCACCACATACAGTTGAAGTCGGAAGTTTACATACACTTAGGTTAGTGTCATTAAAACTTGTTTTTAACCACTCCACAAATTTGTTGTTCACAAACTATTGTTTTGGCAAGTCAGTTAGCACATCTACTTTGTGCACGACACAAGTAATTTTTCCAACAATTGTTTACAGACAGATTATTTCACTTATAATTCACTGTATCACAATTCCAGTGGATAAGAAGTTGATTGCACCTTTAAACAGCTTGGAAAATTCCAGAAAATTATGTCATGCTTTAGAAGCTTCTGATAGGCTAATTGACATCATTTGAGTCAATTGGAGGTGTACCTGTGGATGTATTTCAAGGCATACCTTCAAACTCAGTGCCTCTTTGCTTGACATCATGGGAAAATCAAAAGAAATCAGCCAAGACCTCAGAAAAAAATTGTAGACCTCCACAATTCTGGTTCATCCTTGGGAGCAATTTCCAAATGCCTGAAGGTACCACGTTCATCTGTACAAACAATAGTACGCAAGTATAAACACCATGGGGACCACGTAGCTGTCACACCGCTCAGGAAGGAGACGCATTCTGTCTCCTAGAGATGAACATACTTTGGTGCGAAAAGTGCAAATCAATCCCAGAACAACAGCAAAGGACCTTGTGAAGATGCTGGAGGAAACAGGTACAAAAGTATCTATATCTACAGTAAAACGAGTCCTATATCGACATAACCTGAAAGGCCGCTCAGCGAGGAAGAAGCCACTGCTCCAAAACCGCCATTATAAAGCCAGACTACGGTTTGCAACTAGACATGGGAACAAAGATTGTACTTTTTGGAGAAATGTCCTCTGGTCTGATGAAACAAAAATAGAACTGTTTGGCCATAATGACCATCGTTATGTTTGGAGGAAAAAGGGTGATGCTTGCAAGCCGAAGAACACCATCCCAACCGTGAAGCACAGGGGTGGCAGCATCATGTTGTGGGGGTGCTTTGCTGCAGGAGGGACTGGTGCACTTCACAAAATAGATGGCATCATGAGGGAGGAAAATTATGTGGATATATTGAAGCAACATCTCATGACATCAGTCAGAAAGTTAAAGCTTGGTCGCAAATGGGTCTTCCAAATGGACAATGACCCCAAGCATACTTCCAAAGTTGTGGCAAAATGGCTTAAGGACAACAAAGTCAAGGTATTGGAGTGGCCATCACAAAGCCCTGACCTCAATCCCATAGAAAATGTGTGGGCGGAACTGAAAAAGCGTGTGCGAGCAACGAGGCCTACAAACCTGACTCAGTTACACCAGCTCTGTCAGGAGGAATGGGCCAAAACTCACCCAACTTATTGTGGGAAGCTTGTGGAAGGCTACCCAAAACGTGTGACCCAAGTATAAACAATTTGAAGGCAATGCTACCAAATACTAATTGAGTGTATGTTAACTTCTGACCCACTGGGAATGTGATGAAAGAAATAAAAACTGACATAAATAATTCTCTCTACTGTTATTCTGACATTTCACATTCTTAAAATAAAGTGGTGATCCTAACTGACCTAAAACAGGGAATTTTTACTTAGATTAAATGTCAGGAATAGTGAAAAACCGAGTTAAAATGTATTTGGCTAAGGTGCATGTAAACTTCTGACTTCAACTGTATGTATGATTGAAAACAGCTGCATTTATCATAAAACCCTGCTATGAAGTAAGAAATGATCACTACCTCCATACCTTATCAGTTTTCCTAACAATTTACTATAATTAATTTACAATTACTAGAGTAATTACTGAATTACTACAAAGGTGTAAGAGCAATTTAATGTATAATTTTGTATAATGAGATATATTGCAAGTAAAGTAGAATAAATGCTTTGAGGCTAAAATCAAGACACCTTCCTCTTAATCCAATGCTGACACTCCATCTTCATTCATGTAACCAGGCAACATTGACCTGGTAAACTGGGAATGTGTTATGGAGAAGGAGAGTGTGCTGTGGTCTATTGTCTCAATGGAACATATTGTAGCAACCTTAACCAAACACCAAGTGACCTCGTCAAGATGTTCGGACCTCTTGGCGTTGGCTTGACAGTCGCTGGACCTGGGTTTGAGTCCCGGTTAGGGACTACCCCCCGAATTCACTACAATATTATTGGTTCAGCTGGGACAGGTACTTTAAATTCCAGAGAGGTTTATGTGAACTAGACTTTGCTGGGGTCATCTGCAAATTGGGCATCCATGATGGTCTTTTCAGAAAACAGCTAGTCTCTCTGACAAACATACAGCGCTAGCTGCTCGCTATAGTGGCTTCAAGAATAGACAAAAGCATGGTTAGAAATGAGGAAGGCATTGGACATTATGCTCTTATATAACAATTGATTTTCAGCTCTCCGTTCCCTATTCCTAACCTTCACCAATATTCACGAAACAATAAAGCTGTCCCTGGATCAGTTGTTACAGTAAGAGCAGAAAGTGACCCAGGGTGAGATGGGTGGAGGGTTCAGTCTCTTTCTTCCCTGTATGATTAATGAGGTCTCTCTCTAATAGGTCATGACCCTGGAAGGACTGTGCCTTTCCACTCAACAAAGTGTGCCTTTCCACTCAAGCATTCAGGCTTTCTCATCTGGCCCGCCCTATCTGCCACAGAGAGGTACACGATAAAGATCATACATACAGACATTTCATCCCCTTTTATCCCCATCCACCACTGCAGGGCTTCACAATGAAGAGAGTCTGACATGTGTTGTCTTGTCTCTATCAGGAATGTTAAGGTTCTGTAGAAGAAGCAAACACTGCCATAGCCCATTCTGTTTGCTTGGAGGGGGCTGTTGGGCATCTGACCACATTGTGGTAGGTTAGCACTACTATATCAGCAACAATCTCCACATATTAGTGGACATTACTGTCATCAAGGGCAATGTGGTCTCAGGGCAATTCTTATTATTCTGTTCGTAAATCTGTGACTCCATTTAGGATGATATATTACGTTACGTTAGGTTACATGATGAATGGATTTGCGGTTGTACAATATCATACAAATTATAGGACATATAGTCATACATCTTACCCGGTCGTACAATAACATACGAATTGGATGATGTAATTTAGCATACATATGAGAACGTATAGTATTACACGTCCTTTTCTGAGAACAGGTTGCTTGTTGCACTGTAACAACAAAGGAGAATTACGGGGAGAATTTATGTTGGCGGTTAGGGGAACTTAGGACAAGGTTAGGATCATTTACGTAAAAGGTTAGGAGAACTAAAATAACAAAGGTTAGGGGAATTTATGCAGGTTGTATTTTATTGTCATGAATATTGCCCTGGAGGCAAAACTGAGCAATTTCCACCAGCTGAAAAGTACAATTGTACAATTTCATAAAAACATACATTTGCTTTTTGGCTTTAATTTAAGGTTAGGGATAGGCATTAGGGTTAGCAGTGTGGTTAAGGTTAGGGTTCAAATCTGATTTTATGACTTTGTGGCTGTGCCAGCTATTGACCACTCTGCAGAGCTGCCTCCAGAACAAGATTCATGATGAACAATGCTAATCTGCGGAATTTACGCAGCAGGTTAAGTGATTTGGGTTAAGTTTAGAATAAGGTTTAGGGGAAGGGTTAGCTACAATGCTACAGTTGCCCCAACGCGACTCAAACATAGCAATCCAGAGGTTGCATACGGTCATGGGTTAACAACCTCCCTACTTTTGTTTCTGTCTAAAGCAACTAGACCGTTAGTAGCTATCATACAACTTGGGGGTGTTCAGAAATATGTAAAGTATGTTTCGTATGGCTCTGAGGCCAGGCTGTGAAGGGATACTTTTTGTGGTTTACAATAGACAGTACTTATGGTACTTGATGAGCAAGGTTTTCGGAGTAGTGTAATTCAACTAGAAATGTAAGTCCTTTTTGCAGTAGCTTGGTGGTCGTTGAAATACATTTAAATCTACATACTACTTTTTTTGCTAAAAAAAAATATGGGTGAAGTAGGCAATCATTTCCTTTTCTCGGCATCAGACCTGCCTAATTATCACTTGAAACATTGTTTTTTTGTGTTTAATAGGCTAAATTACACATTCTGTTTTACATAAGACCCCAAAGTGATCTATTCTTGCAATTTATAGTCTATGACATTTCAAATGTACGTATAATAATTTTTCACAAAGTAGTTTGGATGTAGTGAACTATTTTTTCAAAGTAACTTTAGTTAAGTAAACACTTTTTCATTGGGTAGCTTTAGTGTATCTTACCTTCTTCCAGTGTGAAGTAATTGGTAGCTTGGTAAACTGTATTTTCAGAGTAGATTCCCCAACACTGTTGATGAGTAGCTACAGCTCATTACAGTTGGTTTGTATATTTTGTTCACCGTTTAATTTTATTCAAGCCAACAATATCACTGGATATTCACAACATTTACTGGAAATGCCGGCAACACGCCTACAGTTTCCAGCCCTTAATATCCATTGCAAACAGTGGTGGCAGACATCTTCTTCTAACTGGTTCTCACAGCCTCATGTTAACTGGTCTCTGCCAAAGAGGCCTCTTGTCGAAACTCTGACTGACCCTTAGTACACAGTCATTGACTGGAGTGCTCTTCACATCCAGAGGTTGCTTCAGGTCCTGCAATAATTAGATACCCATAAAGCCATAATCCAAGAATCTTTCTAGAATCTGACAGGTTAGATGTAGTTAATCCTCAGAGACACACTGGCCGGTTCTCATGCCCTCAGCTCTCCCTACAGTAGTTCACATCATGGTCCACTTCATCTACCCTCAACTCCTATTGTTAGCAAAGCGGATATGCCTCATATATATATTAACTACCATTCAAACGTTTGGGGTCACTTAGAAATGTCCTTGTTTTTTAAAGAAAAGCTCCTTTTTTGTCCATTAAAATAATATCAAATTGATCAAAAATACAGTGTAGACATTGTTAATGTTGTAAATGACCATTGTAGCTGGAAACGGCTGATTCTAATGGAATATCTACGTAGGCGTACAGAGGGCCATTATCAGCAACCATCACTCCTGTGTTCCAATGGCACGTTGTGTTAGTTAATCCAAGTTTATCATTTTAAAATACTAATTGATCATTAGAAAACTATTTTGCAATTATGTTAGCACAGTTAAACTGTTGTTCTGATTAAATAAGCAATTAAACTGTCATTCTTTAGACTAGTTGAGTATCTGGAGCATCAGCATTTGTGGGTTCGATTACAGGCTCAAAATGGCCAGATTTTTTTTAAATTTCTTCTGAAACTCGTCAGTCTACTCTTGTTCTGAGAAAGGAAGGCTATTCCATGCGAGAAATTGCCAAGAAACTGAAGTTCTCATACAATGCTGTGTACTATTTCAGATTCTTCAAAGTAGCCACCCTTTGCCTTGATGACAGCTTTGCACACTCTTGGCATTCTCTCAACCAGCTTCATGAGGTAGTCAACTGGAATGCATTTCAATTAACAAGTGTGCCTTTTCAAAAGTAAATTTGTGGAATTTCTTTCCTTCTTAATGCGCTTCAGCCAATCAGTTGTGTTGTGACAAGGTAGGGGTGGTATACAGAAGATAGCCCTATTTGGTAAAATACCAAGTCCATATTATGGCAAGAACAGCTCCAATAAGCAAAGAGAAACGACAGTCCATTGCTGGAAAGCTGTCATCAAGGCAAAGGCTGGCTACTTTGAGGAACCTAAAATATTAAATATATTTTGATTTGTTTAACACTTTGATTATTACATGATTCCATATGTGTTATTTCATAGTTTTGATGTCTTCACTATTAAGCGGAACAAGTGAACCCAAGATCAGACTCAGACGAGGAGACTGGGATGAGGTAACCAAGGTATTTATTGAAACACAGGGGGAAGATGGGGTGCAGGCCAGGGGAAGCTTGAGCGGGTTGCAGGAAGCCAGGTGCGGAGGCTGAGGCTGGAGCGAAGGGAGTTGGGATTGGGTAAGCAGGTCCGGAGAGGAATCCAAGGACGCTGTGGAGTGGGGGGGTCCAGGACAGAGTAGCAGGACCGACGAGACATGGGACTGGAGACAGGGGCCTAAGTCAGAGCGGGCAGAACTGTAGCAGAGAGGAAAACAGTGCCAGGCAAGGGAAAACAGGCATAACACGAAAACAGGATCTAAGCAGGAACAAACGGCTAAAAATCGCAGACTGACTGAGCAGAGGTTACAATCTGGCAGCGTGGAAGTGGCAGGGCTGAGTATTTGTAGAGGTCTTGATTATGGAACAGATGCAGCTGGTGGGGATCTGCTCTGCCTCCAGCACACCTGTCTCCGCCCACACAATCACACACACACACACACACACACAGAGGAAGAGGGAGAGAGCACTGGGGGAGTGGCAGCCGGTTAGGGAGAGACAGGATGAGAAGTAGAGGGTGTTGCAGGAGCAGATGTAACAAAAAATAAAGGAAAAAGCCCTTGAATGAGTAGGTGTGTCCAAACTTTTGACTGGTACTGTATATCTTTTCTTTTTTTACAGATTAGGTTAGTTTCAGGGCCAGTGAGAATGAACACCATGTTTAGTAAAAAAGGTGTGGAACAAAATTGCTAATAATTCTGAGAGAATGAAGTAGAGAGAGAGAGAGTTCTCTGTTCAAATTTTAGGCCTACAACATTTGCCATGCTCAACCAATGCTGAGTGTGAGGGCCTGTATAAGCAGACAGCTCAGCAGTTTAATTCACTTTCAGGTGTGATTGACATGATTGACAGTCGGCTAGGCAAACCAAGTGAGGAGATCTGATTTGAAGCTTCTCCTTGGGAGAATCCATGGACTTTCAAGCACTATTTCAGAGATGTGTGGGATTTAACCAGCTAACTTCAGTACAGGAGCTGATCTGTAAACCCCTGTTTCTCACCTGTATGGGTCCTAGGGGGTTGACATAGGCCTATGTGATCTTCCTGTCTGGGTTGGCACCCCCCCCCCCTTGGGTTGTGCCGTGGCGGAGATCTTTGTGGGCTATACTCGACCTTGTCTCAGGATGGTAAGTTGGTGGTTGAAGATATCCCTCTAGTGGTGTGGGGGCTGTGCTTTGGCAAAGTGGGTGGGGTTATATCCTTCCTGTTTGGCCCTGTCCGGGAGTATCATCGGATGGGGCCACAGTGTCTCCTGACCCCTCCTGTCTCAGCCTCCAGTATTTATGCTGCAGTAGTTTATGTGTCGGGGGGCTAGGGTCAGTCTGTTATATCTGGAGTACTTCTCCTGTCTTATCCGGTGTCCTGTGTGAATTTAAGTATGCTCTCTCTAATTCTCTCTTTCTCTCTTTCTTTCTCTCTCTCGGAGGACCTGAGCCCTAGGACCATGCCTTAGGACTACCTGGCATGATGACTCCTTGCTGTCCCCAGTCCACCTGGCCGTGCTGCTGCTCCAGTTTAAACTGTTCTGCCTGCGGCTATGGAACCCTGACCGGTTCACTGGATGTGCTACCTGTCCCAGACCTGCTGTTTTCAACTCTCTAGAGACCGCAGGAGCGGTAGAGATACTCTTAATGATCGGCTATGAAAAGCCAACTGACATTTACTCCTGAGGTGCTGACTTGCTGCACCCTCGACAACTACTGTGATTATTATTATTTGACCATGCTGGTCATTTATGAACATTTGAACATCTTGGCCATGTTCTGTTATAATCTCCACCCGGCACAGCCAGAAGAGGACTGGTCACCCCTCATAGCCTGGTTCCTCTCTAGGTTTCTTCCTAGGTTTTGGCCTTTCTAGGGAGTTTTTCCTAGCCACCGTGCTTCTACACCTGCATTGCTTGCTGTTTGGGGTTTTAGGCTGGGTTTCTGTACAGCACTTTGAGATATCAGCTGATGTAAATAAATTTGATTTGATTTGATAAATTGCAACTGTATGTGACATAATCAGAGCTGCACTACCATTACCACATCAATAGTAAGTTATTCAGATCACATATTATGTTATTGAGTTACAAATGTGTATTAATACACCCATAGGAGAGTTGGCTATTTTACATGCCAATAAAATGAAACCAATGAATGAGTGTAGGCCTACTCTTATTCAGTGAAGGTCTCAATGCACCTCGCCACCTGCAAATGGTAAAATCATAATTCTGTTGTTGATGACTTTCTTAATAGGTCTAGGCCTACCTCAAATATTCTAATCTCCATATTGTGAAGTTGTCTATCTATATGAGTCTGGCAGGTGAATGGCCAGACACTATTGTAATGGGGGGGTTGAAAGAGAACCAAAAAGTGTGATTTATAGGTAGCCTACCTCATCTCCACATGTCACGAGAGGAAAGGGAAAGAGAGGTCCTTTGGAGAATAGACGCTGAAGGAGTGGAGGGGAGGGAAATGTGGGTCGAGTTTCAGCTCCACTGGGGGTCGGGGGTCGGACTTGTATTTTGGAATATACGAAGATTGGTAGAAGGCAGAGTGGACATAAAACCCCGGTTCTTGCTCTGACGCGGTGGGTGTAAAGTGCCGGCTGGGGCCCCGCGTTGGATTCCACTTCCATTTAGGAAGGTTGACTGCATGGTTCCCTTGTAGTCTCTGGGAACACACATTACACACCACTGAAAGAGAGCTGCGTCTACTCTGTCACATCTTTTTCCTCACCCAAGGTCCTGCATGTCTAATATTTAGACATGTTCAGCTTTGTGGATTCACGGACTGTTCTGCTACTTGTAGCATCCCAAGTTGTTTTACTATCCATTGTCAGATGTCAGGAAGAGGATGACCGTAAGTTGCATCTTTCTGTTGAATTTTCGTTTGGATTCTTCTGATGATCGCATTTTATCAACTAATCTTTTTCTTTCTGTATGTCTGTGGCACTACCTTGGTGTTTAAAGTGTGCCGTTTCTGCTCAATTCTCGCTTCCAAAATGAATAGGCCGAGTGTTGAATGTAAAACTGCTGCGAACATGATATGATATTCAAGATATATCAACATTGGCATTGATGGAGGGGCACATACTCAGAAAAGTATCGGTCATTCGTTGGAGGAATTGCACAATTATGAATTACAATTCTGGCAGATACAATTCAGAGATTAAATGTGATTTATCTGGACTGTTATATTGTCCATGATGTCAAATTAAGAAATTACTATTTAAATAATGGTATTGAATTGAACAGTATATCCTATTTGATATTGACATAGTTAATTACAACATGTTAATTACATTGTAAGTGTTTGCAGATATACAGGGCCTATGCATTGAAATAGTTTTTGGGGGGAACATAGGTGAGGCTATCAAGGCACATCTGTGTGGGATGGAGGACCAGGTGAACAAGTGTGCGTTTGTTTCACTACTGGATATTCACTGTGGATCCCGTCGCTGCACAAGCACTCTCTAGTGCCAGTATTTAACAGCACTAATCTATTTACATCAGACAGACACAGTGGCTCTCTTGAGATGCTTTGGCAGTTCTGTAGCTTTTTAGGCAATTTAGAGAACTTTTACTGTTGTTCAGAGTGGCATTTACCCTCCTGAGAAAACAACATTATCAGTTCTGATTTCAAATGAATAGTTATATTGTTTAAGGTGACTATTTGTTAGAATTGAGCAATTGAAATTGCTTGAGTTTCTGGGTGGTGGCTGAAATACTGTAGATTAAATAGTTCATCATTTAAAGAGACAGGGTCAGACACAACTTGACCCCAGACGAGCAGGCTCAAAGGGTAGCAGGAAGTGAATGGCAGTTGGTCACTTAGTGAGAGAGGAGTAGGTGTTTTATGAACAAACTTTGGAACAGGATACTCTCTGTATGTCGCTAGAGAGATGGGCTATACTACATCATACAATGTGTAATATATAATGTGCTGCTTTATAATCAACATATTCATGGACCTGTGCTACATAGGCTATAATCGTTCAACCATTTAGTACCCCGAATAAGAGAATGTAGCGGCCACATGCTCAGTGTAGTGGTAGTTTAAGCCTTTAGTGATGAATTAGGGATTGTGTGTCCATATATATCTCACCACAACTCAAAGAAAAGTTGTGGAACAACACGTCACCAACCAACCCCACCTTATGTGGGGAAAGCTTAAATGGACTACTCATGTTATATAGTATAGTTTGGTAGCAGGTATGTGATAAGAACCACTTTTACACTAATGCAAGAAAAACAAATAGTTATATTTCGTTATATTTAGCAGGCCAAACCTGAGACCCTATGCATGAAAGCTCCCCATTCTTAATTCTCCAATGTGTCTGAACTGGTGCTTGACACAGCTATGCGATCCAGATGGAGAATTTATGAAGGATTCCCTGTTTACTCAGGGCAGCAGCTTGTCATTGGGCACAGTCTCCCAATGTGAGGGACTCATTCATGCAGGTCCATTGGTCACCAGAGAGTGCAGCAGGCCTACAGGTTAAATATACTCACTCCACTGGGAGAAATACCTACTACTGCCTTTAAATGGCACTGCTAAATGTACTCTTTGTTGGTTGCATTGAAGCTGCTTTCTGCATATGATTACTGTAATCTGAATGGATGTTTCTGGTGCTTTGGCTTCCTTCTAAATTAATAAATCTAGCAGTTTGCGTGCAGGATAAATAAACCTGGGTGAGGCTTCCTGAGCTGTGCTGTTTTATGAAAATAAACCACCGGCTGGTGGTTAGAGCTTGTGAGACTGAGGCCCCCAGGTAAAATCAATGTCCCGAATCAGCACTCACCCAGACCAATGCCTTGACAGATCCTGTCTGCTCATGCTGCCAATCCATGTTGAAGAGTTTTGAGATGAGTCTATTAGGCCTAATACCTGGATATGATGGACATATTGATGCCATACGTTTTTGATTAATTATGCTGATATGCTTCTGTCTTTAATGTGGTGGATAACTCTCCCAAGCTGTGTGTGCAGTCATGTGAGTGAGAGTGTTGTGATGCTGTGTGCTGTGGTGTTGTGATGCTGTGTGCTGTGTGCTGTGGTGTTGTGATGCTGTGGTGTTGTGATGCTGTGTGCTGTGCATGGGGTGTAAATGAGGCCTCATGCTAAGCTGATAACTTGTGTCTCTCTCCCTCCCAACTGCCACCACTCACCTCCACCCTGTCTCTCTATGACCCCCACCCCTCTCCTCCACCATCTTGCACGCAATGCCCATCCTGCTTGCCCTCCAACCTATCCTGCCATTTTTTTTACCCATGCCACCCCTCATGCTCCCTCCCCTCACCTATCTACTATGATCACTGTCGTGCCCTCTTTGCCACCCCACCACCACCCTCCATCCCATCTCTGCCCCATGCCCTCTGTACCACCCCCTGGTGTTGGCCACAGAGGAGCCAGACTCCTGCATCCAGGATGACCATCGTTATAATGATAAGGATGTGTGGAAGCCGGAGCCGGGTCGTATCTGTGTGTGTGACAGCGGGTCAGTGTTGTGTGATGAGATCATCTGCAAGGAGATAAAAGAGTGTGCCAACCCTATCATCCAACCTGGAGAGTGCTGCCCCATCTGCCCTGCGGACGCCAGCGCCCCCACTGGTTGTCATTTATTTATTCACACATTCATAAATAAATTACTGCGCTCTTAACATACCAACACTTTTGAATGGGGAAGTAAATGGCAGTTAAGATGTTAACTGGGGTTAACAGGTCCCCAGTAGCTTATTGTACTGTACATGACTTTGGTGTGCAGACATGAGTCAGGACAGATTTTGTGGCTAGGTATTTACAAGTAGCTAGCTGTGATGTTCCCTATTCAAAAGTGTTACCTTTTTCCCTGCTTGTTTTGGGTTGGAGACTAAACCTGCAACATCCTCTGGATGTTCACTCTCTCTATGGATGTTCACTTTATGAGGAGTTTAATCCCTTAGTCGTGGAATCTGGTTTCCACCAGAAACAACAAGGGTCAATAATGAAAATGAGACACTTCTAAGTTTGCGTTCATTTTAGTGGCGGGTGGCTAAGAAGCCTCAGAACCTATGGGAGGCTGTGTTATCCTGAGCTGCCAATCACTGTCTCATTTTGTCCAATGGAAGCTCCGTTCCCACCACATCAAAGCGATCCTATTGGGTGAAGTAAGACAATGATTGACAACACATGATAGTCCCACCAACTTTGGGGTTCTGAAGTTTAATTTCTTCCATCACTAGTGTGTATACATAACATTTTGACTGCTTTGCCCTTTTTTTGAAGACACATTTTCTATAGCATCATCTTTTTAAACACCTGTCACATATTACTCCTGTCATGTATGGATATGATCCAATTTCCAGTGACACACATGGGAGAGTCATTACTGTACTTCACTTTACCAGACTTGACCCAACCTACTCCCAGGCTCAACACACAATATATAACATTAGCAAAGAGAAGAGATGCAAAGATAGTAAAATATTATAATACTCAATATTATCCTATCAAGATTCTAAGATATGACTATTCTACGTTGAAAGTGAACATATTTGCTCATCAAACAACGCAACTGAACCAAAGCTGCTTTCACATTTCAGTCATTGTCTATGTGTTATGTCTTTCTTTTCTGAAACAATCATGTTCATGCATTTTGAAAGATTTAGAATTGTCTTTAAAAACTAAATTGTAAGTACTTGAGGATATTTATCATCAATCTATCGTAATAACCATGTAGTGTGCCATTTCATAACAGGATGCTTTCCTCCCTAAGGCCATTTATGCTTTGAACTCCATAGGATGTGTCAATGTTCTCAGTTGTAGGCTCCAAAATACGCTATAGAGACAAATAGTTTTGGTATCCACTACACACTGAGGATTTGATCCAAACATCTGTCCCATCCCCTGGCTTTGCTTGCTTCTGCACCATCTCCCTCAACATGGAACTACAGCTTACCCTCCAACACACTCTGGATGGTTCTCAGAGTCTAGGGTTTGGAGTACTGTCTTTGGTTTCTATTGGTTTCCACAGGTGTGGCTTTTAATCTGGGGTTTTCAACCCCTGGAGGTTTGGCCCCTACACACAGCAATCCGGCAGTCTCAGGGTCACCCTTTTTAATGTTGTTTTCTCTCTCTTCCTCATCCCACCCATCTACAACATCAGACGTGGCGATTGGTGCTAAGGTGAGACCATGGGCAACGATGATATGATAGCTATACTGAAAGCTGTTCTGGACAAATCACAATTGAAGGATATTTTCTGTTGTTGGATCAGCAATGTGTTATTTTAGACAATGTATCATATTTCACACTGTATCATATTACGTGATCATCTAAACACTGCATCCACACACTCAGACTAAACAACACTTAGACTTTCATGATGTGAATATGTCTTAATACAGATACGTTTAAATTATGACCACTGACTTTCTTGTTAATGTACTTTATTAGGGCCAGAAGGGGGAACCCGGCGAGATTGCAGATGTAAGTATGCACCCTCAGCTTTACAGTTTAGTCAAATTATTTAGCCGCTATTCTTGACGCAGGGGATCTTTTGATTTGTATTATCTCGCTCTGATTTCTTCTCAGTATCGTTCATGCTTACGATAGCTTATGGGCTGCACTATAGCTCATGCTTACTCAGAAAGACATCAGAAGGTTATTTTGTCCATCAAATCTAAGTGAAGGCACTGAAGGTTCTTTTTAAGTACCCATGCATGCCATTGCCAAGCATTCGCGAACAACTGCATATAAAGCTTTTCAAGATTATGTGACTATGTTACAATAGCCTCACTTAAAACTCACATACATGCAGTAAAGCTATCCAAGTCAGTATCTGGGTTGACTCTCCTCAGCATCTTGGATGAACTGTGGATGGACAGGCAACATTCCATTGAGTGTTACGGATGACCAATTTGCACATTGTTCTTTTTCTTTTTGGGAATAATATGATTCCAAGAAAGCCAAAGCCTCCAGTTGATAAGTGATTAGCTGCAATGCTTAGAACCTGCTGTCTTTTTTAGGGCATTGAATGACAACATGGAAGGAAGCCTACATTCCTCGGAAATAATGGATCCAAACCAATCACCATACATCCATTTAGTAACGTTTTTATTCCCTGGTATGCAAGGATTCTTAGAAAACGAACCCTGACAAGCAGAAGATGTTTTCAGCTAAACTAACTTGTCTGTCAACAGACTTCCTCTATTTTGTGCTGTTTGTCCATGGCCACAGTGTACTGGAATGTTCTTTCCCAGCATCTTAGCTATTCAAATCAGTGCAACCCAACACTGTATCAAAGACATCAAGCCTTTCACAAGACTACTTTTATCCCAACAAGTGTTGATATCTGAGCAAGCTATCCTTTATGTTCCATTGTCCAGGTTGTAGGAGCAAATGGACCAGCAGGCCCTATGGTAAACATACTCTCATATATGTATTTGCTCATTTGTTTTATGAATTATAATGACGATTGTTTGAATATATTCTATGAAATATTATTTGTGTTGTATTTTGCCTTGCAGAATATCTTTCATGAGTTGTAATGTGCATCTTGCCCCAGCACAATATCCTTGATGAAGTACTATTGGTCATCCTAATATGTTTGTTTGCGCAGGGCCCCTCAGGCGAGCAGGGACCTCGTGGATCAGCCGGAGCTAAGGGTGATAAGGTAAGACACAGAATCCCTGTAACTTTTAGGAATCCGTCTGTGGTGTGGACTGAAATCAAGGCTAACCATTCAACATCTGTAGTTGCTGTGAGAGATCACTGCATAGTTTATTATGTATGAGACTTTGAATTTAGCTCCACGATAGTAAGATATATATGCTGCATTATTTTGGAAAACCTCCCCAATATGGAGAAGATTATCCTTTATAATGACTAACAAATTACAATAATATTCAAACAACATAGTGGCATGCATCCCTAAATCACCTCAATATGTTCTCTGCAATTATTCACCATTGGCCAGGCTAGTAATGCAGCAAATTGAAAGGTTAATTGATGCATTACAGTTGATTGACTGGTTGATTGATTGACTGATTTGTTGATTGATTCCGAACAGAATAACATTCAGTCATAATACTGAACATGTTTAGGTATTGAACCCGTTGTTGAATGCGTTTGTCCCTCTCTCATTTTCCCTAGGGAAATGTTGGCCCCAGAGGCAGAGATGGCGAGCCTGGCACCCCCGGGAACCCCGGAACCCCTGGCCCACCCGGACCTAACGGACCTCCAGGCCTTGGCGGGGTAAGTGACATGAGACAAAGGACAGGACAGTAGATCAGTGGGGGAGGACGTCACCGCCACAAAACTCTGTGTCTTTGTCTGTGTGGTGCAGAGAAGCACTCTGCACACCCTGTTGACAGACTGTAGCAGTAGAGCATCGGGAATACTCTAATTGTCAGAAGTGTGTGTGTGTGTGTGTGTGTGTGTGTGTGTGTGTGTGTGTGTGTGTGTGTGTGTGTGTGTGTGTGTGTGTGTGTGTGTGTGTGTGTGTGTGTGTGTGTGTGTGTGTGTGTGTGTGTGTGTGTGTAAGAGACTAAGCTATAAGCCTATGTGCTGTTCTATGTGTTAGTAGAATAAGGATTGAGAAAGAAAGATGGATGACACATTGACTGTGATACAGTAGCTTAGCAATCTCACCATTATTATCCCTCCTGACAACTACTAAGTAAATGTGCCCCCATATTTTTTGTTGCGCCAGAGCAGTGGTGAGGCAGAAATACAGCCTGTGAAAGCTTTGGTAGACACCAGGGGGCAATGAATCTACTGTAGATGCTGTCAATTCAGTTACAATGTCCCCTTACCTTTCTGCAGAACTTTGCTGCTCAGATGGCTGGTGGATTCGACGAGAAAGCTGGAGGTGCACAGATGGGAGTGATGCAAGGACCTATGGTAAGGGGACAGGAGATGTTACTGTACATGAACTTAACAGAATCCAGAGGGGTTAAAAATACTTCAAAATGAATTAATGAAACACATAAAATCATAGTTTTAAGCTAAATAGATAGGTAGGTATATGGTGAATGTAGGGTGGTAGTAGCATGCTGTATTACAGACTTGAAGCTAGACTGCCACCTTGTGGTGAAAATGAACCACTGTATGCTATCCGCCAACCCCATTAACATGTACTGTATTTATTTTCCTTCTTTGTTCTCATACCACCATACAACTACAGGCTGAGAACTAACTAATTGTGCAACATCATAAGACACATAGACCATGTTATTTGGATACAATGGCTTGCCTGACAATTCAAAGGGTTTTGTCTTAAGACATGACTAATTATCAAATATCCCAACAGTTTTTGAGCTATAAATTGTTATAAATATTATGCATTTCCTCTTCCTCTGTAGGGCCCTATGGGTCCCCGTGGTCCACCTGGCCCTTCTGGAGCCCCTGTAAGTATACACACCTTCATTACTGCGGGCTGGACACCTCTCTAAGCCTTACTAATGACCACAACAGAAGGAGAATGTTGTGTAATTGCTACTGTAATTTAATAGCTAACAGCTACTGACATTGTGTTAGATGTCTATGTACATACGACTCAGTGCTGTAGAATAGTACTTGACCCTTTAGCCTTCGGTATTGGATGGTTAAGACACTCTTTTATGGCTTATCTGTATCCTAATATGCGGTATGGATCCGTATTGTGGACACCCTAAGCCAATAGTAATATGCAGACTATCAGGATGTCTTTGACTAAATGTTCCTTCTAATCAATTCCAGGGCCCACAAGGTTTCCAAGGTAACCCCGGAGAGACTGGAGAGCCAGGCCCAGCTGTGAGTATCCAAAACTATCCCAGGGTGCACCGCAAATCTCGGTGTCACGATAACAACGTAGACCTTGGCAGCAACACCGGCGCATTCTAGTATTAGCTATCTAGGGAGTAGTTTTCCATTGTTCGCTATATGATTGCATACTTACCACATAAAACAGAGAAATTAGGGTTTATAGTGAAAGTGTCTAATAAACCCACTCAGATGGGCAATATAATTAATACATTCTCATCCTCAGCACTGATAGTTGTTTTATGCATTTTGTTTCTATAAAAAGACCTTATGCAACACAGTTTGACCTATAATCCCTGACCTGTAGAAGTGGATGGAATGTCTGCCTATGTGAGGATCACATGGACCTCCATCCCCCCACAGAGTTCAAGTGAAAATCACCAACATCATTACCCTTCATTAAAATGAAACCACTAGCAACAGGAAAATGCCACCATCCTCTACATGCTGTGAATGTCAGATAAAAATAGACAGGGTTTCCTTTTTAACATAACTGCCTGCTACATAACAATTTCATTAGAGTTGGCAATGAGACTTCGAAGACAAGGTTGAAGGCACTGAAGTTATGATGTAAATGTGGAATGGCGTTGTTTCATTTTAGTTAACTGTGGGAAGGTAGCTTCTTATACTAGTTTGTTCTTAGTCACAACAATTAAGCCTACAACCTCCATCCTAAACAATAACAACCACCTCTCTCTCCTTATAACAGGGCCCACTGGGACCACACGGACCACCCGGACCTTCTGGCAAACCAGGAAGTGATGTAAGTATTGTCATCTTCATCAACAAAACCAGACCCATGGCTCAGGTCTGAGTTCTGTTGTCAAAGCCATGCTCAAGTAGAGCACAAGCACACACCATGTTATTGGCAAAAGGCTTCACTATCACATGTAGAGCTCTAAATATGCTGCGTTACTTAAATTGTGTTATGTACATAGAGCGCATTAACAAAGTTCTTACCACCTGCCCAAACTATCATTCACCTATTGACTTGCCATACTCCAGTAGCCTAAGTGACAGTCTGTTTCTACTCCAGTAGCCTGAGTGACAGTCTGTTTCTGCTCCAGTAGCCTGAGTGACAGTCTGTTTCTACTCCAGTAGCCTGAGTGACAGTCTGTTTCTGCTCTCTTGCCAACTTCTTATGATATTGTCATACTTGACAATGAGAATGGAGTAGGCAAAAGGACAAACAGATCTGGGACCAGGCCATACTCCAGTGCCCCTTGTTCCATCATGAAGAGTGGACCTTGTTTTTCCCCCACTGTTTAAAACCACAAGCATAATTCTCTTTGACACAGTATCACGAAGCAGTCCACAAAGCACCACACTTGCCTACCATTGTCCCCCATTGAATATCTATAGTGCAAATAATCTTCAGCTCTATGTCCACAATCTGCAGTCTCATATTTACCTCCCCCCACCCCCCCATCATGTACACAAATATGTCCACCAGGGGGCCATCTCTTCCTGAGCTGAATTCATCTGCTTGAAATATAAAATGTGAAAAATTCTCTTGGACATTTATTATTCAGTTGATACACTCCTGATAATCATACCTATAATCATAATCAATCATTACTCCCTCTCTTTATTTCTAGGGTGAGGCTGGCAAACCTGGAAAGGCTGGTGAGCGTGGACCTGCAGGACCTCAGGTAAACGGAGAGACATAGAGGATAGTCCCAAAAAGTATACAAAACCGTGTCCAAAACATTAGAGCACATTGCCATGGATCATCGCTCTCTAGTTTTTTATCATCAATTGCCTTTGATACATCTTAATATTTCCTGATCAATTAAATTCAATTAAACATTCAATATCTTAAGATATAAGTTACTTTAACAGATGAATCCCACACAGAATCCTTTATTATCTAATTTATCTCTTTATTTCAGGGAGCTCGTGGATTCCCCGGAACTCCTGGTCTTCCTGGAATCAAAGGACACAGGGTGGGTGTTTCATCATGCTTAATTTATAATCACAACTCCATCAGAAAGGATATTATGATGTTACACGTTCAACATGATTAGCAAGACAATAGATGAGCTAATTAGTGTTAATTGATCAGTCTAATGAGACGGATGTAGATTAAGTGTCTCTCTATGTCTGTCTGTCTGCCTGTCTGTGTGTAGGGTCACCCTGGTCTGGATGGAGCTAAGGGAGAAGGCGGTGCTGCTGGAGCCAAAGTAAGACTGCCAACTAGATCTTCAACTCATCAAATCTTTCCATTTCTATTCCTGTGTCTGACTATCTGACTGACTGTCTGATTAGCAGTCTGATTGGCTGACAGACTGACTGTGTCGTCTCTATAGGGTGAGGGTGGTGCTCCCGGAGAGAACGGCGCGCCTGGACCAATGGTAAGAGAGCAGTACACCTGTGCATTACCTGAATAATATGAGTTAAAAGCTCTTATCACCTACTGTTTTGCTTAACGTGACCAAGCTAAGTGTTCATCTTGTGTCTCTGTCTCCTGTAGGGACCACGTGGTCTGCCTGGCGAGAGAGGCCGTCCCGGACCTTCTGGAACTGCTGTGAGTTAACACAGACATGTGCCTTTAACGCTCTCTGATATAAATGCACTCTTGAATAATACATGAACTCAACAATTCAAGTAATTACACACCAAATGATCCAAAGCCCTGAATGATATGCCTAATATTTTTGAGGATTCATGTCCCCAATCCCAATCAGACCCAGTGATATTCTGTACAATAGCCTACCAGACAATCCCAATCAGACCCAGTGATATTCTGTACACTAGCCTACCAGACAATCCTAACCAGACCCAGTGATATTCTGTACACTAGCCTACCAGACAATCCTAACCAGACCCAGTGATATTCTGTACACTAACCTACCAGACAATCCTAACCAGACCCAGTGATATTCTGTACACTAGCCTACCAGACAATCCTAACCAGACCCAGTGATATTCTGTACACTAGCCTACCAGACAATCCTAACCAGACCCAGTGATATTCTGTACACTAGCCTACCAGACAATCCTAACCAGACCCAGTGATATTCTGTACACTAGCCTACCAGACAATCCTAACCAGACCCAGTGATATTCTGTACACTAGCCTACCAGACAATCCTAACCAGACCCAGTGATATTCTGTACACTAGCCTACCAGACAATCCCACCCCAGTGTTTAGGACTTTCTCTTTGGTTAATGTGGACACCTGATGAAGACCTACTCAATATGTGCTGTGTAGCAAATCAATTAGTCACAATTACAATTATGTTTAGGTAAACCTGCTCAATGGTGTAAATGTGTCCATCGATAAACACCCAGAGTACTGTACCATCATAATGTCTCCCATGTCTGCTCTCTCCTCAGGGTGCCCGAGGTAATGATGGCTTGCCTGGCCCTGCTGGTCCTCCCGTACGTATTGCACTCTTCGTGTTGCTTCCTCACTGTCTCAAAGACATATAGCTTTCATTATTATTGTACAAAAGTGGTTTCAAACCAGGGGGACTAGGGCCCCTGGGGGTAGTTGACCTATCCACAGGGGGTACTTGAGAAGACTCATACTTCAGGGGTACTCCGGGCAAAGCAACATTTAGTTGGTGGTACAGTAGCCGAAAAAGGTTGGGAACCACTGCTGTACAAGATACCATCAATGCAATGCAGAAATCAATTATGCACTTCATGTATTACAACACAATCACAATTGTACACATTTTCAAATACTTTTGAATAGATTTAGAATTGCTTGACTGTTTCTTCCAGTCAATGTTGTATTTTTGTGCAATAATAGCAAAATCAGGAATTAGTACGTTTATTAACTGACCTCTGATCCCTACAGGGCCCTGTTGGGCCTGCTGGAGCACCCGGTTTCCCTGGATCCCCAGGAGCCAAGGTTTGTACTAATTGCCATTATGTTTCTATCATGCATCATGTCAGTCATAACCTGATTGAACCCAATGGAAGCCTATTGATGTGAGAAACGGTGTGTCTGATGAATTCCCAATCATCAGGTGAGACACTTAATTTCACTTCAACACTAGTGAACAGCTCTAATAAGATGATCAATAATGATAAGCTGCAATGAGATGAGATTCTCAGAGTCACTCTACCTCAAGGACACATTGAACAGTCACTGTAGATCTGTCGATCACATCTCTGGGAGACAATGAGCTCCAATCACCATACCATTTGACTTCATCACTGAGTACAGTTTGAATAAGAGTTGCACAGAGAAGCAACAGCAGTCCTAATGGTCCTCTGAATCTCCTCCATCCTACAGGGAGAAGCTGGCCCCACTGGTGCACGTGGAACTGAGGGCGCACAGGGACCCCGTGGGGAGGCTGGTACACCCGGATCTCCTGGACCCGCTGGTGCCTCTGTACGTAACATCCAGGCAATCTGTGATAGAGTCTGAAGTGCATTATCTCACACTGATCATCTCTCATCAATTAACTGATGCATTATTTTCATCTCTTCACCCTGTCTCTGCTCCTCTGTTCCTTTAGGGCAACCCTGGTACTGATGGTATCCCTGGAGCTAAAGGATCTGCTGTAAGCATATTCTTACACTATATGGGTTTAGAATGTACCCTCTACACTCTTTATATACTCAGCATGAAATAAACACTGCTCTTAGTTCATTATCAGTCTACTGCTCAGTCAGTAATATTCAATTACTTTATCTCTCTCTTTCTGTAGGGCGCTTCTGGAATTGCTGGTGCACCTGGTTTCCCCGGGCCCCGTGGCCCCCCCGGACCTCAGGGAGCAACAGGACCTCTTGGACCCAAGGGACAGTCTGTAAGTCCCCTATATTCACCCCAAAACCTGGACACGCCAATTATATGTTGGTGGTGCTGTAGGTTGGTTTACATTGGTTAGTCTTGGAGGGTGTATAGGGAGGTGGGGTCATGACAGATAATGTGCTGTGGACAACATTGCTCCTATTTCAGATGTTTTTGACTTTGCACCTGTTTATGTTGTAGGGAGACCCCGGTATTCCTGGCTTCAAAGGAGAGGCTGGTCCCAAGGGAGAGCTTGTGAGTTCTGTTTTGGTGGAACATATATCATTCATATCAAATCTGCACTTTTTCATTCTACTGAGATGGACCTGGAAGTATGTTTGAAATGAATCTGCTATCTTCTTGGTCACCCCCTGTAGGGCCCTATAGGTCCCCAAGGTGCCCCTGGCCCCGCTGGCGAGGAGGGCAAGAGAGGAGCAAGAGGAGAGCCCGGTGCTGCTGGACCACTTGGACCTCCTGGCGAGAGAGTAAGGATTTGAACCATCACAGATCTCACCACAGATTTCTTTCTTCTGAGTCATTGGGTCATATCAGTTCTTCCCATATCCTATTCCTCATCAATGAAATCTTCTCTCTTCTCTCTGTCCTTGTTTCTAGGGAGCTCCCGGTAACCGTGGTTTCCCAGGTCAGGATGGTCTTGCTGGTTCTAAGGTGGGTCTTGACACTTTTAAAGTTCCCAATGCCCCATCTCACCTGATATCCAGGAATGGACAGAAGTAGTTGCAAAATCACAATAATAAAAAATTCTACTTAATGAGTCCCTAACTGTAAGATGTTGTTGTAGACGGCTGAGTAGTTTCAAAACAACCAAACCTGTTATATTGTACTGCTGGTATCCTGTTGTAGCAGCTATGATTGGCTATTGTATTAATCACAGTTTATAAACAATGTCATTTAAGCTTGAGTGATAAATGCATAAAACACTAATACCTCTCTTTCTCTCCACTCTTCCTCCACAGGGAGCCCCTGGTGACCGTGGTGTTCCCGGTGTGGGTGGGCCTAAGGGAGGCACTGGTGACCCCGGCCGCACAGGAGAGCCTGGTCTTCCTGGAGCCAGAGTGAGTAGTAGTACCCCAGGTCCCCACCACTGCCATCATCACAACCAGCCAGAACAAGAGCTGTGGCTCAGCATGTCAGCCTTCATGTATTGGGTTGACACTCTCTCATTGTGTGTGATGCTCACAGGGTCTCACTGGTCGCCCTGGAGATGCTGGTCCTCAAGGCAAAGTTGGTCCTGGTGTAAGTATGCCTCTTTTCCCGTCTAGACCCCATACTGTATTCCACTCAAACATTTTGCCATACAATTAACTAAGATTTGGTGCAGTAATACAGAGTTTTCCTTTCTAAACCCATGAGATGTATAAGATGTACAAGATCTCACTAGAGAGGCCACCCGAGTGGCGCAGCGGTCTAAGGCACTGCATCGCAGTGGTAGAGGCGTCACTACAGACCCGGATTCGATCCCGGGCTGTATCACAACCGTCTGTGATCGGGAGTCCCATTGTCCCAGAATCGACCGGGTTAGGGGAGGGTTTGGCCGGGGGGGCTTTACTTGGCTCATTGCGCTCTAGCAACTCCTTGTGGCGGGCCGGGTGCCTGCAGGCTGACCTCGGTCGTCAGGTGAACGGTTTCCTCCGACAGATTGGTGCTGCTGGCTTCCGGGTTAAGCAGGCGGTGTTAAGCGCGGTTAGGAGGGTCATGTTTCGGAGGATGCATCACTCGACCTTCGCTTCCTGAGCCCGTTGGGGAGTTGCAGCGATGAGACAAAATCGAAATTTGGGAGAAAAAGGGGGTAAAATACAAAACAAACGAGATCTCGAGTGATGTTGACTTGCTCCTCTCTTCTCTGTGTGTGGTACTGTAGGGTGCTGCTGGTGAGGACGGTCGCCCCGGCCCACCTGGTCCTCAGGGAGCCCGTGGCCAGCCTGGTGTGATGGGATTCCCCGGACCAAAGGGAGCCAATGTAAGTGTTACAGGGGTTTCTAATAATGTTTTGATACCCAGAGGGAAGAAATTGCCTGTAGATTTGCCTCCAGCACCAGATACAGACAGTATCTGACAGTACAGGCAAATAACTATGTAAACGCCCCCTTTAATTCCCCTTGCACTTGATGTCCATGCTTCTTCTCTGTGACTGACCAGTGTATTTTTCTTTCAACAGGGTGAGCCTGGCAAGGCAGGAGAGAAGGGTCTTGTGGGTCGGCAAGGTCTGATAGTAAGTAGATGAACCTTTTAGAGATGACCTTCCTGTATCCCTTGGTCTTAGCGAAGTTGAGTTAACATCTGTGCAATTTTGGTGTTTAACCCCCACAAAGTTTCAAGAAATAAAACAGTGGAGGATCTGACACCGATCCTTTCCTTTGCTGTGGTGGTTCATGAAGAACTGATACATTTTCTCTCTCTGAACAGGGTCTGGCTGGTAAAGATGGTGAGACTGGCGCTGCTGGACCTCTCGGCCCTCCTGTAAGTGCTCAACCTCTGACAGACATATTGTAAAATACAACAAAGCAATATAAAGTATTTTAGACAGTTCTTAAGGAGACATCTATATTAGACATGACAACTGCACCCCATAGTAATATAATACATTTATTTGGTGCACCCATAACATAAGTGTAGCCATAGTATCTGTAATAGCTAGCATCTCTCTTTGAGCATGAGAATGCAATGGCATTCCCAAACGTACACACAGCTCCACAGGGTGCTAATGCTGTGTCAATCACTTGATCACCTTTTTTGATCATCTGAGGTGCTTCCATCCTAGGGACCTGCTGGAGAGAGAGGAGAGCAAGGAGCTGCTGGACCTTCAGGCTTCCAGGTGAGTTCACCTTACTTTTCTGGATCGGCTAGAACATAAATGATTCCATTCGGAATAACTTGATGTCCATTTTTTATGATGTCATAGGAAGTCACTGACTGTCTTGTGTTGTTGTGCAGGGTCTGCCCGGACCTGCCGGCCCCCCAGGAGAGGGAGGCAAGCCTGGTGATGCGGTGAGTGTCCACACTGCCACAGCAACACACCAGGCCTGTCCAGGTCCCTGATTGATTGAACACATTAGGAACATCTAACCATGTTACTCACGTCACATTTGTTATCACACACCTCAGCACTTTATCCTGATCAAGTTATACTAGCAAACACAAGCACATGCTGTATTCTAAAAGGTATTATTTATCTACTGTAAAAATATGCAGCTACAATGTCTCTCTCCTCTCTCTGTAGGGTGTTCCTGGAGAGGCTGGTGCTGCTGGTGCTACTGGACCCAGAGTGAGTTTTCATTTCCACAATAAGTCTGATATAGATGTTTTTCTCTCTTACTGCCATAATCATCTACATAGCCACCGCCATCTACTTGTCAAACCTTTACGTCTGTAGTCCTCCCTGTTTCTGCCTCTCACTTCCTGTATCTCTGTTCCCTTATAGGGCGAGCGTGGTTTCCCTGGTGAGAGAGGCGGTGCTGGAACTCAGGGTCTGCAGGGACCTCGTGGACTTCCTGGAACTCCCGGAAGTGATGGACCGAAGGTTAAGAGCCACTCCCTTCAGCCAACCTCATCTTCAATAAGAGTTTCTGCTTTTATTGGGCACTTGGAGAACTTCTGAGTCCCTATAGTCTGGCAATCACAAAGCCACTACTGAAGAAAGAAACATCAGAAAGTGTGATCAGCCAACTTCTAAATCCATGTTCCTCCTCTCTGACAGGGAGCCATTGGCCCAGCTGGTGGTGCTGGAGCTCAGGGACCCCCAGGTCTGCAGGGTATGCCAGGAGAGAGGGGAGCTGGTGGAATCTCCGGCGCCAAGGGTGACAGAGTGAGTAACAACCCTAAAGAATATACTCTAATCATAGTCGTAGAAAACTAGACGGTGGATTGCAAGGTTATATCATGATGTCTGCTAGATACATACTAAGATGCCATGGTTTTCTGTGTCTTACAGGGTGACAATGGAGAGAAAGGACCTGAGGGAGCTTCTGGAAAAGATGGTTCTAGAGTGAGTACTCAGCAGAAACAGGGAACATAGCCACACTCTCCTGTGCCAACTCTGTCAGCATATTAAAATACAATGATCCAATGACCCCAAGTGAGGTCGATAATAACTCCATCTCTCTCCTCTCCATCTTTCTTATCTCCTCCCCCTCAGGGTTTGACTGGTCCCATTGGTCCTCCTGGCCCAGCTGGTCCCAACGGCATAAAGGTGAGAATTACCATAATAATGACAAAATTCACCTGTTATTAGGTGTATGGTCTAATATTTTTTTGACAGATGATTGTAATGTAAAAATGTACTGTATGTGTACAGTATGGGTTTGTCATTCCTCTCTCCTTCCCTCTCAGGGTGAGGGTGGACCTTCTGGCCCAACTGGTGCTGCTGGTGCCCGTGGTGCTCCTGTAAGTTGTATCTCTCTGCCTCCAGTTTCATATTGTCAGTTTTTAGATTTGTATTAAATCAATCATGTTGTCAACATGCCCAGGTTTGAAATGTACAAAGTGCAAACTACCTTCACTACAGTACAGAAAGAAACTAGAGAACCACACCCTGCCATGAAACAATGTAGAGCTCTAACAATGTAGAGCTCTACAGATCAGAATATTTAGTCACCAGACATTTTGATCTGAAGATACTGTTCATATTGATTCAAAGACCACTCACTATCCAAGTTTCCCAGCATATACAGTTATGAATGGTAAAATAATTTCCAAGTACACCATCTTGAATCCCTCAGAATTAATTTCATCCCAAAATGGTTAACTTCTTGAGTATATTGTAGCCTCCTTCACATTAAATCACTGCACCTGCAACTTGATGGACAGGGACACATACATGTACAGTTAGAATGTCTTCCTCTGTGGCACCTGTTTTGAGCCCTTCTCTCTTCCTGTAGGGTGACCGTGGTGAGGGTGGTCCTCCCGGGCCTGCTGGCTTCGCTGGGCCACCTGTGAGTAGAACCACATTAAGCACATCAGTTTCAATGTAAACAATAATCTAATCCATATAAAATGTTGGATCTTTATTGACCTGCATCTTCCATCCTCCAGGGTGCAGATGGTCAGCCTGGAGCCAAGGGAGAGTTAGGCGAGGCTGGACAGAAGGGAGATGGTGGTGCCCATGGACCTCAAGGACCCTCTGGGGCCCCTGGACCTGTGGTAGGTACCCCTCAAAATGAACTTTGAGATATAAAATAGCTGTATGTCCCAGAGACAGATGTCTTATTGCCCAAGACATTACCATTCTATAATCTATAAGAAATGGAGAGTATTTGAGAACACATATGATGCACTTCTTGTTTCTTTGTTCTTGTTTCTTTGTCTAATTGTGTTTCTGGTTGCTTTTTATACCAGGGTCCCACTGGTGTTTCTGGACCTAAAGGAGCTCGTGGTGCCCAGGGGGCTTCTGTAAGTCAACAGTTTCAATGATAAGAGATTATTACCCAATAGTAAGTGACAATATAAAATGCTATGTTCTGTAATTGCTTTTACTGAAATATTGCGTTGTCCCTCTCTCATGTTGGTAGGGTGCTACTGGTTTCCCTGGTGCTGCTGGAAGAGTTGGTTCTCCCGGGCCTAACGTGAGTATCACATCATCACAAGTATCCATAGACAATAGAAAGTCACCTTTTCATTCAGATTACCTGTGTATATCTGTGTGATTGAAATATGTTGCATCTCTGTTTCCCTCTCTCAGGGTAACCCTGGTGCTGCTGGCCCCGCTGGTTCTGCTGGTAAAGATGGTCCTAAGGGAGTTCGTGGTGACTCTGGAACCCCAGGAAGACAGGGAGACGCTGGGCTGCGTGGAGCTGCTGGAGCCCCTGGCGAGAAGGGAGATGCTGGAGAGGATGGTCTCCCTGTGAGTCTTCCCTCTCCACTCTTATATGATATCTCATGGAGGAAACGCCACCCAGCCTTTTACCCCTTGTAGGCTTAGTAACACCAACTCAGCCACCTTGATTGTCTATCACTTAATTTCAATGTGCTAGAGCTGGAGTTGTGAAGTCAATGAGCTAGAGCTGGAGTTGTGAAGTCAATGAGCTAGAGCTGGAGTTGTGAAGCCAATGAGCTAGAACTGGAGTTGTGAAGTCAATGAGCTAGAGTTGTGAAGTCAATGAGCTAGAGCTGGAGTTGTGAAGTCAATGAGCTAGAACTGGAGTTGTGAAGTCAATGAGCTAGAGTTGTGAAGTCAATGAGCTAGAACTGGAGTTGTGAAGTCAATGAGCTAGAACTAGAGTTGTGAAGTCAATGAGCTAGAGTTGTGAAGTCAATGAGTTAGAACTGGAGTTGTGAAGTCAATGAGCTAGAGCTGTGAAGTCAATGAGCTAGAACTGGAGTTGTGAAGTCAATGAGCTAGAGCTGGAGTTGTGAAGTCAATGAGCTAGAACTAGAGTTGTGAAGTCAATGAGCTAGAGTTGTGAAGTCAATGAGCTAGAACTGGAGTTGTGAAGTCAATGAGCTAGAGCTGGAGATGTGAAGTCAATGAGCTAGAACTGGAGTTGTGAAGTCAATGAGCTAGAGTTGTGAAGTCAATGAGCTAGAGCTGGAGTTGTGAAGTCAATGAGCTAGAACTGGAGTTGTGAAGTCAATGAGCTAGAACTGGAGTTGTGAAATCAATGAGCTAGAACTGGAGTTGTGAAGTCAATGAGCTAGAGCTGGAGTTGTGAAGTCAATGATCTAGAGCTGGAGTTGTGAAGTCAATGAGCTGGAGTTGTGAAGTCAATGAGCTAGAGCTGGAGTTGTGAAGTCAATGAGCTGGAGTTGTGAAGTTAATGAGCTAGAGTTGTGAAGTCAATGAGCTAGAACTGGAGTTGTGAAGTCAATGAGCTAGAGCTGGAGTTGTGAAGTCAATGAGCTGGAGTTGTGAAGTCAATGAGCTAGAGCTAGAGTTGTGAAGTCAATGAGCTAGAGCTGGAGTTGTGAAGTCAATGAGCTAGAACTGGAGTTGTGAAGTCAATGAGCTAGAGCTGGAGTTGTGAAGTCAATGAGCTAGAACTGGAGTTGTGAAGTCAATGAGCTAGAGCTGGAGTTGTGAAGTCAATGAGCTCGAGCTGGAGTTGTGAAGTCAATGAGCTGGAGTTGTGAAGTCAATGAGCTAGAGCTGGAGTTGTGAAGTCAATGAGCTGGAGTTGTGAAGTCAATGAGCTAGAGTTGTGAAGTCAATGAGCTAGAACTGGAGTTGTGAAGTCAATGAGCTAGAGCTGGAGTTGTGAAGTCAATGAGCTAGAACTGGAGTTGTGAAGTCAATGAGCTAGAGCTGGAGTTGTGAAGTCAATGTATTAAACTGACCTATCGTCTTCTCTATCTCTAGGGTCCTGATGGTCCTTCAGGTCCCCAGGGTCTGGCTGGGTCACGTGGTATTGTTGGTCTGCCTGGGCAGCGTGGAGAGAGGGGCTTCCCTGGCCTTCCTGGTCCTTCTGTGAGTATCTCAGCCCTGATAGTACTACCACACTTGCAGTAGGCTATGAACTTGAAAGCCAGGTCATTGTTATGGAACCATTGCTCTTACTGGTCCAGTTGTATGTTAAGCTCTTTTTAAATCCAGGTTCATATAACTCCCACTAGTCCTGCACCATTGAGTGGTAACTAAGCAACATGTTTACCAGAATATCATATCTACGATGCCTGGAGTGATCGACTGTTATATCATGGAGTCCTGATATCCACATACGTTCAATATGACAGATCTACATCCAGACTTCTTTCTCCTTAAAACTGTCACAAAGAAGTCAATCACTCAGTGACTAATTGGCTGTAACGGGGATGTATTCAGAACTTTCATTTCCATCATACTACATCCTACAACAGACTTTCTATTGGGGTTTTGCTGCTTTTTCCCACATAGGGGCTTTTAGCCAGTTGCTGAAGTCCTACTTTGCATGCAAATCAATAGTTAAGTCCATTAACCCATTGACTAGTCAAATGTTACGTCCTTGTGGTTATAGTGATGACGTCTGACACTTATTCGCTGATGTTCTGTGTGTCCCAGGGAGAGCCCGGTAAGCAGGGAGCTCCTGGTGCTGGTGGTGATCGTGGACCCCCTGGGCCTGTGGGGCCTCCTGGACTGTCTGGACCTTCTGGCGAGCCCGGAAGAGAGGTCAGAACTAAACCACGACAACACAAGCCACAACAACAATATAAACCACAACAACAACAAATATAGGCCACTGTAGCTGCACGCAGCAATTACTGGGATAAAGGCCATAGCTACACTATAGGCCCACCAGCTGGCCAATATAATTACACCTCTGGGTTGAGCTACTGCAAGAATCATGGGAACGACAACAGCAACATAAACAACAACAACATAAAAATACATCAATAATCACCAGAACAACAACAGCAACTTTCCAAAACAAGAACACCCCTCCCTCCACATACACATACAATTACCACAAAACAAAAATGTAAATAATGACCGCAACAGTAACAATAACAACCAAAACAAACAATGACACAACAGAAAACAAAAAAACACAACCATAGTCAATCGCAAACGCCAACAGCAACCACAGCCATCTGTATTTCTACAGCACCATTAACCCATGGATCCCAAACATGTTGCTTTGGCAGCTACTTCACGACTGGAAGCCAATACATTTCATGTATTGATTAAATCTCTGTCTCTACCTCACAGGGCAACGCTGGATCTGATGGGCCCCCTGGTAGAGATGGATCCACCGGAGTCAAGGTGAGACACTCCAAATCAAATTGTATTTTATTCTATAAAATGTTATTTGTCACATGCACCGAATACAACAGGTATAGACTACAACTGCTGTATTCGGTGCATGAGACAAATAAAACACTGTGTAGTAGACCTTGGAGTGAAATCCAGCAAAGTGCGAACATTCCCAGAACATTAGCTAAGATTCCCATTAAGTTCTAGTCAGGGTTTATCTAACATTAGGATGATAATCACAAAAACGTTCAAATAATGTTTTTGATAACAAAATGTTTTTGATTTTTTATGTTTTAAATGAAATATTCTAACATTCACAAAAATGTTGTGCATAACATCTGTAACAACCACCACAGAACATTCTCCAAACGTTCTCATTAGATTTCCAGGTAATGTAACAACACAATGTGCCAGTGAAGAATGAAATGTGTTCTGGGAACGTTCTTGCAACATCAGGAAAATGTTTTATACAAACATCGTATAATCATCAGCACAACTGGACCGTTTTTGTGTTATGAGACTATTTTCCGCATCCTAACAAATCTTTCAGGAACTTTCACAGAACCAATTTTGGTTTGCTGAAATGCTTACTTACCTGCATTATACACCAATCAAACCAATCAGTCCAATTGATGGATAAGATATCAAATGTTCTTGAAATGTCCTTATATCCAATGATCTTCTCTCCACCTGTAGGGTGAGCGTGGTAACACTGGTCCTGCAGGTGCACCTGGTGCCCCTGGCGCTCCCGGTGCCCCCGGCCCTGTTGGCCCTCTGGGCAAGCAGGGAGACAGAGGAGAGGGAGTGAGTACCCCTACAAAACTACACACAATATGAATGAGAGAAATGTTGGTGTTTTGTAATTGATAGTACTTGTTGTTAGCCTGTCTAAGAACCTCACTCTTGTTTTTAGGGTGCTCAAGGACCTGCCGGACCCGCTGGACCAGCTGGCGCTAGAGGAATGGCTGTGAGTGTGAATGTTGTGAAACACACATACCATTCTCTAATAAACTATACCTACTGTAGCTGTACCTGCATTGGCACACTGCGTTGATTGACACTCTCTGCCTCTCTACATCAGGGACCCCAAGGACCCCGTGGAGACAAGGGAGAGGCTGGCGAGACAGGAGAGAGGGGACAGAAGGGACACCGTGGCTTCACCGGTCTGCAGGGTCTTCCCGGACCTCCAGTAAGTCACCCAAATCCTCTGGCTACACTGCACCAGTTATTATACCTCTCTATCTGCATAGAACTAGAATGCCGGACTTTCAATGTGGAATAAGTTCTGTTCCCTGACTTCCTGTCGTCATTATCTTAACAGGGCTCCGCTGGAGACCAGGGAGCTGCTGGACCTGCCGGACCTAGTGGTGCTAAGGTGAGTCCAGACGAAAGAGAAGAAGAGGTGGAGAAAAGGACAGAACACTTCTCTAATCCCTCCAGACTCTGATGAGACAAATAGAGACTACTCCTATACAGTAGTTATCCCATGCTATGATAATGAGGGGCATAGGCTAGTCATAATCCACCAACACCAATTATAATCTAGTTATAATCCTCCAACACCATGATAAAGTGGAGGACGGAAATAGCCACTGTGTTTTTTAATTAGCCTATTCTATGATAACAAGGAAGGCTAATGCTTTTGTGATTACAACATGCTATGGAATGAAGAATGGAAGACAGATGGGAGAGGTTACTACTTTTAAAATAATCCATTCAAACGAATTACATGATAAAGAGGAGGAAAGGGCTGGCCACTACAACATGAACCATTTTTACCCAAAGTGAGATAAATGCTAAATTTGTAATGTCCGATAAGCAGGTTGTTCTTGAATTAAAGAGAGAGTACTCTCACACATAATCAACAACAATTGGACAAAAACATTATATCAGGTAAAAGTTTAAAACAATGTGAAACCAAACACTAAAGGGAGACTTACATGTATTCATACTATGCTAGCATCCATATGTATGAGCCATGACTGACCCACCCTATCCATCTCCTCAGGGACCCCCTGGCCCAGTCGGCCCCGCTGGTAAGGATGGATCTAACGGTCAGCCTGGACCCCTCGGACCCCCTGGACCTCGTGGTCGTTCTGGAGAAACTGGCCCTGCTGTGAGTAACGCTTGTCAACCTTAGACTTACCTGAATATACTATATATACTGTACATGTGGCAGCAAAAGTCAAAGTCTTCATATTTTATCTCCTCTCCTCCTTCAGGGTCCACCTGGTAACCCCGGACCCCCTGGTCCTCCTGGTCCTCCCGGCCCTGGCATCGACATGTCTGCCTTTGCTGGCCTGTCTCAGCCTGAGAAGTCTCCGGATCCCCTGAGGTACATGAGAGCTGATGAGGCGTCCAGCTCCCTGAGGCAGCACGACGTGGAGGTGGACTCCACACTCAAGTCCCTCAACAACCAGATCGAGAACCTGCGCAGCCCTGATGGTAGCCAGAAGAACCCTGCCCGCACCTGCAGAGACCTCAAACTGTGCCACCCAGAGTGGAAAAGCGGTGAGTGGGGGAACGGGCAGAGGAGAGGGAGAAGATAGAGGGAATGGAAAGAAAAGAGAGAAATGGATTTATGGAATTTTGTTTTTTATTCATCAAGGAAGATTCCCCAAAAATATACCGTGTAGAAAGGAAAGAACACGTGTATAACATGATCAGTCCAAACAGTGCTAGGGTTTGAACAATTTTTCCTCTGCTCCTCTCGTTCTTCAGGTGACTACTGGGTGGATCCTAACATTGGTAGCACAGCTGATGCCATCAAGGTCTTCTGCAACATGGAGACTGGCGAGACCTGTGTGTACCCCAGCATAGCCAACGTGCCTCAAAAGAACTGGTGGACAAGCAAGAGCAAGGACCGCAAACACGTCTGGTTCGGAGAGACCATGAATGGAGGATTCCACGTGAGTCTCTTTTTTCTATGAATAATAATGTCACTGGCACCTTTGAGTGAAACATAGCTACTCCTTTAGTAGACCTTCATTTCAAGGGTTATCCTGATCATCAGTCAAACCCTTCCTCAGTGTTTCCTTTTCTGAATTAAACCTATATTTCAGCCTCGCAGATAATTGATAGACATCACAAAATCCTACCATCCATAAACCTATGACCTCCATATGACCTCCATGTTTGCGACTGCACTCGTCCTTACCATGTCACACTTAACCCTCCCTCTCCCTGTATAGTTCAGCTACGCTGAGGATGGTACCAACGCTGCCAGTATCCAGCTGACCTTCCTGAGGCTGCTGTCCACAGAAGCATCTCAGAACCTCACTTACCATTGCAAGAACAGCGTGGCCTACATGGACGCATCCACCGGCAACCTGAAGAAGGGTCTGCTGCTCCAGGGCTCCAACGACGTGGAGATCAGAGCTGAGGGAAACAGCCGCTTCACCTACAGCGTTGTGGAGGATGGCTGCAAGGTGAGAGGGATAGGCACTGTCAAGTTAGGTCAGGGAAAGGATGGACATAGTTAAGTAGGACCATGGGGGAAGGCACAGTGCAGTCACAGTAAAAAAAAAAAATGTTTTTAATCCGTTATTGTAGTCTATGGGAATATATAGTGGGTTACTGTGCTTCAACACGTCTCTGTTGTCGTCCCACAGAAACACACAGGCCAGTGGGGAAAGACTGTCTTCGAGTACAAAACACAGAAGACCTCCCGTCTGCCCATCGTGGACATTGCTCCCATGGACATTGGAGGAGCGGACCAGGAGTTTGGTGTGGATGTGGGCGCAGTCTGCTTCTTGTAAAGTGAAATAAACACAACGGGAAAAAACTAAAACATGAAGAAATAACTCAACTATGAAACAACACACACACACTCTACAAAAAAGACTAACTTTAAAAAAAAAAAAGGAAACTTTTTCTCTGGCAAAGTGCTCTCCAAGTTGCATGGATGTTAGCACTGAAGGGCACCGGCGTTCCAGCATTCCCTGTCAACCCACTTCCTGAGATCCAGTCATGTTTCCCATGGCCCACAGTTGACGGGAATGAGCCAGGAGGAAGAGGGACCAAGCCAAGAGACGAGTGATGAAGAAACAGAAACATGACTCGATGTCACTTATTTATTGTCTAAACCTTACATGGGCAGAGGTGAGGTACAGTAGGACTGGGGAGCTTCACCATAAGAGCAACACAAGCCCATTCTACCACAGAAGACCTTGAACCTCCCACTTCTCCTCCCCGACCTAGCTACAAATATGCCATTTTGAATCAATGTAGACCAAAACATATTTTCAGTTATTATAAACAAGTCCAAGTGCTCCAAATGTTTTTTACCATCAAGACGAGGAGCGAAACTTTTACTGTGCATTATAAATCTTTGGTTCTATGTTGTAAAAGTGTGTGTTTATAAACAGCCAGATGGTTTTATATATATTTCCACATTGTGTGTGTACATGTGTCTAGATATATGCACACCAACACTTTTTGGAAAATGAGGATTCATTTGGGATGTATTTTTCCATTGTCTTCACTGTCCATTAGAGGAAAATATCTTACTCAGTTCACAAACAACCTACATTTTCTAATAAAATTGGGGAAAGTTGTAGTCATCCTGATTGTTTAAAGCTACCTCACGCTGAAAAACAAAGTGAAAACGTTCACCTTAAATCTTGAGATGACCAAAATTTGCTTTTGGGTGGAACTGGGGCTGAACGGCCATCTTTGCTTTGGGTTGCTCCGTCTTCAGAAGGTGCTATGAGTTTTAGAATTCAGTCTCTGCCATTGTCGTCCCCCCCCCAATTCCCACTAGCCTCACACCACACACACCCCACCCTGGAGGACAGGTGCAGCCAGGCAAGGCAGAGAACCAAGGGACTTTGGGTAGTACCCTATGGAGTCCATGCCCCACAAATAGAATCATGGGACTCCAAGGAGAGCCGCCCAAACAACCAGGGTGGGTTGTCTGTGTGTGTGAGGGTGTGTATATTTTTTTGTTATTATTCAATTTTATTATGATCATGATCATTTTTTTTTTTTTTTTTTTTTTTACACTTTTAATTGATGTAAATTGGAAATAAAAAGGAAATACCAAGTAACAATTAAGTTGACTTTTAACTGAGTTTCTTTTAAATAAGTACAGAAAAGGCATGAGGGTTGAATAGCTTTTTCTGTTAACTGAACCCAAGGCCTGTGTACTTTGTTTTTGTTGTAGTTGTTGAGAGGTCAGTTACCCTTTTTGAATGTTTGTGAGTGCATGGCATGTGTGTATGTATGCATGTGTGAGTGTGCGACTGCGTGAGTGTGTTTTCCTATGAGAGAATGTCATAACACAGGAATGAAAGTACTGTATTCAATCACCGGTTTCAGGGTGGGGTCAGGCATGGTTGTCTTCTTTTTGTTTGAACTAATAGGCATAAATAAAGTAGAGAAAATGATGTGCTGAATGGAATTGAAGTATTTTGTACATTAACAGTAATGTTTTAATGATGCGTCAAGACATGGCCACGTAGGTGTTTGTCAGCGTTTGGTGACCTGTTTCCCTTATCCTCTACACTCTCCTCTCTGTACCTCTCCATATCTTTCTTCTGAGCAATAAAAATTAGACTGAAAAGACTAAACAGTGATATATTCTTCTTTAAAGGGAAATGATTCTTGTTATTACAAACCTACATTGACATTATCACAAATGTCACATTTTAGTTTACTTAAATCTTTGAGTTATTCTTGACCGAAAGTGAAGGGCAAATCAGGAAGGTAAAACAGCAAACTATCATATTAATGCCAGATTGTTCTAAGATTGAATACTTATTATTGCCACGTATAGAATAAGGGACGATACAGTATACTCCTTTACCGAGAACATGGAGATGATTTAAGAAACATCATTAAAGACACACTAAAGCCTCCCGATCAACTCATTCACCTCTTTTGCAAGAACAAACCGGCAATGGCTTGACCTTTAACTCATCCCACCAACCCCCTTGCCATGTCTTGGGCTAGGCATAAAAAAAAGACACAATAAATACTAATTTGCATAACACTTTGTACACGTTTATTTAACAAGTGTTCCAAAAATTATAAATTGTACTTACAAACATGACTTGAAATATGGTTTCTGTGTTAGTTTGCGTGTGTGTGGTTAGGAGATGAGTTCTGTGTAGAGTGTCTGGTTGGCGTAGTCTGCTGGCCTGCCCTGGGACAGGGGGAGAGAGGGGCTGCCTCCCAGGCCGGGCTGGGGATTCCCAGCACTCAGAAAGCAAAAAGGCACATGGGTAATCTTTCCATTAGACCAACACTGTGGAGAGACAACATCACTATAGTCACTGAGATGAGTTTAGCGCCACCTAGCTAGACCTCGTGCTCTATTCACTGCAGCACATCAATAACCATGTCAAATGGAATGATCAGTGTGTAGACCATGTACAATTTCTAGTTGAAGTCCCATCTTTCCCATTCAAATGACATTAATGCATAAACTACTTTTGAGTAAAACAAAAAACAAATAAAAACTTTAAAATTGAAAGTAAAGATCAGTTTAAGCAGCACTGTGGGGAAACATCTAAATGCCTGGTGGACCCTTAAATGTAAAGAACAGCATTTGTAGAGACTGACCACAGTGAGCTGGGCTCCATGCTGGTAGTTGGGGTTGAATTGCATCAGTCTGGGCTCTGTCCCGGCCTCCCCCTGAACAAAACCACTGACACACATAGACAGACAGTTATTACCACTGACATACAGAGATATACAAAACTGAGACACCCTCCTGGATATGTAACATACTAGAGCACCTACCATGGCAGAAGCTTAAAAGCGGGGTTGATTTGAGTCTTGAACACTGCGATCATGGCAGGGCAGCCTGCTTCAGCATCTCCTGATGGAACAGGTAAGAGGGAGGAAGTGAGTGGAGGAGAGAAGATGACAAAACACACTTTCCAACTTGGAGAAAGAGGAGAGGAGGGAAGGAGCCTGACCTTTGAGAAGCACGGCTAGTCTCTCTCCTGTCGGGTCCCACGCTAGCGACTGGATCTCTCCTCCGATCCTGAAAAACACGCATACACAATAAGCTAATCTGTAAGGTTAATCAATAACTAGTTTAGTGAATGGCTAGTTAACCCAGGCCTTTCCTTACGCCATATCTCCATCTGGTGTATTTAAGGTTGTCTCAGACAGGTCGGTCACGACTGTTGCTGCCTTCGGCCCCCCTGACATCCCTAAGGTCATCCCTAGTGGAGAAAGAGGAGGACTTACATCAAAACAAACAACACAAGCACACAGCACACAGTGTAAAACAACTGTAAGAGGTTGGTGTGCTTCATATCATACATGGTATTGTGTTTGTGTGTGTACCTGGGGTGTCAGTGAAAGTTAGGGCATAGATGACAGTCTCTCCTTGCACACTGAAGAGCAGCCGACTCCCATCAGGACTCCAACTGCCAGACTAGACATTTACAGAGAGACAGTTAGCCAAACACACAAACACAAACACTCACACACACTCACACAGACCAGGTGTCTCACCTGACAGCGTCCCTTCAGACAAGGCCACCGCTCGCAAGTCCACATCCTAGTTTCCCAAACCCTGCAGCAACACACACAAGACATACTACTGTTCAAAAGTTTGGGTTCACATAGAAATGTCCTTGTTTTTGAAAGAAAAGCACATATTTTGTCCATTAATATAACATCAAATTAATCAGAAATACAGTGTAGACATTGTTAATGTTGTAAATGACTATTGTAGCTGGAAACGGATGATTTTGAAGGGAATATCTACATAGGCCCATTATCAGCAACCATCATTCCTGTGTTCCAATGGAAAATCAGTCCTGTGTTCCAATTAAAATGATAAACTTGGATTTGCTAACACAACGTGCCATTGGAACACAGGAGTGAGTTGGTTGCTGATAATGGGCCTTAATTAACGACATAAAGCTCTCCTGCACTACTGTCTCTGACCTGAAGAGGGAGGAGGGTGTAGCTGCCAGCACGCGACTGCCATCAGGGGACCAGGATAGGTACGTGACTCCTCCCCCTCCCACACGGTAGAGAGGCACACAGCTCTCAACAGCTACATCCCACACCTGACAGAGATAGAAACAGAGACAGAGAGAAAGAGAGAGCGAAACCGAGAGAAATAGAGTCACAATGATGTTCCAGCATCACAGTAAAATACTTTCACAGTTGAGTAGCAGTAGAGTAGAGGTTGAGACTGCTGGTTCTTACCAGCATGGCAGTGTCCCTGGGAGAGGCCGACACCAGGAGAGATCCGTTAGGTGACCATGCCATGGAAGTGACAGGGGAGTGGCCTGGGTGGGACAAGACCTGGGCACAGCCAGAAGAGGGTCTGTGGGAGGGAAGAATAGATAGAAAGAGATTGAATGAGAAATAGGGAGGACAGAGAAAAAGAAAGTTGAAGAGTATAATAATGAGCATGTATACCTGGTAGAGAACGAGGTGGGGTCCACGTGCCAGACCAGCAGGCAGTTGTGACAGGCCACGGCCAGGGTAGACGCACACAGAGGCTTCCACTGCAGGGCTGCCACACTGTGCTGCAGACGGTGCTTTAGGGTGGGAGTAGTAGCACTGAGGGAGTGTTTGAGAGAGAGATGGAGAGAGAGCGCGAGACAGAACAAGTTTAACACCGCACTAGGTTGGTCTGACTGAATATGATTTTGAGGACATAGGTTTCATCTGAATCCAGGAAACCGGCCTATACGAAGATTCTCAATTGGTTTTGCTCGGCTCCTCACGGCCTCTCCTCGCCTTTAGAAAAAGGTAAAAAATAATCAAGAAGAGGCGGCGAGGAGAGGAAACAATTCCGCTTATATGAAATGACTCTCCTTCTCCACTTGCGCGTCATCATGTAAATCACGTTTAGGAATCCCAAAATAAATATGTTTAGTAAAAATGTAATTAGATAGTTGTGCTAGACATTTTATAGATAAAAGTTAAGTAAAGATCAGTTTTGTTTTCAAATATGTGCATTCTTTTCTCCTCAGAGAACACAACAGCTGTTTCAAAGGGGGTGTGACTGGTTTCAAACTCTTCAGCGATAACCGACCGTAGGATACTCTTGTGAACCCTCTGCCGAAGGATGTAATCGAGGAGGTGAGCATATTCCTCCGTTCACCTACTAACGAATTGGCATTCTCCTCGACCACTTATCAATTTTCAGGCCCCGGAGAAGAGGAAGGAGGAGTTGAGAAACTCCCATAGAGTTTAATAGTCAATGACACAGCACCATTGCAACAGACCGACAGTGGGGCCATGAGTCTGCTACTTACCTCTTGGGGTTGTAGATCTTAATGGAGTCGTCTAAAAGGGAAACAGCACACTTCTGGGTGTGTGGGTGCCAGGCGAAGCTCCGCACTGCACAGTCCGACCTGAAACACAGGGAGCAACAACAGGGTCTGGTTGCACCAGTAGGGCTTAAATAACATTGATCTTTAATAGGGCTGTTGCGGTGACCGTATTACTGCCACACCAGCAGTCACGAGTCGTGACCGCAGTCATATTCCACGTGAACATTAAGCCACGGAAATCTCCTCCTATGCACTCTGGACATGCGTTGGTTGTACCCAACTCCCTAACGACCGTCAGGTCATTAATGGCCTGGTACTGAGGGCTCTATTGTCTCTCTAACCACTCTGACATCAATGCAGATGCAATTGAAAATCACATCAAACACTTACCATCAAAACCGTATCATGCTTTTAAAATGTACTTCACTGTGATCGATCATTTTGAAGAAAGTTCAACAAAAGGTTGAAACTGAGTGGAAAACATGGTCGTTGTGGATGTTGTTTCAAAGTCAAACACGGATATGGACAGCGCTTTCTAAAGTGATGATTAATTCAAAACACCCATACGCATATTATAGCTTATGCTTACATATAGGCCTATATATGAGCCCGAACCTGAAGACAAAAAGTTAGTGTACACTCAGTGTACAGAACATTAGGAACACCTGCTCTTTCCATGACAGACTGACCAGGTGAAAGCTATGATCCCTTATTGATGTCACCTGTTAAATACACTTCAATCAGTGCAGATGAAGGGGAGGAGACCAGTTAAAGGATTTTTAAGCCTCGAGACAATTGAGACATGGATTGTGTATGTGTGCCATTCAGAGTGTGAATGGGCCAGACAAAATATTTAAGTGCCTTTGAACGGGGTATGGTAGTAGGTGCCAAGCGCACCAGTTTGAGTGTGTCAAGAACTGCACGCTGCTGGGTTTTCACGCTCAACAGTTTCCGGTGTGTATCAAGAATAGTCCACCACCCAAAGGACATCCAGCCAACTTGACACAACTGTGGGAAGCACTGCAGTCAATATGGGCCAGCATTCCTGTGGAACGCTTTCGACAATTGAGGCTGTTCGGAGGGCAAAAGGGGGTGCAACTCAATGTTAGGAAGGTGTTCGTAATGTTTTGTACACTAAGTGTACAATACATAGCCTAATAGCCTACTGCATAGGCCTACTACACATAGCAGATAAACATATATATAAAAAATAAACATTTAAGATGTCTTTGGAACATAATTGATCAAGCCTATACTCCAAAAATTAAAGCAATTCTAGTAATCACCAGTGAATGTGGACCGTATTATTATGCACTCTATTCATGAGTCAGAGAAAACGTACAGGCCTAGGCAAAATGCTATTGGTTCATTGATTGTGCAAGGTGGCATAAAGGATTTGCCTACAATTAGAGTGAATTGCATCCAAACAGACTTGATCTACCTGCGAGAAATTGTAATGGATGGCAACTTTAAGCCAAGTATGATTGGTAATACATTTAAATTATGGGCTTAAAATGGACTAACCAAGTATTATCAGATGTTTACAGACAAGGGGATTGATACACTTGAGAATCTATCAATAAAATACAACCTCCAGAACTCTGTTATACAATTATTTACAAGCAAGAAGCTATCTTACTAAAGCAGTAGGACCTAATAAAACACTTAGTGATATACATTTAATGAATTACACTGAACAAAAATAAAAACACAACATGTCTTTACATTGTGTTGGTCCCATGTTTCATGAGCTGAAAAAAAATATGGAAATTTTCCATACGCACAAAAAGCTTATTTCTCTCAAATGTTGTGAACTAATGTGTTTACATCTGTTAGTGAGCATTTCTCCTTTGCCAAGATAATCCATCCACCTGACAGGTGTGGCATATCAAGAAGCTGATTAAAAGGCATGATCATTACACAGGTGCACTTTGTGCTTGGGACAATAAAAGGCCACTCTAAAATGTGCAGTTTTGTCACCCAACACAATGCCACAGATGTCTCAAGTTGAGGGAGCGTGCAATTGGCATGCTGACTGCAGGAATGTCCACAAGAGCTGTTGCCAGAGAATTGAATGTTCATTTCTTTACCATAAGCCACCTCCAACATCGTTTAACAGAATTTGTCAGTACGTGCAACCAGCCTCACAACTGCGGACCATGCATATGGGCAAGCAGTTTGCAGATGTCAACGTTGTGAACAGAGTGCCCCATAGTGGCGGTGGGGTTATGGTATGGGCAGGCATAAGCTACGGACAACGAACACAATCGCATTTTATCGATGGCAAATTGAATGCAGAGATACCGTGACGAGATCTTGAGGCCCATTGTCGTGCCATTAATCTGCCGCCATCACCTCTTGTTTCAGCATGATAATGCATGGCCCATGTCACAAGGACCTGTAGACAATTTCTGAAAGCTGAAAATGTCCCAGTTCTTCCACGGCCTGCATACTCACCAGACATGTCACCGATTGAGCATGTTTGGGAGGCTCTGGATCGACGTGTACGACAGTGTGTTCCAGTTCCCGACAATATCCAGCAACTTCGCACAGCCATTAAAGAGGAGTGGGACAACATTCCACAAGCCACAATAAACAGTCTGATCAACTCTACAGTGGGGCAAAAAAGTATTTAGTCAGCCACCAATTGTGCAAGTTCTCCCACTTAAAAAGATGAGAGAGGCCTGTAATTTTCATCATAGGTACACTTCAACTATGACAGACAAAATGAGAAAAAAAATCCAGAAAATCACATTGTAGGATTTTTAATGAATTTATTTGCAAATTATGGTGGAAAATAAGTATTTGGTCACCTAGAAACAAGCAAGATTTCTGGCTCTCACAGACCTGTAACTTCTTCTTTAAGAGGCTCCTCTGTCCTCCAATCGTTACCTGTATTAATGGCACCTGTTTGAACTTGTTATCAGTATAAAAGACACCTGTCCACAACCTCAAACAGTCACACTCCAAACTCCACTATGGCCAAGACCAAAGAGCTGTCAAAGGACACCAGAAACAAAATTGTAGACCTGCACCAGGCTGGGAAGACTGAATCTGCAATAGGTAAGCAGCTTGGTTTGAAGAAATCAACTGTGGGAGCAATTATTAGGAAATGGAAGACATACAAGACCACTGATAATCTCCCTTGATCTGGGGCTCCACGCAAGATCTCACCCCGTGAGGTCAAAATGATCACAAGAACGGTGAGCAAAAATCCCAGAACCACACGGGGGGACCTAGTGAATGACCTGCAGAGAGCTGGGACCAAAGTAACAAAGCCTACCATCAGTAACACACTACGCCGCCAGGGACTCAAATCCTGCAGTGCCAGACGTGTCCCCCTGCTTAAGCCAGTACATGTCCAGGCCCGTCTGAAGTTTGCTAGAGAGCATTTGGATGATCCAGAAGAAGATTGGGAGAATGTCATATGGTCAGATGAAACCAAAATAGAACTTTTTGGTAAAAACTCAACTCGTCGTGTTTGGAGGACAAAGAATCCAAAGAACACCATACCTACTGTGAAGCATGGGGGTGGAAACATCATGCTTTGGGGCTGTTTTTCTGCAAAGGGACCAGGACGACTGATCCTTTTAAAGGAAAGAATGAATGGGGCCATGTATCGTGAGATTTTGAGTGAAAACCTCCTTCCATCAGCAAGGGCATTGAAGATGAAACGTGGCTGGGTCTTTCAGCATGACAATGATCCCAAACACACCGTCCGGGCAACGAAGGAGTGGCTTCGTAAGAAGCATTTCAAGGTCCTGGAGTGGCCTAGCCAGTCTCCAGATCTCAACCCCATAGAAAATCTTTGGAGGGAGTTGAAAGAACAGGGCTCCGGGCAGCCGAGCGGAAATGGAGGAAAACTCGCCTCCCTGCGGACCTGGCATCCTTTCACTCCCTCCTCTCTACATTTTCCTCTTCTGTCTCTGCTGCTAAAGCCACTTTCTACCACTGTAAATTCCAAGCATCTGCCTCTAACCCTAGGAAGCTCTTTGCCACCTTCTCCTCCCTCCTGAATCCTCCTCCCCCTCCCCCCCCCCCCCCCCCCCCCCCCCCCCTCCTCCCTCTCTGCGGATGACTTCGTCAACCATTTTGAAAAGAAGGTCGACGACATCCGATCCTCGTTTGCTAAGTCAAACGACACCGCTGGTTCTGCTCACACTGCCCTACCCTGTGCTTTGACCTCTTTCTCCCCTCTCTCTCCAGATGAAATCTCGCGTCTTGTGACGGCCGGCCGCCCAACAACCTGCCCGCTTGACCCTATCCCCTCCTCTCTTCTCCAGACCATTTCCGGAGACCTTCTCCCTTACCTCACCTCGCTCATCAACTCATCCTTGACCGCTGGCTACGTCCCTTCCGTCTTCAAGAGAGCGAGAGTTGCACCCCTTCTGAAAAAACCTACACTCGATCCCTCCGATGTCAACAACTACAGACCAGTATCCCTTCTTTATTTTCTCTCCAAAACTCTTGAACGTGCCGTCCTTGGCCAGCTCTCCTGCTATCTCTCTCAGAATGACCTTCTTGATCCTAATCAGTCAGGTTTCAAGACTAGTCATTCAACTGAGACTGCTCTTCTCTGTGTCACGGAGGCGCTCCGCACTGCTAAAGCTAACTCTCTCTCCTCTGCTCTCATCCTTCTAGACCTATCGGCTGCCTTTGATACTGTGAACCATCAGATCCTCCTCTCCACCCTCTCTGAGTTGGGCATCTCCGGCGCGGCCCACGCTTGGATTGCGTCCTACCTGACAGGTCGCTCCTACCAGGTGGCGTGGCGAGAATCTGTCTCCGCACCACGTGCTCTCACCACTGGTGTCCCCCAGGGCTCTGTTCTAGGCCCTCTCCTATTCTCGCTATACACCAAGTCACTTGGCTCTGTCATATCCTCACATGGTCTCTCCTATCATTGCTATGCAGACGACACACAATTAATCTTCTCCTTTCCCCCTTCTGATAACCAGGTGGCGAATCGCATCTCTGCATGTCTGGCAGACATATCAGTGTGGATGACGGATCACCACCTCAAGCTGAACCTCGGCAAGACGGAGCTGCTCTTCCTCCCGGGGAAGGACTGCCCGTTCCATGATCTCGCCATCACGGTTGACAACTCCATTGTGTCCTCCTCCCAGAGTGCTAAGAACCTTGGCGTGATCCTGGACAACACCCTGTCGTTCTCAACTAACATCAAGGCGGTGACCCGTTCCTGTAGGTTCATGCTCTACAACATTCGCAGAGTACGACCCTGCCTCACACAGGAAGCGGCGCAGGTCCTAATCCAGGCACTTGTCATCTCCCGTCTGGATTACTGCAACTCGCTGTTGGCTGGGCTCCCTGCCTGTGCCATTAAACCCCTACAACTCATCCAGAACGCCGCAGCCCGTCTGGTGTTCAACCTTCCCAAGTTCTCTCACGTCACCCCGCTCCTCCGCTCTCTCCACTGGCTTCCAGTTGAAGCTCGCATCCGCTACAAGACCATGGTGCTTGCCTACGGAGCTGTGAGGGGAACGGCACCTCCGTACCTTCAGGCTCTGATCAGGCCCTACACCCAAACAAGGGCACTGCGTTCATCCACCTCTGGCCTGCTCGCCTCCCTACCTCTGAGGAAGTACAGTTCCCGCTCAGCCCAGTCAAAACTGTTCGCTGCTCTGGCACCCTAATGGTGGAACAAACTCCCTCACGACGCCAGGTCAGCGGAGTCAATCACCACCTTCCGGAGACACCTGAAACCCCACCTCTTTAAGGAATACCTAGGATAGGATAAAGTAATCCTTCTAACCCCCCCCCCCCTTAAAAGATTTAGATGCACTATTGTAAAGTGGTTGTTCCACTGGATATCATAAGGTGAATGCACCAATTTGTAAGTCGCTCTGGATAAGAGCGTCTGCTAAATGACTTAAATGTAAATGTAAAGTCCGTGTTGCCCAGCAACAGCCCCAAAACATCACTGCTCTAGAGGAGATCTGCATGGAGGAATGGGCCAAAATACCAGCAACAGTGTGTGAAAACCTTGTGAAGACTTACAGAAAACGTTTGACCTCTGTCATTGCCAACAAAGGGTATATAACAAAGTATTGAGATAAACTTTTGTTATTGACCAAATACTTATTTTCCACCATATTTTGCAAATAAATTCATAAAAAATCCTACAATGTGATTTTCTGGATTTTTATTTTATTTTTGTCTGTCATAGTTGAAGTGTACCTATGATGAAAATTACAGGCCTCTCTCATCTTTTTAAGTGGGAGAACTTGCACAATTGGTGGCTGACTAAATACTTTTTTGCCCCACTGTATGTGAAGGAGATATGTTGCACTGCATGAGGGCAAATGGTGGTCACACCAGATTGTGACTGGTTTTCTGATCCACGCCCCTACTTTTTTTTTAAAGGTACAGTATTTGTGACCAACAGTCACTTGAAATACATAGAATAGGGCCTAATGGATTTATTTCAATTGACTAATTTCCTTATATGAACTGTAACTCAGTAAAATCTTTAAAAATGTAGCATGTTGTGTTTATATTTTGGATCAGTATAGTAATAACCCAAGAGGACTGGAAGGACATATCTAGTAACACGTCTAAGACAAACACCTCTCTACTCTGTAGGGAATACTCTTGAAAATTCAGTCAAGATTTTTTTATAACTCCTATAATAAAATCAAAATACAACCTTGACATCACACCAACTTACTGGCGTAACTGTGCTTAGCTCTGCTCTGCAATACTCAACTATTATATTCCTGCCCAGTCCTCAATCATTTCTGGATCGAAGTATAAAAAGTATTGAATGATACGTTTGAATGTTCACTTCTCCTGGGGAGAACCCGTCATGCACTGCTCCTCAACTCTAATAAGTACCTTTTCAGAATTCTGAGAATAACAGCACTTAAACAGATAACTAGAAATCGGCTTACACCGCTGGCACCTCAAATAAGCAATTGGAAAGAAAAAATGTATTAAATATATAGTATGGAAATGACAACTTATAGAATAAGAAACCAAATTACTACTTGAGATACGATGGGAGAAAATATAAAATACAAACATTATAGTATGAAATATTTATAGGCTGTATCCGGAGGTATAATATACATGTTTTAAACGGACGGGTTTGTGTGCTTGTGTGTGTGTGAATGGGTGCATGTAAGCGAGTGTAGAAGTGCAAGTGTGTGAACCCAAATCAGAAACCGTGAATAGATGGCAGCATTCGCGCAAAACTGAAAGCGCGAACCACCGCATTAAACCATGGCAAGGTGATTGGGAATATGGCCGAATACAAACAGTGTAGTTATTATCTCCGTAAGGCAATCAAACAGGCAAAACTTCAGTACCTAGACAAAGTGGAGCCGCAATTCAACGGGTCAGACACGAGACGTATGTGGCAGGGTCTACAGACAATCACGGACTACAAAGGGGAAACCAGCCACGTCGCGGACACCGACGTCTTGCTTCCGGACAAGCTCAACACCTTCGCCCGCTTTGAGGATAACACAGTGCCACCAACGCAGCCCGCTACCAAGGACTGTGGGTTCCGCTTCTCTGTGGCTGACGTGAGTAAGACATTTAAGCGTGTTAACCTCTCTGGGATATGTGGGACGCTAACGTCCCACTTGGCCAAAAGCCAGTAAAAATGCAGAGCGCCAAATTCAAATAAATTACTATAAAAATCTAACTTTCATGAAATCACACATGAAAGACACCAAATTAAAGCTACACTTGTTGTGAATCCAGCCAACATGTCTGATTTCAAAAAGGATTTACGGCGAAAGCACACCAAACGATTATGTTAGGTCAGTACATAGCCACAGAAAAACACAGCCATTTTTCCAGCCAAAGAGAGGAGTAACAAAAAGCAGAAATAGAGATAAAATTAATCACTAACCTTTGATGATCTTCATCAGATGACACTCATAGGACTTCATGTTACACAATACATGTATGTTTTGTTCGGTAAAGTTCATATTTATATCCAAAAATCTGAGTTTAGGCGGGACACTACTGTCTCACTTGGCCAAAAGCCAGAGAAAATGCAGAGCGCCATATTCAAATAAATTACTATAAAAATCTAACTTTCATGAAATCACACATGAAAGACACCAAGTTAAAGCTACACTTGTTGTGAATCCAGCCAACATGTCTGATTTCAAAAAGGATTTACGGCGAAAGCACACCAAACGATTATGTTAGGTCAGTACATAGCCACAGAAAAACACAGCCATTTTCCCAGCCAAAGATAGGAGTCACAAAAAGCAGAAATAGAGATAAAATGAATCACTAACCTTTGATGATCTTCATCAGATGACACTCATAGAACTTCATGTTACACAATACATGTATGTTTTGTTCGATAATGTGCATATTTATATCCAAAAATCTCAGTTTACATTGGCGCCATGTTCAGAAATGCCTCCAAAATATCCGGAGAAATTGCAGAGCCACATCAAATAACAGAAATACTCATCATAAACTTTGATGAAAGATACATGTTTTACATAGAATTAAAGATACACTTGTTCTTAACGCAACCGCTGTCTCAGATTTCAAAAAAACTTTACGGAATAAGCAAACCATGCAATAATCTGAGATGGCGCTCAGATATAAACAACATTTCTCCGCCATGTTGGAGTCAACAGAAATACGAAATGACATCATAAATATTCCCTTACCTTTGATGATCTTCATCAGAATGCACTCCCAGGAATCCTAGTTCCACAATAAATTGTTGTTTTGTTCGATAATGTCCATTATTTATGTCCAAGTAGCTACTTTTGTTAGCACATATAGTACACATATCTAAACGCTCGCGCAGATCCAGGCGAACGTCGGACGAAAACTTCAAAAAGTTATATTACAGGTCGAATAAACTTGTCAAACTAAGTAGAGAATCAGTCTTTAGGATGTTGTTATCATAAATATTCAATAACGTTCCAACCGGAGAATTCCTTTGTGTCTATAGAAGTAATGGAACGCAAGTCGATATCATGTGGAATGCGCGTGACCAGGAACTGGCACTCTGCCAGACCACTGACTCAAACAGCTCCCATCCGGCCCCACATCACAGTAGAAGCTTCATTCAACGTTCTACAGACTGTTGACATCTAGTGGAAGGCATAGAAAGTGCAAACAGATCCATATCCCACTGGGATTTCAATAGGCGATGAGTTGAAAATCGACCAGCCTCAGAATTCTCACTTCCTGTTTGGATTTTTTCTCAGGTTTTTGCCTGCCATATGAGTTGTTATACTCACAGACATCATTCAAACAGTTTTAGAAACTTCAGAGTGTTTTATATCCAATAGTAATAATAATATGCATATATTAGCATCTGGGACAGAGTAGGAGGCAGTTCACTCTGGGCACGCTATTCATCCAAAGTGAAAATGCTGCCCCCTATCCTAGAGAAGTTAACCACCGCAAGGCTGCCGGCCAAGACGGCATCCCTAGCCGCGTCCTCAGAGCATGCGCAGACCAGCTGGCTGGAGTATTTACAGACATATTCAATCTGTCCCTATCCCAGTCTGCTGTCCTCACTTGCTTCAAGATGCCCACCATTGTTCCTGTACCCAAGAATGCAAAGGTAACTGAACTAAAAGACTATCGCCCTGTAGCACTCACTTCTGTCATCATGAAGTGCTTTGAGAGGCTAGTTAAGGATCATATCACCTCTACCTTACCTGACACCCTAGAGCCACTTCAATTTACTTACCACCCCAATAGATCCACAGACAATGCCATCGCACTGCATACTACCCTATCCCATTTGGACAAGATGAATACCTATGTATCCAGACTATAGCTCAGCATTCAACACCATAGTACACTCCAAGCTCATCATTACGTTTGGGGCCCTGGGTCTGAACCCCGCCCTGTGCAACTGGGTCCTGGACTTCCTGATGGGCCGCCTCCAGGTGGTGAAGGTAGGAAACAACACCTCCACTTCGCTGATCCTCAACACAGGGACCCCACAAGGGTGCGTGCTCAGCCCCCTCCTGTACTCCCTGTTCACCCATAACTGGGTGGCCACGCAAGCCTCCAACTCAATCATCAAGTTTGCAGACGACACAACAGTAGTAGGCCTGATTACTAACAATGACGAGACAGCCTACAGAGAGGAGGTGAGGGCCCTGGGAGAGTAGTGCCAGGAAAATAACCTCTCACTCAACAAAGGAGCTGATTGTGGACTTCGGGAAACAGCAGAGGGAGCACGCCCCTATCCACATCAACGGGACCGCAGCGGAGAAGGTGGAAAGCTTCAAGTTCCTTGGCGTACACATCACTTACGATCTGAAATGGTCCACCCACACAGATACTGTGGTGAAGAAGAAGGCGCATCCGTGCCAATTTGGCTTGGCCCCTACGACCCTCATACTTTTACAGATGCACAATTGAGAGCATCCTGTCAGGCTGTATCACAGGAGGTCAAAAGGGGGGTGAGTGTAACCGCTGTGAAATGGCTAGCTAGTTAGCGGGATGCATGCTAATAGCGTTTCAACCGGTGACGTCACTCGCTCTGAGACCTTGAAGTAGTTGTTGCCCTTAGAGTCTTTTGTGGAGCGGTGGGTAACAATGCTTCGTGGGGAGGCAGTTGTTGATGTGTGTAGAGGGTCCCTGGTTCGAGCCCAGGTAGGGGCGAGGAGAGGGATGGAAGCTATACTGTTACACCTATGTAGATATTCCATTAAAAAATGTGCCGTTTTCAGCTACAATAGTAATTTACAACATTAACAATGTCTACACTGTATAAGGACATTTCTAAGTGACCCAAACTTTTTTTTTTAAATGGATTTAGATATATATATTTTTTATTTTTTTTTTATTTTTTTAAATATAGATGGTTCCAAAGGCGCACATCAGCGGCTTGTGTGCGTGTAGGCCTGGAGATGCTAAATGTGCTATGTTAATTAACGGTTAATTACCATGAGAACAGCAGTCATTTGTGACAATAACAGGCTGACAAAATGTCATGACCGCCACAGCCCTAGTCTGAAATGCTAGGTCGGGTGTAGCTATGTTCCGACTTGGGGATCAGAATTTACACCTGTTTCACCAACAAAAAAGACTAGTTGTAACTAAATCCGGTGTAAGCAATGCGCGTTCCTGAGATTTGACGCTTCGTAATGATGGTTGCTAGGCAACGCCCGTTACTAGACTGTTATTATCCTGGTGGCAGTTCTAAACTTTGCAAGGCATATCACTTCGCAAGGCATGCCACTTCGCAAAGCTCACCACTATGCATTTTCTTAACCACAACTGGTTGGATCAATAAATAATTACTGTGAGAATGAATAAGACTGAATGACGAAAACATTGGAATAAAGTAGGCTAATGTCACTGAAGGCATGTATTAATTTTTTGCTTACTGAAACTTCCAAAGTTAAGTTTTAAATCATTTAAAACAGTAGCCGAGTGCGGTCAACGATAATTTAGTTTTGACAGGGACAGCGCTGTTGAGAAAAGCGTGGGGACTCGTCTTGATAAATGAATCTATGTCAGATTTTTGTTTTAACTGAATCACCGTTTGGATATTTGGTAACAATTAGGCTGGGAAAATGCTAGCTAAATTGAGGTAAGTGCTCATGATAGTAATCTTTAGTCTTTGCTCATCTGGCACTGATCAGACATTTTTGCTAGCATGTTATGTAGCCTAGTATAACAAGTAGATGGTTTTGCACTTTACTCGCATAGTAGCCTATATCCCGAACAAATGTCCTTGACTTGTCTGATAATTAATCAACGTGTTTTTTTGTCAGTTAATCTCTGTCAATATATTTGGTTATTTAACCTCTGGCTGGGCAAATAAGTGGAGGTGGTAGCTCATCTATTCATTTGCTAATCTATCACTGATCAGACACATTTAGCATACTATAATGTAGCATAGCCTAAATCACGGGTATTTATTTTCTATTGGCTCGCGCATAGGCAACTTGAAAAGCCCACAACGGTTGTAAAATATGAACACGAGACTCACATCCTTTTGAAAATATAGATTGCTATTATTTTCTATGTGTATCATGCTGAAGACAGTCCCAATTTAACACTATATGCCTGCTCCCTAGTAGGTGTAGAATCTACACCCAGGCATAGCTCATAGAAGAGTTTATGTCTAGGTGGTCTGGCGTAGAGCCCATTTTACGTCGGACGTAGAGTTACAACCCACTTACGACTAACTGGTGCAACTGGCCCCAGAACAACACCATATATACCATAAAGCAGTGGTCACCAACCTTTTCTGAATCAAGATCACTTTCGAAGTCAAAAAGAAAGATCTACCGCTCAGATGTTTTAAACTTTTTTTTTTTTTTTTTACATGATAAAAAAAAAAATAACAACCTAATAAAAATGTGGTTTGTGCAGTAGGCCTAAAACATTATTGTCTACTTGGCCTGCCAATACTGTTCTTCTCAAACCATATTATATTTCACAAGTCGAGCTTTGATAACAAAATAGATCAGTTGGTGTAGCACTTGCAAGGCACAACTGAGCATAATTTTATTTTTTATTTTACTGGACTGCATCTGATAGTCATGGTGATTTCAAGACAACTGGGAACTCTGGAAAAAAAACGTGGTCAAATCATGACATCAGTGATCTTCTGGTCGGAAAATGTGAGCTCTAGAAAGATACCCAAGTTTGCGACTTGGAATTCCGAGTTATTTGACTGTTCAAAACGATTTTTCCCAGTCGCATCTCATTTTGTTTTAAAGTTCCCAGTTGTCTTGGAACACACTGAAGTCGGAAATTTCCGAGTTCCCAGTTGTTTTGAACACAGCATTAGTCTCAGCGGAGGGAGGGAGGGAGAGAGCAGCAGAGGGTCCACCTCTCATGGCCCCTGCTCTCTCCTCCGGTGAGACTGACCAGAGAGAGGAGACATCGTCTTCCACTTGATGGTGAAACTCTACTTGCACCACATCTGCGTCATGCACAAATTCATGTTCCTATGAACAGAGAATGTTAAATATTCCTCATTATTAAAATAGACACGACGAGCTGCTAATAATAATATAAACGCAGGGCTATTGATTCACTTGTCTACTCATTCATTATGCATTGCAGCGCCAGTGGAATTAGGGAGAAACACATTTTATGTTTTGTAATAGTGTGGAATTTTGTATTTTATTAGGATCCCCATTAGCTGTTGCAAAAGCAGCAGCTACTCTTCCTGGGGTCCACACAAAACATGAAACATAATACAGAATGACATAATACAGATAATCATTAGACAAGAACAGCTCAAGGACAGAACTACATACATTTTTAAAAGGCACACGTAGCCTACATATCAATGCATACACACAAACTATTAAATAATAAAACAGTGTACAGTGCTGAATAAAAACAGACGAACTCACTCAAAAACAGCAGCTCTTTGCTGTATACTTTGACAGTCTCTCTCTCTCTCTCTCTCTGGTCAAGGTTTTATGAATCTCAGGTAGGCTAGTATAAAATGTTGCTGTGGCCAGGGTTGTGGAAACTGTAGGCAAGGTGATTTGAGCGATCCAGGACAAATACAATTTAAAAAAAGAGCGCAAGCAAGTGATCGACTAGGAATGCCTTGAAGATTGAGCTGACCAGTCGATCGTAATCGACCGGTTGGTGACCATTGTCCTAAAGTTAATAAATAACTAATATTTGACAAGGACATAAGAGAGGGTATATTTTAGGATCTAATTGGGGACTGAAACTAAAAAGGTGGTCTTACCAGTCGAGCACCTGGGAAAACTCAGCGGTCATGTCCTCGCTGCTTAACTGAAGACAAAGGGCAGACAACAACAGTCAATTAGAAAAGCCTGCAGATTCCAAAACACCCTGGCAAGTTTTGTATTGTCTGATTGTTACTGATGGAAAATGTGCCATGTGAATTGACTGTGAGACTGGGCCACTTACTGTGAGATGAGGAAACAGAGAGCCGTGGAAGGAGGAGACCCACCGTAGCAAAGCCAGGACACAGCTAGAGCTAACCTCTAGCCACTTGGGCACTGGGAACACACACACATTAAAGAGTTACACAAACTCTTGCATGATAGAACACTTTCTTATCTGAAGCGCAGTCTGCATGTAATACTTTCAAGACTGTAAAATAATGAAGATAACATGGCACTCACCCTCTGCACTGGAGTTGGCTATTTCATTTAGGAGTCCAGAGAGGCCTGCATCACACCTAGGAGACAGACACAGAGGTAGGAATTAGTGAACAGGGCCTTAGAATTGACTGTGTGTGTCTCTGTCTGTGTCTATGTGTGTCACACACACCAAGCCCCTGCACTCCTTGTGTACAGTGTCTCACAGTGGTCCCGAAAGGCTGCCTTGCTGCTGCTCTCTTGGCGGCTGTGAGGCTTCAGTGACTCCCCCGGGAAGTACAGATTCAGAGCATGTGAATCCTACAGCAAATGGAAATACATTAGACATATATATTCATATATACATTGCTCAAAAAAATAAAGGGAACACTTAAACAACACAATGTAACTCCAAGTCAATCACACTTCTGTGAAATCAAACTGTCCACTTAGGAAGCAACACTGATTGACAATACATTTCACATGCTGTTGTGCAAATGGAATAGACAACAGGTGGAAATTATAGGCAATTAGCAAGACACCCCCAATAAAGGAGTGGTTCTGCAGGTGGTGACCACAGACCACTTCTCAGTTCCTATGCTTCCTGGCTGATGTTTTGGTCACTTTTGAATGCTGGCGGTGCTTTCACTCTAGTGGTAGCATGAGACGGAGTCTACAACCCACACAAGTGGCTCAGGTAGTGCAGCTCATCCAGGATGGCACATCAATGCGAGCTGTGGCAAGAAGGTTTGCTGTGTCTGTCAGCGTAGTGTCCAGAGCATGGAGGCGCTACCAGGAGACAGGCCAGTACATCGGGAGACGTGGAGGAGGCCGTAGGAGGGCAACAACCCAGCAGCAGGACCGCTACCTCCGCCTTTGTGCAAGGAGGAGCACTGCCAGAGCCCTGCAAAATGACCTCCAGCAGGCCACAAATGTGCATGTGTCTGCTCAAACGGTCAGAAACAGACTCCATGAGGGTGGTATGAGGGCCCGACGTCCACAGGTGGGGGTTGTGCTTACAGCCCAACACCGTGCAGGACGTTTGGCATTTGCCAGAGAACACCAAGATTGGCAAACTCGCCACTGGCGCCCTGTGCTCTTCACAGATGAAAGCAGGTTCACACTGAGCACATGTGACAGACGTGACAGAGTCTGGAGACGCCGTGGAGACCGTTCTGCTGCCTGCAACATCCTCCAGCATGACCGGTTTGGCGGTGGGTCAGTCATGGTGTGGGGTGGCATTTCTTTGGGGGGCCACACAGCCCTCCATGTGCTCGCCAGAGGTAGCCTGACTGCCATTAGGTACCGAGATGAGATCCTCAGACCCCTTGTGAGACCATATGCTGGTGCGGTTGGCTCTGGGTTCCTCCTAATGCAAGACAATGCTAGACCTCATGTGGCTGGAGTGTGTCAGCAGTTCCTGCAAGAGGAAGGCATTGATGCTATGGACTGGCCCGCCCGTTCCCCAGACCTGAATCCAATTGAGCACATCTGGGACATCATGTCTCGCTCCATCCACCAACGCCACGTTGCACCACAGACTGTCCAGGAGTTGGCGGATGCTTTAGTCCAGGTCTGGGAGGAGATCCCTCAGGAGACCATCCGCCACCTCATCAGGAGCATGCCCAGGCGTTGTAGGGAGGTCATACAGGCACGTGGAGGCCACACACACTACTGAGGCTCATTTTGACTTGTTTTAAGGACATTACATCAAAGTTAGATCAGCCTGTAGTGTGGTTTTCCACTTTAATTTTGAGTGTGACTCCAAATCCAGACCTCCATGGGTTGATAAATTTGATTTTCATTGATAATTTGTGTGATTTTGTTGTCAGCACATTCAACTATGTAAAGAAAAAAGTATTTAATAAGAATATTTCATTCATTCAGATCTAGGATGTGTTATTTTAGTGTTCCCTTGATTTTTTTGAGCAGTGTATATACATATATATATATGTGTATGTATATATGTATTACACACACACACCTAATAAGAATAAACATCTAAACATTACAGTGTCAAACTGTTTTTGGTAACTCAAGTTTGTGGTGACTAGTACAAGGATTGGCATTGATATGATAGCCCGCCCACCCACCCCAAACCAGACTGCTGGATCTGTGTTGGACTCGTCGTATTGAGAAGTCTCTCCATAGCCGGGCAGCGGACGGGGGAACAGAGCCAAGGAACACATCATAACCACATTACTCCTGAAAAAAACATCACATTTAGTAGCTCAACATTCAGCTATCACATGCAGATGCTAGCTAAATTAGCTAGCTAGTCACTAACGTTAGCTAAATAGTTTAAGTTACCTATCTAGCAAGCTTGGCTAGCTAGATTGGATTGACACTTTAGACTTGCTAGCTACTTAGCAAGCTAGCTAGACTGACAATTACAAAATAAAACTACACAGTTATCCATGTAGTGGTACATTGTCCATGTACTGTTGTTACCTTTATTTTCCTGTAAAATGTAGCTAGGTTTACAGCAGCTTCAAACAGATCGGCCAGTTAACAAATCCCGCCGTGCTGGATTCATAAACTACGGAGGCCTGTAGAAGGCATACAATACGGCGAATTTCCACAACGCGGACATACTTTGCCCAGAGGTGAATACTCTGCTGTCATCTATCGGATAAATAGTGGCATTACATCCAACTTCTGTTCGCAGTTCACATAGCTGCTGTTTGTTTCAAGACATGGATGAAATAAGCAAACTGTAAAAACGTGCTGGTTGTTTGCAATTCAAATGCCGTTTTGATGAGTGCATGCATGGTGTGTAGACCTTGGTGGAAAAATGATTAGCTATACCACATTTGAACCATTAATTGTGTGTGTAATTTAGAGATTTCCGAAGACATAACTAAGTAGTCAGTGGAACAGACATGACACGAAGACAGTTGATTAAACTTTGCTGAAAAGATGGAAACCACTGTACAGTTTTGTGGGGGCGATATTCACGCCCCCTTGTGGGTTTGCAACTCCGTGACGTCAATTCAGCACTGGGAAGGAGACAGCTCCCTCCCTCCCCCAACCCTGCGCGCCTCACGTTCCATGGGTCCCCGGTTATTGATAACACAATTTGCCAGCTGGGATTCGTTCTGATAACGTGAACTCGTGGGAAGGGTCTTTCATGCAATAAAACGACAGACAGTCCGGAGAGGAAAAAACGACGATTGCTCTTCATTATTGCATGTAGGAAGCTGAACCCACCCCTTACTCGAGAACGCGACAGCAACCAGGCAGAAAGGTAATGGAATGTCATTATATTAATTATATTAGATCAACTATTATGATGAGATATTCAGGTGCGTTGCCTCATGCAATGTACTCTGTTCGCATTAGCATAGGCTACCACCAGGTCAATCTGGCAGAAAATGCATACTCGTCGATTAATACGAAAAATCATATTTCTGCATCAGCATCATAGTCTATTACGAAATATTTTGTGTTGGTGCCAAAATTCAGTAAATCTACAGACGCTGCGGCAGTTAGACTTGGCATGGACTCGTACGGTTCGGGCATTAATTGACGTACGTCGACTGTGATGCTAGTGAGTGTCATCATCACATCCGTGGTTATTTAAAGATTGATCTTCCTGCGCTTGTGTGAGAAAGTGCTCCTTCACACAGGCCCAGTGTTTTTCCCATTTCACGCTCTCTATTCGCTCGAGAGTCGCGGTTCTCATGCTGGGCTACCGTGTAATGTGAATTGGGTACATGTGGCAATTCTCTCTCCCTCCCTCCCTCTTACACACACACACACACACACACACACACACACACACACACACACACACACACACACACACACACACACACACACACACATACACACACGCACCTCAGTGGTTAGGGTTGCAATTTCGTCATATTCTGCAGAACTAAAATGTCAGGACTGAAACACATACAGTATTGTGTATGTATAGTTTGCAGCATTAAACTGTCAAGCCAAGCATGTATCAGGACAATAAGTGTCATTCAATGCATACAGTACCAGGAGAGGCATAGTACTCATCCTTATTGATTCCAGCAGTGCACCATCCATATCCATCACAGTGTAAAACAAGATATAGGCTATCCTGACCTATGGTGACCCTCCTACAGGAATCACCCTGGGGATAAAGGTCAGGTCTATTTTGTAGTCAGTGCTATGTCCTTGGTTCATTCATAAAACTATTCCCCATTGACTATCCTTGTAATTACCAGACTGATTACCACTGTCGCGAACATTCATGTAAGCGTGCAAGATCAGGCGGCTTGAGAGGCTACTGTTTGACTGCCTCAATCCCATTCATAAATATTAAGATGTGGTCTGCTGAATAATTGAGGCTTTTGTCTTTATTGAGGAGAAACTGGACGTAATGGTTGACTTGCTCTCACAGGAGTTTTCTTTAAAGAAAGGCAGAGTAAGATTTCTTCTTTTTTTTCTCCCTCTCCTCTCCTGCAAAGTAAGGCCCATCTGTCTGATGGTTCATCTGTTACAGACAGTCATTCTGCATAGTACTTGATTACAATAATCTATAATTTACCTCAACTATGTACTATACTGACAAGGCCAAACACACATCACACACTGTTTTAAAATGAGAAGTCTAGATACAGGTCTATTTCATCAATGGACAGCTCTGAAACAGCCAAAAGACTAGGCATCAATGAATTATACTGATTTATAGTGACTCATTGCCTTTTTCCTCTCCTATTCATCTTTGTGTCACTCCATCCAGGCCTCCCCTTCTCCCTCTCTACTCCTGTACATCCTTGGTTACTGTGTTGTGGGACCCCCTGATGAGTGGGACCTGCCTCCATGAGCCCCACGCCCCCTCCCTCTCAGGCTTCAGCACCCCCATCTCAGAACCTACCTTCCGCAGGCTGGATGTAGACCCCCCCGCCTGCACCCCAGAGACCGACCTGACCCCCACCCAGTGTGTCCTCCGCAACGTGCTGTGCATCGACACAGGTGGGGCACCAGTTGTGTCAGGCGGAGGTGAGGGGTGCCCCCACACCTGTGGCAGCAGCCCGACCCCTAGCAACGGGCCCCCGGCCCACTTTGACAACAGCGTGCTGAAGTTGCACGAGCATGAAGCCTGCCAGTGTGGGGGCGGGGAGGAGGCAGGGCTTAGCTCAGAGGCTGGGGCCATCCACAGCCAATCAGACAACATCCGGCTGCAGCAAGGAAGTGGAGGGTTCCTGGAGGGGCTGTTTGGCTGCCTGAAACCCGTCTGGACCATGATCGGGAAAGCCTACTCCACCGAACACAAGCATAACCAGGAAGGTGCGTGGAGTGAGTATAACAGCCAATTCTATGTCAATTCACAATTTTCACAAGGTCTCCTGTGTTTAACAAAGACGTGTGTATACTTTTAGGATACTGAATACCTAACCAATACATGAGAGACACTTCAGGATATTTTACTCTGCGTAGGATATGTAATGTACGACACCGAATCTTTTGTCACTTGAAATGTTAGATAGTCAAGATGTTGAGGTAAATCCGCACACCATGGTGATGCATTATATATAAAGGTTCAACTTGACTTAATTTCATTATGGAGGTACATCACTAAAATGGCTTCCTTTTCCTCTCTGTTTATCTCTCACTCCTGCCACCATGGCCCACTTTCTCTTTACACGCCCCCTACAATGCTGCTGACGTTACCTGTGCACTAGACTTATTCACAGTTAGATACAGATGACACCAGCAGCTGCCTCCATAGCAGCAGGTCCCTGGAGACCACAACACTTCTCATGAAGAATTCTCCTGCTTGTCTCTCTTATCCCGCCTACTGGCTTCTCTTTCCTCACAGTGACCAAATTCTCAGTCATTCATCTATCTAATGTACTCTCATGACAGATGATGGAGGGAGGAGAGATTAGATTTGGGGAGATGTGCAGCTGTTTGCCTCTACATCTCTCCCCAACTGCCATCGTACTGTACTGTATACTGAGCACATTGATCGAATCGTAGCTATGATGGTACCACGGGGAAAACACCTACTAATTTGTCGATGTAAAGTACCTTTTTTCACAGGAAAGCTTCCTATCTATAGACTAATATAAACAGATGATGAGGTTTATATGATACTTCTCAGCTGGTCTGCTTACTGGCCTGGAGTCCTCTCCATCTGCCGCTCATGGCCTGTGACTGACTGTTTCCTTGTGTTGATGTTGTGTTTTTAGAATCCTGGGAAGTTCCGTTTGAGGAGATCTCAGACCTGCAGTGGGTGGGCAGCGGGGCCCAGGGTGCCGTCTTCTTGGGGAAGTTCCATGGAGAGGACGTGGCTGTCAAGAAAGTCCGGGACATCAAGGAGACGGAGATCAAGCACCTACGCAAACTCAAGCACCCCAACATAATCACCTTCAAGTGAGGAAAACTCCCTGACCCAGACCCCAAGAAAACAGTAGAGATTTATATGAACATATCAACTGTTCGTCCGAGCTATTGTAGCCTTGACCAGCAGTAACTAGCACTCCATCAAGACTGACATCATCAGACACAGACTTTTTCAAATGTTGTCTTCTTTATACTTGTCTCTCTGCCTCCTCTCTCCCTCTCCCCATTCCACCTACCCCCTCTCTCACTCTCCCAGGGGTATCTGCACCCAGGCTCCCTGCTATTGTATTCTGATGGAGTACTGTGCACAGGGCCAGCTGTACGAGGTGCTAAGGGCGGGCAGGAACATCACCCCCTCCCTACTGATCGACTGGGCCATGGGCATTGCCGGGGGCATGAACTACCTACACCTCCACAAGATCATCCACAGAGACCTCAAGTCCCCCAAGTGAGTCACTGTGCTGGGTATTATCAAAACCATCTGCCTATAGACCAGAAGGCCCCAAAGTAAATCAATTAGCTCTTTCTTTAAAAAATGTATTTTCTGGCTTAAGAACATCTAAAAAAAATAGTTTTTTGCTCTATCCATGGCAGTATGCTGATTACACATGATGACTTGGTGAAGATCTCTGACTTTGGCACCTCCAAGGAGCTCATTGATAAGAGCATGAAGATGTCTTTCGCTGGTACGGTGGCCTGGATGGCCCCAGAGGTCATTCGGAATGAACCCGTATCAGAGAAGGTGGACATCTGGTAAGTGAAGGAATTCAACTTATTGACCATAGAAAAGAGGACCAATGCAATTCTGTCTCTGATCAGTGATCACTAATATAAAGAGTGTTGTGAACTGCAGGTCGTTTGGGGTGGTGTTGTGGGAAATGCTGACCGGGGAGGTCCCCTATAAGGATGTGGACTCCTCCGCCATCATCTGGGGGGTGGGCAACAACAGCCTGAACCTCCCTATCCCCAAGAGCTGCCCCGATGGCTTCAAAATCCTCCTGAGGCAGTGCTGGTGAGTGGAGATGGAGGAAGGGATGGTGGGAGGGAGGGAAGGAGGGGTAGAAAGAGAGGGATGGTGGAAAAGAGGAGAGAGAGGAGAGAGGAGGTAGTGGAAATAGATAGAGGGAAATTATTTCCTTTGAAATCTTTCCTAGGTAGACTTGGCCCATGTAGATCCATAATGATTATACAGTAGATATACCAAATTTGTCTCTGACTCCTTGGTTTTGCAGGAACTGTAAACCCAGAAATAGACCCTCTTTCCGTCAGATCCTCCTCCATCTGGATATAGCCTCAGCTGATGTACTCTCCACCCCACAGGAGACATACTTCAAGTCTCAGGTAGCCTACTGTACACTATGCCACACACACACACAACATAATGAATGTATACACAAACAAACACATTCACATTCACACAAACGCACACACACACACACACATAAAAACACACACACACACACACACACACACACACCACACACACACACACACACACACACACACACACACACACACACACACACACACACACACACACACAGAGTGTCTAAGTCTGTGTTGGGCAGGCTGAGTGGCGGGAGGAGGTGAAGCAGCACTTTGAGAAGATTAAGTCTGATGGCACCTGTCTGCACCGACTGGACGAGGAACTGATCAACCGACGCAGAGAGGAGCTCAGGTCTGTACCACAACACTCTGACAGACAGAGTTACTCTTCTCTTTTACCTGCTGGAAGTGATGCAATGCCAGTATTGTATAACAGAAAGCCACCAGTGCCTTGTTATGAGCTGTGTAACTACAGTACAGCAGTCCAGGGTCACGTAGACAGGCAGTTTCACTAACATCAAATGGCTCCAGTTCCTTTGCCCTTCCTTTATCTACCTTTGGAGATATAAAAAAGAAAGAAAGAGATGGAGGGAAGAAATAAAATAAATAGGCTCAGGGCGCATTTCTGTTACACAGCATTTGGATTCTTTCATGCGTAAACATGATGCCACTTCTTGTGCACTGTTTTCTATTCAGGCACGCTCTGGACATCCGTGAGCACTATGAGAGGAAACTGGAGAGGGCCAACAACCTCTACATGGAGCTCAATGCTGTCATGCTGCAGCTGGAGCTCAAAGAGAAAGAACTACACAAGTAGGTGGATCCGTCAGGCAAAGCACTTCAATGCATGTGGAGTTGTTCAGCAAATTCTCAGATCATTTATATAGAAAATTCTAATTTAGCACATCAATCATATCAGCTAGTATGGTATATAAACATACTGAACATGCAGTGTTTGAAAATAAGTGGATAATAAGTATTTGGTAATTAGGGTTATAGAAGATACAAGTCATAGAAATAGAGTATGTAGAACAGAGTAGTTACTGGATTTCGCATGCAATCAACTTTAATCGTGTTGATGTGTACCTAGGAGAGAGCAGTCTTTAGATAAGAAGTTTCCAGGACTGTTCAAGCACCACAGCTCCAGACAGACTAGCTCCTCCAACTCCATGGACAAACTCATCAAGAAGAGAAACGTCCCACAGAAACTGCCCTCTGGAAAGAGGTGAGCGTTAGTTCCGAGAGCCAAAAGCATAGGAGGCAAGGGTAGTTCTAATGTGAACCCAATGCAGAATTAACTTACTCATGTAACCCAATTGAAAGCACTTTAAATAAATGTGTAATCAGATTATATCACAATGTATCTGACCATTGTTTTCTATTCTATCCTGTTCTCACAGGCCAGACATCCTCAAGTCAGAGGTGATCATTCCCAAGATGGATTCCTCCGTGATGCAGGTCACCATCCCCTCCTGCCTCAACAGGGGCTCCACGTCTCCTAGCCGCTCACGGAGGGTCAAGACCCGCCACCGCAAACCTGGCAAGGGCAGCAGCGGGGACCTGGCTGGCCTGAAGGCCACTCAACCCTCCCCTGGCGGGGACAACCCTGCCCAGGCCAACAGCTTCAGCACGGAACCCTCTAAGCAGCTCCTGGACCCCAGCGCAGTCTTGCGGGCCCTGGGCCACGAGCAGCAGCAGAGGCAGCTGTCCTCCTCCAGCCCAGACCTCATATGCACCACGCTGGCAGCTGAGGGCCAGGGGAAAGGAGAGACCACCATGGGGGGGCTGGAGAAGGGTGGCAGCCTGAGTGCCTCCGCGGGCCTGGGGGGGTCCGAGCGGGCCGCGGCGGGTCTGGATGACCTCACGGAGACGACCCTGCATAGCAACACGCCCAGTGAGGACGCAGCATCATTCCCCTTCTCTAGCAGCCCAGACTCGCCATGTGGGAGGGGGGTGGCCGCCGGGAAGGGGTCTGTGCTGGGTGCCCCACGCCTGCCCCACGATGGGGACGATAAGGAGGAGGGAGTGAGTGGTGTGAGGTTACCCCGGGTGGCGTCAGGGCACCTCACCCCCTCAGCTATCCTGTACAGGGCAGCCATCACACGTAAACAGGTACAGTCCCAATGAAAAGCTAGTCATGTTCAGTATGTACTCTCTCCTTTCATCTCTGTGAATGTGTTTAGCTAACTCCCTCTGTTCTATGGGCTGTGTCCACAGAGGCGTGGCGTGTCTTCAGAGGAGGAGGGGGAGGTTGACAGCGAAGTGGAGTTGCCACGGAGACGGTGAGAATGTTGCTGTACTCCAGTACCCAAAAAACTACCCGTAATCTACCTTTGTCTCATCATTGATCTGTGATATGATTTTAGGAGTTATTATGAAAATGACAATCAGAGATGTTTTGTGTTGCTAGTATAAATGAATCTGCAAGTGACATGCAGTATGATGACTATTAATTATGGAATTAATCAAAACTGAAACAAAAGTGGATTCTTCCTTTCTTTTATCTCCCTCTTCTCTTCTCTCTTGTTCGTTCTCCCCAGACGTCCGACCAGCATCAACCAGTGCCAGTCGGGGTCCACCTTCAGTTCAGAGAACCTCTCTGTGTCAGACGACGAGGAAGGTCACACCACCGACCACTCCCACAGTGGCACGCCGGACGTGGTCAGCACCAACACGGACGACCGTCTGTACGACCGCAACGATGACCTCCTGTCGCAGGGGTCAGAGTTCCCGGCAGACAACATGGACCTGGCGCAGGCCTCTGACGGGCTGTCTGAGAAGAAAAGTGCTCTGGGCCAGGTCAAAGCCCTGCTAGATGCTGCACAGAATCCTAATGAGGTAACACAATCTGATACTGGCACTTGCGTAGTGCACACCCCCGCAGCCCCTGCAAGATGGGGGGTCCACGAGCTTTGACCTAGTTTTAAAAATCCCTTTTTTTATAGTTAAATGTTTTTTATTCAGTTCCATTATTTGAGCTTAAAATGTACATTTATGGGAATTTTATAAGGGAAAAGTTTTTGTTTTTGAAATACTTTCAATATTATAAATGTCCATGTCAGTTCTATGCTTGGAAATGCCGTTGTCCAGAGCAAAGCATCCCAATTTTTTTGCAATAATGGATTAGCTGAAAAATTATCTTATGTAGTTTCTTGCAATATCCCTCTGTGACTTTAAAGAATATTTTTCTCAAAACTTTAATTCCTCAAAGATGTTTCCAGTGGTCAACTCCTGTGCATACCACTTGAAGAAATACTCAGAAAAACACCAAATCCTTCAGATTTTTGTCTATTGTCAACTCAACTCCATCAGAGTACTGAAAGATCTGATAGAAAGGTTATGTTTTTATTTGGGATTTTCAAATGAATAATTTTCCATATTTTACAAATGTTTGTATTGAACTTTAATTTTTGAGGCAAAAATATGTCTGTTTTGAGTATCTGTTGTCAAATCCGTCAGCTGCTTGTCAACCCGTCTCTGATGGCTAACCCCCTTATAATATATATTTTTGTCAATATTCTGAATTATGTTTTTTATTACTAGCTAGGTTTACATCCAATTGGCGACAGATTTTCAAGCGAATACTCCAGAATCTGCAAAAAGAGAATATGCGCATTTTCCCACCAGTGTTATGTTTCCACTAAATGGACTGATGACGTAGTGCATACAAAATGTACTTTTTCGTGATAGTTTTGTCACAAAAACTGTTGCTTTAAATAGCAAATGTGCCTACATCGGTCTTGGCGCCTGCGCTCTAGCCAACAGCTTGCAGATACAGTGCGGGTAGCCAGTGCGGGTTGTCTAGTCTACATGATGAGATTCTTATGGATAAGAGCAAGAATATTTGCTCTTATCCATTCTGTAGAGGTTAAACAATTGAAGTATTTGCTGTGCAAGACCTAAGGGATAATGTTTGTTTTAGAAATGTTGTTTTATGTTTTAAATCTAGAAATACATGCATGCTCTTTATGGTGTCTGACGCAGTTAAAACCAGTTAATTGCATTTCTTTCTTTTTTTAAGAAAAGGAGGTTGTTCTTTTACCTGGTATGATAACTGATACTTTGGTCTATCAAAATATATATTAGACATTTTGGAAATATTAAGACTAATATTTGTGGGGAAAAATAATCCCTGTGCTCTAAAACAGCAAAATATTCTGTCAGCCTTATAGCAAAATGTGTAAAATAGCATGAGATTAGCTATAAAACTGCACTTTTTTTCTCTCTACCCCATGGCAAAAATAGTCTTTACTCAGACATCGCGGGGGCCCTGCGACCTTTTCCACATTTTGTGTTACAGCCTGAATTTAAAATGTATTAAATTTCGATTTTGTGTCACTGGCATACAAACAATACCGCATAATGTCAAGTGGAATTGTTTTTTGAAATTTGTACTAATTAAGTAGCATGTTCGAACATGAGTAAATGGAGCCGAATATATTTATGAAAGTCACCTTGTCTGAGAGAGATTTACATGGTTATCAAAATGTCACGCCACACGAAACACAGCCCTTAATTTAATCGTTTCTAAAATCCCCTATGGGAAGAATGAATGGTGGGAAAACGATTGGAACCATTTCGCTGTTTAACCGCTAGGTTTTATGGGTATTATGACACCCCCACTGTGGGGCTCTATAGCAGTTATTCGTCTGCTATTGCACAAGTCGGCTTGGTTGGTTGCTGTCTCTCCCTCGCTGCTTCTCGTGTCACTCGCTCACACAGTACGTCCCCTACCCCGCTTGCTAGAGCGGCACCGCTCTCTCCCTATCGTGCTTTACCAGCTCTGGTTAATCAAACATGATTTTCAGCTGCTTCCCTCACTCGGCTCGGACCTGGTTTGGATCCGACCATGTCTATACGGAACGGGTCTAGTTGTCCTCGGGTCCGTTTGGAACGGGTCTCTGTATTTAAATTGTTTTATTTATGCATTTCGGGTCCAGGTGGGAAAGCCCCAGGTCCATTTTGGAATGGGTCCAACTTCACAGCTGTATTTAATTCAGGCTGTAACACTACAAAAAGTCGAGTATGAATACTTTCTGAAGGCACTGTACTTGTACCTATAATTTATCTATTCATTACCACCAGTTTGTAATCTACAACTTCTAGTATGAAGTTTTTTTTCTTAACCTTAATCTCTTCTTCGATAGTGATGTCAGACTAGGAACATTAACGGTTCCCATAACTCTGAGGTTTCAGTTGATTCAGTCATCTACCTCTAGCATAATGTTTCTCTCTCCTCCATCTTTACCCCTCAGTCAGGCCCTGTGCGACGACTCTGACTGCGACAGCGCTGAGCTTGACCCGTCAGGAAGTGGGGAGCCCAGTCGTCCACCCAGCGCTGGGGCCTGTGCACCTCCATCAGGGTCCCATTTTGGGCACCAACAAGGGTCTCCACAGGGGCCCCAGACAGGGCCTCCATAGAGCCAACACACTGGAACTACAGCTACCTTACAGTAAACAACCATCACAAGAGCCTACATACGCCAGTCTCTAAAGCAGGACTTGACTGAATGTGATGAGGGGTCACATCAACTTAGCTCAGGCTATGACAAGTTATCTACCAGTGTCTTATAAAGCAATATGGGTTTGTTAGTTAGCAAGCCTTCATAAGACAATGCAGGTGATTTGTTATAAAGTGATAGCAGTTATGACAGTTTGTAATATCTGACTTGTTTAGATTTTTTTTAATTTTTGTATAGACTTAAGATAAAGTGTTAATACAAGTACCTATAGCCACTGCTCCAGTTCAGGAAGAAAAAAAATACTCAAATACAAACTGTCCCCTTTGGTAACTTTCCATCTGGTACTTTACCATCACTGCTCATGGAGGAGCCTAATTTCCAATTCACCTTTTTCTCCCATGCAAATTAATAATAATGTAGATATCACATGACAAAAATCTAAATGTATTTTACGTGTAAGACAAGAACTGATGTAAGAAAAAGCAGTATGCAGCCCAATGAACAAATGCATGACTACACATGCTTCTATTTTAAGTTTTGGATGTATCCATTCTATATTTTGTGAGAAGGTTTACACTTTTTTACCCTGTATTATTTCCATATTTTTTATTATTAATGATGTCGGCACTTAAATAGTTATGTTAAAGGGGAATGAAAATCTCACCGAAATGTTCTCTTTCATGGATAGCTCCCTCTGGTAATGTTAGTCATACTTTGATCTTAACTCTCCTACCACTGAGTTTTGAACACACATCCCTTTAAGATCACACAGGAATTAGCCAGAACAGAGAATACTACTCTCTGGTAGACGTAGTGGAATAGTAAGCATCCTTTGAATTTCAATATAGGTTTACGCATTGTAACTGTAAAATAGGAATGATATCCAAATCCAAATATTATGAGGAACAATAAAATAAACTATTGGTAAATCTTCGAGGTGTGACGTGTTTTTTATATTTGGGAACATGTAGCCTTGAAGACCCTAGGACTAGGTGATACCCCTGTATGACAAGAAAGTAAAATCCAATAAAAATAAAACCAAAACGCGCAACAACTACATTGTACAATTTCTATTCATTGAGTTCAGGCAGTTTATTTTTACATTAGTAGTAGGAAAGTTAATCATGTTTACCCCAGGAAAGTTTTAAATAAAAAGACTGCTTACAGCCAGAGGTAGTTTAAGTGTTTCACACATTTTTATTTCTGTATTTAAGTTCAACAATTCAGTTGCACCCAAATCTACAATAGTTTGAAAACGTGCACAAAAACATGTTTCTTCATCCTGCAAAGAATAATACAAAATAAAATCTGACCCAGGCAAAGGAGGAAACTAGTGTTAGTTATATAATCTTCCTTCTAGTTATTTTAAATGAATACCTCAAGTCTGATCATTATAAAGACCCACAAGTCTTTTTGGGGAGTTTTGCCCCTAGTCCCCCCTCAGCAGTTAAAAAAAATATTTTCTCTATTTAAAACAAATATTCCAATGTTATTATTATTATTTTAGTAATTTCTGAGAAAATAAATCCATCCCTCCAGCCCGTTGTCTCCGGGTTACCACGCCCCACCCACCCAACCCTATCAGAATCCAGTACACAACAACACTCAAATGTCCAGATAAAAAAAAAAAAAAAAAGAGGATGGAAACAGGAATGACAAAATAATTATACAGCAAATAAGAGGTGACACAGAATTCAGTTAAAAATTCTCCTCATAGTCCCACTTTAGAGAGACGTTTCAATTATTTTCTGACATTGTCTTTCATTACATTTTTGTTTTAAAGAGTACATCATTTACACCCCACGTATACCCATTGCCCACAATGCCTCGTTCTGGAAGTTCAGCTTTAAAGAATGTCAAATATCAGTGAATTCTAACACGAGGACTGGTGTGTATTAAATAAAAAATAAATACAGATAAAAATGTAAGGGGAAAAAAACAGTCCATCTAGTATGTTATTATTGGGTATTTAAAAAACATTTTGTAAGAAAAATCTGACAAATATTATGCCTTTTCAGATTTTTCCCATTTCAAAACACAAAAACACAAAAAAATTACCAAAAACAAAATATCTTTCAAAATAACAATTTGCAAAGGGAATTTAAAAACATAAATAAATAAAATACATTGATGTAATTACAACTGAGTATGTAGGTGTTTAACCAAAGGAAAAGAGAAAACAGTAAGTTGAGAATACTTGGTTTTTGCATTAACTTCAGTGAGGGACTCTGTAAAAAAGCAGGGGGGGTTACGTCAGGTGCTGATGAAGATCCTCCGTGTCAGTTGGCTGCCAGTCCAGTAGCTTCAGAGGACAGCCTACAGCAACAGCAACACAACAAACGAGGTGAATCAAAACAAACTAACGTTTGTATACACGCTGCTTTGATTTCCCAGTCATACTAGTCTAGTCCTCTTATTCTGAACCATGACATATCAGTAGTTCCAGTGTGTTGTCCCTTACCTGGCGTTGATCAGGTACTCAGCCAGGCTGATGCCGGCAGGGGAGCCGGTGATGGTAACCTGCCTGTCAGAGGAGCCCTCCACTTGGTTGGCGATCTTGATCTGAGCCCCAGACATCTGACGGATCTCATTGATCTTAGCCCCCTGACGGCCAATGATGCAGCCAATCAACTGAGGCAAGTAAGGGAAGCGAGAGCGAGTCAGAGAATACAAGACATTTCAACCACTTCAAGAGATGCAGTGCATTCGGAAAGTATTCAGACCCCTTGACTTTTTCCACATTTTGTTATGTTAAAACCTTAATCTATTTTCTTATCGATCCACACACACAAGCAAAAACAGGTTTAGAAAATCTTGCAAATGTATTTAAAAATAAATGAAATACGGAAACCTCACATGTACATAAGTATTCAGACCCTTTACTCAGTACTTTGTTGAAGCACCTTTGGCAGCAATTACTGCCTCAAGTCTTCTTGGGTATAACGCTTCAAGCTCGGCACACCTGTATTTGGGGAGTTTATCCCATTCTCTGCAGATCCTCGCTGCAGATCCTCTCAAGCTCTGTCAGGTTGGATGTGGAGCATCACTGCACACCCATTTCTGGATGTTAGATCGGGTTCAAGTCCGGGCCACTTAAGGACATTCAGAGACTTGCCCCAAAACCACTCCTGTGTTGTCTTGGCTGTGTGCTTAGGGTCATTGTCGTTGTCTGAGGTCCTGAACAGTTTTTCATCAAGGCTCTCTGTACTTTGCGTCATTCATCTTTGCTTCGATCCTGACTAGTCTCCCAGTCCATGCTGGTGAAAAACATCCCCACAGCATGATGCTGCCACCACCGTGCTTCACCATAGGGATGGTGCCAGGTTTCCTCCAGATGTGACACTTGGCAGTCAGGCCAAAGAGTTCAATCTTGGTTTCATCAGACCAGATAATCTTGTTTCTCATGGTCAGTCCTTAGGTGCCTTTTGGCAAACTCCAAGCAGGCTGTGATGTGCCTTTTACTAAAGTGTGGCTTCCGTCTGGCCACTCAAACATAAAAGGCCTGATTGGTGGAGTGCTGCAGAGATGGCTGTCCTTCTGGAAGGTTCTCCCATCTCCACAGAGGAACTCTGGAGCTCTGTCAGAGTGACCATCGGGCTCTTGGTGGTTCCAAACTTCTTCCATTTAAGAATGATGGAGGCCATTGTGTTCTTGGGGACATTCAATGCTGCAGACATTTTTTGGTACCTTTCCCCAGACCTGTGCTTCGACACAATCCTGTCTCGGAGCTCTACGGACAATTCCTTAGACCTCATGGCTTGGTCTTTGCTCTGACATAAACTGTCAACTGTAGGACATTATATAGACAGCTGTGTGCCTTTCCAAATCATGTCCAATCAATTTAATTTGCCACAGGTGGACTCCAATCAAGTCGTAGAAACATCAAGGATGATCAATGGAAACAGGATGCACCTGAGCTCAATTTCAAATCTCATAGCAATGGGTCCGAATACTTATGTAAATAAGGTGTTTTTTATTTTTAATGAATTTGCCAACATTTCTAAAAACCTGGTTCTCTCCATCATTATGGGGTATTGTGTGTAGATTGAGGAAAAAATGGATTTAAATCAATTTTAGAATAAGGCTGTAATGTAACAAAATATGGGAAAAGTCAAAGGGGTCTGACTACTTCCCGAACGCACTATAAATGGAAGATTTAAACATGTGTCTGCTAAGAACACAGATCAGACAAGTATATTAGACAAATAGACTAACCAAATGGCTGAATTATTTACATGAAACTTCAGCTGAAGTAACGAGAACAGGTGACAGAATTCAAGGGTGGACGGGGACACTTACATCGTTTGGAATGGTCAGCTCATGGGAACTAGTTTGTGCAGAAGAATCCATCCCAGCTAAAGAGAGAAAAACACTCAGTACCTACAAAGCAAACTTTGCACCGTATAAACAAATAACATGTCAATCAAATGCTTCCTGTCTCCATCCTTCCTCTGTGACCTACCTTGGAAACCCTGGTTGTTGGGAGCGATGGGGAAAGGGCTCTGCTGCATGGCCAGCTGGTGGAGTTTGGTAAGCTTTGGAGAGAGAGATGGAAAGGAAGAGAGAGATGGAAAGAGATGAAGAGAGGGGGGGGGAATGAAAGAAGAGAGACACACATCATAAGTCATGAGACAGAGGGCTATGATCAGCACAATTATATATACAGTACCAGTCAAAAGATTGTACACAGGTTTTTATTTGTACTATTTTTCATTGTAGAATAGTGAATTCATCAAAACTATGAAATAACACATGGAATCATGTAGTAACCAAAATATATTTTAGATTCTTCAAAGTATCCTCCCTTTGCATTGATGACAGCTTTGCACACTCTTGGCATTTCATCAACCAGCTTCATGAGGTGGTCACCTGGAATGCATTTCAATTAACAGGTGTGCCTTGTTAAAACCATTCATTCCTTCTTAATGCGTTTGAGCCAATCAGTTGTTATGACAAGGTAGGGGTGGTATACAGAAGATGGTCTTATCAAACAGGGCTAAGTCCATATTATGGCAAGAACAGCTCAAATTAAGCAAAGAGAAACGACAGTCCATCATTACATTAAGACATGACGGTCAGTCAACCTGGAAAATTTCAGGAACGTTGAAAGTTTCTTCAAGTGCAGTCGCAAAAATCATCAAGCGCTATGATGAAACTGGCTCTCATGAGGACCGCCAGAGGAAAGGGAGACCCAGTGACCTCCGCTGCAGAGGAAGTTCATTCGAGTTATCTACACCTCAGATTGTAGCCCAAATAAATCTCTCAGTTCAATTAACAGACATCTCAACATTTAACTGCCTTCATTTTGCTGGACCCCATGAAGAGTAACTGCTGCCTTAGTTAATGGGGATCCATAATAAATACGAATACATCAACTGTTCAGAGGAGACTGCGTGAACCAGGACATGGTCGAATTACTGCAAAGAAACCACTACTAAAAGGACACCAATAAGAATAAGAGACTTCCTTGGGCCAAGAAACGCAAGCAATGGACATTAGACCGGTGGCAATCTGTCCTTTGGTCTGATGAGTCCAAATTTGAGATTATTGGTTCCAACCTCCGTGTCTTTGTGAGACGCAGAGTAGGTGAACGGATGATCTCCGCATGTGTGGTTCCCACTGTGAAGTATGGAGGTGGTGTGGTGCTTTGCTGGTGATACGGTCTGTGATTTATTTAGAATTCAAGGCACACTTAACCAGCATGGCTACCACAGCATTCTGCAACGATATGCCATCCCATCTGGTTTGCGCTTTCATTGGTTTTTCAACAGGACAAATGACCCAACACACCTCCAGGCTGTGTAAGGGCTATTTGACCAAGGAGTGATGGAGTGCTGCATCTGATGACCTGGCCTCCACAATCACCCAACTTCAACCCAATTGAGATGGTTTGGGATAAGTTGGACCGCAGAGTGAAGGGAAAGCAGCCAATAAGTGCTCAGCATATGTGGGAACTCCTTCAAGACTGTTGGAAAAGCATTCCAGTTAAAGCTGTTTGAGAGAATGCCAAGCATGTACAAAGCTGTCATCAATGCAAAGGGTGGCTACTTTGAAGAATCTAAAATATAATTTGATTTGCTTTACACTTTTTTTGGTTACTACATGGTTCCATTTGTTATTTAATCATTTTGATGTCTTCACAATTATTCTACAATGTAGAAAATAGTAAAAATAAAGAAAACCCTTGAATGAGTAGGCATTTCCAAACTTGACTGGTACTGTACACACACGTTCATTAGGTACACAACCCAGTTCACGAAAATGTATCGCTCCTACAGACAGTGAATGAATGACGTGTCTTTTCACACACGACAGTGTCTTACCGAGAATGGTGTGACAAACATCCCGTCAGCCCCCGAGCAAAAACAGCTTGTTGATGAGACAGGTCGAAGGAGAATGGCAAGAACTCTGCAAGCTCACTAACAGACAAATAACGGCGCAGTACAAGTGGTGTGCAGAACGGCATCTCGGAATGGATAACTAGTCTATCCATGTCACGGACGGGCTGTTGCAGCAGACGATCACACCGGGTTCCACTCCTATCAGCTAAAAACAAGAAGAAGCGGCTCCAGTGGGCACGCAATAACCAACCCCGGACAACTGAGGAGTGGAAAAACTTTGCCTAGAATATGAAAGTGAGTTCAGCTTACTTAAGTGGCCTGCGCAGTCCCCAGACCTCAATCCAATGGAGCATCTTGGAACATACAAGATCCCTGTGGAACGTGTCTGACACCTTTTAGAATGCCCCAAAGAATTCAGGCTGTTCTGAGGGCAAAGGGGGTTCCAACCTGGTACTAGATGTGTGTACCTAATAGACTGGCCGGTAAGTGACTACACGTGCACAGGGATGCACACAGCGCACTCGGAAAGTATTCAGACTCCACATTTTCTTACATTACAGCCTTATTCTAAAAAAACATAATGACAAAGTGAACAGGTTTTTAGAAATATTTGCAAAATTATACATTTTAAAACAGAAGTCTTTGCTATGTGACTCGAAATTGTGCTCAGGTGCATCCTGTTTCCATTGATCATCCTTGAGATGTTGTTTCTACAACTTCCACCTGTGGTAATTTAAATTGATTGGACATGATTTGGAAAGGAACACACACCTGTCTAAATGAGGTCCCACAGTTGACAGTGCATGTCAGAGCAAAAACCAAGCCATGAGGTCGAAGGAATTGTCCAGAGTTCCGAGACAGGATTGTGTCGAGGCACAGATCGGAGGAAAGGTGTCTGCAGCATTTGTGTCCAAGAACACGGCGGACTCCATTTTTAAATGGAATAAGTTTGGAACTGCCAAGACTCTTCCTAGAGCGGGCCGCCCGGCAAAACTGAGAAATCAGTGGTCACTGACAGAACTCCAGAGTTCCTCTGTGGAGATGGGCGAACCTTCCAGAAGAACAACCATCTACGCAGTACTCCACCAAAGCAGGCCTTTATGGTAGAGTGGCCAGACGGAAGCCACTCCTCAGTAAAAGGCACATGACAGCACGCTTGTAGTTTGACAAAAGGAGTCTCTGACCATGAGAAACAAAATTCTCTGGTCTGATGAAACCAAGATTGAACTGAATGCCAAGCGCCACGTCTGGAGGAAACTTGGCACCATCCCTACGGTGAAGCATGGTGGTGGCAGCATCATGCTGTGGGGATGTTTTTCCAGCAGCAGGGACTGGGAGATCAGTCAAGATAGAGGGAAAGATGAACGGAGCAAAGTACAGAGCGATCCTTGATGAAAACCTGCGCCAGAGCACTCAGGACATCAGACTGGGGAAAAGGTTCACCTTCCAACAGGACAAACAACCCAACCCTAGCTAAGACAACGCAGGAGTGGCTTCGGGATAAGTCTCAATGTCCTCGAGTGGCCCAGCCAGAGCCCGGACTTGAACGCGACCTAACATCTATGGAGAGACGTGAAAATAGTTGTGCAGTGATGCTCCCCATCCAACCTGAGAGCTTTAGAGGATCTGCAGAGAAGAATGGGAGAAACTCCCCGAATACAGGTGTGCCAAGCTTGTGTAGCGTCAGACCCAAGAAGACTCAAGGCAGTAATCACTGCCAAAAGGTCCTTCAACAAAGTACTGAGTAAAGGGTCTGAATACTTATGTAAATGTAATATTTCATTATTATTTTTTATACATGGGGTAGTGTGTAGATTGAGGAGAAACAACTATTTAATCAATTTTGGAATAAGGCTGTAACATAAAATGTGGAAAAAGTAAAGGGGTCTGAATACTTTCTGAATGCACTGTATATAGCCCGCATATTGACGTCACTTCCTGTTGAATGCGGAACGAGGGAGAGCTTGGTTTGTTTTGGAAGGTTTGTTGGTTTTGAAAGTGTATTGAGTTTCTTAGTAGCTAGCTAACTTTTGAATTTGGATCCCGCGAAGCAGTTGGCATCAGTTACTGGGACTGCGCTCTGTCCAATGATCCTGCCGACCAAAGCCGTGTCTGAAGAGCTATTTGGCGTAGCAGCTATCCTAGCTGCTAGCTAGCTGCCTATCAAGCTAGCAGGGTTTTTCTGAGCTCTTGAACATAGCCTGCGACATGGTTAACCATAGTAGCTGGGACTGCAGATTTTCCCGGGTTTGTGGCCATCTAGATCCCTGCTGTTTGTTGTTGTTTTCAATCTTCCCTGCGACCTGCCCTGTCTGGCACTACTAGAAGTAACAGCATAACCTACGTTGCTAGCTAGTATGACAAAGCCGGCGGGAGTACTGTTGAGGACAGTGGTGTCTATCACAGGTGAAGGATCTTAAAAATAAAAATAAATTAAACACAAAATAAATTAAATAGAGTTCTACAAGCATTTGTTACAACAAGAAATGGCTTCAAATGTTTTGTCCAAATACTGGTGGAGTCAACTAATACAAAATAATAGATGACCTGACCAGAGAGGTCCAGGACCTGAAGAACAGTTTGCAGTTCTTCCGGGGTCAGCGCGATGAGTTGAAACAGGAGAACGGCAAGATGACAGCAATCTGTAGGTCATTGAGAGACAGGACATGAGTTCTGTGTGTGAATCCATGATAACAATAATGAAGAAATCAGATTGAGGGACAACCAAGGCAGAACATAGTTGTGGACGGAATTGCAGAATCTCTACATGAGACCTGGACGAAATCTGTGGACAAAGTGAGGGAAATTATCTTGGAGAAATTGAAGATGGACCACAGGAAGATTGAGGTGGAGCTGGAAAACCCACCACCTACCCAGGTGACAGGACCAGGATAGTGGTCAAGTTCCTAAGGTTCAAGGACAAGGTAGCTGTTCTGGAAAGAGCCAAGAACTTGAGGAACGTACATCTTCCTCAACAAGGACTATCCTGAAGCTGTGTGCCAGAAGAGGAAAGAACTGATCCCAGACATGAAAGCTGCCAGAGCACGTGGGGACATTGGTTACATCCACTATGACAGGCTCATTGTCTACCCTCCCAAAAGCCTGGAAGGCATGAGAGCCAAGTCTATGGGTTTGTAGCATCAACCCCACAGCACACACACCAATTGATTAACTTCTTCGGGGTAGGGGGCAGCATTTTCACTTTTGGATAAATAGCATGCCCAAATTCAACTGCCTGCTACTCATCCCCAGAATATAAGATATGCATATTATTAGTAGATTTGGATAGAAAATACTCTGAAGTTTCTAAAACTGTTTGAATCATGTCTGTGGGTTTAACCTCTTAAAACGTCTTAATAGGGGGGCGCTGTTTTCACTTTGGAAAAAATCGTGCCCAAATTAAACGGCCTCGTACTCTGTTCTAGATCATACAATATGCATATTATTATTACTATTGGATAGAAAACTTTCTAAAACTGTTTGAATTATATCTGTGAGTAAAACAGAACTAATTTGGCAGCAAACTTCCATACAGGAAGTGAAAATTCTGAAAATGAGGCTCTGTGTCAGGGCCTGCCTATTCAACTGGCTTTTATTTATGGATCTGTATGCACTTCATACGCCTTCCACTAGATGTCAACAGGCAGTAGAAGGTTGAATGGGGTGTCTAGCTTGATGTGAGGCCGAATAAGAGCTTTTGGAGTGATAGGTCCGCTCTTTTGTCAGTTTTCAACTGCGCGCCGGGGAACCTCACATTGTCTTCTGAAAAGCGTTCGGTATACACGACGAATTGCTCCGGCTCTGATTTTATTGGATACATATGAGAAGAACATCATAAAGTAGGATTTTCAACTGAGTTTGACCAGTTTATTCAACGTTTATTGGGAATTTTGGAATTTTTCGTTCCAGGCGCCAAGAGTTGATGGGCATGTTCGCGCCACAATGCTAGCCAAAGTTGCTAATTCGACAGAAGAAATGGACATTCTAAAACCAAACAACGATTTATTCTGGAAATAGGACTCCTTGCACAACATTCTGATGGAAGATCAGCAAAAGTAAGAGAATATTTATGATGTTATTTCGTATTTTTGTGTAATATGTTGGCTCCAGCACGGCGGAGAATAGGTGAGCGCTGTCTCACAATAATGCATGCTGTATGTTGTAGTAAAGTTATTTTTTTTTTTAAATCTAACACAGCGGTTGCATTAAGAACCAGTATATCTTTCATTTGCTGTACAACATGTATTTTTTAGTAAAGTTTATGATGAGTTCTTTGGTTAGATTAGGTGAGTGTCCAAAATATCTCCGGACATTTTGGTGAATTGTTGCTACGTATTCACAATGTATAACCACGATTTGCAGCTCTAAATATGCACATTTTCGAACAAAACATAAATGTATTGTATAACATGATGTTATAAGACTGTCATCTGATGAAGTTATCCAAAGGTTAGTGATTAATTTTATCTCTATTGCTGGTTTTTGTGAAAGCTATGTTGGCGGTGAATAAATGGCTTTGTGTGTTTGGCTATTGTGGTACGCTAATATAATTCTATATTGTGTTTTCGCTGTAAAACACTTAAAAAATTGCAAATATTGGCTGGATTCACAAGATGTTTATCTTTCATTTACTGTACACCATGTATTTTTCATAAATGTTTTATGATGAGTATTTATGTAATTATTCTGGCTGTTTTGGTGCTATTTGTGATGGTGGCTGCAATGTAAAACTACGATTTATACCTCAAATATGCACATTTTCAAACAAAACATAAATGTATTGTATAACATGATGTTATAAGACTGTCATCTGATGAAGTTGTTCAAGGTTAGTGATTCATTTTCTCTCTATTTCTGGGTTTTGTGAAAGCTACCTATGCGGTGGAAACATGGTGAAAACATTGCGTTGTGTGTTTGGCTATTGTGGTTAGCTAATATAAATACATAGTGTTTTCACTGTAAAACATTTTTAAAATCGGAAATGGCGGCTGGATTCACAAAGATAAATCTTTCATTTGCTGTATTGGACTTGTGATTTCATGAAATTATATTATATGATATGATATCCCTGTCCCGTTAGGCTAGGCTATGCTAGTCAGCTTTTTTGATGAGGATGCTCCCGGATCCGGGATGGGTAGCCCTGAAAGGTTAAGTGTAGGGGGCAGTATTTGTTTTTGGCTAAAAAATGTACCCATTTGAAACTGCCTATTTCTCAGCCCCCGAAACTAGAATATGCATATAACTGTCAGATTAGGATAGAAAACACTCTAAAGTTTCAAACTGTCAAAATTGTCTGAGTTGAACAGAACTGATATTGCAAGCTAAAACCTGAGGAAAATCCAATCAGGAAGTGCCTCTGTTTTTGAAACCTCTCTGTTCTTATGCATCCCTATCACCCATTTAAAGGGATATCAACCAGATTTTCTATGGCTTCCCTAAGGTGTCAACAGCCTTTAGACATAGTTTCAGGCTTTTATTTAGAAAAATGAGCGAGAACGATCACATTGCGTAAGTGGATAGGTGGGGGCTCTCAGAGTGAGTTGTGCGCAACAGAGAAAGGCGGCCATTGTTACTCCCAGTTCTATTGAAAAACCAACACTCCCGGTTGATATATTATCGAATAGATATTTGAAAAACAACCTGAGGATTGATTATAAAAAACGTTTGACATGTTTCTGTGGACATTATGGATATTATCTGGAATTTTTGTCTGCGTTGTTGTGAACGCTTTTTCCTGTGGATTTCTCAGCATAACGCGCGAAACGAACGGAGGTATTTGGATATAAAAATATCTTTATGGAACAAAAGGAACATCTGTTGTCTAACTGGGAGTCTCGTGAGTGAAAACATCCGAAGATCAAAGGTAAACGATTAATTTGATTGCTTTTCTGATTTTCGTGACCAAGTTACCTGACGCTAAGTGTACTTAATGTTTTGTCGAGCGATCGATAAACTTACAAACGCTTGTATTGCTTTCGCTGTAAAGCGACAGGTGGATTAACAAAAGGCTAAGCTGTGTTAGTGATTTCATGAATATGAATATTTCCCAGTAATATTATTTGACTGTGGCGCTATGCTATTCAGCGTTGCTGATGACAATTATCCCGGATCCGGGATGGGTGGTTCTGAGAAGATAACAGAACTTATGTAGCAGGCAAAACCCCGAGGACAAACCATTCAGAATTCTTTTTTTTTTTTGAGGTCACTGTCTTTTCAATGAGCTTTCATTGGGACACCAGATTTCTAAAGGGACTTGTTTGCAGTTCCTACCGCTTCCACTGGATGTCACCAGTTTTTGGAAATTGGTTGAGGTTTTTCCTTTGTGTAATGAAGAAGTACGGCCATCTTAAATGAGGTTCACTTGAAGTAAATTGTTTGAGAGAGGGACATTACCAGAAAAGTTGTGTCAGTTTGTTTTCTTTTTGTATTGAACACAGATCATCCCGTCTTCAATTTGATCGATTATTAACGTTTAAAAATACCTAACGTTGTATTACAAAAGTAGTTTGAAATGTTTTGGTAAAGTTTACATGTAACTTTTGATATATTTTGTAGTGACGTTGCGCAAGTTGGAAGCTGTGTTTTTCTGGATGAAACGCACCAAATAAATTGACATTTTGGATATATAATCGACGGAATTAATCGAACAAAAGGACCATTTGTGATGTTTATTGTATATTGGAGTGCCAACAAAAGAAGTTCGTCAAAGGTAAGGCATGAATTATATTTTTATTTCTGCGTTGTGTCGTGCCTGCAGTGTTGAAATATGCTACTCTCTTTGTTTACTGTTGTGCTATCATCAGATAATAGCATCCTATGCTTTCGCCGAAAAGCCTTTTTGAAATCTGACATGGTGGCTGGATTCACAACGAGTGTAGCTTTAATTTGTAATCTTACATGTGTGATTTAATGAAAGTTTGATTTTTATATAATTTTATTTGAATATGGCGCTCTGTATTTTCCCTGGCTATTGGCCAGGTGGGACGATTGCGTCCCACCTACCCCAGAGAGGTTAACTTCTCTAGGGTAGGGGGGCAGCATTCGGAATTTGATGAAAAGCATGCCCAAATTAAACTGCCTGCTTCTCGGGCCCAGAAGATATGATATGCATATAACTGGTAGATTTGGATAGAAAACACTCTAACGTTTCCAAAACTGTTAAAATACGGTCTGTGAGTATAACAGAACTGATTTGGCAGGCGAAAACCTGAGAAAAATCAAGTCGGGAGTCGTTTTTTGGGGGGGATTTGTAGTTTTCTATTCAATGCCATTACAGTATCCATTGACTTAGGACTCAAATTGCAGTTTCTATGCCTTCCACTAGATGTCAACAGTCTTTAGAAATTGTTTCAGGCATGTATTCTGAAAAACGAGGAGGTAAGAGCAGTCTGAATGAGTGGACCCTAAAGTGTCAGAGCTTTTTCATGCGCCCGACCGAGAGAGTGCCTTTCTTGTTTAACTTTTATATTGACGACGTTATTGTCCGGTTGAAATATTATCGATTATTTAGGCTAAAAACCTGAGGATTGAATATAAACATCGTTTGACATGTTTCTATGAACTTTACGGATACAATTTTGATTTTGTCTGCCTGTTTTGACTGCGTTTGAGCCTGTGGATTACTGAAGAAAACGAGCGAACAAAACGGAGGTTTTTGGATATAAAGATACTTTATCGAACAAAAGGAACACTTATTGAGTAAATGAATGTCTGCTGAGTGCAACCATATGAAGATCATCAAAGGTAAGGGATTAATTTTATCTCTATTTCTGACTTGTGTAACTCTTCTACTTGGCTGGTTACTGTTTGTAATGATTTGTCTGCTGGGCTATGTTCTCAAATAATCGTAAGGTATGCTTTCGCTGTAAAGCATTTTTTAAATCTGACACCGTGGTTGGATTCACAAGAAGTTAATCTTTAAACCTATGTAAAATATGTTTTGTTTTCTGAATTTTTATAATGAGTATTTCTGTATTTGAATTTGGCGCCCAGCAGTTTCACTGGCTGTTGAAGAGGTGGGACGCTAACGTCTCACGTACCCAAGAGAGGTTAATGTACTGCTGAATGTATATTGTTTATCTTGCTTTGTTTGCCATTTCCCATATGATGTCTCTCTGATAAGCTACCCAGGGAAGGGCTGAAAATAGCACATATTAATTAATATATGTAGCCTCAGAAATGAGGTTCATGAAATCAATAACTTGCTAACGTCAGATAAGAGCCACATATTAGCCATTTCTGACTTACTTAGATAATTCATTTGATGATACAGCAGTAGCAATACAAGGATATAACATCTATAGAAGAGACAGGAATGCTTATGGGAGAGGTATTTCTGGATATAAATCAGAGCCATATCCCTGTAATGCTTAGAGAAGATCTTATGTCAAGTGTTATTGAAGTGTTGTGGTTGCAGGTTCACTTGGCACATCTAAAGCCTTTTCTTTTGGGGTGTTTCTATAGGCCACCAAGTGCTAACAGTCAGTATCTAAATAATATGTATGAAATGGTTGATAGTGTATGTGATGTAAACAGAGGTCTACTTTCTTGGGGACCTGAATGTTGACTGGTTTTCATCAAGCTGTCAAACCAGTGCCTGTAATCTGGTTCATGTTATTAAATCAACCTACCAGGGTGTTTAAACACTACTGGAACAAGCTCATCCACATGTATCGATCACATTTTTGCTAATACTGTAGAACTTTGTTCTAAAGCGCAATTCGTACCCATTGGATGCAGTGATCACAATATAGTGGCTACATCCAGGAAAGCCAATGTTCCAAAAGCAGGGCCTAAAATAGAGTATAAGAGATCTTACAAAAGATTTTGCTGTGACTCATGTGGATGTTATATTTGTTGGTCTGATGTGATTAATAAGGAGCATCCATATGCTGCATCTCTGAAATTCCTTCTTTCAATTATTGATAAACTTGCACCTGTTAACCGGTGCTCGACCAGTCGGCGAAAGCCAACATCAGCCACGCCAGAGAACTGTTGATTGTCAAGGGCAATGAATTCCATTATCTTGGCTTTAATGGATTGCCTTTGAGTTGTCTCGCTGAAATTTTGACGGCTTGATCCACACAGAAGACATTGTGGGCTAGTTTAGGAATGCCGTGTTGCACGTATAGTGCAAAATTTTACGTGGCGTCATTACATCATGTACCTTCGTTATATAGGTATGAACGTCAGCTTTGACATCGGTTTTGCACATCGGTCGTTAAAAATGCTGGTATCGGCCGATGTCTAGTTTAGCTAATGTCGGCTGATTACGATATGTTCACCGATATATTGTGCATCCCTAGTTTCTGTATAGAACTTTGAGTCATCGGCTGATGTAAAAAAGGGCTTTAAATAGGTTTGATTGATTAAATCCCAAATTGATTGCATAGTCAACATACACACAGCTGACATACACACTTATCCCTGGTGCCATGTCTAGTGGGGTATTTTCACAGTACCCAAATCCATAACAAATTCAAGAAAGTGTACAGTATTATATAGATCCATTATTGCATGTAACTCTGTTCTATCTCATATTGCTAAAATGAACAGCAAACCGGAAAAAAACAAAAACATAATGTCTCTCCCCTATTTGACCTAGATCGTTTGTGTGTATGTATTGATATGTAGGCTACGTGTGCTTTTTAAAAAATTGATGTCGTTCTGTCCTTGTCTATTAATGTTCTGTATTATGTCATGTTTTGTGTGGACACCAGGAAGAGTAGCTGATGCTTTTGCAACAGCTAATGGGGATCCTAATAAAATACCAACAAAATAAAAAGAAATATGAAAATTCTATCGACACCGATAAATTATTGGCAAAGATTTAACACTACGAAATATCTGCAGAAAACATTGGCTATGAAATTATCGTCTGATACTGGAACGATTTTAGGCCATTGTCAGCCGATACCATAGGCTGAAATATCATGCATCCTACATATGAGAGAATGGTGGCTTCTTTTATTTTATCCCCAACTGTGATCCAATTATCGAAGGTCGAGTCATGCGTCCTCCGAAACATGACCCGCCAAACTGCGCTCCTAACACCCACCCGCTTAACCTGGAAGCCAGCTGTACCAATGTGTCGGAGGAAACATCGTTCAACTACGACCGGAAGTCAGCCTGCAGGCGCCCGGCCCGCCTCAAGGAGTCACTAGAACGCGACGAACCAAGTCCCCCTGGTCAAACCCTCCCCTAGCCCCGGCGACGCTGGGCCAATTGTGCACCGCCCTATTGGACTCCTGGTCACGGCCAGTGAACGAACCCGGTTCTGTAGTGACACCTCAAGCACTGCGGGGCTTCTGAGCAATTACTTTACAGTACTATGTGCTATCAATTTTTTATAATTACCATTCATGCAGCAACTCAACACAATGGATTGATTGACAGTAGAAGACTAGCATAGGATCACAAACAATCAAGCCAATGAGTCAAAGCCTAAATTCAGAATTCCTATCAAACATAATTGGTGTGCAGAGAAACTAAACAATACACACGGCAACAAATAGTAATTGAAACAACCAACGGTGTTTAGAACTACAAGTAAGCCTTAGCATTGCAACACAAAATGGAACTTGGGTGCTTTGGGGGGAGGGACAAAAAGTACAGCATGTAATAGAGGGTGGATGCCATGGCTACCCAGGAGGGTTGACTGTATGTGTAGATATATGGGCTCACTTACAGAATGACCTTCACTTACGTCAGGCTGTGGAATGGCGTGCTGTCCTTGGACAGCGTATGCCTGCAATGAGAGAACAGCACTTAGGAGGGCGGAAGGGAAACAGAAACAAAGTGCATGCACACACACCAAGTGAATGTACAGACAAACACGCAAATACATAGGCTGTAGTACACTGGGGACCTATGACCTTGGATGTCTGGAATGAGAAAAATGCTATGGGGTAATTCATACATCAACACACATCATAAGTAGTCACCCCCCATGGATTTATTTTCTTAAATGTTTTATTGTAATTGGTCATTGATCTGCATAAAGTATTCCATAATGTTAAAGTGAAAAAAAATGTAATAACTAAAAAAAATAGTAATTTAGGCATTTCTAAATCAACGAAACACGAAGTGTTGGTCCCATGTTTCATAAGAATGAAAGATCCCAGAAACTTTCCATTCACACAAAAATATTATTTCTTGCAAATGGTGCTCACACATTTCTTTACATCCTTGTTAGTGAGCATTTTTCCATTACCAAGATTACCCATCAACCTGACAGATGTGGCAAATCAAGAAGCTGATTAAACAGCATGATAATTACACAGGTGCACCTTGTGCTGGGGTCAATAAAAGGCCACAAATGTATAGTTGTCACAACACAACGCCACAGATGTCAAGTTCTGAGGACCGCACAATTGGCATGCTAACTGCATGAATGTCCGCCAGAGCTGCTGCCAGAGAATTGACTGTTAATTTCTCTACTGCCTCCGTTGATTTAGAGAATTTGGCAGCACGTCCAACCGGCCTCATAACTGCGTGTATGCCATCTTGTGGGCGAGCGTTTTACTGATGTCAATGCTGTGATCAGAGTGCCCCATGGTGGCAGCGGGGTTATGGTATGGGCAGGAATAAGCTACAGACAACCAACAACTGCATTTTATTGATGGCACACAGATACCGTGCCTAGTTCCTGAGGCACACTGTCATGCCATTCACCCGCAACCATCACCTCATGTTTCAGCAGCATTATAATTATAATGCACATGTCGCAAGTATCAACTTTATGCGAAGGAGATGTGTTGAGCTGCATAAGGCAAATGGTGGTCACAAGATACTGACTGGTTTCTGATCCACACCCCTACCTTTTTATTAAGACATCTGAGACTAACAGATGCATATCTGTATTCCCAGTCATGAGAAATCCATAGATTAGGGCCTAATTCATTCATTTCAATTGACTGATTTCCTTATATGAACTGTAACACAGTAAAAAAAGAAAGAAATTGTTGCATTTATATTTTTGTTCAGTATAGTTTAAGAGTAAAATTTGGCTTAACAAATCACATAAGTTAAATGGACTCACCCTGTGTGAAATAGGGGTTGAATGACTACCCCTGCCATATGGAAAGTATTCAGACCCCTTGACTTTTTCCACATTTTGTTATGTTACAGCTTTATTTTAAAATGGATTAAACAATATTTTTCCCCATCAGCAATCTACATACAATAGCCCATAATGAAAAAGCAAAAACAGGGTTTTAGAATATATATATATATTTTTTTAATACCATATATACATTAGTATTCTGACCCTTTGCTATAAAGACTCGAAATTGAGCTCAGGTGCATCCGGTTTCCATTGATCATCCTTGAGATGTTTCTACAACCATTGGTGTCCACCTGTGGTAAATTAAATGTATTGGACATGTCTATATAAGGTTCCATAGTTGACAGTGCATGTCAGAGCAAAAACCAAGCCATGAAGTCGAAAGAACTGTCCGTGGAGGCCCGAGACAGGATTGTGTCAAGGCACAGATCTGGTGAAGGGCACCAAAACATTTCTACAGTATTGATGGTCCTCAAGAACACAGTGGCCTCCATCATTCTTAAATGGAAGAAGTTTGGAACCACCAATACTCTTCCCTAGAGCTGGCCACCCGGCAAAAATTTGAAATCAGGGGAGAAGGGCATTGGTCAGGGAGGTGACCAAGAACCCGATGGTCACTCTGACAGAGCTCCACTGTGGAGACGGGGGAACCTTCCAGAAAGAGAACCATCTCTGTAGCACTCCACCAATCAGGCCTTTATGGTAGTGGCCAGACGGAAGCCACTCCTCAGTAAAAGGCACATGACAGCCCCCTTGGAGTGTGGCATATCAAGAAGCTGATTAAACAGCATGATCATTACACATCAATTAGGCTTAAGTGCCTTGCTCAAGGGCACACATTTTTGTCGGCGACCTTTCAGTTACTGGCCCAACACTAACCGCTAGCCTACCTTCCGCCCAAATCCAACACGTCACTGCAGTGTTGTGGGTATGCTTGACATCAGCAAAGACTGGGGAGTTTCAGGATAAAAAGAACCGGGAAGGAGCTAAGCACAGCCAAAATCCTAGAGGAAAACATGCTTCAGTCTGCTTTACACCAGACACTGAGAAAATAACTCCCCTTTCAGCAGGACAATAACCTACAACACAAGGTCAAATCTACACTAGAGTTGTTTATCAAGAAGTAAGCAAATGTTCTTGAGTGGCCAAGTTACAGTTTTGACTTAAAACTACTTGAAAATATATGACTAGACTTAAATTGCTGTCCAGCCATGATCCCCAACAATGACATCTTTTGAAAAGAATAACAGGCAAATATTGCAAAATCGAGGTGTGCAAAGTATTTAGTCAAGAAGAGTCAGCTGTAATCGCTGCCAAAGGTGTTTCTAACATGCATTGTTGACTCAGGGGGGTGAATACTTATCTAATCATGGTTTATTAGGGTCTTATTTTTCATTAATCAAAATAAATGTAAATTTTTGTGAGTATTTTGTGTAGATCGTTGACAAAACATGACAATGAAATCAATTTTAATCCCACTTTGTAACAATAAAATGTGAATGAATCCAAAAAGGGGTGAAAAGTTATGACAGGCACTGTATACACACACAAAGAACACAATACACACAAAACAATGATATGGTCATGCGGGTAACGCATATGCACCCTCCAGCTGGCATTCAACCCATCTGTCAGCTCAGCTACTATACAATTACTGGAGGGGATTTCTAACATAGAAACGCTGGCCAATCGGCAATGGTGCTGACATCTGCACAGTGCAGAATTATACTACTTAAATGTAGTAACACAGACCTAAAGATACAGTGGTATTCAACTTCCCTAAAACAAATGACAATGCTATAATTTTAGAAGGGAAACTTAATTAACAAACAACTGAAATGAATAACATACTAATTAGTTGATTAATTAGGTTAGTTTATTTACCTGACCACCTGCAAAGATAACGGGAGAGCCTGAGGGTTTGGGCCTGTAAGGGATGGTTACACCCTTAGGCGGAGACTGAGGAGAGAGAGAAACAAATCAACTATTAGGAACTGGAAACTATACACACACAGTAGTTATTTTGCAGGCACTTCAAATGTAGAAAAACAATGGTTATCAAATCAGGAAGCTAAGTAACATTCCTGACAATCCAAGACAAATAAGGGGTAGTGCGCCATTGTTCCCATACTACTACCTCAAGCATGACGACACAGATCTGCTTGACACACTCGATGATGGGCTGGGGGGTCCCTGCAATGGTGATGGCACGCTCCGTGGAGTTAGGCAGCATGTCCCCTGCCACCTGCACCTGAGCTCCTGTCGACTACAGAGATACAGTTCTCTTTAAAATATCTTCAGACAATTATACTAATAATAATAATAAAGCTAGTTCTTTGAATAAACATATTATTAAAATTTCATGTGGTGACCCAGTGACAAAGATGCATTATTCTTAGGCTAAAAGAACCCTGGTGTCAGTAAAGGTTGGATCATAGTATTCGACGACAGGTGTTGGGCAAGAATCTTCCATTCATAACTTGACTGGCAAAAATGGTCAAAAAAGGTTTTTGGATGAATTTCCTAAGGGTTCATTCAAATTCCATTGTCAATACTTCTCTTTAGAATATATTTCATGAAACCCCCAGCTGTGATGATGACTGCCTCCTGTGTGGCTGTACTGTACTTACCTCTCTGATTTCCTTGATCTTGCAGCCGCCCTTGCCGATGAGCGAGCCACACTGGCTGGCAGGCACAACGATGCGCAGGGTAACTGGCGGTTTACTGGTGGCCGTGCTGTTAGTCATTGAGCTGCTGATGTCCTGTGGGGAATAGAACAGGAGACACTGGTCAGGATGACGTCAGTCCAAAGACCTAGAATCTAGGTCGCATAGATGTTTTAGGATCTTCACTATGAAAAATCTAAATTTTGTGGTTACGGGTGCATAAAAACGATTTTCTTTACATTTTCATTGTTATACAGTTCCAGTCAGATTGAATTTTATTTAACTAGGCAAGCCAGTTAAGAACAAATTCTTATTTACAATGACGGCCCACCCCGGGCCAAACCCGGACGATGCTGGGCCAATTGTGCGTCGCCCTATGGGACTCCCAAACACAGCCGGATGTGATACAGCCTGGATTCAAACCAGGGACTGTAGTGACACCTCTTGCACTGAGATGCAGTGCCTTAGACTGCTGCGGCACTTGGGAGTTACACATGGCCTGTTTGAAATCTGTAGTTAGGAGTCATTCGAACCTCCTCCAGCTTCTCGATGATCATGGAGAAGGCTTTAAAGATGGCGGTGGTGGGGCCTGCCAGGGTGATGATCCTCTCTGGGCAGTTCCCCTCTGAGATGTTGATACGAGCACCACTCTGCACAAAATATTAAGACTCCATATATTTCATTGCATTTAGGAATTCAGTCATTAATTAAAGCTCTGTCAGTGCCAGCCTGATTTTGGCTCTAAAATTGCAATCTGTCAACCCTGAAGCATGAGTCAGAATCAGACATGGAAAATGTATAGAATTGTCTACTTCTCTCAAACTCCTTTCAACACTTCTATACAGCCTCAATGCAATGACAGACAACTCACCTCCTCTCTCATCTTCTTCACAGACTCTCCTTTCTGCAGATAAATTACAGGAACCACAATATTTACTAGCTGCATTTACATACACTACTGTTGCTCCCGGTTGTATTGGGTTGCACAAAAACAGTCAAATTTACTGGGCCGGTGGGCAGGACGGTTGGTGATTATGACGGGGGAATTTGAGAAAATATCTAAAAGAATGCATTATTAAACTGACTTTCCAAACTTGGGTCGGTTGTAGACCCAATTCCTCTATGCTTACCTCGTCAAAATAAAAGTCCCCCGCAAGTTATAACTTTTTTGTCCACATATGGCGCATGTGCAGGACTTTTATTTTGACATGAGGTAAGCAGATAGGAAGTGAGTCTACAACAGACCCACGTTTGGAAAGTGTTTTTAATAATACATCACTTTTAATATTTTGTCTGAAATCCCCCCTCTCATAATGACCAACTGTCCTACCCACTGGCACAGTAAGTTGAAATGGACTTTATTTAACTTCTAGCTTCCCATGGAGTGTTTTTGTGCAACCCATACAATGGGGAGCAACACTAGTGTATGTAAATATACCTACGCTGCTAAACGCACCTAGATGTTTACACAACAGTCACAGCCATGATTGAACAGCGCAAAGCCGAACAGTGAGAAACTTCAGGAAAAAGGCACACTCACCTTGCCAATAATGCTTCCAACCTCCTGCAGACAAGAAAAGCAATAACACAATAACTAATCCATCCGTTTATCATATTCACTTAATAGCTTTACACAAGATTGAAAGAAACCTGTCTGTATTGGTTTTCCCCATTATATCCAAGTTATCCAATGTAGTGTGCAAGGTTTATATAGTCTCTGGTGCCTGACTAAAGACAGTGGCAAGAGATTAGGTTTATGCTGACTATTCACAGTAATGAATGAGTTTTGTGAACGGAACAACCATGGTGTAATGGTCATAACTCTATCACCCATCTCCTGTTCACACTCACCTTTCCATGCATAAGTAGCCTAATAGTAAGGGTGACATTGAGCCCTCCTTCAACCACACTGGTGTCCATAGCTGTAGTAGTGTCTTTCGTCTAGACTGGCCAAGAAGTCGAGTCTCTGGTCAAAAGTATCAGGTCTGCAAGACAAGAGGGACCAGAGAGATAAATGGCCAAGTGTTAAGTCACAGAGGGCAACCAACAACCAGAACTAGCTCATGTTCTATGTAGTGTTAAGATGAAGAGTATAACTAGTTGCTGAATGTGCTGACCAGATGAGATGGATATAGTACCAGTCTGATGATGCCATCTCGTAAGTGAATCACGTCGATTAACTTGATTCATTAACTACAACCAAGATTCACTGACTCCGTTCACATTGCAGTGTACCGGTTCAGATAATAATAGTAACGTTAGCTAGCTAGTTAAAGGCCTATTGATTAGCTAACGTAAAACAACTCTGGAAGAAACAGCCCTGTGTAGCGACGCTAACTAGACATAGTTGCTAACATTAGCTACCTAGCTAACTACGTTTATTTACACCTTGGAAAATACAAAACACTTTTAAACAAAGTTACTGTAGTAGCTAGCTACTAGTAACGTTTTCTAGCTAGCATTTTTTATGGATATACAGTAAACCAGAATGCTTGCTATAGTGGAAATAAAATGCCAACGCTTCAAGTGCCTACTTGAAATGACAACGAGTTAGCTAGCTAGCAGTATGGCTAGCAGTGACATTGGCTAGCTAGCTAACGTTAAACTAGTTAAGAGTTGAAAAACCTAAATTAATCAATTAATGATAAACTATCCATACCTTGGGTACAGTAGTGTGGATACATCAATATTGTGCAAGCTGCATGTTCTCGTTAGGTTGTTTTTAAAACCATTAACTAACTAGTTAAAAAAGGAAGATATCAAACGTTAACTGGCTAACTAATGTTAATCAAATCAGAATGAGCACAATGTTAGCAAACTAGCATGTGTAACGATAATCCGCAATTTTGAATGTTGCGGCCTAGGTCCTTAGACTCGTTCAGGCGCCGTTAACCCTGTCCTTCACTCCAAAGAAAATGCAGTAGTTAGGGCAGCCTTACCTGAACCGTATTGTGAGATGTGTTCAGGGGGAGGGTAGGGTATTAAGGGAAGAGGTTCGGGAGGGAATTTTAAAAGGATTCGGGGAAAAGGGAAGAGACGCTGCTGCTCGATCGGGTTCCACTCTTCTGCTTAACACAAAAGACAACAAAAGGAAAATTGTTCAACTTTCAACTTTAACCCGATCCTCCCCAACGAGTTAACCCCACCCATTAAAAACACTGGATGTCGTCACCATTTTATCCCCATTTACAAACCACACATATTGATGATGGTAAATAAATCTATTTTTATTTGAGAAAAATATAAAAACGTTTATTTTGGCGGTGCTTACTCTAAGGCGGCCATATGAACAACAAGACAAACGCATGTAGCTAGCTAAGCAATCTGTTTGAATTTTTCTTGAAAAACGTGTTATTTGTTAGTCTTTTTCTGTAAATTGACAGTAGAATGGTCTTGTATCTGTGTTAAAAGATAGCAGGGAGTATAATAGAGGCAAAGCCACTAATGTGAGAGTAATTTGGCCAGATGGCCATGCAGTGTTAGCTTATTCCTGGGGAAAACAGCAGAGTATGTCTGGGCAAAAGCTATTATTCAGAATGGTGATGGAGAAATCCACATAGGCCTACAATAATTCTAGGTTTCCCTTGTAAAATCGAATTTCCTCCCCAAAACTGAAAGGAGTCTATGATGTAACAAAGTATATGACGTAATTTATTATTATTTTGTTAGTGTGTTTCAAAGTTCTCAGTTCTGAAAGAATGAGACTTTGCCTCGGCTTCATCAAAAATGTTTATTTTTTGGTACTTAATGTGTATTTATTTAAAGAGCCCATGAGATAAATAGGAGATTATATCATATCTATTTTTCTTTCAAAAGTATATATTTGTATTTATATTTTCAGAGAAATAGTTATTTATCATAGGGGAAAATGGAGGAGAAACCAACTATGAGTGATATCGATTTGGACAAGATCCTTTCTACACCTCAAGAAGTACCACATTCCGTTGAGGTGGTACTAAGGAAATTGGAAATTGCTGAAATGGGTCGAGCTAAACGAGTGAGTCACATTCCAAAAATGGTTCCACTTGTAACGCCCATCCCCATATGAAATTATTGCGTTTGAAGAATTGTCATAAAAATATGTATTTAAGAAGAGCATATGAGCCCAGGTAGCATATTTGGTTCCTTGGAAGTTGTGGGAACATATCAAATCAAGTTTATTTTATATAGCCCTTCGTACATCAGCTAATATCTCGAAGTGCTGTACAGAAACCCAGCCTAAAACCCCAAACAGCAAGCAATGCAGGTGTAGAAGCACGGCAGCTAGGAAAAACTCCCTAGAAAGGCCAAAACCTAGGAAGAAACCTAGAGAGGAACCAGGCTATGAGGTGTGGCCAGTCCTCTTCTGGCTGTGCCGGGTGGAGATTATAACAGAACATGGCCAAGATGTTCAAATGTTCATAAATGACCAGCATGGTCAAATAATAATCAGGAGTAAATGTCAGTTGGCTTTTCATAGCCGATCATTAAGAGTATCGCTCCTGCAGTCTCTAGAGAGTTGAAAACAGCAGGTCTGGGACAGGTAGCACGTCCGGTGGACAGGTCAGGGTTCCATAGCCGCAGGCAGAACAGTTGAAACTGGAACAGCAGCAAGGCCAGGTGGACTGGGGACAGCAAGGAGTCATCATGCCCGGTAGTCCTGACGCATGGTCCTAGGGCTCAGGTCCTCCGAGAGAGAGAAAGAAAGAGAGAAGGAGAGAATTAGAGAGAGCATACTTAAATTCACACAGGACACCAGATAAGACAGGAAAAGTACTCCAGATATAACCAACTGACCCTAGCCCCCCGACACATAAACTATTGCAGCATAAATATATGTTTTTGGTTTTACATTGATTGTTGGAACGAAGCCATAAGTTTCCTGACCGATAAAACTGAACGTTTTTTAAACGTTCTCAGAACAGAAGTCAAAATTTCGCCTGTGCTGGGAAAGTTTATTTTTAGGTTGCAGGGAGGTTCTGAGAACATTTTACTCTGGTTCCTTGAAAGTTTTCCTGGGAGGTTTTATTAATGCTCTGAGAACAGAAATTATTTTATTTGGAGGTTTTTGAATAACTTTGTTAAAACTTCCTGAATGTGTCATTAACCATTTTAATAACACTGTTAGCTTATTTTGGCGTAACTTTTTGTTAAACTCCAAGCACATAAGTAAAGTATGTTTTTTTTGTCAAATTCCTTAAATGTGCTGAGAATGTTCCAAAGCCAAGCAACTATCCTGCAACATTCCCAGGAAGTTGTGTGAAGGTTGTATGCAAAATAACCATAGGACAACCACGATCTCACAAGCTCTAAGAAACATATGTGCTAGCTGGAATGAGATATGAGCATAGTTACCAATATCCCCTCACTACCTGTAGGTCATATGGCAGAGAAGCAATTTTTCATGATGCCACGTGTTCTACTTCTTCATCTAATATCACTTCATAGTAGTGTGGCATCCCTGTTTTAGGTGGTAGTGCACTCGCCCCACTGTAACCTCAGAGTCAGGTTCAAGTCTCTCTACTGCTGTTCCCCTTCCATCGTTACACAATAGTCTTTGTAGTAGTATTCCATGTAGGCCTATCCAGTATCTCCTAGGCTTATACAAACCATCCTGATGCGAGATCAGGACATGGCAGGACATGTGCCTGTGTGTGTGAAGAAACACACACACAGGCACAGACACACGCTTACACATGCAGATGATAAGACACGCACTCTACACAGACATACACATGGATTTTGTATTGTAGATATGTGGTAGTAGAGTAGTGGCCGGAGGGAACACACTTAATGTGTTGTGAAAAATGTTAATGTAATGTTGTGTAATATTTTAAATTGTATATAACTGCCTTAATGTTGCTGGACCTCAGGAAGAGTAGCTGCGGCCTTGGCTGCAGCGAATAGGAATCCTTAATAAATACAAATACATACAGGACATGGCAGGGAGACTGCACGTGATCCTGAACAGTGTGAACAAGGCGCTGTACCGCATGCGCTTGGCCTCGGCTGTAGAGGAGGAGGATGATGACCTGATAACACAATCACAGCATCTGGAGGAGAAGCGTAGGCGTGGCCAGCAGCTCGTCCCTATCCAAGCACTCCTACAGTCCAGCCTGGACAAGGAACATGAGCTCAGCGTGGTCCTCCAGTGGCTCAGAAACATGAGTGAGTGGCACAGTGCCATTAGCTGTTCAAAGTGCTTTAGAATTGGACCAAAGTGCTTCAGCAATTAATGCTCATACCATGATTGTGATATCTGTTCTGCACAATCTATTTTTATACACTGCTTGCTCTTCAGGGGTTTAAGTCAGGATACTGTAAGTCAGGGTTTAAGTCAGGATACTGTAACAATTTTATTAATTGGTTGATTGCTGTAGACCAGGAGCTGGTGGAGGTGGAGGAGGACGAGGACTTCCGGGAGGTGGATGGCATCACTGAGGAGTGGGTTGAGGAGATGCAAGACAAGATCCAGAGGTTCATGTCGGACATCCAAGCTTGCATTGTACGTCTTCATGAGCTTTGTGGATTCCTCTTTGAACTCGACACCAGGAAAACCAAAAAGAAAGAAGCAGAACATAAGAAGGGAGGTGTGTGGCACTGGTGGCTGGAGTCAAAAGTCGATGCCAGGACGATACTGAAGATCCAGGAGCTGCAGCCGCCCACAGTGGACCGCATGATGGCGGACCCCAGCCTGGCCACCAAATCTTCCAGAGATCTGTCCTTCATGCTGGGCGACATCGCCAAGTTAATGTCCTGCAACAAGGCCATGAGCATGGCCTTTAAGTTCATTCAGACGGGGCTCCACAACCTAAACGAGGCTCTGCAGGAGCGCACTGGCGAGGCCCACAAAGCCCAAGCCCAACTGGATGAGATGAAGGCTGATGACTGCCGTGCTAACCTGGCCCGTGCCAAAGCAGAGCTGGAAGGGGGCAAGACAAGGATCACCAAACTGGAGGGAGATAACTATAACCTTCAGGAGGAGATCGCAGCGCACAAGTTCCAGATCCACAAGCTGGAGGGGATGGTCAGGACAGGTCAACAGGGTCCTGTGATTAAAGTGATTGAGCCGGTGATGGAATTCCCCATGACTCAGAGCCAAACCCAGCCAGAGAGCACCTCAGCCCCATTCAAGCCGAAATATCCCAGACGGCCCCCTCCGTCTAAGAAGGAGCAGAAGCCAAAGATAGCCCCATCAGTGGTGGAACAACAGCTACCCAAGAGCCCACCCAAGACTGCGGCTGGGACGGAGCCAGAGCCCATTGAGGAGGAGTATGTCGAAGAGGAGACGTACGAAGAGGAGATACCTCCCACACCTTCCCCAGTGTTTGAAGAAGAGATCAAGCCCGAGCCATCACCTGATGAATTTGACCTCTTTGAGGCCATGGAGAAGAACAGCACCAGCCTCTTGGATGGCTTCCAGTCATCTGTGTTCAACATAATTGAAAAGTCCCTCAGTGTTAAGGGTATAAGCCTAGAGGCAGACAAGGCCAACGACACCATCAAACTCTACATCATCCTTCAGAAAACCATCCGAGACTCCTTCAACAACATCACCTCCAAACTCCATGGGAAATTTACAAACAGCATCCAGGGCATGCCGTTTGAGGAGGACAAAGTGGCCCGGGAGGGGTTCTGGGATGACACCACCAAGTCACCAGGGGACATGCTCAAAGAGATCAACTCTATGTTCGTCAGGCATGACCAAAACATTGAGAGTTTGGGCGCCAATGTGCACATGCTCATGAAAGAAGAAGACAAGAACGCCAAGTCTGCTTCCAAGAAAGAACCCCACCAAGAATGCCGTCACTCTGTGTCTGAGATCCTGATCCAGTTGAAGAACATCAACAACATGAGCAAGCAGCAGGCCTGTAAGATGCGCCTGGCCCTGGAGAACCTCATAGACATGAACAACAAGTTGGATAAGGAGCCCAAGACTGAGGAGGAACAGCCATCTACCAGCCATTTCTCCATCTCGTCCTCTGACAGCTTTGTAGAGGGAGAGGAGATCAGAGTGGAGAAGAAACGCCACCACCACATTGAGAAAACTGTCACAGTACTGGTAGAGAAGCGAATCAAGAGGAGACATACTCCACATCAGACAACGAGGCAAGTACTGAAACCCAGACTTATAGAGACAGCCAACCAGGGGGACATGGAGCGGTATAAGATGGAGATTGAGGAGGAGGGGAGGAAGATAGAGAAAACGGTGATGGTGGGGGCGACCTACCAGGTGAACGTGGTGTCTCAGAGGACCAACCTGAATCTCCTGAGGCAGGCGGCGATCAGCGGGGAGATCTCCACTGAGCTCTACATCATGGCCAAGGACCTCATCACCCACATTCTGGGCATGGATGAGATGAGACTAGCCTGCCTGCTCCGCAAGTTCATGGCCTACAGATCAGTGCAGCAAGTCAGGTATGATAAGAATTTATGCTCACTCTTTTTTGGTAGAATTGTTTTGTTCATATGATTCACGTGACCATTTATTGATCAGAACTTGTATTTTTGGAATTCAACTTATTTGTCAACTTCTATTTTTTCTTGTCAGTTACAATCTGAATATGCAGTTACTTGCTGCTCGGGAGCTAAAGGATGGGCAGTCGGTAAAAGAAATATACTCCTTCCTGACGAAACTGGATGTGTACCAGAAACGGACGTTACGTCGGTGGAGTGCTAAACAAGCTGCTATTGAACAAAGCCGCAAGACCTGCCTTGCTCGCATGCTATATCTTTTCAGTGAGGTGAGGAAGAATAGTAGACACAAGCCTTAATTTGGTTGCTACATTCACTTTCATTTCAGTGCCTTTGAAAAGGTATCCCACAGACGTATGGCTTTTCATGTGGCTTTATCGTTGGTTATCTTTAATAATGTTGTGGTCACTTAAAATGTTAAAGCTGTTCAATGGAACATTTGAAACCCAATGAGTGCAGAGCCTTTCCTCAAACACATACATTTTAGAATGGTCATTCCCATGGAAAGCAAACTCTGTTGATCTATATCCGTTCTATGTGAAGCGATCCTGCTTCTGGCAGTAGGCGGTACACTTTTCCTACTTTTGTTTTCTCCGTCGGGTATTTGTTGGGTATTTCAACAGAAAATATACAAGAGTAATGGCTGTTCAGAAGGTATTTCACAGCGTATTGTTTGGACTATACAACCATACTTCATATTATACTTTGAAATGTAGAAGGTTAGATTAGTAAACGATGGTACAAAAGACTTACCGCACAGCACCTTTAAAATAAATAAATAAATCAACCACAATTCCTACAATTTCCTCAGATAAGACAAGACTACAACGTGCACCTGCTCACCCCGTTCCCGTGCCCCAGCCACTCCCGTCAACATCTGGCCATCAAGTCCCACAAGCTGACGTGGTCACTGAACCCTGGTTGCCAGCGCCGCCACCTGCCCACTCCAGCCCAGACCCCCCACCTGGTGATGCCCGCCTCAGAGGCCGGACCCCTGAGCGGAGTCAGGTATGGGCAAGGCCATTAAGGTTAAGGGCATCATTACATGTTCCACAAAAAATGTGATATAGCTGATCAAGTGTATTTGTGGTCTATGCTATGTGGGAAAAACCAAACAAGCTCTGAAAACAAGGATAGCAGAACACAGGAGTAATATCAGGACTCATCACAACATTAGCTCTTTGAGATACATTGGCATCGAACATGTTAAGACTCCTAGGAGGGGCGGAGATACTGATAATCTATTATTGAGAAGAGAATTGTATTGGATTTACCGTTTGTGTACCATGTCTCCTAGAGGTCTGAACCAAGAGTTTGATATCAGACCATTTGTTACCTGAATATGTCACTTTACTTTGATTTGTCTTGCCTTCCAGGTTACCCACTTGGTCATTTTGTAAATATATATTATTTTCTGGAACCATTACATGTACCCATCTCATTGTTATTTAATTATTAGAGATATACAAATGTTTTTTGCACCCACCATGCGTCACATGGTCATGTGAGGTGAAATGTGTATATTTGAGGATGTGAACACTCAGTGTGTTTGACCTGACGAAGATCCGTTTTGGATGGAAGCGTTGTCAACAAAGCGGTGAATTGGGAGCTTTAACAGTGTGCGGGCCTTCTTGTTCTATATAGGTTCAGGGACCCGCACTGTCAACCCCCAGTATTGTGAACTCATTAAAGGGATTTTATGTTGCTGCAGTAAATTAATATTAAGATACTGCAGTCATGTAACCATACTGCAATGTTCAGCCTCAGCTCTCCCTTCCCTTCCTAATTGGTACAGATACAGTAACTCAGTGCTTTGTCTCTCTCAGGGAGCTGTTGAGGGGCCAGCTACCCACACTGTGGCATTGTAATCTGACCATGAACAACATGCAGCTGGCCAGGAAGATGGCCTCTCCCCCCTGCAACCTCTCCTCCATCCCCCTGCTGATGGAGATGGACGTCAACCATAGCCGAGCCACTGCACTGCGCTCTGCACAGGGCAGGTAAGGCCTCACACACTGCATCAACTGGTATCAATGGATAGGAGCTTAGAGAGCAGCAATGTTTGGACAATTCAAGGCAAGATCTTAGTATTTTAGGATTATGTCCTTCCCCCTGGTGAAAGGTATAGACTGCTTGTGATATTGAGTTTCAGTTCTAAATTCTCTGTCACGACTTCCGCCGAAGTCGGCCCCTCTCCTTGTTCGAGCGGTGTTCAGCGGTCGACGTCACCGATCTTCTAGCCATCACTGATCCATTTTTCATTTTCCATTGGTTTTGTCTTGTCTTCCATCACACCTGGTTCCAATCCCATCAATTAAATGTTGTGTATTTAACCCTCTGTTTCCCCTCATGTCCTTGTCGGTGATTGTTCGTTGTATGTATTGGTGCTTTGTATGTTATGGTGTGTGACGGGTTTTGTACCCACTTTCTTTATTTTGTATATGTTGGTTTTCGGAGTTTGTGAGCATTTATTAAAATACTCCGTTTATACCAAGTTCGTTCTCCTGCGCCTGACTTCCCTGCCACCAACACGCAGCCCATTACAGAATCACCGACCCTTCTATGGAGTCAGCAGGAGAAGGTACCCCGGCCATAGAGGTGGAGGAGCGCGTCCAGGAGCATGCAGTAATACTTTACCATCTTGGTGCCGCCATGGACCGCGTTGTCCAGACAATGGACCGCTGGGAGAGACAGGGAGTTCTTCCAGCGCCTCCACCATCACAACCGGGGTCTCCCCTGAGCGCCCCTTTCCACCTGAACCCAGTGGGATCCGTCTCTCCTTGCCACAGGAATATGACGGGAGTGCTGCCAACTGCCAGGGTTTCCCCCTTCAATTAAACCTCTATCTGGCCATGGTCCACCCAGCTCCATCGGACCGTGAGAGGGTGTCCGCCCTCGTCTCGTGCCTCACCGGGAAAGCTCTGGAGTGGGCCAACGCCGTATGGAGAGAGGGAGATGCGGCGTTGGATCAGTTTGAGGAGTTCACCCGCCATTTCCGGGCAGTCTTCGACCACCCACCCGAGGGTAGAGCGGCGGGTGAGCGCCTCTACCATCTGAGGCAGGAGACGAGGAGTGCCCAGGATTTCGCCCTGGAGTTTAGGACCCTGGCTGCCGGCGCGGGATGGAACAACAGGGCCCTGATCGATCATTACCGCTGCAGTCGGGAGCTGGCCTGCAGAGACACCACCCTCTCATTTGACCAGCTGGTGGACCTGTCCATCCGGCTGGACAACGTGCTGGCTACTCGCGGACGTTCAGATCGGGGTCTGGTGGTTCCATCCTCCCGCACGCCCTCTCCGATACCCATGGAGCTGGGAGGGGCGGTGCGCAGGGAGACCGGAGTGGGTTCCCGCAGAGTGCTTGGTCGCCTGTTGGAGCATGACCTGTACGTCAAGGCTGAGAAATGCCTGTTCTTCCAACAGTCCGTCTCCTTCCTAGGGTATCGCATTTCCACGTCAGGGGTGGAGATGGAGAGTGACCGCATTGCAGCCGTGCGTAATTGGCCGACTCACCACGGTAAAGGAGGTGCAGCGATTCTTAGAGTTTGCCAACAACTACCGGATGTTTATCCGGGGTTTTGGTCAGGTAGCGGCTCCCATTACTTCACTGCTGAAGGGTGGTCCGGTGCGCTTGCAGTGGACAGCTGAGGCGGACAGGGCTTTTAGTCACCTGAGGGCTTTGTTTACCTCGGCTCCCGTGCTGGCCCATCCGGATCCCTCTTTGGCGTTCATAGTGGAGGTGGACGCGTCCGAGGCTGGGATAGGAGCTGTGCTCTCTCAGCACGCGGGTACACCACCGAAGCTCCGCCCTTGTGCCTTCTTCTCGAAGAAGCTCAGCCCGGCGGAGCGAAACTATGACGTGGGGCACCGGGAGTTGTTGGCTGTCGTCAAGGCCTTGAAGGCTTGGAGACATTGGCTTGAGGGGGCTAAACACCCTTATCTCATCTGGACTGACCACCGCAATCTGGAGTACATTCGAGCGGCGAGGAGACTGAACCCTCGCCAGGCAAGGTGGGCCATGTTTTTCACCCGTTTTGTGTTTACCCTTTCTTACAGACCAGGCTCCCAGAACGTTAAGGCAAATGCATTGTCCCGGCTGTATGACACAGAGGAGCAGCCCATGGATCCCAATCCCATACTCCCCGCCTCTTGCTTGGTGGCGCCGGTAGTGTGAGAGCTGGACGCGGACATTGAGCGGGCGTCACTGGCAGAGCCCGCTCCCCCTCAGTGTCCAGCTGGGCGTCTGTACGTTCCGTCTGCTGTCCGCGACCGGCTGATCTATTGGGCCCAAATGTCACCCTCCTCTGGTCCTCCTGGGATCGGCCGGACGGGGCGCTGTCTTAGTGGGAAGTACTGGTGGCCCACTTTGGCTAAGGATGTGAGGGTTTATGTTTCCTCCTGCTCGGTGTGCGCCCAGTGTAAGGCTCCTAGGCACCTGCCCATAGGTAAGCTACAACCCTTACCCGTTCCACAACGGCCGTGGTCGCACCTGTCGGTGGATTTCATAACCGATCTTCCACCTTCACAGGGTAGCACCACGATCCTGGTCGTTGTGGATCGTTTTTCTAAGTCCTGTCGTCTCCTTCCTTTGCCCGGTCTCCCTTAGGCCCTACAGACTGCGGAAGCCCTATTTACTCACGTCTTCCGGCACTACGGGGTGCCTGAGGATATAGTGTCTGATTGGGGTCCCCAGTTCACGTCAAGGGTCTGGAGGGCGTTCATGGAACGTCTGGGGGTCTCGGTCAGCCTTACCTCAGGTTTTCACCCCGAGAGTAACGGGCAGGTGGAGAGAGTTAACCAGGATGTGGGTAGGTTTCTGAGGTCTTCTTGCCAGGACCGGCCTGGAGAGTGGGCAGCATTCGTGCCCTGGGCAGAGATGGCCCAGAACTCGCTCCGCCACTCCTCAACTAACCTCTCTCCCTTCCAGTGTGTTTTGGGGTATCAGCCGGTTCTGGCTCCTTGGCATCAGAGTCAGACCGAGGCTCCTGCGGTGTATGACTGGTTCCGGCGTGCGGAGGAGACATGGGACGCCGCCCATGTCCATCTTCAACACGCCGTGCTGCGCCAGAAAATTGAAAGTTGGCGCAGACCGTCACCGCAGGGAGGTCCCCTGCGGTGTAAAAAAATATATATATTTATACTTTTACTTTTGATACTTAAGTTTTATTTTAGCAATTACATTTACTTTTGATACTTAAGTATATTTATTTTTTGACTTTTACTCAAGTAGTGTTTTACTGGAGGAATTTCACTTTTACTTGAGTAATTTTCTATTAAGGTATTTTTACTTTTCCTCAAGTATAACAATTGGGTACTTTTTTCCATCACTGGTGAACAGGATAAGCCACTGCACTTATTGAGTCCCAGAGGGGCAAATCGACCTCTGAGTTGTATTACAGGGATATTGGATGTTAAGAGAGCAAGGCACAGGAAACTGACTTCTGTCCTCTGTGTGTAGTGTACCCAGCACAAATGTCTAAAGACAAGCTAAACTAAAGTTTGAGTTATTGAGTGTGTTCTCATCTCTTCTCTGTCTCAGGATGAGTGGGGGATAGCTGCATGCTTGCTAGAGGAGATGTGTTGATGCATAGGGAGATGATCTACTGAAGGGATCCAGTCTGTCACTAATCTCAAACGCCATCCAATAAAGAATACTTTCACTCCAGCCCCATGCCTCATTTACTCCCACACTGTAGTTTTCAGTGGCGTCACAGGACAGCTGAACAAGCACGTGCGCAGAAGGTACAGTTGTTGAGCTGTCGGGAAGAGGCGTCCAGTGAATCCCTTCACATAGCCACATCATTTAAAAAACCTTGATGAGAGGGGTTTCTTCTCCCCTTGTAATGGTAGTCTTCGTCCTCCTCATCTGAGGAGTAGGAAATGTCTGACCAAGATGCAGCGTGGTGAGTATCATATTTATTTCGAATACTTTTAAGAAAGAACAAAACAATACGAAATTAACGAAGACGCTACAGTCCCGAAATAGTGAACACACGAACATGAACAACATAACAGGAACAATCACCCACAAAACACACTACAAAACAGGCTACCTAAATATGGCTCCCAATCAGAGACAATGACAAACACCTGCCTCTGATTGAAAACCATATCAGGCCAAACGAAAACCCCACATAGAAACACAACACATAGAACCCACCCAACTCACGCCCTGACCAACTAAAACAAAGAAAATACAAAAGAACTAGGGTCAGAACGTGACACCCCTTCCATAAGACTTTCCCTCTTTGTTTGCTTTGGTATCAGAACTGGACATGGGTTGATTCCTACAGTATGTTAATGCATGCAGAAGTATATTAGGGATCTTTAACTGCTTCCTGAAAACCCTATTAGAAGTGGATCTGGCTTTCCAGAGCAGTTCTGAGAATTAACTTTTTTTCTGTTTGCGCACCAGCAGGTGTAGACCGCTTGTAGAGCAATTGTTGCAGCAGTAGCACAGTGACTACAACAAATAATTCACTCACAGTCGCACACAATATCCACCATATACCTTTGCACAAAAAAGGTGTATGTACACTCACACTATACATTTACATTTACGTAATTTAGCAGACGCTCTTATCCAGAGCGTTCACCTTAAGATAGCTAAGTGGGACAACCACATATCACAGGCATAGAAAGTACACTTTTCCTCAATAACATAGCTATCAGTAGAGTCAGTATAGTCAGACTCTGCTGTTCTTCCCCAATGGGGAAGCTGGTTCCACCATTGGGGGTGCCAGGACACCCGTAGGGGTGGGAGAGCCAAGAGACCCGAGGTGGTGTAGGGTTTCAGCATAGCCTGAAGGTAGGGAGGGGTAGTTCCTTTTGCTGCTCCGTAGGTAAGCACCATGGTCTTGCAGTGGATGCAAGCTTCGACTGGAAGCCAGAGGAGTGTGCAGAGGAGTGGGGTGACATGAGTGAACTTGGGAAGGTTGAAAACCAGGTGGGCTGCAGCATTCTGGATAAGTTGCAGGGATTTAAGTGTCACACGTGGGGACCCTTGCCAACAGCGAGTTGCAGTAGTCCAGACAGGAGAGGACAATTGCTTGGATTAGGACCTGCGCCGCTTCCTATGTGAGGTAGGGTCATACTCTATGGATGTTGTAGAGCATGAACCTGCAGGAGCGGGTCACTGCTTTGATGTATACAGAGATTGACTAGGTGTTGTCTCAGATCACACCAAGGTTCTTTGCACTCTGAGAGGGCAACACTGTGGAGTTGTCAACCGTGACGGAGGAGTCTTTGAGTGGGCAGGCCTTCCCCGGGGGGAAGAGCAGTTCCGTCTTGTCGAGGTTGAGATTGAGGTGGTGGGCCGATATCTGCCAGGAACGCAGAGATGCGTGTCGCCACCTGGGTGTCAGAAGGGGGGAAAGAGAAAAGTAGTTGAGTGTCATACGCATAGCAATGATAGGAGAGACCATGTGAGGATATGACGGAGCCAAATGACTTGGTGTATAGAGAGAAGAGGAGATGGCATGGAACCGAGCCCTAGGGGACACCAGTAGTGAGAGTACATGGTGAAAACACAGATCCTCTCTATGTCACCTGGTAGGAACGGCCTGCCAGGTAGGATGCAATCCAAGAGTGTGCAGCGCCTGAGACGCCCATTCCTGAGAGAGTGGAGAGGAGGATCTGATGGTTCACGGTGTTGAAGGCAACGGATGGATCTAGGAGGATGAGAACAGAGAAGAGAGAGTTAGCTTTGGCAGTGCGGAGAACTTCCGTGACACAGAGAAGAGCAGTCTTGGTTGAGTGACCCGTCTTGAACCCTGACTGGTTAGGGTCAAGAAGATTGTTCTGAGAGAGATAACAATAAAGTTAATCAGAAACAGCACGTTCAAGTGTTTTGGAAAGAAAAGAAAGAAGGCATACAAATCTATAGTTTTTGACGTCAGATGAGTCGAGTGTTGGTTTCTTGAGAAGGGGAGCAACTCGAACCATTTTGAAGTCAGAGGGAACGCAGCCAGAGGTCAGGGCTGAGTTGATGAGGGAAGTGAGGAATGGGAGAAGGTCTCCAGAGATGGTCTGGAGAAGGGAGGAGGGGATGGGGTCGAGCAGGCAGGTTGACGGGTGGCCAGACCTCACTAGTCGCAGGATGTCATCTGGAGAGAGAGGGGAGAAAGAGGTCAAGGCGAAGGGTAGTTATGTGTGAGTGAGACCAGTTTACTTAATAGGCTGAGTGAATGAGTAGCGGATGTTGTCAACCTTTTTTTCAAAGTGGTTGACAAAGTCGTCCACAGAGAGGGAGGTGGGAGGGGGACGGGGTGGAGGATTAAGAATGGAGGAGAAGGTGGAAAAGAGTTTCCTAGGGTTAGAGGCAGAAGCTTGAAATTTAGAGTGGTCGACAGTGGCTTTAGTAGCAGATACAGAGGAAGAGAAGGTAGAGAGGAGGGAGTGAAAGGATGATAGGTCCCCCGGATGTTTAGTTTTCCTTCATTTTTGCTCAGCTGCCCACTTCAATCAGTGAAGAATAGTTTTTGGTCCGGCTTTAAACTACGTTCAGCTTATAAAGGCTTCATAAAGCCTTCATAATACCTTCATAAGCACTAAATAAATGTGTTACAAAGCATCTATAACCGTATGTCATGCTTTATAAAGGGTTGATAAATGTGGCATAACTGTGTGACATAATCACCAATGTCAAATGTGACATGAGCCACTATGTCGAATATGATATAAATGTGTGCTTTATAAAGGGTGACATATTGTGCTGAAGGAAGGATACACTCTAAAGTGATGTCATGTTAGTCACATTACACCTAGTCTCATTCCCAGATACTTCTGCCCAAATGCGCGGTATTTCTGGTGGACCGACGCATAAAACTTGGCCTTCATTAGTTAGAGTTAGGTTTCAAATACAATTTTAAGAAGATCAATTGTAGAAATGGGCAGGGTTTAGCAATAATTATGACTTTTTGACTGTGTTACGTAGTGACGATGACAAACATTCTACTCAGTAAGGTCACTCCTATAGAATTCTATGGCACACCCACTAAGGCCGACTTTGAATGGTTGACATCCCAGGCTTATACTGTATGTTATGTGTGTGCAATAGCCTGGAGACAACGTTACACCATGACATACTTATCTTGATGAAAGCCCCCAACCTAAAGAAATTGAAAAGGTCTTTCATCTGGAACTAAGTTACATGTTCCTCAGTACACAAACACTCACGCAACAAAAACTATCCATACCGCGTGGTGCTGGGCCCAGTCAGGTGTTTGACAAATTCACCCACTCCCCCGCTGAAAGATCAGCCACAAAATGTTGGCACCATTGTAACAGGTTTTAATCAAGCACTGGTCTCCAGCATGGGAAAAAAAGAGAAATACCTGGTGCGGTAGTCTCAGCTTGGACTACTCCAAATCATCTTGGTTCTGACACACAGACACTAACACAAATGCAAGCTTTGCAGGTCCATTAACCCATTTAAATACCTATCACACCCTACAGTAAACTGTGGATCATGAGAAAACCTTCATAAATCATCAGAACTTTAATAACCTATTTATTGAAACTTTATGTAGTGTCCTGTAATACTTACTCTGAAGTGAGACACATTCAGTCATTCATAACACATCCATAAAGACTGTACTGCATGACACTGTACTTAATTTAAAGTCAGACCCCTTTGGTCATATATAACTTATACATAAATGCCTTGTATCATATGACGCTGTACTTACTATATAGTCAGACACCTTTGGTCATTCATAGCACATACATAAAGGATTATGTAAACACTAATGTATTAACACTTAGGGAATTATCACTAACAGCTAAAACAAATAAACATTAAAGGCATGTTTAAAACATACATTTCCTTTTATCTGTACATTTTTAAAACAAATACATGACGTTTCAAAAAGTCCAGCAATGAAATTGGTTCTTGCCTCTCTTCCTGCTGCAGGTACTGCATGTTGGTTCCACCCTTAAAAGTAACATCAAAGAAAGTTAGCAGGTCTGTTAGGAAATGCCTTTGTTACACCATCTGGATAAGGGCATTTCTGTACTGCACCATAAACTCTAAATGGAAAGATGGAAAACTCCATTCGATTCGTAATATTATATTCCTCTTTCATTTACAAATCTCATGATGTGACTATGAGACATGGTTGTATCTAGGGGATTTGTATTTAGCTGAACCTGCTAGCTAGCTACATTTCATCTTCACACAATTGCTGTGAAGTCACCAAAATTATTTGAAATAATGATTGAGGTAACTACATTGTGTAATCTAACTCAACACTTACAGTTGAAGTCGGAAGTTTACATACACTTAGTTTGGAGTCATTAAAACTCGTTTTTCAACCACTCCACAAATTTCTTGTTAACAAACTATAGTTTTGGCAAGTCGGTTTGTGAATGACACATGTAATTTTTACAATTGTTTACAGATTATTTCACTGTATCACAATTCCAGTGGGTCAGAGGTTTACATACGTACACTAAGTTGACTGTGCCTTTAAACAGCTTGGAAAATTCCAGAAAATGATGTCATGGCTTTAGAAGCTTCTGATAGGCTAATTGACATCATTTGAGTCTATTGGAGGTGTACCTGTGGATGTATTTCAAGGCCTACCTTCAAACTCAGTGCCTCTTTGCTTGACATCATGGGAAAATCAAAAGAAATCAGCCAATACCTCAGAAAAAAAATTGTAGGCCTCCACAAGTCTGGTTCATCATTGGAAGCAATTTCCAAACACCTGAAGGTACCACGGTCATCTGTACAAACAATAGTACGCAAGTATAAACACCATGGGACCACGCAGCCATCATACCGCTCAGGAAGGAGACGCATTCTGTCTCCTAGAGATTAACCTACTTTGGTGCGAAAAGTGCAAATCAATCCCAGAACAACAGCAAAGGACCTTGTGAAGATGCTGGAGGAAACAGGTACAAAAGTATCTATATCCACAGTAAAACGAGTCCTATATTGACATAACCTGAAAGGCCGCTCAGCGAGGAAGAAGCCACTGCTCCAAAACCGCCATTATAAAGCCAGACTACGGTTTGCAACTAGACATGGGAACAAAGATTGTACTTTTTGGAGAAATGTCCTCTGGTCTGATGAAACAAAAATAGAACTGTTTGGCCATAATGACCATCGTTATGTTTGGAGAAAAAAGGGGGAGTATTGCAAGCCGAAGAACACCACCCCAACCGTGAAGCACGGGGGTTACAGCATCATGTTTTGGGGGTACTTTGCTGCAGGAGGGACTGGTGCACTTCACAAAATAGATGGCGTCATGAGAAGGAAAATTATGTGGATATATTGAAGCAACATCTCAAGACATCAGTCAGGAAGTTAAAGCTTGGTCGCAAATGGGTCTTCCAAATGGACAATGACCCCAAGCATACTTCCAAAGTTGTGGCAATATGGCTTAAGAACAACAAAGTCAAGGTATTGGAGTGGCTATCACAAAGCCCTGACCTCAATCCCATAGAAAATGTGTGGGCAGAACTGAAAAAGCGTGTGCGAGCAAGGAGGCCTACATACCTGACTCAGTTACACCAGCTCTGTCAGGAGGAATGGGCCAAAATTCACCCAACTTATTGTGGGAAGCTTGTGGAAGGCTACCCGAAACATTTGACCCAAGTTAAACAATTTAAAGGCAATGCTACCAAATACTAATTGAGTGTTTGTAAACTTCTGACCCACTGAGAATGTGATGAAAGAAATGAAAGCTGAAATAAATAATTCTCTCTACTATTATTCTAACATTTCACATTCTTAAAGTAAAGTGTTGATCCTAACTGACCTAAGACAGGGAATGTTTAGTAGGATTAAATGTCAGGAATTGTGAAAAACTGACTTTAAATGTATTTGGCTAAGGTGTATGTAAACTTCCGACTTGAACTGTAACTACTACAAACTAATTTAAATTACAATAAATAAAGCTTAACTTACTTGTTTCGCTGTCCAGTGGCAGCACAAGTGGGGCATTTGATTGGCGAACTCATCACGTGTCACGCTCGTCGATAGGAATGGACCAAGGCGCAGCGTGGTGAGCGTACATTTTAGTTTATTTATAATGTCGCCAACAAAACAAGAAATAACAAACGAACGTAAAGCTACGTAGTGCTCGCAGGCCACTATACATAGACTACCCACAATCACAGGTGGGAAAAAGGGCTGCCTAAGTATGATTCCCAATCAGAGACAACGATAGACAGCTGCCTCTGATTGGGAACCACACTCGGCCAGAAACAAAGAAATAAAGAGCATAGAATGCCCACCCAAATCATACCCTGACCAAACCAAATAGACATAAAAAGGCTCTCTAAGGTCAGGGCGTGACAGTACCCCCCCCCCCCCAAAGGTGCGGACTCCGGCCGCAAAACCTGAACCTATAGGGGAGGGTCCGGGTGGGTATCTGTCCGCGGTGGCGGCTCTGGTGCGGGACATAGAACCCGCTCCACCTCTGGCTCACCCCACTTTGGTGGCGCCTCTGGTGCGGGGACCCTCGTCGCCGACCCCGGACTGGGGACCCTCTCCGCAGGCCCCGGACTGGGGACCCTTGTTGTAGGCCCCGGACTGGGGACCCTCATTGCAGGCCCAGGACTGGGAACCCTCGCTGCAGGCCCCGGACGGAGGACCCTCGTTGCAGGCCCGGACTGGGGACCCTCGTCGCTGGAGGCTCCGGACTGGGGATCGTCGGCGGAGGCTCCGGACTGGGGACCCTCGCTGGAGGCTCCGGACTGAGGACCATCGCTGGAGGCTTCGTGCCATGGATCATCACTGGTGGGAGGAGACGTATAGGCAGCCTGGTGCAGGGTGCTGCCACAGGGCCCACCAGGCTGGGGAGACATACAGGATACCTGGTTCTGGGAGCAGGCACAGGATGAACCGGGCTGTGGGGGAGCACTGGAGATCTGGTGCTTATCCCTGGCATCACTCTTCCAGGCTGAATGCCCACTTTAGCACGGCACCTCCAGAGCGCAGGCACGGGTCGAACCGGGCTGTGGGGGAGCATTGGAGATCTGGTGCTTATCCCGGGCATCACTCTTCCAGGCTGAATGCCCACTTTAGCACGGCACCTCCAGAGCGCAGGCACGGGTCGAACCGGGCTGTGGGGGAGCATTGGAGATCTGGTGCTTATCCCTGGCATCACTCTTCCAGGCTGAATGCCCACTTTAGCACGGCACCTCCAGAGCGCAGGCACGGGTCGAACCGGGCTGTGGGGGTGCATTGGAGATCTGGTGCTCAGAACTTGCACCGCTCCTCTTGGCTGAATGCCCACTTTAGCCCGGCACAGGCGGAGGGCAGGCATAGGACGCACTGAGCAGTCACAGCACACCGGAGACACAGTGCGCAGAGCCGGCGCAGGATACCCTGGGCCGAAACGGCGCACCGGAGACCAAGAGTGCTGAGCTGGCACAATCTGCCCTGGCTGGATGCCCACTCTAGCGTGGCACTTGCGGAGAGCTGGCTCCGAGCGCACCGGGCTGTGCATGTGCACCGGAGACACCGTGCACTTTACCGCATAACACGGTGCCTGCCCGGTCACTCGCTCCCCGCGGTAAGCACGGGGAGTTGGCTCAGGTCTATAACCTGACTCCGCCAATCTCCCCGTGTGCCCCCCCCGAAATAAATTGGTAGTAGGTGCCAGGCGCACCGGATTGTGTCAAGAACTGCAGCGCGTGTATCAAGTGTGTATCAAGAATGATCCACCAACCAAAGAACATCCAGCCAACTTGACACAACTTAGTCAACATGGGCCAGCATCCCTGTGGAACACTTTTGACACCTTGTAGAGTCCATGCCCTGACGAATTGAGGCTGCTCTGAGGGCAAAAGGTGCACCTACATATTAGGAAGGTGTCTTTAATGTTTTGTACACTCAGTTTATATTCCCAGCACATACAGTGCATTCGGAAAGTATTCACTTTCCACTTATTCCACATTTTGTTACGTTACAGCCTTATTCTAAAATATATTACATTTTAAAAAATCCCAATCTACACACATACCCCATAATGACAAAGCGAAATATGTTACAAATAAAAAACAGAAATACCTTATTTACTCAGGACCTCAGACTGGGGTGAAGTTTCACCTTCCAACAGGACAACGACCCTAAGCACACAGCCAAGACAACACAGTGTCTTGTTTTGCAAGCTTCGTACAAAATAATAAAATGCAGTACTACAGGATATTTCTTAACGTAGCTCTTTATTAGCTAGCTATAACTTGCATGTTCACGTATCTCCAACCATGATCAACTGCCCATGACCTAACCATCTGGGTGGTCCAATCATAGCACAGTATGATACGGCGGTAAAATGCATCCAATTATAATTCAGTATGTTTACACATATGAATATTACACACAGGAGTGGCTTCGGGATAAGTCTCTGAATGTCCTTGAGTGGCCCAGCCAGAGCTCGGACTTGAACCCGATTGAACATCTCTGGAGAGTAGAGGTCGACCGATTATAATTTTTCAACGCCGATACCGATTATTGGAGGACCAAAAAAGACCGATGCCGATTAATCGGCCGATTTTTTAAAATGTATTTGTAATAATGACAATTACAACAATACTGAATTAACACTTATTTTAACTTAATATAATACATCAATAAAATCAATTTAGCCTCAAATAAATAATGAAACATGTTCAATTTGGTTTAAATAATGCAAAAACAAAGTGTTTGAGAAGAAAGTAAAAGTGCAATATGTGCCATGTAAGAAAGCTAACGTTTAAGTTCCTTGCTCAGAACATGAGAACATATGAAAGCTGGTGGTTCCTTTTAACATGAGTCTTCAATATTCCCAGGTAAGAAGTTTTAGGATGTAGTTATTATAGGAATTATAAGACTATTTCTCTCTATACGATTTGTATTTCATATACCTTTGACTATTGGATGTTCTTTTAGGCACTTTAGTATTGCCAGTGTAACAGTATAGCTTCCATCCCTCTCCTCGCCGCTACCTGGGCTCGAACCAGGAACACATCGACAACAGCCACCCTCGAAGCAGCGTTACCCATGCAGAGCAAGGGCAACAACTACTCCAAGTCTCAGAGCGAGTGACATTCATTTCACCCCGCTAACTAGCTAGCCATTTCACATCGGTTACACCAGCCTAATCTCGGGAGTTGATAGGCTTGAAGCATTGCGAAGAGCTGCTGGCATAACGCACGAAAGTGCTGTTTGAATGAATGCTTACGAGCCTGCTGGTGCCTACCATCGCTCAGTCAGACTGCTCTATCAAATCATAGACTTAATTATAACATAATAACACACAGAAATACGAGCCTTAGGTCATTAATATGGTCGAATCCGGAAACGATCATTTCGAAAACAAAACGTTTCAGTGAAATACGGAACCGTTCCGTATTTTATCTAAGGATGGCATATAAATATTGTCGAAATATTGCTGTTACATTGCACAACCTTCAATGTTATGTCATAATTACGTACAATTCTGGCAAATTAGTTCAGAATGAACCAGGTGGCCCAAATGGTTGCATATATCCTGACTCTGCGTGCAATGAACGCAAGAGAAGTGACACAATTTCACCTGGTTAATATTGCCTGCTAACCTGGATTTCTTTTAGCTAAATATGCAGGTTTAAAAATATATACTTCTGTGTATTGATTTTAAGAAAGGCATTGATGTTTATGGTTAGGTACACGTTGGAGCAACGACAGTCCTTTTTCGCGAATGTGCACCGCATCGATTATATGCAACGCAGGACACGCTAGATAAACTAGTAATATCATCAACCATGTGTAGTTATAACTAGTGATTATGATTGATTGATTGATTGTTTTTTATAAGATAAGTTTAATGCTAGCTAGCAACTTAACTTGGCTTCTTACTGCATTCGCGTAACAGGCAGGCTCCGTGAGGCAGGTGGTTAGAGCGTTGGACTAGTTAACCGTAAGGTTGCAAGATTGAATCCCTGAGCTGACAAGGTAAAAATCTGTCGTTCTGCCCCTGAACAAGGCAGTTAACCCACCGTTCCTAGGCCGTCATTGAAAATAAGAATGTGTTCTTAACTGACTTGCCTAGTTAAAAAAGGTGTAATTTTTTTTTTTTAAATCTGCAAAATCAGCGTCCAAAAATACCGATTTCCGATTGTTATGAAAACTTTAAATCGGCCCTAATTAATCGGCCATTCCGATTAATCGGTCGACCTCTACTGGAGAGACCTGAAAATAGCTGTGCAACGACGCTCCCCATCCAACCTGACAGAGCTTGAGAGGATCTGCGGAGAAGAATGGAAATAACTCCCCAAATACAGATGTGTCAAGCTTGTTGCGTCATACCCAAGAAGATTTGAGGCTGTAATCGCTGCCAAATGTGCTTCAACAAAGTACTGAGTAAAGGGTCTGAATACTTATGTAAATGTGATATTTCATTGATTTAATTTTTATACATTTGATACATTTTCTAATATTGTGTGTAGATTGATGAGGTTTAAAAACAGTTTAATCCATTTTAGAATAAGGCTGTAACGTAACAACATGTGGAAAAAGTCAAGGGGTCTGAATACTTTCCTAATGCACTGTATTGTGCACTCACTCAGTAACCATTCGGACAGTCTTCGCTCACACAATACACAGTCCAAAAGTTTTCACAACACAATGATTCTTTGGACATGATTTTCTTCTATGAACTTATTTCTGTAAGGGTTTATTTCTGCCAACTACAACATAATGATTCACATATTTTAATGAGTATATACAAAAATATGCATGTCGCACGATGAATCACATAATGAGCATATAGGCCTACAGAAATATATAAATACATACAGTACACATTGGTTCCCTAACAAAGTAATATTATGTGCGTACTTTTTTCATTTTACTACATAATGATATGCTGTTATACTTACAAGTTTAACAATATTATCACATATTTTAGATATGCTAAAGTCAGACAGTCGAATATCTGGTACAATTTCTCAAACTTGTTACATCCAAAAATGACTTCAAAAGGGAATCTAAATAATCATTGGGGGCAGGCCTGGTTTGAAATAATTCAGTCTTTAATTTATCCAAGTGGAGGGGATAATGAGTTTTTCAAACTGTTACTTTATCTCATCACTTTCTTCAGTAATTAGCAATTATGTTGCTAAAAAGATTTGAAAGATATATGTGGCCCTGGCCCCACAACACACTGTTATCAATCAGAGATCCTGAGGTTTCAGTCATTAGTAGGCCAAAATGTAGGTCATAGTGTCTGTTAGATAGACCTGAAGTCAACACTGTACAGTCCGGCTAGTTAGTGAACCAACTCTACTGTACAGTACTTGTCAAAAGACCTTGGTTCTCTCAATCACAGCTCCAGCAGCTGCTGGTTTTCTCTGTCCCGATTGGTTGATCAGGATTCTGACTGAGAAAACACAGCAGAGCACAGGACCATGTAAAGTTCGCATTGGTCAGCTGCCATTACTAACATGCCAATGTTACAATCAAATAAAATGCTTTCAAACCCCATACTGGTGGCAGCTCGGTTGGGAGCAGTTTAAAAACACATCCAGAAGGTGTTTTGTGGTATATTGAATAATGTTTTTTTTATAGGGGTTGGGAAATGTTGGCATGATGTTGTGCCCTATAGCAGAATACACAGAGCAGGTAGAAGGGGCACCATTTTAAAATAGAGATGTGACTATCTCATCAATAACATCATACCTTACTTCATGATGTTAAGGAGGAGGAATCTTTGTACAAACAAATCAGTTGACAGGACATAACAGCTCCCTTCACTGCCTTACAATCCACTAATATAACAACATGTTGGAATGATGATATAAGTTGATAAGTTGTATCAGTAGATCTAGAGGTAGTAAATACACAGATACTGTACTTCTATATATGTACACACATGACTGCATGTTATGATCATGTGAAATCAGCTGTCATTATTATTAAGGCTGGGTTAGACTCTAAAGGGCATAGGGCATGGCTGAGTTCCACATGCCTCAGTACTGACTGGACAATGGCATCATACAGCTAATACAACAGCATCATAAACTCTACATGACATCTGTCAATACCACTGTGGTGGTTCATGCCAGTTTATAGCAAATTGAGTAACACTGTCATGAAACATGCACAGATTTAGTTGGCTACTCAGCTAGCTGGGCAACATGCAGAGTGAGATCCTTTGTTGTAGGCTGGCATTAAGTCTTATAGGAGAGGCGCCAGGGCATGGTTATGACGGTGCTATAGGTCAGCATTATGATGCCACTGTCGAGTAAAGTGGAACTGTACATACACAGAAACAGTGCTGGTCAATACCTCTACAGGAGTATACATTACGATGTGTTCTAATCACAGGAGTGTGAGGGTGGTCGCCATTGGGAGCATGGGGCTGAGCTTGGGACTACAGGGGAGAATCAGTGGCCATGTATGGGTGCAGGGGGAGGGAAGCTAGACGGCTGCATGCAAATATATGGGAGCGGTCCTGAATACAGTATTTGGTCATCTGTGGAAAGAAAAGGAAATAGATCGTTAGGAGATGCGTTTCAAACAAGGAGTAGGAATTCATCCTTCAACATGTATATTGAATTCATCATTTGTTGTGAATGTAAACAATGCGTGTGATGAGAGAGTTAATGTGTGTGCGCGCCTGTGTGCGTGCTCGTTAGTTACCATGGCATTAACTTGCAGCAGTCTCCTGCTGAATGATGTACAGTCTGCCTGGGTCCTCCACCTCACTGCCACAGTGCCCATCACTCCTGCAGACACACACTACACTGTTCAGTACTGTAGAGAGGGAGAAGTAGAACTGGTAGTAGTAGTAGTAATAATAGAGTGACAGAGGTAGAAGTGGGAGTAATATTAGTCTCTTTGTAATGCTTTTACAATATACAATAGAGACGATGATATGCTTACCTGTTGTCATTGATGTCTACAGTGTTTCCTGTTCATGAATATAACAGGGAATAGTTAGGATTAGTGTGTATATACTGTACAGTGCCTTCGGAAAGTATTCAGACTCCTTGACTTTTTCCACATTTTGTTACGTTACAGCCTTATTCTAAAATGTATTAAATTTTAAAAATCCTCAGCAATCTACCCACAATAGCCCATAATGACAAAGCAAAAAAAAAATGGGGGAAATTCTAGCAAATGTATTAAATATCATTAACAGCAACACCTTATTTACATAAGTATTCTGACCCTTTGCTATGAGACTCCAAATTGAGCTTGGGTGCATACGTTTCTACAACTTGGAGTCCACCTGTGGTAAATTCAATTGATTGGACATGATTTGGAAAGATACATGCCTGTCTTTATAAAGTCCCACAGTTGATAGTGCATGTCAGAGCAAAAACCAAGCCATGAGGTCGAAGGAATTGTCCGTAGAGCTCAGATACAGGATTGTGTTGTGACACAGACCTGGGGAAGGGTACCAAAAAATGTCTGCAACATTGAAGGTCCCCAAGAACACAGTGGCCTCCATTATTCTTAAATGGAAGAAGTTTAGAACCACCAAGACTCTTCCTAGAGCTGGCCCCCCAGCCAAACTGAGCAATCGGGGGAGAAGTGCCTTGGTCAGGGAGGTTACCAAGAACCCGATGGTCACTCTGACAGAGCTCCAGAGTTCCTCTGTGGAGATTGGAGAACCTGCCAGAAGGATAATCATCTCTGCAGCACTCCACCAATCATGGTAGAGTGGCCAGACGGAAGCCGCTCCTCAGTAGAAGACACATGACAGGCCACTTGGAGTTTTCCAAAAAACAAGCATAAAGGTTGCAGCATCATACTGTGGGGGATGTTTTTCAGCGGCAGGGACTGGGGGACTAGTTAGGATCGAGGGAAAGATTAATAGAGTAAAGTACAGAGCGACCCTTGATGAAAACCTGCTCCAGAGCGCTCAGGACCTCAGACTGGGGGCGAGGGTTCACCTTCCAACAGGACAACGACCCTAAGCACACAGCCAAGACAACACAGGAGTGGCTTCGGGATAAGCCTCTGAATGTCCTTGAGTAGCCCAGCCAGAGCCCGGACTTGAACCCAATTGAGCATCTCTGGAGAGACCTGGAAATAGCTGTGCAGCGAAGCTCCCCATCCAACCTGACAGAGCTTGAGAGGATCTGCAGAGAAGAATGGGAGAAACTCCCCAAATACAGGTGTGCCAAGCTTGTAGCGTCATACCCAAGAAGAATTTAGGCTGTAATCGCTGCCAAAGGTGCTTCAACAAAGTACTGAATAAAGGGTCTGAATATTTATGTAAATGCAATATTTTATATTTTTTATACATTTGCTAAGGCTGTAAAGTAACAAAACATGGAAAAAGTCAAGGGGTCTGAATACTTTTCGAATACACTGTATATACAGTACCAGTCAAAAGTTTGGACACCTACTCATTCAAGGGTTTTTCTTTATTTTTTACTATTTTCTACATTGTAGAATAATAGCGAAGACATCAAAACTATGAAATAACACATATGGAATCATGTAGTAACCAAAAAAGTGTGAAACAAAGTACTTCAAAGTAGCCACCCTTTGCCTTGATGAAAGCTTTGCACACTCATGCATTCTCTCAACCAGCTTCACCTGGAATGCTTTTCCAACAGTCTTGAAGGGGTTCCCACATATGCGGAGCACTTGTTTGCTGCGTTTTCCTTCACTCTGCGGTCCAACTCATCCCAAACCATCTCAATTGCTAGAGATGGTTAGCAATTGGGGCGGCAGGGAGCCTAGTGGTTAGAGCATTGGACTAGTAACCGAAAGGTTGCTAGATCGAATCCCGTAGCTGACAAGGTAAAAAGGCAGTTAACCCACTGTTCCTAGGCCATCATTGTAAATAAGAATTTGTTCTTAACTGACTTGCCTAGTTAAATAAAGGTAAAATAAATAAAATAATTGTGTTGAGGTCGGGTGATTGTGGAGGCCAGGTCATCTGATGCATCACTCCCTTTCTTTGTCAAATATCCCTTACACAGCCTGGAGGTGTGTTGGGTCATTGTTCTGTTGAAAAACAAATGATAGTCCCACTAAGCGCAAACCTGTCACGCTTGTCTGAATGAATGGACCAAGGCGCAGCGTACTTAGAGTTCCACATGTTTAATAATTATGAAACTCACCAAAAACAATGCAGAAGAAAACGAAACGTGACATTCTGTGCTGCTCACAGGCAGCTACACAAAAACAAGATCCCACAAACAATAGGTGGGAAAGGCTGCCTAAATATGATCCCCAATCAGAGACAACGATAGACAGCTGCCTCTGATTGGGAACCATACCATGCCAACAAAGAAAAAGAAAACATAGATTGCCCACCCTAGTCACAACCGGGCCTAACCAAATAGAGAATTAAAAGGATCTCTAAGGTCAGGGCGTGACAAAACCAGATGGGATGGCGTATCGCTGCAGAATGCTGTGGTAGCCATGCTGGTTAAGTGTGCCTTGAATTCTAAATACATCACTGACAGTGTCACCAGCAAAGCCATCACACCTCCTCATCCATGCTTCACGGTGGGAACCACACATGTGGAGAACATCCGTTCACCTACTCAGCGTCTCACATAGACACGGCGGTTGGACTCAGATTTGGACTCATCAGGCCAAAGGACAGATTTCCACCATTCTAATGTCCATTGCTCGTGTATCTTGGCCCAAGCAAGTCTCTTCTTCTTATTGGTGTCCTCTAGTAGTGGTTTCTTTGTAGCAATTCGACCATGAAGGCCTGGTTCACGTCTTCTCTGAACAAATAAATTTGTCACATGCGCCGAATACAACAGTGAAATGCTTACTTACAAGCCCTTAACCAACAATGCAGTTAAGAAAAATAAGTGTTAAGTAGAAAAAATAGATAAGTAGAAAATAGAAGTAACAAATAATTAAACAGCAGCAGTAAAATAACAATAGCGAGGCTATATACAGGGGGTACTGGTACAGAGTCAATGTGCGGGGGCACCGGTTAGTCGAGGTAGTTGAGGTAATATGTACATGTAGGTAGAGTTAAAGTGACTATGCATAGATAATAAACAGAGAGTAGCAGCAGCGTAAAAGAGGGATCTGGTAGACCTTTGATTAGCTGTTCAGGAGTCTTATGGCTTGGGGGTAGAAGCTGTTAAGAAGCCTTTTGGACCTAGACTTGGTTCTCCGGTATTGCTTGCCGTGCGGTAGCAGAGAGAACAGTCTTTGACTAGGGTGGCTGGAGTCTTTGACAATTTTTAGGGCCTTCCTCTGACACTGCCTGGTATAGAGGTCCTGGATGGCAGGAAGCTTGGCCCCAGTGATGTACTGGGCTATAGGGACTACCCTCTGTAGTGCCTTGCGGTCGGAGGCCGAGCAGTTGCCATACCAGGCAGTGATGCAACCAGTCAGGATGCTCTCGATGGTGCAGCTGTAGAAACTTTGGAGGATCTGAGGACCAATGCCAAATATTTTCAGTCCCCTGGGGGGGAATAGGCTTTGTCGTGCCCTCTTCACAACTGTCTTAGTGTGTTTGAACCATGATAGTTTGTTGGGGATGTGGACACCAAGGAACTTGAAGCTCACAACCTGCTCCACTACAGCCCCATCGATGAGAATGGGCGCGTGCTCGGTCATCCTTTTCCTGTAGTCCACAATCATCTCCTTTGTCTTGATCACGTTGAGGGAGAGGTTGTTGTCCTGGCACCACACGACCAGGTCTCTGACCTCCTCCCTATAGACTGTCTCATCGTTGTTGGTGATCAGGCCTACCACTGTTGTGTCATCGGCAAACTTGATGATGGTGTTGGAGTCGTGCCTGGCCATGCAGTCATGAGTGTTCAGGGAGTACAGGACGCACCCCTGAGGGGCCCCCGTGTTTAGGATCAGCGTGGCGGATGTGTTGTTCCCTACCCTTCCCACCTGGGGTTGGTGCGTCAGGAAGTCCAGGATCCAGTTGCAGAGGGAGGTGTTTAGTCCCAGGGTCCTTAGCTTAGTGATGAGCTTTGAGGGCACTATTGTGTTGAATGCTGAGCTGTAGTTAATGAATAGCATTCTCACATAGGTGTTCCTTTTGTCCAGGTGGGAAAGGGCAGTGTTGAATGCAATAGACATTGCCTCATCTGTGGATCTGTTGGGTCGGTATGCAAATTGGAGTGGGTCTAGGGTTTCTGGGATAATGGTGTTGATGTGAGCCATGACCAGCCTGTCAAAGCACTTCATGGCTACAGAAGTGAGTGCTACGGGTCGATAGTCATTTAGTCAGGTTAACTTAGTATTCTTGGGCACATGCTTAAAACATGTTGGTATTACAGACTCAGTCAGGGACAGATTGAAAATGTCAGTGAAGACTCTTGCCAGTTGGTCAGCGCATGCTCGGAGTACACATCCTGGTAATCCATCTGGCCCTGCGGCCTTGTGAATGTTGACCTGTTTAAAGGTCTTACTCACATCGGCTACGGAGAGCGTGATCACACAGTCCTCCGGAACAGCTGATGCTCTCATGCATGTTTCAGTGTTACTTGCCTCAAAGCGAGCATAGAAGTAATTTAGCTCGTCTGGTCGGCAGTTGATGTTGAGATGTGTCATTTATTTGGGCTGCAATCTCTGAGGCTGGTAACTCTAATGAACTTATCCTCTGCAGCAGAGGTCACTGGGTCTTCCTTTCCTGTGGCGGTCCTCATGAGAGCCAGTTTCATCATAGCGCTTGGTGGTTTTTGTGACTGCACTTGAAACTTTAAAAGTTCTTAGCTTTTTCCTGATTGACTGACCTTCATGTCTTAAAGTAATGATGGACTGTCGTTTCTCTTTGCTTATTTGAGCTGTTCTTGTCATAATATGGACTTGGTCTTTTAACAAATAGGGCTATCTTCTGATTATCACCCCTACCTTGTCACAACACAACTGATTGGCTCAAACGCATGTGTTATTGTAGTTTTAATGTCTTCACTATTATTCTACAATGTAGAAAATAGTAAAAAATAAAGAAAAATCCTTGAATGAGAAGGTGTGTCTAAACTTTTTACTATATTTTTTTCTGACATTCAATTACTTCATTACAAGCTTCTAACCACTGTAAAATGTAATATACAGTAAAAAGCAGAACTGTTGGTGTGGGTGATGGGTGAACTGTATGGCTCTGGGACTCACCGTTATCCCTGTCTATGTTGAGTGGGTAGGACTCCAGCATGTCTGTGGGGTTGACTGCTCTGTAGCCCAGTCCTGTGGACACTCTGCTTAACATAGACAATAGAACACCGTCACTCCTGAGTCTAATAACACACCAATACAAGTAAACTATTCAAAGCTAAATTTACTTAAAGGATTGATCTATATAAATATGACTGTGTGAGATGGGACTTACATGTTTGTCTGGACGGAGCTGAGCTGAGAGTTAGGTACGGTGGTCTGTTCTGTGATGGCACTCTGGAACAGGGCATTACTGTAGGTGTTGGCCGGCTCACTGACATGTGTGTAGAACGGGTTGGTAGGAGAGCACACTGGCAGCTGCTTCGGACGCACTGGTTTGGCTGCAGGATAACACAGAGGCCAATCAATCAATATTACAATACAGAGGTAAATTATGTTTGTTTTTTTAACATATACGTATATATATACCACCTGTTACTTAAAATAGATACATTTGACCCATATCTAAGCACCTATTTTATCTTCAAAATGTTCTGTGTCATTCCGATCATTTATTATATTTATCTATGACTGTCTATGAAGCTCTCCATAAACAGAGGACATATCAGCACAGTCAGTAGAACTGTATTTGGGGTGGGTGCGCTACCGATCTGTGCAGCATGGGGGCGTCTCAGAGTGTTCTTGGTTCTCATGGCGTCTTTGATGCGGTCCACTTCCTGCTGGTAGCGACGCCTGTCGATCATGGCGCCCTCCTTGGCGTCCCTCAGTGCCGTCTCCAGGGCCTTAACTCTCTCAGCAGTAGACCGAAGACGTTTCTCCAACTTTGGAAGCTCACAACGCAGATCTGCATTGTCACGAACCAGCTACAGAGAAATACAGAAAGAAAGAGAGAGAGAGAGAGAGAAAAGAGAGGAAGTGAGGAGAAATAAGAGTGACACAAGGGAAGAGAGATTTCTTGCCGGAATATTTATTGATCAGGGATGGATAAGGTAAGAGAGGGGTGGGATGAGACTGGGTAATAAGGGGAAAAAGAGATTGTATTAACAACAGTGAAGGAGAGGAGACTGGATACTGACCTTGGCATAAAACTATGCGTTTATGACTCCCCAAATGCTAAATTTACCCACATGAGCAAGTTTTCTTTCAATATTTTTGTGTCCCCTGAATATCTTGTATCACATAAGTATTTTGAATTTAAATGTTTCTTCTCTCATATCCCTTAGCATAAAATCATGATATCATTCAAAAGTAAATATTAGAGGTTGACCGATTAATCGGAATGGCCAATTAATTAGGGCCGATTTCAAGTTTTCATAACAATCGGTAATCGGCATTTTTGGACACCGATTGTGGCCGATTACATTGCACTCCACGAGGAGACTGCGGGGCAGGCTGTGACTACCTGTTACGCGAGTGCAGCAAGACGCCAAGGTAAGTTGCTAGCTAGCATTAAACTTATCTTATAAAAAACAATCAATCTTAACATAATCACTAGTTAACTACACATGGTTGATGATATTACTAGTTTATCTAGCTTGTCCTGCGTTGCATATAATCGATGCGGTGCCTGTTAATTTCTCATTGAATCCCAGCCTACTTCGCCAAATGGGTGATGATTTAACAAGCGCATTCGCGAAAAAGCACTGTCGTTGCACCAATGTGTACCTAACCATAAACATCAATGCCTTTCTTTAAAATCAATACACAAGTATATATTTTTAAACCTGCATATTTAGTTAATATTGCCTGCTAACATGAATTTATTTTAACTAGGGAAATTGTGTCACTTCTCTTGCGTTCCGTGCAAGCAGAGTCAGGGTATATGCAGCAGTTTGGGTCGCCTGGCTCGTTGCGAACTATGTGAAGACCATTTCTTCCTAACAAAGACCGTAATTAATTTGCCAGAATTGTACATAATTATGACATAACATTGAAGGTTGTGCAATGTAAAAGTAATATTTAGACTTAGGGATGCCACCCGTTAGGTAAAATACGGAACGGTTCCGTATTTCACTGAAATAATAAACATTTTGTTTTCGAAATGATAGTTTTCGGATTTGACCATTTAATGACTTAAGGCTTGTATTTCTGTGTGTTATTATGTTATAATTAAGTCTATGATTTGATATTTGATAGAGAAGTCTGACTGAGCAGTGGTAGGCAGCAGCAGGCTCATAAGCATTCATTCAAACAGCACTTTCGTGTGTTTGCCAGCAGCTCTTCGCTGTGCTTCAAGCATTGAGCTGATTATGACTTCAAGCCTGTCAACTCCCGAGATTAGGCCAGTGTAACCGATGTGAAATGACTAGCTAGTTAGCAGGGTGACGTCACTCGCTCTGAGACCTTGAAGTAGTTGTTCCCCTTGCTCTGCAAGGGCCGCGGCTTTTGTGGAGCGATGGGTAACGATGCGTCGAGGGTGGCTGTGGTCGATGTGTCCCTGGGGCGAGGAGAGGGGCGGCAGCTATACTGTTACACTAGCAATACTATAGTGCCTATAAGAACATCCAATAGTCAAAGGTATATGAAATACAAATGGTATAGAGAGAAATAGTCCAATAATAACTACAACCTAAAACTTCTTACCTGGAAATATTGAAGACTCATGTTAAAAGGAACCACCAGCTTTCATATGTTCTGAGCAAGGAACTTAAACGTTAGCTTTTTTACATGGCACATATTGCACTTTTACTTTCTTCTCCAACACTTTGTTTTTGCATTATTTAAACCAAAATGAACATGTTTCATTATTTATTTGAGGATAAATTGATTTTATTGATGTATTATATTAAGTTAAAATAAAAGTGTTCATTCAGTATTGTTGTAATTGTCATTATTACAAAGAAAGAAAGAAAGAAAATTAAATCGGCCGATTAATCGGTATCTGCTTTTTTTGGTCCTCCAATAATCGGTATCGGCGTTGAAAAATCATAATCGGTCGACCTCTAGTAAATATACTGTGAAAACTTTCCTCCTCTTTCATGCCAGACTAAAACAGCTAAAAACCAGTCAGATAACACGTGACAACATCTTTGTGAGTATTGCATCACACGAGCTCACATTCACATACGACTCACTCTTTTTCTCTTTCAAACATCTCTCAGATCCATTAAAAATATTGCATGTAAAGAAAGAGTGTTAAGGAAGCATCGAGCCGTTTGTGTCCCTGTAGAATCCTAATGGATAGTGCCCAAAGCAGAGGGAAATTTTAGGTTGAAAATATACAGAAGAAAAAGGGATGCATGAAGGCGAAGGAGAAGCGAGGGCCTGTACCTGTCCGTAACACTCCATCATCTGCAGAGTGTGCTCTCAACGCACACAACAACAACAACAACAACAACAACAGAAACCCCTGAAACAAACACATAAAGACACACGCATACACACAAACACACATCCATGCCCACACACACAAAACAGCACAAGGACAAGAGGGGAAAAAAGAGTGAGTGGAACAGAGCCAAGAGGAGCCAACCCACTGTGCACAAACTGGTTGAATCAACATTGTTTCCTCATCATTTCAACTAAATTACATTGAACCAATGTGGAACAGACGTTGAATTGACATCTGTGCCCAGTGGGAAGGGTAGAGAGTTGACTGTGCAAGGGGGAAAGGGATGATGCTAGGTTGTGAGGTGTTCACACTTAGAGCTGGAGAGAGGTTTCTAGTTAGGTTTTACTTTATCAAAACAAGTCAGACAACACAACTATCCTGTGAGGCTCTCACCTGTTTGTGAACCTTTGTAAGCTGGTCCAGGTTATTCTCAAGAAAGGAAATCTTCTGTTTCTGGGTGCAAGACCCCCCACTATCATCAGGTTCCATTTCGGAACTCTGTGTAAGAAAGAAGGGAGGAACAGAGAGAGAGAGGAAAGGGGGGTTTCGTACCCTTCATCGTGATTAATAGGGTTATATTCTGTCTTTCTTTCTCCATCTCTCACTCACTTTTTTAACCCGCGACGTGAGGTCTTGAACGAACAGCTTGCGCAGGTTGTGGAGGGTCTGGAGCTCTCGGGCCTGAAAAACAAAGATGTAGAAGAAGTTAAGGAAAATAAGGAAAAAGAGGGAGAAGGTGCAGAAAATAAGAGTTAAAGCAGAGAGAGAAGAAAGAGGGAGATGAGGCAAGAAAAGGGATATAGGGGGAATGAGGGAGAGAAAGAGGAAGAAAGGAGGGTAAGAGAGAGAGGGCCACTCACGACAGTCTCCTCCAGCCCTTTGAGATCCTGCTTGGTCTGCTCATGGCGCTCATGTAGAAATCTGACAGGAAGAGGAAACACTTCCTTATCAGCAACATCAAAATCAGAACACATTTCTTAACTTTGTTAAACTGTGAAGTGAGTTCACATTGTGTCAGTGTGTGTGTGTTTATGTGTGTGTTTATCTGTGTGTTTATGTGTGTTCAGACGTACGACAGCTCCTCCAGCCGCTCGCTCTTGCTGCTGTCCACGCTCTTCAGACGGTCAAAGTCGGCAAGCACCTGAGCCAACTCAATCTGCAGCTTCTGGTTATGACTGAGAGAGAGAGAGACCGATGATATCATGTTTAATAAGAGAGAGAGACAAAAAGTTGAAGGTTGAAGGTTTTTAAAAGTGAAGTGAATGTTTTCATCATTGTTTTATCTCATCAATGGCACATAAATGTAGAGGCTTCCAGTAGTTCTGATGACACTGACTCAGTGAGGTCATCGATGATCCTCTGCTTCTCGTTGATCTCATCCCGGAGACGGGCCATCTGCATGTGGTGCAGACCACGGTGAGACTCCTCCCCTTGCTGCCGAGGAACCTTCTGAACCACCAAACAATGAGGAAAATCACACTGCCGGTTTCATTTTATCTCAGTCATTACTGGGTGACATAATTAGCATTATTGGAATCCATGTTTACCTTGACGTTACCCTCCTCGGTCTCACCCTTCTCTCCATCCTTCTCTTCAAGCAGAGAGTTATCTGTAACATAGAAAGAGATCTATAAGATATGTTTTCCCACCTGGGTCCATCAGCCTGGCTGATGTGAGTGTGGAGGGTTTGTACAGATGTGTTACCTGGGTCCTGTAGCCTGGCTGAAGTGAGGGTGGAGGGTGTGTACAGGTGTGTTATCTGGGTCTGGTGTGTACATGTGTGTTACCTGAGTCATGTAGACTGGCTGATGTGATGGTGGTGGGTGTGTACAGGTGTGTTACCTGGGGCCTGCAGCTTGGCTGAAGTGAGGGTGGAGGGTGTGTACAGGTGTGTTACAGGTATATAGCGATGTGTTACCTGGGTCCTGCAGCTTGGCTGAAGTGAGGGTGGAGGGTGTGTACAGGTGTGTTACAGGTATATAGCGATGTGTTACCTGGGGCCTGCAGCTTGGCTGAAGTGAGGGTGGAGGGTGTGTACAGGTGTGTTACAGGTATATAGCGATGTGTTACCTGGGTCCTGCAGCTTGGCTGAAGTGAGGGTGGAGGGTGTGTACAGGTGTGTTACAGGTATATAGCGATGTGTTACCTGGGTCCTGCAGCTTGGCTGAAGTGAGGGTGGAGGGTGTGTACAGGTGTGTTACAGGTATATAGCGATGTGTTACCTGGGGCCTGCAGCTTGGCTGAAGTGAGGGTGGAGGGTGTGTACAGGTGTGTTACAGGTATATAGCGATGTGTTACCTGGGTCCTGCAGCTTGGCTGAAGTGAGGGTGGAGGGTGTGTACAGGTGTGTTACAGGTATATAGCGATGTGTTACCTGGGTCCTGCAGCTTGGCTGAAGTGAGGGTGGAGGGTGTGTACAGGTGTGTTACCTGGGGCCTGCAGCTTGGCTGAAGTGAGGGTGGAGGGTGTGTACAGGTGTGTTACAGGTATATAGCGATGTGTTACCTGGGTCCTGCAGCTTGGCTGAAGTGAGGGTGGAGGGTGTGTACAGGTGTGTTACCTGGGTCCTGCAGCTTGGCTGAAGTGAGGGTGGAGGGTGTGTACAGGTGTGTTACAGGTATATAGCGATGTGTTACCTGGGTCCTGCAGCTTGGCTGAAGTGAGGGTGGAGGGTGTGTACAGGTGTGTTACAGGTATATAGCGATGTGTTACCTGGGTCCTGCAGCTTGGCTGAAGTGAGGGTGGAGGGTGTGTACAGGTGTGTTACAGGTATATAGCGATGTGTTACCTGGGTCCTGCAGCTTGGCTGAAGTGAGGGTGGAGGGTGTGTACAGGTGTGTTACAGGTATATAGCGATGTGTTACCTGGGTCCTGCAGCTTGGCTGAAGTGAGGGTGGAGGGTGTGTACAGGTGTGTTACAGGTATATAGCGATGTGTTACCTGGGGCCTGCAGCTTGGCTGAAGTGAGGGTGGAGGGTGTGTACAGGTGTGTTACAGGTATATAGCGATGTGTTACCTGGGTCCTGCAGCTTGGCTGAAGTGAGGGTGGAGGGTGTGTACAGGTGTGTTACAGGTATATAGCGATGTGTTACCTGGGTCCTGCAGCTTGGCTGAAGTGAGGGTGGAGGGTGTGTACAGGTGTGTTACAGGTATATAGCGATGTGTTACCTGGGTCCTGCAGCTTGGCTGAAGTGAGGGTGGAGGGTGTGTACAGGTGTGTTACAGGTATATAGCGATGTGTTACCTGGGTCCTGCAGCTTGGCTGAAGTGAGGGTGGAGGGTGTGTACAGGTGTGTTACAGGTATATAGCGATGTGTTACCTGGGTCCTGCAGCTTGGCTGAAGTGAGGGTGGAGGGTGTGTACAGGTGTGTTACAGGTATATAGCGATGTGTTACCTGGGTCCTGCAGCTTGGCTGAAGTGAGGGTGGAGGGTGTGTACAGGTGTGTTACCTGGGGCCTGCAGCTTGGCTGAAGTGAGGGTGGAGGGTATGTACAGGTGTGTTACAGGTATATAGCGATGTGTTACCTGGGTCCTGCAGCTTGGCTGAAGTGAGGGTGGAGGGTATGTACAGGTGTGTTACAGGTATATAGCGATGTGTTACCTGGGTCCTGCAGCTTGGCTGAAGTGAGGGTGGAGGGTGTGTACAGGTGTGGTACAGGTATATAGCGATGTGTTACCTGGGTCCTGCAGCTTGGCCAGCTCCTCGCTGAGGGAGTCGTGGCTCTCCTCCAGCATCCTCTTCTTTAGCTCTACACTCTGCATGTACTCCGTCAAAGACCGGATCTTGGCTTCATGCTGCGAACACCCCAAACAGAGTCACTCAGCTGACGTGGGACACTACACTCCCATCTATATAGTTTAGAAAATGTACAAAGTCTCTAAAGTTTGTCAATGACATGAGGGAAGAATGTTTTCATAGTGTGCAGTGGTAAAGTGTATCTACTGTATGTATACACGGTATCAACATACCCTATGTATTTCTATACATATGCTGTGTATAGTATAGTCATTCTAGCAAGTTGTGATGTTGATATTGAGGTGACCAGTAGAGCTGGAGGCTGACCTGTGAGATGAGGAGCTGGCAGGAGGAGAGCTCGCGGCCCGTCTCCTCCATCTTGCGATGACACTCCAGCTGCAGGTTCTCCAGCTGGCGACAGCGCTTCACCATGGACTTGACCTCCGACTTGATCTTACTGATGTAGAGACGGGCCACCGTGAACTCCTCCTCGATCGCCCCGCTGATCTCCACCGGCTACAGCAGAGAGAGAGAGAGAGAGAGAATGACAGATTAGAGAAAATTAGGGAGAGGGATTGAAAGAAAGGTACACAGAGGGAGAGAGATGCAGGGATGAGAGAGGGGGCGGACAGGGTGGATTTTAAAGATGGGGTGGTGGCTCCTAAGCTGAAGAGTATACCGTATACAAAACCTCTCTCTCTGCCCATCAGTGGTGGCTGGTGGCACTCTAAATGGGGAGGACAGGCTCATTGTAATGGCTGGAACATAATGTATGGAATGGTCTCAAACACATCAAACACCTGGTTTTCGATGTGTTTGATACCATTCCATTCACTCCATTCCATCATTATTATGAGCTGTCCTCCCCTCACCAACCTCCTCTGCTACTAATCTACCTAATTGTTCTACCTCTCAGCAGTTCTAGGAGAGCAGTAAGAGATGTAATTAACTCACCAGCTTGATCTCCCCGTTGCCCACAATGGTGCTGAACTCACTTAGGTCCCTCATCAGGCCGTTGAGGACGTCAGCGATGCGCTTCCTCTGCTGACCACTCACTTCCTGCATGTGGGATAGCTCTGCCTCCAGCTCCATCAGACTGGCCTGCACAGCAGACAGGATGGAAGGAGAGAGAGATGAGTGGAATAAACGAGAGACATAGGCTACAGATTTACTTATGCAGAAATGTCAGCTAAGTAATGCCACCACGTTGGCAGACCTCTGGTCATTTCAAGTAGAGCAAAGAATCCATAAAGACTTCATACAAGACTTTATAGAAGTTCATAGTAGACTTTCTGTCCACTCTATGTATTTTTATGCCCTGCTGACCCACCATCTTCTGGGCCAACTGGTCGGCCAGCAGCTGGTTCTGCAGGCCCTTCTCCTCCACCTCCTGGCTCTTCTGGTCATAGTTGATGGCCAGCTCCTCCAGGGCCTGCAGCACCTCCTTCACCTCTGTCTTGGCACAGCTGCTCTCCACCTGCAGACGACCCAGCTCTGCCTGCACCTTGTCCCCATCCCCACGAGAAGATGCCAGCAGCTGGAGAGAGAGAGAGTGATAACGATCACATAAACACAGCCTCACAAACATGATCTTATGTAGGAACACAGTATACAGACAACACACAATATAAGTAATATTCACACACAGTACACAACCACACACAGATGGCCTAGATTTAGAACTGGCACAGAGTCATCCCTGCTGCTATGACAACTGATCTATTGAAAGAGATTTGCCGGCTAACTGAAAGGGTAGGAAATGGCAAATACAGTCAAATGTATCAGATTATCACATATATTGGGTAGGATATGTAGAGGATTCCAGGCTATTTGTTTGCTTGGTGATAATTCTACTACGTTCTGTATAGACCTAGTGCACATGCACTGACATTGAATCCCCATTAGACGTCACCTCTACCACTAGTCCCCCTAGTGTCCATAACACAAATAGCACTATAAACTACCTATATTACCAACATGTTTAGATTCAGGATAATCAAGATTTGTATCACAATACATTTGTGAAGAAGACCTTTGCGTGGCCAAGAGATGCCTGGACAGAAATACAGACAGAGATACAGACAGAGAGGGAAACAGCGATACAGACAGAGAGGGGAACAGAGATACAGACAGAGAGGGGAACAGAGATACAGACAGAGAGGGGAACAGAGATACAGACAGAGAGGGGAACAGAGATACAGACAGAGAGGGGAACAGAGATACAGACAGAGAGGGGAACAGAGAGGGGAACAAAGATACAGACAGAAAGGGGAACCGAGATACAGACAGAGATACAGACAGAGAGGGGAACAGAGATACAGACAGAGAGGGGAACAGAGATACAGACAGAGAGGGGAACAGAGATACTGACAGAGAGGGGAGCAGAGATACAGACAGAGATACTGACAGAGAGGGGAACAGAGATACAGACAGAGAGGGGAGCAGAGATACAGACAGAGATACTGACAGAGAGGGGAACAGAGATACAGACAGAGATACTGACAGAGAGGGGAACAGAGAGGGGAGCAGAGATACAGACAGAGATATAGACAGAGAGGGGAACAGAGATACAGACAGAGAGGGGAGCAGAGATACAGACAGAGAAGGGAACAGAGATACAGACAGAGAGGGGAACAGAGATACAGACAGAGAGGGGAACAGAGATACAGACAGAGATACTGACAGAGAGGGGAACAGAGATACAGACAGAGAGGGGAACAGAGATACAGACAGAGAGGGGAACAGAGATACTGACAGAGAGGGGAACAAAGATACAGACAGAAAGGGGAACCGAGATACAGACAGAGATACAGACAGAGAGGGGAACAGAGATACAGACAGAGAGGGGAACAGAGATACAGACAGAGAGGGGAACAGAGATACTGACAGAGAGGGGAGCAGAGATACAGACAGAGATACTGACAGAGAGGGGAACAGAGATACAGACAGAGAGGGGAGCAGAGATACAGACAGAGATACTGACAGAGAGGGGAACAGAGATACAGACAGAGATACTGACAGAGAGTGGAACAGAGAGGGGAGCAGAGATACAGACAGAGATATAGACAGAGAGGGGAACAGAGATACAGACAGAGAGGGGAGCAGAGATACAGACAGAGAAGGGAACAGAGATACAGACAGAGAGGGGAACAGAGATACAGACAGAGAGGGGAACAGAGATACAGACAGAGAGGGGAGCAGAGATACAGACAGAGAGGGGAACAGCGATACAGACAGAGAGGGGAACAGAGATACAGACAGAGATACTGACAGAGAGGGGAACAGAGATACAGACAGAGAGGGGAACAGAGATACAGACAGAGAGGGGAACAGAGATACAGACAGAGAGGGGAACAGAGATACTGACAGAGAGGGGGACAAAGATACAGACAGAAAGGGGAACCGAGATACAGACAGAGAGGGAAACAGAGATACAGACAGAGAGGGGAACAGAGATACTGACAGAGAGGGGAACAGAGATACAGACAGAGAGGGGAGCAGAGATACAGACAGAGAGGGGAGCAGAGATACAGACAGAGAGGGGAACAGAGATACGGACAGAGAGTGGAACAGAGATACAGACAGAGAGGGGAGCAGAGATACAAACAGAGATACAGACAGAGATACAGACAGAGAGGGGAACAGAGATACAGACAGAGAGGGGAGCAGAGATACAGACAGAGAGGAGAACAGAGATACAGACAGAGATACAGACAGAGGGGAACAGAGATACAGACAGAGAGGGGAACAGAGATACAGACAGAGAGGGGAACAGAGATACAAACAGAGATACAGACAGAGTGGGGAACAGAGATACAGACAGAGAGGGGAGCAGAGATACAGACAGAGAGGGGAACAGAGATACAGACAGAGAGGGGAGCAGAGATACAGACAGAAATACCGACAGAGAGGGGAACAGAGAAACAGACAGAGATACAGACATAGAGGGGAACAGAGATACAGACAGAGAGGGGAACAGAGATACTGACAGAGAGGAGAACAGAGATACAGACAGAGAGGGGAGCAGAGATACAGACAGAGAGGGGAACAGAGATACAGTCAGAGAGGGGAACAGAGATACAGACAGAGAGGGGAACAGAGATACAGACAGAGATACTGATAGAGAGGGGAACAGAGATACAGACAGAGAGGGGAGCAGAGATACAGACAGAGAGGGGAACAGGGATACAGACAGAGAGGGGAGCAGAGATACAGACAGAGAGGGGAACAGAGATACAGACAGAGGGGAACAGAGATACAGACAGAGAAGGGAACAGAGATACAGACAGAGGGGAACAGAGATACAGACAGAGAGGGGAACAGAGCTACAGACAAAGATACACAGAGAGGGGAACAGAGATACAGACAGAGATACAGACAGAGAGGGGAACAGAGATACAGACAGAGAGGGGAACAGAGATACAGACAGAGAGGGGAACAGAGATACAGACAAAGATACAGACAGAGATACTGACAGAGATACAGACAGAGAGGGGAACAGAGATACAGACAGAGAGGGGAACAGAGATACAGACAGAGAGGGGAACAGAGATACAGACAGAGAGGGGAACAGAGATACAGACAAAGATACAGACAGAGATACTGACAGAGATACAGACAGAGAGGGGAACAGAGATACAGACAGAGAGGGGAACAGAGATACAGACAGAGAGGGGAACAGAGATACAGACAGAGATACAGACAGAGAGGGGAACAGAGATACAGACAGAGAGGGGAACAGAGATACAGACAGAGAGGGGAACAGAGATACAGACAAAGATACAGACAGAGATACTGACAGAGATACAGACAGAGAGGGGAACAGAGATACAGACAGAGAGGGGAACAGAGATACAGACAGAGAGGGGAACAGAGATACAGACAGAGATACTGACAGAGAGGGGAACAGAGATACAGACAGAGAGGGGAGCAGAGATACAAACAGAGATATAGACAGAGAGGGGAACAGAGATACAGACAGAGAGGGGAACAGAGATACAGACAGAGAGGGGAACAGAGATACAGACAGAGAGGGGAACTGAGATACAGACAGAGAGGGGAACAGAGATACAGACAGAGAGGGGAACAGAGATACAGACAGAGAGGGGAACAGAGATACAGACAGAGAGGGGAACAGAGATACAGACAGAGAGGGGAGCAGAGATACAGACAGAGAGGGGAACAGAGATACAGACAGAGATACAGATAGAGAGGGGAACAGAGATACAGACAGAGAGGGGAACAGAGATACAGACAGAGATACTGACAGAGAGGGGAGCAGAGATACAGACAGAGAGGGGAACAGAGATACTGACAGAGAGGGGAACAGAGATACAGACAGAAAGGGGAGCAGAGATACAGAAAGAGATACAGACAGAGATATAGACAGAGAGGGGAGCAGAGATACAGACAGAGAGGGGAACAGAGATACAGACAGAGAGGGGAGCAGAGATACAGACAGAGAGGGGAGCAGAGATACAGACAGAGAGGGGAACAGAAATACAGACAGAGAGGGGAACAGAGATACAGACAGAGAGGGGAACAGAGATACAGACAGAGAGGGGAACAGAGATACAGACAGAGAGGGGAACAGAGATACAGATAGAGAGGGGAACAGAGATACAGACAGAGAGGGGAACAGAGATACAGACAGAGAGGGGAACTGAGATACAGACAGAGAGGGGAACAGAGATACAGACAGAGAGGGGAACAGAGATACAGACAGAGAGGGGAGCAGAGATACAGACAGAGATACAGACAGAGAAGGGAACAGAGATACAGACAGAGAGGGGAACTGAGATACAGACAGAGAGGGGAATAGAGATACAGACAGAGAGGGGAACAGAGATACAGACAGAGAGGGGAACAGAGATACAGACAGAGAGGGGAACTGAGATACAGACAGAGAGGGGAACAGAGATACAGACAGAGAGGGGAACAGAGATACAGACAGAGAGGGGAACAGAGATACAGACAGAGAGGGGAACAGAGATACAGACAGAGAGGGGAACAGAGATACAGACAGAGAGGGGAACAGAGATACAGACAGAGAGGGGAACAGAGATACAGACAGAGAGGGGAACAGAGATACAGACAGAGAGGGGAACAGAGATACAGACAGAGAGGGGAACAGAGATACAGACAGAGAGGGGAACAGAGATACAGACAGAGAGGGGAACAGAGATACCGACAGAGAGGGGAACAGAGATACAGACAGAGAGGGGAACAGAGATACAGACAGAGAGGGGAACAGAGATACAGACTGAGAGGGGAACAGAGATACAGACAGAGAGGGGAACAGAGATACAGACAGAGAGGGGAACAGAGATACAGACAGAGAGGGGAACAGAGATACAGACAGAGAGGGGAACAGAGACACAGACAGAGAGGGGAACAGAGTGTGTGTCCGAGAGAGTTCACCTCATCCTGATCCAGCATCTGCTCCTTCAGTTTCTCAACCAACTGACACTGCAGGTTGATCTCATCATCCTGTGGAGACACGCACACACACTATGGTCACTCGGTCTACTGGTGGAAATGAATTGAGGACATTGTACTGTTTGTTTTAAAGGATACTGGTCTACTTTGTTTTTTTGTATACAGCGTGTGCATCTGTATATCTCCATACCCCCCAATGAGTGTGTGTATGTGTGTGTGTGTGTTTGAACAGACACTAACCTTGTCGTCCAGCTGCTTGTAGAGCTTGCGGATCTCCTCCTCGTATTTCTGACGTTCCTCCTCGGAGATGCGCACCACGATGGAGGAGGTGTCGTTGTCCAGGATCATCATGGGACTCCGCTCCTCCACCGACTCCAGACGCACCACGTCAGCAGTGGTCCTCTCCGTCTCAGGAACGTTCTCCCCTGAAGGAGCATGAAGAGTGGAGAGGATGGAGAAAGGAGATGATGGGTCAGCAGCCTATGTCAGCTCTTAAGAGAATGGACTTCCTATTCATCTGTCTAGAGAAGCTAAGACAAGCTTTTTCCTGGAACATAAGTGTGCTGACACGATGTGCCTTGTTCCCATCCTTAGGTAAACAGAGTTATAGGCGTATCAAGAATATGCAAGGCAAGCATTTTGCAAGGCAAAGTATATTAAGACTGGTTCCCCTCCTTGTTCGGGCGGCATTCGGCGGTCGACGTCACCAGTCTTCTAGCCATCGCCGATCCACTTTTCATTTTCAATTTGTTTTGTCTTGTTTTCCCACACACCTGGTTTACATTCCCTCATTATTTGACGTGTATTTAACCCTCTGCCCCCCCCTCCCTGTCTGTGTGTGGAATTGTTTGTTGTTACGTGTATGTGCACATCAGACTGGTTTGCGCCGGTTTATGTCAACCCGTATTTGTTTATTGTTCTTAGTGCCATGTGTCTGTTAGCCGTAATAAAGGGGTCCGTTTGCTACCCAATTCTGCTCTCCTGCGCCTGACTTCCCTGCAGCCATTTACGCATACCTTTACAACTATAAATTAATCAACATTGTGAAAAAAAACTGTAATTAACAAGAATGAAATGTAACAAACTAGGAATGTAATTATGACCTATAGAATGTGTCAAGCCTTTTATCTCTCAGTAAGTCTAACCGTTCCTCCAGCGGTTGAGCTCAGCCTCCAGCCTCTGGATGGTCTCCTTCATGGTCTTGTTCTTCTCCTTCTCCTTCTCGTACTTCCTCTTCCACTGATCGGCCGTTAGCTCCAGGTTGACGGACGCCGTGTTCCTGATGGTCTTAGCACTGCGAAGGTAGAGCGAATGGGGGTTAATGCCATAATGATGCAGTCACAGATTGTATTCATTATAGTGGGGATAATATAATACAGGTTTATATAGTATATACTGTATATTTATTCTGGAGCAATAGATTATGAATACGGGTTTAGGAAATACTGTATTCAAAATCCTTTGACTACGGACATGATAACACATTGGCCGTTTTTGAGTAGAATTGTGAGCAGAGTGTAGAACCTGCTAAATGAGTACATTATCGGTGTGGGGAGAAGACAGAGTGGGCTGAGTGTTTGTTACCGTTGTCCGAACATCAGGGTGGATTTGGTTTCGGCATCGTTGTAGCTGGAGGGGGAGCAGCAGATGAACATGGTGGTCCTACAGTTTCCCCCCAGAGAGTCCTGCAGGATACGGGTCATCTTGCTGTCACGGTACGGCACGTGAGTTTTCTGCCAAATAAAACAGAGGAAGAAGAGATAAAGTGAGTAGGAGTACAAATACAGCACTCAGTTAACCTTGCTGGCAGAGTAAGGCCAGGAGAAGGTTGGCATTGGTGTGTGTGGTGAGTAGTGAGTTGGCATTGACTAGGCTTCAGATGGGTTGGCACTGAGAGTTGTGAACTTTAATTAGCAGGTCCATGGGTTGAGTTGGCATGGTGGCTTGGAGATGAATGTGCAGTAAGTTGATACGGATGGATGTGTGGAGGTGCTGGAGGTGCTGGGATGAATGATAAGTAAGGTGGACAGTTGTGTACTGGACTCACCGTCCCTTCAGCCAGAGCAGATATCACATTGCCCAGAGCGGACAGAGACTTATTGATGTTTTTGGCCTCATCAAGGACGGCGCCCGCAGCACCGGTTTTGCTGACCTGAGAGAGAGAGAGCCAGAGAGAGACCGAGAGCGAGAGAGAAACAGAGAGAGAGAAAGAAACAGAGAGAGAGAAACAGAGAGAGAGAAAGAGAAACCGAGAGAGAGAGAAACAGAGAGAGAGAAAGAAACAGAGAGAGAGAGAAACAGAGAGAGGGAGAGAAACAGAGAGATGGAGAAACTGAATTACCGACTGTGACTTAATGACCCATGGAAAGGTCACTAAAAGCTGCCAGTGTCCTTGTGGACATGGCTCCATACATCATCTCTTGGTTCTGAGAAATGCTGCTGCCGATGCTGCTACAATGGAGTATACAGAGGAGAAATGGCTTTAGCGGTCCATAGTCTCTCTCACCTTAGCCCAGCCAGGTAAACCAGACAGGCAGACAGACAGACAGGTCTTACCTTTTCACTACCAGCCAAGTCCACCAGATAGAGTTTCCCACACAGCTTCTGCTCTGTCTCCGTATGCTCCTGCTTGATGTTGATCAGGAAGATGCTGTGACTGCGAGAGCTGTGCTCATTCATGTCTATGAGGAGAGAGAACAACATGGAGTCAAATGAGCATCTTTGCACAAAATAAGCCTACAGTGTATTAAGGGATTTACGTGTGTTTTGTTTATTTTGATGGGCAGAATCAATGCTTTTCTGGATCAATAATGCAAGTTTCTCACTGATATACGATGCAAATGAGAGTATGCAATGTACTCTATAAAAAACATTTCAGGATAGGACCAATATCGGAGTCATTCTCTTCATTAGCCAGCAGACACCCAGTTGGACCCTTGTAATTGAGAAGGTCCTCCATATACGTAGAGATACTGCTTGTAAGTAGAATACAAGTGGGAAGAAGTGATGCTATATAAGCCATAATGAGTCACATGGCTGAACTGTCACCATACAGTTCACTAACCATGCAACTCTCCTGCTAGCAGAAAAACATGGCACTGGATTATCTTCTTAGATGGATAGTGGGGGAATGAAACATTCTGAAGGCTTACTGGTCACGGCAACATGGCGGTTGTTTTTCCCCTCGTCAATGACATCCATGACCTCATCAGGGCTGGACACAAAGCGCTCAGTGCAACCCTACATCACAGGGAGTGGGGAAGGGGGAGACAGGGATGGTAGAGGAGTGAGATAATAAAGGGTTAATAATGAATATGCATGCTCCTTTTTTATTGGAAAATCTAATGCACAGTTATAAACAGATGTTGGGGTAGTTAGGTATGGTTGGCCTTGGTAAACCCACCTTTACATATGGGATCTTGTTCTTATCCTCATGAACAGCCAGGTTAGTCTTGGTCACTACAAGATAAATAAATCACCTTTAGAGCAGACAGTCTTTGAAGAAGATTTGGCTCAGTAATGGCATTGGATGTGGACTTGGTATATAACATTTCGGTAAACTGTGTACAAACCATCCAGGAGATCACGAATTTTGTCCATATAGACTTCAAAATATGAAACCTTAGTAGAGGAAAGAGAAAAGATAAGATAATCACAATCAAAAGTCAAACATGCTGTGGCTTCATGTAAGAGCAATACTTATTGCCACTGAGTCATTGTGGTATCATCCTAAATTTGGATGAGGAGATGGAGATGAATCCAAACCTTGATGTGGAACTCCAGGTTCTCATCCATGCCAAAAATATGGTTGAAGATGTCCTCTGCAATCCTGGGGATGATGCCCATCTGATTGGGGTCATGCAGTTTGCCCTATAAAGACATACTGTGCAGTCAGTCTCTGGTGTTTAAAATCCTCATATCATTACAAGCAGTGTTTTTCCAAAACTATTTACCAGAGGGTGTACAAATGCCCCCAAAGATCCGGGGTATTACATTTTGATTGAAACCAAACTGAAGCCATATTTATGCTGATTTATGGAGTTATTTCATAATGCGAGATCATCACTTTTTCAGAAGATAAAAAGTATTTTAAAATACTGGATTATGTATATTTGTTTTTTTCATCATTCTAATGACTCCCACTGTACCTCCATGGTGTGAGTCTTCCCAGAGGCCGTCTGTCCATATGCGAAAATAGTGCCATTGTATCCACCCAGCACATCTATATAAACAGAGGGAAACCAAGATAATTTGAGGAAATTATACAAATTAAAGAATTTCTTCAGGCCTTCAAGTCTGAAAATAAGAAAGACACCAACAACATTTAATATGAACACAGTTATGGGAAACAACGGCAGCAAGTAATACTGTGTGATGTCACCGACTGGTTTAATCAATTGATGAGTCAAAACCCCATGTCGATTTCTCTTGTATCTCTCTAATACACCTCCATAGACTGCATGTGGATGTTGTTCTGCCATTGTTGACAGTATCTGGTCCTTACCCTTGACAATTTGCTTAGCACAGGCATTGTAGACCTGCTCCTGAGTGGTGTTGGTGGGAAAAACCCGGTCGAACACATAGGACCGCCCCTGGGAGACACAAAGACATTAGGTAATTTTGTAAACCAAAAATGGTAGCTGTAACTACACAGACCAGGATGAAGCAAGATATAGCCTAGACATAATGAGGGACATTTTCTTGTCTCCAATTGTCTTTCGAATTAGCATTGTTATTTCATGTATACTGTATATGCCAAACAAACAAACAATGGAAATGCAATCAAGTTTGTTCTTGGTTCCTTATTTATGGATAGTGATAGACAATATATGTTTGTCAATCACTGAATCAATTAAAGGGACAGATGAAAAAAGGTCAGAAACAATAAGGACCAAAACCAAAACCGTAGAGAAATAATCCTGTTTCCAAAACGTCCTAGGATAGAGCTTGGAAAGAATAGTGTTTAATCTGCTCAGTGCCTACCAAAAAGGTTTAGAATCATTTCACAATGATGTGATCTTGAATGCAACCCTGCTTGTCTCTTCACCACATGCTAGTCATGTAAGCCTTTGGGAAATGATGTCATATAGGCTATCATTGACTGAAGCAGATGACACATAACCAAGAGCTTGACTCAGACTGGATTTTAACACGTCAGGTCTTCAAATATGGAAATCATTCAGAATGCATAGAGGATCATTCAAACTTGAATTGTAGGCCTATAATATATTGAATGTCAATCCTTTTAGAAAAACAGAAGAGTATCTGATCACTAGCACTACAGACGCATCCCCATGACAAAATCATTGTCCACAGAGAGGCATTGTCCAGAGTCAGTCTGGCACAGAGGAGAGTGGATCAATCCTAAACAGTAGAATGATATTGATCCTCTCCTCCATGTGCAATAAGAGAACAGGTTCTTGGCCCATTGTTAAGAATTATGACTGAAGAGGTCAGTCTAAGGTTTCCATGAACATCCTTAGCTAAGCTCTAAATGAATCCACCACCTCATTCCACTCTGTCCTGGCCCTGATCGACTCATAAAGACTAGTAGGCCTGTCTGAAGAGGGACTGATTGAGTGACACTGTGTTTTATGTACTGGCATTGATCTGTGGCCTACAGTATCTACATTCCCTGTACATATATCTAATGTACCATTGCCATTACCTACGAACCAAATCATTACAACACGAATAACAGCAGCCTGAATGTTTTATCCTGAACATCTCCCCAATAATCAAAGCAATATTATAGACAGGCTAGGTAGATCATCCAAATAGGCCTGTAGTATCTTCAGCCCGTTTTCATGTATGTTATTCATAGCCTAAGCAAGGAAAAATGTAATGTAAGTTGGTATCGAATATGGGGGCCGATGTAACTGCAGAAAATAAAACATGACCAGTAAATGGGCCTACACTGAGCCGACTGCACTGAATGCTCAACTGATGTCTTACTGAATAGAATCACATTTGCCTTTACAGGCTAGGCTACGCAGTAACAATGATTGTAAATAATCAGGTAGGGCGTAATTTCAATCACAAATCATTGTTATTATTGACAGTCCAAACGAAAACATAACAGATTAATTATTTATTAATGAGCATATGTGAAACAAAGCGCCTTACCCCAACGTTGACACTGTCATCTCCTTGAAATTTAGGGATAAATTGATCCCCACGCAGAATCTCCGATTGATTCAGGGGGCGAAAGCGACACAAAACTTTGATATTACATTCTGAGGTTACATCGGCCATTGCGCAAATTCAATGGATGGGGTTGGAATAAACTAATCGAGAATCAGATTAAAGCAATTTGCAGCCCGTCGATCGTAAAATAATGAATGAACGATCTGCGAAGATGCAACCAGAAACGTCCTTAAACGTATGTCTTAAAGGTAGAACAATATTTCAACTCAAGAGGTAACGCTTGACAGTTGACAACAGATAAACTACAATTTAGAGGCCAAAAATGATGCTTCAAGCATGTCGCAGCAAAATAGGCCATGCATATAAATTCAAATTAAAATCGCAATGGGTTACATCCTTGTAAGAATATATAGATTTTTTGCCAAATTCCTCCTCTGGCTAAATCTTGAAAGATGGACGTAGTCACGGATGTTTTTCTCAGATGTGTCGTTGTCAGATAGATGACGGCACAGTCGGTCAGGCTGGTTGAAGGTGAGACTGCACTGTGTGGAGCGTAGGGCGTGGTCTGTCTCTTCCCATTAAAGTGGTACCCGCCTCAGCATCCATATCAGCATCCAGACACCGGATGTAGCCTATCAGCAGCATCACCACGTAATTTTACGTACGCCTATGTCGTTTTATGGAATCAACTGCTTGATTCAACTATATATAAATTTAAGATTTCATATGCAACCAAGACTTAAGTAAATTATGTTGCTTTTTCAATTGTGAACGTTTGCCGTTTGGATTGTTTCTTCTCTCTGCTAGAAAGGCATTCTTCCCGGAATGTAAAGCTAACCACATTCACAATGGGAAGGAATTACATTTATTGATCAAAAGCGGAGTTTGGGCTCGTGGCCCTTTCTACTGATGCAACATGTATAATTTTGCAAATAAGAGGGTGGTTACTGGCTAGACAATTCAGTAGATTTAAGCTGCCAACATCAAACAAGGAGGCCCATTTTCTGTAAATAGTTTAATATTAAATAAAAAAAAGACTCCCATATAAAAAGAAAGCTACAGTCAACAATTTAATATTCTTTTAACATAAGTATTGAAAGCAAGGGTAGAATGAGAAAATACTTAATTACAATTCCCCGAAAATTCACAATTCATTGTCTCTAACAATATAAAATAAAACACATTAACTGTACATATTTACAAATCTCCAAGTGTAGAAATTGCATAATCTGCTTCTTTTCATTTAAATAAGACATGCCAGCATTACTGGGCTGTAATAGTGTATAGCACAGCGATCTGAAGGACAATTAGAGAAAGTACAACTACATCCCACCCAAAAATACATTGAGTTAAAAACCCACACATATCTCACACTTTTTCATCAGCCATTCCCCTGTGAAAAGACCTAATTGAAATGTGCATCGTTTACAAACACACCACAGAGAACATACAGAGGGGTGTATCACAAAGCATGACCACTATATAGAGCAAGGTTCTATAAGAAAGCTTATCTTGAATGTGGGTTGTCGGAAGTGTCGAGTCTTGCCAATTTCACATCTATCTTTATGAACTTGAAAATGTGACTTCAGATTATTTAGGCAGTACACTTAGCTGGCTAACTCATCTGCTTGGTGATACACACACAACCCCCCACCCCCCAGGTAATCTGATTCTAGATCTGTGGTCAGGGGCAACTTCTACCTTGAGCATCTTGAACACCCAAATGTACACAATCCACACGCACACAGACATCATACAATCTCAAACAGAGCGCAAATGTAGGTCATTCAAGTAGATACTCTTATCCTGACTCACAGTAAACACACTGAAAAACAGTGCAGTTTTTTGTAGACATAATTCTAACACTTACATCATAATGGATCTCAATCAATCACAACGTCAAGCAACCACACAGACTTAAGAGGACCTAAGTGAAAGCATCCACATAACTATTTTTCATTTTTTCATCTAGATCACTCCCATTCAAAAGGTAAGAGGTTGGCATGACAATATATTAGTGCAGTTGAAAAACAGAGTGGGGGAGCTTGGACAATAAAAAGCAGTGATAGGGGTGGGGTTGGGGTGAACCTGCTCCTGTCACTGTCTCTGGGACCTAGCTCCCCGCCGCCTCCTGCCCCGGACCGACCTCTCAGGCTTCAGCAGCACCACCTACAACACAGACACACATCACATCATCATTAGCAGTCTGGACGGTAGACACTAAGGGACAAACTGCACTGCTGTTAGAAACTGAGACGACGCAACACGCACTGATATAATGGGTCCAATGAAGTTAAGGGTTGTGGGGTGGTCTAGTGTTTTACCCTGGGTTTAGGTTCCTCTAGGGCTGGAGAATCCAGTTCTCTGTAGTCCTCTAGCACATTCTGTAGCCTGAAAATGTTTTAAAACACACACAATAATATCAGTATATTTACACTGGTATTACATTTCCTTGTTCTTTGGAAAAGTGGCAGTGTTATAAGTGCCATCGAGAAGATGGACAGAATAGTAAATCGGTGCTCATCGTTATCAAAGATTCAAGTACAGAATCAAAATGAGCTCACGTTTGTTTCCTTTTCCTGCCTCTTCTGGCTCCCCCCATTTGTGCAGTTTGATTCTGAAAGGGAAAAAGGGCACTGAAATCAATAAGGCACAAATCACATCAATCTTTCACTGCTTGTAATGCAATATTGTGTCTAAATGGCATTTTTAGCCATGCAGTGGTAAACAAAATGACCTCCTTTGGGCTTGGAGGATGGTTTTAGGGATCCTTTATGACTGTGTTTAAATCAGGACAACTAAAGGAAACAGCAGCCAGACTCACCCTGCCCTGCTCCGTGTGCTGTAGACCCCCAGTCTCCTCCTTGGGGCAGCTGCTCCCGTCTCTGGGACTCTGGTACCCCCCTGCCTGAGGTCTGTCCCCCTGCCGATCTGACATAGCCTGGCTGTACGAGTCTGTCTTGGCTTCCTCCAGGTAGATGGGAAGCAGAGGAGGGTTAGTGTGACAGTCTGGGAACTCCAACTTGTTCTGCGGAGGCGTGGTGGAGCCATCGTTGCTGGGTTTAGGGGTTCCCTGAGCCGGGGAGTGGGCTGCCTCCATATTGAGCCGGGACAGGTCCGGGTTCCTCAGGGTGCAGGCCTGCCGAGGGCTCAGGGAGAGGGGGGCACTGGCCTGAGGGAGGAGAGCGGAGGGGGAACGGCGCTCCCCAGGGTAGGAGGGCGGTAAGGCACCGAAGGCATCCGCCCCAGACTGAACTGCTTCCTGCTCTTTAGCACTGACCTGGAGGAAGGAGGTGTAGATAGTGTCCATGAAGGAAGCGTAGGGGTCCAGGACGCTCACCACGGAGCTCTCTCCACGCTGGGACACGGGGGCCAGGGGGGGACAGGGGCTGGGCGCAGTCTCTGGGGTAAGCCGATTGGCTGGAATATCCTCCTGAGGGGAGGAGCTGTCTGTTTCCTGTAAGGAGATTGGCTTTTCTCCCTCTGAGGGTGGTGCCATGTTGAGCTGAAGAAGGAAGATACAGATATTTCAAAAATCACAGGACAAGGCTTGTGTCAGGAGTGGGAAACAATGGCCTGTGTGGTCCAGTGGTTATAGCCGTTGATCCCGACACACATGTATGCCAGAGTCGGCATGAGTTCGAATCCGACACACTGGCATTTTACTCCCCCTCCCTTCCTCGGCCTTTCCAACACTTTACTACTATCTCTTCAATACCATCTCTTCAATAAATAAAAAAATTAACAAAAGGAGTAGGACTGCGCCACTCCTAAAAAAAATAAGTGGAACACAACAAGTACCTGGATGTTGTTGAGGAGGTTGATGGCCCCATTAGGGCCCTGGAGCAGAGGCATGCCCAAGGCAGAGGCCTGTACGGGGGGCAGGAAGAGAGGGCCTGCACCTAGCCCCAGAAGACTGTGGAGGCTGGTCAGAGCAGACAGGTCTCCTACAAATACACATGGTTCATCATTAAAACAGTTTGTGAATGAGATAAGGTGACATTCTAAGCAATATGTAGGTAATGTACAAGACATAGCTTTGTTGTAGCTGTTCCCCAAGTTTGTAAATAATTCACTATTCATAAAGTGAAATGTAATAGAAAAGACTAACTATGATTCTGCATTTGTAATTGACAACAAAACCTTGATATTTATAGCAGTGTAAATGAATGTTGCTGTGACTAACCTAGAACCCCTGGGTTGAGGAGAGTAGGCAGTAACTGGTGGAGGACAGGGTTGTCCTTTCCCTGGACAGACAGGGGGATTAGGGTTTCCATCCCCCCATCATGGCCTGAAGCTGACCCCTGGATGGAGACCGGATCAAAACATCAAACTGACATCTCTAATAGAGATACAGTGTTAACTATTTGACAAGGGAAAACTACAGGGTAGAGGACCAGGCTAAGGGAGAGAACCTACCTGAGGTGGGGGTTGTTGGGGTTGCTGTGTTAGGGGGAGATGAGGGGCAGGCGGGAGGCCAGTAGAGCCCAGGGCAGCAGTTAGCAGATCAGGGCTGAGGGAGAGGAAGGCCGGGGGAGGCAGGGGGGTGGAGAGCAGGAGCGACTGCAGGGCCTGGAGGGGCCCATCGGCTGGAGGAAGCAGGCCCTGGAGGGCCTCAAGGAGCCCAGGGCCGGGGAGGGATGACGGGTCCAGGAGTCCAGACCCTTTATCCAGAGACAAACCGTCCAACAGGGCTGGGATGTGCTGCCGGAAGGGAAGGTCCAGGCTCAGCTGGCCAAGCCCAGACAGGGGCAACATGGCAGTCTGCTGCTGGCCTAGTAGCAGGGAGGCCATGAGGAGAGCCTGGAGGCCCAGTTTCTCCCCCATCCCCAGATCACACTCCTGGCCTGGGGTAGGTGCAGCAGAAGGGGGTAGCAGTGGGTTCAACAGACCCAGGAGATTCAGAGGCAGCTCTCCCTGACCTCCCATTAGACAGGGGAATAAGCTAAATGGAAAGTTGTGGTTCAGATGGGCAGTCTGGTGTTGTTTCTGCTGTTGCTCTTGGTGATGTTCATGCTGTAACAATAGTTGTTGTTCTGATTGTTGTAGTAGTTGTTGATCGGGCAGTTGATGGTGTTGCTGAGGTGTGTTGGAGATGGGGAGGTGACCCTGCTGACCGCCAATCCACAGGCCCAGGGGCAGAGAGCCCAGGATGGTGGGGTCCAGGAGGGAGGGCAGGCCGGCCGTGGCAGACAGAAGCTGGAGAAGCTGCTCCTGGCTCATGAAGGGGAAGGCTTCAGCCAGGGGTAAGGAGCAAGTGGAGTCCCCCAGAGCCTGGGGGCTGCAGCCTTCTGGGGGTTTGGTCACTGTGGAGCCCTGATGATCAACACTCTGAGGCTCTTGCACCCCTAGAGAGGATTGGAGAGAACCAGGATTAACGGCCTGAGGAAGGTTATTTTTCAAAACAGACAGTACTCAACAAATATTAACACGTCTAATGAAAAATGTGTGTATTTTCCTAGGCCTCGGGTAGCCTAGCGGTTAGAGCGTTGGGCCAGTAACTGAAAGGTCGCTGGTTTGAATACCTGAGACAATGTCAAAAATCTGTTGATGTGCCCTTGAGCAAGGTACTTAACCCTAATTTTCTCCAGTGGAGCCGTACTACTACGGCTGACCCTGTAAAACAACACATTTCACTGAACCTATCCGGTGTAAGTGACAATACAATATTCCATGATTTCACCTATTTAGAGACATTTTAAAGGTTCATCCTCACCTGTAGTGTTGTTGCCGGTGGTTCTGTCCAGGCCCCCCTCCCCAAGAGGTGTGGTGGAAGAGGCTGCCAGCAGTGCCAGCATGTGGTTACTGAGATCCAGGGGTCTGGGGGAGGTGGTGCTGCTGTAGCTGGTGACGCTGCTGCTATGGTTGGAGGTGGAGGTGCTGTTGAGACCAGGGCCTAGTGTTGACATGCTCTCCATCTCCATTGATTCACTGACTTCAGGAAAGGCCTGGCCCATGGGTGACTGGATGGTGGTGGCATCCATAGGTTGGTTTTGGGCCTGCCACAGCCTATTAGGGGTGTGTGGGGTGGGCGAGGGGCTACTGCGATATTGTGCTGACTGAGCGTTGGACAAGGCCATGGAGGGAGACCGTCTCTGTTTGGGACTGGTCCTCGTATGTGGTCGAGACGGAGACTGTGCATTACCTCGCCTGGACTTTGACTGAGAGGGAGAGAGGGGCTGTAATGGGCCTTGTGTGGTACTGTGATGAGTGGGGGACTGCATGGGGAATGGTCTGATGTTTAAATGGGAGGGCGAGGGAGACTGCCTGGGGCTCTGCCTCATGCCTCCTGTACAGTGTCCAGAGCCGGGCTGGGCTCCAGTGGCTTGAGCGTTCTGCACACTGAGCAGGTGAAGCAGAGCAGAGAGAGGCTGGGTGGGGGGATCCGGTTGACCTGCCATGATTGTTGTGAAATCCAGGGCGCCGTCAGGCTGCTTCTGGGGCCCTGCGAGTGTGCCAGAGTGCCGGACTGAGAGCCTTAGGGCCTGGAGGTGGTTCTCTAACATGGCGGGGTAGGGCGAGGCTGAGGTAGAGGAGGGTTGAGAGTGTGAGGAGAGGTTGAGCACGTCGCCGGGGGTTCTGGGACTGGTCATCTGGGACTCCTTCAGCATGCTGAGCACTGTGGGCGAACGCCGCTGCCGCTTCCTGTGTGATGTCCGGTCCGTACGGGAGAGGTGAAGGGGACTGGAGGCTAGGGGCTGGGAGAGGGAAAGCAGGGGGGAGGCTGCAGGCAGGGGCCTAGCGATTGAGGGAAGGCTGTTGTGTAAAGTGCTGTTTGTTACCTTTAATTGCTTAGACTCCCTCGAGACCTCCAAAGAGAGGGCTGAGTTGAGGATGCTGCGTGAATTGGAGCTCTGGTTGTGAGTTATCTGGCTGGCCAGCTGGGCCTTGGCTGCTGCCGAGAGGAGGCTACTGGCAGGAAAAGAAGCTGGGTGGGGTTGCTTCTGGTGGTTCAAGAACTGTCCAAGAGGCAAACCAGAAGGACCAGCACTGATCTCCATGCCTGATGCAGAAGCAGGTGCCTTTGTGGGCCTCCCAACCTTTTCAAGAGCTAGAGAGAGGATATGAGGATTGTTTTGGTTGCTCAGTGAGTTTGAGTGAAGGATGTGATTATTAGTGCTACTGTTGCCTGAGTTCTTAAACTGCTCTAAGATGTCCTCAAGCTTGTATTTTGAGAAATGGAGGATAGGGGACCCCCCTGGTATAGGAGAGTGTGAAGAGGATATCCTTCTGGGGGGGTAGCCACCAAGCACCACCCCTCCCACCCCCTGCTCAGAGTGAGCGGAAGAGGCGGAGGGGTGGCGTGAGCGCTGGCGGGGAGAGGGGCAGTTCATACTCACAGAGGGAGAGGGGGAACATGAGGGGGACAGGGGAGACCCAACGATGATACCATGTTGATGACTCTGCCCTCCCCTCCCCAGTGTCCCAGGGGAGGAGGGAGGAGGGGGAGAGAGGGGCCCCATATGAGGAGATCTGAGGGCTTCTGGAGTCTGTGGTGCCCTCTGACCCTGACTGAGGTTCTGAGGCGTTGGTGTGCGTGGGGACCTCTGAGGTGCCCCATAGCTGGAGAATGGAGAGGTGTTGGGAGGGAGATTGAGAGGAGGTGGCAGTCTCCTCAAAATATCAGGCGTGTGATAAGAGTTAGTGCTATTGTGTGAGAGGGGTGAGGAGCCATTGTAAGAATACACAAGTTGGGGAGAATTTTTAGGACTGCCACAAGAGTTGGGGTGGAGGTTATTGTTGGGCCTGGACTGGACTAGATGGTGTTTGGAGGTGTAAGTGCCACGTTCTTTTTCTTCCCTGTCCACTCTCATCCTCTTAGGATCTCTGTTCTCCATAATGCCACTGGTGACCTCTGCAACAACAACAACAAAACATCGACATTAGAGCTGGTACAATAATTGTATAATAGTGTAACCGACAATTATGGACAATAACCATGAACTCACATTTTTCTTCATCATTCTTAATACATTAGTAGGGGGTGAGATTCAACTTAATTTTCAAGTAGATATAGTTTACCCAATAGCAGTTTTTAATTATTTTTACATGAAGTGGGTAAAGTTGGTAGCCTAATCATTTTACGAGAAAAACGGCATGTTCGGGAGTAGAAGCTTCCTTTCCAAAAGTTCCAAGCGGTCATAACAATTCGTTTTGAGACGGGTGTCACCAAAGTTGTGTTGTATTCATAGGTATGTCGTAGCTCCTTTTCAAAGATGCAGTATTATAATACATTACAAGCTCAAAACATTTTTCGCAAAAAATGGCAATTACAACAATAACCATGGCAATTAATTGTTACCCAAAATCCCATAATTGTCACAGCCCTAACCAACATGATTGATTACATTTCTGAGAGCAATATTTGAATAGCACAATGTAAAATGTTTAGGTAACTAACCATTAATAGCTGTTTGATGATCCTGAAAGCACTTCATTTCTGTTACATTAGATCTATTCATTTTTTTGGCGCTGACACAGTGCCTTCATTAAGTACTCACACCCCTTGACATTTCCCACATTTTGTTGTGTTACAGCCCAAATTTAAAATGTATTAAATTATGTTTTTCAAAATTGTTAAATAAGTCCAAAAGTATTCAACCCCTTTGTTATGGCAAGCCTAAATAAGTTCAGGAGTAAACATTTGCTTAACAAGTCACATAATAAATTGCATGAACTCGGTGCAATAATAGAGAGTTTAACATGATTTTTGAATGACTACCTCATCTCTGTACCCCACACATACAATTATATGTAAGGTCACTCAGTCGAGTAGTGAATTTCAAATACAGATTCATCCACAAAGACCAGGGACGATTTCTAATAACTTCCAAAGGGCACCTATTGGTAAATGTGTAAAAATACAAATAAAGCAGAGAATGAATATCTATTTGAGCATGGTGGTTATTAATTACACTTTGGATGCTGTATCAATACACCCAGTCACTACAAAGATACAGGCGTCCTTCCTAACTCACTTGCCGGAGAGGAAGGAAACCGCTCAGGGATTTCACTACGAGGCCAATAGTGACTTTAAAGCAGTTAATGGCAGTGATAGGAAAAAACTGAAGATGGATCAACAACATTGTAGCTGCTCCACAATACTAACCTAATTGACAGAGTGAAAAGGGAGCCTGTACAGAATACAAATATTCCAAAACATGCATCCTGTTTGCAATAAAAAGAAACATAAGAGAGCTAAGCATAGGTCAAATCCTAGAGGAAAACCTGGTTCAGTCTGCTTTCCAACAGACACTGGGAGACAAATTCACCTTTCAGCAGGACAATAACCTAAAACACAAGGCCAAGTATACACTGGAGTTGCTTACCAAGACGACATTGAATGTTCCTGAGTGGCCCAGCTACAGTTGACTTAAAATCAGCTTAAAAATCTACGGCAAGACTTGAAAATGGCTGTCTAGCAATGATCAACAATCATCTTGACAGAGGTTGAAGAATAAAAACATTTTTTTTGCAAATGTTGTGCAATCCAGGTGTGCAAATCTCAGAGACTTACAGAGAAAGCGATTACAGCTGTAATCGCTGCCAAATGTCATTCTAACATGTATTGACTCACGGGGTTGAATACTTACCTAATCAAGAAAGTTTTTCTTTTTTTTCTTCTAAATTTTATTCAAATGTTTGAATTTTTCTTCCACTTTGACAGAGTATTTTGTGTAGAGCGTTGACAAAAAATGGCAATTAAATCCATTTGAATACCATTTTGAACAAAATTTGGAAAAAGTCGAGGGGTGTGAATTCTTTCTGAAGGCACTGTATTTACCTGTGTGATGGGCAACATAGGGCAGTTGTGAAGCCTGCATACTGCGACAGAGCGCTGCCATGGCAACCACTTTCCTCCGATGGTTACAGAGCTTTGTCATGTCCTGCTCTGCCTTCCCCACCGGCTGGCTGTGCTGTTGAATTTTGACCCCTAGGCTAAAGTTAAACACCTGCAGAGACAAAGGAACATACATTCAGCAAACCCCAGTCAAAACCGGTTGTGAGATGATAAAAGTGAGATGTAGAGGGAGTCACCTTGTGGATGACCAGCGGACACTCCAGGCCACACTTGCATGTGCCATCGGTCAACAGATATGACTTAACCTCTTCCAGTGAAGACAGGACTGCACCACTTGGACTGTAGGAAAGGACAGGGATGCAGGAGATGAGTGATGAAATAAAGGGAAGGGGAAATCAAATATATTTTACAATTCCCTGCTCCAGACGAGCTTTTGGGAAATGAAAACATTACAATGGCTCATATATGCTCATAACACAAGTATAAACAGTATTATACCCGCCTGTGTTACTGAACTAGCTTACCTGACATACACCACAAGCCCGTCCTTCGCTCTCCTCTGCCAGCCAATGGGGACTTGTATTGCCACAGTGTGAACTCCATCCTTGTCTCCACTGCCACTCTCACTGCCTCCCATCATTTTGTAAAAACTGCTTTGCAGCACCTTTGGGATAGAAGAAGCAGGAACAAATGTAGAATGAATACATGCTTTGACGAACAACTATTACGACCACTATACTGAGATTCTGACGTCAATGTTTTCCCACAAAAAGGACAACCAGAGTTCCAAATCGTAGAAACCAATATAAAGTCTCCAACATAAAGCATACCTGATGATAGCCCATTCATCGATGCTAACTACCTTTAGCACCTATTGTGGATAGTATCTTCTGGCCAGGGGAGTTTTGTTAAGCTTGTGCTAAACGTTTACACACATCACTTGCGGTACGGTTTTGAAAACATATCTTATCTTTCATATCTGTTAGGAAAAAAAGAAGGTTAAATTACTACACACCTTTATAGGGTTGGGGTTCCCACACGGCCATATTTCCATGTTACAGCGTCTGTTTACAGAAAACAGAGTCGACCAACTGTGCTAATTAGCTATCTGCGTCTCCGAACACCTGTGTAAACGGAAGACGGACGCCACAAACTTGTCACTGAAAAATACTGCTGGCTGCAACTGTGTTAAAACCAGTTAAAACAGTGTACAGTAAGTATATATTTTGCATTTGTGAAATTATTTTGATGTGATATGAAAGTAGAGGGCATTATGTTTCTAGAATCGTACCGCAACTGAGAATCCATTCACGTTTAGATGGGAGTATTTTGCTGTTTTGGCTGCCAGAGGCAATTCGCCTCTAAAAAGAACATGTAAGGTCCTTGGACTTGGAGTAACGTTAGGCTCTTTTAGTCTGTTATTGGGCTAGCCTGATGAGTGAGGAAGGATATAATGTTCTCAAGCCTACCTTGTCATCTTTGAAATGCCAAATATATTATTGGCTATGGTATCCACCGTTTGAAGGCCATTGTGTCAGGGGAGAAGCACACACAGACTCTGCCAACCACCCTCCAACACCTTGCAGAACTCTCCAAGAACTAACGTTAAGTCTTCTGACCCTGCTTCAGAGGTCAACTCCTCCAAAACTCTGCAGCTGACACTAAGGCCACAGTTTGACTGCAAAGAAGATTGAGATAGACCTGACGTTAGAAAGCCCTAAAAATAATACGTGAAAATGATGAACAAAATGAATCTCTCGATTCTGATTGTTACAATAACCCCACACAAACGCAGCCACATAGCATTCGAGGAAGGGGATGCATATATTAGGATAGGCCTAGTAGTGGTATTTCAATTGAGTGACGTATTATCAAATAGCTACCTAGATAGTTAACGTTAGCGAGCTAAATGAGACTGGTTGTGTGTGCAGCTGGATGTTGAAATTAAAAGGGAAAACAGCATTTGTAACTTGATAATAGTTATCTAGTCCACATGAACACTATACTTGACAATATAGCCATTACAGAAATGGCACATAAAGTTAAATCACAGTCACAGCAATGATTGTCCTACATAGCTAGCTAGGCTACCTTTACCCAACTAACGTTAGTTAGCTAATGTTGCAGTCTAAAGTGTCGTAACAGCTTGACAGACACACCTTGCAAAATAGTAACATTTCAATAATGAGAACTTGGGGGGAAATTGTTTATATATTGTCATGCATGCTAGCTAGCTAACGAGCAATTGTGCGAAATGTATTCTACCATTCTGTTCTCAAACAAGGTCGCGAAGTTTTTGGAGTCTTCTCCAGTAAGCTCGCGGGAGAACCCCGGACAGAGTTAGCTAGCTGGCTTACTAACGCTAAATTGTTTTGGACGTTAACATTATCTAGACAGACAATGTGGTGATCAACCCGCCAATGCAAATTATTTGCGCCATCAATCAACTATCCGTCTGTCTAGCTGCATCTGCCCGTCTCGTTAAAAACAAAGGACAATAATGCTTCATTTTACTGCGCCTATGATCTCGGGGCTAGGCTAACGTTAGATGGCTAGCTAGCGTTGACAGAAATTTACTTGATTCTGGAGTGTCCCAAGACCCAAGGATGTCTGATCGTGTCGCCAAATTATTCAGTCGTTATCTCCAGACACTGTTCGATCAAGCTGGTGTATGTTCAGCAAAAATGGAGCTCATCCGATGCACATTTTAATCTCTATTTCACAGTTATTATTTTTTCTTGCAGATTCCGTGCAAAAAAAAATAATGGAGTTTTCTATGGAGCATGCGCACTGGGGCGGCGAGGGACTATTGTACCCACAATGCAACCGGACCTTTGTAGTGGTAGCCGACGCGACCCCCCAGATGAAGAATAAACTGGCCATGGTTCTCTGTTCTTCAACTGGGCTGGGGAAAAATAGGCTTTTGTAGAATGTCATGTTTTCTTCCATGGATTAGCTACCTCTACTACCATCAGTGTTTTACAATACAATAATGTACTTTTTCTTAATATGTTATGTAGATCCTCTCCTTATATATAAACTACAAGTTTTTCTTTATGTTTAAAATGTTCTTTAACCTGGCAGTACAATGAAGATAAACATAGCCTATTTCCATTCCATTCCTTTGTCAGTATTTTCCATAGAAATATAATTATTGTTGTCATAACGATGTTGACAACAATGAGAGCAACTGAAACAATACTGATTATGCCTGCAGCTTGTACAGTAAGCCAACAGTTGGCTGTGTGTGTCTTGGTCTGTCCTCTCAGGCTGTGACAGGGGTCTGCAGGGTCATGGCTAGAAGGGATCCAGCTTGTGTCAAGTTAACATCAAAAGTAATTTCCCCCCCATTTTAGTTAGACAAAGCTGGATCCCATCTAGCCATGACCGATCTACAGGGCCAAGGAATGGGTGTGAGTATCGGATTTCCCCTCGTCACTGGTACCCAGCTGTCTCACTCACTCAAACTGATGCCTGCCTTTACAGTCCCTCACTCACTCACCCCTCTGCTCTAACCACTAACCATTGGATCACTTTTTGGAAATTACCTGCATAAAGCTGAAAAGGGATATATCAATCAAGAGTTGGAATGGTTCGGAGGCCTCCGGTGTGACAGGTTGCTCATCACACATGAAAGGAAACTGGTGAAGAAAGCCTTTTCCATACATCCACATACCAGATTGAATTTCTTCATTGACTGGACTAGCAACCAGTAGGACCAAGTATGTCTAAACTGTAACTATATTGCATGCCCCTTTTTTGTGTATATGTGTGATCTGTTCAGCTTAGTCTTTTTCTAAATAGATATCATATATTTTATAATTTAGATATATAGCAAATTCTTTAAGTTTCATTAAGAGGGGACTGAAATGTCAAATCCTCACTAAGACTGATCCTGGTTTTATATCATTGTAATTTTTCAGAATCTCTCAGCTCATGCCCAGTCTGGCAAGGCACCCAAATTTAGCCATGATGAGATTGAGTTACCCTGCCCCAAAATAGTAGAGTGGACGAGTGTATTTTGGAGTGTGTGTGTGTGTGCAGGCTTGTGTGAGTAAATCATCTCCCCCTCCCCCCATTACTACATGCGAGAGGAGAGGACATGATTGGGTCACGTGTCTCATTAAAATGGTCCCATTCAAATTGAGAGCCAGTGTTTCTGTTCCCCTAAAATGTATTCTGTCTTAGGTGGGTAGCACTGCAGGACGAGAGTGAGAGCTCACACACTACACCATGGCCCAATATGACCAGTGAGTCTGCTCTCCTGTTGCTGAACTCAATACATAGGATATTCCTTTTTAATAGTTTTACCTGGTTCTAAACAACGAGGGAAAGTATTAGTATTAGATTATTCATTGCAATAGTCATGTAAAACTTGGTAAAATGTAAACCTCAGCCACCGTAACAATACTACTGCAATATCCGCCCTTAAATATATGTCAGATATCCTTGTTTGTTGATGTTGCTTAATGGTTTCTGTTTGTTTCTCTGAGTTAGACTGGAAGATAAACATTCTGTGGATATCCACGATAACCCCACAGCCCCTGACAATATTGTGAAAGAAGAAGACAATACTGTGAGTAGCATGACAATCTGCCACTGTTGGTAACACCATCCCTCAAACAGTTTAAAATAGCAGCCAACTAGGATGGTCAAAATACAGTAACCTCATTAGTTTAATATGTGAGGCTCTCTGCTCCCCTATTTATATTCTGCAGTAAGGTGACACTGTGGGCTAAATCCACAGAGCTTTTTTAATTGACCACTTACTCTCCAGAAGTAAAATAATGGTTTCAAAGGAAATTTTTGTACAGTGCATTCGGGAAAGTATTCAGACCCTTTACTTTCCCCACATTTTATTACATTACAGCCTTATTCTAAAATTGATGAAATTGTTTTTTTCCTCATCAAGCTACACACAATACCCCATAATGACAAAGCAAAAACTACTCTTTAGAAATGTTTGCAAATGTATCAAAAATTAAATACTGAAAGCATCTTTGGCAGCGATTACAGCCTCAAGTTGTCTTAGGTATGACGCTACAAGCTTGGCACATCTGTATTTGGGCTGTCATGAGCCTTTTACTGAGGAGTGGCCACTCTACCATAAAGGCCGGATTGGTGGAGTGCTGCAGATGGTTGCCCTTCTGTAAGGTTCTCCCACCTCCACAGAGGAACTCTGGGGCTCTGTCAGAGTGATCGGGTTCTTGATCACCTCCCTGACCAAGGCCCGTCTCCCCTATTTGCTCAGTTTGGCCGTGCGGCCGACTCTAGGAAGAGTATTAGTGGTTTCAAACTTCTCCCATTTAAGAATGATGTAGGGCACTGTGTTATTGACAGTGGTGTAAAGTACTTAAGTAAAAATACTTTAAAGTACTACTTAAGTAGATTTTTGCTGTATCTGTACTTTAACTTTTACTTTACTACATCCCTAAAGAAAATAATATACTTTTTACTCCATACATTTTCCCTGACACCCAAAAGTACTCGTTACATTTCGAATGCTTAGCAGGACAGGAAAATGGCCCAATTCACACACTTATCAAGAGAACATCCCTGGTCATCCCTAATGCCTCTGATCTGACGGACTCACTAAACACAGATGCTTTGTTTGTACATGATGTGTGAGTGTTGGAGTGTGCCCCTGGCTATTCATACATGTTTAAAACAAGAAAATTGTGCCGTCTGGTTTGCATAATATAAGGAATGTGAAAGGATATATACATTTACTTTTGATACTTAAGTATATTTTTCAATTACATTTACTTTTGATACTTAAGTACATTTAAAACCAAATTCTTTTAGACTTTTACTCAAGTAGTATTTTACTGGGTGACTTTCACTTTTACTCGAGTAATATTCTATTAAGGTATCTTTACTTTTCCTTAAGTATGACAATTGGGTACTTTTTCCACCACTGGTAAATTGGGACCTTTAATGCTGCAGACATTTTTTGGTACCCTTCCCCAGATCTGTGCCTCGACACAATCCTGTCTCGGAGCTCTATGGACAACTCCTTTGATCTCCTGGCTTGGTTTTTGCTCTGACATGCACTGTCAACTGTGGGACCTTATATAGACAGGTGTGCACCCTTCCAAATCATGTCCAATCAATTGAATTTATCACAGGCGGACTCAAGTTTTAGAAACATCTCAAGGATGATCAATGGGAACAGGATGCACCTGAGCTCAATTTAGAGTCTCATAGCAAAGGGTCTGAATACTTATGTAAATAAGGTAGTTCTGTTTCTTCAGGTTATTTGTTAACATTTCTAAAAACCTGTTCTTTTTGTCATTATTGGGTATTGTGTGTAAATTGATGAGGAAAAAACTAATATAATACATTTTAGAACAAGGTTGTAACATAACAAAATGTGGAAAAAGGAAAGGGGTCTGAATACTTTCCGAATGCACTGTATGATATAAATAACAATCATGATAGGAAATCATTGTTTTGATGAGACTGATTCTTTGGATTTCAATAAAAATGTTCTACCTCTAGCTGAATCAAATCAAATTACATTTTATTGGTCGCATACACATATTAAGCAGATGTTATTGCGGGTGTAGCGAAATGCTTGTGTTCCTAGCTCCAGCAGTGCAGTAATATTGAACAATTTTCGACAATACACAGATTTAAAAGTAAACGAATGCAAATAAGAAATATATAATATATATACCAATCCAATATATATCAATCCAATCAGCGGTCACTAGGGAGGGGAAAGGAAGGAAATCTGTAAAAGTATTGAGACATAGGCACCCTCTCTGCAGGTATACTTTATTTATGAGGAGGAGGTGGAAGTGGAGGAGAAGGAGCCCGAGCCTGAGCCCGTTGTTATATTGGTAAATGACAAACCACACAAGTTCAAGGACCACTACTGCAAGACGCCCAAGTTCTGTGACGTCTGTGCTCGTATGATAGTCCGTAAGTTTTAACATTGGCCACAGTGGCTCTTGTATTTATTAATAGTATCTGTAAAGCTGAAGCTTAATAATACTGACTAGCTTCTTATAGTTCACTTTTCAACCTTTCAGTCAACAACAAGTTTGCTCTACGGTGCAAAAACTGCAAGACCAACATCCATCACTCATGCCAGTCCTATGTCGAGTATCAGAAGTGCTTTGGAAAAATTGTAAGACATTTTCAATTCATAATTTAGATAGTCATTATGATGTCAGAAAATGATCAAGTTGCCATTGCATGCAGTTGCCAAAAACAACAATTATTCTACATATTCATTTTGCTGTCTCTCCTATAGCCCCCAGGTTTCAGACGGGCCTACAGCTCCCCTCTATACAGTAGTGACCAGACAGATTCAGGTAAGACACTAACCATCTCAACAAGTCTTCAACTTATTTTTTACTATATGTGCTCTCTCTGCTGCTTCTCTCCTGTCTAGCCCACTCCAACCGTAACGACCCTGTGTTTGACACACTGCGGGTTGGGGTCGTCATGGCAAACAAGGAGCGCAAGAAGGGGTCTGAGGACAAGAAGAATGTGAGTGTGTAACTCTATGTCCATGGCACATATTAGCCAAAAAAGAAATTAATGACGATAAGTGGTGTAATTTACTGACAACCATTTGTATAGGGATCATAAATGGCATGTTAACCATCTTTTTCCTCCTCCAAGATGATGATGATGATGATGATGGAGGAAGAGGAATCCCAACAACCCAAAGAAAACGAGCAGGCAGAAGGTATTGAAAAAGGATGCGCATGTCCATATTGAAGCATGTGACAATTCAAGGTGATGCCATCTATGGTTCCACTGCATCAACTATACAGAAATACACATTATTTATTTCAAACAACGTATTTTATTTAAACAAATTGTGCCAAATGAAATGATATTGAAGCTCATCAAAGTGAATGATAAATAAACCGAAGCATAAGGGGTGGTTGGTTGTCAAGCAGTTGCTAAACAATATACAGTACCGGTCAAAAGTTTAGACACACCTACTCATTCCAGGGTTTTTCTTTATTTTTTACTATTTTCTACATTGTAGAATAATAGTGAAGACATCACAACTATGAAATAACACATATGGAATCATGTAGTAACCCCAAAAATGTTAAACAAATCAAAATATATTTTAGATTTTAGATTCTTCAAAGTAGCCACCCTTTGCCTTGATGACAGCTTTGCACACACTTGGCATTCTCTCAACCAGATTCATGATGTAGTCACCTGGAATGCATTTCAATTAACAGGTGTGCCTTGTTAATTTGTGGAATTTCATTCCTTCTCAATGCGTTTTGGCCAATCAGTTGTGTAACAGACACAGATGTGTAACAGACACATCTCAACATCAACTGTTCAGAGGAGATTGCGTGAATCAGGCCTTCATGGTTGAATTGCTGCAAAGAAACCACTACTAAAGGACACCAATAATAAGAAAAGACTTGCTTGGGCCAAGAAACACGAGCAATGGACATTAGACCAGTGGAAATTTGTACTTTGGTCTGATGAGTCCAAATTTGCGATTTTTGGTTCCAACCACCGTGTCTTTGTTAGATGCAGAGTTGGTGAACGGATGATCTCTGCATGTGTGATTCCCACCGTGAAGCATGGAGGAGGAGGTGTGATGTGTGGGGGTGCTTTGCTGGTGACACTGTCAGTGATTTATTTAGATTTTAAGGCACACTGAACCAGCATGGCTACCATAGCATTCTGTAGCGATACACCATCCCATCTGGTTTGCACTTAGTGGGACTATCATTTGTTTTTCAACAGGACAATGACCCAACACAACGCCAGGCTGTGTATGGGCTATTTGACCAAGGAGAGTGATGGAGTGCTGCATCAGATGACCTGGCCTCCACAATCACCCGACCTCAACCCAATTGAGATGGTTTGGGATGAGTTGGACCGCAGATTGAAGGTAAAGCAGCCAACAAGTGCTCAGCATATGTGGGAACTCCTTCAAGACTGATGGAAAAGCATTCCAGGTGAAGCTGGTTGAGAGAATGCCAAGAGTGTGGAAAGCTATCAAGGCAAAGGGTGGCTACTTTGAAGAATCTAAAATATATTTTAAATAGTTTAACACTTTTTTGGTTACTACATGATTCCATGTGTTATTTCATAGTTTTGATATCTTCACTATTATTCTACAATGTAGAAAATAGTAAAAATAAAGAAAAACCCTTGAATGAGTAGGTGTGTCCAAACTTTTGACTGGTACTGTATGTATGTCAACCTTTTCCCAGACTAACCAGAATGACATCCAGTACAGAACAAAAAATGTATATCTTACACTGAATGTCAAGGAGCGACGTAAAATAAATGTAATACTGACTATAAAGTTGTGGAGTTGACCATTGTTGTATTGAAACTCTACAAAGACCCTGTGTGATGTCCTTGTAGGAAAGCCAGAGGGGGATAAGAAAGGAGACAAGGCTGACAAAGCAGATGACAAGGTAAGGGACTGTAACTGCCTGACATCATGTATACACTAACCATGTAAATATCAATAATAACACCCTGTCTGGTACATCAATACAATTAGTAGTTAAATAAACATTGGTGTATGTTTGCTACAGAAAAAGAAGGAGATGGGAAACATGGGAAATCAGTCACATTACTACCTGGCTCTGTATCGCTTCAAGGCTATTGAGAAAGACGACCTTGACTTCCAGTGGGTTTACCAACACATTTCCTTATATTGTATGAATTAGTTTTTATGTCCAACATTTGTGGTAATGTGAAACATTTGATACAATTTGATAAAAATATACAAACCTTTGTGTCTTTCAGTCCTGGTGATCGAATCACTATAATTGATGATGCAAATGAGGAATGGTGGAGGGTAAGTGTTCCTGAAAAAATTGTCATGCAAGCTGACAATGATCAAAACTAGCAATGACTCTGCTAGTAGTCTCTATGGGGGTGCCACAGGGTTCAATTCTCAGGCCGACTCTTTTCTCTGTATATATCAATGATGTCACTCTTGCTGCTGGTGATTCTCTGATCCACCTCTACGCAGACGACACCATTCTGTATACATCTGGCCCTTCTTTGGACACTGTGCTAACAAACCTCCAAACGAGCTTCAATGCCATACAACACTCCTTCCGTGGCCTCCAACTGCTTTTAAATGCTAGTAGAACTAAGTGCATGCTCTTCAACCGATCGCTGCCCGCACCTGCCCGCCCGTCCAGCATCACTACTCTGGATAGGTTCTGACTTAGAATATGTGGGCAACTACAAATACCTAGGTGACTGCTTAGACTGTAAACTCTCCTTCCAGACTCACATTAAGCATCTCCAATCCAAAATTAAATCTAGAATCGGCTTCCTATTTCGCAACAAAGCCTCCTTCACTCATGCTGCCAAACATATCCTCGTAAAACTGACTATCCTACCGATCCTTGACTTCGGCGATGTCATTTACAAAATAGCCTCCAACACTACTCAGCAAACTGGATGTAGTCTATCACAGTGTCATCCATTTTGTCAAGTGTCAGTGTGCAGCGGTAGGACGTAGAAAACGTACTTTACTCGAATAAATCACAAACTAATTCCATACAGGGAAAAATATTTCAGCTCGACACAAAAGAGCGACCACTTAACAAAGAACAAACACGCACAAAACCATGTGGGAACCAGAGGGTTAAATAGGGAAAAAATTATAACGTAATGGAAACCAGGTGTGTACAATCAAGACAAAACAAATGGAAAAAGAAACGTAGATCGGTGGCGGCTTGAAAGCCGGTGACATTGACCGCCGAACCTCGCCCGAACAAGGAGAGGCACCAACTTCGGCGGAAGTCGTGACACGTTTTGTCACCCAAGCCCCATATACTACCCACCACTGCGACCTGTATGCTCTCGTTGGCCTGTCCTCGCTACATATTCGTCGCCAAACCCACTGGCTCCAGGTCATCTATAAGTCTTTGCTAGGTAAAGCCCCGCCTTATCTCAGCTCACTGGTCACCATAGCAACACCCACCCGAACACACGCTCCAGCAGGTATATTTCACTGGTCATCCCCAAAGCCAACACTTACATTGGCCGCCTTTCCTTCCAGTTCTCTGCTGCAAATAATTGGAACGTATTGCAAAAATCAATGAAGCTGGAGTCTTATATCTCCCTCTCTAACTTTAAGCATCAGCTGCCAGAGCAGCTTACTGATCACTGTACCTGTACACAGCCAATCTGTAAATAGCACACCCAACTACCTCATCCCCATATTTTTATTTATCCTCTTGCTCTTTTGCACCCCCAGTATCTCTACTTGCACATCATCATCTGCACATCTATCACTCCTGTGTTAATGAACATTTTAATTATTTTGCCTCTATGGCCTATTTATTGCCTTTACCTCCCTACTCTTCTACATTTGCACACACTATACATAGATTTTTCTATTGTGTTATTGACTGTACGTTTGTTTATGTGTAACTCTTTCTTGTTGCTTTTGTCGCACTGCTTTGCTTTATCTTGGCCAGGTCGAGGTTGTAAATGAGAACTTGTTCTCAACTGGCCTACCTGGTTAAATAAGGTGAAATAAAAAAAATATATATAAATACTGCCTCATGAGGTCTACTTTCTATTTTATTGTCACCATCGTAAATAAGGGCATTTTTCTATTCTCAGGGGAAGATTGGGGAGAAGACAGGTTACCTCCCCACCAATTACATCATTAGAATAAAAACGGGAGAGAGGGTGTTCAAGGTGACGCGGTCCGTCGTGGGAAACAGAGAGATGGGTCAGATAACACTAAAAAAAGACCAGGTAAGAAACAGGTGTCTCTGTATCAGACCTGAGTCAAATACTATCACATACAGCAGTTGAAAGTAGTGTAATTGAGGTGTGCTTTATTTAGCTACTGCTGGTCACACTGAATCAAGCCCAGCTCAAGTATTTGACCCAGGTCAGCTGTCTGTGTCTATGAAAATAATATGTTTCTTAGTTTTTCTTTGCACAGGAAACTGATGTCAACTGATTTATGATCATGAGCAGTATGGATGAATGTGTGCATGTGGACAGTGACTGTAATGACGGTTGCTACTGTGCGTGTGTGTGTCTGGTCCTGTGGTGGAAAAAGTATCCAATTGTCATACTTGTGTAAAAGTAAAGATACCTTAATAGAAAATGACTCAAGTAAAAGTGAAAGTCACCCAGTAAAATACTATTTGAGTAAAAGTATTTGGTTTTAAATATACGTAAGTATCAAAAGTAAACATCAAGTAAAATAATTTCTAATTCCTTATATTAAGCAAACAAGACAGCACCATTTTCTTGTTATTTGTATTTACGGATAGCAAGGGGCACACTCCAACACTCAGACATAATTTACAAACAAAGAATGTGTGTTTAGTGAGTCCAGCAGATCAGAGGCAGTAGGGATGACCAGGCATGTTCCCTTGATAAGTGCGTGAATTATACAATTTTCCTGTCATGCAAAGCATTCAAAAGTACTTTTGGGTGTCAGGGAAAATGTAAGGAGTAAAAAGTACATTATTTTCTTTAGGAATGTAGTGAAGTAGAAGTAGTCAACAATATACTGTACCAGTCAAAACCTACTCATTCAATGGGTTTGATTTGTTTTTACTATTGTCTACATTGTAGAATAATAGTGAAGACATCAAAACTATGAAATAACACATATGGAATCATGTAGTAACCAAAAAAAGTGTTAAACAAATCAAAATATATTTTTTATTTTAGATCCTTCAAAGTAGCCACCATCTGCCTTGATGATTGCTTTGCACACTCTTGGTGTTCTCTCAACCAGCTTTATAAGGAATGCTTTTCCAACAGTCTTGAAGGAGTTCCCACATATGCTGAGCACTTGTTGGCTGCTTTTCCTTCACTCATCAGAAACCATCTCATTTGGGTTGAGGTCGGGTGATTGTGGAGGCCAGGTCATTTGATGCAACACTCCATCACTCTCCTTGGTCAAATAGCCCATACACAGCCTGGAGGTGTGTTTTGGGTCATTGTCCTGTTGAAAAACAAATGATAGTCCCACTAAGTACAAACCAGATGGCATGGTGTATCGCTGTAGAATTCTGTGATAGCCATGCTGGTTCAGTGTGCCTTGAATTCTAAATAAATCACTGACAGTGTCACCAGCAAAGCATCCCCACACCATCACACCTCCTCTTCCATGCTTCACGGTGGCACCACACATGCAGAGATCATCTGTTCACCTACTCTGCGTCTCACAAAGACACGGCAGTTGGAACCAAAAATCTCAAATTTGGACTCATTAGACCAAAGGACAGATTTCCACTGGTCTAATGTCCATTGCTCATGTTTCTTGGCCCAAGCACGTCTATTATTTTTATTAGTGTCCTTTAGTAGTGGTTTCTTTGCAGCAATTTGACCATGAAGGCCTGATTCACACAGGTTCCTCTGAACAGTTGACGTTGAGATGTGTCTGTTACTTGAACTCTGTGAAGCATTTATTTGGTGTCACGCCCTGACCTTAGTTTTCTATGTTTTACGTATTATTTTGGTCAGGTCAGGGTGTGACGAGGGTGGGTATGCTTGTTTTTCCTGTCTAGGTTTTTTTGTATATCTAGGGGTGTTTGTTAGTCTAGGTTTATTATAGGTCTATGGTGGCCTGAATTGGTTCCCAATCAGATACAGCTGTTTATCGTTGTCTCTGATTGGAGATCCTATTTAGGTTGCCATTTTTCCATTTTGGTTTTGTGGGTTATTGTCTATGTGTAGTTAGTTGCATGTCAGCACTCGTTTGATTAGCGTCACGTTCGTTTTGTTATTTTGTTTAGTGGTCTTCGTTAAAATAAAATAAGAATGTATTCAAATCACGCTGCGCCTTGGTCTCCTCGTTACGACGAACGTGACAGAATAACCCACCATAACAGGACCAAGCAGCGTGAAAAAGAGGGGCAGACGTTATGGACTTGGGAAGAGATTTTGGACAGAAAAGGATCCTGGACATGGGAGGAAATATTGGATGGAGCAGGACCCTGGACGCAGCCGGGGGAGTATCGCCGTCCTAAGGAGGAGATAGAGGCAGCGAAAGCGGAACGGCGATACTACGAGGAGAAATACCGGAGAATAGAGTAACGGCGACGATATGAGGGTACACGGCTAGCACGGAAGCCCGAGAGGCAGCCCCAATAAAAACATTTTGGGGGGCCCTCGAGGAGATTGGCTGAGTCAGGTAGGAGACCTGAGCCAACTCTCGTGCTTACTGTGGGGAGCGTGTAACTGGTCAGGCACCGTGTTATGCAGAGATGTGCACGGTGTCTCCAGTGCGCTATTCTAGCCCGGTGCACTCTATTCCAGCTCCTCGCCTTGGCCGGGCTAGAATGGGCATCCAGCCAGGAAGGAAGGTGCCGGCTCAGCGCTCCTGGTCTCCAGTATACCTCCTTGGACCAGGATATCCTGCTCCGGCTCTGCGTACTATGTCTCCGGTGAGTCTGCACAGCCCAGTCTGTCCTGTGCCAGTGCCCTACATTTGCAGGGTGAAAATAAACATCCAGCCAAGATGGATTGTGTCAGCTCTACACTCCAGACCTCCAGTGCGCCTCCAGAGTCCAGTACGTCCTGTTCCTCCTCCCCGCACTCGCCCTGAGGTGCGTGTCCCCAGCCCGGTACCACCAGTTCCGGCACCACGCACCAGGCCTACAGTGCGCCTCGGCAGTCCAGTGCGCCTCGGCAGTCCAGAGCGTCCGGCGACAGTACCCAGTCCGGAGCGTCCGGCGACAGTACCCAGTCCGGAGCGTCCGGCGACGGGCCACAGTCCGGAGCGTCCGGAGACGGGCCATAGTCCGGAGCGTCCGGAGACGGGCCATAGTCCGGAGCGTCCGGCGACGGGCCACAGTCCGGAACCTCCGGCGACGGTCCCCAACCCGGGGCCTCCGGCGATGAGCCACGGTTCAGCTCAACAAAGGCAGAGGGACCAGTGTAAAGATGGGGGGCGGCGTCCAGAACCAGAGCCCCCACCGAGGGTAGATGCCCACCCGGACCCTCCCCTATAAGTTCAGGTTTGCGGTCGGGAGTCCGCACCTTTGGTGGGGGGTACTGTCACGCCCTGACCTTAGTTTTCTATGTTTTATGTATTATTTTGGTCAGGTCAGGGTGTGACGAGGGTGGGCATGCTTGTTTGTCCTGTCTAGGGTTTTTTGTACACTGCTCAAAAAAATAAAGGGAACACTAAAATAACACATCCTAGATCTGAATGAATGAAATATTCTTATTAAATACTTTTTTCTTTACATAGTTGAATGTGCTGACAACAAAATCACACAGAAATGATCAATGGAAATCAAATTTATCAACCCATGGAGGTCTGGATTTGGAGTCACACTCAAAATTAAAGTGGAAAACCACACTACAGGCTGATCCAACTTTGATGTAATGTCCTTAAAACAAGTCAAAATGAGGCTCAGTAGTGTGTGTGGCCTCCACGTGCCTGTATGACCTCCCTACAACGCCTGGGCATGCTCCTGATGAGGTGGCGGATGGTCTCCTGAGGGATCTCCTCCCAGACCTGGACTAAAGCATCCGCCAACTCCTGGACAGTCTGTGATGCAAGGTGGCGTTGGTGGATGGAGCGAGACACGATGTCCCAGATGTGCTCAATTGGATTCAGGTCTGGGGAACGGGCGGGCCAGTCCATAGCATCAATGCCTTCCTCTTGCAGGAACTGCTGACACACTCCAGCCACATGAGGTCTAGCATTGTCTTGCATTAGGAGGAACCCAGGGCCAACCGCACCAGCATATGGTCTCACAAGGGGTCTGAGGATCTCATCTCGGTACCTAATGGCAGTCAGGCTACCTCTGGCGAGCACATGGAGGGCTGTGCGGCCCCCCAAAGAAATGCCACCCCACACCATGACTGACCCACCGCCAAACTGGTCATGCTGGAGGATGTTGCAGGCAGCAGAACGTTCTCCACGGCGTCTCCAGACTCTGTCACATGTGCTCATGTGCTCAGTGTGAACCTGCTTTCATCTGTGAAGAGCACAGGGCGCCAGTGGCGAATTTGCCAATCTTGGTGTTCTCTGGCAAATGCCAAACGTCCTGCATGGTGTTGGGCTGTAAGCACAACCCCCACCTGTGGACGTCGGGCCCTCATACCACCCTCATGGAGTCTGTTTCTGACCGTTTGAGCAGACACATGCACATTTGTGGCCTGCTGGAGGTCATTTTGCAGGGCTCTGGCAGTGCTCCACCTGCTCCTCCTTGCACAAAGGCGGAGGTAGCGGTCCTGCTGCTGGGTTGTTGCCCTCCTACGGCCTCCTCCACGTCTCCTGATGTACTGGCCTGTCTCCTGGTAGCGCCTCCATGCTCTGGACACTACGCTGACAGACACAGCAAACCTTCTTGCCACAGCTCGCATTGATGTGCCATCCTGGATGAGCTGCACTACCTGAGCCACTTGTGTGGGTTGTAGACTCAGTCTCTTGCTACCACTAGAGTGAAAGCACCGCCAGCATTCAAAAGTGACCAAAACATCAGCCAGGAAGCATAGGAACTGAGAAGTGGTCTGTGGTCACCACCTGTAGAACCACTCCTTTATTGGGGGTGTCTTGCTAATTGCCTATAATTTCCACCTTTTGTCTATTCCATTTTCACAACAGCATGTGAAATTTATTGTCAATCAGTGTTGCTTCCTAAGTGGACAGTTTGATTTCACAGAAGTGTGATTGACTTGGAGTTACATTGTGTTGTTTAAGTGTTCCCTTTATTTTTTTGAGCAGTGTATATCATGGGGTGTTTGTTAGTCTAGGTTTATTATAGGTCTATGGTGGCCTGAATTGGTTCCCAATCAGAGACGGCTGTTTATCGTTGTCTCTGATTGGGGACCCTATTTAGGTTGCCATTTTCCATTTTGGTTTTGTGGGTTATTGTCTGTGTAGTTGCATGTCAGCACTCGTTTGATTAGCGTTCTTCGTTAAATAAAAGAAGAATGTATTCAAATCACGCTGCGCCTTGGTCTCCTCGTTAAGACGAACGTGACATTTGGGCTGTAATCTGAGGTGCAGTTAACTCTAATGAACTTATCCTCTGCAGCAGAGGTAACTGGGTCTTCCTTTCCTGTGGCGGTCCTCATGAGAGCCAGTTTCATCATAGCGGTTGATGGTTTTTCTGACTGCACTTGAAGAAACCTTCAAAGTTCTTGAATTTTCCAGGTTGACTGACCTTCATGTCTTAGAGTAATGATGGACAGTAATTTCTCTTTGCTTATTTAAGCTGTTGTTGCCATAATATGGGCTTGGTCTTTTACCAAATCTTCTGTATACCACCCCTACCTTGTCACAACACAACTGATTGGCTCAAACGCAAAAAATAAAGAAAAACCCTTGCATGAGTAGGTGTGCCCAAACTTTTGGCTGGTATTTTAAATAGTAAAGTCAAATACAGATACACCAAAAATCTACTTAAGTAGTACTTTAAAGTATTTTTACTTAAGTACTTTACACCATTGGTCCGGTCATCTTCAACAACTACTGTACCTCTGTGGAGCCACAACACTTTCCTCCATTCTCTTTGTGTTGCAGATCGTGGTGAAGAAGGGAGAGGAGGTGAATGGCTACTTGAAGGTCAGCACAGGCCGCAAGCTGGGTTTCTTTCCCACTGACCTGCTCCAGGAGATCTGAGCCTGACCGGACCACAACCACAGGTCTAGAGTCACACCGTCACCAGGAACATAACCACATATCACCAAACCCAAGACCTAAACACATGATGACATTTACACTAACACTTGTATTTTCCACTTTTTGGGGCCTATAGAGCTGATCTGGTGAATGTTTGAGCACTGTAAATTGTGTTGAGTGTAACTTAATACTGCAGCCTACCCACCCTGGTGAACTGGATCAGCTGGCCATGCAATCCGAGCTGGACAGAGACGTGTGACCAGGAGTGTGTGGTGGACACCTAAAAAGTGAACGTTTGTGACATTTTAATATGATCAAAACCGGACAACCTGAAACTACATCTTCATAAACTTGAAGCAAAAAAAGTTTCTAAACCCAATGGCTGTAACTACTGACTATCTACTAAGTAACTAGGATTTTTACTTTGTTTTTGTTATGCAAACTAAATTGTCTTGGAGGCTAATGTATTGCTTACTCTTATTGTAGCAGTTCCTTTTTTATATATAGTTAGCTGAAATTCTAGTGCTTCATTTTCCCCTTGATGCAAATGTTCAAGAGGGTGGGGAGTTTGACTGGGGCGGTACACCTGTCAAACGGTAACGCAGGAGTCCTAAGGTGAGCTCAGGGAGGACAGAAACCTCCCGTGGAGCAGAAGGGCATTTGAGCTGTTGTTGCCATAATATGGGCTTGGTCTTTTACCAAATCTTCTGTATACCACCCCTACTTTGTCACAACACAACTGATTGGCATTAAAGTGCATGTTGTAATTTAAAAAAAATCATCTTTAACAAAACAGCGTGTTGTGCATTCATTCTATTTATATATAGAGCAATAGACAATGTAAGCCTGGCTGACAGAGACCCACAAACTTGCCAGACAAATGAAGTTGAAATCATTGATGCAATATTGTAACGTTACGCTACAGTCATTTTATTAAGTACTAACAGCAGAGTGCAGGCTTTTCCCATTTATTGTCTTTCTTGATATGCATCTGTGACACCATCATAGTGGTGAAATCAATTCACAATTTGAAATAAAGTCCTCTTTTAATCAGTATTTTGCATTCACTGATTTTTGTGTCTACCATGATTCATGACTTTTGTGTCCAACCTAAAGAGGGAATCAGTTCAGCTTGTGTCTACAAAATAGTCAATACAGATACTACTTGTGTCATGTATTGATCCTGTGATGGGGACAATGCAGCCTTCATTATCCTGTGTGAATGCTAGCAGTGTCACATGGAATGATTGTAAATAGTGTCTTACATTTATTCAAAATATGATAGAATATTTTAATAATATTGTATATTTTAACGCAAGCATGGCTCTGATGGTGACAATTTGAATAGGCGGCCATACAGCAGAACATTGTATGGTTAGAACACATATGTGTGTGTGTATATATATATATATATATATATATATATATATATATTATATATATATATATATATACATACATACACATATATATCCCTCAAACTACCAATCGTTTTCATTCACAAGAGTAGGTAGCCCAACCATACGACCGGACATCAAATCTGCTGATACTCATAATGTTCCTCTCCACGGAAAACTTTAGTAAAAGGCGAAAGATTTGCCATTTAAAGAGAACCCAGAATGTACTATAGGTCGAAGGAAACGGCTCCGCCACACTTCAATTCATTATAAAACCCGGTAACGGTTTACATAGCAATATCACCCAAACTGTAAGGTCAGCGTATCGCAGTCTACGCAACTTGAAATTCAATTTATCACAATTTGAATGGCAACATTTGGCAGTATTATTATATATTTAATAGCCTAAATGTATGCGCGAAAGGCATACTGGGAATAATTCACCCGCCTCCTAATTTTCGAGTACAGTGCCCATATTCCACTACTTTTATTCAATCGAATTATGCCTGGAGAATGATTTTATAGCTGTCAATAAAGGTCATTAACTCAAAAAGGAAATAAAACTAAATTCAAATGCGTTACGTCTACATTTTACTGAGCCACTGCGTTCAACACACTTAAATGCTTACACTGCACACTCACTACATTATGTAGTATAGCTAACATCTCTCCCCACTTTAGTGCGTGCATTTCTCAAACAAAGCCTACGTTTCCTAAACTCGTCTGTCGTAACCTTAACTAACTTCATTAGATCTGGAAGCCTTTATTATGCATAAGTGTATATACATAATGCATCATTCTGTATATGGTAATTTATCAACTTCATGCAAAATCGATATGATCCAAACTGTTTTCATCATGAAAATAATTCTAGCGACACGCTTTGGTCAATACTAAGTACTCCACACCACCATGACAGAACATAAACGCTCCAGCACGCACCGTGGCAGTTTGGCTTCAACCATTTTGAGATAGCGTCAGTGTCACAAAAGTGACAGGGCCATCATAAGTAAATTTGAACTATCAAATTATAGAAATCACTCTTGGGTGTCCTGAAAAGAGGGCCGTGGCCCGTGACAGTGTGAAGGATAATGGATAAATAAAAAATAAAAATGTTGCATTGCTAGCTTTCGGTTACTGGCCACGCTAACCGCTACCTGCCACCCTAAAAACCCATGGGACAATGGGGCTCTCTCTCTCTCAATGGTGTAGTAGCAGGTGTCCGTGGGTAAACACCATATACCCACTTATTTTTCAGTGGCCATTGTGTATATACTCACTTCTTAATACTCACCCCAAAATGCATATCAAAGTAGTGTAGTGGTGGTATATGCTGTATCTGTTAATATGGCTGATGGAACTGATCAGAACATTTAGCTTAAAATGTTGATAAACTATTATTTCTTCACATTTTAAGCACAGCAATGTGCACATGGTGGTAGGCCTATGCGTGAATGTTACAAAATGAAATTGCGGGAAATATTTGAGATGGAAATATGTCAGAAATTTTGAAACAGGGAAGATCTAAAGATGCAACAACTATCATGGGTTGGTAATATGACTAGGATTGTCACGGCCGTTTAAAGGAGTGGACCAAGGCGCAGAGTTTTGAGCGTACATACTTATTTACCGATGTCGCCAACAAAAACAATAAATATCAAAACGACACGTGATGCCAACGTAGTGCATCCAGGCAACTAACAAGGACAATAACCCACAAAACCAACTTGGAAAATGGCAACCTAAATAGGCTCCCCAATCAGAGACAACGATAAACAGCTGTCTTTGATTGGGAGCCCATCCAGGCCACCATCAACCTAATTACCCCTAGACAATACAAAATCCCCATAGATAACAAAAACCCTAGACAAGACAAAAACCCATAGACAATACAAAAACTAAACAAACCACCCTTGTCACACCCTGACCTAACCAAATAATAAAGAAACCAAATATAACTAAAGTCAGGGCGTGACAGTACCCCCCCCCCCCCCCCCCCCCAAAGATGCGGACTCCCGGCCACAAACCTAAACGGGAGGGTCTGGGTGGGCATCTCCCCGCGGTGGCGGCTCTGGTGAGGGACGCAGACCCCGCTCCAACTCTGGCTTAACCCACTTTGGTGGCGCCTCTAGAGCGGGGACCCTCGCCGCCGACCCCGGACTGGGGACCCTTGCCGCCGTGTATAAAAGTGTATAAAAAATCTGATTATACACTTCTATTTTTGCAATTTGAATTACATTTACATAGGGGTACACCAGCAGGGGTGTAAAAGGGGCTATGCTAAAAGCCTGCATGCTGTATAATTGCAAACTTTTTTAAGCTAATACAGAATAAAGAAATCACAAGATGATAAGTTGGCTTTACTCAGAGTGCCAAAATATATATTTTTAAACAATTAGGACTCTGTATGATGTGGGTGTAAGAACCGACGCTGGAGATGAGAAGCAGCTAAGGCGAGTTGAACATTTAATTTAGCACAGACATGGAACGGAACAGGAACAGCGTAAGAACCGGGTGAGACAAAGACATACAACAATTCATGCTGAAGCCGGGAATAGAGCTGGGGAACAGACAGAATTAGGGGAGGAAATAATTGACCTACAATTTTGTATACAGTGCATTTCAATAACATAAAGACAGTAGGTTACTTAAGACATAAACGATAGGATGGAGGTTGGCTGGTTGGATGGGTGGGCCAAAGGTTATGTGTTCGAATCTCATCATCGCCAAATGTAGCATTTTAGCTAATTAGCATATTTGTAACTACTTACACATTTTTAGCTACTTTGCAACTACTTCGTATGTTAGCTAACCCTTCCCCTAACCATTCCTCTAACCCTTTAACCTAACTCCTAACTGTAACTTTAACTCTTCAACTACTTACCTAGCCTGTTACCTAACCTTAACCTCTAACCCTAACCCCTAAAGCTAACCCTAACCTTAAACGCTAACCGTAACCCCTAGCCTAACTAATGTTATCCACCTAGCTACCCTAGCTAACGTTAGCCACAACTAATTGGAATTTGTGTAATGTACACAAACGTGCTATAAAAAAAGAAACTTGTGTAAAAAGAAATGCGTTGTGAAGAAATCGTGTAATACGATTTGTCATGAATTTCCATTAAGTCATTTGTGTCTATTTCACAAAAAACTGTGATAGTGTGTAGATTTGTCAGTTTCACAGAAAGTGTAGCCTACTTTGAAAAACCTCTTAAGGATTGGCCCCCTTTTTTCCCCAATTTTCGCCTAAAATGACATACCCAAATCTAACTGCATGTAACTCAGGACATGAAGCAAGGATATGCATAGTTTTTGGAAATGTGAAATGAATGTAGGAGAATATAACACATTAGACCTGGCAAAAGATAATACAAACAAAAAAACATGTGTTTTCATTATCTTTGAAATGCAAGAGAAAGGCCATACATTAAGACAGGATCCTAGGTATAATTTCGATTTTGTCCACAAGATGGCAGCAGTTTGTGTGCAAAGTTAGGTGCTAGATCCTATGTTAGACTATACTGAACAAAAATATAAACGCAACATGCAACAATTTTAAACATTACAGTTCATATAAGGAAATCAGTCAATTACAATAAATTCATTAGGCCCTAATCTATGGATTTTACATGACTGGGAAAACAGGTATTGTTGGTCGCAGATACCGTAAAAAAAAGGTAGGGGCGTGGATCAGAAAACCAGTCAGTATCTGGTGTGACCACCATTTGCCTCAGGTGACATATCTCCTTCGCTTAGAGGTGATCTTCAGGCTGTTGTTTGTGGCTTGTGGAATATTGTCCCACTCAAGTTTCAAGTTTTAATGTCACATGCAGAAGTACAGTGAAATGCCTTTATTGCAAAGTCAAAATCCAACAATGCAAGAATCAGGAACATTGTAATCATAGAGAAAAAAAACATGAGAAATAAGAAAAAATATGAACAACACAATAAGTAAGTAAGCATACTATATACAGGGTCAGTTCCAATACCATATCTACAATGTGCAGGAATACTGGATATGGAGGTAGATATGTATAGGGGTAAGGTGACTAGGCAACAGGATATAAGATAAACAGAGTAGCAGCAGCTTGTATGTGAATGGGTGTGCGGGTGTGTAGAGTCAATATAAATGTATGTGCATATTATGTGTGAGTGAGCAGATGATGGAGTGAGTGTGTGAGTGTGTAGTGCCCGGTGAGTGAGCAGATGGAGTGAGTGTGTGAGTGTGTAGGGCCCTGTGAGTGTGCATAGAGAGAAAAACAAACATAAAAAGGTCAATGAGGATACAAGGTTAACTTAGATAGTCAGTGTAGCTATATTGTTAGCTATTTATCAGTCTTATTGCTTGGGGATAGAAGCTGTTCAAGAGCCTTTTGGTGCCAGACTTGATGCACCGGTACCACTTGCTGTGCGGAAGCAGAGAGAATAGTCTATGGCGTAGGTGGTTGGAGTCTTTAACGATTTTCCGGGCCTTCCTACCACACCGCCTGATATAAATGTCCTAAATGGCAGGGAGCTCAGCCGCAGTGATGTACTGGGCTGTCCGCAAATTTAGTATTTCTGGGATCTTTTATTTCAGCGCTTATATTTTTGTTCAGTGCATGTTGACAAAGGAATTTGGACCACATGTGGTAAAAAAAAGACAAGAGGGCAATTGAGAAACGATAATTTCCCTGCCTTATCAGGCTGTTTCCACACACCATCACACACATACCAAGACTGTACGTAAGATAGTCAGCAGCAACCACCAATAGTCTACAGAAACTCTCTCCACATTCTGCACACATACTGACACTATGCTGGTACTGTCTTTATATTCCCCACTCCCCAGGGAGAGAGTTCCTGTCATTGTGTCAGCCTCCCAGTTGCAGAACCAGGGACATAGGGGTAGGCTGTCAAATTGTGCTGCTTAAGAAGTCACATCTCTGGGTAAGAGTCATAACGAGCCAGGAGGTTTGGTGACAGATCGGCAGTAGCAGAGTGGTAACAAGCCTCCATACCACCATCCTGTAAGATTTCCTCTGGAATTTATTACCAGATTCATGAGAGGGTCTTTATGATTTTAATGCTCTCACATGCTGCCCACAGCTGATAGCGTACATATTGGAGTATATAATTAATCCCTAATAGCTTCACAATTGGAATTTTTGGACCATGATCTATATTTACCATGGTCAATTTCAAAAGAATGCCAGCTACAAAGTGTAGGTGGTCTGTGAAATTATGCTCATATACAAATGAGTTCTAATTTGCTCTCATTATACAATGATGAGAAGAAAACCGACATGTGCATGTATGGCACAGACAGAAAGGGAGAGAGAGTGTGCGAGGGAGAGCGTGAGAGAGCAAATGAAAATACAGGGGCTGTCTAATAATATAAGCAGGGTGGATCTCTCAAACAATTTCCTGATGTTCTCTTTCCTCCCAGTTTGTCCTGTTTTAACAGAGCCATGGACCTCACGACAAAATGTTATTGAAGCCACTAACAAAATGTTATTTGACTTTCTTATTAGTCTAAAGGGTTCTACGTTTTCTTCCAAGTGGATTGCTGTCAGACTTTGATTGATTGCCCCGGTGTCCAGATTTGTACGTCAACATAAGACATTCAGAGACAAAATGAGGGTACTATTAATCAACTTTGCCACCTTCAGTCTGTGGCTTCTACCAACGGTAAGCTATTTCACATATTTCACGTGACAAGTGTAGGCAATACTTTTCAGATTAACAGGTGCAATTCAGAGAGTTAAAGTAAAAATGTGTGGCTGTATTTTTTCCATGTGTCTTTTGTAAAATAACAATAGTACTTGGCTCTTTGTGCCCATTCATGCTTTGTCTATTTTGCCTCTGCACATGCAGAGAAGAGCAGTAGGTGCCGTCCATATGTCTGTGGTGTTGCCCAATTGCTTTTGGTGCTGATTTGAGAAGAGGAGTGAGTAAATTGTGAACCTGACCAGTGACCACTTTGATGCACCAAACCTTTCAGAACAGAAATATAAACGCAACATGTGAAGTGTTGGTCCCATAATTCATGCGTTGAAATAAAATATCCCAGAAATGTTCCATAAAAAGCAGATTTCTTTCCAATTTTGTGTACAAATTTGTTCACACCCCTGTTAGTGAACATTTCTCCTTTGCCAACATAATCCATCCAGCTGACAGGTGTGGCATACCAAGAAGCTGATTAAACAGCATGGTCATTACACAGGTGCACATTGTGCTGGGAACAATAAAAGGCCACTCTAAAATGTCCAGTTTTGACACACAACACAATGCCACAGATGTCTCAAGTTTTGAGGGACCGTGCAATTGCCATGCTGAATGCAGGAATTTCCACCAGAACTGTTGCCAGAGAATGTTAATTTCTCTACCATAAGCCGCATCCAACGTCGTTTTAAAGAATTTTTCAGTACGTCCAACTGGCCTCACAACCGCAGACCACGTGTATGACGTTGTGTGGGCGAGTGGATTGCTGATGTCAACGTTGTGAACAGAGTGCCCCATGGTGGCGGTGGGGTTATGGTATGGGCAGGCATAAGCTACAGACAACGAACACAATTACATTTTATTGATGGCAATTTGAATGCACAGAAATACCATGACAAGTTCCTGAGTCCCGTGTCTTTTATTAAAGTACCTGTGACCAACAGATGCATATCTTTATTCCCAGTCATGTGAAATCCATAAATAAGGGCCTAATTGAATTTATTTCAATTGACTGATTTCCTCATATGAAATGTAAGTCAGTAAAATCTTTGAAATTGTTGCATGTTGCATTTATATTTTTGTTCAGTATAATAAAGCATAAATGTCCTAGATTAAATTCCCATTATATCGCACATCTATCCCTGGGGCAAGAAAACAACTGGATCATATAAATTATCTGAATAATTATTCAGCTGAACATAAAGGGAGTAGTACTTCAGTGCACCTCACACTACCACAAAGCCATAGGTTACAGAGGTCTCAAGATGTTCTCTTACTTAATGGCATTAATTACCCACTGGGCACAGACGTCTAGTTCTAATTTACATTTGGTTGAGTTGTCAACTGATGTGAATTCAATGTGGAATCAACAGAAAATGTCACCATGTCATGTGATTTAGGTTAAAAGTTGGGTGCAAAAAATATGAAATTACCTTACGTTGATAGCTTTTCTCAAATCCAATCAGTTTCCCACGTTGATTCAACGTCATCACATTGAATTTCTTTGCTGGAATGAAGTAGAAACAACGATTCAACCAGTTTTTGCTCAGTAATGACACTTTTTCCACATTTAGAAAAATTCATTACCTGTTATGAATGCACTGAATAAATCAGTAATTCATTCAAAGAATTCCCACTAAGGTTGACAAACACCCATTCTTATTGAACTGGGATTATTTTCTAGACAGATTGAATTCATGCAACCAACCTATAGGCTATAATGCATTTTTGCTTAGAGTCAACACCTTTCTATTCATGCACTAATAATCACTGGAAATATATTATTTAATGGGCCTCTTCAGTCGCAAATTAGCATTTGATGGAACTCTATATGGTTTGCCTGTAAACATCATCCTAAGGGTTGACAGCTGTGTCTGGTTAAACTGATCATTTGCTCAGCATACACAATCTGGAGAATCATACGGTTCATTTATTGCTCACTGTAGTTTGTCGAACACATTTATCATAGTGCGGCAACTCAGGTTGAGTGCTTCACTCAGGCGCACATCACAATACCTAAGCTTAAACAGCAGCACCATTTTGGTTAGATATTCCTTTCACAGAAGCTGATGGCCATAAGCAGCGTCTCAAACACAACTTTTTTCCACACTTCAGAGTTCCCCAGCATCATTCTCATGTATGATGATCATGTGAGTACAGTAATGATTATTTCCCAAGCTAGACAATAAAGCAGTGAGAACCATGTGTGTCATCTTTCACGGTCATCCCCATTACCATGAGCTGAGATTCCCCATGTAAGGTTGTCTTCTAACCCAGCCATGGCCTGGCATACAGACACCCTGACACGGAGCCACGGGCATGGCTGACACATCACCCTGCTAGTGGAGGAGATGAATGCAGTGGCTCAGAGTTCATTAGCCTGCTGAGGGTTCTGTAACGGAACTTTTGTGTGACAGTGGATTACAGCCAGGAGAGTAGTTATAAGAAGGCATGTGTCACGATCGTTGAAATGAATGGACCAAGGCGCAGCGTACTTAGAGTTCCACATGTTTAATAAATATGAAACTCACCAAAAACAATACAGAAGAAAACGAAACGTGACGTTCTGGGCTGCTCACAGGCAACTACACAAAAACAAGATCCCACAAACAACAGGTGGGAAAAAAGGCTGCCTAAATATGATCCCCAATCAGAGACAACGATAGACAGCTGCCTCTGATTGGGAACCATACCAGGCCAACAAAGAAATAGAAAACATAGATTTCCCACCCTAGTCACACCCTGACCTAACCAAATAGAGAATTAAAAGGATCTCTAAGGTCAGGGCGTGACAGCATGCAGGGAGGGGAAATGTAGTTATAAGTATACTGTACATTGATGATGTGTAGGCTAACATACAGTGAGATGTATCAGGGTATATAGCAAGAATATATCAAATTAGCAATGAATGGATAGGATTGGGAATATGCTATGCTGTATGGTATAATCCCGTGGGTTTGGTATACAGTACAATGTAGTAAACTTTACAACCCACTGTTGTGCATACAAACAATTCACTGCATCTGCAATAACATCTGCAAATCTGTGTACATGGCCAACTCTGATTTGATTTGAAATATTGGATTGATAAAAATCAAAAAAGACTGATGGGTTTATTAACATTTCTGTCTTTTTAAGGAACACGTTGACAGGTGGTCGGCTTTCTAGCTCAGTGAGAGTCCTTATAAAGTTCCATCCAAAGATAATTGAGGAAGAACACTATTCCCTTTCTATTTTTAAATATTTATACATTTTTTTACCCCTTTTTCATGGTATCCAATTGGTAGTTACAGTCTTGTCCCATCGCTGCAACTCCCGTATGAACTCAGGAGAGGCGAAAGTCGAGAACCGTGCGTCCTCCGAAACACGACCCAACCAAGCCGCAGTGCTTCTTGACACAATGCCCACTTAACCCGGAAGCCAGCCGCACCAATGTGTCGGAGGAAACACCGTACACCTGGCGACCGTGTCAGCGTGCACTGCGCCCGGCCCACCACAGGAGTCACTAGTGCGCGATGGGACAAGGACATCCCTGCCGGCCAAACCCCCCCTAACCCGAACGACACTGGGCCAATTGTGCACCGCCCCATGAATCTCTTGGTCGCGGCTGGCTGCGACAGAGCCTGGACTCGAACCCAGAATCTCTAGTGGCACAGCTAGCACTGCGATGCAGTGCCTTAGACCACCGCGCCACTCGGGAGGCCCTTCCCTTTCTATTTTAGCCTGAAAATGAATGAGGTCGACCTTTGCCAGTTCCAGTTTGAAGAAAATTGACAGATTATGCCATGGCCATGGGTTTCTATGTTTCTTATTATAAATTCACTGTAATGTCCAGAGCTGTCAACTGACATGGAAATGTCATGTACACGTTGTCTATTTACAATCTACATATAATACCAAGACTTTGGATGATTCATATCCACTATACAACTAGAAATATACCATATCACCAAAATGGAGATATATGGTTATTCGGTTGAAGGGTTCAAGACAGATGGTTACAGCAGAGGACATGGAGCCTAGCTGACTTCACACTCAGCTGTGTCTGACAGTCACCGTTAACAAGGGTGCAGCTTACTGCAGCAGAGTCTATAATCTAATGTTATACACAACCAACCAATTAAACACTCCTGGACTACAATGGCTCGGGCCATGAACAAAGAGACTGCATCCAATGTTTTTTTGAGTGGATAATGGACCGATGAGATGAACCATCTTTTCATACATTTTCATGAGCTCATGACGTCATCCCATCATTTTTATCATGTCTTTGTCAATTCCCGATTAACGCTCATGTACTCTTAATTGTAGTTTTAGGATTATGTGCACACTGATCAGTAGATTTCTACCTAATGTACTTGATCAAGGTTATATCCATATAAAGCCTCCAGGCACGTGAAGATTGACAACAATTCGTTAGAGACAGAGAGAGAGAGACACAGACTGACAGAGAAATAAAAAAAATACTAAATGTATCCTTCATTCATGTGTTCACAGGTGCAAAAGGAGGATGCTGTGAAGACCTTGGACTATCTGAACCTCAGCCCATTTGACTCCCTCTCACAGCCCTCTCCCTATGACATAAGAAGGTTAGGGGAAGATGGAAACATTGGCGCTGCAATGAAAGTCAAACACCTTTCCAAAGACTTCCAGATCGTATCCACCAAGACTAAGCCCCCAAACTATAGCTCTCTGGGCCCACATGGCTGGTCACAGAACCTCTCCCTACCCCTGGATCAGTCACAGTTACGCTCCAAACCCAAGCCCCCCATGAAAGCACCTATCAAAGCTAAGAAGACCTTTGGCTGGGGAAACTTCTACCTCAACATCAAAACCACCAAGTTCAGCCTGCTGGTGACAAGTAAGATAGTGGACCACATCAATGGCACCTTCAGTGTGTACTTCCATCACAATTCGTCCCATCTGGGGAATATCTCAATGAGCATCGTTCCTCCCTCCAAAGCCGTGGAATGGGAGGATGTGGGAAGCCCGGAGCTCCAGTTCCGGAATCAGCCACAGTCTACCATCAATGCGCACCTGCAAGAGATGAAGGCCCTCAACTGCAGGGTGGAGTACCAGAGGACCAACAGGGCCAAGAAGACCAAACCCTGCCTCTATGACCCCTCCCAGACCTGCTACTCAGAACACACTCAGTCTCACGCCGCCTGGATCTGTGCCAAGCCCTTCAAGGTCTTCTGTATATTCATCTATTTTCTCAGCACCGACTACAAACTGGTGCAGAAGGTCTGTCCAGACTACAACTTCTAGGCGGATCTCCAGCAATTTGGACGACGAGGATAGTCGATGAACTAGAAAGGTTGTTAAGGCATGTTTTTCTACATCTCCTATCCCAGTGGAGAAAGGGGCTTGCGCTGAATGGCAAGGATGGATGGACCCACACCAACATTCAGGCCTCACACAGACATTCAGATGGAGAGATTTGTGTTTAGTAGAATGGAAGTCAGCAGCATATGGACAATAACCTAAAAAAATTAAAAACGCCACTGAAGGGTAGAAGACAGAAGATCAAGTAGGATAATAGTAAGATTATTTTGTAAACTATTTGTGGTAAAATATTGACTTTACATTTAAGTCATTTAGCAGACGCTCTTATCCAGAGCGACTTACGTTTATCCTTTATTTAACTAGGCAAGTCAGTTAAGAACAATTTTTTTTTCAATGACGGCCTAGGAACAGTGGGTTAACTGCCTTGTTCAGGGGCAGAACGACAGATTTGTACCTTGTCAGCTCGGGGATTTGAACTTGCAACCTTTCGGTTACTAGCCCAACGCTCTAACCACTAGGCTACCCTGCCAACTTGGGGGGAGTAATGCCCTATGTGCATGCCAATTTCAGCACAACACTAATCCCTGCTTTTGTTACTTGTGGTTATGTATGGGGAAATGTTCTGCTTATTTGTCACACGGTGCCCATACCGCTTACATGAACATTTTCACTATTAGTTTGGGGGTATCCTAACGCAACCAAGGCAAGGTACCTGGATGTTGATTATTGAGTTTGGTCATACTGTATGATTCACATACGAAATCTACATTTGATTTAATTTTACAAGCAGATATGAAATGATGTGTGATGGAAAGCAAAATGTAGATTTGAAATGCATATTAAAATGAGTCGTTTTTTTGCTTGATGTGTTATTGAGTTCATACATCACACACTAAGTTTCATAATGAGTTGGGACAACAACATTAGTAAGGAAAACTAACTCTACTGTACAGAAATGAAGCACCTGTTCTGGACTGAAGCAATGATCTGGAATTTAATTTGTGAATTAGTTTTCAATTCGCATGCGTCCCGTCAATATTTCACTATCTCATTATCGGCGCTTCAAGACATGCTCTCTCTATCTCTGCCACAAATAGTGTTGGTGAGTGAGTATGTCCTGTGTTACCTGCTATTACAACGTGTGAAGTGTTTTTTAACCAGCCGACAATGTGCAAGTTTATAGATACTACTAGGATAATACATGTCGCTGTCTTTCACAGTTTTTGAATAGGCATATTGCACCTAAAAGGTTGTCATATCTTTTGGCAGATGCATGGTTATGACTTTTCTTGATTTGTAAATGATTTGGTAAAAATAGGTCAGTATGTTGCCTTGAATGATTAATCTGAGGATTAAACCCTAAATGATTCATCTGAGATTTGGCTGTTGGACTATAGAAATGGTCTTTATGGCGTGTATCACCATTACTATATTGACTGCAGAGACTTTGCTATTTAGACAGGTTTATTCTACCATTTTAAATCAAACATTATTTAGAAAAATGCTAATTGAACATCCCTCTGGCCAAAGTAACAGATGTTGCATAATATCATGCAGCAAGGGTTTGGCCTTCAGTAAACAAACAAACCTTGATTACTTTGTATCTCTCCCGCGTGTGCACAGTAATCTATTATTTTTTACTTAGCAGTGGGGCGAGAGGGGCAGCTTCTCCTGCAGGTCAAGGACAGGTCAAGGACAGGCCAGGACAGCCTAGCCAGAGATGTGGACCCTAACCCTGCCTCTGAGGTTAGAGTTTAAACTACAAAAAAATCCAGAGATACACAAAGAGATGGAGATAGAGAGAAACAGAAACATACCCAGAGAAAGGAAGGTCGGAGAAAATGTGACTGATTGGTTGGGTGACCAATGCTGGTCTGTTAAAACCAATGTTGATGTTTTATTGAGAAGTTATACATGATCAGATTATTTATTAATTGCTCATCCTAAATTAAAGGAGTTCCCTCATCTTTACTTGAAAGTCATTCACATTGAAGTAGGAGAGGAAATGGGAGAAATTCAAATGTGCAGATGCTGTTACTCATTCAACACCGTAGCCCAACAGAGACTTTGAAAATAGTCAAAACTGTCAAAAGCTTCCATTGGATTGCATGATTGATCCCATCATATATCCATTCTCTCAGGTTCTCTAAGAAAGTGGAGGAGGAATGAGTTGGATGGGAGAATGATATACCCTCAAGTAGCAAAGACTCCTCAGTCACAGTGAAGTGTCATTGAAATACAACTGACGTGTGACTGAAAGATCCCTACACATTGACAGTTTTAGGGTAACACTAGAGATAGACCGGGAGGGAGAGAAAGATGCTATTCTCTATTCTCCCTCCCTGAGCAGCAGTTGTTTCTCTCTCGGATGTCTGTGTAAGCGACGTCAGATACACTGATATGATGCATCACATGGGAAGTCAACCCCAGAATGATTTTGCCAATGCAACATGAATCTTCATCTATTTGTTGTCCTGGGTTTTTCTATCAACGTGATTCTACATAAGATAACTACTCGTGTATATTATTTGTCTCCTCTGTTATAACATTATAATAAAAACACCATTTAGCAGACGCTTTTATCCAAAGTGGCTTACAGTCATGCGTGCATACATTTGATGCCAAGTGAGGGTTTTCAATCAATGGAAGTTGAATGCTAGCCTGAAATCCAGAACCTGTTTCGCTATCTCCGTGTCAGGCCAATCTCAATTTGGGTAGTAATTATCTTTCCATAATTAGTCAAATAAATCATTTGACCATGTCTGTTTGACTTGTTAGAACTTCTGCAGTCAAGCTGCTCTGGAGGCTTAAGGCTCTTGTAAGGCTCTTGTCCGAACAACAAGAACTCAGAGAAATTCTATGTTTTTTATTTCTATGATTTGTGTTTATGTTTTGGCCGGGTATGGTTCTCAATCAGGGACAGCTGTCTATCGTTGTCTCTGATTGGGAATCATACTTAGGCAGCATGTTTTGCCACCTTAGGTTGTGGGATGTTGTTTTTGTTAGCTCTGTGTAGCCTTCAAAATGTGACGTTCGTTGTTCTTTTGTTGTTTTGTTTGGTGTTCGGTTTTAATAAAGAAGCATGAACACGTACCACGCTGCTCCTTCCGACGAGCATTACAGATGGACTTGCCTGGTGGACCTGCCCGATGGAAGACAGTCAGTCCCCTTTTACTGATTTTAGATTGGTTCAATGAAAACAACTTTCTTTATCCAGGTGGGTCTCGTGTTTTTTGTTTGTTTTTTTGTTTCACCTTTATTTAACCAGGTAGGCCAGTTGAGAACAAGTTCTCATTTACAACCTCGACCTGGCCAAGATAAAGCAAAGCAGTGCGACAAAAACAACACAGAGTTACACATAAACAAACGTACAGTCAATAACACAATAGAAAAATCTATGTACACTGTGTGCAAATGTAGAAGAGTAGGGAGGTAAGGCAATAAATAGGCCATAGAGGCGAAATAATTACAAGTTAGCATTAACACTGGAGTGATAGATGCTCAGATGATGATGTGCAAGTAGAGATACTGGGGTGCAAACGAGCAAAAAATAAATAAATAACAATATGGGGATGAGTTAGTTGGATCTGCTATTTTTAGATTTCCCTGAAATGTTGCATATCGGGGGCTATTTAATGCTAATGCAGAACGCCACAGGATGTTTTTGTGCTGGTCAAGGGCAGTCAAGTCTGGGGTGAACCAAGGGCTATATCTGTTCTTAGTTCTACATTTTTTGAATGGGGCATGTTTATTTAAGATGGTGAGGAAAGCACTTTTAAAGAGCAACCAGGCATCCTCTACTGACGGGATGAGGTCAATATCCTTCCAGGATACCCAGGCCAGGTTTATTTAGAAAGGCCTGCTAGCTGAAGTGTTTTTGGAAGTGTTTGACAGTGATGAGGGGTGGTCGTTTGACCGCGGACCCATTACGAACGCAGGCAATGAGGCAGTGATCGCTGAGATCCTGGTTGAAGACACCAGAGGTGTAATTTAGAGGGGAAGTTGTTAAAACCTTATTTAAAGTACAGATTTTGACTGACTTAAATGTAATCTTGAACTCATCTTTATCCTTGATTAAGGCAAGCCCAGAGTAATATCTTCATGTTTGAAAAACTTGGTCTTATAGCCCTTGCAAGTCTCTGCATTGCATTCACCTTAACGGGGGAGGTTCTTGTTTGCTGCTGGGTAGGGCAGCCAGCAACGAAGACTGGTAGTGAGAAGGAATTTGTGGAACCAGATAGAATAGTGTGGTTTCTAGGAATGCGAACCATATTCCCTGCTTTTGAAGCAGTATCACGTGTGGTTCTCTGGACCATGTGTAGGTTATTATGCTCCTGTGTGCAATGAATTTGCATGCTTGTACAATTGCGTTTTATTGACCTAGGCTCAGTTTGCGGTGAAGTAGTAGTAGAACCTTAGATGTTCAGTTCTCCTTAACTGTATATCTCACTAGTGTGTAATGTTACTTTTTAGCGTATTATCTATTACACCTAACAGCCTGTGTGCCTTACAACTTCGGGTCATTGGAGAACTCCTGATTGGGTTACAGAGACTGCAGGAATTTAGTAGGTCGCTGAGCATTTCATGCAGGCTGTCTTATGCAAATGTGTAGTTAATGAGATCATTGTTTGCTATATCTGTGTTGAGTTTGTGTACCATCCTTTGACGCTGGACTGTACAGGTCAAAGAAATGTGGTGGCAGCTTCAAGCTACTCTGTTCCAGTACTTTCCCCACCTCTCATGTGGTCTAGCGAGCTTTATTACAATACTAATTTACTACAAATGTTGTTTTGTGAACAGTTGTTTTATTAACTTTAAGGCATGGCTGAGTCAAATAAGAATCCTGACTTAATGAAGTGGTGATATGGGGACAATGATGTAGGCTGTGTAGCAGTTATGCCATGGTTTGGCTTGGAAAGTTTTTTCGCCTGGTCACATACAGCTGATGTGTTGTGCATTGAAGTCCACAAAGGATGGGAAAAGGTGAAAGGAGGAGAGTGCATCTTTTTTAAAGATGTATTTTCATTTTTAGTATTATGTATCATTTATATAATATATTCTACACATTTTCTTAATTGAGCATTTTTTTAAATACCATTGTTTATTTTTTCCCTCTCCTTTCAAAAACCCTGCTAAATTTTAAAAGATGATAATAGGTCACAGAGGTCCTTATTGCTTGTCTCTCTAATCTTCTCCTTTAGGAGGTACAGACAACCACCTCTTCCTGGTTGACCTTTGACCCAAGAGTATGGATGGACGGTGCCACAAAACCGTTATGCTCATGACTTTCTTCGTTGTTGTAACCTACTTATTACTGCTGTCTCAGCTCTATCTGGTGAGGACATTGATCGCAGTACTATTACCACTGTAGGTTACATCTCCACTACTAATACTATCACTACTACAGCTACTAAAACATCTACTATCTGTAGTACTGACAGAGATGGAGCTTGCCTGTATGTTAGCAATTGCTACAATACTACTACAAATGGTTAGTGATAATAATTCAAACATTTCCTCAAACCCCTCTACCTCTCACAAACTCTGAGTTGTTGGGGAGTGTGTCATTCTTAAGAAGTGGGCTGGCTAGTCCTCTCCAGTGGCGACCTGTCATTCAAGGCAGGTGGGGCAGACAGAGCCCCACCTGTTTGGAGCTCCAACTGTTTAGCAAAAAATGTAATACACAATAAAAATGTTTTTCGTGTTATTTTGGCATTCATTTGTGTCACATTTCAGTTTGTAGACACTGTAAAAAAAAAATAATTCTTGAGTTAATAAAGCCTCATAAAAACATGGTCTCTTTCTTGAGTAAAGCTGCTCCAAAATGCAGGTGTTTCAGCCTAGCTCAGTGCTTCCTGTGGTGGTGGGGCAGCCAGTGAGAATACAGAGCAAAGGCGTTGGTAATCTTCTCTAGTTGCTCTAATGGGCTCAGTGTTCTGTTTCTCATGCGGACACTATAGTAAGGCAGTTCAAATCCCCTTTGGGTGCTTCCATAGATTTACATTATAAGTGCCCTTCCAAGAAGGCTCAAGGTCATTGGCCACAGATAAAATGATGTCAAATCACATTATATCTACCATTTGATTGGACTGATCATGTCAACCTCATACAAGCTAAACAAGCAGTCATCATGAATCACATCGAATAATCTACTGGCAAATCCTTTTCAATCCTTGTCATATGAAGAGAAATTATAGATAAAATGTATCGGTGCTCATCGGCCATTGGACATAAACATTATAGAAGTCGTAAATCGCAAATTCAACAATGAGTGGTTTGGAAGGAACCAATAGCATCACAAAGCAATTACTATTTTGCTTCCCCTGCCTGCTATTCGGAGGAGGGTTTTGAACGGTCATCCAACTCGGAATTCCAACTCTGGAACTCAGGCCTCTTTCTAGAGCTCCGACCTGAAGATCACTGACGTCATGATTCAACCTTGTTTTTTTCCAATCAAGTTCCCAGTTGTCTTGAAAGTGCCATAATTCCAGAGAATGTCAGAATTTGATGACAAAATATGTCTTTTAAACTGCGGAATAAAATGATGTAATATGACAACCAGGGAGATATGTATACAGCAGCTAAGAAAGTAATACTAAGTGTATGTTGTGTAGTAAGCTGTTAGTAGCCCATGTGTTTCACCCTAAGAATTTGGTCCCTCTCCCCCTCAGAACTTAGCTTACTGTTCTGACTTAGTGGTGCACACGTAGCCTATTGCCTGTTTTAGAGAAATGTAATCAAATATTGTAAGAGCTTTCATTGACTGCTTATATGCTCCCGTTATTTATCTTATGGTTCTGACTTGGTGTACAGGGAGAATACTGTAAGAACAGCTCATGTTCTGAATTCTGTCGCTGTACATTTCAAAAGTGCTGAACAAATAGTTATATCGACTCCTTGCTCGTTAATGTCTTAATCCAAATTACGGTTTGCCTCTTATCCATTCATCATTCCCTTATGCCATAGTTTGTACATCTCAATTGTTATATTGCTTATCATAAGTATCTTATTCATAATTTTAGGCAATCTTGGAATGATTTCATTGTTTTTGTAACGGGTTTCGTCCTCGTCTGAAGAGGAGTATGAAATGTCGGACCAATACGCAGCGTGGTAAGTGTCCATAATGATATATTTAATCAATCAAACAGAACACTGAACGAAATAACAAAAATACAAAACAAACAACCCGAAACAGTCCCATATGGTGAGAACACTAACACAGGATACAACCACCCACAAAACCCAAAGGAAAACAGACCACCTAAATATGGCTCCCAATCAGAGACAACGACAAACACCTGCCTCTGATTGGGAACCATACTAGGCCAAACACAGAAACAGACAACCTAGACATACAACATAGAATGCCCACCCACATCACACCCTGACCAACCAAAACATAGAAACATACAAAGCAATCTATGGTCAGGGCGTGACAGTTTTGCCTACTTTGTGCACTATAATTAGCTAATGTGCTTTTCTTCACGATGAGGGTATACTATATAATGTTCTTGGGTCTGTAACAATGTTTTCCAGTGACAGACTCTTCCCATTCATATATTTTTTAAACAAAAGGTTCAGTGATAGACCCATGTAATTCCAGTTAATATTGCGAGGGTTGTTTTGTTTGCGCAATGCGCTGTCTGTATATTGTCTATAAAAGTGGATCCTCATGATTGTAATATCCTTCCTTTTTAGACCACATAGGCCTAATAAAAGAATACATTGTTGTGTAGTGGCTTTTGCTGGCATGCATCAAAAAATAAATTGGTTGAGTTTGCCCCACCAAGATTTACATGTTAAAATCGCCACTGGTCCTCTCACACCTATGCACACAGTCAGAAAGATATCTGTATAGGTACAGTTGAAGTCGGAAGTTTACATACACTTAGGTTGCAGTCAATAAAACTTGTTTTTCAACACTCCACAAATTTCTTGTTAACAAACTGTAGTTTTGACAAGTCGGTTAGGACATCAACTTTGTGCATGACACAAGTAATTTTTTTACAGACATATTATTTCACTGTATCACAATTCCAGTGGGTCAGAAGTTAACAACTAAGTTGACTCTGCCTTTAAACAGCTTGGAAAATTCCAGAAAAGCATGTCATGCTTTAGAAGCTTCTGATAGGCTAATTGACATCATTTGAGTCAATTGGAGGTATACCTGTGGATGTATTTCAAGGCCTACCTTCAAACTCATTACCTTTTTGCTTGACATCATGGGAAAATCAAAAGAAATCAGCCAAGACCTCAGAAAAATAATTGTTGACCTCCACAAGTCTGGTTCATCCTTTGGAGCAATTTCCAAACGCCTGAAGGTACCACATTCATCTGTACAAACAATAGTACGCAAGTATAAACACCATGGTACCACGCAGCTGTCATACCGCTCAGGAAGGAGACGCGCTCTGTCTCCTAGAGATGAACGTACTTTTGTGCGAAAGTGCAAATAAATCCCAGAACTGCAGCAAAGGACCTTGTGAAGATGCTGGAAGAAAGTATCTATATCCACAGTAAAACGAGTCCTATATCGACACAACCTGAAAGGCCGCTCAGCAAGGAAGAAGCCACTGCTCCAAAACCACCATAAAAAAGCCAGATTACGGTTTGCAACTGCACATGGGGACAAAGATCGTACTTTTTGGGGAAATGTCCTCTGGTCTGATGAAACAAAAATAGAACCGTTTGGCCATAATGACCATCGTTATGTTTGGAGGAAAAAGGGGGATGCTTGCAAGCCGAAGAACACCATCCCAACTGTGAAGCACGGGGTGGCAGAATCATGTTGTGGGGGTGCATTGCTGCAGGAGGGACTGGTGCACTTCACAAAACAGATGGCATCATGAGGAAGGGAAATTATGTGGATATATTGAAGCAACATATCAAGACATCAGTCAGGAAGTTAAAGCTTGGTCGCAAATGGGTCTTCCAAATGAACAATGACACCAAGCATACTTCCAAAGTTGTGGCAAAATGGCTTAAGGACAACAAAGTCAAGGTATTGGAGTGGCCATCACAAAGCCTTAACCTCAATCCTATAGAAAGTTTGTGGGCAGATCTGAAAAAGCGTGTGCGAGCAAGGAGGCATACAAACCTGACTCAGTTACACCAGCTCTGTCAGGAGGAATGGGCCAAAATTTCCCCAACTTATTGTGGAAAGCTTGTGGAAGGCTACCCGAAATGCTTGATCCAAGTTAAACAATTTAAAGGCAATGCTACCAAATACTAATTGAGTGTATGTAAACTTCTGACCCACTGGGAATGTGATGAAAGAAATGAAAGCTGAAATAAATCATTCTCTACTATTATTCTGACTTTTCACATTCTTAAAATAAAGTGGTGATCCTAACTGACCTAAGACAAGGAATTTTTAGTCGGATTAAATGTCAGGAATTGTGAAAAACTGAGTTTAAATGTATTTGGCTAAGGTGTATGTAAACTTCCGACTTCAACTGTATTCTTCCTAACATAGTAGTCCTTGTCTCAATCTGACATTGAAGCAGTGACCTTCTGCACAAAAGGGAGGGCACTATTTCAGTGAACGATATAATGGACTTTCCTCTGTCATATAATACTCTTGAGGTTGGATTGGTTATTACATGCATTAGATCGATGACAACAAGGCATTTACATTTCATCACGCTCTCACAGTTTCACGTCAGAATTAGACATTCATCCATTTTTCTCCAACTTCAAATTTCAAAGTTGTTCCATATGTCAAATTTGTAAGTGTTTATGGTTAGGTTTAGCCATTAACAGTGAATTTTTAAGGTTAGGGTTAAGTTGAAGCATTAACTCTGAAATCTTAAGATTAGGCATTAACTCAAAATGGTTAACGTAAGGTTGGGTTTGGGATAGACTTTTTAAAAAATCCCCAAAAATTATATTGCTGGATTTGAACATAAACATCCACCAACCACCTTAATGCTCCAGCAAAACCTAAACCTACTTGAAGGTAACAGTGTTCACTCTTGCCTCTAGTGGCCGGTTTCCACATCATCTCCCAACGTCCTCAGACGTGGATGGACGTTGAATACTGATTTGTATCACGGGTGACCTGGCTGTTATGTGTAGCTCACCTGTCAAAGTTGTAATTGCAGTAGACTGGTCTACTCTTCCAACTCACTTTGCCTTTGCCATCACGACAGCTGTAATAGGCTTGGCATCAATCTTCTTGCCTCGACTTATGCCACTGTTGTGGCAGACTTGTAGTGTACATTTTATCTTGGGCTCTCCAAAGATCCAGGGTGTGGATCAGCCTGACAACATGAGAGCAGTAACCTTTGGAGTTAGCATAGAACTCTGTTGGAGCGAGGGTGTTGGTTGTTTACGTTAGCATACAGCTAGCTACAGCTGATATTGTACACAATGTAGTATGCGTTTGATTTAAAGAAACAAATTGTGAGACATACCCTGCAGTGCAGGAACAATGTTGCTCCTTTATTTCATCTGCCTCTGCCTTGATGGTCAGCTGGTGGGGTTTATCTCTCTTACACGGGGACAGGAAGGCTTTTGCCTCTATCCTAGACCTCCTGCTTGTTGTGTTGCACTTCGCCGTTATTTTTATTTTGTGAATATAGCCTTCAAAGGCATATTGAAGGCCCTTTTGTCTGCTCCTATCTGATATACAGTACCAGTTTGCAAAGCTGTCACTAAGGCAAAGGGTGGCTACTTTGAAGAATCTCAAATATAAAATATATAAACACTTTTTTGGTTACTACATGATTCCATATGTGTTATTTCATAGTTTTGATGTCTTCACTATTATTCTACAATGTAGAAAATATTAAAAATAAAGAAAAACCCTTGAATGAGTAGGTGTCCAAACTTTTGACTGGTACTGAAAGTGATGGTTGTCTCCAAAACTTTTGGGAGCTCCGTTAGTGTTATTACTATGCTCTTCTCCATGTTCGTGGGAATGCATAGCTTGTTTGAGTTAGCAACAGTAACTAACGGGGCGTGGTTTAGCGAAGGGTTAATTGGACTAGACTCATTAGACGGTTTATATTAAGAACCACATTCCTGTAAAGCTTAGAGAGAATACCTTGTTAAATACCGTTGAAGTAATATGGCTACAGGTTCACCTGCCTCACCTAAAGCCCATTCTTGTGGGAAGCTGCTATTGACCACCAAGTGCTAATATGTGTGAAATGCTTGATAATGTATGTGAATCAACAGAGAGGTATATTCTCTGGGTGAATTCAATATCGACTGGCTTTCATCAAGCTGCCCACTCAAGAAAAAGTAACCAGTGCCTGCAACCTGGTTCAGGTTATCAGTCAACCTACCAAGGTAGTTGCAAACAGCACAGGAATGAAATCATCAACATGTATTGATCACATCTTTACTAATGCTGCAGAACATTGCTTTAAAGCAGTATCCAAATCCATCGGCTGAAGTGATCACAATATAGTAGCCATATCTAGGAAAACCACATTTCCAAAGGTTGGGCCTAATATAGTGTATGAGAGGTCATGCAATAAGTTTTGTAGTGATTCTTTTGTTGATGATGTAAAGAATAGTTTCTGGTCTGTGGTCTGTAATGATGAGCAACCAGACGCTGCACTTGACACATGAAATTGCTTATTCCAGTTACTGATAAGCATGAACCCATTAAGAAAATGACTGTAAAAACAGTTAAATCATCTTGGATTGATGAGGAATTGAAAAATGTTATGGTTGGGAGGGAGGGATGAGACAAAAAGGTATGGCAAATAAGTATGTCAGCACAACCGATTGGCAAATGTACTGCAAATTGAAAAAATCATGTGACTAAACTGAATAAAAAGAAGAAACTATACTATGAAACAAATATAAATGATATTAAGAATGATAGTAAAAAAGCTTTGGAGCACCTAATGACATTTCTGGACAAAAAGGCAAACTCTGCTCCATCATTCATTGACTCAGATGGCTCATTCATCACAAAACTGACTGATATTGCAAACTACTTTAATGATTTATTTCATTGGCAAGATAAGCAAACTTAGGGATGACATGCCAACAACAAACGCTGACACTACACATCCAAGTATATTTGACCAAATTATGAAAAACAAGCATTGCCATTTTGAATTCCATTAAGTGAGTGTGGAAGAGGTGAAAAAAGTATTGTTGTCCATCAACAATGACAAGCCACCGGGGTCTGACAACTTGTATGGAAAATGACTGAGGAGAATAGCGGGACGATCCTATTTGCCATATCTTCAATTTAAGCCTACTAGAAAGTGTGTGCCCTCAAGCATGGAGGGAAGCAACATTAATTCAAGTTAAGCTTCCTTTACAGGCTCAAATAGCCGACCAATCAGCCTATTACCAACCCTTAGTAAAAAGATGGTGTTTGACCAGATACAATGCTATTTTACAGTAAACAAAACTTTCAGCACGCTTGTAGGGAAGGACACTCAACAAGCACAGCACTTACACAAATGACTGATGATTGTTTGAGAGAAATTGATGATAAAAAGACTGTGGGGGCTGTTTTGTTAGACTTCAGTGCGGCTTTTGACATTATCGATCATAGTCTGCTGCTGGAAAAACTTGTGTTATGGCTTTACATCCCCTGCTATAAAGAGTTACCTGTCTAACAGAACACAGAGGGTGTTCTTTAATGGAAGCCTCTCCAACATAATCCAGGTAGAATCAGGAATTCCCCAGGGCAGCTGTCTAGGCCTCTTTAAACTACTAGCACAGGTCTGTAAACTATTAGCACACAACTCGGACACCCATGCATACCCCACAAGACATGCCACCAGAGGTGGATGTACCTGTACTTTTGTACCTGTTTCCTCCAGCATCTTCACAAGGTCCTTTGTTGTTGTTCTGGGATTTATTTGCACTTTCGCACCAAAGTACATTCATCTCTAGGAGACAGAACGCATCTCCTTCCTGATCAGTATGACAGCTGCGTGGTCCCATGGTGTTTATACTTGCGTACCATTGTTTGTATAGATGAACGTGGTACCTTCAGGCGTTTGGAAATTGCTCCCAAGGATGAACCAGACTTGTGGAGGTCAACAATTATTTTTCTGAGGTCTTGGCTGATTTCTTTTGATTTTCCCATGATGTCAAGCAAAGATGCACTGAGTTTGAAGGTAGGCCTTGAAATACATCCACAGGTACACCTCCAATTGACTCAAATGATGTCAATTAGCCTATCAGAAGCTTCTAAAGTCATGACATAATTTTCTGGAATTTTCCAAGCTGTTTAAAGGCACAGTCAACTTAGTGTATGTAAACTTCTGACCCACTGGAATTGTGATACAGTGAATTATAAGTGAAATAATCTGTCTGTAAACAATTGTTGGAAAAATTACTTGTGTCATGCACAAAGTAGATGTCCTAACCGACTTGCCAAAACTATAGTTTGTTAACAAGAAACTTGTGGAGTGTTGAAAAATGAGTTTTAATGACTCCAACCTAAGTGTATGTAAACTTCCGACTTCAACTGTACTAAATTACAGCAGGTTCTCTTTCCCTAAATGTACTTTCTCTTCCTAAAGTGACTTACTTTCCCTAACTTCAGTTACCAGTTCTTGCCATTAAGAGAGAAGGGAGCAGGGGTTCTCTAGTTCTGTGAGGTCAAATGGTATCATACATAGGATATGAAGAGCCACAAATATTACCCATTGTCTTAGAGAGAGTCCTTGGAGGAACTCAATTTAGTTTCTGTCAAATCAGCAAAATGTCCAACATTGTTCAACAGATTACATTAAAATGACACATCGCTTGAGGTTACAAGTCTATTACACAGTCTCTCACTGAGATGCATTTCACAAAAGCTTTTACAAATCATTTGACCTATAAAGTTAAAGATGCAATATGCATAAATCGCCCTGCCATTTCCTGGTTGCAAAAATTAGAATAGTTTGCCTAATTTCTGTATATGTGACAAAACAAGCAGAGAATCATTGCACCATCTAAACTGCTGTGAAATATATCTTCAATAACCAAAAATATTGTATTTTCAGCTGTTTGAAGCTGGTGTACAAAACTGAAAGTAAAATTAGATGCAAAAGCTCAACTTAAAGGGAAATGTATATTCCATTTTCAACATCTCCAGCACCACCCCAAAATCAACATATGTGAAAATGATGCATTTCTGTTTTGTAGTTTAAAAAAAGAATCCCTTTAAGAACAGGAAGCATAAAAATGGTGCACATAGAACATATCTATCGCTTCTTACACTTGCTTTCACTGAGAATGACAAATCTATAACTCACATTTCTTTGTGAATTTGGTCAGGTTGCCCAAAAAGTTACATATTGCAGCTTTAACAATGTTCATAAACAAAACTATTATGCCACATCTTACACTTCACAATACTATAAATTGTTGCTGTATTGTCTTGTATAGTAATAGGGTTACTGCAGGTTCCTTCAAATCTATACTTTATACATCAAAATATTGTGTGAATCAACAAATCATCAAGGCAACGTTTTTAAAATCAGCTCAGTAGGAATATAGCGACCCAGTAAGAGGCCTGGGAAACACTGTATGAGAGCATAAGAATGTACCTTCTTGTGCCCAAGTTCTGGGTTTGTTGACTGTGCTGTAGATTGCAGATGGATCCTCAGCTCCATGTGCTGCAGGTTGGGGGGCAACACCTAGGTGCTTGAATTTTACCACAGTGTATTGGATTTCCTTGTTAGGCAGCTGGACAGTGGAATACATAGGCACTTCCTGGTTTCTGAAGGGAGAGAAGTGGACACTGTCATAGTGGATGTTATCCTCCTCGTCTGTGTCCACTGTCTGTACTGCAGGAGGGGTCATGGCCATGCCTGAGAGGGTGTCATACAGGTGACTAGAGCCTCCCTGTCCATCCTCTGCTGTGTCCCGTGTGTCAGTTGATTTGGGAGCCCTCTTTCTGAACCACAGACAGCTAAATAGGAGAATGAGAACCAGAGCAACAACTGTGATTCCTACAGCTATGTTAATACTAGATGTTTGTTTTCCTGATACAATGATCAATCTAACTGTAGAGTTACTAGCTCCTTTCTCATTCTGTGCCTCACAGTAATATTCTCCACTGTCCTCAGGGCTGATGTTGGTGATGCTATAGATCTGACCGAATGCTTTTGGTGAGATGACAGTCTTTTTAAACCAGGTGTATTTCTGCACTGGTGGGTTGGCATCACTGTTGCAGGTCAAATTCACTGAACTGCGCTCCACTATTTCACCAGAGGGAATGACTGACACTGAGGTGTTCTTTGGTCTATACTGAACATTTACAAACACGGAGGAAGAGTTGATAAGTCCATCCTTGTTGCCTGCCTCACAGTAGTACTCTCCACTGTCCTCCAACCTGAAGTAGGATATGTTATATATCTGTCCTGGTGCTTTTGGTGTCGTAATGTTCCTCTTGTACCAGGTGTATATCTGCACTGGTGGGTTGGCATCACTGCTGCAGCTCAAAGTCACTGAACTGCCCTCCTCTATTTCACCAGAGGGACTGACTGACACTGAGATGTTCTTTGGTTTGTATCTGACAGTTAGAGTCACTTCAGGAGAGTGGAGATCCTCATGACCTTTAACAGCACAGGAGTAGCTGCCTGCATCCTCACTGCTGACTGAATATATGTACCAAGGGGAAGAGTTGTTCTGTAGATATTGTTTGTTCTTGTACCAGATGTAGGTGAGGTTGTCACTCAGAGGGGAGATGGTTCTGCAGGTCAGTGTCACCGGTGATCCCTCTGTCACCATGGTAGATGTCAACCACACCTTCAGGTCTGTCACAGACAGAGTGACTCCACCTGAGGCAGGTCTCCAAATGTAGCTCCATGTGTCATGGGTGAGGGTTTCATATCTGAAGCGATACTCTCCTGAGTCACTCTCTCTCAGGTTTCTGATTCTCAGGGTGCAGTCATTGATCTTATTCCCACGGTACTCAACACGACCTGAATACTCTGATCGGAGCTTTATTTCATTATTATACTGCCTATACATCCACTTATGCCATTGTGTTGTTCCGACTGTATACCCACTGGGATATGTGTAAGAGCAGGGGAGGTCCACTGATGACCCCTTCAAGGCAAAGATTCTGGTTTTGGTGTAAGTCACACTGAACGGACCCAGTCCTCCTGAAACACACGCACACACACACACACACAATTTAAAAAATGCAGCATAAATATGCACAAAAGTTAACCTGACCTACTTGCTCACTTTGCCTATGAAGTACACTTTGTTCCACTGCTGCTGAGATAAGTGTGAACATAAACCAAACCACAGATCATCATCTGTGTGAGGTGTGCAGGACAGCTATCAAAATGAACATGAAAATGTACTATAGACCAGGGCTGTTGAGGTGACTGTATTACCACCACACCGACAGTCACGAGTCAGTCAAATTCCCTGTGACCATTGGTCATGGTAATTCCATCCAAAACTGCGCAAATTAATGCTGCTGATGGGTAGCCTACCAACTTGCTAACTGCCCTCGCTAATGGCCTGGTACTCAGTGCTCTAGTTAAGCAATAACGCCTGAGAGGGTGTCGTATATGGCCAATATACCACGGCTAAGGGCTGTTCTTAAGCACAACAACATGGAGTACCTGGAAACAGCCCTTAGCCGTGGTATATTGGCAATATACAACAAACTCTGAGGAGCCTTATTGCTATTATAAACTGGTTACCAACGTAATTAGAGCAGTAAAAGTAAATGTTTTGTTATACCCGTGGTATACGGTCTGATTAAATGTGGAAGATGCATTCAGTTGTACAACTAACTAGGTGTCCCCCTTTCCCTATTAGTGAGTAGAGGCCATATGGTGTGATTGTGTGAGTAAGACACTGGCGCATAGACGGTGTGTCCATAAGGCTAGAGGAAGCAAATCATTTAATTGCCAACATTATATAGCCTATTAGCTTACTTCTGAATACAAACATAAATAAAATCATTCAAAATAAACAACAACAGAAAGCATAATTTGGCCACAGAGGATCATATGATTCTTAAATATAAAAAGCTGTGAATTGTTTTAAATCACACAGGTTACAGTCAGAAGGGCCCACGATTTGGGCAGCATGAGCTGCAAATAACAAATAGATGATTGTTGAGTTGCAACTGTCAGTGGAAAGCAGAGAGACCCAGCCTGGCATATCGCAATATATATATATTTTTACAATACAACGTGTGGAAAAATTGTTTGGAAAGCAAATAGCTATTGTTGTATAGAGAAGACAATGAAAAGACTACAATCTGTCTTTTAGTTATCAAAATTCTCAACTTAATTTAGCGAATGCAGCCTATTTTATAGGCACCAGCGGAGAACAGCGACCATATGCCCGGTGAGTGTGCATATTCACTGTCTTTATCATTGGGTAAGTGCCACTTTTGTTTGTTTTCGGACAATAGTTTCTTCTTCCAGGTTAGATGGATGTCATATTGTTTTCGTCTCCCCTTTTCATAGGCCTATTATATGGATCAGACAACGTCGTTTTTATTGATATGTATGACAGTGTCAGGAGAGTAGGCTACCCTGTCATTTTTGTTGTAATAAAAAAGATTCAGCTAATGTCTCCCGTCATATAAAGTGTAGTAGAATTAATTGTATGAAATGTGTTTATAAAAGGCCTACATTTTCCTGTGCAAAGAAAGGAGAAGAAATGTATCTGATATAACCTATACTATAGCCTAGGGCTACTTTAGGCCTACGCCACTACGCGCTGCATTGAAGTAATTTTGCGAACAGTGATTGAGTTATTTTATCAGTCTAAATTGTGACTATCCAATTTAATCATCACATTAGGAATAGTAGGCTATCTTACATAAGTCTGCAAATGTGAGGATGCATGGAATGCTTTATTATAAAATAGCATTTTTATGGTGAAAATTTGCTTCATCAAACTCGAACCCCATTCACTGCCTAGGCAGCAGGTAGCCTATGCAGCAGGTAGCCTATGCAGCAGGTAGCCTATGCAGCAGGTAGCCTATGCAGCAGGTAGCCTATGCAGCAGGTAGCCTATGCAGCAGGTAGCCTATGCAGCAGGTAGCCTAGCGGTTAAGATGTTGGGCCAATAACTGAAAGGTTGCTGGTTCAAATCCCAGAGCAGACTAGGTGAAAAATCTGTCGATATCCCCTTGACCACAGCACTTAACCCTAATTCTCCCCTGTAAGTCACTCTGGATAGGAGTCTGCTAAAATATATGCACAGGAGGCTCGGAGCAGGCACAGAGGGTGAGACCACATCCACTGTTATGTCGCGCTAGATTAACTTCTTGGTAGTTATTTATCATCCCATTCGATTACATAGTACCCGTCTTGACTGCATCAACACCAGAGAAACTAGGCTAATTGAGGATTGCCATAATGTTACTGAGCTTCTCACAGTCCTACAGTTAGCTAGCTACGCATATCATCTCCATTCAGATTATACCCAAAATAACAGCCTACCTGTTGACTTTTGGTCATTGTAGCCTTTCTTTCTCATTAAACTTTTAATTCTGTCCTTTTAATTCCATCATCCATTGATTATATATCCCCTAAATTGTTTGCCACACAAGCAGAGCAGCAATGCATTTGTCTCTCTCTCTGCAGGAAGCATCAGAGCGCATGCTTTTTTCCCCAAATGACATACACTCGGCAGTCCATGAAATGAGTTTGACACCTGTAGGTAGGCTATATTAAATGGATTTATTCAACTTTTTAAAATGTAGATGTTCCAAAGGCACGCATAAGCAGCTTGTATGCGTGGAAGTCCAGAGATTGTAAAAATGTTGATGTTAATTAACGGTCAATTGGCATGAGACCGGCAGTCATTTGCATGACAATTACTTGCTGACAACATTTCATGACCGCCACAGCCCTACTATAGACATGACAACATTCAGAGACATTATTCTGAATTGATTTATAGCATTTTAGATATTTCACAAGAGTGAATAACCATAAGAGAAATAATAAAACTTTGACTGTGGTCATACCTGACACTGACAAGATGAAAACCACAATCACACTTCCTGCTGTTCTCAAGGCCATCTTTGCATTTCCCAACATGCAGTCTATCGTCAAGAAACAAAGATTGTCAACAAAACAGACTTTATACCTGGTGAATAACTAAACAAAAATGTTATTGTTTTTATTTTATGTTTATTTATTTCTTTCTCAGAACCTAAACAATTGCAATTAGGCCTTGGGCAACAAAATATGCTGTATTGTCTTGTACAGTAATAGGGTCACAGAAGTCTTGTTCAAATCTACAGTATACTTTTTATATAAAAGTTATTTAAGATCAAATTAACAAGGCAAAGTTCTGAAATTCAGTGCAGTATGATTAGTGACCCAGTAGGAGGCCTAGTAAACCAGAGGTACAGTACCAGTCAAGAGTTTGGACACATTGTCCCAATACAACTGATTGGCTCAAAAACATTAAGAAGGAAAGAAATTCCACAAATGAACTTTCAACAAAGCACACCTGTTAATTGAAATGCATTACAACCTCATGAAGCTGGTTGAGAGAATGCCAAGAGTGTGCAAAGCTGTCATCAAGGCAAAGGGTGGCTACTTTCAGGAATCTCAAATATGAAATATATTTTGTTTAACACTTTTTTGGTTACTACATGCTTTCATATGTGTTATTTCATAGTTTTGATGTCTTCACTATTATTCTACAATGTAGAAAATAGTACAAATAAAGAAAAGCCCTCGAATGAGTAGGTGTGTCCAAACTTTTGACTGGTACTGTTTGTCTTACAATCAGATACCTAAACATACTGAGAAAACATCAATTGAAAAGAATACATCACATCAAATAGTGTTACTGTGTCCTGAAGAATATGGTTCATAACCAAAAACATATGAAATGTGATCATTAGGGGTGCAACAATGTTCACGATATAATCAAGCATACTTACAGAGGTGGAGAAGTTTGGCAATGTAGAGCTCTTGCTGGTAGTGCATGGAATGAAACATTAGAGGAAACAGTAGGCGTGTAGTCTGTGGTTAACACCAATCAGAAGTAGACAAAATGAAGGTGCAGAACTGACTTACTTTAAATCAAATCAAATCAAATTAATTTATAAAGCCCTTCTTACATCAGCTGATATCTCAAAGTGCTGTACAGAAACCCAGCCTAAAACCCCAGCAAGCAATGCAATGCAGGTGCTTCTACACAGCAAGCAAGGCAGGTGTAGAAGCACTTTACCCACCAACAACTCTCATTGGATGACAACTTTATTTAAAGCTTTAATTTCATGTATAGTAGCATGCATCATTTTTTATAATCTACACATTTTCATAATTTAGCATTTTCTTGAAAATACCATTCTAAATTCCCTACCTCTCCTTTCTAAAGCCATTTGTTCATAAATGTCAGTTTATACTTTACAAGTAGGCCATCATTGTAAATAAGAATTTGTTCTTAACTGACTAGTTAAATAGTTAAACTAGTTAAACCTAGTTAAATAAAGGTTAAATAAATAAATATAATAAAATATACTGCTACAAAAATGTAGAAGATGATAGTAAGAGATCCCAATGGTCTTGTTATGTATATCTACCATGCTCCTCCCAGGGAGTACAGACAACCACCTTGTCCTAGTTGACCTTTGACCCCAGGGTATGGACAGACTGCCTCAAAACCGTCATGCTCATGACTTTCTTCATTGTTGTAGCCCCCTTATTGCTGCTGTCTCAGCTCTATCTGGTGAGGACATTGATAGCAGTACTATTATCACTGTAGGTTAAATCTCTGCTACTAGTACTATCACTACTACAGCTACTAAAACATCTACTATCTGTAGTACTAACAGACTTACAAAAACAGATCAGATATACTGTAGGTCAACCTCACTGACTGGGGTCTACTATACGGCTGTCATCCCAGATTATAATAAAAAAATATTGTGTAACGTTACTCATTATGACAACCTGAACCTCCCTGCCATCCAAGTGAGAGGACACACACACAAGTACACCAAAGTACATGTAATATCTGCATAACTTTAATTTAATCACTAGGTGTTACACAGGATTTAGATACTTAAAATAAAGTCTATCTTGAGGTGTACTTAATTGTAATTATTGTGTACCTCCAAAGTCGGTTACCCATTCTGACAATCTAATCCTCATCTTCTGAAAGCGCCATCCAAGTGAGAAGATAAACACACTAATACACCACAGAGTACATACTGTATCTGCATAAGTACAAGGTTGTCGCTACTTATTACACAGGATTTAACTATTTAAAGTGAACCCCTATGTTTGGGTAGCCACAAAACTACCTCCATAATTCCATTCATTTTTAAAAACTGGTCTGGTTACCTTCAGATGAGTCTTGTTACCTTTCTGGGGGTCATAGAGCAAAACGGAGAACACCATTGTGTTTGTGAGAATCTCCCCTTTGTAGCCTACATAGCTAATTTAGAAAAATGGGATTGTGTTTTTCTTCCATTTTTAACATTTACAAGTAACAATGGAAATCGCCAACTCTGTCTCTGACTCTGACTCTGTCTTCATCTGTTTTTTTCTTGTAAGCCTTTTATCAAGGCACAAGGCGAGTGTAACGCTCGTCGTTAGGTGGAAGAGAGGAGGACCAAAGCGCAGCGTGGTACGTTTCCATATTTATTGGAAACACTTAACACGAACAAAACAATAAACAGAAAATGAAACTAACAACGCTACAGACCTGAACATGTGAACATACAGACAACAAAGAACGCAATGAACAGGAACAAACAAACAGTGAGAACAGCCTACCTAAATATGGTTCCCAATCAGAGGAAACGTAAAACACCTGCCCCTGATTGAGAACCATATCAGGCTAGTTGACAACCCTAAACCAAACATAGAAACACATAACATAGAATGCCCAACCAGCTCACGTCCTGACCAACTAAACAAGACTGAACAAAGGAAATAAGGTCAGGAACGTGACAGCGAGACCCAAATGCAGACACAGGAGGCAGATGGTTGGAGTTACAATGTTTATTAATCCAAAGGGGTAGGCAAGAGAATGGTCGTGGACAGGTAAAAAGGTCAAAACCAGATCAGAGTCCAAGAGGTACAGAGTGGCAGACAGGCACGTGGTCAAGGCAGGCAGAATGGTCAGGCAGGCGGGTACAAAGTCCAGAAACAGGCAAGGGTCAAAACCAGGAGGACTAGAAAAAGGAGAACGCAAAAAGCAGGAGAATGGGAAAAACGCTGGTTGACTTGGAAACATACAAGACGAACTTGTACAGAGAGACAGGAAACACAGGGATAAATACATTGGGGAAAATAAGCGACACCTGGAGGGGGTGGAGACAATCACAAGGACAGGTTAAACAGATCAGGGCATGACACATTTTCTCATCCTGGAGTCTGAGACCTTTGGTAGAGAAAAATAATGTATGACAATTAGCATAGACACTACATTACCCCTAGTTATCATCATCATGATTTTTATAGTTAAGGCATATACAGTGTAACTAGCTAGGCCTAGCTAGCTTCCTAGCTAGTTGTGTTATTCAGCTGGCAATAATAGTGCTTGCTAACACTAATAAGTTAGCTAGTGTTTAGCTACATTGAAAAGGAACTAATGTTACTCATTGTGTGTTGACACAAGTGGCTAGCTAATTGGCTAGCTAATATGCTGGGTATTTTTGGTATTTTATTAGGATCCCCATCAGCTGTTGCAAAAGCAGCAGCTACTCTTCCTGGGGTCCACACAAAACATTAAACATGACATAATACAGAACATTAATAGACAAGAACAGCTCAAGGACAGAACTACATACATGTTTTAAAAAGGCACACATAGACTATATATCAATGCATACACTCAAATATCTAGGTCAAATAGGGGAGAGGCGTTGTGCCGTGAGGTGTTGCTTTATCAGTTTTTTTTAACCAGGGTTTGCTGTTTATTTGAGCAATATGAGATGGAACAGAGTTCCATGCAACAATGGCTCTATATAATACTGTATGCTTGAATTTGTTCTGGATTTGGGGACTGTGAAAAGACCCCTGGTGTCACGAGCGTCGTAATCACATTCTGACCAAAGCGCAGCGTGATATGGGTTCCACATGTTTATTTAAAGAAACGCACAAAAACAATAAAGAATCAACCACACGTGAAGCTATGGAGTGCTCACAGGCAACTACACATAAACAAAATCCCACAAAACATAGTGGGGAAATGGCTGCCTAAATATGATCCCCAAACAGAGACAGCGATAAACAGCTGCATCTGATTGGGAACCATACCAGGCCAACATAGAATTAAACAACCTAGATTACCCACCCTAGTCACACCCCGACCTAACCAAAATAGAGAATAAAAAGGCTCTCTATAGTCAGGGCGTGACACCTGGTGGCATGTCTGGTGGGATAAGTGTGTGTGTCAGAGCTGTGTGTAAGTTGACTATACAAATAATTTGGGATTTGCAACACATTAATGTTTATCATAAAAAGAAGAAGAGATGCAGTCAGTCTCTCCTCAACTCTTAGCCAAGAGAGACTGGCATGCATAGTATTTATATCAGCCCTCTGATTACAATGAAGAGCAAGAAGTGCCGCTCTGTTCTGGGCAGGCTGCATCTTAACTAGGTCTTTCCTTGCAGCACTGGACCACACGACTGGACAATAATCAAGATTAGACGAAACTAGAGCCTGCAGAACTTGCTTTTTTGGAGTGTGGTGTCTCTTTATTACGGACAGACCTATTCCCTTCTTTACAACCATTGAATCTATATGTTTTGACCTTGACAGTTTACAATCTATCGTAACGCCAAGTAATTTAGTCTCCTCGACTTGTTCAACAGCCACACCATTCATTACCAGATACAGCTGAGGTCCTGAATTTAGGGAGTGATTTATACCAAATACAATGCTCTTAGTTTTAGAGATGTTCAGGACCAGTTTATTACTGGCCACCCATTCCAAAACAGACTGCAACTCTTTGTTAAGGGTTTCAGTGACTTCATTAGATGTGGTTGCTGATGGGTATATGGTTGAATCATCAGCATACATGGACACACATGCTTTGTTTAATGCCAGTGGCAGGTAATTGGTAAAAAAAATAAAAGAGTAGAGGGCCTAGAGAGTTGCCGTGCGGTACACCACACTTTACATGTTTGACATGAGAGAATTTTCCATTAACGCAAACTCTTTGTGTTCTATTAGATAGATAGCTCTGAATCCACAATATGGCAGAGGTTGAAAAGCCATAACACATACATTTTTTCAACAACAGGTTATGGTCAATAATATCAAAGGCTGCATTGAAATCTAACAGTACAGCTCCTACAATGTTCTAGTTATCAATTTATTCAATCATTTGTGCAGTACGTGTTGAGTGCCCTTCTCTATAAGCATGCCAAAAGTCTGTTGTTAATTTGTTTACAGAGAAATAGCATTGTATTTAGTGAAACACAATTTTTTCCAACAGTTTGCTAAGAGCTGGCAGCAAGCTTATAGATCTGCTGTTAGAACCAGTAAAGGCCACTTTACCAGTCTTAGGTTCCCACCAGGCCTGAGCACAAAGTCTTTCCTCTAGGCTCATATTAAAGATATGACAGATAGGAGTGGCTATAGAGTCAGCTACCATCCTCAGTAGCTTTCCATCTAAGTTGTCAATGCCAGGAGGTTTGTCATTATTGATCAATAACTACAATTTTTCCACCTCTCCCACACTTTGCAGAATTCAAACTTGCAATGCTTTTCTTTCATGATTTATTTTTTTATGCATGAATACGATGGCTCACTGTTCATTGATGGCATTTCCTGCCTAAGTTTGCCCACTTTGCCAATGAAGTAATCATTAAAATAACTGGCAACATCAAATGGTTTTGTGATGAATAAGCCATCTGATTCGATGAAAGAATTTGTCTTACTGCCCATAATAAAATTTTAAGTACTCCAAAGTTTTTTCCCCATCATTCTCTATATCATTGATATTGGATTCATAATACAGTTTCTTCTTTTTGTTGAGTTTAGTCACATAATTTCTCAATTTGCAGTAAGTCAGCCAGTCAGATGTGCAGCCAGATTTATTAGCCACTCCTTTTGCCCCATCTCTTTCAACCATACAGTTTTTCAATTCCTCATCAATCCATGGAGCCTTAACAGTTCTAACAGTCAAGTTTCTTAACAGGTGCATGTTTATCAATATTTGGAAGAAGCAATTTCATAAATTAATCAAGTGCAGCGTCTGGATGCTCCTCATTAATCACATCAGACCAAAAATATGTTTAACATAATCCACATAAGAGTCAAAGCAAAATCTTTTGTATGATCTCTTCAATCAATCAATCAAGTTTATTTTATATAGCCCTTCGTACATCAGCTAATATCTCGAAGTGCTGTACAGAAACCCAGCTTAAAACCCCAAACAGCAAGCAATGCAGGTGTAGAAGCACGGTGGCTAGGAAAAACTCCCTAGAAAGGCCAAAACCTAGGAAGAAACCTAGAGAGGAACCAGGCTATGAGGGGTGGCCAGTCCTCTTCTGGCTGTGCCGGGTGGAGATTATAACAGAACATGGCCAAGATGTTCAAAATGTTCATAAATGACAAGCATGGTCAAATAATAATCAGGAATAAATGTCAGTTGGCTTTTCATAGCCGATAATTAAGAGTTCATAGCCGATAATTAAGAGTTATACATTATTTTAGGCTCAGCTGTTGGAACTATTATAACTAATATTGTGATCACTACATCCATTGGGTACGGAAACAGCTTTAGAACAAAGTTCTACAGTATTATTAAAAAATGTGATCGATACATGTGGATGATCTTGTTCCTGTAGTGTTGATTAATAACCTGAACCAGATTGCAGGCACTACAGTAAGACGCTTCCTCTTGAGCGGACAGCTTGATGAAAACCAGTCAATATTCAGGTCCCCAAGAAAGTAGACCTCACTGTTTACATCATATACACTATCAAGGATTTCACACATATTATTTAGATACTGTTTGCAATTAGTGGCCTATAGCAACACGCCAAAAGAAAAGGTTTTAGATGTGCCAAGTGAACCTGCAACCACAACACTTCAATAACACTTGACATAAGATCTTCTCTAAGCATTAAACGGATATGGCTCTGAATATATACAGCAAAACCTCCCCCATAAGCATTTATGCCTCTTCTATAGATGTTATATCCTTGTATTGGTACTGCTCTATCACCAAATGAATTATCTAAGTGAGTCTCAGAAATGGCTAATATATGAATGTTATCTGATGTTAGCAAGTTATTGATTTCATGAATCTTATTTCTAAGGCTACATATATTAATATGGGCAATTTTCAGCCCTTTCCTGGGTAGCTTATTAGAGACAGACAATATGGAAAATAGCAAACAATGCCAGATTAACAATATACAGTTGAAGTCGAAAGTCTGTATTTGAAGTTGGGGGAAAATGGATGAATGTCTAATTCTGACGTGAAACTATGAGAGCGTGATGAAATGTAAAAGCCTTGTTTTCATCGATCTAATGCATGTAATAACCAATCCAACCTCAAGAGGGTATTATATCACAGAGGAAAGTCCATTATATCGTTCACTGAATTAGTGCCCTCCCTTTTGTGCAGAAGGTCACTGCTTTAATGTCAGATTGAGACAAGGACTACTATGTTAGGAAGAATACAGTTGAAGTCGGAAGTTTACATACACCTTAGCCAAATACATTTAAACTCAGTTTTTCACAATTCCTGACATTTAATCCGACTAAAAATTCCTTGTCTTAGGTCAGTTAGGATCACCACTTTATTTTAAGAATGTGAAAAGTCAGAATAATAGTAGAGAGAATGATTTATTTCAGCTTTTATTTCTTTCATCACATTCCCAGTGGGTCAGAAGTTTACATACACTCAATTAGTATTTGGTAGCATTCACACGTGAAGGATCTTTTAAACAAACATAAAGAGTTTACAGTTGTTACAACAACAAGAAAATAGCTTCAAGTGTTTTGTCCAAATATTTGTGGATTCTACTAATAAAAGAATGGACGACCTAACCATCGGAATGTACAGTTGAAGTCGGAAGTGTCAGGACCCGGTTACGAACTCGGGTCTCTGGTGTGAGAAACAGTCACTTAGCAAACTGAGCCACTAATAGTCGGCAGAACCCAGAAGATGAGGCAGACACAGCAGTACTTGAGACGGTGTTTTAATAAAGTAAAAAGGAAAGTTCTTCAGGCAAAAATATAAATCCACAACGTCAAAAGTAATTCCAAGAGAAAAAGGTAATCCTCCAAGTCAAAAGGTAAATCCACAAGGTGGTAGGTACAGCAGGAAAAAGCCTCAAAAGATAATCAAAAATAAATAAACGAGAACAAAAACAGAGTACCACAAGAGAGTCCAACTGGCGCAACAAATGTTCACAGCATCGCTAGGGCTGGGTGCTAACATTCAAACACAGAGCAAAGAACTGAGGAAAACTAAGGGTTTAAATACATTCAAGGGAAACGAGGCACAGGTGCAAATAATAACTGGAAACAAGGGAAAACAAAAGGGTCAAAAAAGCACAATGGGGGCATCTAGTGGCCAAAACCGGAACAATCCTGGCCAAATCCTGACAGGAAGTTTACATACACTCAGCTTGGAGTCATTAAAACTCGTTTTTCAACCACTCCATACATTTTCACGGTTGGGATGGTGTTCTTCGGCTTGCAAGCTTCCCCCTTTTTCCTCCAAACATAATGATGGTCATTATGGCCAAACAGTTCTATTTTTGTTTCATCAGACCAATGGGCATTTCTCCAAAAAGTACGATCTTTGTCCCCATGTGCAGTTGCAAACTGTAGTCAGGCTTTTTTATGGCGATTTTGGAGCAGTGGCTTCTTCCTTGCTGAGCGGCCTTTCAGGTTATGTCGATATAGGACTTGTTTTACTGTGGATATACATATTTTTGTACCTGTTTCCTCCAGCATCTTCACACGGTCCTTTGCTGTTGTTCTGGGATTGATTTGCACTTTTCGCACCGAAGTACGTTCATCTCTAGCACACAGAACACATCTCTTTCCTGATCAGTATGACAGCTGCGTGGTCCCATGGTGTTAATACTTGCGTACAATTGTTTGTACAGATGAACGTGGTACCTTCAGGCATTTGGAAATTGCTCCCAAGGATGAAACAGACTTGTGAAGGTCTACACATTTTTTTCTGAGGTCTTGGCTAATTTCTTTTAATTTTCCCATGATGTCAAGCAAAGAGGCACTGAGTTTGAAGGTAGGCCTTGAAATACATCCACAGGTACACCTCCAATTGACTCAAATTATGTCAATTAGCCTGACCCACTGGAATTGTGATACAGTGAATTATAAGAGAAATAATCTGTCTGTTAGCAATTGTTGGAAAAATTACTTGTGTCATACATGTCCTAACCAACTTGCCAAAACGATAGTTTGTTAACAAAAAATGTATGGAGTGGTTGAAAAACGAGTTTTATTGACTCCAACCTAAGTGTATGTAAACTTCCGACTTCAACTGTACATTCCGATGGTTAGGTCGTCCATTCTTTTATTAGTAGAATCCACAAGTATTTGGACAAAACACTTGAAGCTATTTTCTTGTTGTTGTAACAACTGTAAACTCTTTATGTTTGTTTAAAAGATCCTTCACGTGTGATAGAGAGACACCACTGTCCTCAACGGTACTCCTGCCGGCTTTGGTCTTCGTCATGGTAGCTAGCAACGTAGGTTAAGATGTTGCTCCTCGCCGTTCCAGACAGGGCAGGTCACAGGGAAGATTGAAAACAACAAAGAGCAGGGATCTAGACAGCCACAAACCTGGGACAATCCGCGAGGCCTGCCACAATGGCTAACCACGTTGCGGGCTGCGTTCAAGCCCTCAAGAAAACCCCACTGCTTGATATGCAGCTAGCTAGCTAGCTGCAACCCCAAATAGCTCCTCAGAACTGTCCTTGGTCGGCAGGATCACTGGACAGAGACTAGCAGTCCCAGCAACTGATGCCAACTGTGTCGCGGGATCCAAACTAAAAAGTTAGCTATCTACTATGAACTTTCCAATACACTTTTAAAACAGCAAACAACAAACTTTTTCAAAACTCTTTCTTCCTTGTTTCTGGGTGTGTCTCACGTAATACCCTTGGGTAACAGATACACTAAGAACAAGGTTCAGGGAAGATAAGACCATCGAGCCCAGCTAACGATAGCTAGCTAGCTAGTTTGCTAGTGAGTAGCGAACATAGCCTATTTACTAGCTAGCCAAGGTTAGAAATAGCTAGCTAACGTAAACTCACCCCATTCCGTACAAATGTGCGGAACCGCGACATTCAAACGAGGCTACAAAGAAAACTAATGGGACTGTAGCGACTGTGTTGACTTCAAAATCGGGGGTGTTGTAACGTCCTGACCAGAGTTCTTATGTGTTTTGCTTGTTTAGTGTTGGTCAGGACGTGAGCTGGGTGGGAATTCTATGTTGTGTGTCTAGTTAGTCTGTTTCTGTGTCCAGCCTAATATGGTTCTCAATCAGAGACAGCTGTCAATCGTTGTCCCTGATTGAGAATCATATATAGGTGGCTTGTTTTGTGTTGGGGATTGTGGGTGGTTGTTTCCTGTCTCTGTGTTTGTATTCTGCACCAGATAGGACTGTTATCGGTTTGCCACATTTTGTTATTTTGTTATTTGTGAAGTGTTAAGTGTTCACTGTTTATTAGTGTTATTAAACATGTTGAGCACTGGCTACGCTGCGTGTTGGTCCGATCCCTGCTACACTCTCTCTTCTAGTGAAGAGAGGGAAGGCTGCCGTTACAGGTGTGATCTAGGTTTCTATTCAAGCGTTGATCGACATGGTAATGGCTCTATAGTATTGGAGATATGTTGAAAAAACTGACCCTCCGTTACATCTTGACGTGTCATGTCGTAACGTACAGCACGCATAAAGCAACTATTTCTGTCTTACAATCTGTGACGGGGGTAAGGGGGGATACCTAGTAATTTTTTCGTCATCATTGCATGCAATCATCCTTCTCAAAGCCGCTGTTTACTTCTAAGATCACTTTAGCACCACGCTAAAAACCCGATTCAAATTCGACACAAACCTTAAAATAGGTATATAATGACACATTATATAAACTCTTTATATTGTTTTATTTACATTTTAGAGGCGATAGGGTGATAAGTTGGACAGATCGAGTGAAAAAAGCAATTTTCCCACACGACATCTGTCCTTCTCACTATCACGCATTAGTTTCGCTTCCCCACCCGCCATTTTTAAAAAGACCCGACGGGGCTCATTGCCTGCTTGAATTATGCAGAAACGGGCAGTGTTTAGATCATGTAATTGATTTTGTTGGAAAGGGGAGAAATTGTGCTTTACAATGGTATTGACATTACAGTTGATCTGGAAGTATTACGTTTTTGGGGCGCTAAAATAAGGGCTATTGTACGGACCAAGGCGATGTACGAGTTTACGTGAGTTTACGTTACCGTGCAAGCTAATCAAAACCAAATCAACAGATCACATTGGAAAGTCTATTCTGTAGATGGTAACTACAGTGGCGGTCAGTGCCATTTAAGATGAGCCAGCAAACGCTAGTTAACTACCTATGTTAAATTATCCAGCATAATTCATCTCCAAACAAGCTAAACAAATTGCATGGAAAATGTACTTTCTCTCTCCTGTCTTGACCTACAACACCTTGTTTCTTTCATGGCTATCTTTCATGTCCGGATTTTGCACACTGACCTTCTCGACCCTGTTTACATGATGTCAGTGTCAACACATGTGGGTACGTTCGAAGTAGGCATTATTTCGATCATGCTGTGCAGATGGGCAGATCTTGACATGATGCCTTCATTTCTGGGTTAAATAAATAATTGCACCAATGAATCCCATCCAAACGTGAGAATGTTCCTAAACAATGAAACCCTTGCAATGTTGCATCACGGAATAAGAGTTTGTCTTATGAACATTTGAAGTGCATTTATAAACCATTATTCAGCCAAGCTTAATAGGTTTAGACTTATAATTTGACAAGCATGAATGACTCTCACAATTTTAACTATTTTATGAATGTGTCAAAAAAATTTTTATTAATGGTTAAAGTAAGTGACCTATTGTCAAATGCACTGTTAAATGATTTAACAATTTAAAGTATTTTTTGTTGTGAACCGTTTTTGCGATTGGGCATGGGCATCAGACTCCAGAGCCCTTTATTGAAGCATTGTATCAATGAGGTGGTCGGTTTTCAATTGGCTAACACTTTCACATGCTATGTGCAGGCTGAAATATGGTGCATTGGGATGCTATTGAAAACTTTAACATTTGTAACAAGCAGGGTAACAAGCATTCGTTGTTACACCCCTGTAATTACAGACTAATTACCACCAAGTTACATGTTGTTATTACAATGTAATTATGAATTACTACAATTACTTACAATACTTCGTAAAGTGTAATTGCTCATGTAAATACACTTTAATAAGGACCCCTTAAAATTAGGTGCCACCCAATTTCCCTTCAAAAATGTCTTCACACACCCTGAGGTTACAAGTCTGAGATGCATTTTAGTAAAAGCTTTTAAAAAATTGACTGAACCTTAACAATGTTAACCAGCAAAAATATGATGTCACATCTTACACTTCACTACACTGGAATTGTTGCTGTATTGTCTTGTACAGTAATAGGGTCACTGCAGGTTCTTTGAAATCTATGCTTTATACCTCAAAATATTGTGTGACCCTCCAAATAAACAAGACAATGTTTTTAAATTCAGCTCAGTAGGATTACAGCGACCCAGTAGGAGGCCTTGGAAACATTGGATAAGAGTATCAGAATGTACCTTACTGTGTTCGGGTTCTGGGTTTGTTGACTGTGCTGTAGATTGAGGGAGAAACACCAGGGCGATTGAATTTCACCACATCAGAGCCTCCCTCTGTCTATCCTCTGATATGTCCCTTGTGACAGTAGTGGATTTGGAAGCCCTCTTTCTGAACCACAGAAGGCAGAGGAGGAGAATGAGAACCAGAGCAACAGCTGTGATTCCTACAGCTTAATTCTTGTTTTCCTGATACAATGATCAATCTAACTGTAGAGTTCTTAGCTCCTTTCTCATTCAGAGTCTCACAGTAATATTCTTCACTGTCCTCAGGGCTGACTTTGGTGACGTAGCTCCTTCCAGATGCTTTGTGTGAGGTTACCGTCTTTTTAAGGCAGGTGTGTATCTACATTGCTGGGTTGGCATCACTGCTGCAGATCAGAGTAACTGAACTGCCCTGTACTATTTCACCAGAGGGACTGACTGCCACTGAGATGTTCTTTGATTTGTATCTGACCATTAGAGTCACTTCAGAAGTGTGGAGATTCTCTTGACTGTTTACAGCACCAGGAGTAGCCGCCTGCATCCTCACAGTTGACTGAATATATGTACCAAGTGGAAGAGTTTATTTGTAGATATTGTTTGTTCTTGTACCAGATGTAGGTGGGGTTGGGGTTGTCACTCAAAGGGGAGATGGTTCTGCAGGTCAGTTTCATCTGTGATTCCTTGATCACCGTGACAGTTGTCAACCACACCTTCAGGTCTGTCACAGACAGAGTGACTCCACCTGAGGCAGGTCTCCAACAGTATCAAATCAAATTTTGTCACATGCGCCGAATACAACAGGTGTAGACCTTACAGTGAAAAGCCCTTAACCAACAATGCATAATTTATTTTAAAGTAAGAAAATATTTGCTAAAAATAAATACGTAAATAAAAGTATCACAATAAAATAACAATAATGAGGCTATATATCGGGTACCGGTACCGAGTCCATGTGCGGGGGTACAGGTTAGTCAAGGTAATTAACACCATGCAGCCTGCCATTCTCGCCAGAAAACTTGACTCACAGTTCAATTGACCACTGCCTTATCCCGTGGATTATGGATTTTTTTAACTGACAGGCCACAGAGTGTCTATGCTAATGGTGCCATGCCAGACACCCTACTCACTTGCACAGGTTCACCACAAGGTTGCATACTGTCACCCCTCCTTTTATTCTCTACACCCCTCAAACTCAACTCTGGACCTCAAAGCCAGTCCACTGCATTTTTTTTTCATTTCCCCCTCTAATCAGGGACTGATTTAGACCTGGCACACCAGGTGGGTGCAATTATCAGGTAGAACAGAAAACCAGCAGGCTCCGGACCTCGTAGGGTAAGAGTTGAATACCCCTGCTTTACACCATTGACTGTAAGAGTACCCACGCCAACTGCCATCTTTTTAAGTTTGCTGATGACACAGTCCTCCTCTCACTCCTCTCAGGGTCTGAGCAGGACCATGGCCCAGCCCTCCAGGACTTCATTTACTGGTGTGACAGTGCGCTGCTGGAGTTGAATGTCTCCTAGATTAAGGAAATGGTTGTCAACATCAGAGGGAGCCCGCCAGGATGGACCTGGTGATTATCCATGGTGAGGAGGTGGACAGTGTGGACCAGCTTAAATATCTTGGTACCGTCTTTGGTTACATCCTGAAGTTTGAGCAAAACACAGATACCATCATCAAAAAAGCCCACCGGAGACAATACTTCCTCAGGTCCACAAATCAATACTGCAAACCTTTTACAGTTTTCTTTCATCAAGAGCGTTCTGTGTTTCTCCTTCATAATGTTAGTTCACATCCCTCTCTGTCCAAGCACAGAAGGCTACTGAGGGGAGGCTCATAATAATTACCGGAACGGGGCAAATGGAATGACATCAAACACCTGGAAACCATGTGTTTGATGTATTTGTTACTGTTCCACCTATTCCGCTCCAGTCATTACCAATGCCCATTCTCCCCAAGTTGCCACCAACCTCCTGTGCCTCCAAGCCATTGTGAACACCTAATCTAAAAACACCAGGGTTGATCTCAGAAATCTGGGCTCATTTTTTGAGCAGCAGGCCAGGAGGAAGGATTTTTAACAGTTTTTTTGTATTATACTGTCTGTGTGTGTTTGTCCTGTCTGAAGCACCCTGTCAGCCCTGAAGTGAATTGCCCTTCTGGATTAATACTTTTGTATTGTATTTAATTAACACATTTTTTGCCTGGTGATTTCACCAGGCAAGCCAAAATGTAATGAAATTGCAGGTGGTCTTTTCAAACAGCTCTTACACTAAAAGGGTATTATCATTATTTTCACAATTTCACAGTATTTTTGCCAACCTCATAATGTGGAAATATATATTAAATAGGAAAATCACGTTTTTGACTGCACTGGGCCTTTAAGAACAAGTTGCTTGACAAAGTAATAAAAAAATGGGAAGAATTTAATAAACCACCTTTAGGTTATAATAAAACAAAATAATGGTTGGTGGTAATAATCAACACATTTTCTTAATTTAGAACGGGTCATAAATGTTGGTTATGATAATAATAGGTCCTTATTGTTTGTATTTCTATCCTGTCCCTCCAGGATTTAAAGACAACCACCTCGTCTTGGTTGACCTTTGACCACAGGGTATGGAAGGACTGCAGTGATGCGCGGATTGACTCATAATCCGCTGCCCTACTCCAGCTTTATTGTCTCTCTGCTCAGGAAACATCGAATAATGAATGGGTGATTGACTTTCTTTATGCTGCCCAGACCTTTCTCTGACTCGTTAAAAATTTTCACCCAAACCTCCAGTACAAACCTGAACTTACTGTATGTATAAAAAAGTTTTAAATCCCTTTGTTTCTCTGAATATCCTAGAGTTTTATGCCTCATCTATAAACTCTATACTATACTCAACGTAATGGCAGATGTGGATGCTATGTGATGTCTTTGCCCGGTGAAAGTTCCATAAGCAGAATAACAAATGTTAGGGGAACTACAGTAGTTAGTGTAATGAGCTTTACTAGGACAAATATTTGTATTTCTTTTCTTTCCATTTCCTCCAGTCTTGTCCCAAGGGGATGGGGTCCAAAGGAAATCAGCCAAATGAGTTTCTGAGAATGCTAGAGAAGTTGTAACAACTTTGTAAAAAATGTTTTTGCAAGTAACTTAACGTTTTTTTAAATGTATATTTTGTTGGCAACAAAAATCATTCTATGCACACAGAAAATTGTTCAATTGGATGTTTTTGCTCTAAATCCCGGTTGATGGGCTAGTACGTGCACAATAAGTCCCAAGAGGCCAGATGTAATTGTGAGGAGCAGATAGCATCTTCACCTTCCTCCTCTCCTCTCCTCTCCTCAAACCTGCGAGCAGCCACCCGGACAGAGAACGCAACAGGTCTAATCTTGGATACTCTCAAACAAGCTTTTTTGACATAGAATTCAAATTACTGTTGCTGAAATTAATTTTATAATCTTAAAATTATTATTTTGACAAAAAGTAGAGCAACTGTAAGAAAAGATGATTAGAATAGCAATGGAACACGTAAAGAAGCATCCAGGGGTAAGTACTTATTTTTGTTCTATGGTTTATTACCTCAAGTGAGTTAGTAGTCTATAATATTTCATGAAAGTTTCATAATTTCTGTTGTCGGTGTTAAATATGCTACCAGTTGTTGCTCAATGGAATCAAGTGAGTAATCAAAATGACTTGAGATGGCAGTTCCAAACATCAGTTAGGGAAAGGGAAAAGGGGGATACCTTGTCAGTTGTACAACTGAATGCCTTCAACTGAAATGTGTCTTCCGCATTTAACCCAACCCCTCTGAATTAACCCCATATGCTGAGTGTCATTAGGCAAATTGAAATGAAATAAAAGTTTAAACTCTAAATAGGCTTCACTTCTGCATTTTGACACATTACATTTGTTTTTCTGAAAAAGTATCAGGCAGACAGACATTCCACTCACAGACAGACAGAGACATATACAGTCACAAACAGACAGACAGACAGACAGACACAGACAGGACAGTTTCAAGAATGTAAAAATGTGACCAATATCCTGTTCAGAATTCATTCTAACAAGGCTCTTATTAGTTTTTTGAACTGCAAGACCATTGTATCCAATGGAGGTAAAAAATGCTTTTGGGTTGATTGACTTTTAAGTCATTATGGGTTTCGTGGAAGGATGGTTAGCTAGCTTAGTCGAGTCCATGGGTGCGTCATGGTTATGTTAGGGCTGTAGGTAATGTTTCTCTATGGAAGAAAGGCCTTGTTTTCACTGTAAATAGTTAATTTCACATGGTGAACATCTGCTGAACATTTATCCTCAACCGTTCTGCTGATGCCACTCACAACCCTAACCCTTTATTGACAAAGGCTATGTAGACATGCTCAGATTTCTATGCCTCAAAGTGAATGAAATGGTCATGCTATCTCCCTCTTTCTTCTTACTCTCTCATAGCTCATCCCCCAGTTCTTCTTCATCTTGTTGGGAATGGGAGGAGCCTCCTTGTATTTGGTCCGTCTTGCAAAGGGGCCCCATGTCACGTAAGACTCTTTACCATTTCCCTTATTGTCCATTTTATTTTTAAATTAATATGCTTTAATCAATTTCTTAATACTATCCATTTAAAACATATAGTAGTGGATGCCAATTCCCTTTAACATCATAAGGCACAAGAGGTAATCCCACCTCTTGTGCCGTTCTGGGGCATCAATTCCCATATCACTACTAAAGGGCTATCCTGCTGCGAGTTTTTGTAAACTAGGCCTGGCTCATGAATAGTTGATCGCAGGCAGACTAACACAGTTCCCTCTGATCCCATTTGTGTTTGTCCTACTTCGGCCTGCTTTGACTGCTGTGTCACTGTACAGCTGGAACAAGAAGAACAACCCTGAGCCGTGGAATCAGCTTGACCCTACCTACCAGTACAAGGTACTGTACCGCCAACACTGTCAGCAATAAACACACTTTAGCTCCACAAAGTGTATGTTTACTGCATCTTATTCAATTATTGTTTGACTTGACAACAATGTAATAGTAATGTAGCCTATCAATAGTATCATATATTTTGCATCAATATAAGTAGCCAAGAGAATTACGTAAATCCTGCCATATTGTCTTCTTCCCCAGTTTGTGGCCATCGATACTGACTACAAGAACCTGAAGAAGGAGGGACCTCAATTCTGACTATCTTCCCTCTATCCTAACGGCACCAAGTCCAGCCCGAAGAACGTCACTGAAGAATTCAAATCTGAGAAGAATTTGTCTCTCAACGCTTCTAATGTATACAAATATTGGGAGATTGATCCATAATGTTGATGATCAAATCTATACATTTGTCTGTTTGTTTTATCATAAACACTTCATTGTTATTTTGACAGCCGCTAAATTTAACAATGAATGTGCGCATTATGAAAAGAGGCAGGAGTGTGCATAGATTTTGTCACCAAATTACAGCGAACAAAAATATAAAAATGCAACATGCAACAATTTCAAAAATGTTACTGAGTTACAGATCATATAAGGAAATCAGTCATTCGAAAAAAATGTACCTGGCCTTTTGGATTCTATCTTGAAATATACTTATTCATGTTACCATTCCAGAACTTAGTGATTACTTTACATGCAGGGTTGGAAAGGTTACTTTCTAAATGTAATCTGTTACAGTTACTAGTTACCTGTCCAAAATTGTACTCAGTAACATAACTTTTGGACTACTATTAGATTACTTTCCCCTTAAGAGGCATTAGAAGAAGACAAAATGTATGTTACCAATTGAACGACATCTATTGCAGAATAAATCCATGTTGAAGTTTACATAGCTGGCCATATATGGATGTTAAATTTTACTTTATGGGTTGGTTATGTAGGCTTCTTCTAACCCATCACTTTCTACTGTGTATAATAATACGATAACATGATGTCTTTACATTAAGAATCAAAGTCTATCAGAATTCCAGTCATTCCAATAAATTTTATACCCCTTGAACTTCAGGAATAGGACTTGGAAATAAGGAAGATTAGCCAAATTGTTTTTTACCTGAGCGTAACCCCAAAACTAAGGACTTATTAGCCATTCCTACTCTGTGGCTTATGATTTTGTTGTCATGGAGGACTGATTGGGTTCATTGATTCAAGTTGAAAAATAAATGCTGTGCTCATGGAATGGCATGCTTTGAGCACCACTGAAAAGTGCTATTTACATGTGAAAATGAATGTCATATGCTGCATTTGCTATAGGCCTATTGTTAACCTTTTTTGTTGGTGACACTTTGATAACTTGATAATATGCAGCTGTTTAAAGGGCAAATCCACAGATGAAACAATAACAAAACGGTACCCCGCCTCTGTTTTGGGAAAAAGCTGAGGGATGGGCCTGGAGAAATGTAACCACGCTCAGATTAATAGACAGAGCTATGGATGCAAGGACTGACCATCCATGATAACAAAATTATTGTTGTAACTATGTTATGTGGCTATATAGTGTTTATTTACATTTACAACGTTTACAAACACTGGAGAAAAACAAGGTTATATTTTGGGTTCTCATGGAGTGTGACAGTTGAACTAAGCTCATGAGGCATTCATAAGTTATTTTCTTCAAGAATCAATGGGCATATATGGGTGGATGTAGCAACTACAGATTGCCCCTTTAAGTCTATTTGTTTGAGCATTTTGTTCATTAGGCCTATGGATTATTATTTTTTTAATCAGCATGAATTAGATTGAGCAATAAAAGCCCCACTTTTATTCCATAGGCTGGGATCAGCACTCTGCAACTGTTGCAAGAGTGCATTTTCACAATGATTGATAGGCAACTTAAACTTCTTGAATTCAACCATTATTGGGTTCAAATACACATTTAGATTTCTGAACTGCCATCCACTACAACCAAAATCCGTAAGGCGCAAATAGCTAAATGAGAGAGCAGCAGTGTGATTCACATCAATGCACTATGTAGATATCAATAATAGGTGATATCCATATCACCGTAGACTAAACCACTGCTGTGATCCTTACCTCCAAGTGTTTATTCAAATTGGATAATCTTTGGATGCCGACAGCAGTCGCACCATTGGAAGACATAGCTTGGACTGTAGCCTACAAAAGCCTATTCCTGCTCTTTTCCCGCGATCCATCAAATACATTTGGTGTGTCATCATAGTGGTCTCTGACTTGTGGTCAGACTTGCTCAGGTGGAACAAACTTAAACTTGTGCCTCTTTTCAATGCTGAGTTCAATGTCATTGAGAAAACAGAGAAGTGTCAAAGTTTTTTCCCGCAAACATCCTGTCTGAATTTAAAAGTAATCCTCAAAGTAATCATCTAGTTTTTCAAAAGTATCTGTAATCTGATCACAATATTTTTGCTGGTAACGTAACGGATTACAGTTACCGGGTTTTTGTAATCCGTTACTCCCCAACCCTGTTTTCATGTATACGAAATGTGTATGTTGGGGGTCAAGGAAGGGTAAAGAGGAACTTGATGTGTGGAAATGACTGAGTGAGAAAAGGAAAGTGCAGAAATGTCATAATTTGTTCAAATATATTATTGTAGAATATGTATGTTCCTAAGGTAGGAGGCAAAAAGCAAGAGTCTAGTTTCAGTTCTTGATAAGGCAGACCAGTTGCTGAGGAACTAGGACCATGAGGGATGTGGAACTCTACTCAAGATAAGGTCAACAGTTGAAGAGAGAAGACACTGCTGGGAGGGGGGCCACAGGAGCCCACCCCTAAGACCATCTGATTACAGTCCTATCTCTCTCACACACACACACACACATTTCCACGCCCATGAGGGTCCTAGACTTAGGCAGGGCCATGACCATACCAGTAAGAGGAACCTCCTGCGTTTCTGCCTAACAACAGAGGAGTGTCTATCTTAGACATGCAAGGAGATGATTCCACCTAGTTGGAAGGTTTAAAGATGTGCTTGTGTGACTTGTATGTTGTGTTAGCAGCTGAAGCACCCAGTGGGTTGAATAAACTTGGTTTGAGCTTTTTCTAGTCGTCTGGGAGTTTTTACTGTTTGTTCAGAACCTAACAGGCCCTAATCTATGGATTTCACATGACTGCAAATACAGATATGCATCTGTTGGTCACAGATATCTTAAAAAAAAAAGGTAGGGGCGTGGATCAGAAAACCAGTCAATATCTGTTGTGACCACCATTATCCTCATGCAGCGCCACACATCTCCTTCACATAGAGTTAATCAGGCTGTTGATTGTGGGCTGTGGAATGTTGTCCCACTCCTCTTCAATGGCTGGGCGAAGTTGCTGGATATTGTCAGGAACTGGAACACGCTGTCGTACACGTCGATCCAGATCACCCCAAACATGTTCAATGGGTGACAGTTTGTGCAGAAATTCTTTGTTTGTTCAAACCCACAGTTTCATCAGCTGTCTGGGTGGCTGGTCTCAGACGATCCCGCAGGTGAAGAAGCCGGATGTGGAGGACCTGGACTGGCGAAGTAGCACGTGGTCTGCGGTAGTGAGGCCTGTTGAACATACATACCAAATTCTCTAAAACGACGTATGCTAGAGAAATTAACATTCAATGAACTGATAGCAGCTCTGGTGGACATTGCTGCAATCAGCATGCCGACTGCACGCTCCCTCAAAACTTGAATTGTGTTGTGTGACAAAACTGCACAATTTAGAATGGCCTTTTGTTGTCCCCAGTGCAAGGTGCACTTTTGTAATGATCATGCTGTTTAATATGGCTGCATCCCGCTACCGGGATCGATATGACAACAGCCAGTGAAAGTGCAGGGCGCCAAATTCAAACAACAGAAATCTCATAATTAAAATTCCTCAAACATACATGTGTCTTATATCATTTTAAAGGTAATCTGGTTGTTAATCCCACCAAAGTGTCCGATTTCAAATATGCTTTTCAGCGAAAGCACTACAAACGATTATGTTAGGTCACCACCAAACCACAATAAGCGCAGCCATTTTTCCAGCGAAATATAGCAGTCACAAAAAGCAGAAATAGAGATAAGATTAATCACTAACCTTTGATTATCTTCATCAGATGACACTCATAGGACTTCATGTTACACAATACATGCATGTTTTGTTTGATAAAGTTCATATTTATATAAAAAAATCTGAGTTTACATTGGCGCGTTACATTCACTAGTTCCAAAAACATCAAGTGATTTTACATAGCCACATCGTTTCAACAGAAATACTCATCATAAATGTAGATGATAATACAAGTTATACACATGGAATTATAGATATACCTCTCCTTAATGCAACCGCTATGTCAGATTTCAAAAAAACTTTACGGAAAAAGCAACCCATGCAATAATCTGAGACGGCGCTCAGAAATATAATAAAATTAGCCGCCATTTTGGAGTCAACAGAAACCAGAAAATACATGATAAATGTTTCCTTACCTTTGATGAACTTCATCAGAATGCAGTCCTAGGAATCCCAGGTCCACAATAAATGCTTGATTTGTTCGATAATGTCCGTTATTTATGTCCAATTAGCTACTTTGGTTAGCGCATTTGGTAAACAATTCCAAAGTCACAAAGCGCGTCCACTATAAAGTGACGAAATGTCCAAAAGTTCCATAACAGTCAGTAGAAACATGTCAAACGATGTACTGAATCAATCTTTAGAATGTTGTTAACATACATCTTGAATTACGTTCCAACCGGAGAATTAGATTGACTTCAGATGAGCGGTGGAACGGAGGTCCTCCTCATGTGAACGCGCATGGTGAAAGCATGGTCAGCTCGTGGCAGTGGTGACTAATTCCTGTCTGTTTCGGCCCCCCTTCACATTAGAGTCATCAGACAAAGTTCTATTGACTGTTGACATCTAGTGGAAGCCGTAGGAAGTGAAAACTCATCAATATCTCGCTGTAATTTCAATGAGAGCTTGGTTGAAAATCTGCCACCTCAGAAAAAATCCAAACAGGAAGTGGAACTTCTCAGGTTTTTGCCTGCCATATGAGTTCTGTTATACTCACAGACATGATTCAAACAGTTTTAGAAACTTCAGAGTGTTTTCTATCCAATACGAATAATAATATGCATATATTAGCAACTGGGACTGGGGAGCAGGCAGTTTACTATGGGCACCTCTGTGCACCTTTCATCCAAGCTACTCAATACTGCCCCTGCAGCCATAAGAAGTTAATCAGCTTCTTTATATGCCACACCTGTCTTGTGGATGGATTATCTTGGCAAAGGAGAAATGCTCACTAACAGGGATGTTAACAAATTTGTGCACAAAAGTTGAGAGAAATAAGCTTTTTTTATGTACGGAAAATGTCTAGGATTTTTTATTTCAGCTCATGAAACATGAAACCAACATTTTACATGTTGTGTTTATATTTTTGTTAAGTCTAAATAAAAAGTATGGTCAATTTCTGAATGGAAATGTTATCAAAATAAAATGTTTACCTATGGCTCTAAGCAAAATAGTTAATTATACACGAAGCAAACACTTTCCTTTCAGTCAGTTGGTCAGCACAAAGGAAAAGAGTGGAGGTCATACGTTCGCCAGCGATAGTGGTTAGCCTGAAAACAGTTAAGCAGGAAGAAAGGGCTCATGTCGGGCTGAAGACAGGGCTCATGTCGGGCTGAAGACAGGGCTCATGTCGGGCTGAAGACAGGGCTCATGTCAGGCTGAAGACAGGGCTCATGTCGGGCTGAAGACAGGGCTCATGTCGGGCTGAAGACAGGGCTCATGTCGGGCTGAAGACAGGACTCATGTCGGGCTGAAGACAGGGCTCATGTCGGGCTGAAGACAGGGCTCATGTCGGGCTGAAGACAGGGCTCATGTCGGGCTGAATACAGGACTCATGTCGGGCTGAAGACAGGGCTCATGTCGGGCTGAAGACAGGACTCATGTCAGGCTGAAGACAGGACTCATGTCGGGCTGAAGACAGGGCTCATGTCGGGCTGAAGACAGGGCTCATGTCGGGCTGAAGACAGGACTCATGTCGGGCTGAAGACAGGGCTCATGTCGGGCTGAAGACAGGGCTCATGTCGGGCTGAAGACAGGACTCATGTCGGGCTGAAGACAGGACTCATGTCGGGCTGAAGACAGGGCTCATGTCGGGCTGAAGACAGGGCTCATGTCGGGCTGAAGACAGGACTCATGTCGGGCTGAAGACAGGACTCATGTCGGGCTGAAGACAGGGCTCATGTCGGGCTGAAGACAGGGCTCATGTCGGGCTGAATACAGGACTCATGTCGGGCTGAAGACAGGGCTCATGTCGGGCTGAAGACAGGACTCATGTCGGGCTGAAGACAGGACTCATGTCGGGCTGAAGACAGGGCTCATGTCGGGCTGAAGACAGGGCTCATGTCGGGCTGAAGACAGGACTCATGTCGGGCTGAAGACAGGACTCATGTCGGGCTGAAGACAGGGCTCATGTCGGGCTGAAGACAGGGCTCATGTCGGGCTGAAGACAGGACTCATGTCAGGCTAAAGACAAGGCTCATGTAGGGCTGAAGACAGGACTCATGTCAGGCTGAAGACAGGACTCATGTCGGGCTGAAGACAGGACTCATGTCGGGCTGAAGACAGGGCTCATGTCGGGCTGAAGACAGGACTCATGTCGGGCTGAAGACAGGGCTCATGTAGGGCTGAAGACAGGGCTCATGTCGGGCTGAATACAGGACTCATGTCGGGCTGAAGACAGGGCTCATGTCGGGCTGAAGACAGGACTCATGTCGGGCTGAAGACAGGACTCATGTCGGGCTGAAGACAGGACTCATGTCGGGCTGAAGACAGGACTCATGTCGGGCTGAAGACAGGACTCATGTCAGGCTGAAGACAGGGCTCATGTCGGGCTGAAGACAGGGCTCATGTCAGGCTGAAGACAGGGCTCATGTCGGGCTGAATACAGGACTCATGTCGGGCTGAAGACAGGACTCATGTCGGGCTGAAGACAGGGCTCATGTCGGGCTGAAGACAGGACTCATGTCGGGCTGAAGACAGGGCTCATGTCGGGCTGAAGACAGGGCTCATGTCGGGCTGAAGACAGGGCTCATGTCGGGCTGAAGACAGGACTCATGTCGGGCTGAAGACAGGGCTCATGTCGGGCTGAAGACAGGGCTCATGTCGGGCTGAATACAGGACTCATGTCGGGCTGAAGACAGGACTCATGTCGGGCTGAAGACAGGGCTCATGTCGTGCTGAAGACAGGACTCATGTCAGGCTAAAGACAAGGCTCATGTAGGGCTGAAGACAGGCCTCATGTCGGGCTGAATACAGGACTCATGTCAGGCTGAAGACAGGACTCATGTCGGGCTGAAGACAGGACTCATGTCGGGCTGAAGACAGGGCTCATGTCGTGCTGAAGACAGGACTCATGTCGGGCTGAAGACAGGACTCATGTCGGGCTGAAGACGGCTCATGTCGTGCTGAAGACAGGACTCATGTCAGGCTAAAGACAAGGCTCATGTAGGGCTGAAGACAGGGCTCATGTCGGGCTGAAGACAGGACTCATGTCGGGCTGAAGACAGGGCTCATGTCGTGCTGAAGACAGGACTCATGTCAGGCTAAAGACAAGGCTCATGTAGGGCTGAAGACAGGGCTCACGTCAGGCTGAAGACAGGGCTCATGTCGGGCTGAATACAGGACTCATGTCGGGCTGAATACAGGGCTCACGTCAGGCTGAAGACAGGACTCATGTCAGGCTAAAGACAGGGCTCATGTCAGGCTGAAGACAGGACTCATGTCAGGCTAAAGACAGGGCTCACGTCAGGCTGAAGACAGGACTCATGTCAGGCTAAAGACAGGGCTCACGTCAGGCTGAAGACAGGACTCATGTCAGGCTAAAGACAGGACTCATGTCAGGCTGAAGACAGGGCTCACGTCAGGCTGAAGACAGGACTCATGTCAGGCTAAAGACAGGACTCATGTCAGGCTGAAGACAGGGCTCACGTCAGGCTGAAGACAGGGCTCATGTCAGGCTAAAGACAGGGCTCACGTCAGGCTGAAGACAGGACTCATGTCAGGCTAAAGACAGGACTCATGTCAGGCTGAAGACAGGGCTCACGTCAGGCTGAAGACAGGGCTCATGTCGGGCTGAATACAGGACTCATGTCGGGCTGAATACAGGACTCATGTCGGGCTGAATACAGGACTCACGTCAGGCTGAAGACAGGGCTCATGTCAGGCTGAAGACAGGGCTCATGTCGGGCTGAAGACAGGACTCATGTCGGGCTGAAGACAGGACTCATGTCGGGCTGAAGACAGGGCTCATGTCGGGCTGAAGACAGGGCTCATGTCGGGCTGAAGACAGGACTCATGTCGGGCTGAAGACAGGACTCATGTCGGGCTGAAGACAGGGCTCATGTCGGGCTGAAGACAGGGCTCATGTCGGGCTGAATACAGGACTCATGTCGGGCTGAAGACAGGGCTCATGTCGGGCTGAAGACAGGACTCATGTCGGGCTGAAGACAGGACTCATGTCGGGCTGAAGACAGGGCTCATGTCGGGCTGAAGACAGGGCTCATGTCGGGCTGAAGACAGGACTCATGTCGGGCTGAAGACAGGACTCATGTCGGGCTGAAGACAGGGCTCATGTCGGGCTGAAGACAGGGCTCATGTCGGGCTGAAGACAGGACTCATGTCGGGCTGAAGACAGGGCTCATGTCGGGCTGAATACAGGACTCATGTCGGGCTGAAGACAGGACTCATGTCGGGGTGAAGACAGGGCTCATGTCGTGCTGAAGACAGGACTCATGTCAGGCTAAAGACAAGGCTCATGTAGGGCTGAAGACAGGGCTCATGTCGGGCTGAATACAGGACTCATGTCGGGCTGAAGACAGGACTCATGTCGGGCTGAAGACAGGACTCATGTCGGGCTGAAGACAGGGCTCATGTCGTGCTGAATACAGGACTCATGTCGGGCTGAAGACAGGGCTCATGTCGGGCTGAAGACAGGGCTCATGTCGGGCTGAATACAGGACTCATGTCGGGCTGAATACAGGACTCATGTCGGGCTGAAGACAGGGCTCATGTCGGGCTGAAGACAGGGCTCATGTCGGGCTGAATACAGGACTCATGTCGGGCTGAAGACAGGGCTCATGTCGGGCTGAAGACAGGGCTCATGTCGGGCTGAATACAGGACTCATGTCGGGCTGAAGACAGGGCTCATGTCGGGCTGAAGACAGGGCTCATGTCGGGCTGAAGACAGGACTCATGTCAGGCTGAAGACAGGACTCATGTCGGGCTGAAGACAGGGCTCATGTCGGGCTGAAGACAGGGCTCATGTCGGGCTGAAGACAGGACTCATGTCGGGCTGAAGACAGGGCTCATGTAGGGCTGAAGACAGGGCTCATGTCGGGCTGAATACAGGACTCATGTCGGGCTGAAGACAGGGCTCATGTCGGGCTGAAGACAGGACTCATGTCGGGCTGAAGACAGGACTCATGTCGGGCTGAAGACAGGACTCATGTCAGGCTGAAGACAGGGCTCATGTCGGGCTGAAGACAGGGCTCATGTCAGGCTGAAGACAGGGCTCATGTCGGGCTGAATACAGGACTCATGTCGGGCTGAAGACAGGACTCATGTCGGGCTGAAGACAGGGCTCATGTCGGGCTGAAGACAGGACTCATGTCGGGCTGAAGACAGGGCTCATGTCGGGCTGAAGACAGGGCTCATGTCGGGCTGAAGACAGGGCTCATGTCGGGCTGAAGACAGGACTCATGTCGGGCTGAAGACAGGGCTCATGTCGGGCTGAAGACAGGGCTCATGTCGGGCTGAATACAGGACTCATGTCGGGCTGAAGACAGGACTCATGTCGGGCTGAAGACAGGGCTCATGTCGTGCTGAAGACAGGACTCATGTCAGGCTAAAGACAAGGCTCATGTAGGGCTGAAGACAGGCCTCATGTCGGGCTGAATACAGGACTCATGTCAGGCTGAAGACAGGACTCATGTCGGGCTGAAGACAGGACTCATGTCGGGCTGAAGACAGGGCTCATGTCGTGCTGAAGACAGGACTCATGTCGGGCTGAAGACAGGACTCATGTCGGGCTGAAGACAGGGCTCATGTCGTGCTGAAGACAGGACTCATGTCAGGCTAAAGACAAGGCTCATGTAGGGCTGAAGACAGGGCTCATGTCGGGCTGAAGACAGGACTCATGTCGGGCTGAAGACAGGGCTCATGTCGTGCTGAAGACAGGACTCATGTCAGGCTAAAGACAAGGCTCATGTAGGGCTGAAGACAGGGCTCACGTCAGGCTGAAGACAGGGCTCATGTCGGGCTGAATACAGGACTCATGTCGGGCTGAATACAGGGCTCACGTCAGGCTGAAGACAGGACTCATGTCAGGCTAAAGACAGGGCTCATGTCAGGCTGAAGACAGGACTCATGTCAGGCTAAAGACAGGGCTCACGTCAGGCTGAAGACAGGACTCATGTCAGGCTAAAGACAGGGCTCACGTCAGGCTGAAGACAGGACTCATGTCAGGCTAAAGACAGGACTCATGTCAGGCTGAAGACAGGGCTCACGTCAGGCTGAAGACAGGACTCATGTCAGGCTAAAGACAGGACTCATGTCAGGCTGAAGACAGGGCTCACGTCAGGCTGAAGACAGGGCTCATGTCAGGCTAAAGACAGGGCTCACGTCAGGCTGAAGACAGGACTCATGTCAGGCTAAAGACAGGACTCATGTCAGGCTGAAGACAGGGCTCACGTCAGGCTGAAGACAGGGCTCATGTCGGGCTGAATACAGGACTCATGTCGGGCTGAATACAGGACTCATGTCGGGCTGAATACAGGACTCACGTCAGGCTGAAGACAGGGCTCATGTCAGGCTGAAGACAGGGCTCATGTCAGGCTGAAGACAGGGCTCATGTCGGGCTGAAGACAGGGCTCATGTCGGGCTGAATACAGGACTCATGTCGGGCTGAAGACAGGGCTCATGTCGGGCTGAATACAGGACTCATGTCGGGCTGAATACAGGACTCATGTCGGGCTGAATACAGGGCTCATGTCGTGCTGAAGACAGGGCTCATGTCGGGCTGAAGACAGGGCTCATGTCGGGCTGAAGACAGGACTCATGTCGGGCTGAAGACAGGGCTCTTGTCGGGCTGAAGACAGGACTCATGTCGGGCTGAAGACAGGGCTCATGTCGGGCTGAAGACAGGGCTCATGTCGGGCTGAAGACAGGGCTCATGTCGGGCTGAAGACAGGACTCATGTCGGGCTGAAGACAGGACTCATGTCGGGCTGAAGACAGGGCTCATGTCGGGCTGAAGACAGGGCTCATGTCGGGCTGAAGACAGGGCTCATGTCGGGCTGAAGACAGGGCTCATGTCGGGCTGAAGACAGGGCTCATGTCGGGCTGAAGACAGGGCTCATGTCGGGCTGAAGACAGGACTCATGTCGGGCTGAAGACAGGACTCATGTCGGGCTGAAGACAGGACTCATGTCGGGCTGAAGACAGGACTCATGTCGGGCTGAAGACAGGACTCATGTCGGGCTGAAGACAGGGCTCATGTCGGGCTGAAGACAGGGCTCATGTCGGGCTGAAGACAGGGCTCATGTCGGGCTGAATACAGGACTCATGTCGGGCTGAAGACAGGACTCATGTCGGGCTGAAGACAGGGCTCATGTCGGGCTGAAGACAGGACTCATGTCGGGCTGAAGACAGGGCTCATGTCGGGCTGAAGACAGGGCTCATGTCGGGCTGAAGACAGGGCTCATGTCGGGCTGAAGACAGGACTCATGTCGGGCTGAAGACAGGGCTCATGTCGGGCTGAAGACAGGGCTCATGTCGGGCTGAATACAGGACTCATGTCGGGCTGAAGACAGGACTCATGTCGGGCTGAAGACAGGGCTCATGTCGTGCTGAAGACAGGACTCATGTCAGGCTAAAGACAAGGCTCATGTAGGGCTGAAGACAGGCCTCATGTCGGGCTGAATACAGGACTCATGTCAGGCTGAAGACAGGACTCATGTCGGGCTGAAGACAGGACTCATGTCGGGCTGAAGACAGGGCTCATGTCGTGCTGAAGACAGGACTCATGTCGGGCTGAAGACAGGACTCATGTCGGGCTGAAGACAGGGCTCATGTCGTGCTGAAGACAGGACTCATGTCAGGCTAAAGACAAGGCTCATGTAGGGCTGAAGACAGGGCTCATGTCGGGCTGAAGACAGGACTCATGTCGGGCTGAAGACAGGGCTCATGTCGTGCTGAAGACAGGACTCATGTCAGGCTAAAGACAAGGCTCATGTAGGGCTGAAGACAGGGCTCACGTCAGGCTGAAGACAGGGCTCATGTCGGGCTGAATACAGGACTCATGTCGGGCTGAATACAGGGCTCACGTCAGGCTGAAGACAGGACTCATGTCAGGCTAAAGACAGGGCTCATGTCAGGCTGAAGACAGGACTCATGTCAGGCTAAAGACAGGGCTCACGTCAGGCTGAAGACAGGACTCATGTCAGGCTAAAGACAGGGCTCACGTCAGGCTGAAGACAGGACTCATGTCAGGCTAAAGACAGGACTCATGTCAGGCTGAAGACAGGGCTCACGTCAGGCTGAAGACAGGACTCATGTCAGGCTAAAGACAGGACTCATGTCAGGCTGAAGACAGGGCTCACGTCAGGCTGAAGACAGGGCTCATGTCAGGCTAAAGACAGGGCTCACGTCAGGCTGAAGACAGGACTCATGTCAGGCTAAAGACAGGACTCATGTCAGGCTGAAGACAGGGCTCACGTCAGGCTGAAGACAGGGCTCATGTCGGGCTGAATACAGGACTCATGTCGGGCTGAATACAGGACTCATGTCGGGCTGAATACAGGACTCACGTCAGGCTGAAGACAGGGCTCATGTCAGGCTGAAGACAGGGCTCATGTCGGGCTGAAGACAGGGCTCATGTCGGGCTGAAGACAGGGCTCATGTCGGGCTGAATACAGGACTCATGTCGGGCTGAAGACAGGGCTCATGTCGGGCTGAATACAGGACTCATGTCGGGCTGAATACAGGGCTCATGTCGGGCTGAATACAGGGCTCATGTCGTGCTGAAGACAGGGCTCATGTCGGGCTGAAGACAGGGCTCATGTCGGGCTGAAGACAGGACTCATGTCGGGCTGAAGACAGGGCTCTTGTCGGGCTGAAGACAGGACTCATGTCGGGCTGAAGACAGGGCTCATGTCGGGCTGAAGACAGGGCTCATGTCGGGCTGAAGACAGGGCTCATGTCGGGCTGAAGACAGGACTCATGTCGGGCTGAAGACAGGACTCATGTCGGGCTGAAGACAGGGCTCATGTCGGGCTGAAGACAGGGCTCATGTCGGGCTGAAGACAGGGCTCATGTCGGGCTGAAGACAGGGCTCATGTCGGGCTGAAGACAGGGCTCATGTCGGGCTGAAGACAGGGCTCATGTCGGGCTGAAGACAGGGCTCATGTCGGGCTGAAGACAGGGCTCATGTCGGGCTGAAGACAGGGCTCATGTCGGGCTGAAGACAGGACTCATGTCGGGCTGAAGACAGGGCTCATGTCGGGCTGAAGACAGGGCTCATGTCGGGCTGAAGACAGGACTCATGTCGGGCTGAAGACAGGGCTCATGTCGGGCTGAAGACAGGGCTCATGTCGGGCTGAAGACAGGACTCATGTCGGGCTGAAGACAGGGCTCATGTCGGGCTGAAGACAGGGCTCATGTCGGGCTGAAGACAGGACTCATGTCGGGCTGAAGACAGGGCTCATGTCGGGCTGAAGACAGGGCTCATGTCGGGCTGAAGACAGGGCTCATGTCGGGCTGAAGACAGGGCTCATGTCGGGCTGAAGACAGGGCTCATGTCGGGCTGAAGACAGGACTCATGTCAGGCTGAAGACAGGACTCACGTCAGGCTGAAGACAGGGCTCATGTCGGGCTAAAGACAGGGCTCATGTCAGGCTGAAGACAGGACTCATGTCAGGCTAAAGACAGGGCTCACGTCAGGCTGAAGACAGGACTCATGTCAGGCTAAAGACAGGGCTCACGTCAGGCTGAAGACAGGACTCTTGTCAGGCTAAAGACAGGACTCATGTCAGGCTGAAGACAGGGCTCATGTCAGGCTGAAGACAGGACTCATGTCAGGCTAAAGACAGGACTCATGTCAGGCTGAAGACAGGGCTCACGTCAGGCTGAAGACAGGGCTCATGTCAGGCTAAAGACAGGGCTCACGTCAGGCTGAAGACAGGACTCATGTCAGGCTAAAGACAGGACTCATGTCAGGCTGAAGACAGGGCTCATGTCGGGCTGAATACAGGACTCATGTCGGGCTGAATACAGGACTCATGTCAGGCTGAATACAGGACTCACGTCAGGCTGAAGACAGGGCTCACGTCGGGCTGAAGACAGGGCTCATGTCGGGCTGAAGACAGGGCTCATGTCGGGCTGAATACAGGACTCATGTCGGGCTGAATACAGGGCTCATGTCGGGCTGAAGACAGGACTCATGTCGGGCTGAAGACAGGGCTCATGTCGGGCTGAAGACAGGGCTCATGTCGGGCTGAAGACAGGGCTCATGTCGGGCTGAAGACAGGGCTCATGTCGGGCTGAAGACAGGACTCATGTCGGGCTGAAGACAGGGCTCATGTCGGGCTGAAGACAGGGCTCATGTCGGGCTGAATACAGGGCTCATGTCGGGCTGAAGACAGGACTCATGTCGGGCTGAAGACAGGGCTCACGTCAGGCTGAAGACAGGACTCACGTCGGGCTGAAGACAGGGCTCATGTCGGGCTGAAGACAGGGCTCATGTCGGGCTGAAGACAGGGCTCATGTCGGGCTGAAGACAAGGCTCATGTCGGGCTGAAGACAGGACTCATGTCGGGCTGAAGACAGGACTCATGTCGGGCTGAATACAGGGCTCATGTAGGGCTGAAGACAGGGCTCATGTCGGGCTGAATACAGGACTCATGTCGGGCTGAAGACAGGGCTCATGTCGGGCTGAAGACAGGACTCATGTCGGGCTGAAGACAGGACTCATGTCGGGCTGAATACAGGGCTCACGTCAGGCTGAAGACAGGACTCACGTCGGGCTGAATACAGGGCTCACGTCAGGCTAAAGACAGGGCTCACGTCAGGCTGAAGACAGGACTCACGTCAGGCTAAAGACAGGGCTCACGTCAGGCTGAAGACAGGACTCACGTCAGGCTGAAGACAGGACTCATGTCAGGCTAAAGACAGGACTCATGTCAGGCTAAAGACAGGACTCATGTCAGGCTGAAGACAGGGCTCACGTCAGGCTGAAGACAGGACTCATGTCAGGCTAAAGACAGGACTCATGTCAGGCTGAAGACAGGGCTCACGTCAGGCTGAAGACAGGGCTCATGTCAGGCTAAAGACAGGGCTCACGTCAGGCTGATGACAGGACTCATGTCAGGCTAAAGACAGGACTCATGTCGGGCTGAAGACAGGGCTCACGTCGGGCTGAAGACAGGGCTCATGTCGGGCTGAATACAGGACTCATGTCGGGCTGAATACAGGACTCATGTCGGGCTGAATACAGGACTCATGTCGGGCTGAATACAGGACTCACGTCAGGCTGAAGACAGGGCTCATGTCGGGCTGAAGACAGGACTCACGTCGGGCTGAAGACAGGGCTCACGTCGGGCTGAAGACAGGGCTCACGTCGGGCTGAAGACAGGACTCACGTTGGGCTGAAGACAGGGCTCACGTCGGGCTGAAGACAGGGCTCACGTCGGGCTGAAGACAGGGCTCACGTCGGGCTGAAGACAGGGCTCACGTCGGGCTGAAGACAGGGCTCACGTCGGGCTGAAGACAGGGCTCACGTCGGGCTGAAGACAGGGCTCACGTCGGGCTGAAGACAGGGCTCACGTCGGGCTGAAGACAGGGCTCACGTCGGGCTGAAGACAGGACTCATGTCGGGCTGAAGACAGGGCTCATGTCGGGCTGAAGACAGGGCTCATGTCGGGCTGAAGACAGGACTCATGTCGGGCTGAAGACAGGGCTCATGTCGGGCTGAAGACAGGGCTCATGTCGGGCTGAAGACAGGGCTCATGTCGGGCTGAAGACAGGGCTCATGTCGGGCTGAAGACAGGACTCATGTCGGGCTGAAGACAGGGCTCATGTCGGGCTGAAGACAGGACTCATGTCGGGCTGAAGACAGGGCTCACGTCAGGCTGAAGACAGGACTCATGTCAGGCTAAAGACAGGACTCATGTCAGGCTGAAGACAGGGCTCACGTCAGGCTGAAGACAGGGCTCATGTCAGGCTAAAGACAGGGCTCACGTCAGGCTGATGACAGGACTCATGTCAGGCTAAAGACAGGACTCATGTCAGGCTGAAGACAGGGCTCACGTCAGGCTGAAGACAGGGCTCATGTCGGGCTGAATACAGGACTCATGTCGGGCTGAATACAGGACTCATGTCGGGCTGAATACAGGACTCACGTCAGGCTGAAGACAGGGCTCATGTCAGGCTGAAGACAGGGCTCATGTCGGGCTGAAGACAGGGCTCATGTCGGGCTGAAGACAGGGCTCATGTCGGGCTGAATACAGGACTCATGTCGGGCTGAAGACAGGACTCATGTCGGGCTGAAGACAGGGCTCATGTCGGGCTGAATACAGGACTCATGTCGGGCTGAATACAGGACTCATGTCGGGCTGAATACAGGGCTCATGTCGGGCTGAAGACAGGACTCATGTCGGGCTGAAGACAGGACTCATGTCGGGCTGAAGACAGGGCTCATGTCGGGCTGAAGACAGGGCTCATGTCGGGCTGAAGACAGGACTCATGTCGGGCTGAAGACAGGGCTCATGTCGGGCTGAAGACAGGGCTCATGTCGGGCTGAAGACAGGGCTCATGTCGGGCTGAAGACAGGGCTCATGTCGGGCTGAAGACAGGGCTCATGTCGGGCTGAAGACAGGACTCATGTCGGGCTGAAGACAGGGCTCACGTCAGTCTGAAGACAGGACTCATGTCAGGCTGAAGACAGGGCTCACGTCAGGCTGAAGACAGGGCTCATGTCAGGCTAAAGACAGGGCTCACGTCAGGCTGAAGACAGGACTCATGTCAGGCTAAAGACAGGACTCATGTCAGGCTGAAGACAGGGCTCACGTCAGGCTGAAGACAGGGCTCACGTCGGGCTGAATACAGGACTCATGTCGGGCTGAATACAGGACTCACGTCAGGCTGAATACAGGACTCACGTCAGGCTGAAGACAGGGCTCATGTCAGGCTGAAGACAGGGCTCATGTCGGGCTGAAGACAGGGCTCATGTCGGGCTGAAGACAGGGCTCATGTCGGGCTGAAGACAGGACTCATGTCGGGCTGAAGACAGGACTCATGTCGGGCTGAAGACAGGGCTCATGTCGGGCTGAATACAGGGCTCATGTCGGGCTGAAGACAGGACTCATGTCAGGCTGAAGACAGGGCTCATGTCGGGCTGAATACAGGACTCATGTCAGGCTGAAGACAGGGCTCATGTCGGGCTGAATACAGGGCTCATGTCGGGCTGAAGACAGGGCTCATGTCGGGCTGAAGACAGGGCTCATGTCGGGCTGAATACAGGACTCATGTCAGGCTGAAGACAGGGCTCATGTCGGGCTGAATACAGGACTCATGTCAGGCTGAAGACAGGGCTCATGTCGGGCTGAAGACAGGACTCATGTCGGGCTGAAGACAGGGCTCATGTCGGGCTGAATACAGGGCTCATGTCGGGCTAAAGACAGGACTCATGTCGGGCTGAAGACAGGACTCATGTCGGGCTGAAGACAGGGCTCATGTCGGGCTGAATACAGGACTCATGTCAGGCTAAAGACAAGGCTCATGTAGGGCTGAGGACAGCTTCAAAGGAGTAGTGTTCTTCGCAAGGAAGAGAAGTGAGAATGACCAAAGGACGGGCGAGTGACGCGAGTGACGCTATAAAAAGGAATGTGCTCACCTCTTTCACCACTCGACCTGTCTTTCTCCGACAGACGCTGTGTGATTGGTCTTCTCCGAGTAGTGATTCCCAGAGCGAATCCCAATGTGTTACATTGAAACGAGTATTGAAAGTCCTCAGGTTGTCTCGGAACAAGGCCATCCCATCGAGCCCCCGATCCGACAAAACCTAGGCTAGCACTTGTTGAAGCAATGATGGCGAGCTATATACTCTAGTCCACATCAGTGCAATCAATCACAATATATGAAAATAATTAGGGGGACAGCACACTAAAGAACTCAACCAAACGTGATTCTTAAATTATTGACAGGTCATCTTTTTGAAGTTTTCACATGAAAGTAACACGTTTGTTTGATGCAATGCAAATCAACATAGGCTCAACAGCAAAGGCTGTACTACAACGTAGTGTTTCTAATACATGGTTTTAACAGGGTATTACATACAGTATTGCAGTAAAAAGTAATAGAGCTGAAAAACATTATTTTCCCTGATGAACAACAGAAGAATCTGGGAAAGGGAGAAAGACAATTTTCTAAATAAACAGACAAGTCACGAGACAAGACACATTGAGAACTTCAAGTTATATCATTCTCACAACCACCACAAGATTCCATAAATAAGATGGTTGGAACGTTTTGGTCAACAAACTAATATTGATGTTTACTTTGTGTTCATGTGTGTGGTGTTCTCTAACAGGGGCTCTAAGAGATCCTCTGTTTGCTCTAATTCTGGCAACCCCTTGTCCATTACTACAGTACTAGTCTACAGTGAGAGGAAATGCCAGAGGAAATGCTTCTCTGTTTATGAACTCTGAAGGCCACATCCTCCATCTACACAAAATCATATAGTTACAAAACCAATAACTAACCTACTGATTGTGCTGCACTCCTTAGATCTAGACCTAGCTAATACATAAGGTGACGTAACCAGATTTGATATGTGCATAACAAGGTTATTATAGTTTTGTAATGTATTATTCGTTTTTATTTCTATTAGTAATAGATTTTTATTTGAATTTCAGTTTAGCTTCAGCTTGTTTTCAGACTTGATTTACTAGTTTTATTTAGTTTCAGTTTGATAAAAACATTTATATTTTGCACAGGAAATTGGTTTGGTTATGTTTAAATTATAAAACAATCCTAATGTGAATTTGATTTAAAGGATAAGCTCCTAGACTGGTGCAAAAAATATGGTGGAAGGAAACTTTTTTTGCACATGTTACACCAATCTAATGCTTTTTAACTTTAGTAGTAGATGTAAGAACAATCCAGTACCTTTACCTTTATCTGACAGAAAGAGAGGAAAAACAACACATTAAGTCATGGCACATTTGACATGTTATGTTTATGTAATATTAAACATGTGTCACTGACCAACCCCTTCAAAAACATAACATTTTCCGTCAAGTTAGAACTGCCAAAGGGGGAGGAGTTGCAATCTACTGCAGCGATAGCCTGCAAAGTTCTATCATACTTTCCAGGTCTATGCCCAAGCAGTTCGAGCTTCTAATTAAAAAAATTAGAACCTCCGAAATAAGTCTCTCACTGTTGCCACCTGTTATAGACCCCAATCAGCTCCCAGCTGTGCCATTGACAACATATATGAATTGATTGCCCCCCATATATCTTCAGAGTTTGTTCTGTTAGGTGACCTAAACTGGGATATGCTTAACACCCCGGCCGTCCTACAATCTAAGCTAGATGCCCTCAATCTCACACAAATTATCAAGGAACCCACCAGGTACAACCCTAAATCCATAAACATGGGCACCCTCACAGATATTATCCTGACCAATTTGCCCTCCAAATACACCTCTGCTGTTTTCAATCAGGATCTCAGCGATCACTGCATCATTGCCTGCATCCGCTATGGGTCCGCGGTCAAACGACCACCCCTCATCACTGTCAAACGCTCCCAAAAACACTTCTGCGAGCAGGCCTTTCTAATCGACCTGGCCCGGGTATCCTGGAAGGATATTGACCTCGTCCCGTCAGTAGAGGATGCCTGGTTGTTCTTTAAAAGTAATTTCCTCACCATCTTAAATAAGCATGCCCCTTTCAAAAAATTTAGAACTAAGAACACTCCAGACCTGACTGCCCACGACCAGCACAAAAACATCCTGTGGCATACTGCACTAGCATCGAAAAGTCCCCGCGATTTGAAACTTTTCAGGGAAGTCAGGAACCAATACACAGAGTCAGTTAGGAAAGCAAAGGCTAGCTTTTTCAAACAGAAATTTGCATCCTTTAGCTCTAACTCCAAAAAGTTCTTGGACACAGGAAAGTCCATGGAGAATAAGAGCACCTCCTCCCAGCTGCCCACTGCACTGAGGCTAGGAAACACTGTCACCACCGATAAATCCACGATATTCGAGAATTTCAATAAGTATTTCTCTACGGCTGGCCATGCTTTCCTCCTGGCTACCCCAACCCCGGCCAACAGCTCCGCACCCTCCGCAGCTACTGCCCAAGCCTCCCCAGCTTCTCCTTCACCCAAATCCCGATAGCAGATGTTCTGAAAGAGCTGCAAAACCTGGGCTAGACAATCTGGACCCTCTCTTTCTAAAATGATCCGCTTTCCATTGTTGCAACCCCTATTACTAGTCTGTTCAAACTCTCTTTCGTATTGTCTGAGATTCTTAAAGATTGGAATGCTGCCATGGTCAACCCCCTCTTCAAAGGGGGTGACACTCTAGACCCAAACTGTTACAGACCTATATCCATCCTGCCCTGCCTTTCTAAAGTCTTTGAAAGCCAAGTTAACAAACAGATCACTGACCATTTCGAATCCCACCGTACCTTCTCCGCTGTGCAATCTGGTTTCCGAACTGGTCATGGGTTCACCTCAGCCACGCTCAAGGTCCTAAACGATATCATAACCGCCATCAATAAGAGACAATACTGTGCAGCTGTATTCATCGACCTGGCCAAGGCTTTCGACTCTGTCAATCACCGTATTCTTATCGGCAGTCTCAACAGCCTTGGTTTCTCAAATGACTGCCTCACCTGGTTCACCAACTACTTCTCAGATACAGTTCATTGTGTCAAATCGGAGGGCCTGTTGACTGGACCTCTGGCAGTCTCTATGGGGGTGCCACAGGGTTCAGTTCTTGGGCCGAATCTTTTCTCTGTATATATCAATGATGTCGCTCTTGCTGCGGGTGATTCTCTGATCCACCTCTACGCAGATGACACCATTCTGTATACATCTGGCCCTTCTTTGGACACTGTGTTAACAAACCTCCAAACGAGCTTCAATGCCATACAACACTCATTCCATGGCCTCCAACTGCTCTTAAACGCTAGTAAAACTAAATGCATGCTCTTCAACCGATCGCTGCCCGCACCCACCCGCCCGACTAGCATCACTACTCTGGACGGTTCTGACTTAGAATATGTGGACAACTACAAATACCTATGTGTCTGGCTAGACAGTAAACTCTCCTTCCAGACTCACATTAAACATCTCCAATCCAAAATTAAATCTAGAATCGGCCTCCAACACTCTACTCAGCAAACTGGATGCAGTCTATCACAGTGCCATCCGTTTTGTCACCAAAGCCCCATATACTACCCACCACTGCGACCTGTATGCTCTCGTCGGCTGGACCTCGCTACATATTCGTCGCCAGACCCACTGGCTCCAGGTCATCTATAAGTCTTTGCTAGGTAAAGCTCCGCCTTATCTCAGCTCACTGGTCACCATAGCAAAACCCACCCGTAGCACACGCTCCAGCAGGTATATCTCACTGGTCATCCCCAAAGCCAACACCTCTTTGACCGCCTTTCCTTCCAGTTCTCTGCTGCCAATGACTGGAACAAATTTCAAAAATCACTGAAGTTGGAGACTTATATCTCCCTCACTAACTTTAAGCATCAGCTATCTGAGCAGCTTACCGATCGCTGCAGCTGTATACAGCCCATCTGTAAATAGCCCATCCAACTACCTACCTCATCCCCATACTGTTTTTATTGACTTTTTTGCTCTTTTGCACACCAGTAGTTCTACTTGCACATCATCATCTGCACATCTATCACTCCAGTGTTAATTTGCTAAATTGTAATTACTTCGCTACTATTGGCCTATTTATTGCCTTACCTCCTTACACCATTTGCACACACTGTATATAGATTTTTCTATTGTGTTATTGACTGTACTTTTGTTTATTCCATGTGTAACTCTGTGTTGTTGTGTGTGTCGCACTGCTTTGCATTATCTTGGCCAGGTCGCAGTTGTAAATGAGAACTTGTTCTCAACTGGCCTACCTAGTTAAATAAAGGTGAAATAAAATAAAATAAAATAAGCAATACAACACTTCTTCACAAATCTATCAGTTCACAGCCAGTGAGCTTGTGTGTTTGTGTGTCTATGTTACTGTTCAACAAAACAAGATTTTTTGGTTTATCTTCAAGAAGACTGCGTTCCAGAGAGGTGGTCATTTGATTTCTCAAGCCTGATGACAGGCTCAATATTCTGTCCACGAACGCTTGGGATGCAGGGGCAGAAACCAGGTCAGTGCCACAGGGCACAGCTACATAAACAGCCATCCTTCCCTGCCAGAACTGGAGAGGTGACTCTGTAAACATGCCCCCGGCCTAGGAACAGTGGGTTAACTGCCTTGTTCAGGGGTAGAACGTTTTTTGTTTTTACCTTGTCAGCTCGGGGATTCAATCTTGCAACCTTTCAGTTACTAGTCCAACGCTCCAACCACTCCAACCACGCCCCTAAATGACATCGCCAAGTCAAGGATCGGTAGGATAGTCAGTTTTACGAGGGTATGTTTGGCAGCATGAGTGAAGGAGGCTTTGTTGCAAAATAGGAAGCTGATTCTAGATTTAATTTTGGATTGGAGATGCTTAATGTGAGTCTGGAAGGAGAGTTTACAGTCTAACCAGACACCTAGGTATTTGTAGTTGTCCACATATTCTAAGTCAGAACCGTCCAGAGTAGTGATGCTAGTTGGGTGGGCAGCGATCGGTTGAAGAGTATGCATTTAGTTTTACTAGCATTTAAGAGCAGTTGGAGACCACGGAAGGAGTGTTGTATGGAATTGAAGCTTGTTTGGAGGTTTGTTAACACAGTGTCCAAAGAAGGGCCAGATGTATACAGAATGGTGTCGTCTGCGTAGAGGTGGATCAGAGAATCACCAGCAGCAATCATTGATGTTGCTCTCTTGGTTGGCCAGTCCAAGCAGATTACTTATATGTTCATGGTGGCAAAATAAATATGTACAAAAACCAAACTACAAAAAGGCATGCCCAACGAAAGAGGTTAACTAACACAAAGAAACAAATAAAGGCCGGCTGAGAGACTTCTAGCATCCTCTTTCTCCCGGACTGCCAATCATCCTTATGGCCCACACCTGAGTAATTATCAATGTCTCCCGGCAGAGCACATCACTTAAACCGGTTGCTGCTGCCCCTAGGGATGAGGTGTGGAAGTGTAGTATGTTGTCTATCTATGTGCCTCATGCTAAACTTAGCTACGCCCCATATCATAACAATATCACACAGAGAGAAGGAGGAAATAACAATAATCTATAACAATTATTTCCCATTTAGGGCAATTACATTATGACATAGGTTAAAGGGGCAATCAGCAGTAGAAACAATAACAGTGTCCTCCCCGCCTCTACTTCAGTGAAATTCATATACAAAGCTATGGATGGAAGGACTGACCATCCATTGTATCAAATTGATAGATTTAACCATGTTTTGAGGCTATATAGTGTTTGTTTACATTTACTTTGTTTACAGACATTGGAGTAAAACAAGCTTATATTTTGGATTCTGATGGGGTACGGCAGTTGAACTAGGCTCATGGGGCATTTATAAGCTACTGTGCAGTCTTCAAGAATCAATGGGTACATATAAAGAATAATTTATAAGTCCAAAAATGGATGTTGCAACTGCTGATATCCCCTTTAATAGGAATATGATCACAATTGTACTAATAACTTGACAAGATCATATTGTCCAACATCGGAATAAAAAATCTAATTATGAACCCTAGTGCATCTATCAAAGTCTGCAGAATTAGAGGTCATAAGCTTATTCCTCCATCCTTTTTAGGACAGAGGAAGACGATGAGTAACTATTTTTCAAACAGATAATTGTATTTGTCAATTGTTCATCTACACAACTACTGCACAGAAAACAATTGAGGAGTGAAGTTATGAGTTGCCCGGCACAGTCCACACCCTGGGGTCGAAGGTCAACCAGGAAGAGGTGGTAGTCTGTACCACCTAGAGGAACAGATTAGAGAGACAAGCAGTAAGGACCTCTGTGACCTATTATTGTCATAACTGGCATTTATGAACTATGTGCTGAATTATGGAAATGTGTAGGCCTAGATAATAAAAATATAAACACATTTTTATATTAATCAAAATAAAGCTTTAAAATAAAGTTGTCCTCTATTTAACTAGGCAAGTCAGTTAAGAACAAATTATTATTTACAATGAAGGCCTACACCTACCAAACCCTAAACCAGAAGACGCTGGGCCAATTGTGCACCGCCATATGGGACTCCCAATCACGGCCGGTTGTGATACAGCCTGAAATCGAACCAGGGTCTGTATTGACGCCCCTAGCGTCACTACAACCCCTGCCTTAGATCACTGTGCCACTCGGGCTGGTGGGTAAAAACAAGAAATGTATCAAAGGTGAAGGATGCCAGTTCTGTCATTTCATAAATGTTTAATTGGTGTTTACCACAGACCCCACGCCTACTGTTCCCCTGCTGTTTCATTCCATGCACTAGCAGTATTAGCTCTACATTGACCAGACCTGTCCATCTCTGTAAGTATGCATGATTACACTCTCCTAGATACAGAAATTATTTGGACAGTGAAGCTAAAACTTTTAATTTGGCTCTATACGCCAGCATTTTTGGATTTGACATTTGGAGTTCACGATTCATTCATGATTACCCGTAATCATGGTTGCATCCACATGAATGTAGAAGTGTTCAGAAACACATTATATTCTATTTAAAATAAAAATGACACAATAAATGATTTATCATTAATTTCTATTGGGCACAACATAATTTGAAACACAGCCAAAACAAACTGCAAATGCATCCAATAAGTTTGTCGTCACAAGCTTGATGTTGTCATTGCGTGCTAAGAATACGGGACCAAATACTAAACTTTTGAATACTTTAATACACTGATTTAAGTGTGTTCTTGACACACTTAAACCAGTGCGCCTGGCACCTACTACCATACCCCGTTCAAAGGCACTTGTGGATTGTATATGTGTGCCATTCACCCTCTGTTACGGCTGTCGTCGGAATGAGACCAAGGTGCAGCGTGGTAGGCGTACATTTCCTTTCATTTTAAATGTTCCACCAAAAACAATAAAACAACTCTATGAACGTAAAGCTAGGAGTGCAAACACATGCAACAAAAAAGACAAGACCCCACAACAGAAGGTGGGAAAAAGGGCTGCCTAAGTATGATCCCCAATCAGAGACAACAATAGACAGCTGCCTCTGATTGGGAACCATACTCGGCCAACAAAGAAATACAAACATAGATTTCCCACCCTAGTCACACCCTGGCCTACCAAATAGAGAATTTAAAGGATCTCTAAGGTCAGGGCGTGACACCCTCTGACGAAAAATCCATCCATGGCGGCAAAAAAGACAATATTGGAGTTTAATTGAATAAGAGAAAGCTGCGAAATGTAGAGATGAAAATAAAGAGAATGGAGAGCCTGAAAAGTAATGTTTGGGAAAGATTTGGTGAAGTGCTAAAAGAGAATGATAGTAGTGTTGGCTATGTTATGTGTGATGATTGTGAGGCGCTATACAAATTCTGTTCAGATGGGTTAAATGGAAACCGAAATCTGGACACTGTCTGTAGGTCTACAACCCCTCACATAGCCGCAATATTAACTCCTGCAGAATTAAGCATTTCTTGCAGTACAATTACACCAAATGTAGCTTAAATTTTGACCTGGGGACAGGAGTGGATAATATGATTTCTTTCAGCATCTTGATAGAACGCAAATGCTCAGTTAGATACTTTCTGTTGAGGTCCTATCTTTATCAGAATCATAAAAGCAGATAGTTGCCTATTTCAACCACATAAAATATGCAACCAAGCCAAACTGAAATCTTATCAGAAACATCTTCATGTTGGGTCGTTTTCACAGCTTTCTATTTCCTTACAACCAGTCAACCTGACATCATTTGGCCATTTTGTTTGTTATTGCATTTTCTCCTGACCCCTAGCCTTTGCTCCACGAAAGAAGCAGATGACAGAGAAAACTTTACTGGGGTCAACTAGATTGAAGCATTTATTCTATCGATTTATGACATGATTCTGGTGAGCAAGGGTTTATTTACTCTTAGACTAGGCAACATATAACGACAGAAGAGAAGCTGCATGTGTCTAATTATAGACACATTGACTAACAAATAGCCTACCAAAATGTCGGAAATTATAAGGAGAAACATAACCTATTTAAATCAGGCAACAACAAAAAAATCCTACACCTATTCCAAAAAAATCGTTCTGCCATCTCTGACTGTAGTCTACAGCACTATAGGCTATTAGCGGTTTAGGGTCGGGTGCGGGCCACAGATTTTCACTTCATCACATATAGTCGGGAGGTTGTGGATGGGTTATTAGCAATTGCTAGCGGGTGCCGGTGAATAAACAGCTGACCGACGCACAAACATAGCAGCGGGAAGTAGTTTGGAGGTGGGTAATGCAGGAACGAAAAAACATTGCCAGCGGTGAAAATGTCTGTATGGGTCCACTAATACAGGACTAGTAAAGGCCCAGTGCACTACTTTTGTGAGAGAGAAAAATTACTATATGTATTTGTATTTGATTGTTCACCAGCATTTGTAACTTGAGTATGATACTAATCAGTACAAAACAGCTGATCTGATAATACATGTGGAATATAAAATACGTGCTTGATATACTGTATGTTTTCCAGTTTCTTGAAATACTTTGCAAATGAAACATATTTCTAAACTGAAATGGTCTATTCATGCCTTTTACATTTCAGTAAATGCTTTTATCCAGAGCAACTTACAGTAGTGAGTGCATAAATGTTCATACTGCTCCTCTGTGGGAATCAAACTTACAGCCCTAGAGTTGCAAGCACCATGCTCTACCACCTGAGCCACATATTCACATCATATCATCACAAACCACTTGATGTTTCAATGTACTCAATTACTGTATTGTGCATAGTTTTTCTTCATGGTGATGGAAAGTCTACAGGTACAAACCTAACTGACCAGCCTTTAGGCTACAATACAGTAATGTACACTTAAATTAAGTGGTTTGTAAGGATGGTAAATTAATACTGTACGAAAAGTGGTTGTTTTCCCATGTTATTTGATTAAGAACATTTTTTAGTTTGATGTGGGTGTTTGGTGTCTTTGCCCATAACTTTGCACCTTTTGATGTAAATATTTCAGGACAGGGTTTTGTTCTTTCTGGATGCCATTCGAATGACAATCACAGAGAAAGGGACAGGGCAACAACTCTTACAATTCCAACTATTGAATCCTGCAAGATATGGTTCTTAATTATACAAGTACCTTTTTTTGCCAAAGCAGAGATGCGAAAAATGTTTTTGAAATTCAGATTTTTCAGTGGGTGCTGCAGCACCCTCAGCACCCTTACTTCCTGCGGCTATGCGCATGTCTATAGAAAACAGACTGGGCTCTCCACTTTCCACTAGCGTTATTTTAGCAAGTGGAAAAAATAACTCACTTTCGACAGCCTACAGTACATATAAACATTAGTGACCTGACATACTGTATCAGCAAAGCAAACCCTAAATGCTTTTGAAGCCTTTGGTATTTTTGTTGAGGCCTACATTTATAAATACCCCTGTGTATAAAGGTTGTGTGTCACGTTCCTGACCTGTTTTCTGTTGTTTTGTATGTGTTTAGTTGGTCAGGGCGTGAGTTGGGGTGGGTAGTCTATGTTATGTGTTTTCTATGTTGGGTTAATGTGTTGCCTGGTATGGTTCTCAATTAGAGGCAGGTGTTTGACGTTTCCTCTGATTGAGAACCATATTAAGGTAGGTTGTTCTCACTGTTTGTTTGTGGGTGATTGTTCCTGTGTCTGTGTTTACCACATGGGACTGTTTCGTTTGTTCGTTCGTTTTAGGTAGTCTGTTCCTGTTCGTGCGTTCTTCGTCTATATGTAAGTTCGTTTGTTTCAGGTCTGTTGACTTCGTTTATTGTTTTGTAGTTTGTTCTAGTGTTTTGTCAGTGTTTTGTCTTTCATTAAATAAATTAGTATGTATTCATCACCCGCTGCGCCTTGGTCCGTTCATTCACCACAAGACGAACGTTACAGAATCACCCACCAACAAAGGATCAAGCAGCGGTGTAACGGGAGAGAGCAACAGCGCACGAAGGAGGAATGGACATGGGAGGATGTTTTGGACGGCAAGGGTTGCTACACATGGGAGGAGATCCTGGCTGGAAAGGATCGCCTCCCATGGGAACAGCTGGAGGCAGCTCGGAGAGCAGAGGCAACCGGAGAGAGGAACCGGCGTTATGAGGGGACGCGACTAGCACGGAAGCCTGTGAGTCAAGCCCAAAAATTTCTTGGGGGGGGGGGGGGGGGGCTAAAGGGGAGTGTGGCGAAGTCAGGTAGGAGACCTGCGCCAACTTCCCGGGCTTACCGTGGAGAGCGAGAGTACGGGCAGACACCGTGTTACGCAGTAGAGCGCATGGTGTCTCCTGTACGTGTTCATAGCCCGGTGCGGGTTATTCCACCTCCCCGCACTAGCCGGGCTAGATTGAGCATTGAGCCAAGTGCCATGAAGCCGGCTCTACATATCTGGCCTCCAGTACGTCTCCTCGGGCTGGTGTACATGGCACCAGCCTTACGCATGGTGTCCCCGGTTCGCCAACACAGCCCAGTGCGGGTTATTCCACCTCCCCGCACTGGACGGGCTACGGGGAGCATTCAACCAGGTAAGGTTGGGCAGGCTCAGTGCTCAAGGGAGCCAGTACGCCTGCACGGTCCGGTATATCCGGCGCCACCTTCCCGCCCCAGCCCAGTACCTCCAGTTCCGGCACCACGCACCAAGCTTCCTGTGCGTCTCCAGAGCCCTGTTCCTCCTCCACGCACTAGCCCTATGGTGCGTGTCTCCAGCCCGGTACCACTAGTTCCGGCACCACGCATCAAGCCTCCTGTGCGTCTCCAGAGCCCTGTACGCACTGTTCCTTCTCCCCGTACTCGCCCTAAGGTGCGTGCCCTCAGCCCGGTACCACCAGTGCCGGTACCACGCACCAGGCCTATAGTGCGCATCGAGAGTCCAGTGTGCCCTGTTCCTGCTCCCCGCACTAGCCTTGAGGTGCGTGTCTCCAGTCCGGTACCACCTGTTCCGGCACCACGCACCAGGCCTACTGTGCGCCTCAGCAGGTCAGAGTCGGCCGTCTGCCCAACGCCGCCTGCACTGCTCGTCTGCCCAGCATCGTCTGAGCCATCTGTCTGCCCAGCGCCGTCTGAGCCATCCGTCTGCCCAGCGCCGTCTGAGCCATCTGTCTGCCCAGCGCCGTCTGAGCCATCTGTCTGCCCAGCGCCGTCTGAGCCATCTGTCTGCCCAGCGCCGTCTGAGCCATCCGTCTGCCCAGCGCCGTCTGAGCCATCCGTCTGCCCAGCCCCGTCTGAGCCATCCGTCTGCCCAGCGCCTTCTGAGCCATCCGTCTGCCCAGCGCCTTCTGAGCCATCCGTCAGTCAGGAGCCGCTAGAGCCGTCCGTCAGTCAGGAGCTGCCAGAGCCGCCAGCCAGTCAGGAGCTGCCAGAGCCGCCAGCCAGTCAGGAGCTGCCAGAGCCGCCAGCCAGTCAGGAGCTGCCAGAGCCGCCAGCCAGTCAGGAGCTGCCAGAGCCGCCAGCCAGTCAGGAGCTGCCAGAGCCGCCAGCCAGTCAGGAGCTGCCAGAGCTGCCCTCCAGTCATGAGCTGCCCTCCAGTCATGAGCTGCCCTCCAGTCATGAGCTGCCTTCCAGTCATGAGCTGCCTTCCAGTCATGAGCTGCCTTCCAGTCATGAGCTGCCCTACAGTCATGAGCTGCCCTCCAGTCATGAGCTGCCCTCCAGTCATGAGCTGCCCTCCAGTCATGAGCTGCCCTCCAGTCATGAGCTGCCCTCCAGTCATGAGCTGCCCTACAGTCCGGAGCTGCCCTACAGTCCGGAGCTGCCCTACAGTCCGGAGCTGCCCTACAGTCCGGAGCTGCCACTCAGTCCGGAGCTGCCACTCAGTCCGGAGCTGCCACTCAGTCCGGAGCTGCCAGTAGTCCAGAGTTGTCCCTCTGTCCTAAGCTACCTCTCTGTCCGGAGCGATCTCTCTGTCCTGAGCTACCTCTCTGTCCTGAGCTACCTCTCTGTCCTGAGCTACCTCTCTGTCCTGAGCTACCTCTCTGTCCTGAGCTACCTCTCTGTCCTGAGCTACCTCTTTGTCCTGAGCTACCTCTTTGTCCTGAGCTACCTCTTTGTCCTGAGCTACCTCTTTGTCCTGAGCTACCTCTCTGTCCGGAGTTGTCTCCTCTATTTAGGAGGGGTGTTGGTGAAGGTGCCTGAACCATGGTCGGGGGCGAGGGTCGCCACTCAAGGGACGCTAAGGAGGGGGACAAAGACAGTGGTGGAGTGGTGTCCTCGTCCACCGCCGGAGCCGCCACCGCGGACAGATGCCCACCCAGACCCTCCCCTTGAGTTTTAGGGGTGCACCCGGAGTTCGCACCTTGAGGGGGGGGTTCTGTCACGTTCCTGACCTGTTTTCTGTTGTTTTGTATGTGTTTAGTTGGTCAGGGCGTGAGTTGGGGTGGGTAGTCTATGTTATGTGTTTTCTATGTTGGGTTAATGTGTTGCCTGGTATGGTTCTCAATTAGAGGTAGGTGTTTGACGTTTCCTCTGATTGAGAACCATATTAAGGTAGGTTGTTCTCACTGTTTGTTTGTGGGTGATTGTTCCTGTGTCTGTGTTTACCACATGGGACTGTTTCGTTTGTTCGTTCGTTTTAGGTAGTCTGTTCCTGTTCGTGCGTTCTTCGTCTATATGTAAGTTCGTTTGTTTCAGGTCTGTTGACTTCGTTTATTGTTTTGTAGTTTGTTCTAGTGTTTTGTCAGTGTTTCGTCTTTCATTAAATAAATTAGTATGTATTCATCACCCGCTGCGCCTTGGTCCGTTCATTCACCACAAGACGAACGTTACATTGTGTATTGTTATTTGGTATACTGTTTTGTAAGATGTGTTTATATATTGTGTTGTAGGCTATCAGTCTGATCAACTGTAGCCTACTATGCGCCCTGTCCCATCTGGTCAAGGGAACATAAACGGTAATGTAATGTTTTTATAGCCTAAGCCAATTTATTTATGTTAAGAGAAAATGTGAATGATCAAATTTTGTTTATATTCAAACCTCTGCTGGCTAGGCTACCTATGCCTTTTTTAATCCAAAATTAACTACTGGAATTCATCAAATGAACAAATAGTGATGACATAGGTTGCTAGATTGTTCTAATGCACATGTAGGTCCACATGATGCAACCTATCGTAAAGCAAACTCAGCCATGTTAGTTATATTGTCTAATAGGAGTTATCTCTGTGCCTGTGTAATGGCATGAAGCAATAGGATAAAGTGGCTCTCACTCTGCTCGCCCTGACCAAGTTAGCTTCCTTTGTAGCGGTTTAATTTTTTTTACTGCTTTGGCAATGCCCAGGTGTAGCTACTAGCTAGGCTATACTGGAATTCCTTACAGTTTTGTTGTTTTCAGAAAAACAATCTCCTTGGGCAACATTAGAGTGGGATTAACTTGCCCGACGGCTCAGTTTACTTGCCCAAGTCAGGGCGACCCTTAAGGTCCTTGCTACAAATAGGTTCCGGAGTTTTACCTGGTTACCATCACCTCTGCTCAAACACGCTCAAACAAACAAGTCGGCATAACGCAACGTACGCAAAAACAAAATAGAATTCAAATTACTTTTGTCAAAATTAATATAATAATCTTGAAATGAGTATGATAATCAAAAAATAGAGACACTGCAAATGCCTAATTGTATGGCAAGTCTATTTGTTTGTCTGTTTTCAATGCTTGACACATGTAATTAATGAAATACCTCCCAAATAAACATTTTTACTTTTACTGAGGATACACTCTAAAAATTAGGGGTTCAATAAGGGTTCTTCTAAGATCCTCAAAGTTATTTGAAGAACCTTAAGAGGTGTGGTTCATCGAGGAACCTCCTTAGTTGGTGGGGGTTCTTGCAGGAACCTAACTGCCCAACTGAAACATTTGAATTCGAAAGGACAGCAGGTTAAGCTAAGAGTTAAGGTAAGGTTTGTCCCTTGTATGATCAAAATGTATATTGTTTGATGATGATAGCATCTATCTTTTCATATTTGTGCAAATCTTTCTAAAACAGAAAATTGGCAATTTAATGCATATCAAATCAACAAAGAAGTGGGAATATGTAGGCTATATTGGGTGCAGATGACTGAACTGCTAATTTTTGTGTCTGTGTCTGTAGGTATACAGAGTAGGAGGCATACAAAGGTATGTCAATTGGTATTGGTACGTTGTGCAGATCACATTTACCATCCTCCTCCCTTACCTCTTCAATGAATATCCCATAGGCCTCTACATTATGGACAAGGTATGTGTATGAAAACCATGATCAAAACAGTTTTTATCATTCACATTCACCACAAAAACCAAGGTATGATTACTGTTGTGTGCATGTTTTGTTAACCATCTGTATAATTACTATTTTTTGGATTCCCTACACCTCTGATGAATATAACAGGAAACCTGTTCGATCACCATGCACTGCAAAATCATTCTGGCTATGGATACGGAGAACATCAACACATCAACAGGCCAGAGGATATACCCATTGGACTTGGGGCTCTGCTGGGAGTTGACCTCATATTTAGATTTTTTTATTCTGCTTTGCCACTAAAATCATAATAAACACTGACAACTAAAATATTGTGTTATTGTTCTTATTGTTATGTGTATTATTAATAATAATAAAAGGGGAGGGGGGTAGCTCAAAAATGAACCCCAAAAAGTTCTTCATAGGGTTCTCCAAGGATCCATTAAAATTAGTTCTTTGAAGAACCCTTTGTTCTTTGAAGAACTTATAGGGGTTCCCCCACAGTTTCAACTTTATGAATTTGAGCTCCTGAGTGGCGCAGCGGTCTAAGGGACTGCATTTTGGTGCAAGAGGAGTCAGTACAGGGAGGTTCGAATCCAGGCTGTATCACATCCGGCCGCGATTGGGAGTCCCATAGGGTGGTGCACAATTGGCCCGGGGTAGGCCGTAATTATAAATAAGAATTTGTTCTTAACTGACTTGCCTAGTAAATATTTTTTTTTTTAAAGGATACTCCAGTGACCTTTTCTTTTTAGAGTGTATATATCTTGTAAAATAACAATTTTAACATTTTATTATTTGAATGTGAACAGGAATTGCATCATTCAAGTCACGAGTGTGTCCCGAAGTTAATGGATTTATTGCTTTCCTCGCCACTCTCTGGAAGTCACCCTCCGAGTTACGTCGGCAACACGTGACAACGGACCTCGGAGCGAGTTCGTAGCGTTCATTTATAAACTCAGTGGTTGTTAGTGGCGAGGGGCTGGTTTGGGATTCACCGCTAATCTCGGATAGTCTCAAACAAGTTTTTGGGTGTCTGCATAACGCGTCCGCAAAAACGAAATACAATTCAAATTACTGTTTTTAAAATTAATATAATAATCTTGAAATTAATATCATATAATAATAAAAAAGTTGAGAAACTGTAAGCAAATATGTTTAAAATAGCGATAGAACACGTAAAGAAGCATCCAGGGGTAAGTACTTATTTTTGTCCTATGGATTATTGCCTCAAGTGAGTTAGTAGTCTATAATATTTCATGAAAGTTTCATAATTTCTGTTGTCGGTGTGTAATATGCTACCAGTTGTTGCTCAATGGAATCAAGAAATGATCAAAGTAAAACATACGTTGTTTCCTATAGGCTGTGTCATCAGGGTAATTGAAATTAAACAAAAGTTCCAACCCTGAACAGGCTTCACTAATGAATTTTGACACATCATGTTTGGGGGGGTTGAAAATGTGTTTTTGTCTTGTGTTGAAGTTGTTGGTGAATGGTTTGTTAAAAGAGGAGGGGCACAGAAAACAGGCTATTCGTTTATCTGTTTAGTGACAGTGTTATTTAAAAATATGACTGGCGATATGACCGAAGTAGTTAGAAAGCTATTACCATCTCATACATTATCTCAGATGTCCTCAACAGCAGATAGTCAAGGATTTACATCAGGTTTTCGTTTAAATGGAAGCTACGAAACAAACTTGACAACCCAAGGGATGCCAGTTAGCCTAACAGTCCCGTGTAGTAGGATCAGCACTTGGACAGCGCCACAGCGTTCCAGAGTCACGTCTGAGTAAACTACTTACTAACTAGGTCTGAATTTATTTGACTACATTCACATAGGCTTATTAAAGCTATACCAACTTTTTTGAGAGAGCAACAGACACGCTCTTTGTTAAAGAAATAGTACAACTAAGTGATCAAAGTTTGAAACCGGGCAAACTCACCTGATTCAACCTGGATGAGTTGAATCAGGTGAGTTTGTCCGGGGCTACAACAAAAACTTGTGCTGTTTTGGGTACTCGAGGACTGGAGTTGGGAAACACTGGTATATAGTATGAAAGCAGAAGTTCCACATGAGGAGTCTCTCTGAAGCTTGATCAGCTGGTCATTGGTTACTGGAACACTATATTGACAAATGCTATGTAGACATGCTCAGATTTCTATGCCTCAAAGTGAATGAAATGGTCATGCTATCTCCCTCTTTCTTCTTACTCTCTCATAGCTCATCCCCCAGTTCTTCTTCATCTTGTTGGGAATGGGAGGAGCCTCCTTGTATTTGGTCCGTCTTGCAAAGGGGCCCCATGTCACGTAAGACTCTTTACCATTTCCCTTATTGTCCATTTTATTTTTAAATTAATATGCTTTAATCAATTTCTTAATACTATCCAATTAAAACATATAGTAGTGGATGCCAATTCCCTTTAACATCATAAGGCACAAGAGGTAATCCCACCTCTTGTGCCGTTCTGGGGCATCAATTCCCATATCACTGCTAAGGGCTATCCTGCTGCGAGTTTTTGTAAACTAGGCCTGGCTCATGAATAGTTGATCGCAGGCAGACTAACACAGTTCCCTCTGATCCCATTTGTGTTTGTCCTACTTCGGCCTGCTTTGACTGCTGTGTCACTGTACAGCTGGAACAAGAAGAACAACCCTGAGCCGTGGAATCAGCTTGACCCTACCTACCAGTACAAGGTACTGTACCGCCAACACTGTCAGCAATAAACACACTTTAGCTCCACAAAGTGTATGTTTACTGCATCTTATTCAATTATTGTTTGACTTGACAACAATGTAATAGTAATGTAGCCTATCAATAGTATCAGTTAATATTTTTTGATCAATATAAGTAGCCAAGAGAATTACGTAAATCCTGACAAATTGTCTTCTTCCCCAGTTTGTGGCCATCGATACTGACTACAAGAACCTGAAGAAGGAGGGACCTCAATTCTGAGTATCTTCCCTCTATCCTAACGGCACCAGTTCCAGCCCGAAGAACGTCACTGAAGAATTCAAATTTGTGAAGTATTCTTCTCTCAATGCTTCTATACGAATATTTGGAGATTGATCCATAATGTTGATGATCAAATCTATCAATTTGTCTGTTTGTTTTATCATAAACACTTCATTGTTAGTTTGGCAGTCACTAAATCTAACAACGAAGGTGTGCGTTATGATAACAGGCAAGAGTGTGCATAGATTTCTTCACAAAATGAAAGAAAAATTAAGCTCAATTTCTGAATGGAAATGTTGTCCAAATAAAATGTCTCTAGAATTTAGAGTGAATTTCTAATCATGTGTACATTCATAATGGGAGATAAGCTGAAAACATAACTCTAGCTGAACATAGACCATCAGTCAGTAACAGTGTCAGCTGCTGTTTTGGGTATATGGTGTTTCTTTCTAGTTTTTTTCTTCTCACATACAACGGAGCACTGTACTGTACACATATCCAGCTGTGAGATTAGAGAGTGCAGTGCCTTTCATCTCCACAACAACAGACACTGCTAGCCAAAAAACAGACACCCTTCATCACCTTGACATATGACAGCGTACAGGGCAACACGTACCCACTTGTACTGTTCCACACGCAGGCACTCTTTCCATCACCCTCACTCAGACGATCCAGAGGTATACATACAACGGGTTCATTTCCACAAATAAAACACTTTGATCTGTTTAACTGGAATGGATGGAAAACCACAAAATAGGCAGGCTGATGACCCTTGTAGCAAAGAACACAAGGGAACAAATTAGTTCCCATAGGACGGTTAAAAGCCACAAAACAGGGGGGAAAAGCCACAAAGTAAACAAACACACACAACCAAACAGAGGAGAGTGCGTCAGAGTTGTCAGGTCGTGAGAAACTGGCGGAGAGATGGAGCTGAGTGCAGGATGAGCAGATGTTTGTTTTTCTGTCAGCAGAGTTGAAAGTTTCTCTGACCTTTATGACAGCTGGACTGTGGCCTGTTACTGTGGAAGCACAATCCTCTGGCACGAACATAGAGAGAAGGGACACACACACACACACACACACCACACACTGTATGGATGTTCTGTATGTGCAGTTGTGCACCAAAACATGCAAACACAAACAGGCAAACACACTTATACATATCACGTATGTCAAATGACCATCCAACATGATTGACACACAACAGGCATGACTGGGAATTTGCAAACCCTTCCACTCAGGCTTATATTCGGCCCTGTGGGACATTTAACAGCACTGGGATAAAGCATTGCAGTAAGAAGTAATAGGGAGATGAAAAGGCTCTGTTTCCCTGATGAATAATGGAGGAATCTGGGAAAGTGAGAAAGAGATAGTATTGAAAAACAGACAAGAGAGACACATTTAGCCATTCAATTTGTCATATTCTCACAACCACCAGAAGATTCCACAAACAAAGTGGTTGACACGTTTAGGTTAACAAACTAATATTCACTTTGATTTCATGTGTGTGGGGATCTCTAAAAGGGGCTCTAAGAGATCCTCTGTTTGCTCCAACACTAGCAACCCCTTGTCCGTTACTACAGTACTAGACTACAGCGAGAGGAAACGCTCAGAGGAAATGCTGCTCTGTTTAGGAAATCTCAAGAGCCCCCTCTCTCCCTCTCTTCTAAACAAGACATATACACATGCTCAATTCACACAGAGAGAAATGTGAAGGAGAAAACATCTCTGTCTATTCTCTACACATCAGGTGAATAGGAGTATAACAACAATTGCACTATTTACAATGTAGTATCAGTAACTTGATATGATAAAATATTGAGCAAAATTGGAATACAAAAATCTCCCTATGAACAATATAGCAGCTATCAATGTCTGGCAGAATTAGAAGAAAGGTTCTTCTCCTGGAAAGACTAACAGATTAGATGATTGTACTTTTGTTCATCTACACAACTACTGCACTAACTATCTGGCTGAAGGATGGGTTCATATGTGTCTCTCTCAGTGAAGCCAGGCATGGGGAATAGCCGTGTGAACTCCTCCACCCTCTGGCACAGGTCAGTGATATGGGCCACTGTCCCTGGATCCTGCAGCAAGAAGGACTTAAAGTCCTGGAAGCTACTTGTGGAGGATAGGGATATACCATGGTTAGCTTACAGAGTGGTCGAGTCTTTATACTATATTACTGTCATTCTCTCTAAATGTTTTAATGGTTCTCCAAACTGTTTTAGTTTCACAAGCTTTTCCCTTTATCTCCCATTCTGGACTTGCTCTAAGCTGAACCCATAATAAAGTGAACTGAAGTGTTATAGTTTGGAACAAGTTTGCAATGGGATAATAAGCTATGTCTGGCCAGTCCATATGGCCTGTGTCAGCTATGTGCATGTATCCCTTCTTATTGATCTTCTTCTTCACATCCTGGGCAATGTGGATCCCCTTATCCATAAACTCCACCACATTCTCAAAGTCTGATTCCTTGAACTGCTTTGATGTCAAGGCAGGGGCTCCTACAGATGTAGGATATTCATTTGATCACGAGAACTTTCCTGCAATGCAGGACATTTAAAACTTGTAGTATATTTGATGTTTAAAAAGGCTTCTGAAGTTTGTAATTTCCACTTTGAAATTTCAGACTTGATTTCCCCTTACGAAATCAGCAGGATTCTTTTCCTGCTGTAGAAAACTGACTCAAATTAAGATCCTACATCTGTACAGCAATCAATACATTTAATCTTGACAGAAAACAATTGAGGAGTGAGGTTATAAGTTGTTTAGTCCCTTTAGTAAATGAACACCACTAAACTAACACATGCAACAGTACAGTAAGTTCTTCTCATGTAATGCCGTACCTAACCTGAGTCCTCCTGGGGTGAGAGCACTCTTGTCATCTAGGCAGGTGTTCTTTTTGCCGCTTATGAACACAAGATCCAGTACCCACTCCGCCCGGGCACCGTCCATACACTGGGGTCAAAGGTCAACCAAGTGGTTGTCCTTACACCCTGGAGGAGCAGATTAGAGAGAAGCAATATGGACCTCTTTGACATATAATGGTCAAAACGGACATTTATGAACTATGTTCCAAATAATGAAAATGTGTAGACTATATTTAATATTAATCAAAATGTTTTTAAAATATATTGTCTTCTGGTTGGTGGATTAAAAACAAGAAATGCATCAAAGTTGAGTCAGTTTTGCATCGTTGTTTAGTCAATTTTTTTTCTTGGTAATTAATATAACCACAGAACCCACGCCTACTCTTCCGTTTCATTCCACGCACTGCCAGAGAGCTCTACATTCACCAGACCTCTCCACCTCTGTAAGTATGATTGAATATATCTTAAAATATATTTTTCTCCCAATGATCTTGTCATGCGTTTTTAACCATATTCTTCTGGACACAGTAATGCTATTTGATGTGATACATTCTTTCACTTAAAGTTTTCTGTTAGTATGTTTTGGTATCTGATTGTAAGACATACATCTGGACTGTAGTTTAATACATTTAGTTTATTTCTTAACATTTCTTAAAATGTCAAGAACATTTAAAAAATATACATATGATTCAGTGAAATGTGTATGATGTTGCCCAACGTATTTGGCTTCTGTGAGAAAAAAACTGGTTTAGAGCAATATTGTGTATTACAGTGCTTCTTATATGTTCAATAAGATATTATTTACACCACCATTTAGGTATTGAACAGCTAGCTATAAAGAGTGTTTTTTAAAACTACTTCAATGTTTTTGATACCTCAGGGAGGGAAATGCAGCAATGGCCCTGAGAGCAGCAGGAAGTGTGTTTGGGGTTTTTCTGTTATCTGTGGCAGGTACAGATTTTTATCAATACTCGTTCACTTTTCTCTAAAGTACTTCTCAAAAGTATCATTTTGGGTTTTCACTTTTGAGAAACATCTAAAATGTCATAAAAGATGATCAGGACAAGAAGTGTTTTTACGTTGTTCTGGTGTATATGGTACATTTTCATGCTCATTTTGATAGTTTTCCTGTGTTTGTTTCTCAGGAGTACTGGGACAGTATGGCTGGGATGTGACTTTCACCAGGACAACAATATGTGCGTTGAAGGGATTATCAGTAGATGTTTCCTGCACTTACAGATATCCCAGTGGGCATGAGATCATAGAAACAGAATGGTATAAATGGTGGAACGTCACAGTGGGGTATACTTATAACATCATGGAACAACCAGAGTTTGCAGGTCGTGTTGTGTACCTTGGGAATAATCACAGTGACTGCACTCTGAGAATCACAGACCTGAGAGAGAATGACACAGCGGAGTATTGCTTCGGATTTAAAACCAACATACACGGCTGGATATATCAGAAAGATTTATTCATTTCTGTGACAGACCTGAAGGTGACTACCTATGTGACAAAGGGATCATGGGTGATACTGAATTGCAGCACCACCTGTACTCTGAGTGACAACCCCAATCCTGACTACATCTGGTACAAAAATGGAAATCCTCAACATGAATATATGTCACAAAATTACAGTATCTTGAGTTCTGATGAAGACAGTTACTCCTGTGCTGTAAAAGGTTACGAGGACCACCGCTCTCCTGCAGTGTGTGCCGTGGGTCAGAACTGTTGGAGAGTGATTTACGCCAAAAGGAGTATCTGTGCCTTGAAGGGGTCATCAGTGAACATATCTTGCACTTACACATATCCCCATGGTCATATACCCAGAGACACATTCTGGTTTACTCAAGGAAAGTCTACAAAGGAGCCTAAAGATCTGAAGAAGGACCCAAACTATTTGGATCGTCTGGAGTACCATGGAAATGAGGACAGCGATTGCACCCTGAGAATCAAAGACCTTAAAGACAGTGACTCAGCTGAGTACAAATTCAGATTAGTAACTGCAGAAGGGAAATATATCAGTTCACCCGGTGTATACCTGACTGTCACATATGTCCTGTTGGAGATTAACCCTATGTCTGTCTCTGAGGGGGAAATGGCCAAACTGACATGTACAGTCAACTGTAGACTGGGTGACAACACAGCCTTCATTTGGTATAAGAACAGACAGGCTATACCAAAAAGCCACAACTACTCCAACAGCCTGCACCTGTGCCCAGTCAGCAGTGAGGATGCAGGCAGCTACTCCTGTGCTGTTAAAGGTCATGAGGATCTCCACTCTCCTGAAGTGACTCTAACTGTCAGATATAAACCAAAGAACATCTCAGTGTCAATCGGTCCCTCTGGTGAAATAGTGGAGGGCAGTTCAGTGATTCTGACCTGCCACAGTGATGCCGACCCACCAGTTCAGAAATACACCTGGTACAAGAGGAACATTAACATACCAAAAGAATCCCGTCAGATCTATAGCATCATCAACATCAGCCCTGAGGACAGTGGAGAATATTACTGTGAGGCACAGAATGAAATGGGAGCTAAGAACTCCACAGTTAGATTGATCATTGTATCAGGAAAACAAACATCTAGTATTAACATAGCTGTAGGAATCACAGTTGTTGCTCTGGTTCTCATTCTCCTATTTAGCTGTCTGTGGTTCAGAAAGAGGGCTCCCAAATCAACTGACACACGGGACACAGCAGAGGATGGACAGGGAGGCTCTAGTCAACTGTACGAAACCATCTTGAGGACAGCCCCTACTGCAGCACAGAATGCGGACACAGATGAGAAGGACGTCAGGATCTATGCCAATGTCCACTTCTCTCACCCCAGAAACCATGAAGAACCTCTTTACTCCACTGTCCAACTGCCTAACCCTGAGAAACAGGATAAAGTCCAGTATGCTGCATTGGAATTCAATCGCCTAGGTGTTGCCACCCATCCTGCAGCACACGCAGCTAAAGATCCATCTGCAATCTATAGCACTGTCAACAAACCCAAAACCCGAACACAAGAAGGTACATTCTTATCCTCTTATCCAACGTTTCCCAGGCCTCCTACTGGGTCGCGGTAATCCTACTGAGCTGAATTTAAAAACATTGCCTTGTTTATTTGGAGGGTCACACAATATTTTGATGTATAAAGTATAGATTGGAAAGAGCCTGCTGTGACCATATGGCTGTACAAGACAATACAGCAACAATTCTAGTGTAGTGTAAGTGTAAGATGTGACTCATGATAGATTTGTATGGTAATATTGTTAAGCATTAAAACCTTTTGAAAAATGCATCTGTGAAACATTAGGAACATCTGCTCTTCAAATGACAGACTGACCAGGTGAATCCAGATGAAAGCTTTGATCTCTTATTGATATCACCTGTGTAACGCTTCAACCAGTGTAGATGAAGGGGAGGAGAGGTTAAAGAGGGATTTTTAAGACTTGAGACAATTTAGATATGGATTGTGTGTGTGTTCCATTCAGAGGGTGAATGTGCAAGACAAAAAATGCAAGTGCCTTTGAACAGGTTATGGTAATGGTGCCACACGCACCAGTTTGACTGTCAAGAACTGCAACACTGCTGGGTTTTTCACACTCCCGTGTGTCCACCACCCAATGGACACCCAGCCAACTTGACAAAACTGTGGGAAGCATTGGAGTCAACATGGGCCAGCATCCCTGTGGAATTCTTTCGACACCTTGTAGAGTCCATGCCCCAATGAATTGAGGCTGTTCTGAGGGCAAAAGGTGGAGGGATGCATCTCAATATTAGGAAGGTGTTCCTAATGTTTTGTGCACTCAGTGTATAATAGACATGTAACCTCAGGGCTTACGGGTTTGTGAGGGGTAGGGGTCTGACAAAATGTTTGAAGGGAAATAATGTCTTCTTATACCGTCTAAATTGTGCTTCTTAACTAAATGTAATAAAATAATTAAAAACGTGTGGTAGTACCCAGCAAACAGGGGACCATGACAATTTCCTGACACTGTGGACAACCTAGAGTTGAAGTTTTGTTCACAGGGTCTTAGAAGTATTACACAAATTGAGAAGGGACAGCTGAAATGGGACTTGAACCAGCAACCCTGCAGTTACAGGACAAGGGCACTGTCTGTGATATAAAGATCCAGACTGCTTGGCAGGGGCTGTAGTATTCTTAAATACAGGGAGGCTCCATCTCGGTTAGTACTACAGATAGTAGATGTTTCAGTAGCTGTAGTAGTGATAGTATTAGTAGCAGAGATGTAACCTACAGTGGTAATAGTACTGCTATCAATGAACACGGTTACACGCACACAATAATATGAGTATTGTGGATAGTCAGATTAATATAATAGTTTGTTCAAAACGTTTACATGATTTGTAAGAAGAATTTCCTTAACACTTCTGGGCCCTTTATAAAACACTAGCCTGGCCGTTTGTCAGTACCCCAGACAGTTTTTTAGGTCCATTGCTTGAGTATTTAGATGTAGGTAATACCCGCGCCTTCCCTATAGAAACCCCATGCAACATTAAAGTCCATCATAAATACCTCCCAAACACACTGCTCTGGCCTACCATGACCACAATAGTCCTCGTAATGACTTTCTCTGTACAATTTTTCAGCTAACTTGTTTCAGTAGACACAATTTACCAATGCATTTTGTTATTTTCATATTGAAATCCAGGAAGTAAAAGAATGTGCGTCGCGATTTGGGACTTCCGAGGCGATCGTGGTTGAAGGTTGTAAACAATATGTTTCTGTTTTCACTCCCTCTCAGTATTTGCTGCCCTCGTCAAAATGTAATAGAGTAAAGACTGTCAGATGAAGAACGAAGAGGGAATTGGAGACCTGCCTTTTTTCAGAATGGGACTGTTTGGTTTGAGCCAGAGTTTACTAAGACTGAGTTGTTCCATTTGCGGGCTGACAGAGAGAAAAGAGCTAGAGAGAGACGAGAGCGACCAGATGTTGAGGAAACACAGGCTCTTCCCAGAACGCACTGTGACTGGTGGTGCAGTTGCAGGAGATGGCAACCTCTACCAATAGACAGTGAATGTCTCAGCTGTCGAGAATGGGACCAGCTTACTCCGATATGATGCAGCAGAAGATGGCGTGTATGTAACTAAACACTCCGATTTCTTATCTGTCATCACATCCTGGTGTGTTGGAGACTTTCTTCAGAATCCCCAGGATCAACTGGAAACGATGTGCCACACCTGATGGTCCAAATGGGAAGCTCTTCTTCCTCTATAGTATAATGGCGTTCGCAACAATTAGATGTGCATTCCACCACCTACTGTGCGGGTGGATAATAAGGATCCCGTTTGGGTAAAAATAAATAACATATCATACAAACTACCAAAAAGGAAATTAACTAAACATATTCAATCTGCTGTAAAAACCTAATTGTAATCAGGTCTCAACACAGGCTCAGAAGCCTCCTGTGAGGGCGGAACATTTCCTAGCTACATTAGTCCTTGTAGTGCTTCTGCCGTGAAGTCTTGGGAGCCCAAAACATTTCTCAGCTGCAGATATGATATCTAGCTTCTTGGACTTTTTAGACATTCGGAAAGTATTCAGACCCCTTGACTTTTTCCACAGTTACAGACTTATTCTAAAATAGATCAAATTGTATTTTTTCCTCATCAATCTACACACATACCCCATAATGACAATGCAAAAACAGGTTTTTAGACATTTTTGCAAATGTATTAAATGTTTTTTAACTGAAATATCACATTTACATAAGTATTCAGACCCTTTACTCAGTACTTTGTTGAAGAACCGTTGGCAGCGAGGGTGGGCAATTCCAGTCCTCGAGGGCCTGATTGGTGTCATAGTTTTGCCACAGCTCCAGCTAACACACCTGATTCCAATAATCACCTAATCATGATCTTCAGTTTAGAATGCAATTTGATTAATCAGCTGTGTTTCATAGGGATGGAGAAAAAGTGTGACACCAATCAGGCCCTCGAGAACTGGACACCCTTGGTTTACAGCCTCGGGTCTTCTTGGGTATGACGCTACAAGCTTGGTAGACCTGTATTTGGGGAGTTTCTCCCATTCTTCTCTGCAGACCTTCTCAAGCTCTGTCAGGTTGGATGGGGAGTGCCACCGCACAGCTATTTTCAGGTCTCTCCATAGATGTTCGATCGGGTTCAAGTCCGGGCTTGTCCTAGAGAGATTTACAGTTATCAAAACGTCACACCAGGATAAGTCTACACAAAACACAGCCCGATTTTAAGTGTTTCTAAAATCACCTATGGGAAAAATGAATGATGGAAAAATTATTGGACCCATTTCCCTGTTTGACTGCTAGGTTTTATGGGTATTATGACTCATACTGTGGTACTCTATAGCCTACCAACTGTATCTGAGTAGCCTGCCTACACCCCATAATGCAACTGGCTATTGTAGTCCCCTTCAAGTTTGTCTGACAATGATGACTTGCTGGCTAGGTAAACCGTGTCTAGAACGAGTGGACACGTGCAATATTAATAGAATAGTCATGATTGCATGACATGTTATCGATGGCGTTCCACAACATAACACTGCCATCATTAGGGATAGCTAAAGTTTGTTGCAAAGTTAAGCTGAAAAGTTTTGGCACTACCTCCTCGAAGTCTGGGTCTTTGTATATGATCTGTTTATCTTCCCGCCGCTTGACAGTCTGCTGGACCAGTTGGGTTCTGAAGTTGAATGTCTTCTGTTTCGACACTCTTCTCTACCCAGTCCTTGGCCTGTTTGGAATACTCCACATGGCTTCTTGGATCTCCTGAAAGATGTGTAACAGAATAACTAACAAAACAAAACATTTCAATTAGTCCCAATTAGTCTCTCCTTGCATCCTTGGAGGAGGCATGAGTGGAGGAACATTGAAAAGAATGTGAAAAGGATACAAAGATAAAAGATGTGAGAAATTGAACAACGATAAAATCCGAGACAGTATGGTTGATTGTCCTATCCTCATGTCTGTTCCACCAACCCTTTCTTTCTTCCATTCCCTCCCAGGCAGGTACTGGATAAACAGAAAGAGCGATTGGTGATGTTGGCTGGTATAAAAGGGTCAGTCATGACATGTCAATTCAGGGCAAGATCTGATATTCTAAATATTTTAATGTAAAGGTTGGGCTAGTTTGTTGTCATTTCAACTCATGCACCAGCTAGGGCCAGATACATATGTATATGTAAAACAAGCAAAAACAAGCAAAACAGTAGGACAGGATAACATAACCATTAGTAGTAGCTAAGCTAAAAACACCACCAACTAGTTCCAGGAATGGCAAACAAATAATATATTACTTTGTGGTGACTAGCAACACGTGTTAGCAACTTAGCTAGCTAGCAACATACACTATATATACAAAAGTATGTGAACACCCCTTCAAATTAGTGGATTCGGCTATGTCAGCCACACTCGTTGCTGACAGGTGTTTAAAATCAAGCAAACAGCAATGCAATCTCCATAGACAAACATTAGCAGTAGAATGGCCTTACCGAAGAGCTCAGTGACTTTCAAGGTGGCAGTCATAGGATGTCACCTTTCCAACAAGTTAGTTTGTCAAATGTCTGCCCTGCAAGAACTGCTCCGGTCAACTGTAAGTGCTGTTATTGTGAAGTGGAAACGTCTAGAAGCAACAACGGCTCAGCCGGGAAGTGGTAGGCCACACAAGCTCACAGAATGGGACCTCCGAGTGCTGAAGCGCGTAAAAATCATCTGGAAGCAACGTCAGCACTGTTCGTCGGTAGCTTCATGAAATGGGTTTCCATGTCCGAGCAGCTGCACACAAGCTTAAGATCACCATGCGCAATGCCAAGCGTCTGCTGGAGTGGTGTAAAGCTCGCCGCCATTGGACTCTGGAGCAGTGGAAACGTGTCCTCTGGAGTGGTGAATCACGCATCACCATCTGGCAGTCCAATGGACGAATCTGGGTTTGGCGGATGCCAGGAGAACACTACATGCCCCAATGCATAGTGCCAACTGTAAAGTATGGTGGAGGAGGAATAATGGTCTTGGGCTGTTTTTCATGGTCTGGGCTAGGCCCCTTAGTTCCAGTGAAGGGAAATCTTAATGCTACAGCATACAATGACATTCTGGACAATTCTGTGCTTCCAACTTTGTGGCAACAGTTTGGGGAAGGCCCTTTCCTGTTTCAGCATGACAATGCCCCCATGCACAAAGCGAGGTCCATACAGAAATAGTTTGTTGAGATCAGTGTGGAAGAACTTGACTGGCCTGCACAGAGCACTGACCTTTGAGATTAATCGGAATGCCGACTGCGAGCCAGGCCTAATCGCCCAACATCAGTACCCGACCTCACTAACGCTCTTGTGGCTGAATGGAAGCAAGTCCTCGCAGCGATGTTTCAACATCTGGTGGAAAGTCTTCCCAGAAGAGTGGAGGCTGTTATAGCTGCAAAGGAAGTACCAACTCCGTATTAATGCCCATGATTTTGGAATGAGATATTTGACAAGCAGGTGTCCCCATTGTAGTCAGTGGTCATAAAGTGATCACTGGACACGATCAACCGCAGCTGGTAAATTACTTCAGGCGTCTATCGAAACCATAAGCAGGATGTCGGATAGCTTGCAGCCATGCCGGACACAAAGCTCCATCGCAGTCATGAAAATAATTGAAATATGTAGTGTATTTGTATCTGACCCAAACATTATTGCACTTCATTTTCGCCAATGTCACTCAGCTACTCGACTATTAACGTTATTTGCCTTACTTTACTTCAGAGATTACTAACCGCTAGCTACCATCTCTTTGTTTACTTCCTTTCGTTCTGATTTCCTTTCTTGAAGACCAATAGTATAATACACTCCTTCGTCCCTCCTGTAATTATCCACTTTAGAACCACAAACAGTATCTACCAGATTAGACTTTATGGAATATCTTTGCGCTATTCCAAAGTAGGTCTTTGTTTTTTAATAAAAAAACACATGTATTTGGCAATTCAATGCAGAGACACCAATCACTGTTTACGTAACAATAAATACACCGTTTTTAATGCATTTGAGGTAATTTCGGAAAGTCAGCATTTTGATATAAAAAAAGAGAAATCTAAATACTCAAAACAATGGACCTAAACTGTCTGGGGTACTGACAAACAGCCAGGCAAGTGTTATAAAGGGACCAGAAGTGTTTTGGAGTGAATTTCATCTTTAAAAAGGTGAAGGTGCCCTCATTATACTAGTACTGCAAATCACAGAAATAAAACATGGAAGAATAACAGCATACTGAATAAGTCATTCCTTCCTTTTTATTGTTCATAAATCATTATGAGAACATCACTTCACCATCATCCCACACAGACCTGAAGGTGAAGCCTTCGTTCATTGCATCTGCACTGTTTAATATGGATTTTTGTCCTCCGGATCACAGCAGGACATGCTGGGGTGGTGTTGTTGGAAAAAAAACATGTTTTCTCTCAATTGTGATGATGGTGCATTTGTCAGGTGGTCAAATATGATAATTGTATTTGGTTAAAAGCCTGTGGTGTTCTGGAAAATAGAATGAATGCCCTCTCTTTTATACATTAGATTTTTTTATTGTGTCATATCAAGTAGTTTAGTGAAACAAGTGTTTTGTTTTGATGCGCTGCATCATACTCCTCTGTTGATGTGATTATTGTCTTGTTTGCCTTTGGAACTGCTCCATTGTCTATCTATGGGGTAAAAAATGCTCCCTGTCGTCCCCTTTGGAGCTGGCTGAAAGCTTTGTACAGTAAATGATCACTGGATGTTTATCATGCTGTATAACCATTTATTTTACTTGTGGTTCTACGGCTGCAAAGGTCATAATACTTCCTGTTGAACAACTAGTTAACCATCGTCTTTGGTTCTGAGGCTGTTCATCGTGTGTTCTGAGAAGATATACATGTGATTGCACTTGTTCCTCTCCACCGTAGATCAGTCCTCTAGGATAATTATGAGGGCTTGTTAATGCATCTGATCAGAATTTAGACTCTTTATTGGGTTGGGTTCATCCAAGTCAGACTCAGTGTCTGCAAATGCCAGTAAATCCTGTGCTGAGACAGATGTATGGCTGGCTGTGCCCTCCTGCCTTTGCCCTGTGTGGTGAGTGTATTTACAGATGGAGTTGCCCTATGATGCTGCCAGCTTTACAATAACCACAAAAGTTTACACAACCATTCAATCAATCATATCTCAGTTATTCTCCTCCTTCGACAGGTTCCAAACCTGCTGGGGCAGACTAGCACCGCTGTGTTTATCTCTTTAACAAAAAAAGCTGTGGAGTAATACCACCTTGTGGCATAATGGTGTACTGCACCTCTTTAATCTAGATAGCACAAACAATAAAGAGGACCTTGAAAGTCTTACACAGAACATTGTCGCTATATATACAGCATGGTTTTGTGATATTTGACAGCAAATGCCTGCTTGTGGCATCTAGATGTTTTTTTGTTTTTTTACAACATATCCTTGAATGAATCTTGAACAAAGCTTGATTGCATTATAAAAACGCCACAAGTAAAACCACAAATGTATGTGATGAAGTATAAAAAGGACTAACACAATCAAACAGCCCAATGCCTTCAGACAGGTCTATTGTAGTAACCATTCAATAAGAGCGGTCCAATGGTCCATCATCATCTGTGCTGCTTTGAAATCCCAAAATGCACAGCACCATGATATACAGTGCATTCGGAAAGTATTCATACCCCTTGACTTTTTCCACCTTTTATGTTACAGCCTTATTCTACATTTGATTAAATAAAACATTTTCCTCATCAATCTACACACAATACCCCATCATGACAAAGAGAAAAACTTTTTAATATATATATATATATTTTTGAAATGTTTGTTTAAAAAACAAATACCTTATCTACATAATTATTTAGACCTTTTGCTATGAGACTCGAAATTGAGCTCAGGTGCATCCTGTTTCCATTGATCATCCTTGAGATGTTTCTACAACTTGATTAGAGTCCACCTGTGTTAAATTCAATTGATTGGACATTATTTGGAAAGGCACACACCAGTCTATATAAAGTCCCACAGTTAACAGTGCACGTCAGAGCAAAAACCAAAGCCATGAGGTTAAAGGAATCGTCTGTAGAGCGCCAAGATAGGATTGTGTTGAGCTACAGATCTGGGGAAGGGTACCAACATTTCGAGGAGAGAGTCAGAAGGAGAGGAGAGAGTCAGAACAGGGGTTGACTATGCTGCTCAAGTAAGTGTAATATGGCCCTCTCCTTATCACCATATTGTTTAAATTAAAACTTGTACAAGTCACTGAGTATTTATACTGCTGGTATATAATATTATTGCCCTACCTTTGTCCCAACCTTAACCACTACATGACCAAAAGTATGTGAACACCTGCTTGTCGAACATCTCATTACAAAATCATGGACATTAATACGGAGTTTGTTCACCCTTTTCTGCTGTAACAGCCTCCGCTCTTCTGGGAAGACTTTCCCCTAGATGTTGGAACATTGCTGCGGAGACTTGTTTCCATTCAGCCACGAGCATTAGTGAGGTCGGGCACTGATGTTGGGCGATTAGGCCTGGCTCGCAGTTGGCGTTCTAATTCATCCCAAAAGTGTTCGATGGGGTTGATGCCAGGGCTTTGTGCAGGCCAGTCAAGTTCTCCCACACCGATCTCGACAAACCATTTCTGTATGGACCTCGCTTTGTGCATGGAGGCATTGTCATGCTGAAACAGGAAAGGGCCTTCCCCAAACTGTTGCCACAAAGTTGGAAGCACAGAATTGTCTTGAATGTCATTGTATGCTGTAGCATTAAGATTTCCATTTACTGGAACAAAGGTGCCTAGCCCAAACCATGAAAAACAGCCCCAGACCATTATTCCTTCTCCACCATACTTTACGTTTGGCACTATGCATTCAGGCAGGTAGCGTTCTCCTGGCATTCGCCAAACCCAGATTTGTCCATCGGACTGCCAGATGGTGAAGCATGATTCATCACTCCAGAGAACGCGTTTCCACTGCCCCAAAGTCCAATGGCGGCAAGCTTTACACCACTCCAGCCGACGCTTGGCATTGCGCATGGTGATCTTAGGCTAGTGTGCGCGGCTGCTCGGCCATGGAAACCATTTCATAAAACTGCTGACGAACAGTTCTTGTGCTGACGTTGTAATCAGACCCCTTGACTTTTTCCACATTTTGTTACGTTACAGCCTTATTTGAAAATGTATTAAATAGTTATTTTCCCATCATTAATCTACACACAATACCCCATAATTACAAAACAAAAATAGGTTTTAGAAATGTTTGCAAATGTATTTATAAAAAATATATATGTAATATTACATTAAATAAGTTTTCAGACCCTTTACTCAGTACTTTGTTGAAGCACATTTGGCAGCGATTACAGCCTCAAGTCTTCTTGGGTATGACGCTACAAGCTTGGCACACCTGTATTTGGGGAGTTTCTCCCATTTCTTCTCTGCAGATCCTCAAGTTCTGACAGGTTGGATGGGGAGCGCTGCTGCACAGCTATTTTCAGGTCTCTCCATAGATGTTCGATCGGGTTCAAGTCCGAGCTCTGGCTGGGCCACTCAAGGACATTAAGACACTTGTCCCGAATCAACTTCTGCGTTGTCTTGGCTGTGTGCTTAGGGTCGCTGTCCTGTTGGAAGGTGAACCTTCGTCCCAGTCTGAGGTCCCGAGCGCTCTGGAGCAGGTTTTTGTCAAGGATCTCTTTGCTCCGTTCATTGTAGCTAGACCCTATGATGACCTGTAAGAGTCGCTGCCTGCCCTGATCCACCACCAGGCTCAGCTTGTTAATGTAGGACTGCAGCTCCTCAGCAGAGTCCATGTTCAGCTGTACCAGGTTCTTATGGAACTGCTCCAGGTAGCCGTCCTCCAACATCTCCTATTCACACGCACACGCACACGGCCACACACATACAACATACAATGACATGTTTGAAATTACAGCACTTTTTGTACATAGTCCCCCCCATTTTAGGAGACAAAGTATTGGGACAAATTCACTTATGTATATGAAATTAGTCAAAAGTTTTGTAATTGGTCCTATATTCCTAACACGCAAGCTTGTGACTCTACAAACTTGTTGGATGCATTTTCTGTTTGTTTTGGTTGTGTTTCAGATTATTTTTTGTGCAATAGAAATTAATGGTAAATAATAGTGTCATTTTGGAGTCAATTTAAATGTTTATTTTATTTCACCTTTATTTAACTAGGTAGGCCAGTTGAGAACAAGTTCTCATTTACAACTGCGACCTGGCCAAGATAATGCAAAGCGGTGCGACACACACAACACAGAGTTACACATGGAATAAACAAACGTACAGTCAATAACACAATAGAAAAGTTTATATACAGTGTGTGGCAATGAGGTAAGGCAATAAATAGGCCGTAGTGGCAAAGTAATTACAATTTAGCAATTAAACACTGGAGTGATATATGTGCAGAAGATGAATGTGCAAGTAGAGATACTGGGGTGCAAAGGAGCAAATTAAATAAATAACAATATGGGGATGAGGTAGTTGGATGGGCTATGTACAGGTGCAATGATCTGTAAGCTGCTCTGACAGCTGATGCTTAAAGTTAGTGAGGGAGATATGAGTCTCCAGCCACAGTGATTTTTGCAATTCGTTCCAGTCATTGGCAGCAGAGAACTGGAAAGAAAGGCGGCCAAAACGAGGAATTGGCTTTGGGGGTGACCATTGAAATATACCTTCTTGAGCGCGTGCTATGGGTGGGTGCTGCTATGGTGACCAGTGAGCTGAAATAAAACTGGGTTTTACCTAATCTAAATAAAAATAGACCGTTTTGAAACACTTCTACAGTAATGTGGATGCTACCATGATTATGGATAGTCCTGAATGAATTGTGAATAATGATGAGTGATGACACTCCCAAGACATGCTAACCTCTCACCATTACAATAACAGGGGAGGTTAGTGTTTCTGGGGGGTTATGATATTTGAGCATCTGCAACTTTGACATTATGAAGTTATTGATTAAAAAAACAGGGCCTTCGTTTCTGATTAAAATAAAAACAGGCCCTAACTGATGTACAGAGCAGTCAAAGTATTCAGACCCCTTGACTTTTTCCCAATTTTGTTACATTACAGCCTTATTCTAAAATTGAATAAATACCCCCCCCCCCCCCCCTTTCAATCTACACACAATACCCCTTAATGACAAAGCAAAATGTTTTTAGAAATTGAGGCAAATTTATATACAAAGATAAATAAAACAGAAATATGCCATTTACATAAGTATTCAGACCCTTTACTCAGTACTTTGTTGAAACACCTTTGGCAGCGATTACAGCCACGAAGCTTGGTTGCTTTTCCTTCACTCTGCGGTCCAACTCATCCCAAACCATCTCAATTGGGTTGAAGTCGGGTGATTGTGGAGGCCAGGTCATCTGATGCATCACTCATCACTCTCCTATGTCAAATAGCCCTTACAGAGCTTGGAGGTGTGTTGGGTCATTGTCCTGTTCAAAAACAAATGATTGTCCCACTAAGCGCAAACCAGATGGGATGGCGTATCGCTGCAGAATGCTGTGGTAGCTATGCTGGTTAAGTGTGCCTTGAATTCTAAATAAATCACTGACAGTGTCACCAACAAAGCACCCCTACACCATCCCACCTCCTCCTCAATGCTTCACGGTGGGAACCACACATGCGGAGATCATCCGTTCACCTACTTTGTCTCACAAAGACACGGTGGTTGGAACCAAAAATCTAATTTGGACTCATCAGACCAAAGGACAGATTTCCACTGGTCTAATGTCCATCGTACATGTTTCTTGGCCCAAGTCTTGGCAAGTCTATTTTTCTTATTGGTGTCCTTTAGTAGTGGTTTCTTCGCAGCAATTCGACCATGAAGGCCTGATTTCACACAGTATCCTCTGAACAGTTGATGTTGAGATGTGTTTGTTATTTGAACTATGTGAAGCATTTACTTGGGCTGCAATTTCTGAGGCTGGTAACTGTAATAAACTTATCCTCTGCAGCAGAGGTAACTCTGGGTCTTCCATTCCTGTGGCGGTCCTCATGGGAACCAGTTTCATCATAGCGCTTGATGTTTTCTTTGACTACACTTGAAGAAACTTTCGAAGTTCTTGAAATTTGTCTTAAAGTAATGATGGACTGTTGTTTCTCTTTGCTTATTTGAGCTGTTCTTGACATATGAACTTGGTCTTTTACCAAATAGGGCTATCTTCTCTATACCTCGTCACAACACAACTGATCGGCTCAAACGTATAAAGGAAAGAAATTCCACAAATGAACTTTTAAGAAGGCACACCTGTTAATTAAAATGCATTCCAGGTGACTACCTCATGAAGCTGGTTGAGAGAATGCCAAGAGTGTGCAAAGGGTGGCTATTTGAAGAATCTCAAATATAAAATATATTTTGATTTGTTTAACACTTTATGGTTAATACATGATTCCATATGTGTTATTTCATAGTTTTGATGTCTTCACTATTATTATACAATGTAGACAACAGTAAAAATAAAGATAGACCCTTGAATGAGTAGGTGTGTCCAAACCTTTGACTGGTACTGTATGTAAATAAGGTATCTATTTTTCATCTTCAATAAAATTTATAAAAACCTGTTTTTGCTTTGTCACTATGAGGTATTGTGTGTAGATTGATAAGGGAAACAATCTATCTACAAAATAATTTTAAAGTCAAGGGGTCTGAATCTTTTCCGAATGCACTGTATAATGTCGGGTAGATAATCTACTTTATTTTTTATTTTTTTTCACCTTTATTTAACCAGGTAGGCTAGTTGAGAACAAGTTCTCATTTGCAACTGCGAAATGGCCAAGATAAAGCAAAGCAGTTCGACACATACAACAACACAGAGTTACACATGGAATAAACAAACATACAGTAGAAAGTTTATATACAGTATGTGCAAATGAGGTAGGATAAGAGAGGTAAGGCAATAAATAGGCCATGGTGGCAAAGTAATTACAATATAGCAATTAAACACTGGAATGGTAGATGTGCAAGTAGAGCTACTGGGGTGCAAAGGAGCAAGATAAATAAATACAGTATGTGGATGAGGTAGTTGGATGGGCTATTTACAGATGGGCTATGTACAGGTGCAGTGATCTGTGAGCTGCTCTGATAGCTGGTGCTTAAAGCTACTTAGGGAGATATGAGTCTCTAGCTTCAGTGATTTTTTTTTTTTTTTTTTGCAGTTCGTTCCAGTCATTGGCAGCAGAGAACTGGAAGGAAAGGTGGCCAAAGTAGGAATTGGCTTTGGGGGGGACCAGTGAGATATACCTGCTGGAGCGCGTGCTACAGGTGGGTGCTGCTACGGTGACCAGTGATCTGAGATAAGGCGGGGCTTTACCTAGCAGAGACTTGTAGATGACCTGGAGCCAGTGGGTTTGGTGACGAGTATGAAGCGAGGGCCAGCCAACGAGAGCGTACAGGTTGCAGTGGTGGGTAGTATATGGGGCTTTGGTGACAAAACGGATGACACTGTGATAGACTGCATCCAATTTGTTGAGTAGAGTGTAAATGACATCGTCGAGGATCGGTAGGATGGTCAGTTTTACGAGGGTATGTTTGGCAGCATGAGCGAAGGATGCTTTGTTGCGAAATAGGAACCCGATTCTAGATTTAATTTTGGATTGAAGGTGTTTAATGTGGGTCTGGAAGGAGAGTTTACAGTCTAACCAGACACCTAGGTATTTGTAGTTGTCCACATATTCTAAGTCAGAACCGTCCAGAGTAGTGATGCTGGATGGGCGGGCAGGTGCGGGCAGCAATCGGTTGAAGAGCATGCATTTAGTTTTACTTGCATTTAAGAGCAGTTGGAGGCCACGGAAGGAGAGTTGAATGGCATTGAAGTTCGTCTGAAGGTTAGTTAACACAGTGTCCAAAGAAGGGCCAGAGGTATACAGAATGGTGTCGTCTGCGTAGAGGCGGATCAGAGAATCACCAGCAGCAAGAGCGACATCATTAATGTATACAGAGAAGAGAGTCGGCCCAAGAATTGAACCCTGTGGCACCCCCATAGACTGCCAGAGGTCCGGACAACAGGCCCTCTGATTTGACACACTGAACTCTATCAGAGAAGTAGTTGGTGAACCAGGCGAGGCAATCATTTGAGAAACCAAGGCTGTTGAGTCTGCCGATAAGAATGTGGTGATTGACAGTCGAAAGCCTTGGCCAGGTCGACGAATACGGCTGCACAGTAATGTCTCTTATCGATGGCGGTTATGATATCGTTTAGGACGTTGAGCGTGGCTGAGGTGCACCCATGACCAGCTCTGAAACCAGATTGCATAGAGGAGAAGGTACGGTGGGATTCGAAATGGTCGGTAATCTGTTTGTTAACTTGGCTTTCGAAAGACCTTAGAAAGGCAGGGTAGGATAGATATAGGTCTGTAGCAGTTTGGGTCTAGAGTGTCTCCCCCTTTGAAGAGGGGGATGACCGCAGCAGCTTTCCAATCTTTGGGGATCTCAGGCAATACAAAAGAGAGGTTGAACCGGCTAGTAAATAGGGGTTGCAACAATTTCGGCAGATAATTTTAGAAAGAGAGTCCAGATTGTCTAACCCGGCTGATTTGTAAGGGTCCAGATTTTGCAGCTCTTTCAGAACATCAGCTATCTATTCAATCAATATTCAATCAATCCTTATTGCAGTCTGCTGTTCCCACATGCTTCAAGAGGGCCACCATTGTTCCTGTTCCCAAGAAAGCTAAGGTAACTGACCTAAACGATTACCGCCCCGTAGCACTCACTTCCGTCATCATGAAGTGCTTTGAGAGACTAGTCAAGGACCATACCACCTCCACCCTACCTGACATCCTAGACCCACTACAATTTGCTTACCGCCCCAATAGGTCCACAGACGACGCAATCACAACCACACTGCACACTGCCCTAACCCATCTGGACAGGAGGAATACCTATGTGAGAATGCTGTTCATTGACTACAGCTCAGCGTTTAACACCATGGTACCCTCCAAACTCGTCATCAAGCTCGAGACCCTGGGTCTCGACCCCGCCCTGTGCAACTGGGTACTGGACTTCCTGACGGGCCGCCCCCAGGTGGTGAGGGTAGGTAAAAACATTTCCACCCCGCTGATCCTCAACACTGGGGCCCCACAAGGGTGCGTTCTGAGCCCTCTCCTGTACTCCCTGTTCACCCACGACTGCGTGGCCATGCACGCCTCCAACTCAATCATCAAGTTTGCAGACGACACTACAGTGGTAGGCTTGATTACCAACAACGACGAGACGGACTACAGGGAGGAGGTGAGGGCCCTCGGAGTGTGGTGTCAGGGAAATAACCTCACACTCAACGTCAACAAAACAAAGGAGATGATCGTGGACTTCAGGAAACAGCAGAGGGAGCACCCCCTATCCACATTGATGGGACAGTGGTGGAGAGGGTAGAAAGTTTTAAGTTCCTCGGCGTACACATCACGGACAAACTGAATTGGTCCACCCACACAGACAGCGTGGTGAAGAAGGCGCAGCAGCGCCTATTCAACCTCAGGAGGCTGAAGAAATTAGGCTTGTCACCAAAAGCACTCACAAACTTTTACAGATGCACAATCGAGAGCATCCTGTCGGGCTGTATCACCGCCTGGTACGGAAACTGCTCCGCCCACAACCGTAAGGCTCTCCAGAGGGTAGTGAGGTCTGCACAACGCATCACCGGGGGCAAACTACCTGCCCTCCAGGACACCTACACCACCCGATGTCACAGGAAGGCCATAAAGATCATCAAGGTCAACAACCATCCGAGCCACTGCCTGTTCACCCCGCTATCATCCAGAAGGCGAGGTCAGTACAGGTGCATCAAAGCAGGGACCGAGAGACTGAAAAACAGCTTCTATCTCAAGGCCATCAGACTGTTAAACAGCCACCACTAACATTGAGTGGCTGCTGCCATAAATGTAAAAAAATGTATCACTAGCCACTTTAAACAATGCCACGTAATATAATGTTTACATACCCTACATTACTCATCTCATATGTATATACTGTACTCGATACCATCTACTGCATCTTGCCTATGCCGTTCTGTACCATCACTCATTCATATATCTTTTTGTACATATTCTTCATTCCTTTACACGTGTGTGTGTATAAGGTAGCTGTTGTGAAATTGTTAGGTTAGATTACTCGTTGGTTATTACTGCATTGTCGGAGCTAGAAGCACAAGCATTTCGCTACACTCGCATTAACATCTGCTAACCATGTGTATGTGACAAATAAAATTTGATTTTGATTTGATCTGGATTTGGGTGAAGGAGATATGGGGGAGGCTTGGGCGAGTTGCTGTGGGGGGTGGAGGGCTGTTGATCGAGGTAGCCAGGTGGAAAGCATGGCCAGCCGTAGAAAAATGCTTATTGAAATTCTCAATTATAGTGGATTTATCGGTGGTGACAGTGTTTCCTAGCCTCAGTGCAGTGCGCAGCTGGGAGGAGGTGCTCTTATTCTCCATGGACTTTACAGTGTCCCAGAACTTTTTTGAGTTTGTGCTACAGGATGCAAATATCTGCTTGAAAAAGCTAGCCTTAGTTTTCCTAACTGCCTGTGTATATTGGTTCCTAACTTCCTTGAAAAGTTGCATATCACGGGGGCTATTCGATGCTAATGCAGTACGCCACAGGATGTTTTTGTGCTGGTCAAGGGCAGTCAGGTCTGGAGAGAAACAAGGGCTATATCTGTTCCTGATTCTGAATTTTTTGAACAGGGCATGCTTATTTAAGATGGTGAGGAAGGCACTTTTAAAGAATAACCAGGCATCCTCTACTGACAGGATGAGGTCAATATCCTTCCAGGATACCCAGGCCAGGTAGATTAGAAAGGCCTGCTCGCTGAAGTGTTTTAGGGAGCATTTGACAGTGATGAGGGTTGGTCGTTTGACCGCAGACCCATTACGGATGCAGGCAATATGGCAGTGATCGCTGAGATCTTGGTTGAAAACAGCAGAGGTGTATTTGGAGGGCAAGTTGGTTAGGATGATATCTATGAAGGTGCCCGTGTTTACGGATTTGGGGTTGTACCTGGTGGGTTCATTGATCATTTGTGTGAGATTGAGGGCATCAAGCTTAGATTGTAGGATGGCCGGGGTGTTATTAAGCATGTCCCAGTTTAGGTCACCTAGCAGCAAGAGCTCTGAAGATAGATGGGGGGGGCAATCAATTCACATATGGTGTCCAGGGCACAACTGAAGGCAGAGGGTGGTCTATAGCAAGCGGCAATGGTGAGAAACTTGTTTCTGCAAAGGTGGATTTTTAAAAGTAGAAGCTCGAATTGTTTGGGTACAGACCTGGATAGTAAAACAGAACTCTGCAGTAGATTGCAACACCGCCCCGTTTGGCAGTTCTATCTTGTCGGAAAATGTTATAGTTAGGGATGGAATTTTCTGCGTTTTTGGTGGTCTTCCTAAGCCAGGATTCACACAAGGCTAGGACATCCATGTTGGCAGTGTGCTAAAGCAGTAAATAAAACAAACTTAGGGAGGAGGCTTCTAATGTTAACATGCATGAAACCAATGCTTTTACGGTTACAGAAGTCAACAAATAAGAGCACCTGGGGAGTAGAAGTGGAGCTAGGCACTGCAGGGCCTGGTTTAACCTCTACATCACCAGAGGAACAGAGTAGGATAAGGGTACGGCTAAAGGCTATCAGAACTGGTCCTCTAGTACATTCGGAACAGAGTAAAAGGAGCAGGTTTCTTGGCGCGATAGAATAGATTCAATACATAATGTACAGACAAAGGTATGGTAGGATGTGAGTACATTGGAGGTAAACCTAGGCATTGAGTGATGATGAGAGAGAGATTGCCTCTAGAGACGTTTAAACCAGGTGATGTCACCGCATATGTGGGAGATGGAACTAAATGGTTGGTTAAGGCATATTGAGCAGAGCTAGAGGCTCTACAGTGAAATAAAACAATCACTAACCAGGACAGTAATGGACAAGGCATATTGATATTAGGGAGAGGCATGCATAGCCGAGTGATCATAGGGGTCCAGTGAGTGGTTGGGCTGGCTGGAGACACTGCGATTCAGACAGTTAGCAGGCCGGGGCTAGCAAGCTAGCAGAAGGGCCTTAGAGGGACGTCGCGATGGAGGAAAGTCTGTTTTAGGCTCCGCGTGCGGTGACGTTGATAGACCAGTGGTGATGGATAAGTAGGGTTCCGAGTAGCAGAGGGGTCCAAGTCCAATTGGCAAAATAGGTATAGCGGCCCAAGAAATTGGCCAATGGATCTATTCAGATAACAGTCCAATATGCTCTAGACAGCTAGCGGGCCGCAGCTAGCGGGCTAGCAGATGGGCATTCAGGGGACGTCGCGACGTAGGGGCCAGTTGAGTACCCCCTCGAGCAGATTACGTCGGTAGTCCAGTCGTGAAGGATCGGCGGGGTTCCGTGCCGTGTACCGGCAGTAGAAGGGGTCCGGGTATTGTAGCCCAGGAGTGGCTGATGGGCCTCTTCAGCTAGCTGGGAGAATGGGCCTAGCGTGGGCTAGCTCCAGGCTAATTGGTGCTTGCTTCTAATTTGAGTCGCGTTGTATAAACTGGCGAGAGCTTTCCGAGCTAAAGGTTAACTGATGACCGCTAGCAGTGGTTAGCTGACTACTAGCTAGTAGCTAGTGAGCTGGCTAGCATTCTGTTGGGGGATTGCGGTTCCGAGGTAAATAAAAATACTTTAGAAAAAACAGATCCACACCACATTGGGTGAGGCGGGTTGCAGGAGACTATTTTGAAGTTGAGGTTTAGAAAAAATATATGCAAAGAAAAATATATAAAACGATATATACATGGGACACGACAAGACGAAGGACAAAGACGTCTGACTGCTACGCCATCTTGGATAGAATTCTAAGTTTATAATAGCAATAAGGCACAAGGGGGTATGGTATATGGCCAATATACCACGGCTAAGGGGACACAGCCCTTAGCCGTGGCATATTGGCCATATACCACAAACCCCAGAGGTGCCTTATTGCTATTATAAACTGGTTACCAACATAATTAGAGCAGTACAAATAAATGTTTTGTCATACGGTCTGTTATAAACTGGGTGGTTCAAGGCCTGAATGCTGATTGGGTGACAGCCGTGGTATATTGGGGCTGCAGGGTAGCCTAGTGGTTAGAGCGTTGGAATAGTAACCGAAAGGTTGCAAGATCGAATCCCCGAGCTGACAAGGTAAAAATCTGTCGTTCTGCCTCTGAACAAGTCAGTTAACCCACTGTTCTAAGGCCGTCATTGAAAATAAGAATTTGTTCTTAACTGACTTGCCTAGTTAAATAAAGGTCAAATAAAAAATATCAAACCGTATACCACGGGTATGACAAAACACAAAACACATTCAGTTAGTAACCAGTTTATAATAGCAATAAGGCACCTGGGGGTTTGTGGTATATGGCCAATATACCACGGCTAAGGGCTGTATCCAGACACTCCGCATTGGGTCGTGCGAAGAACAGCCCTTGGCCAATATACCACACCCCCTCAGGCCTTATTTTTTTTAAATATATCACGGCTGTCAGACAATCAGCATTCAGGGCTGGAAACACCCAATTTATAATACACATTATACAACGTGGGGTCTAATCCTAAAAGGTGATTAGTTAAAAGCGCATTCCAGCGTTCAGTCTTTTTGACGACCCAGTCGTTCAGTCTTTTTGTTCCGTATCTATGGACGCGACCCAGTCATTCATTCTACATGTTCCATTGCCATACTGGCAACGTTCTTATCCCTTGCTTGCTAGCCAACTACTGCTAATTTACAGTCACGCCAAACAGTGCAGACAGAATAACAACAGTAGCTGCATTTGTTAAGCTGTTTTCTAGTGACATTTATTTGGATACATCCATAACAATGAGCTAATGAGGCACGATTTCGCTTGGCATAGAAAATGTGCTCTCTCATTAGGACACTTGTTCAGAGGGGCTAGCAAACAACACAGCTAACACAACGATTTCAAACTGAAGCTGGAAAGACTGCAAACTAGCTGCACTTCGTTTCACCTTTTTCCAATTGACATTTCTTTGTATATATCCATAAAAATGATGCCAGCCGATTCATGATTTCTAATGGCTGAGAAACGCTGCCTGCCTCTCTCTCTCGTCCTGACTCTCGACCATTACACGTTCATTACTATGGGACAGTTGGAGATCGAATTAGAAAATTGAAACAATGTTACAAATGTCGGAGAGACAGACGGGTTTATACAAATCTCTGTTGTTGAAAACTAAATGTTTGTCGAAAAGAAATATGAGATAATGTCTCGATTATTTTTTATAGTGGAGATCAAGTTTATAACCCCTGCCTGGGTTACCGAGACAGTGGATTGCGCAGTCAAATGGAACAGAATGAATAGGCATTTTAACGTCATAGATTTAGCCGGTGGTAATTTGTGGAATAGACACCGGCTGAAATGTGCTTTTAACTAATCAGCATTCAGGATTAGACCCACCCGTTGAATAATGTTCTGTACTCTACTCTACTGAGCTCTATTGTGCTGTACTTTAATGTTCAAAATTGTGAAACAAACTGCTATTAGGTCCTGACCAACCAAATTTGGTTTTATTTGGGGACAGAGCTCATTAAAATAAGTCATTGTGTACAATAATACCCAAATATGCAAAATAGGATATTGCATATTTTTTCCTTTGTGTACCTATTCAGGATACATCACTATGAAGAGAATGACATTCATATCCATAATTATGCATATCTGTGGAGTACAGATCAGGGACCCGTGATACCGCAATTCCATTACCAGGTGTAAGTCCACCTCACTTACTTTTGTTCAATAACCAACAGATATTTTTTCAAAGTCATTGTGTCATGCCATAGCTGACACCCCATTCTTTCTGCAGGAATTATTGAATCCTAATTTGGAGCAGATATGTAAGAGCTTTTGGAAAACGTGGACACATAAAAAAAACTGAGAGATTTTAACGAAATTCTGTTACCAAACTTTGCATCTGCATAGTTTTTCCAGTAAATGTGTTTTTGTAAAATGTTCAGTGTAAATTGTTAAACATAGTCCCTGTGCATAGGGTTGTACGGTTTATTAAACTTTGAAATCAATGTTTTTGTTAGGAGTACATTTTAAGTGAGAAATTGGACTCTCTGCGTAATTCCGAGACCGTGGAATAGCACAGCAGTTAAGGGTCATGGTTGACGAAGTGGTTAAAAGATAATGGTTCTTGCCTGCGGGGCCAATAGTTTCTCCAGACGCTCTTGGTCCTGCTGCAGCATCTCCTCCCTGCGCCAGGCGTTTATCTCCTGCAGCATGCGTAGCTGCTGGGTGCGTCTCTCCTGCATCTCCTCCACAATCACCACGCCACCCAGAACCTTGGCAGAGAAGGGCAGCTACATGCGGCGCACCTCCTGCTCATAGAACTCTGCACTGCGCCACTTCTCCAGCTCTGAAGGAGAGAGTCAGGCAATGAATCACATATAAAGCAAAGCACCACATACTGTTTCATACAATCTCAATACATCTCTCTGGCCCCATGGCAGGCAGACCTTGGTGGTAGTCTGTGGTTGTGTAGCTGTGTTTGTGGAGCAGCTCTCTGAGGCAGAGGGTGACGGCCGCCAGGTGACCAGTGTACTTCAGCTGGAACAGACGCTGGAGGTAGGACACCGCCTGGCTCCCGCCCACGTTCACACGCATCCAGCCTGGGGAAACACCAGAGGACAGCATGTTACATCTGGTGAGATAGCAGTGACATCTGTTGGTTCTTTTCTCGACTCCTCTAGCATGAAAACAAACAATAGAGGATTTGGCAAAATAATAGACAGATCTGGCTACCTGGTTGAGTATGAGTGGAGTAACCTAAAACCTCATATTACTGTGTCTACCTTCCATTGATAACAGGTAGTATGTGAGCGCAGTGGTAGCTGGAGGACATGACAATGCCCGTGTGTGTGTGGGGGGGGGGGGGGAGCGGTGTTGTAATATAAGCTGTACAGGCTATCCACCCCATAGGATACATGAGGGCAGTGGTGTAAAGTACTTACCCAAAAAAACGACTTAAGTATTTTTACTTATCTGTACTTTAGTTTACTATTTATATTTTTGACAACTTCTACTTTTTACTCCATACATTTTCCTTGACACCCAAATGTACTCGCTCCATTTTGAAAGCTTAGCAGGACAGGAAAATTGTGTAAATCAAATCAAATCAAATTTTATTTGTCACATACACATGGTTAGCAGATGTTAATGCGAGTGTAGTGAAATGCTTGTGCTTCTAGTTCCGACAATGCAGTAATAACCAACAAGTAATCTAACCTAACAATTCCACAACTACTACCTTATACACACAAGTGTAAAGGGATAAAGAATATGTACATAAAGATATATGAATGAGTGATGGTACAGAACGGCATAGGCAAGATGCAGTAGATGGTATAGAGTACAGTATATACATATGAGATGAGTAATGTAGGGTATGTAAACATAAAGTGGCATAGTTTAAAGTGGCTAGTGATACATGTATTACATAAAGATGGCAAGATGCAGTAGATGATATAGAGTACAGTATATACATATACATATGAGATGAGTAATGTAGGGTATGTAAACATTATATTAAGTGGCATTGTTTAAAGTGGCTAGTGGTACATTTTTACATAATTTCCATCAATTCCCATTATTAAAGTGGCTGGAGTTGAGTCAGTATGTTGGCAGCGGCCGCTAAATGTTAGTGGTGGCTGTTTAACAGTCTGATGGCCTTGAGATAGAAGCTGTTTTTCAGTCTCTCGGTCCCTGCTTTGATGCACCTGTACTGACCTCGCCTTCTGGATGATAGCGGGGTGAACAGGCAGTGGCTTGGGTGGTTGTTGTCCTTGATGATCTTTATGGCCTTCCTGTGACATCGGGTGGTGTAGGTGTCCTGGAGGGCAGGTAGTTTGCCCCCGGTGATGCGTTGTGCATTCACACACTTATCAAGAGAACATCCCTGGTCATCCCTACGGCCTCTGATCTGGTGGACTCACTCAACACATGCTTTGTTTGTAAATTATGTCTGTGAGTTAGAGCATGCCCCTGGCTATCCGTAAAAACAAATTTAAAAAAAGAAAATGATGCCGTCTGGTTTGCTTTATAAGGCATTTTAAATTATTTATACTTTTACTTTTGATACTTAAGTATATTTAAAGCCAAATACTTTTAGACTTTTACTGAAGTAGTATTTTACTGGGTGACTTTCACTTGAGTCCCCCACCACTGCATTGGCGACTCTGTAGCACTCAAAGAGCAGCACTGACACCATCTGGCGACTGTGCAGCGGGTTGCAGGGCGCCTCTGTGAGAACTATCGGATGTTCAACACTGCCCTAAAACAGGGGGAGAGAACCCACATCAGATGTGCCTGAACGGACAACTATCTAGTTAGCTACCTTTGTCCGCGTAAGTTGTTTTCAAGAGTGAGAAGGCACAACAGTCAACAGAACAAGCAACAAAGAAAATGTGGAACACAACTTAAACACCTCACATCAGCGCCAACTCCGAGGTGGCTGAATGGAACATCAGCTCCTGTATCTCGAAGTTTACAACCACATTTCGGTCGAACTGGCTTTTCAGTAGCCATCGCAAGGGCTCGAGGTTGGAGATGTCATTACGGATTTGGGATTCACTGCGCGCTGTCTCTCTGCTCCCCGCCGCCAATGATTTGAACAGAAGCCGCGGAGCGCCTACTGTAGTTAGTCCCCTTTGCATGCTCAACCCAACCGGCCCTCCTTTGAAAATAGCCGTTATCTATTACCATCGGGACCGGTGTTGATTGTAAGCATTCGGCAGCAATTTAAACAATAATGTCGGGAGATGATTTGTAGTCTTGAAATTAAAATATTTTGCAAGTTGTGTCTGTTTTGGAAGTCATTTTGAAAGGGTGTTACTACAAAATACAGGCGACTCGAAGGCTTGTGTGAGCATCCAAAAGTTCCGAGATGCTCAGAACATTTTTACAAGGTAACAATCATTTTATTAAGGAGAAGGTAGTTCAATGTTAAAATATGTATATATTACATCCTCTATTATAGTAGATCCCCTAACAACTATTGTTTTAGGACTATGTATTTATACATTCTGTAGTCTATTTACTGGCGGCATCTGTCGGTGTCATTTACTACCATTTTTGTTTTTATACGGATGCATGGCTTTATCTACAATATTTTTTGTTTCCTCAATGAACATGTTAATGTGAGTACAGACTGGGTGTGATAACCTACTGTATGACCCAGAACCCTTTTAAAGTAGGACTAATGCATTAAAGACCACATCCATGAATGAGTGTTTGCCAACAGAGGGGGCAATGAAAGCTGGTCTCATGCATTTGAGATGAATATGCATCAAACAAAGCATGAATTAATCTTTTGGGCATTCTGAATTAAGTCCAGGCAGAAATGGTGAGCTACTCCTATCAATCTATTATTATGGTTATATGATATCCTATCCCTATCAACCCCTATATCTGAAAAGGCCTAGATTTATTCTGGTCTGACACTTACAGTATTACTGTCAATTGACTGGGCAAAGTGGAGTCTCAGCTGGTGATATATAGGGTGCCTTTGACACTGTCAATAGACACTCCACCACCAAACGGTCTGTCCCCTATCACTCCGTCAGTAAGGGGTCAAATGAAGATTATCTATCATTCTTCGCTTCTGATATGAGTATCAGCCCATAACCAGAAACACCATTTAGGGTCCTGTGTTTTGGGCTACCATGTCACATGACCTAGATTTTAAAACTTTCTGGGCGCCACGACCAAATTCACATAGAAATGTGAGTTATAGATCTGTCATTCTCATTGAAAGTAAATCTAAGAAGCGGTAGATCTGTTCTATGTGTGCCAGTGGAGGCTGGTGGGAGGATCTATAGGAGGGTGGGCTCATTGTAATGGCTGGAGTGGAATAAATGGAACGGAGCCAAACGTGGTTTCCATATGTTTGATGTGTTTGATACCATTCCATTTATTCCATTCCAGCTATTACATTGAGCCCATGTTCCTATAGCTCATCCCACCAGCCTCCTTTGATGTGCACTATATCTATGCTTCCTGTTCTGTTTTGTTTTTGTGTCTTTTACTTTCAGTTTTGTACACCAACTTCAAACAGCTGAAAAATACAATATTTTTGGTTATTGAAAATATATTTCACAGTGGTTTAGATGGTACAATGATTGTCTACACAATGTATTGTTTTTTTTTGTCACAAACTGACATTAGGTGAACTTTTAGAAAGTTAGCAACCAGGAAATTGCAGAGCAATATCTGCATATTTCACCTTTAACCTTTTATTTTAAGCCTTTTCCAGAAATTTGAATTACACCAAAAATTAAAGCAATAATTGTCTGAGGATGGTGCTGGAACATCTGACATAAAAATAAATAATGACAGTTTGATGGAAAAGGTTTGAATAAAGGTTCAAATCCAGGTCATGTGACATGATTGTCCAAAACACAGGGCCCTCCATGCTGCATCCTTTCAGCAATAGTGTATCATGAGCTAGTCAATAAGAGGAGTACTTGGCATTCACCTATGCATTTTCTGTGCCACCATTGTTACAAAACCACAGAATTAAGCTCAAGTGTCTTACATATCAGATCATTCATGCATCATAAAATACTTTAATTTAGAGATAACAGGCATATGCCCTGTGTAATCAAACAAATGGTGGATACATTCCATATTTATTTCAGTCCATGGACTTGATTGGCGGGTTAGCACAGATTTGGGAGCAGGGAATGTTGTAGCTTGATGCTGTGTCATTGAATCAGAGGCACAGTTCACTGCTCAGGCACAAAGCTCTAGTCAGGGGACCTCCTCTAATGTTAATAAGCAGATCTAGGTCATCTCCCACATAGGCTCCCAGAAGGCAAGACGTGACATTGTACCTCTGTCCCTAACACTGGGAACCTTTGCTTGTTGTGCATGTCATACCGTGATGAGCCACAGAGAAACAATTACGCTTCGAACACACCGACTGCGTCATTGCGTTTCGATACACCAGAAGTACATTCATTTCCAATGGAACGCTGCATTTGCCTTGCAGCATTGCGTTGCAGAGGCAGTTGCAGTGCGTTCTGTGTGGTGCATACGTTCGATAAATCGAACGTATGCATCAAATTGTATGAGTGGACTTGACAGAAAGTAGCAAAATATGAATGTAGATTTTTTTTTTGCACACATTCAGTAAAAATTTGGGATTACATAAAAACAGTTTGATTGCATAATTTCTTTACATTTTTTATTTATTTATTTGCCAAGTATATTATTTATTCGATGACATCCTCAAATTAATTGTGAGAGCCTATAATATAATTTCCCTCCGAAATGCAGTTTTGGAGCGAAATGCAATAATAAATAGTCAAGATAGGCAGAGTAGGCTCTTTCAACAATGAGACCAACCTTGAGGAAGGTGGTATGACTATTTCTTTCACACACACGTCATTGGCTAGGTTAGCTAGCTAACGCTAACTAGCCACATCTAGCACAAGCTCACTACTAAACTGACCTGGCAATCCTACTATCGTGGACACTTGTCTCCAAGCAGCATTTTTTGTGTTTATGTCCCTGTAGCTGTCAGCAGTTGTGTCAAAAAGACACGGTTTTGAGGATACTGCGAAAATGATTCTCTCCTCCATGTGTCCAACCGCATGCGACCATTTGCAAAAGGTACCTGCATCAGTATAGTTGCCTAGCTGCGCAAAATGTTATGCAGCAGTGATGCAATGACGCAGTCGGTGTGTTCGAAGCGTTAGGCTACAAGCGCTTTGGGACTGCCTTGATGTAGCTCCTCCATTTTGTAGAAGCAGGGTAGAGAGATCCTAATTAGCTTGTCATCAGCTGTCATATTCAAGTGTTCCTGCAAGACTCTTAAGACATTTATTGGGTTATTGTCATGTTACTACTCTGTTAATATTATCATTCTTATAATTTAGTTGTGGTAGTAGAATAGCAATGTTATGATTGCCAGTACCTAAAAGACTCATCTTTCCTGCTGCAGCTCTCTCTGTGCTGATCATGAGATTAAATGGTGAAATGTCAGTTTGAATCTTTGCATGCAGGACTGGTGAAATAAAAAGAGAACTTCCAACTATCAGTGACATAAATGAATGAGGGGAAGGGAACACCGTTTACATAATAGGCGGAGGTTTGCATTGAGATTCCTACTGCTGCCTCTGATATTTACATTTGAGTAATTTAGCAGATGCTCTTACCAGAGCAACTAGGGTTAAGTGCCTTGCTCAAGGGCATATCGACAGATTTTTCACCTAGTTGGCTCGGGATTCAAACCAGCGACCTTTTAGTTACTGGCCCAAGGCTTTTAACCACTAGACTGCCTGATACCAGAGCCACAGCAGCAAACCAAACGCCCTGCAACCCCTAAACACTACCCCGCCCCCTCACACAGAGAGACTGTCACTACCACTCTCTTCAGTCTTAAGCCCTGTAAGCATAACAGATATTTTTGGGCCATAGAGTTATTAATGTGTTTGTGCACCTGTCACTTTGCATGAATCCCTGGGTGTGTAGTGTCTGTATGTGTAAGTTGTGTTCATGTTTCATAGGGGATCCAAGGAAAGATTTCAAAATTGTCTGTTTATTTATCTATTCCTATGTAAATTGCATGTCCTTGTGGACCATTTAGTATAAGCAGCAGATTACATTTCTCTATTCTAAACCAAAATGCTCAGTTTTTTCTCAATCGAGGATGCTATATTTTCTTAGATCCCTTCCCCATTGTTAGGGCTCTAGATTGGCTTGAGCGGCTTCCCTTTTCATCCAGTGGGGCTTTCAGACAGACAACCTGTGTTCCTTTGAGTCTTGCCAACCAATTATTGTGGCCATGGCAACTATCTGAGTCTATTGCCCCCAGTTGGTGCATGTTATCAGGTTATAGGCCTTCAGTATCTCTCCCCCTTCAGACATTCCTCTTTCATCTTTGCTGAATAAATCTTTGCCTCTGTAACCCAAAGTTAAATTGGTCACCACAGCAAGCAATTTGATGCCATCTCAATAATAATATGTCTGAAAATCTATTTCTTATGAAGCTACAAATGTGCAAATACAGATAGAGAACAACATATTTTTGTGTCCAGAAGATTAGTAAGTACATTTCACTGGAATTCAAAACCCTGTTTCATGATGAAGGTGCAGTGCTGTTCATTTTAATCCAGTTTGGAGGGGGGCATGCGTGTGTGTTTGTGTAACATTTGCAGCCTATCCTCTGTCCAAGACCAGGGTTTTGCACACGATGGGGGAGGGAGGTTTAGTCACTGAGATGCCCCAAGGACTCTCCCGGGAACATTCTTTCCTCACTGTCCTCACACACACACGCATGCAAGCACACATACATACATACACACTGTGCATGCCTCAACACAAATGGCAGCTGGCAAAGCAACCTAAGCCCAGCATGAAAATATAGGAACTTTCTATCTCTGGGTTGATGCAAAATGTTGAGTTCTCGTCGTCTTTCACGTTTTTGTCTCATTTAGTCTTCGACCAATGCACAATTCAACATACATTATTCTGTAATTAATTTATCATCAGTCTGTCCATGTGCTATTCTCACTCTGTGAAAAGAGTCAACTGTATTTCTGCCTTTCCTTTAATGTTCATAATGTATTCCGACAGAAGGAAATATTAGAAATGCCTTGCATGCGCAGGCACCAGAACCTGATGACAGTAATACTAAAATGCGTCGTGACATGTCGGAACCGATTAGAAGAGAAAGGATACGGTGACTCTTATCATCTTAGGGATTACAGTTGGAGGCATCAAATGTTACCGTGATTTTTTTCTTCTGCATTTTCGAACACATTCCTGCTCTTTAATGTCATATCGTAATTTGGGAGTTCTAAAGCAGACGCACATGACACGGGCATGTGTATAATGAGGACTAGAATGCCATGCCGTTTCAAGGACAACCAACATGAGATGTTATACTATTTAGGCCTACGTTTGGTTTCCATGCCAGATGTATAGTTGATCTAATCATGAGGAATTTGCTAATGCTGTGTAGATAGATCTACGTTGGAAATAGCTTGTCAAACAACAGAGGACATTTAAAAAAAATGACTTGGCAGTTACTGAAGGTTATAGCCAATATGCGCAAATTCAAGTCGCTGTCCCAGGTTCTGCAATGCTGAAATTAGTAGAATTTCTCATGAAGATGCATGCGGGTTGTGGTCTCTAATTTATCACCTGAATTTTAAAGAATTTGCTCCCATGAACAAAAATTGACTTAGGCTACAGAGATACGCGAATCAATTAAAATAATCGGGAAAAAAATTAGACAAGAATATATTTTTTTAAAGATTGTTTTGATATATATTATGCCAAATTAAAAAAAGAGTAATTGCTGGCTATACTCAAAGGCCCTATAAAACAAAACGTTGTCTCCTAATTCTTATAGCGAATAAACTAAAAAACAAACGGAAATAATCAAAATAATATGCTATTGATGTCACAGCTAGGTTCGAGCTACGATTTTGATCTTCACATATGTAATATTTATTTATCCATTTTACACCTCGATGTAGTTTTGCATTAGGAATAAAAAGACAAAGACAAAAACATTGGTATAGGCCTATGAATGGTAGGTAGTCTAAATCACATTTTTCAGCGAACTTATGCGTCTGCAATTATAAACTACACCTTCATGAAACTGATAATACATCTGCCAGATCAACACGATCTGAATATGTTTAGTGTCATCATATCCTAACGAAAAATATTGGAACAAATGATCGATCAAAAATAAAAAATAGAATTAGGTCTAATTCAATATGCAAAATGATCTTAATCGAATAAAGCACACATATATGTTTGTATAAATAAAGCGTAAGAGCTAGCATCCATGCCTCTGGTAACGAAATACTACACCTCTTTCTCCCTCTAAAATCTCAAAGCAATTTGCTAAACGTAATAAATTGACAATTTTGTCCTTGGTCTTAGGCTACTGCAGAGAATTTGCGCCAGTAAGGGGGTCATACTTATGTCGTAGGCTGCGTCTCTCTCGCTCTCACACACGCACACACACACCCGCTTCAGAACATGAGAGGTTTTTGCCTGCTGAGCAAGTCATTGCATTGGCAGTATACGAGTACACGTGCTTAGTCCGACTGTGACACACAGATTCCATCGCTCGTGGTTTGCACTTGTCACAGCTGCGCCACAGTTGACTGCAACATCCGAACCAAAACGGACAACTTAATGGAGAGGTCACAAACAGGGACATTCGATCACATTCAGCAGTTTAGAAGAACCAACTTGAGGAGGAGTTGTTTTGCATAATTTCTTCTGAAGCCAAGAAAGTGTCAGGAGGGGTTTGAGAGTGACATGGATAATCAAGACCAAAAGACGGGATTTTAAGGAGAGCCTATGTGGATGTAACGGTTGGACAGCCGTTAAGAGAAACGTCAAAACGTATTGGCAACAGGCATGGTTATCTTTCTCTCACAGCAGCAACAGCCAAAATAACTAATAACCATATTTGATCCAATTGATATCTGAAGATTCACATTTATTTCATAACAATGGCTCACTTAATTCGACACAAGATCGGCAACAAGCTGACCAATGCGGCCAACACAGTGTCCAATAAGTCTCAGGCCAAGGTAAGCGGAGTGTTTGCCAGGCTGGGCTTCCAGGCCGCTACGGATGAAGAGGGTCTGGGGTTCGTGGACTGCGATGACTTGGATTTTGACTACAGACAGGGGATGCAGATGGACATCATGCAGGGTGACGAAGAAGGGGGAGATATGGACGGAGGAGACGAGTTGATGGTGGGGGACAGCCACTACCAGAGAGACGGAACCGGTCCACCATCCTCTTCCTCCCTCAAGAACACTGGGGCGTGTAACGAGTTGGCATTAGAGGACAAACCCAAAATTACCACTTGGGATGCGGGGTGGAACGTCACCAATGCCATTCAGGTAGAAATAATTTAAAGAAACACAAACATATTGGCACTATGTCAATGTAAGCCTATTGTCAAGATAGGCTTGCAATATACGCCCATTCAGGGACACCGATTTGCATCCTACAAAAATACTGAAACAGACCTTAAAATGACTCTAGAAATGTTTTAATTGACATGTAAAAATAGACTTTGAATAGGCTTATTGTATGGTTTCATATTTCACAATCATTAGTTTAGAACAAGTGTGTACTAAATATTTTATTTATAAAAACTGCATATCTGTGCCTTCATTTAATCAGAAGAGAATGTCTTTAATTTTAAGCATGTGTATAATAATAATTTGAGATTTTAGAGGAAAATAGGGATTTATGCAAGATTATGCAAGCCTATTTCTTATCAGCAAAAAACAGACCCCCGGTTGCCTCTCCGTCTGGAATGAATCAAGGCTAAAATGGTTTGGATTAGCCTCAGGCACCATTAGGCCTACATCGTTATTCTTGATAACATTTCACAGTGGTCCTTTGTAGTTGGTAGAGCATGGAGCTTGTAACCCAGGGTATTATGTTCGATTCCCGGGACCACCCGATCATACATTAAAATGTCATACATGAATGTCTGTAAGTCGATTTGGATATCAGCGTCTCCTAAATTGTATATGTTATTATTACAGTGGATTGTACACAATAAATCCAGTATTGATGAGGAAATGTCTTAGAATCTAATATTTCTGTGCCTGGACGCTAGTCACCTGACAGATGAACAGAGGCCTGCCCATGCTTTTTTTTTCTCTCAACACCAGTTGTTAAATGTGGGGTTTCACACATGTATGATTATGAAAATGTGAATGTCGTTTGCTATTATTATGCAACTTTAAATATGATTCATTTATTTCATGTGTGGTGTGGGGAGGCATGCCACTTCGATAAGACCATTTCCATTACGACTCAACTGTGCTTGTGTATCCACAGGGGATGTTCGTCCTTGGGTTACCATACGCCATTCTTCACGGAGGATACCTCGGACTCTTTCTTATCATATTTGCCGCCGTTGTATGTTGTTACACCGGAAAGATTCTTATTGCGTGTCTGTATGAAGAGAATGAGGATGGAATTCTGGTGCGCGTGAGGGACTCCTACGTGGACATCGCCAACGCGTGCTGCCAGCCACGGTTCCCGTCTCTGGGCGGACATATAGTTAACGTTGCTCAGATCATTGAGTTGGTCATGACCTGTATCCTGTACGTGGTGGTCAGCGGCAACCTGATGGTTAACAGCTTCCCCAATCTGCCGGTCTCGCAGAAGGCCTGGTCTGTAGTCGCCACGGCTGCCCTCCTGCCTTGCGCGTTCCTCAAGAGCCTCAAGGCGGTGTCCAAGTTCAGCTTACTCTGCACCATCGCGCACTTTGTCATCAACATCATGGTGATAGCCTACTGCCTCTCCAGAGCCCGAGACTGGGCCTGGGACAAAGTCAAGTTCTATATCGATGTCAAGAAGTTTCCCATCTCCATCGGCATCATCGTCTTCAGCTACACGTCCCAGATCTTCCTGCCCTCGCTGGAGGGGAACATGCAGAGGCCAAAGGAGTTCCACTGCATGATGGACTGGACCCACATCGGAGCCTGCGTTCTGAAGGGCCTGTTCGCTCTGGTGGCCTACTTGACTTGGGCAGATGCCACCAAAGAGGTTATCACGGACAACCTGCCGTCCACCATCAGAGCGGTGGTCAACCTGTTCCTGGTGGCCAAGGCCTTGCTTTCGTATCCGCTGCCGTTCTTCGCTGCTGTAGAGGTCCTGGAGAAGTCATTTTTCCAGGATGGAGGGCGCGCTATTTTCCCTGACTGTTATGGGCCGGGAGGACGGATTAAGTCCTGGGGACTGGGCCTCCGGTGCCTCCTGGTGGTGTTCACGTTGATCATGGCCATCTTTGTCCCGCACTTCGCACTCCTCATGGGCCTAACCGGGAGTCTTACCGGCGCCGGGTTGTGCTTCCTTCTCCCGGCTCTCTTTCATCTAAAACTGATGTGGAGGAAACTCTTATGGCACCACGTGTTCTTCGACGTCGCCATATTCGTTATAGGAGGCATATGCAGCATTTCTGGGTTTATTCACTCGGTAGAGGGGCTCATTGAGGCATTCAAATATGGAGTCGAGGAATAAGAATGTATACATTCTACCTCTGTAGCCCATAGGTCATAATCTCATCGATCATTGGCGCTGAATGACAGACTGATTGACCGAGCAAAAGGGAGACTGTGTAATTGTGTACTTTGTTTTTTGCCTTCGTGATAATGTGCAATAATAGACTTTACAATCATAGTGTACAGTATTTAGTAATGAAATGTTATGTTAATTAGGAAGTGGGCAATGCAGTGTCCTTTGAAAATGGATCATCTCTGAAGCGTTGAATATGATGCATGGTCTGATCAGGCAAAGTCAGGCATGTGAAAATGAGCTGTATATAAGGCCTAACTTAGTGTGTGGATGTCTTGATATCTGCATTGATAATTGGTTTCCTTATGAAGATTTTTTTTTTAAATACGTAAATGAGTGTTTTATTATCGAGCTGCTTTAGAATTAGATAATCTCATGCAGGTTTTGTCGACATACCAGAGAAATCACGCTCCGGGTACCCACGTTGGATGGTGCTATAGGGTAAACATACAAGGAACTCATATATAGTGGTTTAATCAGAAAATTTCGATTCGTTTTCAACCGTACTCCTTGTCGACACATTTGGTTTTTGGTGTTTCGCGTGTCATTATGGATGAAGTGAATTATTGCAGTGCAAGCAAGTGGCTCCTATGTGTTTATATGAAACCATCTGTCTTCTGTATAGTCTCCCTACCTGTTGAACGTATTAATTGTGCTTTCATGGAATTAATCATGTTGTGTAAGAAACGAGTATGTGTTGAATTAATAGATAAAAAATCGAATATTTTATGCATTATATTCATATCTTTGTCCAAGGATTAAATGTCTATCTGGAATTTGTGAACGCTCATGTATGTGCGAAAAAAATAATCTATGGGTGAATAAAATGTAGGTTTTTATGGATGAATATATAGTCAGTGGTTGTTTGGGGGTCTTTCACTAAAATGGAAGCAGAAATCTGGATGAGGAATGCGGATGTGGTGTGCAGTATTATGCAAATTATCATAGATTTACTCACCTCACCTGCACATGCGAATTATCTGCCTATAAATTTAGACTCCTCATACATTCTAATTCCCAACTAACTTAATTATATAGCCAGCCCAAGAGACATATGAGCACTGTCAAAATAAAGGTAAAAATAATATATACATATATACAGTACCAGTCAAAAGTTTGGACACACATACTCATTCCAGGGTTTTTCTTTATTTTACTATTTTCTATGTTGTAGAATAATAGTGAATACATCTAAACTATGAAATAAAACATATGGAATCATGTAGTAACCAAAAATGTGTTAAACAAAATATATTTTATATATATTTGAGATTCTTGAAAGTAGCCACCCTTTGCCTTGATGACAGCTTTGCACACTCTTGGCATTCTCTCAACCAGCTTCATGAGGTAGTCACCTGGAATGGATTTCAATTAACAGGTGTGGCTTGTTAAAAGTTAATTTGTGGAATTTCTTTCCTTAATGTGTTTGAGCCAATCAGTTGTATTATGACAACATAGGGGTGGTATACAGAAGATAGCCCTATTTGTAAAAGACTAAGTCCATATTATGGCAAGAACAGCTCAAATAAGCAAAGAGAAACGACAGTCCATCATTACTTTAAGACATGAAGGTCAGTCAATCCGAAAAATTTCAAGACCTTTGAAAGTTTCTTCAAGTTTCGCACAATTGGCCCAGCATCGTCCAGCTTAGGGCAGTGCACAATTGGCCCAACGTCGTCCGGGTTAGGGTTTGGCCGGGGTAGGCCGTCATTATAAATAAGAATTTGTTCTTAACTGACTTGCCTGGTTAAATTAAAAAATATATATAAAAGTACAGTTGAAAAAACTGGCTCTCATGAGAACTGTCACAGGAAAGGAAGACTCAGTTACCTCTGCTGCAGAGGATAAGTTCATTAGAGTTACCAGCCTCAGAAATTACAGCCCAAATAAATGCTTCACAGAGTTCAAGTAACAGACACATCTCAACATCAACTGTTCAGAGGAGACTGGGTGAATCAGGCCTTCATGGTCAAATTGCTGCAAAGAAACCACTACTAAAGGACACCAATAATAAGAAGAGACTTGTTTGGGTCAAGAAACAAGAGCAATGGACATTAGACTGGTGGAAATCTGTCCTTTGGTCTGATGAGTCCAAATATGAGATTTTTGGTTCCAACTGCCGTGTCTTTGTGAGATGCAGAGTATATGAACGGATGAGCTCCGCATGTTTGGTTCCCACCGGGAAACATGGAGGAGGAGGTGTGATGGTGTGGGGGTGCTTTGCTGGTGACACTGTCTGTGATTTATTTCGAATTCAAAGCACACTTAACCAACATGGCTACCACAACAATATGTAGCGATACGCCATCCCATCTGGTTTGCGCTTAGTGGGACTATCATTTGTTTTTCAACAGGACAAGGACCTAAAACACACCTCCAGGCAGCAACATCCGCACTGAGCTAAAGGGTAGAGCTGCCGCTTTCAAGGAGCGGGACTCGAACCCGGAAGTTTATAAGAAATCCCGCTATGCCCGCCAATGATCCATCAAACAGGCAAAGCATCAATACAGGACTAAGATCAAATTGTACTACACCGGCTCAGACGCTCGTCGGATGTGGCAGGGCTTGCAAACTATTACAGACTACAAAGGGAAACACTGCCGAGAGCTGCCCAGTGACACAAGCCTACCAGACGAGCTAAATTACTTCTATGTTTGCTTCGAGGCAAGTAACACTGAAACATGCATGAGAGCATCAGCTGTTCCGGACGACTGTCTGGTCACACCTTTCGCAGCCGATATGAGTAAGACCTTTAAACAGGTCAACATTCACAAGGCCGCAGGACCAGACAGATTACCAGGACGTGTACTCCGAACATGCGCTGACCAAATGGCAAGTGTCTTCACTGACATTTTCAACCTCTCCCTGTCTGAGTCTGTAATACCAACATGTTTCAAGCAGACCACCATAGTCCCTGTGCCCAAGAACCCTAAGGTAACCTGCCTAACTGACTATTGACCCATAGCACTCACGTATGTAGCCATGAAGTGCTTTGAAAAGGCTGGTCTTGGCTCACATCAACACCATTATCCCAGAAACCCTAGACCCACTCCAATTTGCGTACCGCCCCAACAGATCCACAGATGATGCAATCTCTATTGCACTCCACACTGCCCTTTCACACCTGGACAAAAGGAACACCTATGTGAGAATGCTATTCATTGACTACAGCTCAGCGTTCAACACCATAGTGCCCTCAAAGCTCATCACTAAGCTAAGGACCCTGGGACTAAACACCTCCCTCTGCAACTGGATCCTGGACTTCCTGACGGGCCTCCCCCAGGTGGTAAGGGTAGGTAACAACACAACTGCCACGCTGATCCTCATCACGGGGGCCCCTCAGGGGTGCATACTCAGTCCCCTCTTGTACTCCCTGTTCACTCATGACTGCACGGCCAGGCACGACTCCAACACCATCAAGTTTGCAGATGACACAACAGTGGTAGGCCTGATCACTGACAACGCTGAGACAGCCTATAGGGAGGAGGTCAGATACCTGACCGTGTTGTCCAAGGACAGCAACCTCTCCCTCAATGTGATCAAGACAAAGGAGATGATTGTGGACTACAGGAAAAGGAGGACCAAGCACGCCCTCATTCTCTTCGACGGGGCTGTAGTGGAGCAGGTTGAGAGCTTCAAGTTCCTTGCCTTCCACATCACCAACAAACTAACATGGTCCAAGCACACCAAGACAGCCGTGAAGAGGGCATGACAAAACATATTCCCCCCCAGGAGACAGAAAAGATTTGGCATGGGTCCTCAGATCCCCAAAAGGTTCTTCAGCTACACCATCGAAAGCATCCTGACGGGTTGCATCACTGCAACTGCTCGGCCTCCGACCGCAAGGCACGACAGAGGGTAGTGCGTACGGCCCAGTACATCACATGGGCCAAGCTTCCTGCCATCCAGGACCTCTATACCAGGCAGTGTCAGAGGAAGGTCCTAAAAATTGTCAAAGACTCCAAAAACCCTAGTCATAGACTGTTCTCTCTGCTACCACACGGCAAGCGGTATCGGAGCACCAAGTCTAGGTTCAAGAGGCTTCTTAACAAGTTCTACCCCCAAGCCATAAGACTCCTGAATGTCTAATCAAATGGCTACCCAGACTATTTGCATTGCCCTGTATATAGCCTCTCTATTGGTATTTTACTGCTGCTCTTTAATTATTTGTTGCTTTTGTTCTTATATTTTTGGGATATTTTTCTTAACTGCATTGTTGGTTAAGGGCTTGGAAGTAAGCATTTCACTGTATTCGGCGCATGTTACAAATAACATTTGATTTGTAAGGGCTATTTGACCAAGGAGAGGGACAGAGTGCTGCATCAGATGACCTGACCTCCACAATCACCTGACCTCAACCCAAATGAGATGGTTTGGGATGAGTTGGACCGCAGAGTGAAGGAAAAGCAGCCAACGTGCTCAGTATATGTGGGAACTTCTGCAAGTCTGTTGGAAAAGCATTCTTCATGAAGCTGGTTGAGAGAATGCCAAGAGTGTGCAAAGCTGTCATCAAGGCAAAGGATGGCTACTTTCAAGAATCTCAAATATATTTTTATTTGTTTAACACTTTTTTGGTTACTACATGATTCCATATGTGTTATTTCATAGTTTTGATGTGTTCACTATTATTCTACAATGTAGAAAATAGTAAAAATTGAGAAAAATCCTGGAATGAGTAGGTGTGTCCAAACTTTTGACTGGTTGTGTGTGTGTGTGGATATGTATGTATGTATGTATGTATATATATGTGTGTATATATATATATATATATATATATATATATATATATACACAACACGCTGAGTGTACAAAACATTCGGAACACCTTCCTACTATTGCGTTGCACCCCCTTTTGCCCTCAGAACAGCCTCAATTCGTTGGGAATGGACTCTACAAGGCGTGTAAATTGTTCCGCAGGGATGCTATCCCATGTTGACTCCAATGCTTCCCACAGTTGTGACAAGTTGGCTGGATGTCCTTTGGGTGGTGGACCATTTTTGATACACACGGAAACTGTTGAGCATGAAAAGCCCAGCAGTATTGCAGTTTTTGACACACTCACAAATGTGTGCCATACCCCAGGCGCACCTATTACCATATCCCGTTCAAACGCACTTAAATATTTTGTCTTGCCCATTCACCCTCTGCATAGCACACATACACAATCCATGTCTCAATTGTCTCAAGGCTTAATCCTCCCCTTCATTTACACTGATTGAAGTGGATTTAGCAGGTGACATCAATAAGGGATCATATCTTTCACCTGGATTCACCTAGTCAGTCTATGTCATGGATAGAGCAGGTGTTCCTAATGTTTTGTACATTCAGTGTATATAACAATACAAACATAATATCACAACACAAACATAATGAATATTCTTTGAAATATGCCATAGCATTATTCTGCACCACCTCTTTCAGTTCCTGATTTCCAAGTTATAGTAAATAACAATTCTTCTCAGAATGAGGATGTTCTGATATGGATCACACATGTTGCTTGTTAAAGTGGACTTCTGATGCTCTCATAAGGGGCCAGCAGTGGATACCCAAGGAGTCATCCCAAGGAGTTATCCCAAGGAGTCATCAGCATACATTAAAAAAACTATAAAACAACATTTCGTTAATAAAGACATCACTCATATTTCATGTCTTGTTGGTTGGGAGCCGGTCCATGGGCCTCTTGACCAAATGTTGGTTAAAGCCAACTGGACATCAGGGACTGTTGAGAAAAAATAGTAAAAAAATAAAAATAATACGTTTTATTCTTTGTAAGCCTAATAAATGTCACAATTTAGACACTGGGTTGATGCACTATTATTCTGTTCAGTTGTTATTTGGATAAATATCTGCTACTGTATCTAGACTGGAGTGTGCTAGCTTAGACCAAGATGGAGGAAGACAATGAGTAAAGAGGGAGGCCTTATTTCATGGTACATTTATTTACTATGAGCCTTATCCTGATTCTACTAAGCACTGCTATTAAAACGTGGAGATTATAAAGCAGTCAAAAAGAAAAGTTTAACAGTCACCAGACATGGAGAGTATGGTTCCTGTTTTTCACACTCTACTTAGCAACAGTATATGTCAGCACCACTCACCAAAGGGGATAGGTGTTCAGCAGTGTTATGCAGATGAATGAGGACCCAAAAGCGACTTTAACAAAAACAGAGTCTTTATTCCAAACTTAAACAAAACGGTACTCCTGGATATATCTTAGATGACACCTGCTCACACGCAGCATCTGATGAAGGCAAAAACACGACAGGGCGGAACCAGGACGCCTGCTCACACGCAGCATCTGATGAAGGCAAAAACACGACAGGGCGGAACCAGGACACGGAACAGCAAACATCAAACAAAGATCCGACAAGGACAGAAGCGGAAAACAGAGGGAGAAATAGGAACTCTAATCAGAGGGCAAAATAGGGGACAGGTGTGAAAGATTAAATGAGGTAGTTAGGAGAATGAGGAACAGCTGGGAGCAGGAACGGAACGATAGAGAGAGAGCGAGAGAGGAAGAGAGGGAGGGGAAGAGAGAGGGAAAGAACCTACTAAGACCAGCAGAGGGAGACAAATGGAAGGGAAGCACAGGGACAAGACATGATAATCAAAAGACAAAACATGACAGTACCCCCCCACTCACCGAGCGCCTCCTGGCGCACTCGAGGAGGAACCCTGGCGGCAACGGAGGAAATCATTAATCAACGAACGGTCCAGCACGTCCCGAGATGGAACCCAACTCCTCTCCTCAGGACCGTAACCCTCCCAATCCACTAAGTACTGGTGACCACGTCCCCGAGAACGCATGTCCATGATCTTCCGTACCTTGTAAATAGGTGCGCCCTCGACAAGGACGGGAGGGGGGGAGGGAAGACGAACGGGAGCGCGAAGAAAAGGCTTGACACAAGAGACATGGAAGACAGGGTGGACGCGACGAAGATGTCGCGGAAGAAGCAGTCGCACAGCGACAGGATTGACGACCTGAGAGACACGGAACGGACCAATGAACCGCGGAGTCAACTTGCGAGAAGCTGTCGTAAGGGGAAGGTTACGAGTGGAAAGCCACACTCTCTGACCGCGACAATACCTAGGACTCTTAATCCTACGTTTATTGGCGGCTCTCACAGTCTGCGCCCTGTAACGGCAAAGTGCGGACCTGACCCTCCTCCAAGTGCGCTCACAACGTTGGACAAAAGCCTGAGCGGAGGGAACGCTGGACTCGGCGAGCTGGGACGAGAACAGAGGAGGCTGGTAACCAAGACTACTCTGAAACGGAGATAGCCCTGTAGCAGACGAAGGAAGCGAGTTGTGAGCGTACTCAGCCCAGGGGAGCTGTTCTGCCCAAGACGCAGGGTTTCGAAACGAAAGGCTGCGTAAAATGCGACCAATCGACTGATTGGCCCTTTCTGCTTGACCGTTAGACTGGGGATGAAACCCGGAAGAGAGACTGACGGAAGCACCGATCAAACGACAGAACTCCCTCCAAAACTGTGACGTGAATTGCGGACCTCTGTCTGAAACGGCGTCTAACGGGAGGCCATGAATTCTGAACACATTCTCAATGATGATTTGTGCCGTCTCCTTAGCGGAAGGAAGCTTAGCGAGGGGAATGAAATGTGCCGCCTTAGAGAACCTATCGATAACCGTAAGAATCACAGTCTTCCCCGCAGACGAAGGCAGACCGGTAATAAAGTCTAAGGCGATGTGAGACCATGGTCGAGAAGGAATGGGAAGCGGTCTGAGACGACCGGCAGGAGGAGAGTTACCTGACTTAGTCTGCGCGCAGTCCGAACAAGCAGCCACGAAACGGCGCGTGTCCCGCTCCTGAGTAGGCCACCAAAACCGCTGGCGAATAGAAGCAAGCGTACCCCGAACACCGGGGTGGCCAGCTAACTTGGCAGAATGAGCCCACTGAAGAACAGCCAGACGAGTAGGGACAGGAACAAACAGAAGGTTACTAGGACAAGCGCGCGGCGACGCAGTGTGAGTGAGCGCTTGCTTTACCTGTCTCTCAATTCCCCAGACAGTCAACCCGACAACACGCCCTTCAGGGAGAATCCCCTCGGGGTCGGTAGAAACCACAGAAGAACTAAAGAGACGGGATAAGGCATCAGGCTTGGTGTTCTTATTCCCCGGGCGATAGGAAATCACGAACTCGAAACGAGCGAAAAACAACGCCCAACGAGCTTGACGTGCATTAAGTCGTTTGGCAGAACGGATGTACTCAAGGTTCTTATGGTCAGTCCAAACGACAAAAGGAACGGTCGCCCCCTCCAACCACTGTCGCCATTCGCCTATGGCTAAGCGGATAGCGAGCAGTTCGCGGTTACCCACATCATAGTTGCGTTCCGATGGCGACAGGCGATGAGAAAAGTAAGCGCAAGGATGAACCTTATCGTCAGACTGGAAGCGCTGGGACAGAATGGCTCCCACGCCCACCTCTGAAGCGTCAACCTCGACAATAAATTGTTTAGTGACGTCAGGAGTAACAAGGATAGGAGCGGATGTAAAACGCTTCTTGAGGAGATCAAAAGCTCCCTGGGCGGAACCGGACCACTTAAAGCAAGTCTTGACAGAAGTCAGAGCTGTGAGAGGGGCAGCCACTTGACCGAAATTACGAATGAAACGCCGATAGAAATTAGCGAAACCGAGAAAGCGCTGCAACTCGACACGTGACTTAGGGACGGGCCAATCGCTGACAGCCTGGACCTTAGCGGGATCCATCTGAATGCCTTCAGCGGAAATAACAGAACCAAGAAAAGTGACAGAGGAGACATGAAAGGCGCACTTCTCAGCCTTCACGTAGAGACAATTCTCTAAAAGGCGCTGGAGTACACGTCGAACGTGCTGAACATGAATCTCGAGTGACGGTGAAAAAAATCAGGATATCGTCAAGGTAAACGAAAACAAAGATGTTCAGCATGTCTCTCAGTACATCATTGACTAATGCCTGAAAGACCGCTGGAGCATTAGAGAGACCGAACGGCAGAACCCGGTATTCAAAATGCCCTAACGGAGTGTTAAACGCCGTTTTCCACTCGTCCCCCTCTCTGATGCGTACGAGATGGTAAGCGTTACGAAGGTCCAACTTAGTAAAGAACCTGGCTCCCTGCAGCATCTCGAAGGCTGACGACATAAGGGGAAGCGGATAACGATTCTTAACCGTTATGTCATTCAGCCCTCGATAATCCACACAGGGGCGCAGAGTACCGTCCTTCTTCTTAACAAAGAAAAACCCCGCTCCGGCGGGAGAGGAAGAAGGCACCACGGTACCGGCGTTGAGAGAAACAGACAGATAATCCTCGAGAGCCTTACGTTCGGGAGCCGACAGAGAGTAAAGTCTACCCCGAGGGGGAGTGGTCCCCGGAAGGAGATCAATACAACAATCATACGACCGGTGAGGAGGAAGGGAGCTGGCTCTGGACCGACTGAAGACCGTGCGCAGATCATGATATTCCTCCGGCACTCCTGTCAAGTCACCAGGTTCCTCCTGAGTAGAGGGGACAGAAGACACAGGAGGGATAGCAGACATTAAACACTTCACATGACAAGAAACGTTCCAGGATAGGATAGAATTACTAGACCAATTAATAGAAGGATTATGACATACTAGCCAGGGATGACCCAAAACAACAGGTGTAAAAGGTGAACGAAAAATCAAAAAGGAAATGGTCTCACTGTGGTTACCAGATACTGTGAGGGTTAAAGGTAGTGTCTCACATCTGATACTGGGGAGAAGACTACCATCTAAGGCGAACATGGGCGTGGGCTTCCCTAACTGTCTGAGAGGAATGTCATGTTTCCGAGCCCATGCTTCGTCCATAAAACAACCCTCAGCCCCAGAGTCTATCAAGGCACTGCAGGAAGCAGCCGAACCGGTCCAGCGTAGATGGACCGACAAGGTAGTACAGGATCTTGATGGAGAGACCTGAGTAGTAGCGCTCACCAGTAGCCCTCCGCTTACTGATGAGCTCTGGCCTTTTACTGGACATGACATGACAAAATGTCCAGCAGAACCGCAATAGAGACAAAGGCGGTTGGTGATTCTCCGTTCCCTCTCCTTAGTCGAGATGCGAATACCTCCCAGCTGCATGGGCTCAGTCTCTGAGCTGATGGGAGAAGATGGTTGAGATGCGGAGAGGGGAAACACCGTTAACGCGAGCTCTCTTCCACGAGCTCGGTGACGAAGATCTACCCGTCGTTCTATGCGGATGGCGAGTGCAATCAAAGAGTCCACGCTGGAAGGAACCTCCCGGGAGAGAATCTCATCCTTAACCTCAGCGTGAAGTCCCTCCAGAAAACGAGCGAGCAACGCCGGCTCGTTCCAGTCACTGGATGCAGCAAGAGTGCGAAACTCTATAGAGTAATCCGTTATGGATCGATCACCTTGACATAGGGAAGCCAGGACCCTGGAAGCCTCCTTCCCAAAAACTGAACGATCAAAAACCCGTATCATCTCCTCTTTAAAGCTCTGATAATCGTTAGTACACTCAGCCCTTGCCTCCCAGATAGCTGTGCCCCACTCCCGAGCCCGACCAGTAAGGAGTGATATGACGTAGGCGATCCGAGCTCTCTCTCGTGAGTATGTGTTGGGCTGGAGAGAAAACACAATATCACACTGGGTCAGAAAGGAGCGGCACTCAGTGGGTTGCCCAGAGTAACATGGTGGGTTATTAACCCTAGGTTCCGAAGACTCGGAAGACCAGGAAGTAACAGGTGGCACGAGACGAAGACTCTGAAACTGTCCTGAGAGGTTGGAAACCTGAGCGGCCAGGGTCTCAACGGCATGACGAGCAGCAGACAATTCCTGCTCGTGTCTGCCGAGCATAGCTCCCTGGATCTCGATGGCAGTGTTGCGAGAATCCGTAGTCGCTGGGTCCATACTGGTCGGATCTTTCTGTTATGCAGATGAATGAGGACCCAAAAGCGACTTTAACAAAAACAGAGTCTTTATTCCAAACTTAAACAAAACGGTACTCCTGGATATATCTTAGATGACACCTGCTCACACGCAGCATCTGATGAAGGCAAAAACACGACAGGGCGGAACCAGGACGCCTGCTCACACGCAGCATCTGATGAAGGCAAAAACACGACAGGGCGGAACCAGGACACGGAACAGCAAACATCAAACAAAGATCCGACAAGGACAGAAGCGGAAAACAGAGGGAGAAATAGGAACTCTAATCAGAGGGCAAAATAGGGGACAGGTGTGAAAGATTAAATGAGGTAGTTAGGAGAATGAGGAACAGCTGGGAGCAGGAACGGAACGATAGAGAGAGAGCGAGAGAGGAAGAGAGGGAGGGGAAGAGAGAGGGAAAGAACCTACTAAGACCAGCAGAGGGAGACAAATGGAAGGGAAGCACAGGGACAAGACATGATAATCAAAAGACAAAACATGACAAGCAGTTTCACTTTACAATGAAACAGGAAGCTAATAGACTATATATAAATATCACATGATTTGAGCACAGTCCCAAATCAGACCTACAGCCATCTATCTACGCTAGAGCTAGAAATCAACCTAGGTAAAATTCTTCATTTTATTGTACATGCATCAATCTATAGTCTCTGTATGTGTGTATCTCTTATGCAAATCATGTTAACAAAATTATCTTTATTTGCTGATTTGCTGGATATAGTTGAAAAAAAAGTTGTTTATGGTATTTTATGAAAGCAGTACTATTTCAGAGGAACAATACTGTATATCTCTCCATATAGGGTGTTAAGCATGTTATCACTCCTAATACTGCTGCTGAATCTTACCAATCATGCTTTGGGACAAAATCCTGCAATAAAGGCCATATTGACAAATAAAGGACTTCAATATGGTAAGAAAATGCTATTTCCTCAATTGTCTTGAGTTAAAATACCAAACCAGAGAAATTGCATTTCAACAGCTACTTTATTCTTGTATCCTCCAGGGTCACACATTGGGGCTGATTGGATGCAGGAGAAGATAGGGAGTGTGATCATACCAGATGTCAGAGGTGGTGTTGACATTGGTATAGGAACGGTGCACTATGTCCTTGACGGGTACATGTTGTGGCTTTTATTTATGAAATTAAAGTAAACCATTACTGTTTATAATCTCAGAATAACGTTTAACTTAATCATCATTAGTCAAAGAACCTGCTACAGACATTTTGTGCTTTGTCCTTTGGTGGCAAAGTACCAAGAATGAGTTTGGGTCTAATATTATAACATAGTCTCCGAAGATGTTCTATTATTTAAAACAGTGCTATTGACACAATGTCCACAACATTGACTGTCTCCATCATCCTTCTCTCTAGAATCTCAGTGTCTGGGTGTGATTTTCCAGAGCCTTCAGTGGAGTTCTATGAGGGCGTGGGACTCAAGGCTGTGATCAGTGGCCTCAGCATTTCAATGAGTGGAAATTGGCACACACGTTTTGGCATCATGTGAGTGACAGCGATCAGTTTCTGTTGTCTGATAGGTGCCTGTTTTTCTATTTTTCCATCTTTTAATCTTTCCATGTTATTGGATTATGAGGGTCAGGTACATTATTGATGTCTGTCTCCTGAAAAGGGAGAATCTTTGTTAAATGTACTGGTAACACAACTACTGGTGACACAAGGTAACACACCTACTGGTAACACAACTGCTGATGACAGTATAAGAGGAACTGATACACTGATACACTAAATCTGTACAGAGAACAAACATATTATATCTGTGACTAGTCAGATAAGAATGAGTACAGTAGTTCTCTCAATGGCTCATCCTGTTTTCACATCAGAAGCTTTGAGCTTTGAAGCCTGTTGTCACGTTCTGACCATAGTTCTTGTGTGTTTTGCTTGTTTTAGTGTTGGTCAGGACGTGAGCTGGGTGGGCATTCTATGTTGTGTGTCTAGTTTGTCTGTTTCTATGTTTGGCCTAATATGGTTCTCAATCAGAGGCAGATGTTTTGTGTTGTCTCTGATTGGGAATCATATATAGGTGGCTTGTTTTGTGTTGGGGTTTGTGGGTGGTTGTTTCCTGTCTCTGTGTTTTCTCTGCACCAGATAGGGCTGTTTCAGTTTGCCAGGTTTGTTATTTTGTTAGTTGTAAGTGTTCACAGTTTCGTCTTGTTTATTAAAGTCACGTTGAACACGAGCTACGCTGCGTCTTGGTCCGATCCCTGCTACACCTCCTCTTCTCTTGAAGAGAAGGAAGGCTGCCGTTACAGAACCACCCACCAATCTCGGACCAAGCAGCGTGGCTACGGGCAGCAGCAGCGGCCCATTACACAGGACTCCTGGACATGGGAGGAAATTCTGAAGGGTAAAGGACCCTGGGCTAAGGTTGGAGAATATCGCCGCTCTCGTGAAGAGCTGGAGGCAGCTAAAGCTGAGGAGCGGTGGTATGAGGAGGCAGCACGGAAGCGTGGCTGGAAGCCTGAGAAGAAACCCCAAACATTTCTTGGGGGGGGGGGGCTAAAGGGGAGTGTGGCGAAGTCAGGTAGGAGACCTGCGCCAACTTCCCGGGCTTACCGTGGAAAGCGAGAGTACGGGCAGACACCGTGTTGTGCGGAAGAACGCACGGTGTCTCCTGTACGTATGCATAGCCCGGTGCGGTACATCCCAGCTCCACGTATCGGCCGGGCTAGATTGAGCATTGAGCCAGGTGTCATGAAGCCGGCTCAACATATCTGGTCTCCGGTATGTCTCCTCGGGCCAGTGTACATGGCACCAGCCTTACGCATGGTGTCCCCGGTTCGCCAGCACAGCCCAGTGCGGGCTATTCCTCCTCCCCGCACTGGTCGGGCTACGGGGATCATTCAACCAGGTAAGGTTGGGCAGGTTCGGTGCTCAAGGGAGCCAGTACGCTTTCACGGTCCGGTATATCCGGCGCCACCTCCTCGCTCCAGCTCAGTAACACCAGTGCCTACACCACACACCAGGCTTCCTGTGCGTCTCCAGAACTCTGTTCCTCCTCCACGCACTCTCCCTGTGGTGCGTGTCTCCAGCCCGGTGCCACCAGTTCCGGCACCACGCACCAAGCCTCCTGTGCGTCTCCAGAGCCCTGTACGCACTGTTCCTTCTCCCCGCACTCGCCCTGAGGTGCGTGCCCTCAGCCCGGTACCACCAGTGCCGGTACCACGCACCAGGTGTATAGTGCGCCTCGAGAGTCCAGTGTGCCCTGTTCCTGCTCCCCGCACTAGCCCTGAGGTGCGTGTCTACAAACCAGTACCACCAGTTCCGGCAACACGCACCAGGCCTACTGTGCGCCTCAGCAGGTCTGAGCTGCCTGCCTGCCCAGCGCCGTCTGAGCTGCCTGCCTGCCCAGTGCCATCCGTCTGCCCAGCGCCATCTGAGCCATCCGTCTGCCCAGCGCCATCTGAGCCATCCGTCTGCCCAGCGCCATCTGAGCCATCCGTCTGCCCAGCGCCATCTGAGCCATCCGTCTGCCCAGCGCCATCTGAGCCGCCCGTCTGTCCCGAGCCGTCTGGCCCTGAGTTGCCCGTCTGGCCAGAACCGCCCGCCAGACAGGAGCTGCCAAAGCCGCCCGCCAGACAGGAGCTGCCAAAGCCGCCCGCCAGACAGGAGCTGCCAAAGCCGCCCGCCAGACAGGAGCTGCCAAAGCCGCCCGCCAGACAGGAGCTGCCAAAGCCGGCCGCCAGACAGGAGCTGCCAAAGCCGCCCGCCAGACAGGAGCTGCCAAAGCCGCCCGCCAGACAGGAGCTGCCAAAGCCGCCCGCCAGACAGGAGCTGCCAGAGCCTCCAGTCATGAGCTGCCCTCCAGTCATGAGCTGCCCTCCAGTCATGAGCTGCCCTCCAGTCATGAGCTGCCACTCTGTCCTGAGCTACCTCTCGGTTCGGAGCTGTCTCCTCAGTCTGATGGGGCCCTTTGTGAGGGTTCCTAGGCCAAGGTCGGCGGCGAGGGTCGCCACTCAAAGGACGCTAAGGAGGGGGACAAAGACAATGGTGGTGTCCTCGTCCAGCGCCGGAGCCGCCACCGCGGACAGATGCCCACCCAGACCCTCCCCTAGAGTTTTAGGGGATGCGTTCGGAGTCCGCACCTCAGGAGGGGGGTACTGTCACGTTCTGACCATAGTTCTTGTGTGTTTTGCTTGTTTTAGTGTTGGTCAGGACGTGAGCTGGGTGGGCATTCTATGTTGTGTGTCTAGTTTGTCTGTTTCTATGTTTGGCCTAATATGGTTCTCAATCAGAGGCAGATGTTTTGTGTTGTCTCTGATTGGGATTGGCTGTTTCGGTTTGCCACGTTTGTTATTTTGTTAGTTGTAAGTGTTCACAGTTTCGTCTTGTTTATTAAAGTCACGTTGAACACGAGCTACGCTGCGTCTTGGTCCGATCCCTGCTACACCTTCTCTTGAAGAGAAGGAAGGCTGCCGTTACACCTGTTCCTTTTGTAAGGACTTCAAAACGAATCAAATTTCTAATAACATGATGTCTTGTCCCACTCTCTGTGTTTGCAGAACCGATGGTGGCTCATTTGATCTGGCAGTGTTCAATGTGGACGTGACCTCTGTGGTGCAGATAGGAAGTGATTGGAGTGGACACATTTCTATCTCTAGTGAAAACTGTGATGCCAGGGTCGGCGAGGCATCAATCAATTTCCATGGAGGAGCCAGGTATGTTTCAAAATGTATTTAGAGAGGGGGAGAGAGAAAGAGATTTATAATCATCATTATAATTTGGTAACCATTTTGTTAACAGTTTGATCTTCCAGCCATTTGTGAGCCTTTTCCACAATCGCATTAAAGCTATAATTGAGGAAAGAGTGAGTAAATTGATTCACTCACGATTTGTATTCCTTATACCAGTAAATGTTCAAATGATGTGGTGGGGGGGGGGGGTTTCAACTGACTGCATGACCATATAATGTATATCACTGCACCCAGATCTGCCCAGTGGTTGAAGAGCGTGTTACAGATTTGGAGCAACATCTAGCAGAAATGCAAGGTATTGCAGTAGGGAGAACAAAGAAAGAAAATAGGCTTCACAAATATTCTTTCTACCAGTATTGTGGTGCTCATGGTGTTGTTTTTTTCACTACAGTGTCCTTCAAGGTCAATTCTGCTCTCGTTTTGGACGTCCCCCTCACTAACTCACCCCTCGTTGATTCTATTAGCCTTGGTCTGGATTTGAAGGTAGCTTTACCTAATGTGAATGGATACAACATAACCCAATATGATTGTGTTACATGAAGAAGATAGGGTGGGGACTAGGGGTATCATACTTTGCATCAGTAACAAATGTTGTCTTTTTTAAACTCAGGATCCTTGCTCAGATTTACTGATTTGTGTGTTCCAGGGTGAGTTCTACAGTGTTCAGAGTCACACCGATCCTCCTTTTAAGGCCGAGCCTTTTAATCTGCCAGAGGACAAAGGCCACATGCTCTCCCTGGGCCTGTCTGAATTCACTGTCAACTCTGCCTCCTATGCTTACTTCTCCGCTGGACTCCTGCAGGCCCAAATAAATGACAGCATGGTGTGTGTGCATGTATGTGTTTAGGCATGTGCGGTGTGTGTTTTTGGTTTTACTATCCTTGTGGGGACCAGAAGTCCTTACAAGGAAAATGGCTATTTTAGGTTTAGAAGTTAGGTTTAGGGTTACAATTAGGGTTAGGTTTAGAATTATGGTTAAGGGTTAGGGGTGAGGGAAAATATGATATTTAATGGGAATCAATTGTTTGGTCCCCACAAGAACAGTAAAACAAACGTGTTTCTGTGTGTGTGTGTATGTGTCTGTGTGTGTGCGTGCAAATGTTCATGCCTCTCTGTCTATGTCTGTCTGTATGTCTGTCTGTTTTTCTGTCAACTACAGTCATTTTGCTCCTTTTAATCTAAGTATGCAAACTGTTAAGAAATCTTCCTATTTAACCCTTCCCCTTACTTCCTCTTATCTCAGATCCCCAAGACATCTCCTTTCCGTCTCAACACAACCTCCTTCGGGCCTCTCATCCCTCAGGTAACACCCAGAAAATCCTTGGCCGTAGCCAAAGGTAAAATGCATTCAGTGGCCAGTTTATTAGCTACACCATTTTAGTACCGGGTCGGACCCACCTTTGTCTCCAGAACAACCTGAATTCTTGTCGGAAACATTCCACAGGGATGTTGGTCCATGCTGACGCGATGGCATCACGCAGTTGCTGCAGATTGGACAGTGGTACATTCATACTGCAAACAGCCCATTCCATCTCATCCCAAAAATGCTCTATTGGGTTTGGCCAGCAACAATGTTCAGATACACAGTGGCGTTCAATCGTTGCTCAGTTGGTATCAAGGGACCTAACATGTGCCAGGAACACATTCCCCACACCAGTAACGACCGTCACCAGCCTGTACTGTTGACACCAGGCAAAATGGATCAATGGACTCATGCTACTTATGCCAAATCCTAACTCTGCTATCAGCATGACGTAAAAGGAACCGGGATTTGTCAGATCAGGCAATGTTTTTCCACTTCTCAACTGTCCAGTGTTGGTGATCGCGTGCCCACTGGAGCCGCTTTTTCCTGTTTTTAGCTGATTGGAGTGGAACCCTGTGTGGTCGTCTGATTCAATAGCCCATCCGTGACAAAGATCGACAGATTGTGCGTTCCAAGATGCCGTTCTGCACACCACTGTTGTACTGCGCCGTTATATGTCTGTTTGTGTACCGCCTGTTAGCTTGCACCATTCTTGCCATTCTCCTTCAACCTCTCTCATCAATGAGCTGCTTTCGCCCACAGGACTGCTGCTGACTGGATGTTTTTTGTTTGTCGCACCATTCTCTGTAAACCCTAGACACTGTCGTGCATGAAAAAAGCCCAGGAGAGCAGCCGTTTCTGAAATACTAGATCCGACGTGCCTGGCACCCACGATCATAGCACTCTCGAAGTCGCTTAGGTCACTAGTTTTGCCCATTCTAACATTCAATCGAACAGTAACTGAATGCCTCAATGCCTGTCTGCTTGCTTTATATAGCAAGCCAAGGCCACGTGAATCACTGTCTGTAGGAGCGATCCATTTTCGTGAACGGGGTGGTGTATTTAATAAACTGTCAACGAGTGTGTATGGACAGTGTAGTTCTGCCCTTGAACAAAATCTTTCTAAATGCACTATTTAATTCCCCCCAGCTTCCCAAGCTCTTCCCCAACATGCTGATGGAACTGCAGGTGTATGCCAGGGACGTTCCAATGTTTTCCTTCCAGGCTGATAAGGTGACACTGGAATTTCCAGGTGCTGTTAAGGCCTTTGCCATCCAGCCAAATGCTTCACGGACTCCACTGTTCAAGCTCAATGTTGTAAGTTAGCTTTTTTGGTTCATGTAAATCCTTTTCGTTATTATGTACTTTCAGAATGCATTCTGTGCAGGGTTAATTCCAATCAATTCTTCTTTTCTTCCAGGACTCCATTTTTAGTGGGATGATACGCATTTCAGAAGAGAAACTCAAAGGCTTGATAGAACTAAGCAAGTAAGATGAGTTTCAGTTCCACTTGAATTAAATAAATACAGTTGATTTGTAAATTAATTGAGTAATACAACTCTCCATTTGCTAGTTTTACCCTGACACTTGCATCAAGTGAAGTGGGAACATTCCAGGTAGGATGCAAAGACACTGCATTACCTTTACAATGATATGGTGCACTGCTTAACCTCAGTACGCTGTGGGACGGTTTCTCCATTAGGCATGCTTGTTAGTCCAGGACTAAGCTTAATCTGTATCTGGGAAACTGGCCCTGTATGGATAAATAAAGAGCTACCAAATGTTGACAATGATCACTATTTTCCAGACTGCAGCCCTGGAAAAGTTTATGAAGCTGGGGATGAAGATTTCAGTGTTAGCTAAACTGAACGGTAAGTTCTGAAATGTATGCTGGAAAAAGAGCATACAATTCTAGAGTAGTACTACAGTCGGCCTAGTCATGTTCATATTGACCATATACACATTGTCAAACCACACTTCATCATGGTATTACCTTTTAACATACAAAACCATTGTGTGTAAGCCTAATGACTGGACTGCTGAAATAGTTATCGTAAACTACTGGTGTTTGTTTGTTGCAGCCAAACTGGAGGAGGGCATTGTTTTACCCACCAAGCACCACATCCATCTGGTTAACCCTGCGCTGAAGATCCAGCAGGTCTGATACCATGTATTATTTTGTGTTACTTTTAATCATTTTTTAAAAACTTTAAAAAAAAATCTTAACTGTTATTTTTCGTAAGACTGCATTGTTGGCTTGTAAATAAGCATTTTACGGTAAGGTCTACCTACACCTGTTGTATTCGGCGCATGTAACAAATAAAATTTGATTGGATTTGATCTATTAGTGTATCTTTTAAACCAGCCTCAATTAGTGTAGGTTGGGAAATCTGTAAATGTGTTTAATTTGCCAGTTATGGCTACATTATTTTGAGTATGTAAGTGTGTGTCAAATCAAATGTTATGTCACATGCGCCGAATACAACTAGTGTAGACTTTACTGTGAAATGCTTGCTTACGAGCCCTTCCCAACGATGCAGAGTTTAAAAATAAAATAGTAACACAAGAGGAATACATTTAAAAAAAGAGAGTACCAGTACCAGATCAATGTGTAGAGGTGTGAGGTATTTTAGGTGGATATGTACCTGAAAGCAGGGTAAAGTGACTAGTTATCAGGATAGATAATACTAAAAGTAAAATAAAGAACGGAGTAGCAGCAGCAAGTGATGAGTGTAAAAGTGTGTGTTTATGTCTGTGCGTGTAATATTTATGTGTGGGTTTTGTGTAGGAGTGTCAATGTAGTGTGTGTGAGTGAGTATACCGTGTGGTGTGTATACATAGTCTAGTGAGTGTGCAGTGCAGATAAGGATAGTTTGGGTACCATTAATTAACTATTTAACAGTGTCTATGTGTATCTTTACTTTCACCAAAGTAGTTCTGGCAGATACGCCAGAACTAGGAGCGGCAGGTAGCCTAGTGGTTAGAGCGTTGGCCTAGTAACCAAAAGGTTGCAAGATTGAATCCCCGAGCTGACAAGGTGAAAATCTGTTGTTCCGTCCCTGAACAAGGCAGTTAACCCACTGTTCCTAGGCCATCAATGAAAATAAGAATGTGTTCTTAACTGACTTCCTAGTTAAATAAAGTTAAAAGAAAGACATTATTTTGGGTTCATTCAGATGTTTTTTTTCTCCCACAGGGATTTGTGTCCATTGCATCAGACCTTGATGTTAAATCTGGCGAGAGAGAGCATTTCTGAAGGGATTTACCCTTACCGACTCTAGGTGGTGCCTGCTTATATCATTCATTATTATCCCAGAAAAAAATTATACATTACTAATTTCTTAATGTAGAACTGCAAGTAGCTACACAGTAACTAATGACTAATTCATGGTTACATTTTGCACCTAAAACACCAGCCGATTCTTATAGATTTTAAAACCTATTATTCAAGAGACAATTTTCAGCTTTGCCTAGTTTTCAGTTAATCAATTATCACATGAAATGTACTGCTTCTACTGAAATTACATTTGAGCATTGCCCCATTTTGGAAATGGATAACTCACTGATTAAAGAGAGGAACAAGACAACTTGCACTGTAACGCTGCTAAAAACAACTGATTGCAGCTCACAATAAACCTGATTGCAACTCTGGACAATAAAGCTGTGTGATGCAATACAATGAAACACCACATTAATACACCGATAAATTAATGTTTTACTAAAAGTGTATTTCTGTTTTCTTGAAGTGTTCGCTATGGCAAGGTTTAACAAGGCTACAGTAAACATGTAGTCCCCCAAGCAGTGCTTAATTTGAGCCGGAACAGGATCCGGCACCACAGATTTGACTTATTTCGTTCAGGTGTGGTGTCAAAAAGATCCCCCCCTGCCAGACCCCCCCCCCTCACATGAACGCGCACACACGCAATTCTTCATTGTTGCGACTTGCTTGATAATTGAGATTTCTGATCACGTTAGGCTCCGTTTCATTTTATTTTTGATGTAATTTTGATCGCGGGGGAGGTGTAACGGATGTGAAATGGCTAGCTAGTTAGCGGGTACGCGCTACTAGCATTTCAATCAGTTACGTCGCTTGCTCTGAGACTTAAGTAGGGTTTCCCCTTGCTCTGCAAGGGCCGCGGCTTTTGTGGAGCGATGGGTAACGACGCTTCGTGGGCGACCGTTGTTGATGTGTGCAGAGGGTCCCTGGTTCGCGCCCGTGTCGGGACGAGGGAACAGACGTAAAGTTATACTGTTACAGAGGCACAAGTAATGTCTGCAGTTTTCGGTTTGGCTATTTGTTTCAAGTGTATTAGTCTATAAATAAATCTCTTTGCCAAAATGTGTCATCGCTCCCATCTCTTATTCGACTAGTAGTTGTTCTGAAATGTTTATTGCTACATTTTACTCCCTCCTATGTTTAATATAACACACATACATTAATTATTAATTTCAGTTGCCTATCCTGACGTGAAGTTCGTTCTATAGAAAGTATTTGACTCTAGTCCCAAGATAGAAGGGGGGGAGAATTTCGGCAGGCAAGAAAATGCAGGTGCAGCTTTCCAATATACATTTTGTGGCTAGAGTCAAATTCTTTCTGTGGCACACACTACTGGTCAACATAAGCTACCAAAATGATTATGATGTGTGCCAGGCCTTGCAGTCCTAAAATAGAAGGGGGGGGGGTTCAGCAGGCAAGAAAACAGCCTTGCTGAAATCCTTCCCCCCCCCTTCTAATTTCCTTATTGTGTGGCTAGAGTCAAATACTTTCTGGTGCACACATCAGAGTCAAATACTTTCTATAGAACACACTTCATGTCAGGATAGGCAACCGAAATTAATAATTAATATATGTGTGATATATGAAACACAGAGTAAAATGTAGGCAAGCAATAAACATTTCAGAACAACTACTAGTCAAATAAGACATGGGAGAGATGACGAATTTTGGCAAAGAGATGTATTTATAGTCTAATACACTTGAAAAAAATAGCCAACCCGAAAATTACTGGTGCCTCCCCGCTATCAAACCGACATCAAAAATCAAATGAAACGCAGCCGAACGTGATCAGAAATCTCAACTAGCAAGCAAGTCGCAGCAATGAAGAATTGAGTGCGTGCGCGTTCACGCGAAGGAGGGTGGGGGAGAATTGTGGCATGGGGGAGCTTTTCGGCACAACACCGGCACCTATTTACCCGGATCCAGTACCTCTCGCGGCATGTTTTATTCATTGTTTCATTGTTCGCACTGTAAACATTATAATAAAAGCGATGAGCGTTAAATTAAGTTGCTTCCTCGTTATTTCTCCCGCCCCCAGAAAGACCCTTACGTTAATGCACGGTGATCCTTCTGTGTAGTCATCGAGTTTGATTAAATGTTGATTACAAAAATCCAGAGAAAACTGGTGAATCGAACCCAGAATGAGATAGAACTGTCAGTGCCGGAGGAAAGGAGTGAAGGGCAAACTGTTCCTGATGGCGATGCCTTAGCTAGAAGCGCTGTTAATCCTGCCAGTTCAGCATCACCACCCACACCACTAGCGAGTCAGGCTCAGCAGGGGAGGGGGGGAGCAGATGCAATTTGCAGTTCAAGAACAAGAAAAAATATAACCCCTAGCTTGTCATGCAGAATTCAAAACTGGGCTGTACAACATGCAAAAAGATAGGGAGCTTGGGTCTTGAAACGACTGGAGGGTTTAAACAATGTAGCAAAAGTGTGACTGGAATGTACAGTATCATCCTCTGCCTTTGACATATAAAAAAAAGAGCCCTCAGAAAAAAGGTTTTTGAACATGCTCGAACCAAGGCGCATTTGGTTCGGCATGTTCAAAATCAACTGTCCCTGTCCAATTATCCTGAACATAACCCTGTCCCAGTGTCCATTGTTGACGTTCACTGACTACACTCAACACTAAGGTTTTGTAAATCGCATACTGTAGTAATGGTCAAGCCATTTGTTCAATTCTTCCAAACGTATTCACACTTCTGAACATCGAAAACACAATAGTGGTACACTTGTTACTTGGGTGCTGCTTTGTAATAATAAATGCAATAAACTAAAGTACTTAAAGGGGTAATCAGCAGTTGCTGATTGAGTGTGATGGGAGGGGGAGGAATTGTTTAGAATAATGCTGCTTTCTAATAACCTGTCTTGGTTGGGTTCATGCGAGTGACATATTGACTACACAAGAGTCAACCACACTATCACTGATAAGCAATTTGGCAGTACACCCAGAACATTGCTCTGGGATCTAGGAGTATCTCAGTTTCAAGGTAAGAAGCCTGGCGTCTATCAGTCAGTTTCATGCAGGAACCAACCATGCTTATAAGACTTGTTTGTGTAGCAGTACAAAGGGAATGCCCCTTCTCAGAGTTCCATCAGGCATGTAGAGTTTGTGAACCTCTCCAGCCATGATAAAGATTTCCTTTACTTTACATTTGAGTCCTTAGTGGTGAATTTCCACAACAGTACTTATAAATTAATGTACCCATTGATTGTTGAAGGATATAACTTATAAATGCCACATACCTTAGTTCAACTGTCATACCACTTCATAACCAGAAAAAAGATTTGCAATCATTTGTCAACAAAATAAATGTAAACACACTATATAGCCTCAAAACTATAATGTTGATATCATGGATGGTCAGTCCTTGCATCCATAGCTTTGTCTATGAATTTGAGAGTGGTTACATTTCTCCAGCATCATCCTTTAGCTTTTTACCGAAACAGGGGTGGGGAAGTCATTTTGTTATTGTTTCTTACTGCTGATTGCTGCTTTAAAATTCAAGTTTGCATTCTTGAATATGTAGCACAGTAACTTTACATTGCAAATAAAACAGACCCACAAACAAGTATAAAAATATATTATTTTATCTTCTCAGTAAGAGAACAGTTCCATGAAAATGACTGATAGCCTTTTTAAGATTGGTAAGTACATGGCTTGCATAGGCAACATAGAATGATGTTAAATGGAATGGTCAAGTGCCAGAGTAAACCTGTTAGACAGCCGACCATAGAATAACAATAGAAAAAAGACGGGGAGAAAAAATAGAAACTTGATGACCTATAGGCACGGTGTGATTGAAAACGTTAGACTACAAATCCCATGAGCCTCAAATGCAACTTGGCTCCACCATGTTCAATGTCATCAGCTTCACTCTGTGTACCCAACAGCATGTACCCTGCTTGTAAAGACAGTCCGCTGAGGGAATCGTGCGTTCTTGTGACAGAAGATGAGTGGACCAATACAGGAGGTGGCTGTGCTGGCAGATAAGGTGGGTCTCCCCTTTCAGGGGAAATGTCTGAGGTCCATTGAGATGGAGGATGATCATTTCTCTGTGACTGCTGCTGCCATGGGGATGCGGATTGTGGCCTGTGCAGTCGCTGCCAGCTCCTCGATCTCTGTGTTTAACCGCCTGATGACCCACTCCATCGCCTCTCGTCCCTGGACACAACAAAACACACAGGGGAAAGTTAGGGGCTGAACATTTCCACTCATAAATATTTAATCCAGGCTGCATGTGCGAAGGATAGAGGTCGTACTTTGCCTGCATTTGCTGAGATGGTTTTGGCCATGAGCCCCTCCAGGTAACTGCTCAGACTAATTCCTTTCACAGAGATCAGTGCCTCTTGTGTCAGTATGGTCCTACACATAAGGATAAACAGAAAAACAAACAGTTTAGCTGTGAAAAGCAAACCTATTTATCAATTTTCCTGTATACAAACTCAAACCATCAACAAATCACATACTTTTCGGGATCCTGCGGATGTGGCCTGTATGTTAACTTTTCGTCCACAGATACTATGTTAGTACATGAAATCTGAAAGCAGAGGAAAGTGCATCAACGTTAGCCAACAAGGCTAAAAGGTGGAGTTATCTATAGTTTTCACAAATGAACATCCGACAACAGCGGTGAACTCACATTTGTAGATTGTAGCTCAAAGGTATTTTCCTTGGGGTCTACCACCGAATGTTCCTGGATGTATGTGTTTGTTCGTGTTATACCAATGAGCTGTGAGAAAAGAGAATGACATCCTCACTGTCAGTGAAATATGTTTGACATCACTAACAAAATAATACATCCTCAGATCTGTTGAATGCACTTATCAGGAGAATCGTATTAGTGGCAACATTGGAGACAGGCATCCACTGTGCTGAGGACTTACAGTCTTGGCCAAGGAGGGCAGTCCCCACTCTGTGCTGAGCAGTCTGTTGCTGCATAGCCGACCCTGTGTGTCCACGTGTCTGTTCAACACGTCCACCCCTACCACGCCAGTGTTCATGGGGTTGGGGTACTTCTGCATTGCCGCCTTGGTCACTGTCTCCCACGGGTGGCTGTGGGGGGACAACACAGGAAATCAATATTACTGTAATAATACAGTATCATAATGTGTGCATATAATAATGTTACCATGTGTGCATGTTAACCTTCTGGTGTGCCCCCACATGAATACATTTGAAAAAATGTCCTGACATTATTGTACTGTGTTATGTCGATTGGGTTAAGAAATATCCATTATGGGTTCAGTAAGACAAGTAAAGGTACTTGGTTTGACCTTGACAATGTATATTTTTTACAATCCCTATTCATGATGTGAGGTAAACAGAGGCATTTCCTCACTCAATTAATTCCCCAAGGAGTATTAAGCCCTGAATATATAGTGACATAACAACCATGATTCCATCATTGACAGAGCCTCCGGTATAGCTAGTTGGAATAGAAATACCTTTATTCCAGTCTCAGAGAGTGCATGCCTAGTGGTGCGGCACGGGACATCACCAAAAATAACACTGAGCTAAAATTCGATTAATAGATGAATTCACATGACCTTAAACAAGTAACATTTAGCTGAAGCAAAGTACCGGAATCCCGTGACATTCTGCTGTAAACTTCGGGCTAACAGTTAACGTTAGCTACTTGTAATGTAGTTAACTAATGTAATGTCAAAGATATGGTAATGTGGCTGGCTAGCTTGCAGTCACTTACTGTACTGTCTTTGTTGTATAGTTAGCTAACTATCATTATTTTTCCTAGTTTAGTAATGGTAAAATGGAAGTTTGATGTGTTGGCTAGCCAAATATTTGGCTAAAGTCAGCTGTTTGCTACCTAAAACCCATTGACTTGTACCAGAAGCTGGTTGACTAAAGTCAAAGAGCTAACGCGCGCTAACTGGCTGGTTGCTAACCTAGCTACAAACTTCAATAAGCTAGCTAATATCAAGGTATTTCAATTAAACACGTTTTAGATCATTTATAAATGACTCACTTGAATATGTGTACTGATGTCCAGATCTTCATGTTTTAGACCGTTCAGTCAGTACTTGGGCGCCGGTGACTTGACAGCGTGACAGCAGCTATAAAGGAAAGATGTTGCCAAATTGCCCAACAAGTGGTGCTCCCTCTGGTGGCGACCAGAAGTATGTCATCCGACTAGTGATGGGTCGTTCGCGAACGAGTCGGCTCTATGAGCCGGCTCTTGTAGGTGAACGTTGGGAGACGCCTCGCATATCAGAAGAGCCGAATCTATTAATAAAAATATATACAAATTAAGATATTAATAATCAAAAGATTTAAATGAATAGAATTAGCTAATTCAAAGAACGAAAAAAGAAATAAAATAATATGGTTCTAAATGCTCAAGCGCACAGACATTCGTTCTGACTGTCTGCTCAGACTAACAGCCTCACCTGTTGTTCCTGTCAATCAGACACGCAGTGTCAACCAATGAATCAAAGATGCGTGAGGGAGGGCGGAGCCAACTCACTCACAGTCACACACTGAGCAACAGAGGACTGAGAGGAAGGACAGCTGGAAAATGAGTCGGCAGCACAGAGGCATTTGGATACATTTTAATAATGTAGACAATGTTAGAGCACAGTGTAGAATTTGCCAAAACAAAATCTCATATAAAGCCTGTTCTACGCACAACCTACACCGGCATATGCGAACTGTGCACCCAACTGTGAAGCTAGCTGTAGCGGAGCTTTGAGAAACTAGCGGGCCTGCTAGTGATAGTGGTGGAGCCAGCACCTCCACACGTGAAGATGTATCCACTCAGTCAAGTAGGCCTACTCCACGACCCACAGCAACGCAGTCTTCTATGGACCAGTTGGCCAAATTGATATTGCATTGGCTAAAATAATTGCCACCGATTTCCAGCCATTTTCGATTGTTGAGGACAGAGGTTTTAGAAATTATAGCAATAGTCCAAATCCAATGTACACAATTCCAAGCAGGAAAACCCTTTCAAAATCACTTATTCCACAACTGTACGAGAGCACACAGGCTTCAGTGCGGGAAAGAGTCCAAAAAGCTACTGCAGTTTGCCTTACCACTGACTGCTGGACATCAAGGGTAACTACTTACATGTCAGTTACATGTCACTTCATTGAAGATTTTTTGATGTCTAGCTGTCTTCTGGACTGCTTTGAGTTCAGCGACAGACACACCTCAGAGAACTTGGGAGAGGAACTGTTGAGAGTGGCCAGAGAATGGCAAGTAGATGGAAAAGTGTTCTGTTGTGTTAGCAACAATGCAGCTAACATAACCATTTTTAAATGGACCATTCATCCATGTCTTGCCCACACAATCAACCTGATTGTAAGAGATGCTCTGAAGGTGATGAAGCCCACTGTGGACAAAGTGAAAGCAGCTGTGGAATACTTCCACAGGAGCACAGTAGGTGCTGAAAAACTAAAGTCTACACAACGCCAGATGGGAATGCCTGAGCATATGTTGAAGCGGTTTCTTGAGTCAAAGGATACCATCATCTCTACCCTGGCCATTGTCAATGCACCTGTTGATGTTCTGACCCAAGAGGAATGGGAGGTGGTGTGCAGAGTCCTGGAACCCTTTGAACAGGTCACTGTGGAGATCAGTAAGCAGTTATTACTAAATCATTATTTAATCCAGTATTATATATGTATATGAGCAGTAGATGAGAATGTAATATCAGCAGACAAAACATGAACCTGAACTAATAAGTTACTGTTCTCTCTTTTCAGCTATGTGACAGCCTCAAAAATGATACTCCTGTGTAAGGGTCTGCAGCGAATCACAGCCAACCGCCAGAGAGAAGCAAACGTAACCACAGGACATGTGACAGAGTTGGACACCCTATGTTCATCAATGGACAGAAAGTTCCACAGAATGGAATATAATCACGTGCTATCAGAAACCGCTGCACTTGACCCCAGGTTTAAGAAGTTACCCTTCAGTGATGCCAGAGCGATTGATGAGGCTCTTCAAAGATTAACCTCAGCAGCAGGGAGGGACAGCCCCAGCAGTCAGCTGGCTCAGGCACCAGGAAGAAGAGGGATCAGATAGAGCAGAAGCACCAGCAGTAGTCCCACAAACATCTGCTGATTGGATGCTGTTTGACGAGAGAGCAACTGGGGATGCAGCACGAACGAATCCCTCAGCAGATGCCATAATGGAGGTCCGATCCTATTTGGAGGAGCCCCTCCTCCAAAGATCTGCAGATCCTCTGAGCTGGTGGAAGAACAAGGCCTCTGTCTACCCACGGCTTACTGAAGTCATGACAGGGAGACTATGCAAAGTGGCCATTACTGAGAGAAGAAATCGCATCAGCAAAGTGAGGCAGCTTGCATTTCTGAATGCAAATCTCCCATTAAAGCAAAATATGGTCAGCATTGATGTGTTCTGCTGGTTATAACATGGCAATAAAGAAGAGAGAGAAAAGAGGGACCAGTTTAATGCTTTAAGTGGGATGCTGCAGTTTTGCACATTGTTATTTATTTTTCTTTGATATGGTGCAATATTCTATTATTATGTTGTTCAGATTGTATTCGTTTTGAATTGTGACATTTATATGCACTTTGTTTATATACATTAAAAAAGTTATACTTTAAATGCACATGTGTAATAGCATCCTTCTTTTTTTACATTTATTTCAATTTGTGGGATGCTGCAGTTTTGCAAATTGTTATTTATTTTTCTTTGATATGGTCCAATATTTTATTATGCTGTTCAGATTGTATTTGTTTTGAATGGTTAGATTTATATGCACTTTGTTTATATACATTAAAAAGTTATACTATATAGCATTCTTTTTCATAACAAACCAATCCATTTTTAAATACATTGTGGTTAAGTTAGAGTATGATTTCATTTAATAATTGTATTATAATTGTTTTAACACCAATCATATTCAAACTTTCGCAAACGGTTTGACTTGAAAAAATACAAAACATATATTTTTTAAAGAGCCGTTTGGGAGCCAAAAGAGCCGGCTCTTTTTGGTGAGCTGAGCCGAACGTGCCGGCTCACTGAAAAGAGCCGGAATGCCCATCACTACGTCCGACACTCCCTGGTCCTTCAGAGTGAAAAATTACCGAATAACATCCATTGAAATGTCTGGAATTTTCCTGACGCGTATTTCAGAGGAGAGAGTGCACCTTATTTCGAACAAAGACAAATGTAGCATAAATAAGAACTAAAATCCCCTTAGCTACATAACGTAAAAAACGGTACTTATCAGATTTCACATGCTGTCGATCACAAAGACTCAGACTAAAAGTCCCGCCCCAGGAAGCGTGTCAACCCTAGCGACGTCATTCTCGCCTCTTCCGCTCTGTTTTTATACACATATCCGAATTGTCCTTGAGCGGAACATCACTGGCAAAATGGTTGCATACTGGAGACAAGCGGGCCTTAGGTAAATGTATTCAATATTGAACAATGTCACATTTTGACTGTATTCTGATTGTAAGGTCATGCACTTAAACGATGTAGCTACTAAGTTGCATATTTGCTTGAGAGCTCTGGTGTGATTGATATCCAGCTAGCGCCTAGTTAGACGAAATTATAAACGTCCAACGAACTTGACGAGTTAGCTAATATAGCGTGTTTCCCGTGAGTTATAATCAAAGTGGTCATATCATTGGTGTGACTGACTGTGATATCACTCTCTTACGTATCGCCGTTATTTTTAGGACAAAAATTCATTGAAATGTGTATAATCGAAATGCTATACTCAGTCGGTTTAAAGCAGAGCTGCCAACTCATGCGTTGGCCGTGACGCATTTGAACGCTCGAGGCACAGCTCATATCTCACGCATTGAAAAGTACTGCAATTATATTTCTAATTAGTCCATTGTATAGTCAGTGCGTTAACTTTTCAATTGTGCTCCAAATCGTGTTGAAGTCGGAACATCTGCGATTGCAATTTAACATCATAAGCGGAACGTCTATCATTGTCCTGGTTTGCCACAACACTGAACCGCGCCACATTGACGCATATGATTGGTCTAGTTATGTAAGGGATCAATTGGATTGGATGCATTTTTTTAAAGAAACACCCCTCAGGATTACAGTGGCGCTGAATGGAGAGCCAGAACGTTCTCCGCTGAGTTTATAAAACTGTAAAAAGAGCAGCATGGTAGCGCTGTTTTATGTACAATGTGGTGAGCAAAATGAGGTTCCTGTTACTCCCGTCCCTATTGCAGAAATCAGCCTTTTGACAGCATGTACTAAAGTCGATTTAATCCGTACTTCCATTAGTCCCCTTGTTTGGTGATTGAAATTTAGGTTGTGACAACGAAAAGGCAGTAGAGACCTGCAGTATGTAAGTAGGGAAGTTTGGTAGGGTGACCTGATTTGTAACTATGAAAATCATTTTGTCAAACAGATTGTGAACCCAGAATTGTACATTAAGATTCTAGAGGGGGAACAATCCATCAACAAATAATTTGGTTAGGGTGTAGGGGGTAATTGATGTCGCCTTGACTTCAGGAGATTTTATCTATTTACTTTGTCTGAGTGGAACAATTCTCATTCTTAACAATGGGCTAAAACAGAGTAATTACTGTTTTGTCTGCAAGAACACTACTGTTATTCCCCACCCTTTTTCTATTTGACTTCTTCACAATTTTTTCAGTGTTTGAAATCTGGTATGCCTACTTGTCTTTGAAAATGAATTGAGGCTATGTATTTTTGCAGCCATTCATGGGCAGTTTTGAATAAGTTATACAAATAAGTGTAACGGATGTGAAATGGCTAGCTAGTTAGCGGTGGTGCACGCTAATAGCGTTTCAATCGGTTACGTCACTCGCTTTGAGACCTTGAAGTAGTGGTTCCCCTTGCTCTGCAAGGGCCGCGGCCTTTGTGGAGCGATGGGTAACGACGCTTCGTGGGTGACTGTTGTTGATGTGTGCAGAGGGTCCCTGGTTCGTGCCCGGGTCGGGGCGAGGGGACGCCATAAAGTGATACTGTTACATAAGCATGGGATATTAAATGCTCCAAGAATCAAATATAATTTGACATTTTAGTATTTTGTACATGCTAGGTGTAACAGTATAACTTTAAACCGTCCCCTCGCCCCGACCTCGGGCGCGAACCAGGGACCCTCTGCACACATCAACAACGGTCGCCCACGAAGCATCGTTACCCATCGCTCCACAAAGGCCGCGGCCCTTGCAGAGCAAGGGGCAACACTACATCTAGGTTTCAGAGCAAGTGACGTAACTGATTGAACCGCTACTAGCGCGTACCCGCTAACTAGCTAGCCATTTCACATCCGTTACATAGGCAGTGATGGTAGGGGGACTCACAACTCATAAACACATCCTATGTAGAGTTAGATAATGGCAAGGATCTTCCACTAGTAGGCATAAACTACCTGAATGTTGATATTCAATATATTTTCTTAAAGGTTGGGTGATTTTGAGAAATGAATTGTTATAGCAAGAACATTTTCAAACACCCAGCGCTTGGGAAACAGATCAGGGGTGGCCAACCTTCCTGGAGAGCAAGAAGGATTTTCTTTCAGTCCTATTTGAAAGATACAACATTTTTGTCCTTACCATGAAAGGAGTCTCTTAACAAGGAGACTGCAATCTATGATTTGGTTACCCACTGTCATCAACCATGAATATTTCCTGTGCAGAGCCTTGGTGTAGTGGTAACACTCCCCGGGCACTTGTCATATACAACTTTCCACCTAAGAACAGGAATCAATCCCTGCTTCAACCTTCTCAATGTTTCTCCCATTTCCCTATCACATTTCATTACTGTCTGAATAAAGTGTCAAACCACCTAAGAACTTTAATTTCATCCCCTCCAAAAATCACAAAGTTGTAGAATTGAGTGTTAATTCCATGTCCAAAGCATCCAGAATACACCTGACCAGTGTTTTTTCTTTTTTCTCTTTCTCTCCTCCGGTCATAGGTGTAAGCCATGTCAAAATACATAGAATTGCAGGAAATTGGCTTTAAAACAGTACAATCTTCCTGGGGGAGGACCCTCAATCCCCCCGTCTAGGTATCGTGCCAGGGGGCAAGGAAATTCATAGTAAATCTCACTCGAAGCTTTCTTCAAAAGTTGGCAGCCCTGGCTAAAGTGTGTTTCTTTCTGTGTCCACTGCAGCTACATTCGCTTCTCTGCGATCTGCGCGAGTGCAGTGCGAGCAGCACTGAAACCACAGTTCAAAGTCGATGCAATGAAAGTTGCAGAATCCAGCGTCAAAGTCTACGTCCCAAAGGCTATAGCATGTGAGTATTGAAAGGACAAATCACTACAATCTTTTTTAATAATAATTGTATCCATCTACCACCTCCTAACCATTACACAATATTGCTTCATGTTTGCTTCATATTGCTCTTGCTGCTTGGGCTATCACACCTGATTTATATTGATTCTATTTACTGCAGCTGCCAAGTAAGCATGTCAAGTATTTGCCTACTAAATCAGTCTGATTTACTCGGCAAGTCAACTATTTCTCATTACCATAGTAATGAGAAATAGAACACTACAGAACTGCAGATTATCAACAGATTATCAAGACAGTAATCACCATAAATTATATATTGTCTGATTGGCTATGGGCATTACTCTCTTTTCATAATCTGCAGTTCTCAAGCAACTAGAACAAGTAGCTAGATAACATCAATAGTTCAAAGTTTCTAAGATCAGTCTAAGATCAAAGTTTCTAAGATCGTTTTCCCCTCTTTATCTTGCAGGATCTGAATACATGTAGTGGATGTTCTTCGGGGCCAAGAGGACTTTTCAAAGTCCCGGCCAACATGTCTGTCTTTGTGAATGGATGAAAATGCAAGGGTTAAATCTAGATTTGTGGATAGACGGGGGACCTAACAGAATGGGAATGTTGTTTTTCCTTTAATTTGTAATTAAGAAAATGAATTAAAACTCCTATCTAAAAGTTGTCTGCTGGATTACTTAAGCTTGCATCCATGACTCATGTTCACCCCTGTTTTGTAAAGGCATTCAGTGGCTTGCGAAAGTATTTGCCCTTGGCATTTTTCCTATTTTGTTGCCTTACAACCTGGAATTAAATTATATTTTTGGGGGGGTTTGTATCATTTGATTTACACAACATGCCTACCACTTTGAAGATGCAAAATATTTTGTGAAACAAGCAAAGACAAAAAAACAGAACTTGAGCGTGCATAACTATTCACCCCCCCAAAGTCAATACTTTGTAGAGCCACCTTTTGCAGCAATTACAGCTGCAAGTCTCTTGGGGTATGTCTCTATAAGCTTGGTACATCTAACCACTGGGATTTTTGCTCATTCTTCAAGGCAAAACTGCTCCAGCTCCTTCAAGTTGGATGTGTTCCGCTGGTATACAGCAATCTTTAAGTCATACCACAGATCCTCAATTGGATTAAGGTCTGGGCTTTGACTAGGCCATTCCAAGACATTTTAAATGTTTCCCATTAAACCACTCGAGTGTTGCTTTAGCAGTATGCTTAGGGTCATTGTCCTGCTGGAAGGTGAACCTCCGTCTCTGTCTTAAATCTCTAGCAGACTGAAACAGGTTTCCCTGTAATTCCCTCTATTTAGCGCCATCCATCATCCCTTCAATTCTGACCAGGTTCCCGGTCCCTGCCTATGGAAAAACATCCCCACAGCATGATGCTGCCACCACCATGCTTCACTGTGGGGATGGTGTTCTCTGGGGTGATGAGAGGTGTTGGGTTTGTGCCAGACATAGTATTTTCCTTGATGGCCAATAAGCAAAATTTTTGTCTCATCTGACCAGGGTACCTTTCATATGTTTGGGGAGTCTCCCACAAGCCTTTTGACAAACAGTGTTTGCTTTTTTTTGGCCACTCTTCTGTAAAGCCCAACTCTTTGGAGTGTAAGGCTTAAAGTGGTCCTATGGACATATACTCCAATCTCCGCTGTGGAGCTTTGCAGCTCCTTCAGGGATATCTTTGGTCTCTTTGTTGCCTCTCTGATTAATGCCATCCTTGCCTGTTCTGTGAGTTTTGGTTCACCTTCCCTCTTGGCAGGTTTGTTGTGGTGCCATATTCTTTCCATTTTTTAATGATTTAATGGTGCTCCCTGGGATGTTCAAAGTTTTGGATCTTTTTTTATAACACAACCCTGATCTGTACTTCTCCACAACTTTGTCCCTGACCTGTTTGGAGAGCTCCTTGGTCTTCATCGTGCCACTTGCTTAGTGGCGTTGCAGACTCTGGGGCCTTTCAGAACAGGTGTGTGTATTAGAGGTCGACCGATTAATCGGAATGGCTGATTAATTAGGGCCGATTTCAAGTTTTCATAACAATCGGAAATCGGTATTTTTGGGCGCCGATTTAAAAAATAAATAAATACACCTTTATTTAATCTTTATTTGACTAGGCAAGTCAGTTAAGAACACATTCTTATTTTCAATGACGGCCTAGGAACGAGGCAGAACGATAGATTTTTAACGTTGTTAGCTCGGGGATCCAATCTTGCAACCTTACAGTTAACTAGTCCAATGCTCTAACACCTGATTACATTGCACTCCACGAGGAGCCTGCCTGTTACGCGAATGCAGTAAGCTAAGGTAAATTGCTAGCTAGCATTAAACTTATCTTATAAAAAACAATCAATCAATGACTGTCATTGCTCCAATGTGTACTTAACCATAAACATCAATGCCTTTCTTAAAATCAATACACAAGTATATATTTTTAAACCTGCATATTTAGCTAAAAGAAATCCAGTTTAGCAGGCAATATTAACCAGGTGAAATTGTGTCATTTCTCTTGCGTTCATTGCACGCAGAGTCAGGGTATATGCAACAGTTTGGGCCGCCTGGCTCTTTGTGAACTAATTTGCCAGAATTTTACGTAATTATGACATAACATTGAAGGTTGTGCAATGTAACAGGAATATTTAGACTCATGGATGCCACCCGTTAGATAAAATACGGAACGGAATAAACGTTTTGTTTTTGAGGTGATAGTTTCCGGATTAGTCAAAGATATATGGTTTAGAGAGATAGTCGACGCGTTATAATTCCTGTAATAACTTGCGGCTGAACTTGAAAGGGGTTCCTTCGTTATTTTACCGTTCATGTCTTCCATAGAGAATGTCTTGATCTACTTCAAATAAGGTCTGTGTTTCGCGGAGGAGCAGACTGACAGGGGACCACTACAACCTAAAACTGGTAATATTGAAGACCCATGAAAGCTGGTGGTTCGTTTTAACATATGTTCTCATGTTATTTGAGACTAAATGTATTTTATTTATGTATTATATAAAGTTAAAATAAGTGTTCATTGTTCATTCAGTATTGTTGCAATTGTCCTTATTACAAAAATGTGTGTGTGTGTATGATATATAAATACATATATATATTTTTTTTAATCGGCCGATTAATCAGTATCGGCTTTTTTTGTCCTCCAATAATCGGTATCGGCGTTGAAAAATCATAATCGGTCGACCTCTAGTGTGTATATATACTGAGATCATTTGACAGATCATGTGACACTTAGATTGCACACAGGTGGACTTTATTTAACTAATTATGTGACTTCTGAAGGTAATTGGTTGCACAATTTTATTTAGGGGCTTCATAGCAAAAGGGCTGAATACATATCCACTTTTCTTTTTAATAATTTTTTTTAATTCTTTGAAACTAGTTCTTTTTTTCACTTCACCAATTTGGACTATTTTGTGTATGTCCATTACATGAAATCCAAATAAAAATCAATTTAAATTACAGTTTGTAATGCAATAAAATAGGAAAAATGCCAAGGAGGATGAATACTTTTGCAAAGCACTGTACTTTACCTGGCAACATGGACTGTGAGTGGATCTTCATAAGTTAACACTTCAGGAGTCTTATGTATAAGTAGGATATAATCTCTGAATTGTATTTTATTCATTTAATTAAATACTGTACATAGACTTGGAGTACAGTGTGAAATGAGAGTGAGTACTTCTAGATGAGCTTTTCAGTGCAATGAAACAGGGTCGTGTTCAGTGGGATGTGTAAAGTTGCAGAATGTTGAGATAAATACATTCTGTAGAGCAGACGTGCATCTGTAAGCTCTATACAAGCCATTTGTATCTAAAACTGCAGAGTGTTGCATCTCAACTTCAATTAAATACTTTCACACTTGGAGCACATTTCTATGATTATGGCATACGGTCTTCCTTTGTAAAAATTTGAATCATTTAAAAGTAGTCAGTGATTCAAAATGCATGCATTGTACAGTAGGAATACAAACAAACAAATCGTCCTTTTCATAACGAAAATGTCATTGTGCTCTCTAGTCTCTCTTCTCTCTGGTCATCTTGATCATGGTCTCCGGCGAGCGATACAGGAAAATGAGCTTCTCAAAAAGTGTTTCCTCCAGCTCCATCTCACCAGTCTCTCGCACAACAAAGATGTCCGTGCAGAGCTTCAACACCCGATCCACACACGGCAGCTCCTCAAACATGATGGAGCGGGATATCCCGTTGAAGAATTCCCTGACAAACTTTCCAACGACCAGCACCACAGACATGTACAGGCCCACGATTCTACCGTAGCAAGGTGGAATTGCACAGTAGGTGGTATCAGGTTGCAGGTCGAGGCCAGACAAACAACGTAAGCATATGGGATTTCGTGGAAAAGAGGACAAAGAGTTTATTTAGCAGTGAGAACAAATCAACAAGTAAAAGCGTCAATCAGCAGTAGAAACAATAACAAATCAATTTCCCTGCCCCGGGTTTGGTAAAAAGCTGAGTGATGGGGCTGGAGAAATGTAACCACTGAAATTCATAGACAAAGCTATGGATGCAAGGACTGATCATCCACGATATCAAAATTATAGTTCTAACCATGTTTTGAGGCTATATAGTGTTTGTTTACATTTTATTTAGTAAAACAAGCTTATATTTTGGGTTCTGATGGGGAACGACAGTTGAACTAAGCTCATAAGTTATATTCTTCAAGAGTCAATGGGTACATACAGTATTCATTTATAAGTCCAAAACTGGCTGTATCAACTGCTGATTGTCACTTTGAAGGGATAGTTCTCCTAAAATTTAAATAGCTCCTGGGGCAGCATTGATTTCTTTTCTTTACCTACCCCTGTCCTGCTAGAGCACCCAGGCTGGATGGGCTGACTTTGTCGTTGAACACCACTATCTCAATGCTGTGACAGCTGCTCTGGATGTGCCCTTGTCCAGGAGTGCATTCCTCCACCATCCACCACTGACCCCCCTCTGCACTTCCACTGTCTTCTGCCCACTGTAGTTTGATGGACAGGGGCCGGTAGAAGGCCAACATCTGCAGGTCCTCAGGCCTATCTGAATGTTCTGGGATGTTGGAGATGGGACAGGGAATATTTGAATAAATGAGAAGCAGAGACCGTGACCTTCAGTTGACTGGTTAAGATCCATGGTTATACAAGCATCTGCATTTGTTAAATGTTTTTTCTGTACAGTATGATGGTTGGATAGAGGGTTACTTACCTACTTCCAGACGGGTGGCCATCTTGGACTCCAGTCCTCCGGGACCTCTGATGAACTTGGGCAGGAGAGACTCAATGACCCTAGCAGAGAGAATGAATGACAGCATATCAGCACCAACATTCTATTACCATTGTGATCATATCTTTTGTATGTGGAGTTCTTTTGAATGTAATAGGTTCCTCTACAACTAGCTTTTATTGACAGTTATGTCATGTTGACTGTGGCTGTAAATTCTAGTAACAGTTGATGATGTAGTGAGAGTGCTGTGATGATGAGACTCACAGAGAGTCACTGCGTGTCCCTTTGAGCATCTGAACTATCTGGTCCCTCAAGGCCCTGTCCTCATACTTGACAGTGTGTTCCCCCACGGTCTCCACGTTCATCGACAGAGACACATTCCTGGGGAGGAGGGGCACACGTACACACACATACACAGAGTGAAATCACTACCACTATCACTAACTGGTTAAGTTGTTTATTATGGCTGTATCATATGGCATATGTTTATAGCACAAACCATGCAATCTTAGCTTTGACACAAGGTCAAAAAGTCAGACCTCAAGCCTTAACGGCGTTACATACCCCTTTCACATGTAACCAACCGAGAGCCCTATCCAACCCTGCTACACTGTACCTGAGTAGTACCCATCGCAGGGTGATGTAGATGTGGGTGGAGTTGCTGAGTTCATGGATCATAGCATCACGGCTGGCAGGGCTGATGCTCCACAGTAGACTGGCATCACTCTTGATCTTTGCAATGACAATGTCCTCGGCCATGTAGTTTACAAGGAACTGCATGGCTGACTGAGAGAGTTAGAAAGCGGAGTATGTCAGAGGTCCTTTGGGTCAATTCCACATTCCCTCAACGTGCAACTTTTTGTAACAAGATCCTCTTACCGGGTGAGTGGCATAGAGGTTGGTGAGCCGGTTGAGGCCTGCCTCTGAGTATGGCATCAGGTTCTGCTCCTGGGCACTCATTGTGAACAGTGGCTGTATAAAACGTACACAGAAAACATCAGCACTAACAGTCTCACAGAAGGACATTTTACCAAAATAGAAAGTGTGAGTTTATGGGGTCATCTATACCTCATATCCTGCTATGCTGAGCTGAATGGAGACATCTAGAGGCTGATTGGTAACCCCAGCCACTGACTTGACCAATGACATGAAGAGGAGGGGGAACCAAATTACGCTGATGAGGAAGAATATGATGAAGCCGCCCATTCCATACTTCACCACCATTTTCTTCTTCTGCCCTGGGGTGTGTGGGTATTTCTGTACAAATTAAAGAGACATATGATTCATAGTTCAACACAATTTCGGTCAGTTCAAGTTGTAATTATTAGCCCACAATTATTCTTGATACAATAATTCTTAGTCTAATGTTCATAGATATATAAAAAAAACATGAAGACAGATAAAAACCCTATAATTTTACAGTGATTCACCATTAACTATCAGTCAGATCTACTCTCTATGGAGGTGAGTTTGAGACTGACAAATGCTACCAGCCTATTGGCAGTTCTGGCATTCCAGTTACCTTCTCCGACTCCCTCCAGCACTTGAGTATGAAAATGTTGGCATAAATGTCCTCGACACAGATCCAGCTGCCCAGGCTGAGGGTGGTGTCGGTCCAGACCCAGTCCATCACGGCACGCAGCTCTATGAGGAACGGAACCAGGCGGAACCTGAGGAGGAGACAGAGACAACCCATAGAGATAGTTAGAGGACACAACATTGTATTTGTTCCATTATGGCATCTGTGAGCATGGCAGCGCCATTGAGGCCATCTTCATTTTAAAGTAGTCCATTTTATTATTCTACAACTATGAGTTGGAAAACAAACTGAAAGGTTTTATACTGCCCCCTAGAGATATAAAGCCAAGGTTGGTGATTTACTGCCACCTGCAATTATGGAATGTTTTCTCACAAGTATAATTAATTAGCTGGATCCCTCCTGATGACCTGAATTTTTTATTTTTTATTAGGATCCCGATTAGCCGACGCCAATGGTGACAGCTAGTCTTACTGGAGTCCGACACATAACGAAAAAGAAAGAGACAAAAGAGTTTACAATTTACATGCAGTTGAAGTCGGAAGTTTACATACACTTAGGTTGGAGTCATTAAAACTCGTTTTTCAACCGCTCCACAAATTTCTTGTTAACAATCTATAGTTTTGGCAAGTCAGTTAGGACATCTACTTTGTGCATGACACAAGTAATTTTTCCAACAATTGTTTACAAACAGATTATTTAACTTATAATTGTCACGCCCTGACCATAGAGAGCTGTTTATTCTCTATGTTGGTTGGGGCGTGATAGTGACTAGGGTGGGTCATCTAGGTGATTAATGGTTTATGTTGGCCTGGTATGCTTCCCAATCAGAGACAGCTGTTTATCGTTGTCTCTGATTGGGGATCATATTTAGGCAGCCATTTCCCCTTTGTGTTTTGTGGGATCTTGTCTACAGATAGTTGCCTGTGTGCACACCAGTAGCTTCACGTTTTGTTCAGTATTTTGTTGTTTTTGTTCGGTGTTCATTTAAATAAAAGAAAATGTACGCCTACCACGCTGCACCTTGGTCCAATCCTTACGACGATCGTGACAATAATTCACTATCACAATTCCAGTGGGTCAGAAGTTTACATACACTAAGTTGACTGTGCCTTTAAACAGCTTGGGAAATTCCCCAAAATGATGTCATGGCTTTAGAAGCTTCTGATAGGCTAATTGACATCATTTAAAAAAATAAAAAATATTTCACCATTATTTAACCAGGTAGGCCAGTTGAGAACAAGTACTCATTTACAACTGCGACCTGGCCAAGATAAAGCAAAGCAGTGCGACACAAACAACAACACAGAGTTTCAAATGGAATAAACATACATACAGTCAATAACACAATAGAAAAAAGTTTCTATACAGTGTGTGCAAATGGCGTGAGGAGGTAAGGCAATAAATAGGCCATAGTAGCGAAGTAATTACAATTTAGCAAATTAACACTGGAGTGATAGATACTGGTGTGCAAAAGAGCAAAAAAGTTTTAAAAAACAATATGGGGATGAGGTAGGTAGATTGGATGGGCGATTTACAGATGGGCTGTGTACAGCTGCAGCGATCGGTTAGCTGCTGAGATAGCTGATGTTTAAAGTTAGTGAGGGAGATATAAGTCTCCAACTTCAGTGATTTTTGCAATTCGTTCAAGTCATTGGAAGCAGAGAACTGGAAGGAAAGGCGGCCAAATTAGGTGTTGGCTTTGGGGATGACCAGTGAGATATACCTGCTGGAGCGTGTGCTACGGGTGGGTGTTGTTATCGTGACCAGTGAGTTGAGATAAGGCAGAGCTTTACCAAGCAAAGTCTTATAGATGACCTGGAGCCAGTAGGTCTGGCGACGAATATGTAGCGAGGGCCAGCCGACGAGAGCATACAGGTCGCAGTGGTGGGTAGTATATGGAGCTTTGGTGACAACACGGATGGCATTTGAGTCAATTGGAGGTGTACCTGTGGATGTATTTCAAGGCCTACCTTCAAACTCAGTGCCTCTTTGCTTGACATCATGGGAAAATCAAAAGAAATCAGCCAAGACCTCAGAAAAAAAATTGTAGACCTTCACAAGTCTGGTTCATCCTTGGGAGCAATTTCTAAATGCCTGAAGGTACCACATTCATCTGTACAAACAATAGTACGCAAATATAAACACCATGGGACCACGCAGCCGTCATACCGCTCAGGAAGGAGACGCGTTCTGTCTCCTAGAGATGAATGTACATTGGTGCGAAAAGTGCAAATCAATCCCAGCACAACAGCAAAGGACCTTGTGAAGATGCTGGAGGAAACAAGTACAAAAGTATCTATATCTACAGTAAAACAAGTCCTATATTGACGTAACCTGAAAGGTCGCTCAGCAAGGAAGAAGCCACTGCTCCAAAACTATTAAAAAAAACAGATTGGGACAAAGATCGTACTTTTTGGAGAAATGTCCTCTGGTCTGATGAAACAAAAATAGAACTGTTTGGCCATATTGACCATCGTTATTGTCACGTTCCTGACCTGTTTTCTGTTGTTTTGTATGTGTTTAGTTGGTCAGGGCGTGAGTTGGGGTGGGTATTCTATGTTGTGTGTCTAGTTCGTCTGTTTCTGTGTTCAGCCTAATATGGTTCTCAATCAGAGACAGCTGTCAATCGTTGTCCCTGATTGAGAATCATATAAAGGTGGCTTGTTTTGTGTTGGGGATTGTGGGTGGTTGTTTCCTGTCTCTGTGTTTGTGTTCTGCACCAGATAGGACTGTCTCGGCTTTCACGTTTGTTGTTTTGTAATGTTTGTTAATGTTCATCGTTTATTGTTTAATTAAACATGTTGAACACTAACTGCGCTGCATTTTGGTCCTCTCCTTCATCCCAGGAAGAAAGCCGTTACAGAACCACCCACCAAACCCGGATCAAGCAGCGGGTTAACGGGCAGCAGCGACAGCAGCAGTGGGTCAAGGAGGAATGGACATGGGAGGAGATTCTGGACGGAGAAGGACCCTGGGCAGAGCCAGAGGAGTGTCGACGCCCAAAAGCGGAGCTGGAGGCATCGAAAGCGGAGAGGCGGCATTATGAGGCGCTAGCAAGGCAGAGCGGCTGGAAGCCCGAGAGGCTCACCCAAAAAATTTGGGGGGGGGGGGGCTAAAGGGGAGTGTGGCGAAGTCAGGTAGGAGACCTGCGCCAACTTCCCGGGCTTACCGTGGAGAGCGAGAGTACGGGCAGTCACCGTGTTACGCAGTAGAGCGCATGGTGTCTCCTGTACGTGTTCATAGCCCGGTGCGGGTTATTCCACCTCCCCGCACTAGCCGGGCTAGATTGAGCATTGAGCCAAGTGCCATGAAGCCGGCTCTACATATCTGGCCTCCAGTACGTCTCCTCGGGCCGGTGTACATGGCACCAGCCTTACGCATGGTGTCCCCGGTTCGCCAACACAGCCCAGTGCGGGTTATTCCACCTCCCCGCACTGGACAGGCTACGGGGAGCATTCAACCAGGTAAGGTTGGGCAGGCTCGGTGCTCAAGGGAGCCAGTACGCCTGCACGGTCCGGTATATCCGGCGCCACTTTCCCGCCCCAGCCCAGTACCACCAGTGCCTACACCACGCACCAGGCTTCCAGTGCGTCTCCAGAGCCCTGTTCCTCCTCCACGCACTCTCCCTGTGGTGCGTGTCTCCAGCCCAGTACCTCCAGTTCCGGCACCACGCACCAAGCCTCCTGTGCGTCTCCAGAGCCCTGTACGCACTGTTCCTTCTCCCCGCACTCGCCCTGAGGTGCGTGCCCTCAGCCCGGTACCACCAGTGCCGGTACCACGCACCAGGCCTTTAGTGCGCATCGAGAGTCCAGTGTGCCTTGTTCCTGCTCCCCGCACTAGCTTTGAGGTGCGTGTCTCCAGTCCGGTACCACCAGTTCCGGCACCACGCACCAGGCCTACTGTGCGCCTCAGCAGGTCAGAGTCGGCCGTCTGCCCAACGCCGTCTCCACTGCTCGTCTGTCCAGCGCCGTCTGAGCTGCCTGCCTGCCCAGCGCCGTCTGAACTGCCTGCACTGCTCGTCTGCTCAACGCCGCCTGCACTGCTCGTCTGCCCAGCGCCGTCTGAGCTGCCTGCACTGCCTGCCTGCCCAGCGCCGTCTGAACTGCCTGCCTGCCCAGCACCATCTGAGCCATCCGTCTGCCCAGCGCCGTCTGAGCCATCCGTCTGCCCAGCATCGTCTGAGCCATCCGTCTGCCCAGCGCCGTCTGAGCCATCCGTCTGCCCAGCGCCGTCTGAGCCATCCGTCTGCCCAGCGCCATCTGAGCCATCCGTCTGCCCAGCGCCATCTGAGCCATCCGTCTGCCACGAGCCTTCAGAGCCGTCCGCCAGTCAGGAGCCGCTAGAGCCGTCCGTCAGTCAGGAGCTGCCAGAGCCGCCAGCCAGTCAGGAGCTGCCTTCCAGTCATGAGCTGCCCTCCAGTCATGAGCTGCCCTCCAGTCATGAGCTGCCCTCCAGTCATGAGCTGCCCTCCAGTCATGAGCTGCCCTCCAGTCATGAGCTGCCACCCAGTCCGGAGCTGCCATTAGTCCAGAGTTGTCCCTCTGTCCTGAGCTACCTCTCTGTCCTGAGCTACCTCTCTGTCCTGAGCTACCTCTCTGTCCTGAGCTACCTCTCTGTCCTGAGCTACCTCTCTGTCCTGAGCTACCTCTCGGTCCTGAGCTACCTCTCGGTCCTGAGCTACCTCTCGGTCCTGAGTTGTCTCCTCTATTTAGGAGGGGCCTTGGTGAAGGTTCCTGGACCAGGGTCGGGGGCGAGGGTCGCCACTCAAAGGACGCTAAGGAGGGGGACAAAGACAGTGGTGGAGTGGTGTCCTCGTCCACCGCCGGAGCCGCCACCGCGGACAGATGCCCACCCAGACCCTCCCCTTGAGTTTTAGGGGTGCGCCCGGAGTTCGCACCTTGAGGGGGGGGTTCTGTCACGTTCCTGACCTGTTTTCTGTTGTTTTGTATGTGTTTAGTTGGTCAGGGCGTGAGTTGGGGTGGGTATTCTATGTTGTGTGTCTAGTTCGTCTGTTTCTGTGTTCAGCCTAATATGGTTCTCAATCAGAGACAGCTGTCAATCGTTGTCCCTGATTGAGAATCATATAAAGGTGGCTTGTTTTGTGTTGGGGATTGTGGGTGGTTGTTTCCTGTCTCTGTGTTTGTGTTCTGCACCAGATAGGACTGTCTCGGCTTTCACGTTTGTTGTTTTGTAATGTTTGTTAATGTTCATCGTTTATTGTTTAATTAAACATGTTGAACACTAACTGCGCTGCATTTTGGTCCTCTCCTTCATCCCAGGAAGAAATCCGTTACAGTTATGTTTGGAGGAAAAAGGGGGAGGCTTGCAAGCCGAAGAACACCATCCCAACCGTGGAGCACGGGGGTGGCAGCATCAGGTGTGGGGGTGCTTTGCTACAGGAGGGACTGGTGCACTTCACAAAATAGATGACGTCATTAGAAAGGAAAATTATATGGTTATATTGAAGCAACATCTCAAGACATCAGTCAGGAAGTTAAAGCTTGGTCTCAAATGGTTCTTCCAAATGGACATTGACCCCAAGCATACTTGTGGCAAAATGGCTTAAGGACAACAAAGTCAAGGTATTGGAGTGGCCATCACAAATTCCTGACCTCAATCCCATAGAAAATATGTGAAAAAAAACTGAAAAAGCGTGTGCGAGCAAGGAGGCCCGCAAACCTGACTCACTTACACCAGCTCTGTCAGGAGGAATGACCCAAGTTAAACAATGTAAAGGCAATGCTACCAAATACTAATTGAGTGTATGTAAACTTCTGACCCACTGGGAATGTGATGAAAGAAATTACATCTGAAATAAATCATTCTCTCTACTGTTATTCTGACATTTCACATTCTTAAAATAAAGTGGTCATCCTAACTGGCCTAAGACAGGACATTTTTCTGTCAGGAATTGTGAAAAACTGAGTTGAAATGTATTTAGCTAAGGTATGTAGACTTCCGACTTTACATTTAAAAACGTGTGTGTGTGTGTGTGTGTGTGTGCGGTCATGATGTGATCCTTCCTCATAGGATGTACCACCCAGTTGACTACTTCAAAATAGTGGAAGTCCTTAATGGCGCTGCCCATGTTAAAACAGGCTTTTGGGCCCTAGAGTCCTCACTAACTCTGTGGGACAATTCTGGTATTAGGGGATGCTCTGGCCTTTGTTAATCTATCATAGAGCATTGCCTGTACCCTTGAAAGAGGAATAGGTTGAGGTAGTTATAGTTCTTGGTCAGGAAGTTTCCCAGCACACGATTTGGGTAGCCACACTTGATCTGGTAGGCTGAGAGGCCAAAGTAGATGCACTTCACAAAGTACCACAACTGTGCCACCTGGTTCATGTTGAACCTCCTAGAACACAAGAGAATGACCATGAAAAAGGTCAATAAGCAGCTCCTTTTTTGATGGTTACACATTTATTCACACTGTAATTAAAGTTGTAAATTAATGAACATTAACTCTGACCTCTCAGTCACCCCAGGGAGTATGAAAAACATCCAGAAGTGGATACCAAACACCAGCACCACTTGGAAGATACATTTTCCCACGAGGGTTTTGCGGAGATAGAGAGCGCGGTCCACTATCATGGTCCCAAACTGGATAAGCAGCATGACCAGGAAGGCCGATGGGACCTGGTCCTCCCCAATAGCATCTGTGATGTCAGCAGCAGCACTGTGTTTCTGTTCCAACACAAAAATAAAACAGTGGAAGATATCCACTTGAAACAAGTAGGCCAAATAGCTTTCCAAATTCAATTGTGACTCAAGACAGGTATTCTCTTTTTTCTCTTTTCTCACCCCAAAAGCCCAGTATCCAAATATGATGACAATGAAGTTGACCACGTCAATCAGAAACATGAGAGCGTAGACGTCACACACTGGGCTGTACTCTGGGTGAATGATGTCATAGAAGAACTGCCTGATAGGTAGGTATATGTGCAGGGCACTGCGAAGACAAAAGAGAGGACCATGGCTGAAAATGTCCATTCATTTTAAACCAGTAATTAAAGATGCATTCATGTACTGTCAAAAGTCCTGCCTCCAGGATTTCTTTGTAAACTGCCAGTTATCACCGGGGATATGGAATGAAAGTAACAGAATACACCTACAATGAATATCCATAAGTATAGAGTGCTAAATGCTCACACTTCTATGATAGCAGCTTTAGCCTCGAGCATCCTTTCTCTGATCAGCTTCTTGATCCTTTCCTTCCTGGTCAGGGGAACTTTATTGTGGTGCCTCTTCTTCGAGTGGCGCTTTTTGAGCTGCATATCATCTGCAAGAATATCCCATTTACATCAAGATACATTAGTATATTCAGGTTGGGTAACATTTCCCATCTGTTCAGGCAACACCCCATTTCAACTATAATACACTCTCAAACAAAGTGATTAGTTCAGCACTGTTTAGGCTACTGAATGTATGTACCGTTTGTCTCAGTGGAGTTGGCTTTTCCCCGTCTGCGAAACAAGGATGCAGTTGAGGCCTGTAGAGGAAGGAAGGGCAGTCTTAGCTTCGGCTGATCCCCTGCTTTGTCTCCTCCACTCATCTTCTTCTTCTCAGTCTTCTTCTTTAACTTCTTGAAGAAGTCCGGCATCTCAACCTCTTTGTTATCCCAAAGACCGTGACACTACGGAGAGAAGAAGAAGTTTTGCGAAATTGTGCTTTATTATCTTTTATATGATGTAACACATGAACCAGCATTCCCGTCAGTACCTTTAGAATGGAGCGATGGAAGAACAGAGCCAGGAGTTGTATTAAGTCAAAGAGAACATAGCCATCTTTCTTCTCCACCCCAATGATGTTGGGCAGAGCAAAGGGCCGGTCCGCATTGATGCCTCGGTAGGCCGAGGTGGTCCAGGGGAAAAAGCCAAACTGGAAAAAATACTTGACCACCACAATCAGCTGGAAGACATAGGAATCATCAATCACCCATACATAAAACGTATGCACGCATGACTGTAAGTCGCTTTGGATAAAAGCGTCTGCTAAATGGCATATATTATTACATTATTATATATAGATATACACACTACATTACCAAACGTATGTGGACACCTTCTCGTCAAACATCTCATTCCGAAAGCATGGGCATTAATATGGAGTTGATCACCCTTTGCTACTATAACAGCCTCCAGTCTTCTGGGAAGGCTTTCCACTGGATGTTGGAACATTGCTGTGGGGACTTTCAATTCAGCTACAAGAGCATTAGTGAGGTCGGGCACTGATGTTGGGCAATTAGGCTTGGCTCGCCGTCGGTGTTCCAATTCATCCCAAAATTGTTCGATGGGGTTGAGGTCAGGGTTCTGTGCAGGCCAGTCAAGTTCTTCCACACCGATCTTGACAAACCATTTCTGTATGAACCTCGCTTTCTGGACAGGGGCATTGTCATGCTGAAACAGGAAATGGCCTTCCCTAAACTGTTAGCACAAAGTTGGAAGCACAGAATCGTAGAATGTCATTGTATGTTGTAGTGTTAAGATTTCCCTTCACTGGAACAAAGGAGCCTAAACCAAACCATGTAAAACAGCCTCAGACCATTATTCCTCCTCCACCAAACTTTACAGTTGGCACTATGCATTCGGGCAGGTAGTGTTCTCCTGGCAGCCGCCAAACCCAGATTCGTCTGTCAGACTGCCAGATGGTGAAGCTTGATTCATCACTCCAGAGAACGCGTTTCCACTGCTCCAGAGTCCAATGGCGGCGAGCTTTACACCACTCCAGCCGACGCCTGGCATTGCGCATGGTGATCTAAGGCTTGCCTGCAGCTGCTCAGCCATGGAAACCCATTTGATGAAGCTCTCGACGAACAGTTCTTGTGCTGACGTTGCTTCCAGAGGCAGTTTGGAACTTGGTAGTGAGTGTTGCAACCGAGGATAGACGATTTTTACACACAATGCGCTTCAGCACTCTGCGGTCCCATTCTGTGAGCTTGTGTGGCCTACCACTTCGCAGCTGAGACGTTGTTGCTCTTAGACGTTTCCACTTCACAATAACAGCACTTAAAGTTAACCGGGGCAGCTCTAGCAGGGCAGAAGTTTGACTAACTGACTTGTTGGAAAGGTCGCATCCTATGACGGTGCCACGTTGAAAGTCACTGGGTTCTTCAGTAAGGTCATTCTACTGCCAATGTTTGTCTATGGAGATTGCATGGCTTTGTCCTCGATTTTATACACCCGTCAGCAACAATATGGCTGAAATAGCCGAATCCACTCATTTGAAGAGGTGTTCACATACTTTTGTATTTATAGTGTATATTATATATAATTAACCATCAATCTAAATAATCAACCAGCCAACCAATCAATCAACATATCACTCCGTTGGGGGTGCCTGCTGTGTGTACCTCTGTGTAGATGATGGCAGCCATCCAGAAGCGCTTGGTTGGGCGTGGCACAGACAGCATGGCCCAGAGGAAGATAAGGATGGGCAGGATCAGACTGAGCAGCGAGGCCGACACCATGTGGTTCAGGATGATCACAAAGTAGCACAGCATCTCTGACTTAGACACCATGGTGTTGTACAGGGCAAACACTAGTCTCAGGTGTCTCGGGAGAGACTGGAAGAACTGATCAGACTCTTCAATTTCATCGTTACCAAACATACTGCAACAGAGGAGAATCACAGTACGTGAGAAAAATGTTTTTTTTTTTTGTGATACTCAACTTTACTATAAGGTACTGTGATACAACTGAATGGGTACACTTGACTATACCATGATTGTAACAAGAAAAAACAAGTCCCAATCTCCCATGACTGACTTGTTGAGCAGTAGCTCGCTGGCCGTGAGGTTCCTGGTCTCACTAAGAGGCCTGGAGGAGTCTGGGAAATCTTCGCTATTCTCATCACACTCCAGATAGTCCAGGGAGATGGATCCTGAAAGCATCACAGCTTTTTCCCTCTCCTCCTCTTCTTCCTCCCTCCATTCCTCCTTCTCCATTCTATACTCCTCCTCCACTTTATATTCCCCCTCCTCTTCTTCATATGCATCCTCTCCTTCTTTACTGTCCTCCTTATTGGGAACAGTATCATCATGGCTGATGAAAAATGTAATTCAGAAAGAAAGATGCATATAAGATGGAGTCAAACAAACTATGAGTTTATAGAGGGGTATAGAGAGTTAGTAGATATGAAACCAAATATACAGTAAGTCAAATAAAATAAGAGTTTATTTGTTGAGGAGGAGCTGGCAAAACGGCCACCTTCTCTATTGGCGCCATCTTGAATAATGGTGTACGGTATAAAGAGCAGAGGAAACCATAAGTGCATAAGTGTCACCATCACCTTAGTGGAGGGTCTTCAGTGTCAAATGAGTCAATGTCCAGGTTGGAAGTTTTCAGTAGTTTCCGTCTGAGTTGGTCGGCAGCGGTTTGGAGTATAGGAGGGTCATCCAGCTCATCCAGTGTGGGCTGACGAGACCCCAGCAGGGTCTCATCCGTCATGCAGCTAAGACATGATGACAGGGAAACATGTTGACCATCCTGGTCCTATGAAGCCTTTCATAAAGCCTCCATAAAGAGGTTATAATGCAGAATAGCATAATAGTATAAATACTCAATAATACATTTAAAACTGATTGGTTCTGTATAATACATGCAGACTGCTTATGGAATAGGTAACGAATTTCATGAATTAACAAATCAAGACTCTATAGGTGTTACATCAATGCTGACCTGGACAAGCTGCTACCCCAGGAGATTTTGGAGTGGGTGTGTTTCAGCTTGGAGTAACCTCTCGCTGATGACGGTACAGGTGGAGGGGAGGAGACAGGGGGAACTATGTCTTCCTGGTCTTCCAGGGAGGCCAGGGTGTTCTGTCTGGACATCCAGTTCTCATAGAAGCGCTTCACACTCTCCTGTGACACCTCTTTCCCCTGTAAAAGGAACATTTTATTTTTGTCAACACTGCAGGGAGGACTTAACTTAAAACAGAGTTTTACAAGTCAAATGACGTATCCCCTGTGGATGAATGTTACTTCACCTTCTTCTGTTGCTGGCCGAGAAGAGCCCTTTCAAAACGTAGCACTTTGGAGATGTCCAGACCATCTTTGCAGAAGGAGTTCAGGCCCTCAGTGAGGTCATCCAGAAGGGACAGGATAAACACCCATAAAAACTTGAGCGAGTCGATAATCCTCTGAAATATATTTTCTGTGAGAAGACAGAAACATTGTATCAAGTTAGTGGCAGTACACAGACTTCTAGAGTTATTCTACTGTATATCCATGAAGGGTCTGTTGAGGTGAAATGTTGACCTTTCTCCTCCACTTCATTTTCCTCTTCCAACTCATCCTCACTAGACTCGGCCCTCTCAATGCCTTGGATCAGACAATTAAAATCATGATGACACAAAATAACACATTAGTTATTCTGTCTCTATGACAAAATTATGCAAACAGTCCCATACAAACCAGACCCTCTTACCTTGCTGTCTCTGCAGCTGTCTCTTTGCCCTCCTCTTCTCCTCTTTTTTCATCTTTGACTCTTCTTTTTTGTGCAAATTTAGGGCTGCTTTGGAGCTTGTGACCCATGCCTCATAAGCTAACTGTGGAGAAAGGAGGCACATTCAACAACGTACCCTAAGACTATTTTACAACTCTTTGTAGTTTGTCTTCTATGTCCCTCACCTGAAAAGCAGATTTCTTCTTTGTTAGTGTCTCTTCCTCTTTCTTTTCCTGGACTTCCTCCTCTTCCTCTTCACTGTCACTCTCAAATAGATGGTAGCCACAGTTGTTCTCAACTGGAGGAAAGACAGAAGTGTAAAACAACAAAGACATGAACTCCTGCTCATTCCACTTTATACTATTGCAGTATGTGAGCTGTTTTGACCACTTAAAATTACTTGAATTTGAATATAAAAATGACAATTCATAATGAGATTAAATGAAAATGATTGAACCATATCCCCCTATTGAAGTTCTGTTTGTAACTGAACAAATCTGAATCTTATTACTTAGGTTTATGGAACACTTACCACCAGGCCGTGAGACCCATGGTTTCCACCGTTTCTCCTGATCATTCTCTGCCTTCTCAATTTCACCTGGAAAACATATTCACCCATTCATCCCATCCCTACATCATAAATGTATCCTTTCATTCAGTGAGACTGAGAAGAATAATGAGTCGAGTCTCCCCCCACCTTAGAATGTAAAGCGATTTGAGCAGTTTTAATAGTCTAGTGCTATTGAATCTAATATTAAAGCTGGAGGTAAACATTGCCCCTAACCACAGAGCTAGGATCAAATTATCTTACCTCCCAATTCTAGTAGGGGTAAATACAAATATCAAAGAGTATACGTTTAAGAACGGACCCTTCGTCAGTGGTTATGGACAACTTCTACTAGCTCCATGACACTCACCGTTTCGCACTGTATCAGTAGGGGGCGCTGGTACGTCGCCTTGGCCAGGCTTACTCTTCTGTTTGGATTTGATCTTCTCCATCCTAGAGGAAGGGTTCAACACAGTGAATTAAAACAATGCAACAATAGCAAACCCCTTTGACTGAACACTAGATGAGAACAAACAAACTGCTGTGGCATAAGTCTTACTGCTTCTTCAGCGTCTCCACAGACTTCTTCTCCATCTCCAGTCTTGCAGCAACCAGTTTCTTCACTTTGGCTTCAAAGAGCTCAGCACCCCTTGAAATATGAAAGAAAAACAACCTATGTGGTCATACATTCAGCTGGTTCCATTCAATAGATTAATAAACCGTCATCTCAAAACTTTACTGGTAAGGAAGTGGTCAGGTCAGTAACTAGATAATTCTAACCTGGAGGCCAGGATCTTGGAGGCCTTGAGGTCAGACACCACATACAGGAAGTAGTAGCTGAGGAAAACCCTCCTCTGAGCCAGGAGCACGGTGAAGCAGATCGCATCCCACACGATGCCCGCCTCCCCCTCCGGCAGCTCACACTCATCATCAGGAGCAGCTGGGAACACACACACACATACACATATGTAAGCACACACGCAGGTGTGCACGTAGCTAAACACACACAGACACAGATAGAACAGGCGACATAAATGCACAACAACACACACAGTGTGTTAATGTGATTATCAGTCACACTTACGGAGATCATAGCCTGTGATTGTACAGACCATGCTGAAGGCCTGAATGAGCCAGCAACCATTCTTCAACAGGCTGTCCAAATAAGCACATGAGCCAAGCTGTGGACACACACATACAGCAAGACAGATAGCTCAGAGGAGACAGAAGATGGGACATGAGACACTGATAGTCAGTAAGTGAAGCTGTTACATTAGCATCAAAGAATGAAGACTAGATTAGTGCAGTAACACAGAACAGGCTGTTAGCATTGATGAGTGATTAAAACCGACTGTGTTATTAGCATAATACAATGTGGTACACATAGTATATGAATGAAAAATCCCTTTCAGCAATGAGGATAGGCTAGCTGAGAAAGTGAGTGATTAGCTAGCTAACATACAGATATCAGGTTCTTCATGCCAATGACAAAACAGGTGTATCCGATGAGCCAGTCCCAGAGCCTGAGGATGTATCGTACAGGCTGCATGAGCAGGCTGCCCCCGAACAGCATGAAGTAGAAGCAGGCTAGCAGGTAACCCAGGCAGAAGATGTTAATGCGGGTGGTGCCTGTGATGAAGATGAGGCACAGCACCAGCCAGAAGAAGTAACTGAACACAAACACCTTGACCATGTCCAGGTAGGACCTGAGGGAAGGAGAGACACATCCATATTACCAATTGAGTAGGTGCAGGAGTTTTTCTATACCATGTGACCAGACTGGAAAAAACTCTGGGCCGTGGTTGTAGGCTGTAAGTTGTTTCATGAAAACTATAAAATAGTTGTCTAAAGCACTTACAGGTCTGCAACCACGCTAGCTTAGAGAGTCCTCTGACCTGCAGTGGAGGAAGTTGTTGACGGGGATGTACTGGTTGAAGGAGCGTGGGTCCAAGCTGCGGCTGATCTCCACGTTCTCCCCCCCCATAAGGCGCACCGCGGCACGGTTCTCCTCCTCAAACACCTTCCACTGCAGCGATGAGCACATGAGCAGGAGGTGGTCGTCTGGACACACAGACAAACAAAATGGCTGCCTTGATCACTTACACTACATGACCAGAAGTATGTGGAAACGTGCTCGTCAAACATCTCATTACAAAATCATGTGCAATAATATGGACCCTCCTTTGCTGCTATAACAGCCTCCACTCTTCTGGGAAGGCTTTCCACTAGATGTTGGAACATTGCTATGAGGACTTGCTTCCATTCAGCCACGAGCATTAGTGAGGTCGGGCACTGATGTTGGGCGATTAGGCCTGGCCAGTTCCAATTCATCCCAAAGGTATTCGATGGGGTTGAGGTCAGGGTTCTGTGCAGGCCAGTCAAGTTCTTCAACACCGATCTTGACAAACCATTTCTGTATGGACCTCACCTTGTGCTTTGTCATGTTGAAACAGGAAAAGGCCTTCCCCAAACTATTGCCACAAAGTTGGAAGCACAGAATCGTATACAATGTCATTGTATGCTCTAGCGTTAAGATTTCCCTTCACTGGATCTAAGGTGCCTAGCCCGAACTATGAAAAACAGCTGCAGACCATTATTCCTCCTTCACCAAACTTTGGGGCAGGTAGCGTTTTCCTGGCATCCGCCAAACCCAGATTCGTCAATCAGACTGCCAGATGGTGAAGCGTGCTTCATCACTACAGAGAACTCGTTTCCACTGCTTCAGAGTCCAATGGAGGTGAACTTTGCACCACTCCAGCTGACGATTGGCATTGCTCATGGTGATCTTAGGCTTGTCTGCGGCTGCTCGGCCATGGAAGCCCCTTTCATGAAGCTCCCGATGAACAGTTATTGTGCTGACGTTGCTTCCAGAGGCAGATTGTAACTCGGTAGTGAGTGTTGCAACTGAGGACAGACAATTTTTTGATGCGCTATGCACTCGGCGGTCCCGTTCTGTGAGCTTGTTGCTCTTAGACATTTCCACTTCACAATAACAGCACTTACAGTTGACCGGGCAGAAATTTTACGAACTGACTTGTTGAAAATTGGCATCCTATGACGGTGCCAAGTTGAAAGTCACAGAGCTCTTCAGTAAGGCCATTCTACTGCCAATGTTTGTCTATGGAGATTGCATGGCTGTCAGCAACGGGTCTGGCTGAAATAGCCAAAACCACTAATATATATAGTGTATGTAGGAGATACAAATTGATGTTGTATGAATGGATTTACATTACACACTATATACAGGGTATTCAGACCACTTGACTTTTTTTTGTTACGTTACAGCCTTATTCTAAAATTTACTAAAGTGTTGTTTTTTTCTCACCAATCTAACTACAGAACACAATACCCCAAAATGACAAGGCAAAAACAGGTTAGTAGAATTTTTTGCAAATTCATAAAAAATAAAAAATGTAATATCACATTTACATAAGTATTCAGACCCTTTACTCAGTACTTTGTTGAATCACATTTTGGCAGCGATTACAGCCTTGAGTCTTCTTGAGTATGATGCTACAAGATTGGCACACCTGTTATTGGGGAGTTTCTCCCATTCTTCTCTGCAGATCCTCTCAAGCTCTGTCAGGTTGGATGGGGAGCGTTGCTACACAGCTATTTTCAGGTCTCTCGGGTAAGTCTGGTTCTGGCTGGGCCACTCAAGGACATTCAGAGACTTGACCCAAAGCCACTCCTGCATTGTTTTGGCTGTGTGCTTAGGGTTGTTGTCCTATTGGAAGGTGAACCTTCGCCCCAGTCTGAGGTCCTGAGTGCTCTGGAGCAGATTTTCATCAAGGATCTCTATGTACTTTGCGCCGTTCATCTTTCCCTTGATCCTGACTAGTCTCCCAGTCCCTGCTGCTGAACAACATCCCCACAGCATGATGCAGCCACCACCATTTATTTAACCTTTATTTAAGTCAGTTAAGACGCTTGGCATTCAGGCCAAAGAGTTCAATCTTGGTTTCATCAGACCAGAGAAATTTGTTTCTCATGGTCTGAGAGTCCTTTAGGTCAAATCAAATCAAATCAAATTGATTTATATAGCCCTTCATACATCAGCTGATATCTCAAAGTGCACAGAAACCCAGCCTAAAACCCCAAACAGAAAGCAATGCAGGTGTAGAAGCACGGTGGCTAGGAAAAACTCCTTAGAAAGGCCAAAACCTAGGAAGAAACCTAGAGAGGAACCAGGCTATGAGGGGTGGCCAGTCCTCTTCTGGCTGTGCCGGGTGGAGATTATAACAGAACATGGCCAAGATGTTCTAATGTTCATAAATGACCAGCATGGTCAAATAATAATAATCACAGTAGTTGTCGAGGGTGCAGCACCTCAGGAGTAAATGTCAGTTGGCTTTTCATAGTCGATCATTAAGAGTATCTCTACCGCTCCTGCGGTCTCTAGAGAGTTGAAAACAGTAGGTCTTGGACAGGTAGCACGTCCGGTGAACAGGTCAGGGTTCCATAGCCGCAGGCAGAACAGTGCCTTTTGGCAAACTTCAAGCGGGCTGTCATGTGCCTTTTACTGAGGAGTGGCTTCCGTCTGGCCACCCTACCATAAAGGCCTGATTGGTGGAGTGGTACAGAGATGGTTGTCTTTCTGGAAGTTTCTCCCATCTCCATCAGGATCTTGGTCACCTCCTTGACCAAGGCCCTTCTCCCCCGATTGCTCAGTTTGGCCGGACGGCCAGCTCTAGGAAGAATCTTGGTGGTTCCAATCTTCTTTCATTTAAGAATGATGGAGGCCACTGTGTTCTTGGGGACCTTCAATGCTGCAATCATTTTTTGGTACCCTTCCCCAGATCTGTGCCTCGACACAATCCTTTCTCGGAGCTCTACGGACAATTCCTTCCACCTCATGGCTTGGTTTTTTCTCTGACATGCACTGTCAACTGTGGGACCTTATATAGACAGGTGTGTGCCTTTCCAAATCATGTCCAATCAACTGAATTTACCACAGGTGGACTCCAATCAAGTTGTAGAAACATCTCAAGGATGATCAATGGAAACAGGATGCACCTGAGCTCAATTTAGAGTCTCATAGCAAGGGTCTGAATACTTATGTAAATAAGGTATTTTTGTTTTTTATTTGTAATACATTTGCTGAAATAAGAATAAACTGTTTTCGCTTTGTTACTATGGGGTATGGTGTGTAGATTGATCAGGACTTTTTTTATTTAATCCATTTTAAAATGAGGCTGTAATGTAACAAAGTGTGGAAAAAGGGAAGGGGACTGAATACTTTCCAAATGCACTGTATATTAGACAATGGCCTGAATCCTTGAGATATGCATTCATACTTTCATGTAAATCAAGAAAGAATGTCAATAGGAGATTTCCCACAAATGACTGAAATTGGAAATGGTTGGGATGAAGACAGAGAGACTCACAGAAAATGAAGTAAGGGGCAGGACGCATGGCGAAGTCAGGCAGATAAAGCCACTTGATGAGGTTGGAGGTCAGGGCCTGACTGGAGGTCCTCCATGGATAATCTGACAGATAGAGTAGAAAATTAAGAAAGCAGTGATAGAAACTATTTACTATTCTATCACCGGGTAACTGCACATGTTTTTAATGGCAGTAACTCTAGAATGAGGCCTTTGTAATATGCAATCGTGTGACTCAAATCCTAATCACACATCAATTATGGTGTAGTTACTACTGTAGTACATTGTAATCTCCAGATATCTCTCCTTACCGACACAGAGAGCGGGAGGGATGCCGATACAGAGCAGGTACTGCAGCACCATGAGTCCTGCAGTGAAGCAGCAGTACTTAGGCCACATCTCCCCTATGGCCTTCCTGCGTCGTCGTGACAGAACAGCCATCAGAGCACAGGAGTGCAGCAGCGCGTAGAAATCCATCCGTTGGCCAATCACATTCACCGCCACCACAAAGCACACCTGAGGGACAGGTAGAGCATCTCAAAGAGCTATGCAACCACTGTGACATGATGATCCTTCAAAATGAAAACATATAGATTAACAGTACAAAATCTCAAATGGAAGCTACAGTAAAAGAGCTATATTGGTTGTAGCTACTCTACCTCCAGGCCAAACTTGTAGAAGAAGTAGTTGATGAAGTACTTGATGCAGGGCAGGATACCTTGGTCCAGGTGCTGGCGTGTGATGCCTTGGAAGATGATGGTGAAGGTGGGGACCTTGAGGTCATTGTGGAGGCGATAGTAGAGCTGATGTCTATGGACCGTCACCTCAAACACCAGCAGCCCCAGCACCATCAGGTGGTTCTGACATCAAAGAAAAACACAACCAAAGAACACTCAGACGATAGAACCATAGATTAATGAAGCTACCACACTAATAATAGGATATTAATTTCTATGTACAGTACTTGCCATTATGTATTAATCTGTTATTAAAATGCATACATCTCAATATCTCTCTTTCAATGGTTTTCATGGCCATACAGTGCATGGCATGACTGACAAATGACATCTGACATCAATATTACTAAATAACCACAGATACTGAGTGAAAAGCTTGTCTTACCCTGAGACAGGGCAGGATCCTGTCTTCACACTTGCGCAGCTCTCCACACCATATGGCTGGGTCAACAGGCTTCACATAAAGCACAGACCTCCTCAGCAGCTCTGCCATGTTCCCCTCCAGCTCCAGCCCTGTCCCATTAACTGACACCAGGCTCTGCACAAACAGAGATGCATACTACTGTAAATGTAGATAGTCACACACACACACATACATGCACGCACGCACACACACATGCACGCACGCACACACACATGCACGCAAACATGACATAATTCCCTTGGGAGCCAACCATTACCAAGTAGATATTGCTGCTACAGAATAATTAATTTTCAGTATTTGATCAGTGTTTTGCATTCTAGAGGAAAGTGAACTCACAGTGGTACAGTTGGAGGAGTACTCCAGAGGTTTGATGACCTTGAGCTGGTACAGCATCTTACACACCACCATGACACAGGCCCAGACTGAGGACACACTGGAGGCGATGGGGTGGAGCCGGGGGAAGGGCAGGGCAAAGGCCCACAGTACCAGAAACAGGAAGTTCATCAGAGACACCTTGGGCAAAGGAACGCAACGCATGAAAGCACATGTTTAGTGCAGACCCCCTACACAGCATTTGTGGTGAAATCAGTGCAGTGTAAATGCAGTTGATGCACCATAAAATGTACTCTAAATGGGGTAAAGGTACAATGACAACATGGAGTTTCAGGGTCACGTAAAGACACCTGACCTCTTGCAAGGACACCCAGATAATGCCGGTAGAGACGATCTTGAGGCTGTGGAGCTCCAGCAGCCTCCAACTTATCTCTTGAGCCCGCTGGAAGACAGCCAGAGCCTGGAGCAGCAGCAGGCCGGCCCGGTCCACCATCAACCCCCATTGGGTCAGACTCTCCTCTGGGGCGCCTAGCGGACACAACAAGGACATCAGACTCAGGGTCAGATAAAAGATGTGATATGCTGTGCTCGATTTCACAGACTGTTTTGTTTATGTGGCATATTTGTTTGTACTGTCTATGTGCTGTTAAAATGAGCTTACTTTTGGTACAGTGAATTAGAATCCGAATCTCAGAGGCACACACCTGTTCCCTCCCGGTCCTTCTCAGATTTCTTCTCTGATGAGGCAGACAGTCCATCACTGTCCAACGTGTGCTGACTCCCCACACGTCCTGACTCCCCACTCATCTGCTTACTCTGCTCCTTCACCATCCTAGCAGGGAGACGGTAGGCAAGTCATATAATAAGTAATACACTATATACAGTACATACTGTATAATAATGATACAGTACATGTAAAGGAAGGAAATGTATAGAAGAATGTACCGTTTCTTTAACTTTTCAATGTTTTCTTTAATTCTGAGGAAAGATACAAATCAGTTAAACATTGTACTTAGAGTGCTAACATTCTTTTAAATTATCTGAAAAATATTACATTACCATTTTTAATAATTCATAATGGACTGATGGAATGAAATGATATCACCCAAAAATATTTTTGACCATTAAAATGGGGTTGCCTTCTCTGTATATTAATGCAACACATTATCAAAGCATGAGCTTGACTCCTTTTTTAAGTTTGCCCAACTAAGGGTGTTTAAGGTTTCTGAAACACTGGGCAAACCACGGTGTGTGAAGCATGCCATTCACTGAGACAGAAATGCAGCTCTTACATGTCAGCTATCACATTGACTGATTTTCTCAGCTCTTCCTCTCTGGATGAAGAGAGATGGACAGAATAGATGAGACACAACATAGAGATGAGTGGAGAATGACAGCATGTTTTTCCAAAGAAAGAAACATAATTGGAGCAATCAGATCATTACATTAATTTACTCCGTTTTCAATTTTTAGATTATACTGATAATGCCATTGTACATCTTTTTTTATTAAAGGCCCAGCACAGTCAAAAACATTTTTAAATATATTTCCACAATATGAGGTTGGAACAATACAGTGAAATTGTGAAAATTATGATAATGCCCATTTAGTGTAAGATCTGTTTGAGAAGACCACCTGAAATTTCAACCTGTTTTGGTGGGAAGACATCACTAGACGGTAAATTAGTTAATAGACCAATACAAAAGAGAGTTCCAAACCTCTCTGCAAATAACAGCTTGTTTTCTGTTTTCCACTCCCCACTCAGACCACTCCCAGACAGTCCTAGCAAAATTATTGATTGAGAAATTGTTCTTTGCTAAGAAGCTTTTTTTGCTTCTTGTTGACCATTTTCATTGAAAAAAAGGTACTTAATTGTTACGCAGAAATTATTTGATATTGAGATGAAAACAGCTGCATTGGACCTTTAAGAAAATGCCTCTAAAAATACCAGTTGACATGAAAATGACATGAAAGGACCACTTTGATGGACTAGTAACAGTTCCCTCCTCCCTGATATAAAGCACATTATAAACTGGGTGGTTCGAGCCCTGAATGCTGATTGGCTGAATGCCATGGTATATCAGACCGTATACGTTGTATGACAAAACATTTATTTTTACTCTTCTAATTACGTTGGTAATCAGTTTATAATAGCAATAAGGCACCTCCGGGGTTTGTGGTATATGGCAAATATACCACAGCTAAGGGCTGTATCCAGGCACTCCACGTTACGTTGTGCGTAAGAACAGCCCTTAACCATGGTATATTGGCCATATACCACACCCCACGGGTCTTATTGCTTAAGTATCCCAGGGGTTGTGATCAGGTTAGCTGTCCCACCTGGATTGTCCCTGGCGGACAGGTATGTTGTCCAGGTTGGTGAGCTCCAGGAAGTCCTGGTTGAAATAGTGCAGCTGCAGGATGCAGGCCAATAGGAAGGCTGCAGGGAGGAGGATCCGAGCAAACAGCTCCACAGTGTCGTACTGCTCCAACCCCAGATCACGCAGACTAGAGGACAGAGGACAGGGACAGCACTGAGCATATAACGTCTACCAGTGGTGTTAACGGTGCTAATGGAATGACATCAAACACATGGGAACCATATGTTTGATGTATTTTATACCATTCCACTGATTCCGCTCCAGCCATTACCAAGAGCCCGTGCTCCCCAATTAAGGTGCCATCAACCTCCTGGGATGCCTACAGTGTCACGTTCCTGACCTGTTTTCTGTTAGTTTTTGTATGTGTTAGTTGGTTAGGACGTGAGTTTGGGTGGGCAGTCTATGTTTTCTGTTTCTATGTTGGTTAATGGGTACCTGATATGGCTCTCAATTAGAGGCAGGTGGTTTTCATTTCCTCTGATTGAGAGTCATATTAAGGTAGGTGTTTTCACACTGTTTGTTTGTGGGTGGTTGTCTCCTGTGTCTGTGTCTATGTACGTTGCGCCACACGGGACTGTTTTCGGTTTGTTTGTTCGGTTGTTCGGTTTATGTAGTCTGTTCCTGTTTCATGCGTTCTTCGTGTCATGTAAGTTCTTATGTTCAGGTGCGTCTACGTCGTTTGTTGTTTTGTAGTTTGTTAAAGTGTTTTCGTGTTTTTTCGTCTTTTATTTAATAAATCATGTCATATCAAGAAGCTGCATTTTGGTTCAATCCCTGCTCCTCCTCTTCGGATGAAGAGGAGGAGGAAAGCCGTTACAGAACCACCCACCTCTCCAGAACCAAGCAGCGCAAGTTCGAGCAGCGGCCAAGAGATCAGGACTCATGGACTTGGGAGGAAGTATTAGAGGGAAAAGGACACTGGGCGCACATTGGGGAATATCGCCGCGCTCGTGAGGAGATGGAGGCAGCGAGAGCCCAACAGCGGTGGTATGAGGAGGCAGCTAGGAGACGTGGCTGGAAGCCGGAGAATCAAGCTCAAGACCGGAGATATGAAGGTACACGGCTAGCAAGGAAGCCCGAGAAGAAACCCCAAAAATTTCTTGGGGGGGGGCTAAGAGGTAGTGGGCCGAGGGCAGGTAGGAGACCTGCGCCCACTTCCCAGGCTAACCGTGGAGAGCGGGAGTACGGGCAGACACCGTGTTACGCAGTAGAGCGCACGGTGTCTCCTGTACGTGTGCATAGCCCGGTGCGGGTTATTCCACCTCCCCGCACTGGTAGGGCTAGATTGAGCATTGAGCCAAGTGCCATGAAGCCGGCTCTACATATCTGGCCACCAGTACGTCTCCTTGGGCCGGCATACATGGCACCAGCCTTACGCATGGTGTCCCCGGTTCGCCTACATAGCCCGGTGCGGGTTATTCCACCTCCCCGCACTGGTCGGGCGACGGGGAGCATTCAACCAGGTAAGGTTGGGCAGGCTCAATGCTCAAGGGAGCCAGTACGCTTGCACGGTCCGGTATTTCCGGAGCTACCTCCCCGCCCCAGCCCAGTACCACCAGTGCCTACACCACGCACCAGGCTTCCAGTGCGTTTTCAGAGCCCTGTTCCTCCTCCACGCACTCTTCCTATGGTGCGTGTCTCCAGCCCAGTGCCTCCAGTTCCGGCACCACGCACTAAGCCACCTGTGCGTCTCCAAAGCCCTGTACACACTGTTCCTTCTCCCCGTACTCGTCCTGATGTGCGTGCCCTCAGCCCGGTGCCACCAGTGCCGGTACCACGCACCAGGCAAATAGTACGCTTTGAGAGTCCAGTGTGCCCTGTCCCTGCTCCCCGCACTAGCATGAAGGTGCGTGTCCTTAGCCCGGTGCCTCCAGTTCCGGCACTACGCACCAGGTCTACAGTGCGTCTCAGCCGGCCAGAGTCTGCCGTCTGCCCAACGGCGCCTGAACTGTCCGTCTGCCAAGCGCCGCATGAACTGCCCGTCTGTATTGAGCCTTCAAAGCCGCCCGTCTGCCATGAGCCTACAGAGCCTTCCGCCAGACTGGAGCCGCTAGAGCCTTCCGCCAGACAGGAGCCGCTAGAGCCTTCCGCCAGACAGGAGCAGCCAAAGCCTTCCGCCAGACAGGATCAGTCTGAGCCATCCGTCTCCGCAGCGCCATCTGAGCCATCCGTCTCCTCAGCGCCATCTGAGCCATCCGTCTCCCCAGCGCCGTCTGAGCCATCCGTCTCCCCAGCGCCATCTGAGCCATCCGTCTCCCCAGCGCCGTCTGAGCCATCCGTCTCCCCAGCGCCGTCTGAGCCATCCGTCTCCCCAGCGCCGTCTGAGCCATCCGTCTGTCCCGAGCCATTAGAGCCGCCCGTCTGTCCAGAGCCGTTAGTCAGTCAGGAGCCGCTAGAGCCATTCGTCAGTCAGGATCTGCCAGAGCCGCCAACCAGACAGGATCTGCCAGAGCCGCCAACCAGACAGGATCTGCCAGAGCCGCCAACCAGACAGGATCTGCCAGAGCCGCCAACCAGACAGGATCTGCCAGAGCCGCCAACCAGACAGGATCTGCCAGAGCCGTCAGCGAGCCATGAGCGTCCAGAGCCGTCAGCGAGCCATGAGCGTCCAGAGCCGTCAGCCAGCCATGAGCGTCCAGAGCCGTCAGCCAGCCATGAGCGTCCAGAGCCGTCAGCTAGTCATGAGCGTCCAGAGCTGCCATGTATCCAGAACTGCCACTCAGTCCAGAGCTGTCTCTCTGTCCGGAGCTGCCCTTCAGTCCGGAGTTGCCCCTCTATCCTGAGCTACCTCTCTATCTTGAGCTACCTCTCTATCCTGACCTACCTCTCTGTCCTGAGCTACCTTGTCCCGGAGCTGTCCCTTATTTTGGTGTTGCCTCTTATATTAGGTGGGTGGAATAGGTGGGTGGTCATTCTGAGGGGGAGAAGTAAGCTGGGATTGACTATGGTGGGGTGGGGACCTCGCCCAGAGCCTGAGCCACCACCGTGGTCAGATGCCCACCCTGACCCTCCCCTAGACTTTGTGCTGGTGCGCCCGGAGTTCGCACCTTAAGGGGGGGGTTATGTCACGTTCCTGACCTGTTTTTGTATGTGTTAGTTGGTCAGGACGTGAGTTTGGGTGGGCAGTCTATGTTTTCTGTTTCTATGTTGGTTAATGGGTACCTGATATGGCTCTCAATTAGAGGCAGGTGGTTTTCATTTCCTCTGATTGAGAGTCATATTAAGGTAGGTGTTTTCACACTGTTTGTTTGTGGGTGGTTGTCTCCTGTGTCTGTGTCTATGTACGTTGCGCCACACGGGACTGTTTTCGGTTTGTTTGTTCGGTTGTTCGGTTTATGTAGTCTGTTCCTGTTTCATGCGTTCTTCGTGTCATGTAAATTCTTATGTTCAGGTGCGTCTACGTCGTTTGTTGTTTTGTAGTTTGTTAAAGTGTTTTCGTGTTTTTTCGTCTTTTATTTAATAAATCATGTCATATCAAGAAGCTGCATTTTGGTTCAATCCCTGCTCCTCCTCTTCGGATGAAGAGGAGGAGGAAAGCCGTTACATACAGTATGTTATTAGTCATGGATCATCAGGGAGACTTTCAGACACAGGGTACAAGATATGAGGAATTTCTGGCCAATGAATGAATCAATGAATCACTTAACACTGTAGCACTAATAATGGTATATTCTTTTTAAAAAGTATGTCTATATAGGTATGTGTATGTATATATGTGTATATGTGTATATGTATGCATGCGTGTGTGGATATATATATTTACCCAAAAAATATGGGGGATTGGAAATGATGCAGACAATTACATTGGAAGCAACATTCTTTCCGCAATATTAAGCTGATCCACCCCTTAAAAAAATATTAGAATAATAATAATAAAAAATTAAAATTAAAAAGTTAAAATTAAAATCAATATAAAAAAACATTGTAGCACTTTAAAGTCTTGGGGTGACTACAACAATATGGAGGCATAAGAAGCACTGTGAATGTATAGGGTTGGCCACAGTGCCACCATACACACTCACCCTTCCTCAGACATGCCCATGATCTGTCTGAACAGGCCAGACACTGTCTTAAACTGGTACATGTAGATGGCTATCAGGACAACCATGGAGTAGCCCACCACCACCGCCCAGAAGTACTTTAGCACTCGCCTCCACACGTCATAACGGATCTGAGGAACGATAACATCGATACCATGATAATCAAGGTCAAATCACTCTACAAATACTAATCACAGGGAGCAATGTTAACAGTAAAATATGTTATTTTATATAGATCATTCAAGCACTCTGATTTCCCTCAATTACTACCCACATTTCATGACAACAGGCGTCCACAAAACAAGTTGTCTTTTCAAACCCATTTATCATCGCAGTCTTCGAGAGAAACACTCTTTTCCCACCACTTTGATACAGCTACACTCTTAGAATAAAGGGTTATTTGCGGGGGGATAGGGTTCTACCAAGAACTGTTTTGATCTGAAGAACGCTTTTAAGAAGACAAGGGTTCTTTGTAAGGCAAAGGGTTCTACCTAAAACCTTTAATAGGCCGACTACACCGGGAGCGTCGTGTGCACGAGCGTTGCAAAATAAATGTAGGAATCTATGTTATTCAATTATTGCGCCCACACTGCTCGCGCGCGTCAACGAGCATCTGCGTTGCCAAGGGCTAAAATAGAAATAATTCCTATTTCTGACGCAGATCACACTGCAAGTCCTGCCTCTCCCATCTCCTCATTGGTTTATAGAAGCAGGTACCCACGTGCCATCTCCTCATTGGTTATACTCACGTGGGTGATTGAAAGATGAACTTTGTTGCCGGTCGTCGTGGTAATACTATGAAAGTTTAGATGCCAATCACCATATAAGTTCAAAGATGAAAAAGCCTGGAAGGAGGAGAGATGACTAGAAACGATTCGGTTGACCGTTTTATGTGTGGATTAATTGTCGGAGTGGAGGACCTTGTGCATTTCAGGTAAAATAACAACTCAATGTTTATATCCCAGGACAAATTAGCTAGCTAAATAGGACAAATTAGCTAGCAAGTGCAAGCTAGCTAGCTAAATTGCCATACATGTTTAATGCTTTTCGACCTGTCTCCAAATTAATGTCATTGGTTCAGAGTTTGTTTTGATATTTTAACCTGCGTGTCGTGATCGCGTTTGGTGCGGGGGGACAAAATACATTTATGCACGATGGCGCACGCGCGCAGTTGGTTTGGGTTCCGTGTTACACGAAACTGAATGCAGGTTGCAGGTAAGGATCCAACCCTTTTTTTAAATTTTCGCCTAAAAGGACATACCCAAATCTACTGCCTGTAGCTCAGGACCTGATGCAAGGATATGCATATTCTTGATATCATTTTAAAGGAAACACTTTGAAGTTTGTGGAAATGTGAAATTAATGTAGGAGAATATAACACACTAGATCTGGTAAAGGATAATACAAAGAATCAATTTTAAAATTCTGTACCATCATCTTTGAAATGCAAAATAAAGACCATAATGTATTATTCCAGCCCAGGCGCAATTAAGATTTTGGCCACTAGATGGCAGCAGTGTATGTGCAATGTTTTAGACTGATCCAATGAACCATTGCATCTGTTCAAAATGTTGTATCAAGACTGCCCAAATGTGCCTAATTGGTTTATTAATACATTTTCAAGTTCCTACTTGTGCACTCTCCTCAAACAATAGCATGGCATTCTTTCACTGTAATAGCTACTGTAAATTGGACAGTGCAGTTAGATTAGCAAGAATGTAAGCTTTCTGCCCATATCAGATATGTCTATGTCCTAGGGAAATGTTTTGTTACTTACAACCCCATGCTAACATGCTAATCACATTAGCCTAGGTTAGCTCAACTGTCCCGCAGGGGGGGGGGGGCAAATATCCCTTAGAGGTTAACAATTCCTAACTCTGGATTCCAATAGGAATCACACATCACTTTGCAAGCCAGCATAATGTGACTTGCAGGCCTGATATGGCAACATCACTATGTTAGGGTATTATTAGCCCCTCAAATAAAGGCCTTACGATATATGTAATGTATTATCATAAATAATGCAATTGTAAAGGCTAATAAGGCTGTTGGAACTGCTCATTGCGGGTTCTAGGAAGAACCCTCCAAAGATAAAAGAGTTACTTAGCCCCTTTTTTTCTAAGAGTGTACAACCGGAAGTTACTTTTTTAGCAGGTTAGGAAAACTTACGCAGTAGGTTGGGAGAATTAACTTAGCAGGTTTGGAGAATTAGGTTAAGGCTAGGAAAAGGGTTAGGGTTAGCAAAAATGCTCTCCTAACCTGCTATGAAAATCCCTTCCAGTCGTAGCTGTATCAAAGTGGTGTGAAAAGAATGTGTCCCCTGTCTTCATATGTTAATTACACATTCACAATTTATTTATATAATAATAACTAAATTATTAAATTTAATGCAGCAATATACACAATATATATTTCCCCTCAGTCAGACTGCATGTGAAACAACTATACTGCTGGCAATGATAAACAAAAGGGTCATCTTGGCTTTCTTACAGTATGTGTGGTGTGAGGTAGTATAAGCCATTAAGCTTCTGTAAGTGCTCAGAGCTAAAAGGTCAGCAGAAATACAAGATGGGTCAGGAAACCAGGAAAACAGCAGCATAAATGTTTTGTGTCTGTGTTTACGAAGTAGGATCAATATTCATAACCGGATCTGTATTGATGAGAGTCTCGAGCTGTCGTTGAGGTATTGATGAGAGTCTCGAGCTGTTGTTGAGGTATTGGATGCAAATGGGCAGTAAATGTGTCATAACGTTTTGTTGACCCTCTTCGCTTCTTAAGTGCCGTAAACAGCTAATGATGACTATTAGTTAGTTAGTTAATTACCATATCAGTAGCATTACTAGCGTGTGAGACAATCATACTGTGTAAGGGTGAGTGGGGTCAGTGATAAGGTACTGTATTTACAGAGCGATGGTCTGAACTTAACTTTTTGGTCAACTAGATTATATGGCTCTTAAATCAAACAATTTCACAGCCGTTTTCCTTTTCATTTGACACAATCTTTCACTCAGTTTGTTAATTCCCTTCTCTTTTTAATAACATTGTAGATAGAATCGTATATAATATAAACTTTATTTATATAGCACAATCCATATGGTATTTCCTGTATAGTATACACAACAACATTGGTTTAACATTATCTAGAAGTAAGTATGAGGCCCACCTGATAGAGGACGACACAGAAGAGGAACAGCACAATGTAGAGGATCTTGTAGACCATCACCTTCCCGGAGAAGCTGACCACAAAGAACATGGAGCAGCAGAACAGGATCCAGTACTTCACCAGGGTTCCCTTGACCACTGAACCTAGCATCTCCATTATGAGGGAGGTATCACCTTCATCCGCTAAGGGAGAGGAGGAACACAACATAGAACTGGTTCAAAGGGTCAAACACCTCTGTGGGTTAGAGCACTGTTAAGTGAAGAATGTTACAGACACCTGGGTACAATATAATTTTCATTTCTAATGCATTTGTTACTGTATTAGAGAATGTGACTTTATCAGTTTGAATCCATAAAGTATGCATAAAAGGAGAAGAGTCCAGACGTGGTAGCACTTTGACTTCATCCAGAGACTCTTCTGACTCCTTCAGATCCTGCTCTTCCTGTTTCTCCTTCAGTTGTTGACGGAACAGAAGCAAGAAGCTGAAGGCGTAGAACACCTTGGCTCCCAGGTGGACGCAGGGTGCTGGGTAACTGGCCATGTCAAAGTCTACCAGCACGGCGTGGGCTAGGTCAGGGTAAAGCTCATCCCGCCGCAGCCTCAGACTGCTCAGGAAGGCAAGCAGTAGCAGCACGGTGCCGTACACTGCCAGGAAGGGTGCACTCATCATGGCGTAGCGCCGACGGTCACGCATTATCCAGATCAGACACGACCACACCAGCAGGGCAAACGTCAGCCAGCTGTTATAGGTGATGCTCCACACCTGAGGGGTTGAAGGAACACAGGACACAGGGGTACCTAGTCAGTTGTCCAACAGAATGAATCAGAGAGGTGTGGGGGGCTGCCTTAATCGACATCCACATCTTCAGCCCCCGGGGAACAGTGGGTTAACCGCCTTGCTCAGTGGCAGAATGACAGATTTTTACATTGTCTGCTAGAGGATTCCATCCAGCAACCTTTCGGTTACTGTCCCAATGCTCTAAACACTCGGCTACCTGCCGCTGACACTCTACACATCTTAAATTCATTCTTAGAAAAATGGGTTCCAAAAGGGTTCTTCAGCTGTCCCCATAGGAGAACCCTTTTGGGTGCCATGTAGAACCCTTTGAGGAATGGGTTCTACATGGAACCCGAAACAGTTCTATCTGGAACCAAAAAGGGTTCTTCAAAGGATTTTGCTATGGGGCATCTGAAGAACCCTTTTAGGTTGTAGATAGCACTTTTTTCCCCTAGTGTAGTTATATAACCATGTTTATGTTACAGAGATGTGAAGGTAATTGATCTCTATTCAGTTTGACTTTTAAAGGAATTGTTTTCAGAAAGTTAATTGTTCAGTGACTAAAGTTGTTTACCATCATGATGATGAGTGCGCTGACGTAGCTGTGCTTCATGATGAACAAGCCAAACACAACCAGTCCACTGGGGCCAGGAGGGGTGAGAACAGTCTCTGTATCACTCATAGACACCTCACTCCTCTTCTTCTCTTCCTCACTCATCTCTTCCAACTCCTCTGACTCTGAGAGAGGAGAAACAGCTGGAAGAAGGAGTTTAGAAGAGTTTCTATTCCATATAATTGGCATATTTTAAAACTGTGCCGTGTCAGTTTCTACATTAGTGAGGGATATTTATTCAATATCAGTTAACTACCATTTATTCATGACTGGGTAAGATCAAAATATTCAAGTGGATATAAATAATACGGTGACACTTTATTTGGATAGTCCATCTGTAGATTCTCTACAGACTATCAGTAACATTTACACTATTTACTAATCCTAACCCTAGCACTAACCCTAACCTTAACCTTTAATCTAACCCTAAACTTAACCCTTACCTTTATTCTAAACCTAACCGTAACCCTAACCGTAACATTAGCAAGCAGTTGCTCATCAACAGATAGTTATGCATCTACAGATGAGCATTCTGGACTATCCAAATAAAATGTGACCAATAATACTTCCCATACGTCATCTACCTTGTGAGGGTGCCAAGTCTATTCCTTCATATTGTGGTGGAGGGTAGCAGTTTGTATATCCTGCCGCTGGCCCTCCCATCAGTGACCCCATCTCCTGTCCTCTCAGATCATGCCATGATCTGCTCATCAGTAAAACCATTGGCTGCAGAGGAAAAACTGTTTACTATGAATTTTGTCTTTGAAGAAAAGTGATGCACACCAAATTTACAGTGTCTAACCCGGCATTTAAAGTCTCTTTAAAGTAGTTATAACAACAAGACTTTGGTGTACATTGGGAGAGCAGAATGTAGTTCATGTACCTCCTCATCTGGCATGTACGCTTCATCATCCGTACTGGTCAGTAGCTGTGATAGACAAAGAAAGACAACTGTTCAAGAAATGTGTAGAGAATCTTGTTGGTAACACTACAAGAGGCTAGATTGGGAAATGTAGAATATTTTAACACCTCCAATCTGTCTCCTGAGATGAATAAGATCTTGGAGAAGCTGGGGGGATCCTCAAGAGCTTCTACTGGACTCTCAGACTTCTCCAGAGTATCCTGGCAGAAATACACAGACAGCACCATGAAATGACTGACACACAATGAACACCTCCAATAAAGCATAAACCAGCAGCTTAAACCCCATTTTTCTTTCATCAACAAGTCATTGGCTGCATATGAAATGGCACCCTATTCACTGTATAGAGCCCTAGCCATATAGTAGTGCACTATATAGGGAATAGGGTGCCATTTCGGACACAATCAATAACTTAGGCCTCTTAGTTGCATTGGTGCCTCAGTCTTAGTAAAAGTACCTCCTCCTCCTCAGTGAGGTTGACCCACTTGTGCAGCAGAGCCACCAGTGTGTAATAAAGGAGCAGCAGCACCATGGGGTTGGTGAAGACAGGCCAGCTGATGTCTGGCTGCAGACCCAGACTGTATGGCTCAGTCTCATTGGTTTGGATGACCGCTGTTATACCAAACAGCCTGAACAAAATCAGAGAGAGATGCACCAGATCGGTTAACAAACAATATTCACAGTGGATAGATGGCATGTATCAGTTTATGAAATTTAACAGGGATTTGTGTATGTCTGTGTCCAGTGTAGTAGAGTGTGTAATTATTTTCTATTTCGACAATATTAATAAATACAATACGTTTTTCAGTGGCTGGGTTTCAGCCTGCAAACCAATATGGTAAAAAGGACTGTGTGTATCTGTACAGTCAGTGTCCAGCCAGTATCCTGTGATGCTACATCCTGGTCCCATGGCCCTACCTGGCGTAGATGTCCTGTGGGGGTATGATCTGTTGGGCCAGGGGCAGCTGGTACAGGTAGAGGCTCAACAGGTGACCGGCGCTGAATATAGCCATCATCACACAGAGGGTACCGAAGAGCAGCAAGCTGACGGAGTGGAGAAAAACCCACCACCACACCAGGCCCAGGAACGTCCCGAAATACACCACTGAGGTCAGGGAGGGCAGAGCAATGCCTGGTACATGGGGATAAGGACCAGTCAAGGGGAGAAAGGAGAAGATTATAGTAGTGTGGGGGAGCAGATAGTAAATGAGTTGTCTTAATTTGGCTGGGCTATACAGCGGAGAAGGCTGAGCCAATGCAAGACTTTGAGTCTGGCTCTCAAGAATAGTACATAAGAATCCAAAGTGACTTCTTTGAATGCAATGAATTAGATTACAATCCACAGCAAGGAAAGTGAAGCCTTTTGAGATGTACCTGCCAGCCCTAGTAGTATGGTGACCACTACTTTCCCTGCTGTGTTCATGATGGCGGACAGCAAGAGGCGCAGTCCAAGGGAAAATGCAATGAACTTCTGGACAAACTGAGGAAGGTCTGCCGGCACCGCTATGCTTTCATCTGAGCTGTCATAAGACGAGCCGTCTGTGACTTCACTGCCAACCTCAGACTCTGAGTCGGACATCTCCACATCCTGCTTGTCAAAAGAGCACTAGTTTGACAGACATAACAACATTTTACTTTGTAACAGATTCAATCTAAAGGAGTTCCATGTTCAAACCACTAGAGAAGAAGTGCTGAAATACTGCATTAGAAGGTGATGCGCCTCACCTTCAAATTCTTTACAACATATTGGCATGTACGATGTACATTTCTAACGCTCTCATTTAAAACAATAATGGTTCAACTTCTGTGTACTGTGAATTGAACAAAAGAGGCAGATGAAATTGGCTATGTGCATACCTCAGGGTCAGAGGGTGCGATACAGTTCTGGTTAAGTTGGGGCATGGGGCGCAGCAGCTTCCTGATCAAGCGCAGTATGAAGAGCTCTGACAGGAAGAGCCCCAGATCAGGGGCTAAGAGACGCACAATGTTCCCTGCATCCACCAAACTGAACCTGGGGACACAACACACAACAAGTGATTAACAACACCCACATTAGAAACAACACCAAAGTCACTTTTTAAAAAGTAAAGAAAATGTTGCCCTACCGTACAATGCCCAGATGGTAGAGAATATTCTCCCAATATTCGTTCTCTGTTGAACAACAAATAGAAATCAAGTCTCGTCTTATCAGCAAAATTCCAAAGCAACATCCGCCCTCATAAATATTTTCTTGAATGAGTAAGTTCATTATACTCTCCGTGTATTAAAATGCTAAAACAAACATCTGTCTCTCCTTTGGTTGCTGTCCAGCAGCATCTCAGAGTATTTGTTTTTAGTAGCTCAGTGAGATGATAGCGGCTGGTGTTATCTTACCATACTGAGGCACGTAGGCAAAAGTGATCTGCATGAAACACTGGAGAGCCAGAAACGTCACGCTGGTAGAACAGATGAGCAGCAGGAACTTCCCTGTTTTTCCTTCAGAAATAGAAGACCAGAGACACAGATTACTGGGGGGAGAATAGAAGAGAATGGAAACTTTACTTTCAATTTTTGTGAGAAATAATATGTCTTTCTTCCTATTCCCTACCCCTCCAAGACACATACAAGGTATTCAGATCAGCCAGTCGGTATTTTGTTATCATCCACAGGGGGGTCACTGGCAGGTAGCCTAGTGGTTAGAGCATTGGACTAATAACCGAAAAGTTGCAAGATCAAATCCCCGAGCTGACAAGCTAAAACTCTCATTCTGCCCCTGAACGAGGCAGTTAACCCACTGTTCCTAGGCCGTCATTGAAAATAAGAATTTGTTCTTAACTGACTTCCCTGGTTAAATATTATTTTATTTTTAATTACAAAATTAAACTGCATGTAATTAGGCTGTTACTTTTAATGGCCTTTTTTTACTCCATTTTCCCCCATCTTAATGGCTGAGGATAGTGGTAGAGTCTACTGTGAGAATGCAGATACCATAGGTCTCTGTACTTACAGAGACATAGTGAGCTGAGCTTACTAAACGAGGATCGTCACATTCTGCCTTCCCAAAGGATGCCTAACAGCAGTATTTAAACCACAGTTACTCTGTGTCTTAAGAGCAGTTTCTGTGATTGATAGTTTAATAAAGTAGGCTTCATGGATCTTGATTCCCCTGAACAGCAGAACAAATTCAATCAAAAAAAGATAACGGTTGTACTTAACAAAGACATTTGGTTTCAGTTTATTTGTGTGTGTACATCGAATAGGTACCGTATCTATGAAGACAAAGATTTATAATGCTCTTTGAAATTTGTATGTCTTTTCTTTATATTAAGGGGGTGTTCTTGAAATGTTAAAATATTCAACTCCAACAAAAGCCAACAATTTCCTTTGTAGGCAATAACCGAACAGAACAGAGCAGTAAGACATCAGTGGCATATTAACAGAGGCTGACCCCTATAATTAAGAGAGAAGAGTGAAAACAAGGCCTGGTGGAATGGTGCAGCATTAGCTGAGCCAGCAAATGGGCTTCCGATGCCCGGGTTTTTACTAAAAGCTTTGTTTCATTTCTGCTCTACTAAGTGAAGGCCGGTCAATTCTGCTTCAGTATGATGTGTTTAATCTCTGCACCCCACCCCTGACCACTCAACCCACGGGTGGTGTTATATTAGCAAGACAAAGATTGAAAAATTATCAACAAAGCTTTTAAAGAGAAAAAGGCTAACAGTCCAGCATGCAACCATATCGCAAACGCTGACACCACAACATTTCATTCCACTACAGTATGTAATTAGTAGGTTATACATTATAGATCAGGCCATACTGGCTACATCCCTTTACAAAGTACATGGCCAATCTTTTAATTCATCAACTTTATTGATAAACATACAATAGAATGCACACACATGTTTGTATGTTGGTCAATATGAGTTGAGGAATCACACAAACTTGCACACACACACACACACACACTGCAACACGCTTAGAAAAAAGGGTTCCAAAAGGGTTCTTTGTGGAGGGATAGGGTTCTACCTAGAACTGTTTTTATCCAAAGAACCATTTTTGGAAGACAATGGCTCTTTGTAAGGCAAAGGGTCCTACCTAGAACCTTTAACATCCTATGATGATTGTTTGGAAGGCAAGAATGATTTTTTGAAAGGCAAGAAGGTTCTACATGGAGCCATATTTCCCAGCATGCTCTATTGTGGGTTATTTTCAGAATTGTTTGTTTTAATATCTGTGTTTTTGCATGTACATTGATTGGTTGATACATTTTATGCTACACAAAGATAAATAACCTTTTTTTTAACTAATCCAATCTGTTAGTACTTATTACACACAACTTATTATGCCTGTTACTGGGATTGTAGTTCCAGTTTAGATGATTGAGGTAGTCTCAGTATTCAATCTTCCCTACCCTGGTATTCATTCTGAATGCAGGTTGCGGGTGATAAAAAGTTCCACTTGTTGGATATCCTAACTCTGGTTAGATTCCAGTAGGAATTAGACATCTATTTGCAAGCCAGCATAATGTGACTTCCAAGCCTGATGTGTTAGGGTATAAGCAGGCCCTCAAATAAAGGCATTTTGATATATGTAATTATTGTTATAAAGAATTTTATTTTAAAGGCTAATGAGGCTGGTGTAACCATTCATAGACGGTTCTAGGAAGAACCCTCCAAAGATAAAACGGTTATCGGTAGAACCCTTCATAGATGGTTCTAGTAAGAATCTTTAGACTATAAAATGGTTCTTGGTAGAACCTTTCATAGAGGGTTCCAGGCAGAACCTTATACAGGGGGCTCTATGAAGAACCCCACATAGAGGGTTCTAGGTAGGAACCTTGCAAAGGGTTCTACCTAGCACCAAAAAGGGTTCCCCAATGTGGACAAACCGAAGAACCCTATATGAGTGTAATTTAACACTATTCTGGAAATAATAGACAGGCAGCCCAATAAACATGAACATTAAAATGATTTGTCTCCCAAGAGCCACATTTATCAAACATGGTGTTTATTAGCAAACATTAAAACCTATAGAGGACCCTGTAGCATAGAATAAAATACAGTGTAACTTGGAATAAAATGTGCCTTATTGTTTATAGTCTAAAACTTGAGGTGCCATTTCAGACCAAGTGGTGTTCCTCTGAGCTCTTACCTTGCATGGAGGTGAGAGAGGGGTTTGGCAGCAGGGGAAGGGTGAGTAGAAAAAGGAAATACACCACAGACAGACCATTGTACCGGAAGGATGACGCTATGGAGAGATAACAAAGATTTTACATGGATGTTTATTTGTATGTATAATATAATATCTAGGTACATACTGTAATTTTTTTATTGGGTGCTGTATTTTATGTGATTGTTCATTATGTTGAGTCCATCTTATGTAAAATCCAAAAAAGCACAGTTGAAACAGAAATCAATAATTAATCAACAGCTGCTAGAAACAAATATCCTACTGTTTTATCCATCAAAGAGAAAAGGCATTGGTAATAGAATGCTCTGATCCATTGCACCTACTAGTACAAAATGCATATGTGTTGGACTGAACAAAGCCCCATCACACAGTAAACAAGTAGCTAGCTAAAAAACAATGCTGCTTACTGGTCACACCACATTTTATTGCCAACAATGGCAATGAAACTGACAACAAAATCATGGATTCTAGTTTTAACTTAAAACTTTTAATAATACAAAACACTCAAATGAAGGAAAGTATAATTTAATGAGTATTATATTTCTTTGTTATTGAAATTACTTGGAATCTTGATTTGCTTTACTTGATGGTGAGGTAGAAAATACACTTTAAAAAAATACAATTAACATGGAAAATGTGTCTTAATGTGACAAAAAATGTGACAGGCAAAAGTTTCCCTGTTTGTTTATGTTTCCTTTCTTATACAACAGCTAAAAACATCATAAAATGATCTGCAATAATATTTTGGTCAGAGTTGATTTTGTATCCTTGATATAACATTAAGAGAGGCATGGCCAGTTGTCAACATGTGCCTTTGGAATACTCGGAAATTATGTCATTTGAGGGCAAAGTGAAAATTCCACAATCTGAAAAGTTCAAAGTTATCTGATTTTAGTGCACAATTACACACATCTCTGAACTCACATGCTCAATATTGTACTGTTGAGAACAGAACAATACAATAAACATACTATTCAACAACTAAAACATTTTATTTCCCATTACAGTTTTACGGCACAATTTACTCAATGACTATATGATCACATTATTACAATGTTTCTGTGTCCACTCAAAGAGTTACCATCAGGGGAAACAAGAAATAATGGCTTAATCTGCACATTCCCCCAGACAACATGTCTCACATACATTATTTGTGCTTTCTGTAAAGCATCCAAAATGGTGTTTCTAACAATATTCTTTAAGCACTTCATAAAAGCAAAATCTCTCAATAGAACTGGAAAAACCACTGCTATGACGTAAATAACTAACAAGTCCACCATCCTGCTATATTATTACCTGACACTTGAATTGTTAACTTATATTCTTCCAAACCCAACTTACCTGCAAGCAGAAGAAGAGGTAGTACTAAATTATAGAGTATCCCCACCATAATATCCCCCGCCATGTCTCCTTAGCATGTGAGAGACACCCAGCTCTCTGATCAGACTACTCTCTGGGCTGCCTGTGGCTGCAGGTAACTCCCATCCTCTGACACATTTCCCTACTGCAGACACACTGGCTTGAACAGTAGAATCCCAGACCTCAGCACACAGACAGACAGGACTGGAAAGACCAGGCACAGTGATACATTGGAAGAATGATCGCACTCAGCGGTCCTGATTTAGAGGAGCTTCAGTCAAAATGAAAGGAAGTTCCAAGACAAGAGGAGCAAGAACTAAATGGAGTTTCGTTGGTTTTAGATGCAGATGTGTGACTCCCTTCCTCTGTCTCATTTTGACCCCCCCTTTCTCCATCTCTCTCTGAGTATTCATTAGGCAGAGCAAAATCATACACTTAGTGATAGATGTGGCTAGACTATTTCACTTTGTGGCCATTTGTTGGTATTGTCAATTACTGTTACAGAGACCAAGCTATACAATACAAATAAAATATGGGACATTGATGTGTTTTTCACACATTGTCTTTTCAGCTCTTGACCGGCCCATGTACTTTATTGCATCTCATCATCATTGTCTGCTGGTGAGGAGAAGTGTATCTAAAATTCATGGCCGTAAGGCCATTAAGAGCCAGTGACTGCAGCAGCAGCTGTCACGCTCGTTGAATAGAGCTCCACATATTTTTTATAAACTGAAACTCACCAAAACAAAAGAATAAAGCATAAACGAAACGCTACAGGTGTGCGCACTCAGGCAACTCAATGTAGACAAGATCCCACAAATACCAATGGGGAAATGGCTACCTAAATATGATCCCCAATCAGAGACAACGATAAACAGCTGCCTCTGATTGGGAACCATATCAGGCCACCATAGAAATACAAAAAACACCTAGATGACCACCCAAGTCACTATCACGCCCCAACCAACACAGAGGAAAAACAGCTTACTATGGTCAGGGCGTGACAGCAGCGCATGGTGAACACAACAAATTGTCTGAGTGGAGAAACTAGGCTACACATCCAGTGTATTTTTTTTTACTAAGGACATTTATTAATCAGGTCATTCAATTCAATTAACGTGCACCTTCAAATATTGGACTTCTAAACTAATCCAATCTGAGATCAACACTGAGATCATGGAATATGTTATTGAATATGAAGAGAACTCACTGAAGGGGCAGACTGCCAATTCTGGCAAATGCCAGATGGACGGGTCAATCTTTAGCCCAGTGGGCCTGCCCGGGCCAATTTCTGGTTCTGTCTCTGACTCAATAATAGAGCAGGTCTAGAGTACCTTCAAAGTAAATCAAGCATGGTGTTGATACTGTAAGCACATGAGAAGCTCTGAGGGGAAACATTTCACTGTTAGTCAATGATCGGAGCAATAAGGAATAATTGCAGTTATCGCAGGGATATTTATCAAGCTATAGCAGGGTGTATACAGATGTAGGAATTTAATTTGAGCCAGTTTGCTACGGCAGGAAAATAATCCTGAAGCAACAGGAAATGTGAATTATCATGTGGATTATAATTAACAGACATTTTTGTAGAGGTTGATACATTTTTCATGAGGGCAAAAGAAGTAGGAATTTTCAAAGTAGAAATTACAAACTTTGGAAGCCTTTTTAAAACTCAAATACACTACAAGTTTGCATTTGCTGCTGTGCAGTGCAGAAAAAATTATCAGCAAGAAAAGAGTGATCAAATTAAGATCCTACATTTGTACTGTAGGTGTTCCTTTTGTCCAGGTGGGAAAGGGCAGTGTGGAGTGCAATAGAGATTGCGTGGATCTGTTCGGGCGGTATGCGAATTGGAGGTTGTTCAAGGTGTCTTGGACGATGAGCTACAACCAGCCTTTCATAGCATTTCATGGCTACAGATGTGCGTGCAACGGGGCGACAGTCATTTAGACAGGTTACCTTTGGCGTTGAAAATGTCAGTGAAGACACTTGCCAGCTGGTCAGCGCATGCTCTGAGTATGCGTCCTGGTAATCTGTCAGACCTATAACTCACATTTCTATGTGAATTTGGTTGGGTCCATATTGCAGCTTTAAAGTAACTGTCCAGTGTTTCGGTGCTATTAGTTGCCGGGGACTTTAATGCAGGCAAACCTAAATCCGTTTGAACTAATTTCTACCAGCACGTCACATGTGCAACCAGAGGGGGAAAAAAACTCTAGACCAGCTTTACTCCACACACAGAGACGCCTACAAAGCTCTCCCTCGCCCTCGATTTGTTAAATCTGACCATAATTCTATCTTCCTGATTCGTGAAAACAAGCAAAAACTGAAGCAGGAAGTACCAGTGACTCGCTCAATACGGAAGTGGTCAGATGACGCGGATGCTATGCTGCAGGACTGTTTTGCTAGCACAGACTGGAATATGTTCAGTCTGTGGCATTGAGGAGTATACCACCTCAGTCATCGGCTTCATCAATAAGTGCATCAACGACGTCATCCCCACAGTGACCGTACGTACATATCCAAACCAGAAGCCATGGATTACAGGCAACATCCTCATCGAGCTAGAGGCTAGAGCTGCCACTTTCAAAGAGCGGGACACTAATCCGGAAGCTTATAAGAAATCCCGCCACGCCCTCAGACGAACCATCAAACAGGCAAAGCGCCAATAAAGGATTAAGATTGAACCCTACTACACCGGCTCTGACACTTGTCGGATGTGGCAGAGCTTGAACTATTACGGACTACACAGGGAGACCCAGCCGCGAGCTGCCCAGTGACGAGAGCCTACCAGACAAGCTAAATGCCTTTTATGCTTGCTTCGAGGCAAGCAACACTGAAGCATGGATGAGAGCACCAGCTGTTCCGGATGGCTGTGTGATCACGCTCTTCGTAGCCGATGTGAGCAAGACCTTTAAACAGGTCAACATTCACAAAGCCGTGGGGCCAAACGAATTACCAGGACGTGTACTCAAAGCATGCGCTGACCAACTGGCAAGTGTCTTCACTGACATTTTCAACCTCTCCCTGACCGAGTCTGTAATACCTAAATGTTTCAAGCAGACCACCATAGTCCCTGTGCCCAAGGAAGCGAAGGTAACCTGCCTAAATGATTACCGCCCCGTAGCACTCACGTCGGTACCCATGAAGTGCTTTGAAAGGCTGGTCCTGGCTCACATCAACATTATCAGCCCAGATACGCTAGACCCACTCCAATTCGCATACCGCCCCAACAGATCCACAGATGACGAAATCTCAATTGCACTCCACACTGCCCTTTCCCACATGTGAGAATGCTGCTTATTGACTACAGCTCAGTGTTCAACACCATAATGCCCACAAAGCTCATCACTAAGCTAAGGACCTTGGGACTAAACACCTCCCTCTGCAACTGGATCCTGGACTTCCTGACGAGCCGCCCCCAGGTGGCAAGGGAAGGCAACAACACGTCTGCCACACTGATTCTCAACACAACAGTGGTAGGCCTGATTACTGACAATGAAGAGACAGCCTATAGGGAGGAGGTCAGAGACCTGCAGTGTGGTGCCAGGACAACAACCTCTCCCTCAATGTGAGCAAGACAAAAGAGCTGATCGTGGACTACAGGAAAAGGCAGGCTGAATAGGTTCCCATTAACATCGACGGGGCTGTAGTGGAGCGGGTCGAGAGTTTCAAGTTCCTTGGTGTCCACATCACCAACGAACTATCATGGTCCAAACACACCAAGACAGTTGTGAAGAGGGCACGACAACACCTTTTCCCCCTCAGGAGAATTAAAATATTTGGCATGGGTCCCCAGATCCTGAAAAAGTTCAACAGCTGCACCATCGAGAGCATCCTGAACGGTTGCATCAACACCTGGTATGGCAACTGCTCGGCATCTGACCGTTAGGCGCTACAGAATGTAGTGCATACGGCCCATTACATCACTGGGGCCAAGCATCCTGCCATCCAGGACCTATATGCTAGGCAGTGTCAGAGGAAAGCCCAAAATATTGTCAAAGACTCCAGTTACCCAAGTCATAGACTGTTCTCTCTGCTACCGCATGGCAAGCGGTACCGGAGCGCCAAGTCTAGGACCAAAAGGCTCCTTAAAACCTTCTACCCCCAAGTCATAAGACTGCTGAACAATTAATCAAATGGCCACCCGGTCTATTTACATTGACCCCCCCCCATTTGTTTTTTACACTGTTGCTACTCGCTGTTTATTATTTATGCATAGTCACTTTATCCCTACCTACATGTACAAATTACCTCGACTAACCTGTACCCCCGCACATTGACTCGGTACCAGTACGCACTGTATATAGCCTCGTTATTGTTATTTTATTGTGTTACTTTTATAATTTTTTACTTTAGTTTATTTGGTAAATATTGTCTTAACTCTTTATTGAACTGCATTTTTGGTTAAGGGCTTGTAAGTAAGCATTTCACGGTAAGGTCTACACATGTTTTATTCAGCGCGTGTGACAAATAAAGTTTGATTTGATTTGATTTCCAGATTTCTTTGAAATATGACCTATAATTAGTTACAATATGAGTGAAATAGTTTTGTTTCCAAACATAAAAAAATAAAACAGCTCTTCTGTGTTGGAATGGTGTGGGCTTATATCGGTAATAAAAAATATTCAGGCGAGTATACCGCTGATTGGCCAGCTCATCCTCCTCAGGAGGATGACATCATCCTTTGTGAGGACATAGCAAGCATTTTTTAAATGATCTGTTTGAGATACAAGTTTGAAGTCAGGTTTTTGAAGTGTTTTTTCTTGAATTTATGCTTTGGCCACAAATAGGAATATATGATGAGTCAACAATATTATTTGGGTATGAGTTAACAGCATGTGAGATTTTCACTGGATAGTTACTTTAAAACAGTAAATTGTTCTCTCATTCTCATGGCAAACTGAGATGAGCTATAAAATGAGCTATAAAACAGCACATTTTTCTCTCTGCCCCATGGCAAAACGGGGGTGGGAGGCCTTCCACTTATCCTTCCACTTATTGTTTTTTCAGAATACCCCTTCAAATATCCCTAAAAATACCTCTCAAAAGAAGCATAATACGCCATGTCAAACTGTGAATTGAAGGAAATGCGTTTTAAAATGTTCATCCCCTCAATATCTCCACCGAAATGTGGTCCTTGTTTCATAGCTTGCTTTCATCTCCCATAGAATCCTACTATTTTAGGTAATCTCCCATTTAAAGTAAGGTTTTCATTTATCACTTACATGCATTTTGCCATATAGTAAGCAAACAGTAGCGTCTTTATCAATTATTCAGTCTAGAGATACTGTACCTTATCAAGATTTAGAGTTATTCACTTACCGTGAACTTAACTACATCCTGAAATAGTAATCATGTTATAAACCAAACTACGGGGTAACATAATCAACTGTGTTTGAGTGGCCGCTCCGGATCAGAACAAGGCCCGGAGGTAAAGTCTTTAACCAAGGAGAAATCCACTCAATTACTCTCCGAGGAAGATTTAAATTGATTACGCCAATGAGTGCTGAGCATGCAACTAATATTTAATTGACAGTGCAGTTAAAAGTGCTGTGAGTAGACTGAGAGAACTATTAGTGTATGTGGAAGGAAGCAGGAGGCCAATGGGCCATACAGATGCCTGGGTTACTATAGGACTGTTGGGAACTGTCCCCTGGACACAATAGTCACTCTTAGGCATAAGTAAAAAGTAAGAGTAAGTAGCCTTGTCCAAGGTAGAGTAAGTAGCCTTGCCTCTTAGACAGAATCGTATCATTAAACAATTATTTAACTGGAAAGGGAAATGAACAAAGTATAATGTACACATTATTTACAGTGCCTCTTCCAATGTATTATATACATCGCATTCGGAAAGTATTCAGACCCCTTCACTTTTTGCACATTTTGTTACATTACAGCCTCATTCTAAAATATATTAAATAATTTCCCCCCCTCATCAATCCACACACAATAACCCATAATGACAAAGCAAAAAAAGGTTTTTAGACATTTTTGCAAATGTATTACAAATAAAAAACTGAAATATTACATTTATATAAGTATTCAGATCCTTTACTCAGTACTTTGTTTGTAGCACCTTTGGCAGTGATTACAGCCTTGAGTCTTCTTCGGTATGACGCTACAAGCTTGGCACAGCTGTATTTGGGGAGTTTCTCCCATTCTTCTCTGCAGATCCTCTCAAGCTCTGTCAGGTTGGATGGGGAGCATCGCTGCACAGCTATTTTCAGATCTCTCCAGAGATGTTCGATCGGCTTCAAGTCCGGGCTCTGGCTGGGCCACTCAGTCTGAGGTCCTGAGCACTCTGGAGCAGGTTGTCATCAAGGATCTCTCTGTACTTTGCTCCGTTCATCTTTCCCTTGATCCTGACTAGTCTCCCAGTTCCACACAGTATGATGCTGCCACCACCATTCTTCACCGTAGGGATGGTATTGGCCAGGTGATGAGCGGTGCCTGGTTTCCTCCAGACGTGACTCTTGGCATTCAAGCCAAAGTGTTAAATCTTGGTTTCATCAGACCAGAGAATCTTGTTTCTCATGGTCTGAGAGTCCTTTAGGTGCCTTTTGGCAAACTCCAAGCAGGCTGTCATGAAGTGTTATAATGGAGGAATACTTTGACTTTCAACTACAACCCTGGAGAAAGTGATATTACACTTTTACCTTTGTTAATGGGTTGGTCGCCATTTGATATCTCCATTGGCTACCCATTGCAAAGGTTCTCAGGTGAAGACATGAAGGTGTTTCTATGTCTAAGAGGAAAATAGTAGTAGTAAGTAAAACTTCAAAGTTAGTTCACAGAACACAGAGTGAATTAGGTTAGCACTAATCCCACTGGGCAAAAACTGGTTCAATCAATGTTGTTTCCACACCATTTCAACCCAAAAATTCAAGGTGTTGAAATGGAATCAATGTGGAAAACTGATTGGATTTGCAAAAAGTAATCAATGTGAAGGAATTTCTTATTTTTTTCACCCAAGTTTGAACTTAAATCCAATCCAGGGTGACATTTTTGGTTGAGTTCACATTCAATTTATGTTAGTTGACAACTAAACCAAATGTCCATCAAAACTAGGCGTTGAACTGACGTCTGTGTCAGTGGGATCGTTCCATGAATGTATCATGACATGAACTGGATCATTTCACTTACACCACTACTTACATAGACTACTTATGCCTGTTCATAAATCCAATGTCATCCATATGGACCATAAAACAGCAATATGAACGCTTTCGGTAAAGTGTTACGGAAAGGGACTCCCATCTGTTCTGCTGATGGACCACAGTTCCTAGGAGAGTTTCTCTAATTGACCCCATCGCTACAAAGTCGAACAGATCAGCAGCATCAGCATGCCCCAGAGCCTACCTTAACGCCCAAAGGATTACCATATCTTACTGGGCTTTTAGAGCCTTTCAGTAAGTATAGGTCCACTCAGGAGCTTATCATGCGCTCACCACCAGAGAAGTCCATCTACACTTGCTCATGTTTGTAGGGTTATCATTCCAAAATTGTTACTGGTGAACATGGTAACGACTGTGTAGCGCTACTTCCTGATCACCTGTGTGCCTATACATGTGACCAGTGACCTATGACCCAAAAGTGTGACCTCTAGTCAGTGGTGGAACAAGTACCAATTGTCATACTTGAGTAAAAGTAAAGATACCTAAATAGAAAAGGACTCATGTAAAAGTCACCCAGTAAAATATTTGAGTAAAAGTCTAAAAGTATTTTGTTTGAAATATACTTAAGTATCAAAATTAAATGTAATTGCTAAAATATACTTATGTCTCAAAAGTATAAATGATTTCTAATTCCTTAAATTAAGCGAGCCAGACAGCACCTTGTTTTTTATTTATTTACAGATAGCCAAGGGCACACTACAATCAGACATAATTTACAAATTAAGCATTTGTGTTTAGTTAGTCCACCAGGTCAGAGGCAGTAGGGATGATCTCCTGATAAGTGTGTGAATTGGACCATTTTCCTGTCTTGCTAAGCATTCAAAATGTAACGAGTACTTTTGGGTGTCAGGGAAATGATATGGAGTAAAAAGTAAGTTATTTTCATTAATAATGTAGTGAAGTAAAAGTTGTCAAAAATATAAATAGTAAAGTAAAGGTACCCCTGTAACGAGTGCGCTGGGAGTCGGGAAGCAAGTTCAGGGAGTGAATAATTTAATAAATGAAAACATAATACAAAACAAGAACCACTAACAAAGCACAGACATGAAACTGAAACAGAAACAATGACGCCTGGGGAAGGAACCAAAGTGAGTGACATATAGGGCAGGTAATCAAGGTGGTGATGGAGTCCAGGTGAGTGTCATTATGTGCTGACGCGCGTAACGATGGTGACAGGTGTGCGCCATAACAAGCAGCCTGGTGACCTAGAGGCCGGAGAGAGAGCACACGTGACAACCCCAAAAAACGACTTAAGTTGTACTTGGAAGTATTTTTACAGACAAACTGTTGACAACACAACACAATAACCACATATGTAGGCCAAAATCTCTCCTACAAGTCAAACGCTTTTGAGGGATAAAATTCCTTTACAAATACAGGTAAATGTGGTGAATTTACAATTTGAAGTCTACAATGTTCAGACATAAATTGAGTGTTTCTCAACCATATTTAAGATAGAATAGTCAAATCTTCCATAAACTCTCTGACAAAGGGATTTGTACATTATATCATGAATCACTGGAGTAAGGATAGAATAATGTGTTTTACCATATGCTGAAACTCTATTTGTACAATAAAGCGTGAAATGTAGTAGTGTATGGTATTATACCTTAATTATACCTTAATAACCAAGTTATTACTGCCCTCTAGTGCCCAGAAGATGTGACAGCAACAGAGGCTAAAACCATCACAGATCTCTAGGCTACACATTATCACAATGTATGGTGACAATGGCATGGAAGTCATGAGATGTTGATAAATGTGAACACCAATACATCTTTAGAGCATAGAACATACCAGATGGTCTCATTTAAATACCTTTCAAACAACTGGGGATGATGAAAAACTATATATTGAGATTTTGAGTCAAAACTGAGAATATGGACAGGGAATTATTTGATGACATTCTATATACAGAGAACTGTCCAAATGGAATTCCAGGAAGATATTAAATAAAACAATCCAAACAATGACAGTGACACACCCAAGAGTCCCATTGGATATCCAAATACAGCCCATTAAATGGATTCATAATAGAAATCATGATTCACATTCAGACTTGGAGATCTGACATGATAAAGTCTTACATTGTGGCAGAGGAAGGCTTTGTCGTGTGGGTAAGAATGTCACCCAAATTGGACAAATGTTCTATCCCAAATGTAGCCTACGCTGTATTCCATCAAAGCATACAGTTGGGATTAGAATAAAATTGGGATTATAATTCAGAATTATAATTCTATAGTTCCATTCTGAAGTGGCAGAACTCAGCCTATGTAACCCCTGGATATACAGATGTAGACTGTACGGGATTGATCAGTGCTCAGAGCATTCTATTTCATTTCCAGTTCAGTAATAAACAATAAATTATAATTCACAATTGAAAAAACACCCCTGTCTACTCAGTACCAAAAATGACTACCAACATCAACTAGGCTAGGCTAATGTCCTATGTCTCTGCAGCATAAACGAACCTGTTTGCCCATGAGATGATTAAAAACATATATATAATAATAAACACTGGGAACATATATTCTAAAATCAATTGGGTAATATAGTGCCACTGCGCGTCAAAACATAGGGAAATGGAAAGGGACCCAGTTATTCGAGTGGCCAGTGCTGAGGGTCCCAATCTACCCTTTCATTGAAGAGGGCGCCGTTTTCTCCGCAGAGTTTCACCATGCTGACGTTCTGTACAATCATGTGATGAAGCTCTGGTCCTTCCCAGAGTTCAATGTGCGCTGTTTGCCCCACCCCATCTATTCTGCTCTGTCTATCTCAATGTGCTATTCCCGGAGAAAAAGGGGAAAATAATACCTTCAATAATTGGTTATTCCCGTGTTTTATCTCCCACGACCAGCCCAGGAGGGAACTGCCGTCATAGTGGAATGTGTTATTACAATCCGCGTTATATTTCTGAATGTATATGCACATGTAAGCTCTACCTACCATTCGAATTCAAAAGAAATATGCAAGAAACTGGAAACATTCGAAGGATTTTTGTATTTTCTTCGTGTTTAGAAGAATCAGAACCCATTTAAGAATGTGTTGGGGACTATCAAAGCGCTATTAGGAACCTTGCTGATGTGAGTAGGGGTACACATTTCAGCAACAAAAGAAAAGACAGAGAAGGCCCTTTGGATTGAGAAAAAACAGCAAAGAACAGCCATCACAGAAACGGGGAAAAATCAGGAAAATTCAATTATTTCGGGGATCTAAACTGAAAATCGGACTCACAGTTTAGATCGAGGATCATCTTATGGATATAAAAGGAGTTGAATGAAGACGGAAGCAATGGAAATATTACACATGTAGTTCGTTAAGTGTAGCCTTAATATAGTTTTATTTCTCTAGTTTATCTATAGGCTATGCGTAGAGAAATGCCGTTTTAAGGAAATACACAGAAAATACGCCTTTCCCCAAAATATGTTTATTATAACTTTTGCCAAAAAGATCCATGTCAGTGTACAGCCGAGTTTCTGTGTCATGCCGAGTTTGGGTCCCTGTCACAGGCAACTGTGAGACGTGAGACCCGGGCTGTTCGTGAGATGAAAATAGGCTATTTATCCCCTCCTCAATTGAATGTGAAAGAGGTAAAAGCCTCAATCAACCTTAACATCTGTGGATGGTCATCAATATCGGTATATAAAAACTATATGTGAAGAAGGAAAACCCTAACAGAATTGACCAAGTGAGAGGGCGGCCTGGGTGTCGTCATCAACAGTCTCCTACCCTCTGACAGCAAGATCTACTGAAAATACGCATTATGTACACATAATTACAAGCGCGGTAGGACAACGTTTTAAAACTGATTAGTTCGACGTAACACTAAACAACAAGACTGTATACATGTCGTTAATATTATTCTCAATTCCGTGGGTCAACCGAGGGATCTAGAATAGTTCGTTTATTTATTTTTTCACATTCCCCCTCCCCTGGACTCTATTTCTTGCGGAAAGATGGGTTGTTTGGGCAACAGCAAGACTGAAGATCAGCGAAATGAGGAGAAGTCACAAAGAGAAGCAAACAAAAAGATAGAGAAACAACTTCAGAAGGACAAACAGATATATAGAGCAACTCACAGGCTACTACTTTTGGGTAAGTTTGTTGAAGGAAATCTGATGTGTTGTAGGCAAGGCCTCATTGGCAACATTGTTTCTATTCCTATATGGCACACTATTTGATGTTGTGATATAGGATATTGTTGTCTCTGTAGGCCTTCCTCTTACACTCTAGTCTCATTTAACTTTTTCATATGTGACATGGTTGCTGGTATGATGTTTAAGTTGGGTATCAGTTAGACTTGATTCTCTAACATAATTGAAGTCTACATATTGCTACATTGTTATTGTTTCTTCACATTTGATACATTTAGTCTTGAGCCTGTGTGATTGTAACAGCTCGTGCCTAATCTATATCAAACATGGGTGTTGAGGCTCTGCATGTGTGTTGTGGGTTTGTTTTCAGAACTACTAGCTGCTTGACAACTTTCAAATTCATAGGCCTCTGTGTATTTCAAGGTAGGCCTATGTGTGAATTAATGAATGGTGAACATTTCTACCACTGACACTTCTGTACTCATGGTACTGTTATCATGTAAAAGCAGTCAAAATGTCCTCTCTTAATTATAATTTTTTATTAGAATTTGCCTGATGCCTAGTGTATTGAATGACATAGCGGTATTTCTGTTGGAGAGGAAGTTGTGGTAACTAAAGAAAGCGGAACAGAACTCACATTTAACCATAACAAAAGCTTTACTACAATGCTGCTTTAGATATAGCACTTTTATATGATATGACACGTTTTGTTGTGTGTGCCATTGGCAAGTTATCAGATCTTGGCCTATTTGTGAGTAAGAATTTTGTTGGACAGTGTTTATGGGGAAACATCAGACCATGAACCAACCATGATAAGCTCGTAACATTTGAGATCACTGCTATGGGAAAGAAGATGTTCACTTTCATCATTACAGTCATCTATTTGATTTGACAATGAGATGTGTGTATTGTTGACACCTTTATGCTTGATTCACACTATAGGTTCAAACCAAGCTGTACTGAGCTAGCCTAGTTATGCATCCATCACGAGAACTGTGCTGGAAAGAACGGTGTGAAAAGACAATATCAGAGCCAACACAGTCCAGTTTGGGTTGTCCCTATAGTGTGAATCAGGCATTCGATTGGATCTGTGATGAAGAACTTCCTTAGTTATTCTCACATGAGGATGTCCACACACCTAAACTAGCCAATCGAAAATAAATCCGACTTGATAGGTTTTACGTGTTACTTTGTGGTACCATTACATCCCTGGTTATAAGTGAAGCTGGTAATACTATTGCATTAGATTAGATGCAGTAGATTTCAACAGGTTGATATTGCACCCATTCATTTACATCTTACTGTATGTGTGGATTCACCAAACCTCCCACTATTGTAAGTTGTTTGACTCAGACACAGGTGGTCTTAAGCTCAAGGTAGAAGTTGCCCCTTACCACATCAGTTTATCAAACCTAAATCCTGACCTTAACCAACTGGAAGATACAACTATATCTGACCCATAGAGAGAGAGGCCTCATCGTTGTATCCGTGCCATTATGGCGTTGTTGACGGCATGGGCAGTGCCATTGAAGCTATATCCATTTAGAAGTAGTCAATTTCTTCTTCACTATTAACTGATGCCTCTTGATGACCTGGTTACACATAACAGGGACACCAGGAGGAATCAGCCAATGAAGTTGGAAGTTCCACCCAGCTGACCATATTAAAATGGTGGAAGCCCTCAATGGCGCTGCCCATGCTAAAACGGCCTTTTGGCCACTAGAGGCCTCTTATCATTCTCTATGATCTGACCCTAGATCAGAGGTTAAGAGCAACTTCCTCCAAATCCTGGCCTCTACTGGTGCTGAGTGAGACCTCGGTCAAGTGGCATAATAACCCATTTCAATTAGAATATTTCCTAATGTTTATTTCACAGGTTTGAAGTGCTGAACTATCACTTTGAACGTGTCTCTCTTTACAATTAGTTGTTTTGTAGAAGACTTCTGAGCATCACATTCCAAATGGCCGTCTCTGTTGGCTGTCAGGGTAGGGCATTTCTCTGTACTCTATGAAATATTTCTAACCATCTCCCCCCCACCCACAGGGGCTGGTGAGTCAGGGAAGAGCACCATAGTGAAACAGATGCGAATCCTCCATGTGAATGGCTTCAATGCAGAGTAAGTATGGTTTCCTTCTACAGACTATGCTCTACAACTGTGAATATAGATCAGGGTTTGAGACTTTACAAGCAGAGTGATGGGGAATAATCTCAAAGGAACCAAAATGTATTGGTCTTGCAATATCTGAATTGTAGAAAACACACGTTAGATTCACCTGTGCACAGCACATGAGAGGCTAGTAACAGTTGATGGTATCCCTCAGTTCAATAGCCACTATAATGTACTGTCTAGGTGTCTCGCCTAGTTTTTAATGTGAAGTCTTAGATTTCGATTTAAGAATTTAAGAATTATCAGTCTGATTGTATGGACAGATGTAAAGACGAGGACTTAAACTTGCTTCAGAATCAAATGCTGTGGGGTTCAATCCCTGGTGCATTGGTTGGTGACGGGTGCTTCAAGGCCCTGGTGCGTTGGTTGGTGACGGGTGCTTCAGGCCCTGGTGCGTTGGTTGGTGACCGGTGCTTCAGGCCCTGGTGCGTTGGTTGGTGACGGGTGCTTCAGGCCCTGGTGCGTTGGTTGGTGACCGGTGCTTCAGGCCCCGGTGCGTTGGTTGGTGACCGGTGCTTCAGGCCCTGGTGCGTTGGTTGGTGACCGGTGCTTCAGGCCCTGGTGCGTTGGTTGGTGACCGGTGCTTCAGGCCCTGGTGCGTTGGTTGGTGACCGGTGCTTCAGGCCCTGGTGCGTTGGTTGGTGACGGGTGCTTCAAGGCCCTGGTGCGTTGGTTGGTGACCGGTGCTTCAAGGCCCTGGTGCGTTGGTTGGTGACCGGTGCTTCAGGCCCTGGTGCGTTGGTTGGTGACCGGTGCTTCAAGGCCCTGGTGCGTTGGTTGGTGACCGGTGCTTCAAGGCCCTGGTGCGTTGGTTGGTGACCGGTGCTTCAAGGCCCTGGTGCGTTGGTTGGTGACCGGTGCTTCAGGCCCTGGTGCGTTGGTTGGTGACCGGTGCTTCAAGGCCCTGGTGCGTTGGTTGGTGACGGTTGCTTCAGGCCCTGGTGCGTTGGTTGGTGACGGGTGCTTCAGGCCCTGGTGCGTTGGTTGGTGACGGGTGCTTCAGGCCCTGGTGCGTTGGTTGGTGACGGGTGCTTCAGGCCCTGGTGCGTTGGTTGGTGACGGGTGCTTCAAGGCCCTGGTGCGTTGGTTGGTGACCGGTGCTTCAAGGCCCTGGTGCGTTGGTTGGTGACCGGTGCTTCAAGGCCTTGTGGCGTTGTTTGGGGATCGGTGCTTCAAGGCCCTGGTGCGTTGGTTGGTGACGGGTGCTTCAAGGCCCTGGTGCGTTGGTGGTTGGAGGTTTAGGCTCAGGTGAGTAGGTTGGTTGGGGGTTTAGGCCCGAATCTGGTGTTGGTTCAGGAATCTGTGCATTGGTGGGTTATGGTTTAATCTCCAGTTTGTGGGGTTAGGTTTGGATGTTCAGGCACTGGTGTGGTGTGAGTGGCTTGTGCTAGACGAGCACATCAGCATCTAAGGCACCCAGCTGCGTGTGACCCATCTCGTGACTCCACAACACTTACAACTGCAGCGCTCTATCTTGTGTGTGTGAATATGCTCAGTTCATCACTTGGTCACATCCTAGACATTTCAGACATTCATTGATTAGTTGGTTGTGTCTGTGTGATAACTTAGCTGTACTGTGTATCACTTAAACTTAAGGATTGCATTTGCAAATGGATACAGGGCAGTGTCTGTGACTTCTCAGCAATGTTTTGTAGTCAGTCCTGGAGGAACATATACTCTACAAGGAAAAGGAATATAAGGAATTGCTGGAGGTTTTTGGTAGATTCCCTAAATCCTGAAGTATGTTGTTTTTGCATTCAGTAAATTCCATTGATAAGGTTCCAGGCCTTTGTGAAACACTGGACCAAGTATATTTTATCTTCTTAGATAAAGATAGGAAAGTATGTATATAATCACACATGCTTTCTCCATATATATATATAGTTATTGGGTATTCTCTCTCCACACACACACATCATATATACACACACACAGTCACATACAAGTGTGCACACACTATTTTGTAAGAACCATGTGATTTCCTTAAAGTGACTATCATGTTGAAAATGTAAACAGGGCCTTCTCAATCTACCTCAAGCCAATAAACTAGAGGCCATGTCTGTGTGGGATACAAGCCCTCCTGCTGGCTGTTTCCTATTCTGTCTTTCTTTTTCTTTCCATTTCTCTCTTTCTATTGATGTACCTCATTCTCTGACACACATTCTCTCTCTTACTCTACTTAAATGCAGTTTGTGTTCTTGGGATAAACTAAACATCAGTGGCAGTGTTCAACTTAGTGAAATGTTTCCCGCTACAAAATACATCTGTCTTTGCATCATCTGAATCAGAAAAAAGATTTGGAGACAGTTGGAGGACCCTCACTGTTGCTTCCCGTAGCCTACAGTTTGGCGCACTCCACCATTGCTTGTTAAAATCCATTGCATTTGACTTGATAGCTGATACTGTAGTCTACTGATGGGTTGTTGCAGCTCAGTTACACTCTGAAAGATGGAGTGATGTTTGACGTCTGATCATTTGTAGTTATCATGGCAGGTAGAGCATTTTCATTAGAGTCCAATGTAGGCACTGGGAGACTGGGACCTGTTAAATATATGAGTTTCACATAGTTGAAGATGTACGTGTCACAGTCATAAACATTGTCAGGTTCAGAAGGAATGATATTGGGAAATTGTGCATGTATGCCAGCTGTTGGACTATTATCTACATACATGTTTGTTTTTTGTTTGCTGTATCATCAGCATATCTGTTGTGTATGACAATGATATTTAAAAAAATTTACAACATGGATGATTGAGCTTTTGAGGTTTTTGTTTTTTTGCAGAGAGAAGAAGCAGAAAATTCATGATATCAAGAATAATATTAAAGAAGCTATTGAGGTGAGTTTTCGGTTTGAGTCCTTGTAGTTCATGTCTCTGTAGGTAGGTACTATGTAGAATAAAAAATTCTAAACAGCTAAGCATGAATCATGAATATTTTATCATTGAATATAAGATACCCCAAGACAATCCTGTGTTGTCACTTGATTTGTATTGAATGTGTTTGTTTGTGTCGCTCTTTAGACCATAGTAGCAGCTATGAGTACACTGACACCTCCCGTTCAGCTCGCCAGTCAACACAACCAATACCGAATCCAATACGTCCTCAACCTAGTCAATCAGAAGGACTTTGAATTCACGTCTGTGAGTATGACAATGTTTCTACCACACACAAAAATCATTATAGATAGACATTGTCTTTGCATTAACGTATGTTAGAGCCCGATCAATATGATTTGAGGGGGCAAAACTTACCGATAACTAGATATCTGCCAATATACTGTTTTACGCCGGGGAAATTAAAAAGTTACATTTTTACACACGGAATTCTCAGAAATTGACATCTAAAACAGCAATTGGTCAAGAAAATATGCTTCAAATGTTAATTTCTTACATTGTAAAATTAATGATACATACTGAGAATGGCCGCAAGTGGTCAGGTAAGCATGAGATTCCCTTTTTTCATCATATTTATTTAATATCGGTTGAATTATCGGCCGATACTGATATAGCGTTAAAAGGCCAATATCGGCCGATAATATCAGTGAACCAATATATCGGTTGGACTCTAATGTATGTACACACCTGTGTGAGTGAGCATTTGTACAGTACCAGTAAAAAGTTTGGACACACCTACTCATTCAAGAGTTTCTTTATTTTAACTATCTACATTGTAGAATAATATTGAAGACATCAAAACATATGGAATCATGCGGTAACCAAAAAAGTGTTAAACAAATGAAAATACATTTTAGATTTTAGATTCTTCAAAGTAGCCACCCTTTGCCTTGATGACAGCTTTGCAACTCTTGGCATTATCTCAACCAGCTTCATGAGGAATGCATTTCCAACAGTCTTGAAGGAGTTCCCACATATGCTGAGCACTTGTTGGCTGCTTTTCCTTCCCTCTATAGTCTGACTCATCCCAAACCATCTGATTTGGTTGAGGTCGGGTGATTGTGGAAGCCAGGTCATCTGAATGTAACGTAGATGCTGGGAGTCAAGAAGCAGGTGCAGGTGGTTAATTTAACAAGAAACATGGAACGATACAACGTAGGAGTAGCGTCGAGACACTAACAACAGAAAACAATACTACCTGGGGAAGGAGCCTAAGGGAGTGCCAGATGAAGGGGAGGTAATGAGTGAGGTAATGGAGTCCAGGTGTGCCTAATGATGAAGCGCAGGTGCGCGTAATGATGAATACCAGGTGCGCGTGATGATGGTTCCCAGCACTGGTGGTTAGTAAACCAGCGACGTCGAACGCCGGAGGGGAGGAGCAGGAATAGACGTGACACTGATACAGCACTCCATCACTCTCCTTGGTCAAATAGCCTGGAGGTGTGTTTTTGGTCATTGTCCTGTTGAAAAACAAATGATAGTCCAACTAAGCGCAAACCAGATGGGAATGGTGTATCGCTGCAGAATGCTGTGGTAGCCTTGCTGGTTAAGTGTGACTTGAATTCTAAATAAATCAAAGACAGTGTCACCAGCAAAGCACTCCCACACCATCACACATCCTCCTCCATGCTTCACGGTGGGAACCACACATGCGGAGATCATCCGTTCAACTACTCTGCGTCTCACAAAGACACAGCGGTTGGAACCGAAAATCTCAAATTTGGACTCATCAGACCAAAGGACAGATTTCCACAGGTCTAATGGTCCATTTCTCGTGTTTCTTGTCCCAAGCAAGTCTCTTCTTATTATTGGTGTCCTTTTAGTAGTGGTTTCTTTGCAGCAATTTGACCATGAAGGCCTGATTCACGCAGTCTCCTCTGAACAGTTGATGTTGAGATTTGTCTGTTACTTGAACTCTGTGAAGCATTTATTTGAGCTGCAATCTGAGGTGCAGTTAACTCTAATGAACTTATCCTCTGCAGCAGAGGCAACTCTGGGTCTTCCTTTCCTGTGGCAGTCCTCATGAGAGCCAGTTTCATCAAAGCGCTTGATGGTTTTTGCGACTGCACATGAAGAAACTTTCAAAGCTCTTTACATTTTCCAGATTGACTGACTACATGTCTTTAAGTAATGATGGACTGTCGTTTCTCTTTGCTTATTTGAGCTGCTCTTGCCATAATTTGGACTTGGTTTTTTACCAAATATGGCTATCTTCTGTATACCACCCACCCCTACCTTGTCATAACACAACTGATTGGCTCAAACGCATTAAGAAGGAAAGAAATTCCACAAATGAACTTTTAATAAGGCACACCTGTTAACTGAAATGCATTCCAGGTGACTACCTCATGAAGCTGGTTGAGAGAATGCCAAGAGTGTGCAAAGCTGTCATCAAGGCGAAGGGTGGCTATGTTGAAGAATCTCAAATATAAAATATTTTTTGATTTGTTTAGCACTTTTTTGTTAACTACATGACTCCATATGTGTTATTTCGTAGTATTGATGTCTTCACTATTGTTCTACAATGTAGAAAATAGAAAAAATAAAGGAAAACCCTGGAATGAGTAGGTGTGTCCAAACTTTTGACTGGTACTGTATATGTTCCCTTTGGAATGACCATCCAGTAGTCCCTGTTGCAGCTGCAAGCCTCATGGTTCTGGTATCTCTGTGGGTTGTGGTACAGTATAGTAATTGATGGGGCGGCAGGTAGCCTAGTGGTTAGAGCGTTGGACTAGTAACCGAAAGGTTGCAGATCGAATCCCCGAGCTGACAAGATAAAAATCTGTCGTTCTGCCCCTGAACAAGGCAGTTAACCCACTGTTCATAGGCTGTCATTGAAAATTGTTCTTAACTGACTTTTCTAGTTAAATAAAGGTAAAATAAAATACAAAATTAGTGGGTAGGGCCTCGATGCGATGCCTGTTAGCTAATTGACTGCCCTGAGGGGAAGGCCTGGGGGTCTCTGATTGCCTGTTACACCCCTAAATACCTCTCTCTGGTACCCACATGTTTCTGTGTCACACTGGGATGCCAACCTGAACAACAGGGTGCTTGCTGGTAGTTGTCAGGCTGTTAGGACTTGGCTGGGAGGGACATAGGACACTATTCAAGCTAAGCAGGTACCAGGTTTCTGGATAAACATAATCCATTGAATTTATAATGGATTTATAAGTGCATCCAATAACTTTGTTTTATATTGATCACAGAAACCTTGTTAATGTTTTTTTTAATTGAATTGGGCCCATAGTGTCCTAGAGATAGTTTTACTTATCTCTAGGACAGACGACATGTTGTCACTCAACAAAATGAAAACATCTATTTAGCTGTTATTATGCTTTAATTTAGATCCCCTTATGAGTCTTAGGCTGAAAGAAAATGAACTATTACAGTTGGTAGAGAAGCAGCTATCCATTGCACCATAGACTGTCATTGAAGATTGCTTTGTCCTTCTTCTGGGCCTAGCACACCTGCCATAACATCTCTCTCTCTCTCTGAGTTTGGGTGTGTAGGCCTACGTGTGAAAGGGATGTGATTGACTGCTGTCTTGCTCTGTGGTGTTTGAATGTCTGCGATTTCGTTCCGGATGGAGGAGAGTTGAATGACTCTGGTCAGACAGTGTAATACTGTTGGCAAAGCCTCCCTCCCTCCCTCCCTCCCTCTTCTCTGGCACCCCCCAGGGCTGAGGGGGAACCGGTTCTACTGGTCACCTAATCTCAGAGTACAGATAGAAAAAAAACAGAGGGTGAGGAAGAGGGTGGCTAGAGGTGGGGGACGTTTGTATGGATATCTACTGTCTGGGCTGTTCACTTCCAGTTCATTTCATGTTTAAATGCGTTGTTGTGGTATGGGACTTGTTTTCAGACTGCTGATTAATCGACTGATTAGAATGGTTTTGGCCCGTTGCCGACCTCTGCTTTATAGGTTGTTTTTCTTAACGCCACTAAAATGTAAATTTTCTCAAATTCAAAGCTACCAGGCTCCTCACTTCCTTATCCTGTCTCTGGCTACATGACGCTTTTGTAGTGCATTTGACTATAGAGTTAGAATGCCAGAGGGGACATTCCCATTCAGATGCATTTTACATGGCACATGATCATGTGCAGAACGTAATAGATGGTTGTTTATTAACCAGGAAAAGGCAACCAGTTGCTTTAAAAAATAAAAATAAAAAAAAATACTTAAAGCAAGATCAAACTCCCTGTGATATACTTAGCAAAACAACACAAGCCTTTGTGTATTTGAAAAAAGGCCATACCAAAGGATGAAATGGAAAAAACTAAGATCAGACAAGCCAGTGAGCAGAGAGAAACAATATAGCATTGAGTTGTAGCCCCAAAGGATTCTGGGTTGGCTGCTGTAATGCAATGAGCAGTTCCTAGAGAGGAGTTTTTATTTTTTTTCTTAAGCGCATGACTGATGATAAAGGAGGACTCTGTTACTAAGACACATGATGAGTGCTCTTTTATGGAGTGGATGCAGGAAGAGTTATAAAAATCCAAGTAACCCAAGCCAGCCGAACGGTGGGACAAATATATCGGACAGCAAACCTAAATGTTATGCAAGTGTGCGCAGACGCATTGTTCCACAAAGGTCCAGTTGTCCAGAAGATGTTGTTTTATACATGACAGGGTTTCTTGTTCCATGGTCCAAATGGAGGGAGATGATGAGTATGTCTGCCTTTCTATATGCTTTTTAGCCCTTTGAATGTTGTCCATGGGGTGGTCACTCTGGTCCTTAATAAGCTATGTGGACATTCCCACTTTATGCAACAGATATCAAACAAGGAAGTAACAGATTGGCCTTTAGATATGCCAGTTGACTGGAATCATTACACTCGCACAGCTTTTGTTTGCTAAATCAATGTAATGAAATATGATTCATTCAATGTTATGAGATTTTGACGTGATTATGAGTCAACTGACCCTCCCTAGCCTGTCGACCATATGTCATCTTTATTTCTCCTCATTAAAGGAAATGTTGAAAAGGTTGTAAAAACATGTTACCTGTTATCTTCAGGTGGTCCTTGTTTTTTTTTTTCATTTTTAAAGGCATATTCTTTAATTTCATCAGCCTGACCATGCCACTTTGTTTTTCCTATATTGAAACTCCCCTTGGCAGTTACCCTCACTGGCCACAGAACCTGTTGTCCTGTCAATAAATGCTAGATCTAATAGGTGTGCTGCCCCATTGGAATGTAAATAAAGATGTGGCACATCAGTGCCCTCAATCATGACATGGATGATGGACAGTGTCCTCCTTTTCTACTTGCTTTAATTTAGTCGATGTATTGTTATTGTACCATGTGAATTAATCGCTTCATCTTTCTCTCTTCCACTGCCCCTCTTCTTTCGTTCACTCTCTGTCCTTATATCGCTCTCTCTCTCTCAGGAGTTTTATGAAAATGCAAAGACTCTCTGGCAGGATGAGGGCGTGAGGGCGTGTTTTGAGAGATCCAATGAGTACCAGCTGATCGACTGTGCGCAGTAGTAAGTATGCACTGCACTGCACCGCTGAGAGGGAACCAACTGTCTTGAATAGCTACAGTGCCCTTGTACAGGCCTGTGTTGTTGAAAACAAACACTCTAAGCCAACGATTAGGGGCACACATGGGACTGAAGTTCAAGGCTGGCATGCTCAGATTTAGCAGGCTGATAAAATACCAGCTAAGGTTTGTAAACCCCAAATCTAAAATGTATTTAATCTCATCAAAACTTTATTGTAAAAAGCAATTTCCTAGAGAGACCCGTTCAGATTTTCAATGACATGGCAAGATAACAGGCAAGTATTCTGCCTGAAAATGATGTGTAGTAGCAGAGCTCTGTGTCATGGAAGTCATCTTGAGTGCATACTCTTCCTCCGCAGCTCCTCATCGTGTCTGTGCACACACACCACAGTATGACATCACCAGAGCTTTCTGCATCAACACTGCCACCTCTGGCTATGTGTCTCTCTCTGCCTCTCTCTTTCATTCTCTTGCTCTCTCCTCACTTTCTTTCTCTTGCTCTCTTTCACGCTGTCCCTCGTACTCTCTCACACATGCTCTCTTCCTCTGCTTTCTTTTCCAACTGTTGTGTGGCTCCGCATCTGCGATGTAGGATATTTGCAGCAACAGGGACCAAAAATGGCAGGTCCTGAGTCATAAAAAGGGAGAGACAGAGATTTCACCAGCGGTTGGAGGGGAACAGGGGAGGAGGGGGAAGTAAACCACAGTGACTGGAGCGTCAGAGTTAAATCTGTTATAGTGGTATTTGATTTGAGCTGATTGTATAAAAAATTCATATTCTGCTAATGTTTGAAGAGTGCTGTTTATTTGATTGTGTTACTTAACAGTCTAGGACAACCCCTTCAGGTGGTTCAGGTGGTCCAGTCTTTTGTTCCCTCCCTCTCTCTCACTCTTTCCCACTCCCTCTATCAATACCTCTCTCCTGCTCTCTCCCTCCCACTTCCTCTCTCCCAGGCCATCTTTCTCAATCTCTTGCTCCTTCTCATTTTTTCTCTGGTTCTCTCCCTCTTTTTCTTTCTCCCCCTCTCAGGCCCTACTCCAGTCACACAAGATTTTGAGCTGATAGTCTATTTATAGAGCCTGTGGTTCTGTCTCCATGGCAACCATGCTGGAGGCCAGGGCACTAGGGAGCTATTTTTGAATCTGCTCTGTAATGTCAGACTACTCTTTCTCTCTCCCCCCTCGCTCTCTCTTTAACACACATATGCACACACTTTCTGTCTTTCTCACCATTTCCTTCCTACCTATCACCCTCCCTCTCTTTCTTCCGTCTCTCTCTACGCCTTTCCTACCTCAATCTCTATCGCCCTCCCACTCTCTCTCTATCCTTCCCACTCACTCTAATACACTCATTCAATCTCCCAGTGCCAGAGACTAATTTAGAGATGTGTATATGTCTGTTTGGGTTCAGGCTGATGGGCTAGGTCAGGTTTGTGAGTGTGAACCCTTGTGAAAGGAGAGCTTACAGTTATAACTTTTACAACATTCTTCAGTAACGTGTAGGAAAGGAAAGAGTAAGAGTTAACCTCCCCACCTGTGTTCTTTTGAAGTCTGCATAGTTATCTCTGGCCATCTTTGTTGCCATAACAAAGAATGGTAAATGCACATGAGCGCTTACACACTCACATAATCTCTGTGTGTTTCTCCTAGTCCCTTTGTCTCTCCCAGTGAGTGCCGACTCATTCCTGCCATGTCTTACCTGTACTTAGACCTGTCACATTTCACCCCTCCCTGTCACATTCCTGGTTATCCAGAGGCTCGGCATTCCTCTGTGTTCAGTATGCTTGGGAGACCGGCTTTCAGCTGTCACACACTGTTGGTACAGTTTGTGGCATTCAGTTGTATTAGACACTCTGTAGGTACTGTTTAAACAGTTGTAAACTACACTGAGTAAGACAGGAAGACCTGCTCTTTCCATGACAGACTGACCAGGTGAATCCAGGTGAAAGCTATGATCCATTATTGATGTCACTTGTTAAATCCACTTCAATCAGTGTAGATGATGGGGAGGAGACAGGTTAAATAAGGATTTTTAAACCTTGAGACAAGGTATGTGTGCTGAGTTTTTCCACACTCAACAGTTTTCTGTGTGTATCAAGAATGGTCCACAACCCAAAGGATATCCAGCCAGATGCTTCCCACAACTTTGGGAAATATTGGATCAGCATGGGTGCAACTCAATATTAGGAAAGGTGTTCCTAATGTTTGGTATACTCAGTGTATGTCATGGAATTGGACATTAGTCTCAAAGTCAGTATGACTCCAGAACCATTGCTATTCCTCTCAGCTGTAACTGTCTGTACCAAGGAAGTCTATGTTGGTGTTTCTCTCAACTGCCTTGTTCCTGGACAGACACTGGTCCCTGGGATGTTACTAACTGGCTGCTCATTTAGTTAGCTGACACTGACTTAGTTCTCAAGTCTTAGAAAGAAACTGACTAAGTCGTCCTCCAAAGAGGAAGGAGCGATGGCTTACCACAGGTCAGTCCCTCCCTGCTACAAAACAGTTGGCGAAACACAGGTGTATATAATTCTATTGAGCTCAGTGGTCTCTACCTGTACACAAACCAAGACAAGCTCCTCATCATGCTTTTTCACTGCCCCTGCTGACTGAATTCAGCCATTTTGTCCTGTCCTGGTCATCCTTCTAAATCTGTTATTTTTTTCTCTCCTCAGCTTTCTAGACAAGATTGACATTGTGAAACGGAGTGACTACACTCCCACTGATCAGGTGACTTTCCGTGGTCTCAAAGCCACCATCATCAGAGGCCCAGGGATACGTCTCAAATGGCACCCTATCCCCTCTATAGTGCACTACTTTTGGCCAACGTCCTCCATTTGATACACATCCCTACTGTCCTCCATCAACTTCCTTTCATAATATTGATGAAATATAACACAGATGAATGACTCCCGTCTTTCTCTCAGGACCTACTGAGATGCAGAGTGCTCACCTCTGGGATCTTTGAGACCAGATTTCAGGTGGACAAAGTAAATTTTCAGTGAGTATAACCCAGGTTTATCATCCGATTTGGTTATTAGTACTATACCTGAAGATCAACCTCCAACTCAGCCCTTTAGACGTGTATGAGTCCTTACAGTGCAGCTTACATGTGATTCATTACTACGCCACAAGGTCGTAATGTGTGGTATATTTATCGCACTGACCTCTCTTCCACAGCATGTTTGACGTTGGTGGTCAAAGGGATGAACGTCGGAAATGGATCCAATGCTTTAACGGTAACATTTGTTTTGCCATTTGATCTAGCCAATCCAATAGAGAATCACTCACAAACACAATTCATTCTCATTGATACTTTTTGGGGGGTTCTAGACGGGTCCTCCATAGTCTGTAGCCCTGTTCTACTAAAGGTTTCCTGTATTTTATCACCTTTGCTTTTTCTGCCATTACTGTGTGTTTCGGCCTTAGCCTTAAAGCTAATTGCCTTTTGACTGTGCCATTGATTTCGCTTAACAAAACCAGGTTGTCTGAGTCCCTCCTCCCTCTGTCTTCCCCACAGATGTAACAGCCATTATTTTCGTGGTGGCCAGTAGCAGCTACAACATGGTGATCCGGGAGGACAATCAGACCAACCGTTTGCAGGAGGCTCTGAATCTATTCAAGAACATCTGGAACAACAGGTGACACAAGCACAACCCATGACACCCCCTCCCCACAAACATTTATGGAATCTATGGTTTTATTCTATTCCTCTGTTTTATTGAAATACTCATCATAATAATGTACAATTTGCTAGTCGTAAATGACCACTGACTGCTTGTTACCAGTGTATTTAGCCTGTTACCAGTGTATTTAGCCAGCCTCTCTGTGTGTGTGGGTTTCTATTTTTAGGTGGCTGCGGACCATTTCTGTCATCCTATTCCTCAACAAACAGGACCTGCTAGCAGAGAAGGTGTTGGCTGGGAAATCAAAAATTGAAGAGTACTTCCCAGAGTTTGCACGCTACACCACACCGGATGATGGTGAGAAGTTGTTACACTTGACTGGATGTTTACTGTACACACACACACGGTGCGCACACATACACACACACACACGGCGACACACACGCACACAGTGCTTCTACTTTTAACCACGTTAGATGGCTCTTGAATGTTCTTTCCTGTAGGCTGATAAGTAATCATCATAGCGATCAGTGACACTGAAAATGTGTAATGGTGTACTAGAATCCAATCATAACACTCATCAGTCACTTACTATTCTATAGCAACACCAGAACCAGGGGAGGATCCACGCGTCACGAGGGCAAAGTACTTCATACGAGATGAGTTCCTGGTAAGTGCAGAAATACAATGTTTCCCCTGTTAATGTTATATAGAATCTTATGTTATTGATTACAAAATAGGATCCAATCAAAACCAAAGATGCCAAATGAGATGACTTGCTTGTATTGGATATGTTAGCATTGTCTTCATGTTAGATTTGTTATTGAGTCAAGTGGATGATGTCCTGATGGTGGTAGTATTCCTCTGTCTGATTTGTGTTTCACTGTGTGATTTCAGAGGATCAGCACAGCCAGTGGAGACGGCAGGCACTATTGTTACCCCCATTTTACCTGTGCCGTCGACACGGAAAACATCCGCCGGGTCTTCAACGACTGTCGGGACATCATTCAGAGGATGCACCTTCGGCAGTACGAGCTCTTGTGATGGGAGGGGGCTGCAACACAGGCTCTGAACCTGCACCTCCGGTCTCTCCCTGACCCCCCTGAAACCCACCCCTGTCGACCTGCTCCTAACTCGGTGTACTCTTGGGGACTCCTGAAGTCAAACTAGACATGAGCTACAGAGTAACCTGGAAAGACTATTGAAATACTGCAAAACACAGAATACATCCAAGCCAGATCAGCTGAACTCCACTGCACTTTAGCACTGTGCTCAGGACTCGAACCCATTTCACCACACACAAGCGTGTACATGCTGACATAACACCGAACTCTCTCTTTCACACCATTAGTTTATATTTTGAGACACACACACTTAGACACACTTGTTCTCAAATTTACCCTCCGATAACTGCTTGCTGTTCTGAAAAAGAACACGCTTTTACTCGACTACATGGTCCTGGACTGGGTGAGCTCAGAGTCTTAGCTGTTTACTGTCTGCAGCCACAGATTGACTGGCTCAGTGATTTCAATGACTTCACAGCCAAGATACCTACTAGGAGCAACGTTGATGACTGACAATGAACCAGAGAAGCATCGTGGTGGGCAGGGCATGGGGGAGGGGAATATCTATGTCAATTTGGTGGAGCTTGGACACCATGACGCTCACAGGATTGTCACATGACTTTGCCTTGTTTGTACAGCAGCGGGAGGAAAAAGGCCAACGTTCACAGAACTCAACGGAGTGCAAAAAACATACAGTACCATATAAGTGAAGAGAAGTCCGATCAGCCCTGTTTCTGTCTCCAGTTGTTTTGTCTGTGTAAACTGTTGTGCCATTGTGCCCCTCTCTCTCATCACCCCTTTTCCCTGGCCACTCTCTTAACCTCACCTCATACCCTGCACTGTTACTTTACTGGCAATGCTCTTTGCTTTGTTTTTGAAGAAAAAAGTAATCCTGAAATTTAAAAAAAGAGGAAGATAATGATAAATGGGATTCTATTCTTTACTCATGTTGTCAACCCCCCCTCCACCCCTCCTTCCAAGGCTATGTGTTTGTCTGTCTTTACTTTACTGCTGAACTATTATTCTTGTACAGACTGTAAAGTGTATTATTTTGTACAACTTTATTGAAAAAAAATAGAAGATCCTTGTGCCTTGATCACGGCTGTACGTGTATAATGAGCTAAAGTGGGTGTTATACTGCGCTGTATAGCTTGGCCAGTTTCCCCCATCTCTCCAGGGAAGGAGGACAACCATTCGTAGATTTTTATTTTTATTTCTCTCCCCCAACTCTCCTTTATGATTTAAATGCTTATTTTTGGATCCATATACCAAAAGAAAGATACATATATGAAATGTTTATGGATTTTTTTAAAGTATTTTATTAGAATCAAAGACACAAATTGTACACTTGATATAGTGTGCGTATTGCTAGAACTTAAATCCTTTTCAATTAGGTTTTGTTTCATTAGTGACTTCTGTAAACAACATTTTGAAGGGTGAGTGTTTATTTACCATTTTTAGCTTTAAGGTAAAGGGTGGTGGAAAAATATCCAAATGCAAAACATTGCTTGTTTCTACATTAATCTTTTCTTTTGCTAACGAAAACAACAATCAAAAAATGGTATTGTTTTGGGGTCCTTCCTAGTGTTCCACAACAGAGGCAGACTGTACAGTATTACATTTTCACTTCAGTGCCCTAGTTTTCATGTATTATGTACATCAAACATGGGTTTCTACTTTCAGAAGAGGAGCTCTGCAAAATAAAGTTTTTTTGGTGCAGACAGCAATAGGACTGTCCTTACACCCAATCACGACGGCAAGGACAAACCTACACCAGATACAACCACATCTCATTCATCTGCCTTTAGCCCTGTCTTGCGTCATGTCCACTGTCCTTAGACAGTTCTTTATCTCCTCATACAGTGCCCTGTACTGTTACTTCACTACTTTTAACCTTTAATCATCAGTTCTATTCTACTTTTGATTGAATCTATAACATGCATCATGACTGTATTCAATTCAGTCTTTGTTGTTTTCCATCCAGGGTGATGTATTTTCTCATTTAACCCAGACACAGGCATTCTACTTCACCACATAGCTTTTTTGTACACATATAAACAGTTGTGGTTTATGTTATTAGAGCGTGCATCTTTGGGGTATTTGTCTTTGCATTTTGGTCTTGACCTACACCATGACAATTGTTGATGCATTTCTTTCTCTTGTCAGGAGTCTAGCTTAGGGAAGTACAAGAGAATAAGAACTGCAGTATTTGAATGTAGATGGGAATGCAAAAGACTTCAAGTATGAGTCAACGGGTCAAAGAAAGTAAGAGGAAAGGGGAGGCGGGATTGTGATGAAAAGGGCGGAGTGCCTTTGGAAACAGCGTTTCTTCAGCCCAACATGAATGTCCCTTGATATGATTACACTGTTCAGTGCCATGCTCCTGAACGTGAGGAGAGAACTGCCAACGACACAACTGAGCAGAACGTATGTGTCTTATTTAACTTGATGGAAAAGAGTCTTCTCATTGATATTGAGCTAGATCTACAGGTTGATTGGCTTAGGAACTGTAATTGTGTTATCTATGGCCTGAATGATTGGCATTGCTTGCTATTCCTGGTGACTGTGAGGGCTGAGTTCATAGTCTGTGATGCTCTGTGACATCAGAATATCTTATGTGTCACTGTTGTGTGGGTATTGAACATAGAGGCTTCCATAATTTAAGGTTTGATTGATATGACATGTCATTTTCCCCCCATGTTCTTGTTCCTCGTATACAGCTGAATGCTCTACCACTTTTCACCACTAGGGGCTGACAACCCTATTTATGTCAGAATAATATAGTCCTGTCTCCATAAGAATGATAATTTAAAGTTGTTCTAGCAAACATTCATATTTGAACCAGATTACATCTGTTAAGTAATAAGGATTATTATCAGTATAATATTTTCTGTCTGAGCTATTCTGACTGGAAATAAACAGGTCATATATAGAGGGAGGGTCCAACGTTTAGTCATGCAGGGATTTGGTAAAACCTTGGTCCTGTAGAACTCAGCTGTGTTAGCAGGCTTATGAGGTATTGCTCAAGGATTACACATTCAATCTTCATAAATAAACCCATAAAACTTTAGATAAACTAACTAAAACTAAATCTAGCATCCACAAAATACTGTTTGTTTGGCTACAGGCCCACACACACTCATACACAAATTCCATCCCAGCAATAATGCAAAACACTGACTGGGGCCATTCTAAACACCCAAAGGCTGTACTTTGCTTAGTTCTCCTTACACAATGAATATAAGAGTAGGCAAATGCATTTAATTCATGATGCTATATGTGCTTTTTCCATCTATAATAATTATGCTTTTTGCTATTTTAATTATTTACTTGTTTAAAACTTTATACAATGATTGTTGTGGTTAGCCTTCAAGCGCCAATGCAGTTTTACGTAGTGTTCACAGCTCAATTCTCCATCCAGCCGCCCACAATCCAAGCCCCTCAGGCTACACAAAGACATGGCTTTTAAATACAGACAGTAGAAATCAAGTCAAGAGAGAAAGCACTCCAACTAGTCCCGAGATGGTCCCTTTTGAGAAGACTAGTATTTGCTGCTGCATTTAAAACACCGGAGGGAAGGAAAAAACTATTCAGGTTTTTCCATGCAGTGTAGACACTACAGTGCATACGGAAAGTATTCAGACCCGTTGACTTTTTCCACATTTTATGTTACAGCCTTATTTTAAAATTGATTAAATTTACTTTTTTACTCATCAATCCACACACAATAAGCCATAAAGAAAAAAGTGAAAACTGTCTTTTAGACATTTTTGCGAGAGAAAAAAAGAAATACCTTATTTGCCTGAGGAATTATCCATAGAGCTTCGAGACAGGATTGTGTTGAGGCACAGTTCTGGGGAAGGGTACCAAAACATTTCTGCTGCATTGAAGTTTCCCAAGAACAAAGTGGCCTCCCTCATTCTTAAATGGAAGAAGTTTGGAACCACCAAGACTCTTCCTAGAGCTGGCCGCCGGCCAAACTGAGAAATCGGGCGAGAGGGTTTTTGTTCAAGGAGGTGACCAAGAACCCGATGGTCACGCTGACAGAGCTCCAGAGTTCCTCTGTGGAGATGGGAAAACCTTCCAGAAGGACAACCATCTCTGCAGTACTCCACCAATCAGACCTTTATAGTAGAGTGGCCAGAGGGAAGCCACAGCTCAATAAAAGGCACATGACAGCCTGCTTGGAGTTTGCCAAAAGGCACCTAAAGACTCTCAGACCATGAGAAACAAGATTTGCTGTTCTGATGAATCAAAGATTGAACTCTTTGGCTGGAATGCCAAGCGTCATGTTTGGAGGAAACCTGGCACAATCCCTACGGTGAAGGATGGTGGTGGCAGCTTCATACTGTGGGGATGTTTTTCAGCAGCAGGGACTGGGAGACTAGTCAGGATCGAGGGAAAGATGAACGGAGATCTGCGAGATCCTGGATGAAAACCTGCTCCAGAGTACTTAGGATCTTAGACTGGGGCGAAGGTTCACCTTCCAACAGGACAACGACCCTAAGCACACAGCCAAGACAACACAGGAGTGGCTTCGGGACAAGTCTCTGAATGTCCTTGTGGCCCAGCCAGAGCCGGGACTTCACCCTGATCGAACATCCCTGGAGAAACCTGAAAATAGATGTCCAGCGACGCTTCCCATCCAACCTGACTGAGCTTGAGAGGATCCGCAGAGAAGAATGGGAGAAACTCCCCAAATACAGGTGTGCCAAGCTTGTAGCATCGTATCCAAGAAGACTCAAGACTGTAATCGCTGCCAACGGTGCTTTAAGATAGTACTGAGTAAAGGGTCTAAATACTTACACTACCTGTCAAAAGGGTTTTTCTTTATTTTACTACTTTCTAGTAAATTGTAAAATAATAGTGAAGACATCAACACTATGACATAACACATATGGAATCATGTAGTAACCAAAAAAGTGTTAAACAAATCAAAATATATTTTATAATTGAGATTCTTCAAATATCCAGCCCTGCACACTCTTGGCATTCTCTCAACCAGCTTCACCTGGCATGCTTTTCCAACAGTCTTGAAGGAGTTCCCACATATGCTGAGCACTTGTTGGCTGCTTTTCCTTCACTCTGCGGTCCGACTCATCCCAAACCAAAATAGCCCTTACACAGCCTGGAGGTGTGTTGGGTCATTGTACTGTTGAAAAACAAATGATAGTCCCACTAACCCCAAACCAGAACGGATGGCATATCGCTGCAGAATGCTGTGGTAGCCATGCTGGTTAAGTGTGTCTTGAATTCCAAATAAATCACAGACAGTGTCACCAACAAAGCACCCCTATACCTTAACACCTCCTACTCCATGCTTTACGGTGGGAAATACATATACAGAGATCATCTGTTCACCCACACCGTGTCTCACGAAGACACGACGGTTGGAACCAAAAATCTCCAATTTGGACATCAGACCAAAGGACAAATTTCCACCGGTCTAATAATGTCCATTGTTCGTGTTTCTTGGTCCAAGCAAGTCTCTCCTTATTATTGGTGTCCTTTTAATAGTGGTTTCTTTGCAGCAATTTGACCATTAAGGCCTGATTCACACAGTCTCCTCTGAACAGTTGATGTTGAGATGTGTCTGTTACTTGAACTCTGTGAAGCATTTATTTTGGCTGCAATTTATGAGGCTGGTAAGTCTAATGAACTTATCCTCTGCAGCCAAGGTAACTCTGGGTCTTCCATTCCTGTGGCGGTCCTCATGAGAGCCAGTTTCATCATAGCGCTTGATGGTTTTTGCGACTGCACTTGAAGAAACTTTCAAAGTTCTTGAAATATTCCAGATTGTCTGACCTTCATGTCTTAGAGTAATGATGGACTGTTGTTTCTCTTTGCTTATTTGAGCTGTTCTCGCCATAATATGGACTTTTATCAAATAGGGCTATCTTCTGTATACCACCCCTACCTTGTCACAACACAACTGATTGGGTCAAACGCTTTAAGAAGGAAAGAAATTCCACAAATTAACTTTTAACAAGGCACACCTGTTAATTGAAATGCATTCCAAGTGACTACCTCATGAAGCTGGTTGAGAGAATGCCAAGAGTGTGCATCAAGGCAAAGGGTGGCTATTTGAAGAAAGGATTTGTGTAACACTTTTTCGGTTACTACATGTGTGTTATTTCATAGTTTTGATGTCTTCACTATTATTCTACAATGTGAAAATAGTCAAAATAAAGAAAACCCTTGAATGAGTAGATGTTCTAAAACTTTTGACTGGTAGTGTATGTAAATTTAATATTTCATTTTTTTATTTTTTATATTTCTAAAAACCTGTTTTTGCTTTGTCATTATAGGGTATTGTGTCTAGATTAATGAGGGGGGGAAACTAACTATTTAATCAATTTTAGAATAAGGCTGTAACGTAACAAAATGTGGAAAAAGTCAAGGGGTCTGAATACTTTCCGAATGCACTGTATATGGGAGAACTTGATTTGAATACATCTTATCAAAATTTCAACAAGTATGCCCAGATGATACTCAAAAGCAAGCAACTAAAGCAAAGCACTAGGACACAAAGTAGCCTACTATCAATGCAACATAATGAGTCCAAACCTATCCTTATATTTTCGTGTACTGTACATAAAAAATGTATGTTGCATATTTGTAAGAACCCCTTAAAATTAAGTGTTATCGCATATTTCTCTTAACTCCCCTGCATTCAGCTGATATGACTTAAATCACTTCCAGGATTCACTTGAGCTAAAATAATTTGCTGTCATCTGGATAGAGAACCACAGTATGAGTCATAATACCCATAAAACCTAGCGGTCAAATGGAATGGTTCCAACCGTTTTTCCAGCATAACTTTTTCCTATAGGGGATTTTAGAAACACTTAAAATGAGGGCTTGTTTCATATAGACTTTTTTGATAACCATGTAAATCTCTCTCAGAACAGTTGACTTTTATCAATATATTCGCATGTATTTAACGCCAACAAATGAAACGTTAGTTAGCTGCTAATGTGGCTATCATAAAGAACTACAAATGCCATGATGATCCGGACGAGACTGCCAAATCGAGGCAAAGGTAAGAATCTCTGGATTAATTATCTAATGTTAGCTAAATGTAGTAATTCATAAATTGGATACATTTCTTTAAATGTGCCTGCTAGCAAAGGTGTCAGCTAGAGATGACGTGCAGGAGCTTGGAGGGATATGTAGTCTACTAGGATGCCAATTAGCATTTTAGAATCTGTGTGAATCTGTGTAAATAAAGCCTAATATATTGATAAGTCACCTTGTACGAGAGAGATTTACATGGTTATCAAAACATCACACCAGGGTAAGCCTACACAAAACACAGCCCTTATTTAAAGTTTCTAAAAACCCCTATGGGAAAAATGAATGGTGCGAAACGACTGGAATTATTTCCCTGTTTGACCGCTAGGTTTTATGGGTATTATGACACCTCTAATGTGGGGCTCTATAGGCCTATGCTGTATCACTGTTTCTCTCTCCCATTTAATGGGTTGTTCCTTTCAGTCATTAGTCGTTCGACCAAATCGGTGCCTTTTGAGATGTGTAATTTTTTTACATTCTGTCATAAAGAGCCTATGTTAAACTTAAGTAAAAGTTAAGTAAAAGTACTACTTACTATTACTATAGTAAGTGGCTATTAATTGCCAAATGTATGCCACATTTACGTGCTAGTAGGAACTAGGAAACTTGGAAATGTCTGACTTGCTAACTGGTTGTAGTTAAACACTTGTAGCGTTCAACCAGTTAGTAAGTTGTAAATTTATAGTTTCCTAGTTTCAGCTAGCACAAGAACGCAGCAAAATATGGGGTTGACATAAAAGGCTCTGCATGGTCAAACCAACATCTGCAATGGCCTTACAGCATTTACTGCAATGGGGACTCCGCAGAAGTCAGGGCATTCATACGTCTTGCACTTCGTGGAGCAGAGCAGAGCTGTTGTGAAGGAAGTTAACCCTCACAAGGCTGCCGGCCCAGACGGCATCCCTAGCTGCGTCCTCAAAGCATGCGCAGACCAGCTGGCTCGAGTGTTTACGGACATATTCAATCTCTCCCTATCCCAGTTTGCTGTCGCCACTTGCTTCAAGATGTCCACCATCGTTCCTGTACCCAAGAAAGCAAAGGTAACTGAACTAAATTAATATCGCCCCGTAGCACTCACTTCTGTCATCATGAAGTGCTTTGAGAGGCTAGTTAAGGATCATATCACCTCCACCTTACCTGACATCCTAGACCCACTTCAATTTGCATACCGCCCCAATAGATCCACAGACGATGCAAAAGCTATCGCACTGCACACTGCAGTGCACACCTCCACTGCGCTGATCCTCAACACAGGGGCCCCACAAGGGTGCGTGCTCAGCCCCCTCCTGTACTCCCTGTTCACCCATGACTGCATGGCCACGCACGCCTCCAACACAACAGTAGAAGGCCTGATTACCAACAATGACGAGACAGCCTACAGGGAGGTGAGGGCCCTGGCGCCAGGAAAATAGTGGTGCCAGGAAAAATTTTAAAGTTTTAAAGTTTTAAAACAGCCTATCACTCAAATATCATCAGGGAATTCATACTTTTTGTGCTTTGCCAAGCAGCTTAGAGCTGTTGTGAAGGAAGTTGTCAAGGAAGTGAGTTTATGTTTATGCAGGACCTCCCGCCCTCACCTACTGTCAACCAATCATGTCAATGTGGAGCTATACCGAGCCCTCCACATTGTTACAACATTTGAGAGGCGCACAGCGATGCCGTACAGAGCTCAATTTGGCCTCTGCGTGCCTCCAGAGGGCACGAAATTGCATCACACCATCCATACAGCGCTTCTGACCACATTTTCAGATCAAGCATAAATTGGCTTTAAGCACACCTAACCTATTATTTTTTCTTGCCCAAAAGGAAACCTTTCTGGCTGGTCTCAGGGAATGTAAAACAGTTAGGAAGGGTGACTTTTAAAACGGGATTGAATGAAGTAGCAGCAAATAATATGATGCATGAGCAACTAATGTGCATGGAGAGCCTCATAAGTTTGGCGAAATCACCTTATATCTTTCAGTCTAATACGACTATTTACTTACTTTTGTAGTCAGACCGAACTGTCCTCTCCGAGTTTATTTGGAATTTAGCCCGAAAGGGATTGTAAAAATGTGGTTGGTTGATGATAGGCCTATGACGTTGGCCAACGTCTGGTCTTGCGCTGCGCATAATATCAGATCTAAACAACGATTGGAGAAGTGTTTAACATCACCAGTACCACATCATTTTAATAGGCTATATACATTACATTACCAAAGGTATGTGTACACCTGCTCGTCAAACATCGCATCCAACATCATAGCCATTAAAATGGAGTTGCCTCCCCCCCCTCCTTATGTGCTACAACAGCCTCCACTCTTCTGGGAAGGCTTTCCACTAGATATTGGATAACTGCTGCAGGGACTTGCTTCCATTCAGCCACAAGAGAATTAGTGAGGTTGGGCACTGATGTTGGGCGATTAGGCCTGGCTCATCCCAAAATTGTTCGATGGGGTTGAGGTCAAGGCTCTGTGCAGGCCAGTCAAGTTCTTCCACACCGATCTCGACAAACCATTTCTTTATGGACCTCGCTTTGTGCACGGGGGCATTGTCATGCTGTTGCCACAAAGTTGGAAGCATAGAATCGTCTAGAATATAATTTTATGCTGTTGTAACAGTATAACTTTAGTATGTCCCCTCGCCCCGACCCGGGCGCGAACCAGGGACCCTCTGCACACATCAACAACAGTCACCCACGAAGCATCGTTACCCATCGCTCCACAAAAGCCGCGGCCCTTGCAGAGCAAGGGGAACCACTACTTCAAGGCCTCAAAGCGAGTGACGTAACCGATTGAAACACTATTAGCGCGCACCACCGCTAACTAGCTAGCCATTTCACATCCGTTACACTGACCCCCCTCTCGACCTCCTCCTTTTCCGCAGCAACCAGTGATCCGGGTCAGCAGCATCAATGTAACAGTATAACTTTAGACCGTCCCCTCGCCCCAACACGGGCGCGAACCAGGGACCCTCTGCACACATCAACAACTGACACCCACGAAGCATCGTTACCCATCGCTCCACAAAGGCCGCGGCCCTTGCAGAGCAAGGGGAACCACTACTTCAAGGCCTCAAAGCGAGTGACGTAACCGATTGAAACGCTATTGGCGCGCACCACCGCTAACTAGCTAGCCATTTCACATCCGTTACACTGTAGCTTTAAGATTTCCCTTCACTGGAACTAAGTGGTCTAGCCCAAACCATGAAAAAAAGATTGCATGGCTATGTGATCGATTTTATGCACATCAGCAAGGGCAATGGCTGAAATTGTCTAATCGACTAATTTGAAGGGGTGTCCACATTATTTGTATATATATTGTATATTTTAATTAGCGCAACGTGACTGCAAGAGACAGGTTAGAATGTCTGACTGAAATACAGGACAAATCAACCTTTTTTCAAGATTAGTGGTGTTTAGATTAGGGTGACCACATGTCCCAGATTGTGCGGGACATGATTGTTTCCTTGTGGGAGAAAGGTATAAAATGTGGGACTGTCCCGCACAATCCGGGACATGTGGTCACCTTAATCTATGTATGGATTAAAGCCAAAATATGCTTGATCTGAAAATGTGGTATGATGATTCGTATGGAGGTTAAGATGCGGAGCCTCCGGAGGCATGCAGAGGCCAAATCAAGCTCCTCACTATGTGCCTCTCAAATTTTTTGACATTATTGGTTGATGGTAGGTTGGGGTGGGGTGGGAGGTCCTATATAAACACAAACTTCCTTGACAACTTCCTTCACAATAGCTTTGCTACGCAAAGGACAAAAAGTATATTTGCTCTGTTTTCTGCAGAGGCTGTATCACAGTAAATGCTGTACAGCCACTGCAGATCCAGATTGACCATACAAAGCCTTTAACAGGGTGAACATGTTATGCTCCACCCGCTCAGTTGTCCATAGTGCTGAGCAAGTGCTTTGTGAGGTCGGTTCAAAAAAATATAATTGTTTTCGATTTCAGTTTCTATAAAAAACATTTTTTACATTAAATGCATTATAAACAATTTACCACAAAACACCAGAAAATGGCCAAAAAGAATAGAACCAGCTCACTTGATTTTACTCTAGGATTTGACTATTAGATGTTTAATGTTCCTTTAAAAATATATATTTTAAAAAAGTAATGGCTTCACCATATTAAAACGAGAGTTTAGTTCACATAACAGGGTTGACCTTGAATGAGGGACAGTCGTAAATAAATCACTAATCACATGAAATAAATCATCTTCAGAAATGACTGTCAAAGCAACAAAATAACTAGCCTTTGCAATTATGGTGAAACTTGGAGACATTTTGGGATTAAGGGCTCAATTCAATCAGATCCGCTTTAGCCGACATCCGCATAGCGGTTGTTTTGGCATGTCGGGGGTGGAACTGGATATTCCCTAAAACATGGCACTTCGATACATCTATGACCGGAAGTTACTTTTTCATAGCAGGTTAGAATTTACGCAACAAGTTAGGAGAATTAGCATAGCAGGTTAGGATAATTAGGTTAAGGTTAGGAAAAGGGTTAAGGTTAGCGAAATGCTCTCCTGATCTGCAACGAAAAGTTACTTCCGGTTGTAGATGTATCGAAATGGTGTGTTTTTAGGAAGTCCCATTAGAGCTGTCAAATCAACAAGCAGCTCCCGGCATTATCTAAAGTGGACATTGCCATTGGCTGCATAGAGTAGCATTAAGAGAAATCCATTGCAGCCTTGTTTACAAGCTCAAACACTGGAATGTGAGATGTAATCTCACCTCCATTAGGCTGATAGAAATCCTCATTTCATTTTATGATTTTCAATTTGAGTGACATTATTTCTATAGGGTGAATTCAAAAAGAGTAGGACGTCATATAAACTGGGACAGCATAATCCTGACATGTTTATTTATTGGTCTGACAAGAGCAAATCAAAACTATTGTTACTAAGCCCTTGCAGAGAAACCACATGATCAAAATCACATCACTTCATTGATGTGATATCATAGAGGCGGGAAGAGCAAGCTTCAAACAAGCTCACCCTGCAAAGCACATGGTAAAATCAGCTACATGATGTCATCTGAGCCTCTCTTTCCCTATCTCTCTGTGGGAGAAACTCTCTCTTGGCCCACTTCCTGTGTGGCACTTCACTTCCTGCTGTTGTGATCATTTTTTCTGTTTTGATGTTAAGGTTCTAAAACTGCCAGAAATAAGGCAGTGCCAAATTCTAATGTAAATGAGCATACTATGTACTGATGCATCAAAATACATTTTTTTAAATTGCCAATATTATGTTTCAATTTTGTAATTCAGTCATGTTTTTAGTTGTCCTGCTTTACCAACTATAGCTAGCTAAAGTAGGACAGCATGGAGTAGCTAAAGTGGGACAGTCTTATAAGCTATTCCAATAGAGGAAAGGGATCCAGTTTACATTAGGGAACCCCTGTACGTAGGTTAGGCAAGGTTCTGGTTCTTGTAGTACTATATTCTGTAAAAAAATATATTGTACTGTTATTTGAGTGTTTTCAGAAAAAGTGGGACACTTTTTGCATTTACATCTTCTGTAACTGCTTCAGACATTTGTTCAACATATTAGCCCAACAGATGATGCATTTCTGAAGTCCTCAGATGTTTCCTAATCACACAAAATGTACTTGAATTGTCATTGGGGTACAATTAGGACTATAATAATGGTGTCCCAGTTTATCTAACCTGCTGTCTCAGTCTACCAAATGCAAACTGAAAATATGGTTTTGACTCAGTGTACACAAATGTCATGCCTCCTGTGTATATTAATTAATTAGTTTTGTTTTTTGGGTGATTAGGGAACATCTTGAGGATTTCAGGAATGTATCACGTGTTGAGCTAATATGTTGGCTAGATGTTGAAATAGGTTACAGAACACGGATATGAAAAAAAGTGTCCCGCTTCTTCAGCCTATAGTCTACACTTTCTCATTCTGAACTTCTAACGCGAGTGTGTAATTGGCATGCTGACTGCAGGAATGTCCACCAGAGCTGTTGCCATAGAATTTGTTAATTTCTCTACCATAAGCCGCCTCCAACGTCCTTTTAGAGAATTTGGCAGTTGTTGCTTCTTAACGATCAGAAGAGCAGCTTCAACAGTTACACCTCGGTTACCGCCAAAACATCAGAAATGCGGGTCTCGGCTATTGCCTGTTAACGCTTGATCGAATTGAATCTAGGCCTAAGTGCGTTAAAATCTTTATAGAAGTGACAGCGTTGATGGAGGGATATGTCAAAATTCAGAATTTGGGCAATTTAGCAAGCCTTTATTCATGGGGGAATAAAAGATTTATTGAATTAATGTGGTCTATGTTAAAGGGCACTTAATTTAATATAACAGGCTTTTAAAATTCAATATTGGTGCAAAATTTCTACTTAAAATATCAAAGAGATGCAAAAGGCACCACCCACATACTGATCCTGAAGACATCCTTCACAGGCTGGGCCTTTGACCAAATGACAAGTCACCAATTCTGTGCCTTCACCTCAGAGACTGTCACTAAATTACACACTAAAATGTGTAGACCTAACTCACTGCAGCACTATGAGACAGTACATATTCTGTGATCGAAATGTGTTTTTAATCTAATAGATTATAAAAATAAAAAGCAACCTACTGCATTGGACAGGGTCTGTCGTGGACAAAATTATGGTTAACATTTTATTTTTCAGTTACCCCCCCCAAATCCATTTTATGTTTCATACAGGAATCAGTTGGATGACAGGATTTACATAATTACCCCCCTTCATGCTAAAATTCACCGGCAGCCTCTCGACTCACACAATGCACGGTCTCCTTGCCTTAAAAAAGCAGTGATTAAAACATTCACACAATGCCATCATTGATACTTATAGAACACAACGTTGCAATTTCCCCAATCCCCACACAATGATTTGTATTGTATCTGTGCAAGTAGGGATGGAGGGATGGAAAATACAGTGATTAAAAGGCAAGACGACTCGTGACCGGTTCTTTTCATTATTTCACTAGATTACCTTTGCTTTTTTATGTTAAATAATTTCACAACTCAAATAAACCCATGTGATATTGCATTATGCAAAAAACAAGTACACATCCCATTGTTGTTGTTTTTTTTCGGTCCCCCGAGCATGCTGCCGCTGGCTATAACTACAGGGCCAATTTCCCAATGATGACACCGATGACGAAGAACAGCACGCAGAGCGCCAGCACGCGGGTACTCAGGCCCTCCTCCCTTATCATGGCCTGTGAGGAAGATGAGTGGGGGGAGGACGCCATGGACGTGACCTTCCTCTTCCGCAGACCATCCTCCTCCTGGGTAGAAGGAAGGAGTCACAGGCCAAATGTCAGTTATTTGCTCCATCTGTAACAATGCAGACTTACTTAATAGGCCTCATATTTGAGATGGGTAATTGACTGATTTGAGATCAGTAACTGCTTTTCACTGTTATTGCTCAAAAACAGCTGTTATATATTAAACGAGGCCTATTAAGTAAGTCTGCATTGTTACAGATGGAGCAAATAAAATGCATTGTGTCGAACAGATCTGACTGTTGTGGGTTCTAGGGACATTTGAGTCTCACCCTGATCTGTTTGTTCTCTTCCCGTAGCCTCTGGACCTCCATCTGCAGCCTCTTGCACTCCTCCATGATCTTCTTCACCTCGCCGTCATCCAGGGAGGAGCTGGCAGACTTAGGGAGTGAGGAGAGTTCTGACTTTATGGGGGTAGAGGACACATTTTTGTTGCTTTCACTGTCATGCTGTGGAAAGGAGTGGAGACACAGAAACATGCAGATGAATAACAGAATGGGGATGAGAAGCACAAAATAAAAAACAAAACATGGCAACGGCTGTTTCAGAGATGCAATGGAGTGTACATGATCGAATCATTCAGGATCTATTTGTGAATGGAATTAATCTTACACTGTACGGTGAAATCTATGAGGGAAGTAATGTCAACAACAACAAAAAACATGCAATTGTATGTAGTAATATGATAAGATGTAGGAGACACTTACAGTTTTGTCATTCTCTAGTGGGAGCTCAAATGCACATCTCAACTTGGAGTCCATCAGCTCCTCTGGCTTTGCCTCTTTCCACTGTCGGCCAGAAGGAGGATAGAATGATAGAAAGAATGACAGAGAGAAAGAGAGAGAAAAAGAAGAAGAGGGCAGAAAGAAAACTGAATAATAAGGCAACACCAAGATGACCACACCCAAATAGGGACTCCATGACACTCATAAGAGAAGCATATCCTGACAGCACATTTGTCCCACTTGCAACGCATAAACAAGTAGATGCTTGAGACAGTAAGACAGAACTAGAAATGCAGATTGAATAAACTTACTGTGATCATCAGATCATAATTAGTGACATTCAGATTAATCACATTCCATTTGGACACTTACCACCCCTTCCATGTCAGTCATGTCATATGGAGCAAGCATGGACTGCACCATGAATTTGTGTTTGCTCTTTTCATTGGGATCATAGTCGAAAGGCTGTAGCATAACTGCAAAACAAAGCAGACAAATTGCATCAAGCAAACTCTTAGCAAAAAGTTACCTTCCGTTGACCAGCTCGACATACTATTCGTTCCTGAGATTATTCAGCTACGATCATCTATAAATCAAACTAAAAGATACCAACCAGATACATTGATGGAAGTGCCTGCGTCAATGATGCCACTGTTTGGACGGACACAGTATCGACGAGGCGCTGTCGTCTTCACTTTAAAACACACATTTCTATCTGTTGGGTTGCCTAGCTTCAGGGTGGCCGTGACGACATCTGTAAATGGACCTGGAAAAGATGGAGAGAATAGACAACAGATACACTACATGACCAAAAGTATGTGAACACCTGCTCGTTGAACATCAAACTCATGGGCATTAATATGGAGTTAGTCCCCCCTTTGCTGCTATAACAGCCTCCACTCTTCAGGGAATGCTTTCCACTAGATGTTGGGACATTACTGCGAGGACTTGCTTCCATTCAGCCACAAGAGTATTGGTGAGGTCAAAACTGATGTTGGGCGATTAGGCCTGGACTGCAGTCGGCGTTCCAATTCATCCCAAAGGTGTTTGATGGGGTTAAGGTCAGGGGTCTGTGTAGGCCAGTCAAGTTCTTTCACACTGATCTTGACAAACCATTTCTGTATGGACCTCGCTTTGTGCACGGGGGCATTGTCATGCAGAAACAGGAAAGGGCCTTCTCCAAACTGTTCCCACAAAGTTGGAAGCTAAGAATAATCTAGAATGTCATTGTATGCTGTTGCATTAAGATTTCCCTTCACTGGAAAAAAAAAAAGTATCTGGACACCTCTTCAAATTAGTGGATTTGGCTATTTCAGCCACACCCATTGCTGACAGGTGTATAAAATTGAGCACACAGCCATGCGATCTCCATAGACAAACATTGACAGAATGGCCTTACTGAAGAGCTCTAAGCTGCTGTAGAGCTGCTCTGACAGCTGATGCTTAAAGTTAGTGAGGGAGATATGAGTCTCCAACTTCAATGATTTTTGCAATTCGTTCCAGTCATTGGCAGCATAGAACTGGAAGGAAAGGCGGTCAAAGGGGGAGTTGGCTTTGGGGGTGACCAGGAGGAGGAGTTGGCTTTGGGGGTGACCAACCGATCGCTGACCAGCGAGCATGCATTTAGTTTTACTTGCATTTAAGAGCAGTTGGAGGCCACGAAAGGAGAGTTGTATGGCGTTGAAGCTTGTCTGGAGGTTTGTTAGCACAGCGTCCAAAGAAGGGCCAGAAGTATACAGAATGGTGTTGTCTGCGTAGAGGTGCACATTCAATACCAAGTTCCAAACTGCCTCTGGAAGCAACGTCAGCACAAGAACTGTTCGTCGGGAGCTTCATGAAATGGGTTTCCATGGCCGAGTAGCCGCACACAAGCCTAAAATCACCATGCTCAATGCCAAGCGTTGGCTGGACTGGTGTAAAGCCATTGGACTCTGGAGCAGTGGAAACGCATTCTCTAGAGTGATGAATCACACTTCACTTCTGGTAGTCCGACGAACGAATCTGGGTTTGGCGGATGCTAGGAAAACCTAACCTGCCCCAATGCATGGTGCCAACTGTAAAGTTTGGTGAAGGAGGAATAATGGTCTGGGGTTGTTTTTCATGGTTTTGGCTAGGCGACTTAGTTCTAGTGAAGGGAAATCTTAACGCTACAGCATACAATGATATTCTAGACGATTCTGTGCTTCCAACTTTGTGGCAACAGTTTGGGGAAGGCCCTTTCATGTTTCAGCATGACAACGCCCCCGTGCACAAAGCGAGGTCCATATAGAAATGGTTTGTCGAGATCGGTGTGGAAGAACTTGACTGGCCTGCACAGAGCCCTGACCTCAACCCCAGTGAACGCCTTTGGGATGAACTGGAACACCAACTGCGAGTCAAGCCTAATCGCCCAACATCAGTGCCCGACCTCACTAACTCTCTTGTGGCTGAATGGAAGCAAGTCCTCGCAGCAATGTTCCAACATCTAGTGGAAAGCCTTCCCAGAAGAGTGGAGACTGTTATAGCAGCAAAGGGAGGACATATTAATGCCCATGATTTTGGAATGAGCTGTTCAACGAGCAGGTGTCCACATACACTACATGACCAAAAGTATCTACAGAAATAAGATTGATTTCGGTTGTGTTGCATGTTTGAGTGTTTGTTTAATAGCCTACTGATTCCGTGAGCACCAAGCCTCACGCAACACATGTCAGATAAGCAATTTCACAAATTCGGCTGTTTTTAATCTTCGCTTTGCTGTAATAAAAGTTGTACACTTTTTCTCGTTAGAACATCCTCTCTGTTATTACTTGTAATGTATTTAGTGTTGTTTAACACGGTTCCAAATTGCCAGAAAATGTATATTTATAATAACTAAACTTTTTCTTGATCTTCTTATTGTAATTATTATCATCATCATTATAATAAGTAACGTCATTATCATTAGTAGGCTTAGTTGCCTTGTGTAACCACCATCGAGCTGTAGGCCTAAGAGCACATCCTGTTAAGTCTTAACACCGTAACTTGCTTAGGCCTATATTTCAATACTTATATTGGCTACTATATCAATCAATTAATCGTTCATGTCATCACACAGCATACGAGTCATTCATAATTTGAAATGCAATCAAGCATTTTAGGTTTAAAATAACAAAATCGACCTTGAATAAATAGCGTAAACAATAAATAAACCGTTCCATTTTGGCAATTGCATTCATGAATGCATGCGACTGTTTTGAGTCATTGTTGTAATAAAGGCTTTATTTTTTTTTTTTAAGAAAAAGAAAAGGTTACAACAGATTCTCTGGTACCCTTTACATTTATTTAGTGTTGTTTCTATTGTTACAAACGGTCAGAACATGTATATAGTAATATAAAAGCACCTGTTTGGCACACATAATATGAGCGCAGAACTTGCTCCTTACCTTCTTTTTCTTGATCTCCAGTATTTTCCACAACTACTCAAATGTATTCCACACATCTGAATTCCCCTTTACCTCCTGAGCAACCAGTGAACATTCCCCAGTTTCGAGTTTATTTGTCATGTCCTCTGCATCCATTTTGCTGTCACGTGTTACGGTGTTCAGAGTTTGTTAAAACCAATTTATTGATGTAATTATGATATGCTATAGGTCAGGACCGATTGGTCACATTCATGCGATGCATATGTGTCACGTAAAGAGAGCAAGGCCAAGGGTTGAGGGAATAGGGAATGTTTTTCCTAAACAAATGAGGGATTTCGGTAACAAAACTTTTCAGTGAGAAATGTCTGTAATCATGCTGCAGCTTCAACAACACGGACAGCGTGATAAATACTGTTGATGTTCTGTAGTCTTCGCTGCAGCAGGGAGGAGGGAGAGACAACCGGTGCTAGTCACACAGTCACTCGCTGTAAAAACAAAAATTATACAGTGCAGCAAGTCTGAGCCCGGCCCGGCCCGGCACAATCAAATCAATTGCAGTCGGACTCCCCGGGCGGACTCCCTCTAGTTATTTGTGTGTCTTAATATTTAATCAAACATAGCGCTTAAAGCATCAGACAAGCTCAGTGCATATAGTTGATTTGATTAAAACACAAAAGATGTGTCTATATATGGAAAAAATACACGTTTAAACATGTCAACCAATCGATTGGTCGAAAGAACCTGATGACTCGGTCAACCAATTTTATTTTTAGTCTGGGACAGCCCTAATATAATTCTCAAATCCATTCATCAATTATAGCCTGTTCAATAACTCCATTACAAGCGGTAAGATGGTCCTACTCAGGACCTTACAATTCTGCTAAAACTCACTGATCCTGCGCCTGACAATTGTCAACAGTCACTTTTCTACTGCAGTATTTCTCAATCAATTCCTGGGGCTCCCCTAGGAGGTGCACAGTTTCAGGCCAACAATAACACCAATCAAGGGCTGATTCAACTAATCAAGGGCTTGTTCATGTGTGGTCAGGGCTAAAACAAATATGTGCCCCACGAATGGATTGAGAAACTTATATGTATCCATAAAGGTAATTGTGAAATGGGATTTTCCCTAGTGTCGCCCTGACCTCAGAAAGTACTATAAATGAATTAATTATACTTAATTTAGCTAGCTAGTAACTATAGCAGAAATATCTTAATTTATGGTGGCAAAAACTGACTCGCAAGTAAGGGAGATCGTGATTATGATAGTAACTGAATAACATGCAACTAACATTGATTGAGGAAATTACCAGGGCCTGGCTTTTCATTGCAGGCTAAGATAGCTAGGTAGCCACTGAAGAAAATGACAACTAGCCATTAGCCTGCTAGCATCGGTAGGTAGAAGATGTTGCTATGCAATGTCCCTTTGCTTGTCACCGCTCTAGAAACCAAATATGATACACCGTGTGCAGACCCATTGTTTAGTTATCAACAACACTACTGATAATGCATTGACGTTGGCTAGCTTGGAACAATGGTCAAATACTTGCAGACCAAACTGCCCGGCCCTGCCCTCTTACCTCTAAATTTCAGTTCGTGTGGTGGCTCAAGCTGGAGGACTTGCTCTTGTCTGGCCATGTCCCAGAGGTTCGAAAGCCGTTCTGATATAAGTACCTGGTCTATATGTCGCAGCTTTTGTTACTATAACTATTGTAAAATCTCCTAAATACGACCCGATTTCGTTAAGGGATAGCTGGAGGATCACAAATGCACCAGTTGGACAGCCAAGTGCCAACAGCTGAAGCTAAGCTAGCAAGCAAGCAGGAAGGAAAGGCTCCGTGTGACGTCGTGGGAGGGGGCAGGTCTGTGGAATGTCAGCAAAGAGATCTCTGTAAAGTTGTTATATTTTTGCAGGGCACCCGAAAAAACCCTCTGATCTGGCAGCTATTTGAGAATGTAAAGTCATTTTCATTTAGAGGCTGTTTCAAGCAGATATCCTTATTAATTGGCACACTGTGTGATGCTCAGAAAGGCATTTAACGATGCTAAGGAATCAAGTCAAATCAAACTTTATTTGTCACATGCGCCGAATACAACAGGTCTACTAGACCTTACTTACAAGCCCTTAACCAACAATGCAGTTCAAGAAAGAGTTTAGAAAATATTTAACAAATAAACTAAAGTAAAAAATTATAAAAAGCAACACAATAACAATAACGAGGCTATATACAGGTACAGCCCTGTCGATGTTAATGGGGGCCTGTTCGGCCTGCCTTTTCCTGTAGTCCACGATCAAATCAAATCAAATGTATATAGCCCTTCTTACATCAGCTGATATCTCAAAGTGCTGTACAGAAACCAAGCCTAAAACCCCAAACAGCAAGCAATGCAGGTGTAGAAGCACAGTGGCTAGGAAAAACTCCCTAGAAAGGCCAAAACCTAGGAAGAAACCTAGAGAGGAACCAGGCTATGGGGGGTGGCCAGTCCTCTTCTGGCTGTGCCGGGTGGAGATTATAACAGAACATGGCCAAGATGTTCAAATGTTCATAAATGACCAGCATGGTCAAATAATAATAATCACAGTAGTTGTCGAGGGTGCAGCAAGTCAGCACCTCAGGAGTAAATGTCAGTTGGCTTTTCATAGCCGATCATTAAGAGTATCTCTACCGCTCCTGCTGTCTCTAGAGAGTTGAAAACAGCAGGTCTGGGACAGGTCAGGGTTTCATAGCCGCAGGCAGAACAGTTGAAACGAGCAGCAGCACAGCCAGGTGGACTGGGAACAGCAAGGAGTCATCATGCCAGGTAGTCCTGAGGCATGGTCCTAGGGCTCAGGTCCTCCGAGAGAGAGAAAGAAAGAGAGAAAGAGAGAATTAGAGAGAACATACTTAAATTCACACAGGACACCGGATAAGACAGGAGAAGTACTCCAGATATAACAAACTGACCCTAGCCCCCCGACACATAAACTACTGCAGCATAAATACTGGAGGCTGAGACAGGATGGGTCAGGAGACACTGTGGCCCCATCCGATGATACCCCCGGACGATCGGCTCATTTGTCTTGCTCACATCGAGGGAGAGGTTATTGTCCTTGCACCACACTGCCAGGTCTCTGACCTTCCCCCTATAAACTGTCTCATCGTTGTCGGTAATCAGGCCTACCACTGTTGTGTCGTCAGAAAACTTAATGATGGTGTTGGAGTCGTGTTTGGCCACGCAGTTGTGGGTGAACAGTTAGTACAGGAGGGGACTAAGCACGCACCCCTGAGGGGCCCCAGTGTTGAGGATCAGCTTTGCAGACGTGTTGTTGCCTTCCCTTAGCACCTGGGGGCGGCCCGTCAGGAAGTCCAGGATCCAGCTGTGTTTAGTCCCAGGGTCCTTAGTTTAGTGATGAGCTTTCTGGGCACTATGGTGTTGAACGCTGAGCTGTAGTCAATGAACAGCATTCTCACATAGGTGTTCTTTTGTCCAGGTGGGAAAGGGCAGTGTGGAGTGCAATTGAGATTGCGTCATCGGTGGATCTGTTGGGGCAGTATGCAAATTGGAATGGGTTTAGAGTATCAGGGATGATACTGTTGATGTGAGCCCTGACCAGCCTTTCAAAGCACTTCATGGCTACCGACGGTAATCATTTAGGCAGGTTACCTTCGCTTCCTTAGGCACAGGGACTATGGTGGTCTACTTGAAACATGTAGGTATTACAGACTCAGTCAGGGAGAGGTTGAAAATGTCAGTGAAGACACTTGCCAGTTGGTCCGCGCATGCTTTGAGTACACGTCCTGGTAATCCGTCTGGCCCGCGGCTTTGTGAATGTTCACCTGTTTAAAGGTCTTGCTCACATTGGCTACCGAGAGCGTTATGACACAGTCGTCCGGAACAGCTGGTGCTTTCGTGCATGCTTCAGTGTTGCTTGCCTCGAAGTGAGCATAGAAGTTATTTAGCTCGTCTGGTAGGCTCGCGTCACTGGACAGCTCGGGTCTGGGTTTCCCTTTGAAGTCCGTAATAGTTTTCAATCCCTGCCACATCCGACAAGCGTCAGAGCCGGTGTAGTAGGGTTCAATCTTAATCCTTTATTGACGCTTTGCCTGCTTGATGGTTCGTCTGAGGGCGTTGCAGGATTTTTTATAAGCGTCCGGATTAGTGTCCCGCTCTTTGAAAGCGGCAGCTCTAGCCTTTAGCTCGATGCGGATATTGCCAGTAATCCATGGTTTCTGGTTAGGATATGTATGTACGGTCACTGTGTCTTAATATTATAATATGATATATTGTAATATCTAAATATTACAATGATATGTATGTATTTGTTTGTTTTTTAAAAGTGGGTGATTATTATTTATGGAGGATTTTCCCTGTTTTTGAATGTCAGTAAAAAGGTCTGCAGACCATGCTTTGGTGTTTTGCTGCCTCGTGCATCCTGAGGGTGGCAGTAGAGCACCATGGAACATCACCCACAATAATTTTACGTCATACGGCCTAAACCAGGAAGTAAGAAATATCAACAATCAGGCCAGAGCGAGAAGAGTGACACGATCGCCTGTTGGCGTTTAACATTTTAAAAGGACCTTTATTGCTATATAGTTTAGAATCTCAGAATGTCCGTGTTTGGGAAGTTGTTCGGCGGTGGGGGCAAAGGAGGTAAAGGACCAAGTGCACAAGAGGCGATTCAGAAGCTCCGAGAGACCGAGGAAATGTTAACGAAGAAACAGGATTTTCTAGAGAAAAAGATTGACCAGGAACTCATTACTGCGAAGAAAAACGGAACTAAAAACAAACGGGGTGAGTCGCCAACTAACATCACATATGAATTTTCACGATTGTTGTCTAACTTGGCTAGCTAATTAAGCTAGCTAACTAACGTTAAAGTTCGCCTGATTTGTTAGCTAGCTGAAAGCTAGCTAACTTTCCGAAAAACCACACCTGTCACTGCATAGTCAGGTTGCCAATCTCGCCCTACCTCTTTGCACCAACTGTTGTAGAACAACTAATATGTATTATACCCGTCTTTTTAATGGAACGTTTTGTGTGACTGGTATCAAAAGTGTAGGTCTGGCTACACCAACAGCTAGTGAACCAACATTTGTCAAATGGCATCGTGTGACTGGGGGATTTTGTGAGTCATGAATTTGCACTCAATGCCTGCTTGTCAAAAGAAGGGAAGGGGGCATTCATTTCCCGACATTTAAATCATTGGGATTCCAACACACCCTGTTATAGGGCCTGTAGTGATGATTAGTTACCTAATACTGATAGAGGCTCCAAGTGACTTCTAGCATTCTTCACTGACAGTGGTGTTCATAACATAGGCTTTTGATGTAATAGTGAGTGGTTACGCATTTACTCACATTAAAGTCCTGGGCATTCAGAAACACTGTGACCATGACTCACTTCCACTGTCTTCACATACTAACCACTGCCCCCCATAAATCGACTTTGATCATGATCATGGTGTTCTCATGTAGTGTTTTAATCCTCTAAACCTATTTTACCTACACAGTGACTCAATTTTTGCTAGTTTTTATTTCCCATGTTCTTTACAACAAATGCTAGGTTTCCATCACAAACATTAAATGACATTTAGCCAATGCTTTTATCCAAATGACTTAATCATGTGTGCATTCATTTTATGTACCGGTAGTCCCAGGAATCAAACCCACTAACCTCTTTTTCGTTTTCACTACGCAAAGCGGCCCTGCAGGCCTTGAAAAGGAAGAAGCGGTATGAGAAGCAGCTTACCCAGATTGATGGCACATTGTCCACCATCGAGTTCCAGAGAGAGGCGCTGGAAAATGCCAACACCAACACTGAAGTGCTCAAGAACATGGGCTTTGCTGCCAAGGCAATGAAGGCTGCCCATGAAAACATGTAAGCGGTGGCACACTACTTGTTTATTAGCTTTGGTCAGGTACTCATACAGCTCTTGTATTAATTCAAATCTCTCTGTTCCATCTATCTCTGTGTTTTAGGGACATAGACAAAGTAGATGATTTGATGCAAGACATCACTGAGCAGCAGGAGCTAGCACAAGAGATCTCAGATGCCATCTCGAAACCTGCAGGCTTTGGAGATGAGTTTGATGAGGTATGTGACATGAACTTGTCTGAACATTGTTCTTGATTTGGCTTTCATCAGTGTTGTTAGTTTAATAGTTGACCAGATATCACAGAGCCTGGATGTTCTGATTGTCTTGCATCATAGGATGAACTCCTAGCAGAACTGGATGAGCTGGAACAAGAGGAATTGGACAAAAACTTGCTGGAGATTGGCGGGACAGAAAATGTCCCTCTACCCAATGTGCCTTCTACTTCATTACCCTCAAGACCTGGTGAGTCCTGTGTAATATGCAATAAAACATGTGATTTCTCCAATGGAACATTTTATCCCATGGTTACTATCCCAACAGTACATGAAATAACTACTTGATCTCTTGTCCTTAATTGCTATAAAACATCTATATTTGCAACTTTTACACAAGTAATTCACAATTTTTGCATGCCTATTTATTTATTTTTAGCCAAGAAGGAGGATGAAGATGAGCATGACATGGAGGACTTACAGCGCTGGGCGATGGAGGCTAACTAGTTGCATTACTGACACCACCTGTTGTAGAGGGGAAGAAAGGACTAATTGAATATGGTTGTTTTGTGTCCGAGAGCCAACCATCTTCTAAAACTAACACTAGAAAGGCCAATGCTGTAGGTTCTGTTTCCAGCCCAAAACCAGAGAAAGGTTACCATGGCCTTCCATTAAAAGAGGAAGTTCAGAAAATGTCTTTGGAAATTTCTACCAAAAAGTTTGAACATAATTGTTTGGCAGTGATTGTAATATCACTGAACTGTTCTATTGTCTTTGATGCTATGAACTTCACTGAAAGGCAAACATTTGTTTTTAATACATGGGCGTTGCAATGTCTCTTTTTCCGACTTAAACATATTTACCATTTGGTGTGGTGGGTGTGGGCTGGATATATTTATTCACCTTTACTTTTTGTTTGTAGTTGCTCCCAAAATAAGATGGAAATATGAGCATGCTCATGGTAATGTTTAGAATGGTCTATTTTCTGGATTGTTATTCTGAAATTTTGTTTTACATATTTTTTTCCCCTATCAACATTTAGGCGATTCCCATCTACTAAGCATCTTCACCATCTGACCCTTGCTATTTGATGTAAATATCTAAATAATTAATATTTTTGCTGTCACAGAAGGTTTTCTTCATGTTGTGCTAAGCATGCAATGAGGGAAAAACTTAATACACTGCACAGCTCCAGAGAAATGATGAACCCCAACCAGTTCTGTTGTCTGTGTCATTTCTGAAAGGGTTCATTTTGAATTGTATAAGGTTGGGGGGAAAAAATCACCATATTAACTGCAGGGGGGAAAAAATAGACTTCATGGTTTGTAATGATTAGACTAGTAGATACAGTATCAACATTTGGGGTTTGAGGATTACTTTTAGTTGTTTTTTTTACACAATGTACATTTTTTACATAGGAAAAAAATATTCACAAGGATAAGCATGTTTGCATTTCTATGGTTTAATTGTCCAGATGAGAATATTATTTGGAAAATAATTAAAGTTGATTATTTTGTGGGTCAGGTTGTTTTTCTTGGTTAGGCATCAGTGTACAAAACAATAAGATAATCTGTGAATAAATAAAGTAGGAAATCTTTATTTTATTAGTTTGAAATAATTTTCAGGTGTTTGTAAAATGTTGGTTAATGTGTCTCATTTGCAATCATTGTCAGTTGGTGTCGTTTAAGATGGAGGACGATAAAACATTTTCATGAGCATGGCCTTATTTATATTACAGCATATTGGATGACTATCATTCATATTCCATTCACCCAGCTCATTGAAACATGGATAGGTTTAGGCTACTACATGATACATTTTTAGGTAGCTACAACCTAGCCTATGAATGAACGTTTACAACGTAGTTGCACAGGTTGAGATACATTTTAGTAATCGGGGTGAAAGATAATGACACATTCAATACCGTCTTGCACAATATTGCCAGCATCTAGCTGATCTAGGGTGTGATCATTAGTCTAAAAGTTGCAAAGGAAATTCCGGAGGACATCCTCCAACCTATCAGAGCTCTTGCAGCATGAACTGAAATGTTATCCACCCAATCAAAGTTTGAATCTACAACTGAAAGCATAAGCTACAGCTAGCTAGCACTGCAGTGCATACAATGTGGTGAGTAGCTGACTCAAAGAGACAAAAACAATAGTTGAACAGTTAACAAATTAAATTATTCAAAAATGAAGGCGAAGCAAGAGAGCTATATTTCACATTTTTTTCACTTCACTTACTTAGCGAATGCAGCTAGCTAGTTTAGCCTACTCAAACAACCAGCTCGACCAAAGGGAACATGCTGTTTATATGTAGCTGCTATGAAAGTGAACTGTGTTTGCATGTGATCAGGGGTGTATTCAGTCTGCAGATTCTGATGAAAAATTTGCAAATTGACTGGAAACCGGTTGGTTTTCAACTCCATCTTTCATCGAATCAGATGGCTCATTCATCATAAAACCATTTGATGTTGCCAATTATTTTTATGATTACTTCATTGGCAAAGTGGGAAAATTTAGGCAGGAAATGCCAACAACGAACAGTGAGCCATCGTATTCATGCATAAAAAAACGAATAATGAAAGAAAAGCATTGCAAGTTAGAATATTGTAAAGTTAGTGTGGGAGAGGGTGAAAAATTCTTAGCAATCAATATTGACAAACCTTCTGGCATTGACAACTTAAATAGAAAGCTACTGAGGATGGTAGCTGACTCTATAGCCACTCCTTTCTGTCATATTTTTAATCTGAGCCTAGAGGAAAGTCTGTCCTCAGGCCTGGATCTGAGCCAAAGTAATTCTGTTACCCAAGAGTGGAAAAGCAGCCTTTACTGGTTCTAACAGCAGATCTATAAGCTTGCTGCCAGCTCTTAGCAAACTGTTGGGGAAAAATTGTGTTTGACCAAATACAATGCTATTTCTCTGTAAACAAATTAACAACAGACTTTCAGCATGCTTATAGAAAAGGGCACTCACCATGTACTGCACTGACACAAATAACTGAAGATTGGTTGAAAGAAATTGATAATAAGATTGTTAGATTTCAGTGCAGCCTCTGATATTATTGACCATAACCTGTTGTTGAGAAAACATATGTGTTATGGCTTTTCAACCTCTGCCATATCGTGGATTCAGAGCTATCTAATATAACTCAGAGGGTTGTTTTCTTTAATGGAAACTTCTCTAATGTCAACCATGTAAAGTGTGGTGTACCGCAGGGCAGCTCTCTAGGCCCTCTACTCTTTTCTATTTTTACCAGTTACCTGCCACTGGCATTAAACATAGCATGTGTGTCCATGTACAGTATGCTGAAGATTCAACCATATACGCATCAGCAACCACAGATAATGAAGTCACTGAAACCCTTAACAAAGAGTTGTAGTCTGTTTTGGAATGGGTGGCCAGTAATAAATTGTTCCTGAACATCTCTAAAACTAAGAGCATTGTATTTGGTACAAATCATTCCCTAAGTTCTAGACCTCAGCTGAATCTGGTAATGAATGGTGTGGCTGTTGAACAAGTTGAGAGGACTAAATTACTTGGCGTTACCTTAGATTGTAAACTGTCATGGTCAAAACATATAGATTCAATGGTTGTAAAGATGGGGAGAGGTCTGTCCATAATAAAGAGATGGTCTGATTTTTTGACACCACACTCCAAAAAGTAAGTTCTGCAAGCTCTAGTGTTGATTATTGTCCAGTCGTGCAGTCCAGTGCTGCAAGGAAAGACCTAGTTAAGCTGCAGCTGGCCCAGAATAGAGCTGCACATGTTGCTCTTCATTGTAATCAGATGGCTAATATTAATACTATGCATGTCAGTCTCTCTTGGCTAAGAGTTGAGGGAAGACTGACTGCATCATTTATTTTTATAAGAAACATTAATGTGTTGAGAATTCCAAATTGTTTGCATAGTCAACTTACACACAGCTCTGACACACACACCTACCCCACCAGACATGCGACCAGGGGTCTTTTCAAAGTCCCCAAATCCAGAACAAGTTCAAGAATGTGTACAGTATTATATAGAGGTATTATTGCATGGAACTCTGTTCCATCTCATATTGCTCAAATAAACAGCGAACCTGGTTTAAAAAAACAGATAAAGCAACACCTCACGGCACAACGCCTCTCCCCTATTTGACCTAGATAAGTTGTGTGTATGCATTGATATGTAGACTACATGTGCCTTTAAATGTATGTAGTTCTGTCCTTGAGCTGTTCTTGTCTATTAATGTTCTGTATTATGTCATGTTTCATGTTTTGTGTGGACCCCAGGAAGAGTAGCTGCTGCTTTTGCAACAGCTAATGGTGATCCTAGTAAAGTACCAAATACCCCCCCCCCCCCCCCCCCCAAAAAATAAGCTCCAAGCTGCGTTGAGGTTTGAGGAGAACACAAAAAAAATTCAAGGTGGAGACGAGTAGCCGAGACACTCCCGGACAAGGCGGAGATGAGTGGCCGAGACTAAGGCACGAGTGGACAACAGTGGATTATCAAATTGTCTTACCTGGAACAAAAAATGACATTTGAAAAAAGCAAGTGAAAATTATAATGACAATCATTTACCACCTGTAAACCAAACTGGACAGGTGAAAAAAAACATGTAAAAAAAAAATCACATTTGACACTTCAAAAAAGCAAGTGAAAAATTAGAATTACAAGTGTTAAGACGTGTTTGAACCTTTTGGCTTCCATAATGGATGAATAATTTCAGGCTACAAGTGTAAGCCTAATGACAATCTCAGAATGTCATTGCAATACACGTAGGTGTTTTGTAAAAGTCTCTTTCCTTTCATCAAATTGCAGGTGCACAGTGCACTATTGGGCCTGAAATGATTTTGTCAGTGGAAGAATGTGCGAGGGTAGCCTACAGGAACTCCTTTGTTAAGTGATTGTTTGACAATCAGATGAAAACATCATGACTGGTTGTGTTTATGCCACATTAAAAGGCATAGGCGGCGTGTCCATAAGGCTAGGGGAAGCTAAGCTTTCCCCAAAGTAAATGTAATTAAAATGACAAAATTATACGCCTATAACCGAATTAGCTTACTCTTGTCTATACAGAAATAAATAAAATCATTCAAAATAGGCTACTACACCAGAATGCAGGATTTGGCCACTGAGGATCATTAGCTATAAACAATTAAAAATTAAACATTTTAAAAAGCTGCTGATTGTTTTAAATCACACAGCCTGCAGTCAAAAGGCCCCACACTTTGGGGACTTCGCGCTGCAAATACCAAATTGATGACTGTTGAGTTCAGACTGTCAGGGATAAGCAGAGAGACCCAGCCAGGCATATCGCAATACTTAAGAATACAAATCGCACAAATACTGTTTGAAAAGCAAATGACTATTGCTGTAATGATATGACAATGAAAAGACTTCAATCTGTCTCTTAGTTATCAAAATTCTTAACTTCATTGAGCGAACAGCAGCCTATCTTATTGGCTCCAGCGGAGAACATGGGCCTTTTCCCCGCTGAGTGTGCATATTCACTGTTTTTGTCATTGGGTCAGGGCCACTTCTGTTTGTTTTTGGACGATAATCTCCTCCTCCAGGTTAGATGGACGTCACTGTGGCCGAGTGGCGCAGCGGTCTAAGGCAGACTGTCAGGGATAAGCAGTACTTATCGTAGGCGTCACTACAGACCTGGATTCGATCCAGGCCTGTATCACAACCGGCCGTGATCGTGAGTCTCATAGGGCTGCGCACAATTGGCCCAGCCGTCGTCTGGGTTAGCAGAGGTTTGGCCAGGGGGGCTTTACAAGTAGGCCATCATTGTGAAAATGATTTGTTCTTAACTGACTTGCCTAGTTAAATAAAGGTTAAATAAAATTTAAAAAATGAAAATCTTGTATTTGTGTCAGACATTGTTTGTCCGTGTCAGCAGAGTAGGCTACCGTGTAATTTTTGTAGTATAAAAAAATGCATGCACGCACTTGGGTGTCCCGTACCAGTAAGAAATTAAAACTACCTTAACCCTGCTAGTGAGTCATTAGTTTATAGGCCAACCCGTTCGGAAGCTACAGACGTGTTCATGAGAAGACCAATTTTCTGGATGTCTCCTGGTCTGACAAACATCCCTGTAGCTCTGCCACTTTCCACAACAAATGCGTAAGGCCGACATCGGCGGATGCGGTAGATTGAAACAGAGCCCACGCAAAAAAACAGATCTCTCTAGTTAAACAGACAGATTTTTATCAACTCAACGCTTTCGCACAAATTTCGGGATTTTAGCAACGTTGCTAATCTTTACGTCATTACATTAGTCCGCACTTGAGCATTGTTAATCTTCCCCTAATCTGATGGAAGACATTTCTGCTTAGTGAGACCCTCAGTAAAGACTGATGGGGGATAAAAAACGTTCTAGATCGTTCTTGTTCTTTCCACAAACATGTCAGAAGACAAGGTAAATGTCACTTCTTATCATTGTGTATATACTCTTCTCTATTGGAAGAATCTAAACCAGGGGGGAATTCATTCTGCAGATTCTGTTGCAAACGTTTTTAAAACGGAAGCAAACTAAACAGGGACTTACCTGAATATGTCCAATAGAAACTCTTGTTTAAGTTGCAAACCTGAACTATTTGGACTAATGATTACACTCTAGGGGTGTATTCATTGTGCCGATTCTGTTGGAAAACTTTCACTCAAAACGGAAAACGTTTTGCAACGAAAACCAGAGTTCCTATTGGACAAATTCATTTAGGTCCCTCACCGTTTCATTACGTTTTCTCTGTTTGGTTCAACTTCTTAGGGCTGCAATCCCGTTAACGGGATCGATATGACAACAGCCAGTGAAAGTGCAGGGCGCCAAATTCAAACAACAGAAATCTCACAATTAAAATTCCTCAAGCATACAAGTATTTCACACCATTTTAAAGATACACTTCTTGTTAATCCCACCACAGTGTCTGATTTCAAAAAGGCTTTACAGCGAAAGCACCACAAACGATTATGTTAGGTCACCGCAAAATCACAGAAAAACACAGCCATTTTTCCAGCCAAAGACAGGAGTCACAAAAAGCAGAAATAGAGATAAAATTAATCACTAACCTTTGATGATCTTCATCAGATGACACTCATAGGATTTCATATTACACAATACATATATGCTTTGTTCGATAAAGTTCATATTTATATCCAAAAACATCAGTTTACATTGGCGCCATGTTCAGAAATGCCTCCAAAATATCCAGAGAAACTGCAGAGCCACATCAAATAACAGAAATACTCATCATAAACTTTGATGAAAGATACATGTTTTAGATAGAATTAAAGATACACTTGTTCTTAATGCAACCGCTGTGTCAGATTTCAAAAAAGCTTTACGGCAAAAGCACAATATTCAATAATCTGAGAACAGCGTTCAGCCACAAAAGGAAGCCATACAGTTACCCGCCAAATTGTGGAGTCAACAAAAGTTATAAATAGCATTATAAATCTTCACTTACCTTTGCTGATCTTCGTCGGAATGCACTCCCAGGACTCCCACTTCCACAAGAAATGTTTGTTTTGTTCGGTAATGTCCATCATTTATGTCCAAATAACTATTTTTGTTAGCGTGTTTGGTAAACAAATCCAAAGTCAGGAAGCGCGTTCACTAAAAGCAGACGAAATGTCAAAAAGTTCCGTAACAGTCAGTAGAAACATGTCAAACGATGTATTGAATCAATCTTTAGGATGTTTTTAACATAAATCTTCAATAAAGTTCCAACCGGAGAATTCCATTGTCTTCAAAAGTGCGATGGAACAGAGCTCCCTCTCATGTGAACGCGCATGGTCAGAGCATGGTCAGCTCATGATAGACCTGACTCATTCCCGTCTCCTTCGGCCCCACTTCACAGTAGAAGCATCAGACAAGGTTCTACAGACTGTTGACATCTAGTGGAAGCCGTAGGAAGTGCAAACTGACCCATATCCCACTGTGTATTCGATAGGCGATGAGTTGAAAACCTACAAACCTCAGATTTCCCACTTCCTGGTTGGATTTTTTTCTCAGGTTTTTGCCTGCCATATGAGTTCTGTTATACTCACAGACATCATTCAAACAGTTTTATAAACTTCAGAGTGTTTTCTATCCAATACTAATAATACTATGCATATATTAGCAACTGGGACTGAGGAGCAGGCAGTTTACTCTGGGCACCTCTGGGCACCTTTTCATCCAAGCTACTCAATACTGCCCCTGCAGCCATAAGAAGTTTTAATTAAACGGTAAACAATTTTCGATTTTACTTAATCGTTGCAATACTTAATAAATACACCCCGGTGGCGATCTTAGTTGTGGAATGACTTTCGGCCTCAGCCGACAAGGCTTTCCCTACCATTTACATTTTAGTAATTTAGCTCTTATCCAGAGCGACTTTCAGAAGCAATTCAGGTTAAGTGCCTTGCTAAAGGGCACAACGACAGATTTTCACCTAACCGGCTCGAGGATTTGAATCAGCTACCTTTCGGTTACTGGCCCAACACTCTTAAATCACTAGGCTACCTGCTGCCCAGTATCAAGAGTTTGGCTAGTGGGCTAGCTAATGAAAATATTAATCATGTTTTCAATACAGTGACCAAATGTCAGCTAAGCATTATGTAGAATTGTGAAACATATTTTAGCAGTGTGTATGTCAATGTTTTCTCTATGTAAACATTGTACCAGCAGTAACTAGTCTTAGAGGACTGGAAATATGTTTATCAATGAACATAGCTATTTGTCTTAAATCACACGGGGTATAAGCTAATCATCTTGATTTAATTCTCCCATCAGATGATATTCGACCCCAACATGACCAAGAAGAATAAGAAGCCTTTCATGCTGGAAGAAGACAGTGGAGACAGAGTGGGAGAGGACACACAGCAGGTGGAGGCCAAGGAGGTGGAACCTGATGGTGGGGAGGACAGATGCCACGTTCAAAACAAATGGGAACTCTGAAAAATGCGAGGTCAAATCATGACATCAGTGATCTTCAGGTCAGAAAGTCGGAGCTCTAGAAAGAGGCCAGAGTTCTCGAGTTGGAATTCCAAGTTGAATGAACGTTCAAATCGCTTGTTTTTTTCCGAGTTCCTAGCTGATTTGAACGCACTGAAGTCAGAAGTCTGAGTTTTTCCAGTTCCCAGTTGTTTTGAATGAGGCAAGAAAGTTCAATCTGGACAATCTCGAAGGAAGGAAGGTAGGACGGCTCACACCTGACAAAGAATTATGGCTGAATCTCAATGGTCTTTCCTCAAATTATTTTGTCCTCTCCTTCCATCCTTCACACACTTCCTACTCAAAATGTCACAGGGATGTGAGGAGAGGAAACGTGGAAACAAGGGCCTTTTCTCATTTGGGCAAAAGTCTGTCATCTGTCCTCTTTCCACTCTCCTCCGTGAACCAGAAACTGGTAAGTTTTGAAATCTGCGACACCCCCTTTGAATCAGCAATAGTTTTCTCGAAATAGAAAAAGCATGTAAATATTTTAAAACGATACGTTGCTTATCCTTTTATCTGTAAAATGTGTTGCACAACTAGCTACATTTAGTTTTTATCACTTTATATATTTATTTTGGGATTCCACCCTATAAACGTAATTTGCCTAATGACGCGTGATTGGAGAAGGAGTCTCATTTCATACAAGTGCATTTTCGGTCACTTTCTCTCTCCTTGTTGATTCTCCTAGATTACCTTTGACCTTTTTCAACGGGAAGCCAGAGTGGATGGAGGAGAGAGGATGCAGGAGTTGAGCAAATCCAATTGAGAAAAGGCCAAGGAACAGAGTAAACAGGAAATGTTCCATTAGTGACTTCCCGCTCTTTTAGACCACTGATCTGTCATGATTGGAAAGGACACAATAAGACCAATATCAGTAGTGTTCTGATAGGTGATACAGCAGACCATCTTGAATTGACAATATTGTAATTTTGTTCAAATCCTTAGAGCAATCCGACGATCTTGATGGCTTGAACTTTTACAACCAGAAGAAAAAGAAGCCAAATAAAGTGTTTGATAATGACATTGAGGAGTGGATAAAGGTATGTTATAGGACTTGATTTACATGAAAGAATAAGAGTATATACCTGGATTGGAGCCATGTCAATGGGAACCATATCAACTCTATATTAAATTGAACAGCCTTGTGTTTGTTTCCAAGGCTTTGGGGCACCACATTTCTTAGTGAATTTTTCCTTTGAGTCTTGTCACATCTAATTTGCCACTGTAACAAGTTTTTCTGACAGGTTCTCTCAATCCGTTAAAAACAGGAGCTGAAAATGCAAGGAGAGCAGAGCAAGGCAGTAGGAGATGACAACCTGGAATCTTCAGTTGCCAGCAAAGAAAAATGAGTCCTAGAAGGTTGATTTCCAGGAGGAAGGAAAGATACTGGAGATGGCATTTGACCTTGTAGTAATTATTCACTTTAGTGACGGGCAGTGTCTTGAATGCTGATGTCTGTCTTATACATTCCTTTCAATGAGTACAATTGTGTTAAAATATGACCATGTGGTGTTTTTGCTTTAGCTCTTGAGGATGAGGGGAAAAACAATGATGGCCTCTCATTCAGCTCCCAGTCTGGTCCGGCGTGGGTAAGTACAGACAGACACTACGAACATGACGAGGTAGGCGTACTTACTTCAATTCAGTCATGATTATTTTAAATAATATTGTAAAGGGCATTTGGTTATATTGATTCAAGGCACGGCCTCAGGCTGTTGGTTCCTGCAATTCTAATTGCACTAGTTTGAGAGAGAGTCTGATGTTCATAATGTGATGTCAGCTGCTGTGTCTTCAACATTATGCGGGACAGCTTTGTATTCTGGACATAAAGTACATTTCTTTGCCAAATGTTTTGCAGTTTTACTTTACTTGTCACGCCCTGATCTGTTTCACCTGTCTTTGTGATTGTCTCCACCCACCTCCAGGTGTCTCCTGTTTTCCCCATTAGTCCCCAGTGTATTTATCCCTGTGTTTCCTGTCTCTCTGTGCCAGTTTGTCTTGTTTTGCCAAGTCAACCAGCATTTCTCCTAGCTCCTATTTTTCCCAGTCTCTGTTCTTTCCTAGCCCTCCTGGTTTTGACCCTTGCCTGTCCTGACGCCGAATCCATCTGCCTAACCACTCTGCCTGTCCTGACCTCAAGCCTGCCTATCCCCTGGTACTCTGACCTGGTTTATGAACTCTCGCCTGTCCCCAACCTGACTTTTGCCTACCCCTTTTGGTATAATAAATATCAGAGCTCAACCATCTGCCTCCTGTGTCTGCATTTGGGTCTCGCCTTGTGCCCTTATATTAGTGCCTTATTGCAAACAGGATGCATGTTTTGGAATATTTGTATTCTGTACATGCTTCCTTCTTTTCTCTCTGTCAATTAGGTTAGTATTGTGGGGTAAATAGTAACTACAATGTTATTGATCCATCCTCAGTTTTGTCCTATCACTGCCATTAAACTCAGTTACTGCTTTAAATATCACAGCTCAAGCTAAGACCCAGATGCAGACACAGGAGGCGGATAGTACGAGTCAGAGTTTATTACAGTACAAGGGACAGGCAATCGGTAGGTCAAGGCAGGCAAAGAGTCGTAATCTAAATTACCGGGAAACAGGTATGCTGACCTCTTGCTCCGGGAAGAGCAGGGGCTGATATCCCAGTGAACACTCAAAAAGGCGAGAGACCAGTAGCAGAACAGGGAAGGGTATCGCGGGCATATTCCACCCACACAAGTTGCTGGCTCCAGGTGGTGGGATTGGTGGAGATAAGGCAACGAAGAGTCATCTCCAGGTCCTGATTGCCTTGCTCCGACTGGCCCTTAGACTGGGGATGAAAACCAGAGGACAGGCTGGCCGACGACCCAATGAGGGTGCAGAACGCCTTCCAGAACCGGGATGAGAACTGAGGACCACGATCAGAGACCATGTCGACCGGAAGTCCATGGATCCGGAGGTCGTGCTGCACCATGAGCTGGGCCGTCTCCTTAGCTGAGAGCAACTTAGCAACTTAGTCCAAGGGTACATGGGAACGGGGCGGTGAGGAACAGGGAGTGGTTAAAGGAGGATAGCCAGAGCTTGTTGTTCTGCACACACAAAGTGCAGGCGGCAACGAACGCGGAGACTTCAGGAACCATGGGCCACCAAAAACGTTGTCTGATGAAAGCCAAGGTCCGACGGGAGCCAGGATAACAGGTGAGTCTCGAGGAATGCTGGGAACACTGCGCCTTGCGGACCAGACTCTCTATTCCCCAGATGATAACAGCCACTAGACAGGAAGTAGGGAGGATGGTCTTGGGGTCCAATGGAGTAGTAGCGGGGCTGTACACACGTGAGAAGTGCTTCAGACTTCACATTCTTGGACCCTGGGCGGTAGGAAATAGTGAAATGGAAACGAGTGAATAACAGGACCCATCTCGACTGCCTGGAGTTGAGGCGCTTGGCGGTGCGGAACTATTCCAGGTTCTTATGGTCCGTCCACACCAAGAATGGATGTTCCGCCCCTTCTAACCAGTGCCTCCACTCCTCCGACAGCATCTTAACTGTGAGCAATTCTCGATTTCTCACGTCATAGTTCCTCTCAGTGGGGTTAAGACGATGGGAAAGGAAGGTGCAGGGATGTAGCTTCTGGTCCTAGGCAGAATGCTGGGACAGGACTGCCCCCACTTTGACGTCCAAGGCATCAACCTCCACCACGAACTGACGGGACGGGACCGGATGGATTAAGATGGGAGCTGTAGTGAATCGCTGCTTGAAGTCTGAGAACGCCCGGTCAGCTGCTGGAGACCATATTAATGGAACCTTGGGATAGGTGAGTGCAGAGAACGGTAGAAATTAGCAAACCCCAGGAAACGTTGCAGCTGCACTCTGGATGTGGGTTGAGGCCAATCTACCACCGCTCTCACCTTGTCAGGGACCATCTGAATATTCCCTGTAGCGATGACGTATCCTAGGAAGGAGATGGTGGAGCGATGGAACTCGCATTTCTCCGCCATCACGAAAAGCTGGTTCTCCAGGAGATGCTGGAGGACCTGTCGGAAATGGAGGACATGCTCTTGAACTGACCGGGAATAAATTAGGATGTTGTTGAGGTAGACAAACACAAATCGGTTCAACATGTCACGGAGCACATCATTGACCAGGGCCTGGAACACTGCGGGAGCGTTGGTCAGTCCGAACGGCATACCAGGTGCTCATAGTGCCCGCTAGGCTGTCCTCCATCTCGTCTCCTTCCCGTAACCGAACCAGATGGTAGGCATGCCAAAAGTTCAACGTGGAGACCACTCCCTGGATAGGCTCGAAAGTCGAGGAGGTGAGTGGAAGCGGGTAAGGGTTTTTAACCGTAATGTCATTAAGGTCCCGGTAGTCAATACACGGACGCAGGGTGCGGGGGGGGGGGGGGGTGCAGATAGACGCATAATCCCTGCAGCGAGAGAGTCCTCAATGTGCCCCTCCATCGCATTCATATTCAGACCCAACAAGGAACAAAGTCACCCCCGAGGTGGTGCGGTGCGCCCAGGGGAGGGTTGATTGCACAGTCATAGGGCTGACTCGGAGGAAGAGATGTGACACGGGTAGAGTTGAAACCCTCCCGTAAGTCCTGGTACTCCGCGGGAACGGCGGAGACATCAGAGGCTTTACCCAAGCCCGCCGGGAGATGTCCTGGGGTAGGCTGTGCCGACTTCAGACAATGTGCATGACAAAACGGACTACAACCCATGATGGAACCCGTAGCTCAGTCGATTAGGGGGTTGTGCCTCTGGAACCATGAAAACCCCTAAACCATGGGTACATGAGGAGACCCCAGGATCAGAAACTGCATAGCCTCACTGTGGTTCCCTGACACTCGCCGTTTGATTGGAACCATATTGTGGGTGACTCTGCCAATAGAGTGCCCATCCAGCACTCTGACGTTCATCAGGATGGAAAGGGGTTGAGTGGAGATACCCAGCTCCGACACCAGGGTAGTGTCCATAAAGTTCTCGTCAGCCCCAGTCAATGACCACCTGCATGGATTTGGACTGGTCTCCCCACAACAGGGTAGCATAGAGGGGGTTACAAGTAGTGAGAGATTGGAAACTCCCCGTACGGCTCACCAGTGTACTCGTACCTACTGATGAGCCTGTTTTTTTAATGGGCATGTAAATAAGAAATGTCCCGTAGCTCCACAATACAGACAGCTTGGATTTCAGTCTGCGTAAGAGCTCAGCGGAAGACAATCTAGCTCTGCCCAGATACATGGGCTCCGGAGAAGGCGAGTCGACAGCCCTCTGTGATTTCCGAGGGAACTCGGGTGACACCAGATTCTCTCGTAAATGTAGACTTCTGAGATTTCCAGGATTCCTCGGAGGCGAGGTGGAATTCGAGGACAAGCGAGGGCGACAGAGAACACACCCCCTCTCCCTCCTACGTTCCCGTAGCTGCCCATCGATTCGGATGGTCAAGGCTATGAGGGAGTCGAGGTCCATGGGCAGCTCCCGGGCTGCGAGCTCGTCGTTAATCTCCTCCGATAATCCTTGAAGGAACGTGTCGAACAGGGCTTCCGGGTTCCATGCACTCTCAGCCACCAACGTGCGAAAATCCACTGCATAGTCTGCCACACTACGGAAGTTTTGACGTAGTTGGAGCAGCTTATGAACAGCCTCTCTCCCGGACAATGGAGAATAGAACTCTTTTCATAACTCCGCCACGAACTTCTCCAGACTGAGGCAAACAGTGGACTGTTGCTCTCGCACAGCCATAGCCCAGGCGAGGGCCCTCCCAGACATCAGCTATCACAAGTACACTATCTTTGAGCAGTCCGAGGGGAGTGAAGAAGGCTGCAGCTCGAAGATGAGGGAGCACTGGGAGATAAATGCCCAGCAGGTTCCAGAATCTCCAGCGTAGTGCACCAGAGGAGGTAAGCAAGGTTCTCAGGACACCTGGGTAGACTGGGAAGAAGCGCCGCTGGTGGCGAGGTTGCTGAGAGTCTGGGGGATTACTGTTGTGGCTTGCTGCGTAGTTGGGAATTCGCAGAATTGCTCCAGTAATGTATTGAACACATGGTCATAAGGCTTTGCAGTAACTCCTCGTGTCTTCCAATGGTGGCTCCTTGGGAGGAGACAGTATTGTGAAGCTGGTCCGAGTCGGCTGGGTCAGTAATGGCCAGTTCGTACTATCACGGCTCAGGCTAAGACCCAGATGCAGACACAGTAGGCGGATAGTACGAGTCTCAGAGTCTCTACAGATGTCTGCATCTGGGTCTTAGCCTGAGCCGTGATAGTACGAACTGGCCATGACTGACCCAGAAAAGGCAGGTATAAATACACATGAGGTAATGGGAGACACCTGGTGGGGGTTGGAGACAATCACAAGACAGGTGAAACAGATCAGGCTGTGACATTAAAGTCACCATTGGCCTCATGGTGAAATCCCTGAGCGGTTTCCTTCCTCTCCGGCAACTGAGTTAGGAAGGACTAGGGCTGTGGGGGTCACGAAATTTCGTCAGCCAGTGATTTTTCAAGCAAATAACTGTCGGTCTCACGGGAATTGACCGTTAACGAACATAAACACATTTAGCATCTCCTGGCATCCACACATAGCCTACAAGCCACTGATGCAGACCTTTGGAACAGCTACATTTTAAAAAGTTTAATAAATCCATGTGATATAGCCTACACTTTCACAAAAAAATCCATTATTTCTTTTAGACAGGTCTAAAGAAGCATGCTAAGAAGAAAATGTTGTCTATTTCAGAAGAAAAGAATAGCATACTCTGAGTTGTCCTTACATTAGGTCCTGATGTGGCTATGCCAAATTGCTGTGGGCTACACTAGTTTATTTAGCAGACAAGATTTGCTTAGAATACCGTGGCATTATTTTATATTATATTATGAAGAATTCAATTGAACAAAGCTGACTAAAATATAAATATTTTCTCCAAAGCATGTGAGCGAGTGCGCACATGCAGCTATTTTTTGTGTGAAGGAGCTGTGCAAGGATGCATTGGTCTCGCAGGCAAACCTCCAATTTTTGGTTTTCTCAGCTGTGATAGATTCTTTCAGAGCCTCTCTCTATTCCCTCCAAGTGAGCATTCTTCCTACATGTTTTTCTTCCATCGTATATAGCTCACATATCGGATGTATTCAGGGAGCTAGGTTTCTGTATCACATGTACCCTTTTCACACGGCCGAGCTGTACTTTAATGGATACACACATCCACCATAGCTACTGGATCTGTGTTGGAAAGGACAGTGCGAAAATAAAATATACAAAGCAGTACATTTTCAGCAGGATAGTGTAAAAAGGGTAATGGAGTGTCTGTTTTTACATTTTTCTTGTCTACCCTCTACTGCTTTTTGTTTTAGATTTTTTTTAAGGGGTTTACATACACTTAGGTTAGAGTCATTAAAACTAGTTTTTCAACCACTCCACAAATTTCTTGATAACAAACTATAGTTTTGGCAAGTCGGTTAGGACATCTACTTTGTGCATGACACAAGTAATTTTTCCAACAACTGTTTACAGACAGATTATTTCACAATTCCGGTGGGTCAGAAGTTTAAATACACTAAGTTGACTGTGTCCTTAAACAGCTTGGAGGCCTCTAGGGCACTGCATCGCAGCGCTAGCTGTGCCACCAGAGACTCTGGGTTCGCGCCCAGGCTCTGTCGCAGCTGGCCGCGACCGGGAGGTCCATGGGGCCACGCACAATTGGCCTAGCGTCGTCCGGGTTAGGGAGGGTTTGGCCGGTAGGTCCTTGTCTCATCGCGCACCAGCGACTCCTGTGGCGGGCCGGGCGCAGTGCACGCTAACCAAGGTCGCCAGGTGCACGGTTGCACGGTGTTTCCTCCGACACATTGGTGCGGCTGGCTTCCGGGTCGGATGTGCGCTGTGTTAAGAAGCAGTGCGGCTTGGTTGGGTTATGTTTCGGAGGACGCATGGCTTTCGACCTTCGTCTCTCCCGAGCCCGTACCTACCTACGTACGTATGTATGTAGCGATGAGACAAGATAGTAACTACTAACAATTGGATACCACAAAATCCGGGAGAAAAAGGCGTGTATGTATTTCAAGGACAACCTTCAAACTCATCATGGGAAAATCAAAAGAAATCAGCCAAGACCTCAGAAAAATAATGGTATACCTCCACAAGTCTGGTTCATCCTTGGGAGCAATTTCCAGGTATTGGAGTGGCCATCACAAAGCCCTGACCTCAACCCCATAGAAAATTTGTGGGTAGAACTGAAAAAGCGTGCTACTCAGTTACACCAGCTCTGTCTGGAGGAATGGGCCAAAATTCATCCAACTTATTGTGGGAAGCTTGTGGAAGGCTACGCAAAATGTTTTACCCAAGTTAAACAATTTAAAAGGCAATGCTACCAAATACTAATTGAGTGTATGTAAACTTCTGACCCACTGGGAATGTGATGAAAGAAATAAAAGCTGAAAGAAATAATTCTTGTCACGATCGTCGTAGTGAGGAGACCAAGGCGCAGCGTGATGATAATCCATCTTCTTCTCCTGTCCGGAGCCGACTCTGGCGGCTCCGGACAGGAGGGAGACTCTGGCGGCTCCGGACAGGAGGGCTTCGCTGGAGGCACCATACTGGAGGGCGTCGCTGGAGGCCTCGTGCCATAACTCCTCACTGGAGGCTTCGTGCCATGGATCACCACTGGAGGCTTCGTGCCATGGGTCACCACTGGAGGCTTCGTGCCATGGGTCACCACTGGAGGCTTCGTGCCATGGGTCACCACTGGAGGCTTCGTGCCATGGATCACCACTGGAGGCTTCGTGCCATGGATCACCACTGGAGGCTTCGTGCCATGGATCACCACTGGAGGCTTCGTGCCATGGATCACCACTGGAGGCTTCGTGCCATGGATCACCACTAGAGGCTTCGTGCCATGGATCACCACTGGAGGCTTCGTGCCATGGATCACCACTGGAGGCTTCGTGCCATGGATCACCACTGGAGGCTTCGTGCCATGGATCACCACTAGAGGCTTCGTGCCATGGATCACCACTGGAGGCTTTGTGCCATGGATCACCACTGGAGGCTTCGTGCCATGGATCACCACTGGAGGCTTCGTGCCATGGATCACCACTGGAGGCTTCGTGCCATGGATCATCACTGGAGGCTTCAGGCCATGGATCATCACTGGAGGCTTCGTGCCATGGATCATCACTGGAGGCTTCTTGCCATGGATCATCACTGGAGTGGAGAGAGACACTGGAGGCCTGGCTCTGGGAGAAGGCACAGGACTCACCAGGCTGGGGAGACATATAGGAAGGTTAATTATCAGCGCAGGCATAGGACTCACCAGGCTGGGGAGACATGCAGGAGGCCTTGTCCTTGGCCGAGGCACCGGATACACTGGGCCGTGGAGGCGCACTGGCGGTCTCGAGCGCAGATCTGGCTGCTCCCGTTCTGGCTGGATGCCAGCTTCCACCCGGCAAATGCGGGACGCTGGCACCGAGCACACCGGCCTGTGGATGCTCGGCCCGAGACACCGTGCGCATCACCCCATAGCACGGGGCCTGACCAGTCACATGCTCGCCCCGGTAAGAACGGGGAGTGGGCTCAGGTCTCCAACCTGACTCCGCCAAACTCCCCGTGTTCCCCCCAAAAAAAGATTTTGGGGCTGCCTCTCGGGTTTCCTTGCCAGCTGTGTTCCCTCGTACCACTGGTTCCCTTCTCCTGCTGCCTCCGCTCTCCTGGCTGCCTCCACCTGTTCCCATGGGAGGCGATCCCTTCCAGCCAGGATCTCCTCCCATGTGTAGGATCCCTTCCCGTCCAGAATGTCCTCCCATGTCCATTCCTCCAGAAAACGCTGCTTGGTCTTTTTGTGTTGGGTTATTCTGTCACGATCGTCGTAGTGAGGAGACCAAGGCGCAGCGTGATGATAATCCATCTTCTTTTAATAAAGAAGAAACACTGAACAAATTATACAAAATAACAAAACAAACGTGAACGCTATAAACACTGAGTGCAGACATGCAACCTCACATAGACAATAACCCACAAACCAAACTGGAAAATGGCAACCTAAATAGGATCCCCAATCAGAGACAACGATAAACAGCTGCCTCTGATTGGGAACCAATCTAGGTCACCATAGACCTACATATGCCTAGACTACACACACTCACCCAGACATACAAAAACCCTAGACAATACAAAAACAATCATATCCACCCTCGTCACACCCTGACCTGACCAAAATAATACAGAAAACATAGAATACTAAGGTCAGGGCGTGACATCTCTCTATTATTATTCTGACATTTCACATTCTTAAAATAATGTGGTGATCCTAACTGACCTAAGACAGGGAATTTTTACTAGTATTAAATGTCAGGAATTGTGAAAAACTGAGTTTAAATGTATTTGACTAAGGTGTATGTAAACCTCCGACTTCAATTGGAAGTTTACATACACTTAGGTTGGAGTCATTAAAACTTGTTTTTCAACCACTCCACAAATTTCTTGTTAACAAACTATAGTTTTGGCAAGTTGGTTTGGACATCTACTTTGTGCATGACACAAGTAATTTTTCCAACAATTTTTTACAGACAGATTATTTCACTTATAATTCAGTGGGTCAGAAGTTTACATACACTAAGTTGACTGTGCCTTTAAACACCGTGAGAAGTACTCCCTATCCTATCATAAGTTTCTCAGAGTTCTAGCCAGGTCGGTTCAAACACAGTTTAATTGTTCTCTGTACTTTCCTAGGCACACACACACACACACATTTATCTCCCTCCCAGTCCAACCTAGTTGGACTTATGTTTAATACTTTAACTATTCCTTATACATGCTACATATCTATAATCCCTAATGGTTAAGTTTCAGGGTAGAAGTATTTAATCATTATCTCTAAACATATCAATTATTTTATCATCTGATGAAACAAAAATTTAACTGTTTGGCCATAATGACCATTGTTATGTTTGGAGGAAAAAGGGGGATGTTTGCAAGCCGAAGAACACCATCCCAACCGTGAAGCACGGGGGTGGCAGTATCATGTTGTGGGGGTGCTTTGCTGCAGGAGGGACTGGTGCACTTCACAAAATAGATGGCATCATGAGGAAGGAAAACTATGTGGATATATTGAAGCAACATCTCAAGACATCAGTCAGGAAGTTAAAGCTTGGTCGCAAATGGGTCTTCCAAATGGACAATGACCCCAAGCATACTTCCAAAGTTGTGGCAAAATGGTTAAGGACAACAAAGTCAAGGTGTTGGAGTGGCCAGCCCTGACCTCAATACCATCGAAGAACTGAGTTTGAATGTATTTGGCTAAGGTTTATGTAAATTTCCGACTTCAACCGAATGTTATGTTGGAAAAATCAAATAAAATGTATTTATAAAGCCCTTCTTACATCAGCTGATATCTCTAAGTGCTGTACAGAAACCCAGGCTAAAACCCCAAACAGCAAGCATTGCAGGTGTAGAAGCACGGTGGCTAGGAAAAACTCCCTAGAAAGGCATAAACCTAGGATGAAACCTAGAGAGGAACCAGGCTATGAGGGGTGGCCAGTCCTCTTCTGGCTGTGCCAGGTGAAGATTATAACAGAACATGGCCAAGATGTTAAAATGTTCATAGATGACCAGCAGGGTCAAATAATAATAATCACAGTGGTTGTCGAGGGTGCAACAGGTCAGCACCTCAGGAGTAAATGTCAGTTGGCTTTTCATAGCCGATCATTCAGAGTATCTCTACCGCTCCTGCTGTCTATAGAGAGTTGAAAACAGCAGGTCTGGGACAGGTAGCACGTCCGGTGAACTGGACAGGGTTCCATAGCCGCAGGCAGAACAGTTGAAACTGGAGCAGCAGTACGACCAGGTGGACTGGGGACAGCAAGGAGTCCTCAGGCCACGTAGTCCTGAGGCATGGTCCTAGGGCTCATGTCCTCCGAGAGAGAGAGAGAGAGAGAAAGAAAGAATTAGAGCGCGCATACTTAAATTCACACAGGACACCAGATAAGACAAGAGAAATACTCCAGATATAACAGACTGACCATAGCCCCCCGACACATAAACGACTGCAGCATGTCGTGTCTTTGACTATGCCAGATTGATTGCTATGACATGCTATTCTATAAAATTATTTCTCCGTAATTAATATTACCTGATTGAACTAATCATGTAAATATTAATTAACTAGAGAGGGACACCACGAAAGAATATTTATAGAGCTGTTATCTTTCGAATAAACTCTTAAAGATTGTAATATTTTACTAAATAGCCGTCACATTAATCGTCATTATATTCAGTCTCATCTGAAAGTTGTAAGTCCTTGATTATCTGCAAGAATCCTAGCTAACAAGTTGAATCAGCAATACAAAATTGGGTTTAATTATTTATTTACTAAATACCTAACTAATCACACAGAATCACACATATACAATGAAATCATAACTTGATCACAAATTACGTCATACAGAAAACGTCCCTAGCGGGCGGAATAGATATGACAGCTTGTTACACAAAGGGAAGGGGCGGGAATTTAGTGAAAGAGCGGGAGATTCGGAACAGGGCAAAAGCTGTGCTCTCGTAAATCAGTATCTGATGCATTCTAAATTACCGCCCATTTGAGAAAGAAAATGCAATACATATTTACTCTGAGCTGCGCTTCAGTAGGTTGGTGGTAGATGGAAGAACGTATCGCCAACCCGAGTCCTCTGTCCTTTGGAGAATGTCTCTGGTTGTCACGGGATACTTTGTAGTAACGTTGTGTGTGGAAGACGGGATACTCGGACTGTCCTTCCTAACCTGCGTTTGTAGCAGCTGTTGCCAACTCAACGGCTAGGAGATATCACTTCTGTAGTGAACACGAGTTCAAAGTTCATACCATTCACAATCAAAGTCCATGCTGATGTTGGCCTAGTTCTGTAGTTATTGTCTGAACCATCTTGACATCGGATCGTCATCCAAAATGTACCCGGAACAGGAAGTTATCTTCTGGGAAAATGGCTTTTATAGTGGAGGGAGAGGGGTGTGTCTGAAAGGTTTATTACCCAGGTCTCTTCACAGGGGCGGGCCCCTGGTTGAGCAGAAGCCAAATTTATGAAAACACAGATCTCTCATTTGGAAGGTAAAATTACATTTCACCTCTTCACAAACAATGTCATATTCAAACATTTGAATTAAACAACAATTCCATGTGAATCCGATACCTCTGACGTTTAGACTTTTCACAGTAGCGTTTATGTCATTCTATCATTGATGAGAATGTGTCAGAGGGCAACCGAACTGACATAATATACCTTAAGTACCACCGCATATGTACAGTTGGTTGGATTACCAGAATATAGTTCATTTCCCCCAACTTCTGATGTTACCCAGAATCTCTATGTTAACCCATGGGTTTCCTTATGTCACATCAGTTATAGTGGGGAGAGAGAAAAAGGGGGAAAGAGGTATTTATGACTGTCGTAAACCTACCCCCAACCCAACGTCATGACAAGCATAAATACTGGAGGCTGAGACAGGAGGGGTCAGGAGACACTGTGGCCCTGTCCGACGATACCCCCGGACAGGGCCAAACAGGCAGGATATAATCCCACCCACTTTGCCAAAGCACAGCCCCCACACCACTAGGTGTGTGTATCTTCAACCACCAACTTACCGTCCTGAGACAAGGCCGAGTATAGCCCACAAAGATCTCCGCCACGGCACAACCCAAGGGGGGGGGGGGGCAACCCAGACAGGAAGATCACGTCAGTGACTCAACACACTCAAGTGATGAACCCCTCCTAGGGACGGCATAGAAGAGCACCAATAAGCCAGTGACTCAGCCCCTGTAATAGGGTTAGAGGCAGAGAATCCCAGTGGAGAGAGTCAGTTATAAATTCTTCTGTTCTAGTTAAAAACAAGATATCATCCAGTAGGCCTTGATTAAATTTCAAACATCCTCGCCCAAGTAGAAATTATGTAAGAGTAATATATATGCCAATTATGTGATGGTCCGACCGCATTCTGTCCCCTATCAACACTTTTTTAACTTTTGGTGCCAGAGAGAATGACATAAGAAAGTAATCAAGACGACTAGACTGATTAAGCCTCTGCCATGTATATCTCACTAGGTCGGGGTATTTAAGCCTCCATATATCCACTAATTCCAATATATCCATGACATTCATGATTTCCTTAAGTGTCTGAGGGTGATAGTTTGTAGTGTGGTTTCCTTTACGGTCCATAGAGGTATTTAAAACCATCTCCCACCATAATAATATAGTCTAGTGTTACTGGTAGAGTTGATCAATTATTATATATATATTTTCAAAGAAGCTTGGATCATCATTATTTGGACCATATAGGTTAATAAGCTATACCTGTTTATTGTCCAATAACATATTTAAAATCATCCACCCCTAAAGAAAACATAAATAAACAGTTGTGGGACACACACACACACACACCCATACATACTCATACACACTCAACCCCTTTCCCCCACAACAATCATAGACTCAGGTTCTCAACAGTTGCACCATCCCAGATGTCAACTCAAGAAAGGTCTTGATTTACGAATGCATATACAGTTGCAGCTTTTACAGGCTTATCTGAGATCTTTATACTTCATCATATCAGACTGTCAGTGGGTGAAAAGAGCCAGATGTCCTTTAATAAGAGCACATGACTTTCAAATTTAGACTACATAAAATGTGGGAGAAATTAGGATGACATCTATATGGTGTGTGTGAAATATATAATAACATACACTGAGTATACAAACATTAAGAACACCTTCTCTTTCCATGACATAGACTGATCAGTTGAATCCATGTGAAAGCTATGATCCCTTAGTGATGTCACTTGTTACATCCACTTCAAATCAGTGTAGATGAAGGTGAAGAGACAGGTTAAATAAGGATTTTTAAGCCTTGAGACACTTGAGACATGGATTGTGTATGTGTGCCATTCAGAGGGTGAATGGGCAAGACAAAATATTTAAGTGCCTTTAAATGGGGTATGGTAGTAGGTGCCAGGTGCACCGGTTTGTGACAAGAACTGCAAGGCTGCTGTGATTTTCAGGGTCAAAAGTTTCCTGTGTGTATCAAGAATGGTCCACCACCCAAAGGACACCCAGCCAACTTGACAACAGTGGGAAGCATTGGAGTCAACATGGGCCAGCATCCCTGTGGAACGCTTTCGACACCTTGTAGAGTCCATGCCCCAACAAATTGAGGCTGTTCTGAGGGCAGGGGGTGAAACTCAATTTAAGAAAAACACTGAGCAGGCACCTTGGATAAAAGAGGTTGTTGATTTCAAATAGTAAACAAGAATTTACAAGCTATCCACATGGTATCAAAGAAACTCCTGATTTGTTCAAAAAAGCAAATACAAAGTCTAGTTCAAATTATTTTTTACCTGATTTTTACAATAACAACACAAATATTCAACTTTATTGCATGACTGTTCCATTTTTAAGAGAATATGTTGTTTGGTTTGCCTTGTTGATTATATTGAATAGGTAACACCCAAATAAATGTTTATCATGCAAACTAATCCTTGAAAGTGTGTAAACCTCGTTTTATATCATGGGAGGAATTAGAACAACGTCAAGATCACCAGATATCACCAGCGATTTCGATTTAACTACTTTTTACATGTAAAACCCGTATTTCATTGTGAGATGAGATTATCTGTGCAGCGCGTCTGCAATGAATACTACCTGGAACCGGTCCTAAATTTCCGACGCATGTGCAATGAAAGCACTTCCTTTTCCGCTCAATGCGCTGCGTTTTCTTCTTCAACCAAGCTTCTCCTCAGCGTAAAAAAAAGGTAAACAATTGATATGTACACATTTGAAACTACTGCATTTCACTGGGACAAAAGTAAGCTATTTAGTATCACTGCGTCAGTTGATATGATAATTTGGTGTAGATGTATTGTTTGCTAAGTGAACAACATGATAATGGTTTATGAGTAACGTTAACCTCCATTCATTTAGCTAACGTTCTATCACTGAAGCTCAAAAATAACTAAATCTGTTGCCACAATTTGACAACCACTCGCTAGCGGTCCTCTTGCGTTATTGTACTTTATGTATACTATCATGTAAAGGTTAATTGAATAACCACGTTATTGTAATGCTGTCTATTCTGTACAATTTAAGATTACTAACCGCGTGTTGGCTCAAGTCAATCCGACGTCATGAGTTTGTTCGGGGCCAGCACTGGCTTTGGCGCTGGGGGATTTGGAGCGGCAACCACGGACACCCACAACCCAATGAAGGTAAGTAGCTAGCTAATAACATTCCCTATCTGTAACCTGCATAATAATCAATATTTTTTACTAGTAGAACTTGTTCTGAGAGGTGTAATTCAAATGTATTTGATTTTGAATTATATGTTATCTCATACAGGATGTGGAAGTAACCTCACCCCCAGATGACAGCATCAGTTGCTTGGCGTTCAGTCCCCCTGCTATGCCAGGGAACTTCTTGATAGGGGGATCCTGGGCCAATGATGTGAGTCGAGTCATCATGTTCCACTTAAAGTGCCCACTTCATACTTATGCTGTTTTTGTTGCTATGAGTCTAAAACCCATTCACTTTGTAACAACATATGAGACTGTTTTCTTAAATTTTTCCAGGTGAGGTGTTGGGAGGTACAGGACAACGGGCAGACAGTCCCCAAAGCCCAGCAGATGCACACGGGTCCCGTCCTTGATGTCTGCTGGAGCGAAGTAGGCCCCCTCACATCACATATCTTTACCAACCATATGAGGTGTTTGAATGAAACTTGACTTATTCGTTCCCTTGCTCTTTTAGGACGGTAGCAAGGTTTTCACTGCGTCTTGTGACAAGACTGCCAAAATGTGGGACCTCAACAGCAACCAGGCAATACAGATCGCACAGGTAAATATTTCAGGCTATGAATACTGTTTTCAGTGTTATTTTTCAATTGGTAGTTTCATCACCTCTCTGTGCTTCCCTTGAATACATTGACAAGTTCTGTTGACACTAGAGAAATGGTCTTTGATTTATGTTTCCATTTAGCATGATGCTCCTATCAGAACAGTCCACTGGATCAAAGCCCCCAACTACAACTGCATCATGACAGGCAGCTGGGACAAAACTCTGAAGGTAAGAAACATAATTGGGATTGGGAACTATTTTATATAATAGTTATTATAGGTTATTAAAGGAATAGAGCCAAACAGTCCTTTATCCCAGCAGCAGTAAGGCTCCTGAATGACAGTCACCAGGTCCAGCAGGCTAGCTTACAGTTGACATTGTACTGATGTGAAGTGTATATTGTGTACAGTTGAATCATTATGAATCACCCATGAATTGCACTTGTTCTGTTCTCGTTGTGTGTATTGTCTATATTTGTCCATTTGTATGCTTTGATATGTTTTAAATGTACAGTGTCGCAAACAAAATTTCCCCATTGTGATCATAGTCATTATCTTAGTTATACTTTTAATCATTAATTTATTTGTTTGATTTGCTCTGCTGTAGTTCTGGGACACCCGCTCGCCCAACCCAATGATGTCTCTGCAGTTGCCGGAGAGGTGCTACTGTGCAGACGTGGTGAGGACCTAGTGCTAAAGCTCCAGTGATTCATATTCTTTAAGTGGTTTTCTATAATAGCTCTAAATAGCGTTCAGCAGAGTTACATTTTCCCCCAAAAATTGCTTAAAGTGTGCTTTCCTGGGGCCTCATTTATAAACGGTGCATACTTACAAAATATACCCAAAAATATGCATGTGCCAGTTTTACCACAAAAGTTGTCACAGAACTTGACTTGAGAATGTCCTTTCCTCCTCAAACTAAGACCATGCGTACACATATCTTCTGGCGGTTTAAGTATTGCAAGCAGGAAAGTTGGCCTGTGCTAATGGGGTATATGGTGATACTCTTAATAACAAGATGCAGCCATTTGCTGTTAGTGAGAAGAGCAAATATTAAGTGTGTTTTGTTTTTAGATTCTAAAATAACTACAGAATTGTTTTCATAATTATTTCAGAATAAATTCCTACATTTCTATGGCTGTGATGGGTTCATATTCCTGAAGTAGCCATACAACAAATTACCATGCGCATCTCTCATTTAATTGGGTCTATGTAAATAGATAGGCAATGTATTTCAAGTTTTGCTATACGTGATCCCATATGCAGTGTGGTTTATAACACAGTTGATCTTGTACTTTGAAGTATGTATACTACTACTGTATGCCAATTGTTTTCTCTTTCAGAAATGGTCAATACAGCATAAATTACTGCAATTTTTTAAAACTTTTGTCAACACAGTAAATAGACAAGTAGCTTATGTAAAATATTTGACAGTATGGGTAAGCGACAGTATTGCTGTGTGATAGGAGCATAATATAAACCTATTTAATCTTAGAGCCTATATCAAAGCAGGACATAGAAAAAATCTATTGAAGTGTGGGCTGAAGCCTACTTTTAAATTGTTTCCACTATACAATCAATCTTCCATAATGCACAAACAGGCACTCGCTATAAGCAGCATTCATGTTAAGTTTGGAAAAGTTACTGCAAAATAGCATCATGCTTTCTGCCCACACCTCTACAGAAATGTAATCAAATATGCCATTGATCTTTTTTATAGAAACTGCCGTGGCCTAATTCCAATAGTGACAAATTATACAGCAAATAAAGGGAGCGTTATTGTCAGTATAAAAAGTGAACAGAGGGTGTTTTCCAGGCGGAGTTTTAATACTCGTTCACGCATGCTCAGTTTTATGACAGGTCTGATTTATAAAACGGGAAACATGCTTGGTGTGCACCAAGTTTATAAATCTCTATTTTTAGACGTACGCATTCTTTTCAGAAATGGCGCCCGCAGGTATTGTGTGGAATTTACGCAATGGTTATAAATGAGGCCGCTGGTTTTATACGTCATGTGTTGTCAACTCAACTGATTGGTTCCCTGTTGTTTTCAGGTGTACCCCATGGCAGTGGTAGCGTCTGCAGACCGAGGTTTGATTGTATATCAACTTGAAAACCAGCCGTCTGAGTTTAGGAGGATAGACTCACCACTCAAACACCAGGTGACTGGTCTCACATACCAGGTGACTTACAGGTCTCCCTAAAAGAGTTCTTTTGACCTCATTGGGACTTCCTGGATAAATGAAGGTTACATTTAAAAAAAATGAACAATACATTTACAGGACTATCTACTACTGTACATACACACACCTTTTCAGAGTGCAGTTTCCATTGATTATCAATTATTCATGAATAGTTCATGCCTGTGGTGTACACCCTAACACTACCTCTTCCATCTCCCTGTATCAGCACCGCTGCATAGCCATTTTTAAGGACAAACAGAACAAGCCTGCTGGATTTGCTCTCGGAAGCATTGAAGGGAGGGTTGCCATTCACTACATCAACCCTCCTAACCCGTGAGTACCACAAACCAGGCTGTTCCTTAAACTGTGAGAAAGACCTTGGCTACCACCCACGGCACCCTACTCACCACACTGTGTTTTTGTGTTGTAGAGCCAAGGATAACTTCACCTTTAAGTGCCACAGGTCGAATGGAACCAACACAGCCACACCACAAGATATCTATGCTGTGAGTCCAGATTTTGCTCTCTACACCCTGCTTTCATATACATTTGGATACAGTCAGTAGGTAGCATAAGATATTGGGGTGTTTTTCATGCAAACACCTTGCTGTTTCTGATCAAACAGGTAAATGCCATCTCCTTCCACCCTGTCCACGGGACACTGGCGACTGTTGGGTCGGATGGTCGCTTCAGCTTCTGGGATAAAGATGCCCGCACCAAGCTGAAGACCTCAGAGCAGCTGGACCAGCCAATCACAGCATGCTCCTTCAACAACAACGGCAACATCTTTGCCTACGCCTCCAGCTATGATTGGTCAAAGGTAACATTTTATCTCGTACCTCATGTTATGATAGGTTGATTTAAGACTCATTCTATTCCTTCAAAATGGACAGGCAATATTAAAAAAAAAAAAAAAAGCTAAATTGATACATATGTGTTTAACCTCAGGGACATGAGTACTACAACCCTCAGAAAAAGAACTACATCTTCCTGCGTAATGCTACTGAGGAGCTGAAACCACGGAACAAGAAATGGTGAGTCAGAATTGCATTGTCATTTCATCAATCACGTTTGGTCACCTCTATGGTGACCGTCACAAGACATGATTTTCTATGCTCTCATTAAGAAATGTAGAACCACATGTATATTGGTGGACAAGAAAATACTTGAAAGCAACAGACTTAATGGCTTGTACATTTCTCTCATGTCTCTAGATTTGTCCAGTATCTCACCTGTTGTTTGCAAAATGGAGGGTTGTCAAACACACACGTCATGCCTGCACGACCCTGTTCCTTTCCTGTGCCAACATCAATGGTGGAGCTGCTACTTGCAAAATAGGGGTTGGAGAGTGATAAGATATTGTTTTGAAATATCTGATATTTTATTTTCTATTGTCACGATACCATGGTTGCATTTAAAGTAATGTTTTTTTTCTCTGTTACATTGTTGTACAATTTAACGATATTGGAGAATGACATAAATGACTAGATAAAGACAAGTTACGACTGTTTTTTGCAACACCTTTTTTCATTCTCTTGCACATTTTTTTAATTTAACTAGGTATGTCAGTTAAGAACAAATTCTTATTTAAAATGACGGCCTACCCCGGACCAGTTGTGCACCGCCCTATGGGACTTCCAATCACGGCCGGATGTGATGCCTCTTGCGCTGAGATGCAGTGCCTTAGACTGCTGCGCCACTCGGGAGCCAACCCCTGCTAATATTCACATATGTTTAGAACACTATACAAACAAGAATGCATAGAACATACATGGTATACTGGGCTTCTGTAACTTAACATTACCCCATTTCACCCATTTGGATTTCTATAAAAAAGGGACACTGCATTTGGGAAAGGGGATACATAGGGGGCTGCCTTGATTGGCACCTGGAAAACAGTGGGTTAACTACCTTGTCTGCTCTGGGATTCAATCCAGCAACCTTTCGGTTACTGGCCCATCGCGCCTACCCGCCAGGCTACCTGCTGGCATCAATAGCTGCAGGTCCCAGTATCTTTAAATTCCCTTGTCTATAGTAGGCTACTATAATATATAGCTAAACTACTCTGCACGATAAACTGAGAAATGCTGCAGGAAAATATTTTTAGTTCTATACGATCGTAGACTACGAGCAGAATTTAGACAGACGGGTTTAGATCAGTGTTTCCCAACACTGGTCGATTACCACACATTTTTATTGTAACACTGGACTAGCACACCTGATTCAACTTGTCAACTAATCATCAAGCCCACAATGATTTGAATTATGTGCGTTTGTCAAGGGCTACAACCAAACTCTACTGTTGGAGGTACTCGAGGACCAGGGGTTGGGAAACACTGGTTCAGATGACCAGACACCGGAGCGGGAATTCGTGTATTCTCGCGATGGTCCTTTACGTCACAGTCTACATAAAACATTCGAACTCCTCGGCTACTTCTCTTTTGATTACGATATTTTGTGCGAGGATCAATAATCATGCCTCGCATCTATGTTGGAAAACTTAATTATAATGCTCGAGAAAAAGACCTTCAAAGATTTTTCAATGGCTACGGAAAGCTTATGGAAATTGATCTGAAAAATGGGTAAGTTGATCATATAAGAGAATCAGTTTGAACAAAAAATAGCTGGCAAGCTAATGGTAACTATATATCCAGTTGGCGTTAGCTAGCTAACGTTACCTACTTGCTTTCGGCTAGCTTCCCCAAAATATAAGCGAAATACATTTGCCTTTCATTTGTGTTATCTGTGCGTGTAATAGAAATTAGCTAAAGTTAGTGGTTATTAGCTGCACACATTTGCTTTACTAAAGCATTTAACATGTTTTGTAAAGAAGGCCCCTAGCTAACGTATTTAGATGCTAGCTACTACACAGCGTGTTCAAAATGGCTGCTTGTTTGGCTGCAGGCAGTTTTTTTTGGTCGTTACTAGTTATTACAGTCAAAGTCATGAACCCCGCCTATTTCTACAATTTCTCTTAAAATGTGATTTTTAAACCTAACCTTAACCAACCCCTCTTAACCTTAAACGAGGACCAAGAAGAGAATTGTTTTCGTGCATTTTTACAATATAGCCAATTTGGACTTTGTTTCTGTGCTATCTAGTGGAAACCCATTTTTTTTGTGTGCGGCCATGTGGCTACCAATGATGTATATAAACCCTGGATTTTGGATGCAAGTATTAGCATAAGAAGCTCCGAAGTGACCGGTCGGCCATATTGGTACTCCACAGAAGAAACAGTCCTCCATGTTAATAAATGTAATTCCTACAGTATTTCAATATTACATGTGTTTTTTTTCTTTTTGTAAGGGAGACTAACATTAGCACTTTCTTAAATGTATACTTTTATAGGGTGTCCTCCCACAGGGCGTAACAAACATTTGCATGAGCTAAATTAAATGTAAAAGGCTTTGAGAATAAGAAGCATGGTATATGTTCAGTGCTCCGTTGACATTTCAGCGATACACTTGTTGTGAATTCTTTGAAAAATAACAGGAATTTTGAATTGGTATGGAAACTGTACTAAAATGTGAAATACTACATGACTGCTCAAAATCGATATCCATCTTGCCTCTTATGTTAGGACTTGGCGACATGGCCCAAATAGCATATCACAATATTTATCCATTTCTGACAGTATGTTATGTTTTTAAATAATAAAGGTTCATTTGCCTTGAGTAGTGTGTGACCCTAGGGTGGCAACACATACATTCTAAGTTAATTCATTGGGTTTTCCTCTATTCTGTTCAATTCAACTTCAACCAAAAATAATTTTCATAAATTTCTACATTTCTACATTATTGTGACGGGGTAGGAACCAAAATGTTGGGCAGTGTTTCCTAGGGGACCCTACAATCTTTGGCTACATTAAATGTTCATGTAGCCAACCTATTCGTGATTTGTCAATTCCTCTTTGATTTAGAAGATACTGTTGCACAAACAACATGCAGATTGAGGCCTGCTAAAACTTGCTAAGAATAGACAAATGTAGCTTTTTGTAGATGTAAGAAACTAATTGTGTAATTACAGAACGCTTTTAAATTTTATATTAAGAAGCAAAGTGGAAACAATGTTGTTGTCATCAACATTGTTGCATGTGCTACATTGACCATGCAGACTGAACAAGTTTCTCGTGGTCAAGCAACAACAAATGCGCTCCTTGAGGGGCAGGGCTAGGTCTGTGTGGAAAGCAGCGAGGAGAGGGATGACTTGAGTAGCGGCGTAAACTATAAAATGGATGTTATACATGGCATATCACAAATAATTTTTTTAAACATTCTAATACTGTTATAGAAGGTAACGTAAAGACCCAAACCAGTCCGTGCCTCATTACCGGTATATAGTAAAATACAGCCCTATTTTATGTCCTGCGGACTCAAAAAAGAAAGATGTGAGTTCAACAGTAAAGGGAGCCTGTCAGGTAGCCTTAATTCTTGCAGAGTCCAGCCTAGCTGTTGCAATGCACTTATTTTTTTGAACATGGCCTTTGAAAAAATTGAGGTTTGGACCATTGGTTTTCCTAGAGGAAAATATACACACATAACTTATTTTACCCATTGGTCAGAAATAATTTATGACACCCTATACTGCAGCGTTAGAGTTGAGAAATCTGTGTTTTCAAAACGCAGACCCTTAAACAAATGTGCTTTTTGAACCATTTCACCTGTTTTATGTTACATCAAGACTGATCAGGGGCGTGCAACTATAGTTATCCTTCACAGAAAATGTGAATGACTAGTTAAACTACTAGCTGCTAATTAGCTAAGTGCCTTGAAATTAATTGTTTTGGCATTTGTTTTTATTGCTAGCTTATTTAACTTTTTTATATTTTAGATATGGCTTTGTAGAATTTGAGGATAATCGTGATGCGGACGACGCAGTGTATGAACTGAATGGCAAGGAGTTGTGCGGGGAGCGTGTGACCGTGGAACATGCCAGAGGACCGCGCCGTGACCGAGATGGATATGGTGGTGGTGGTGGTGGTGGGGGTGGTGGTCGCAGTAAGTGCAATGTATTTCAATTTTCCCTTTACCCTTTTCCCAATGGGTCAAGGAGATGTGAATGTGGACCGTACACACACACAGGCCTGTGATCCTGAAGTGGAGTTTGACTTAACTCGCCAATACTCAATGATGTCACCATTTCCATAGTGTCACCATTGAGTATGGTACAAGTTTGACCCAACTCGGAGCAGACTTCAGATTACTGCTACTGATTGTTTAGGTGTAGTGAAACCATGTTTCTAGTGTTTTCTTCCTGGTGGAACACCAATAAACAACTGTATTTAGTTAAGAAGTCACGACTTTGTCACCATGTAGCCCAGCTGTACCGTGAAATACCATTACATGTGAATTGTCTTTGCGTTTTGATTTCAACATTAACAAAGTCCTTGATGTTTCAATTTGAAAGAGTCCAGCTGCGGGCTGAGGCTGAGTCCATTGAGGCTAAGATGACTGCCTGTCCCGTTTGGCCTTGGCTTTCACCTTTACAATGTGTGTGTGACCTATGCCTCTTGACCCTTGGCTGACCTAACCGGAAGCCTTGATGACATCATCCTTTTTCCAATAGACCAGGGGTGATGGTGAGGATTCCCATTGGTTTCTATGTTGAAAAAATAAGTGGGACGGCTTTAAGTCAACATGTTACCGTTCCCTGTAAGAAGGCAAAGCAACTGCATTGTCACCAGTTTGACAACCGGTTAGGCTATGTCATGGGGAAAAACCTTTGTAGCGTTATGTCAGTTGGCACTCTTACAAAATGTGTTACAAGTTTTTGACATTGACTTTGTGGAAGCCTCCGTTTGTCTTTCAGGATTCGAGAGTTTGTAAGAAAAACATCACTGTCCATTTGTTTATACTGCTAAAGATTTGCAGTTTTTAAACATTTGTCAGACTGGCTGTATGTTGCTGATAACAGATGCAGTGGTGTTCTTTGCACAGCAATGAACTACTTCAGAGGCTGTACAGTGAGGAGAATAAAAATGTACAGCCACTAAGCCAACAAATGCCACAGCTTTAATACCTCAGTCACTTAATTAGGTTTGTCTTGAGACTGGGTCCAGATGGACATCTCACAGGACCTATATTAAACATTACCACACCTTTTTATTCTGGTAGTTGCATTCTCTGTTCATGGTCTGATCCACTAAGTGAAAAGCCTATATGCCACTCTGTTTTGCTGACAATTTGTCTGTCCTGTCATTTAAAGGTAGTAGTGGTTACAGCAGCAGCAGAAGCCGCACTGGCAGGGATAAGTATGGGCCACCCGTCCGTACAGAGTACCGACTGATCGTTGAGAATCTGTCCAGCCGCTGCAGCTGGCAGGATCTAAAGGTGAGTCGAGGGGACACTTATATTTAAGCAATAAGGCCTGAAGCATTGTGGTATATTGCAAATATACCATACCTAAGGGCTGGTCTTAGGCGCAAAGCATATTGCCTGGATACAGCCCTTAGCAGTAGTATATTATATACCACAAACCCACAAGCTGCCCTATTGCTATTATAAACCGGTTACCAACATAAATATAACAGTAAACAAGTAGTTTTGCGCCATACTGTGGTATATTGTCTGATATACACAGAGCTGGAATGCTGTTTCAGCCAATGTGTCCATTACCCAAACTACCTGGTTTATAATTATAGCTGAGGGACAGGTACTGAAGATGAACTGCCAGTTGCTATCCATGGTAGGTCGTTTTGTTTCTGAAATATTGGGGTAATGTTCGGCAGTGACTTTGCCTTGTCTCCTACAGGATTTCATGCGCCAGGCTGGAGAGGTCACGTATGCCGACGCCCACAAGGAGCGTACCAATGAGGGTGTCATCGAGTTTGGCTCACGCTCAGACATGAGGAGGGCCCTAGACAAGCTGGACGGCACGGACATCAACGGGAGGAAGATCCGCCTGGTGGAGGAAAAGTCTCGCCGCCGACGCTCCTACTCTGGCAGTCGCTCCAGGTGAGGTTCTACACACCGCCCTGCTCTTTATTAGTAGTTAAATCCCATGTGTGGTGTCACTTATCCAGCCATTTAATGTGACATTTGTATTCTGGTTCCCCCCTGCAGGTCTCGCAGCAGACGTCGCTCTCGTAGCAGGAGCCGCAGGAGCAGTCGCTCCAGGAGTAACTCCAGATCCCACTCCCGGTAAGCTGGCCCTAATGTCTAGAGAAGTATGGTTTAGATTGTTGTACCCATATTGACCAAAGATTGTTAACAATTCTGTCAACCCCCTGCAGATCCCATTCTCGCAGCAAGAGACGCCACTCCAAGTCTGGAAGGAAGTCTCGTTCCCGCTCTCGCACCCACAAATCCAGATCCCGTTCCAACAAAAGCAAGTCCCGTTCCAAGAGCTGCTCCAAGGTGAAATCCGAGCGGGATTCCCGCAGCCGCTCCAAGGAGAAGTCGGCCAACAAAAAGTCCCGTAGCCGCTCAGCATCTCCCGTGGAAAATGGGAAGGAGGAGCGTTCCTCTCGCTCCCCTTCCCCAGCAGCTGACCGTCGCTCCAAGTCTCCAGACAAGCGTTCAGTCTCCCGCTCTAAATCCAGGTCTAGATCAGCTTCCCGAGATTAAAGGCTTCATCCACATGTTCCCCATTTGAGCAACTGGTGATATAGGACCAGCTCCTATTTGATTTGACAGCTCAATTGCAGCACCAGGTGCATCAAGGCATGCTCAGTCTTAATCAGTGCTATCCTTGACACTTAAAAATCCGAACTACTATCTTGACGTATTATACATGGCATGAGAATGATTTAGTCATGTTTATTGTGGGGGAGTGCGCATCGTAGATTACAGCTGTTGATCCGTTTTGTATTAATTGTACATAGAGGAGCTTGTCTGAAGGGCTTTGTATTTAAAACAAGCCAGGCCTTTTCTTTAATATCCTTTTTAGTTCTTGTTCGTATTCCTCCGTCTGCTTTTGCTTACCTCAGGGTGGTGTTTTGAATTGATTTTTCATTTTCATGATAGGAATCATTTCACCTATTGAGCCCCCCTCAAGATGTACTGTGTGTGCATACAATTTGTAGATGAGCAGATTTTTGGCATTGTATGAACAGGTTTACCGGGGATGGTGGTACAAATTACACCCTCTCCACATAAGAAGCCGTTTTGATTACATGTAACATGCCCTTTTTTTTTTTGTACATTTAATAAAAAGTTCATATGAAAATTGCTGGTTTGTGATATTATTCTCCCATGATGACACAAGCTTTGCTGTGTTTTGATGAGTCATTGAACATTATGATTGACAGTGAAATTGTTGAGTGAAATAATTGTTTCCTTGACGCGCGGGGGGGAGAGGTTGTGGTTGAAATTATGAACATTTTGGGAGGTTATTTAACTCATGGAATTGGAGCGATGCATTTGGATCCGCTGTAGGGTGAGCTGCGCATGCGTGATTTTAAGATTCTGACCCGCAAGAAGAAACCGCTGGTAAGCTAAATTTAGTCCCAAATTGATCAGCTAATATGCATGTATATTGCTTTGACGTGCCTGCAATAAGCGCTACAGAATCCTGAAACTATAACGCTTGCAGATGGTAAGAGAATTTGTAATTTTCTTGCGGTTGACATCCAGCATGCATGAACATAATTAGTCATAAAGCTATTTGGTATCGCAAATCATTTAAGAATTCAATATATTCTGTCATTCGATAGCCTATTACATCAGGTTTCCAGAGAACTAACGGACCGCATCATAATAGGGATTTTATTTTTCTCGCCTGAATGTCATGAAACGATGTCATTCATTCGAAATCTTGCCAGGATTTTTTTTTTTTACATTTTCACAAATTGTAGTTTTTTTTCTTAAATTGCTTCAAGGGTTTCTGATCCTCCGCCATTTTACTGCTGAATTGCTGTGTTTTTGTTAAATTAATAATATAATTATTTTGCATTGTGGCTCTACTTTCCCTTGTTATTCGAAGAGGAGCGTTGTCAAATAAAGCAGTTGACATTACAGAAAGGTCATAATAGCTCAATGAAATTGTTTATTTTAAAAGAAATCATTCCTTGAATGTACTTTATCACCGATGCTGTCAAATGAGACTAAAATTCAATAATTCAATTTTTAAGGTTTCCTCACAATGCAGAGAAACACAGCATTATTATTGATAAAAGGAGAAGAATGGCAGCATATCTGTACAGGAAATTGTCCAATTTATTTAGCTGTTTAGTGGTAAAAGATAAGACTGGATGCAGGGGATGCATGATATGGGGAATACATCTGAATCCTGTAACCTTTCTGGCATTCAAGACCCATAGCACCCTATATTCCAATGTCACTCCAGCTGTCATTCTAATCCTAATAAATATGTGAAATTGTGATGGTTAAACTGACATTATGATCTTTTTTTCAGAGGCAGTAAGTGAAGTCTGTCATGAGTGCCAAAGTGGAGCTGGATGTTTCAGCCAAAGAAGCAGATCCCAATCCTCCCACTGACTCCAGTGATGCCCTCTCCTCCAATGACAGCCTGTCGAAGAAGACACACCCACAGACCACCACAGCACTCATCCTGCCAGGTGAGATAAGGCCACCATGACTCTCCTGGAACTATTACACTCAATAGTGTTCCGTAATGTATTGCACCCTGAACATTCTCCAACTCAGAGATATGCTGCACAATGTCCTAAGTTTAGACAAAACAGAGGGGGGTACATACTACCCTCCTACTAGTTTCACACAGCTACATATCATATTCGCTCAGAACTTAGAAGACTGGCCACTCTCTCCCCAGCCCCTGTTCCCAGTACACAGAAGGTGGAGGTCTCTCCGGGTGCTGCTGAGGCAGGCAATGGAGCCACAGCTGGAGAGGTGGAAACCCCCACTCTAGCCCCCCAGGTTGGGGGAGCCTGTAGCATCGTCCATGTACTGGAGTGGAAAGAAGGGATGGCCATCTTACCCAGCAGCAACCTTAAGGTGAATGACATCTGATGGCCATTGTATGTTATTATAAGCGTAGGGTTCTCTAGTATTAAGCATTGTTGGAGTAAAGAGGCCAGCCAGCCTGTTCTCATAGAATAGACGTAATATAGTATATGTAAATCCGGAACACTCAAATTAGAATGATATGTTCAGTTCGGTATGGTTACATAAGACAAGACAGAAGGTTACTTAGCGCAAAAACGTAAGTAGGGTGGATGGTTGGTTAGTTTGGCGCATAAAGCGAATGTTTAGCAACCCAAAGGTTGCTTGTTCAAAACTCATCGCGGACAACTTTAGCTAATTAGCAACTACTTACTACTTTTTGCTACTTTGCAACTTCTTAGCATGTTAGCTAACCTTTTATCCTTAACCCCTAGCCAAACTAATGTTAGCCACCTAGCTAACGTTAGCCACAACAAATTGGAATTCATAACATCATACGTTTTGTAAATGTATAACATATTGTATGAATTGCAATTTGTAACATATTCTACAAATTCAAATTCGTAACATTTCATACAAATTGTAATTCGTAACATATCATACGGCAGGTAGCCTAGTGGTTAGAGCGTTGGGCTAGTAACCGAAAGGTTGTTCTTAACTGACTTGCCTAGAATTTGTTCTTAACTGACTTGCCTAGTTAAATAAAGGTTAAAATAAATAAAATATGAAATGGACATCCACAAATGAATGCATACAAAATGTAAAATGTCATAATAATTTGAAGTGTCCTGGATTTACCCCTGAGTCCAGGTTGTGTATGCACATGGTTGAAATACAGTATGTGCATTTTTCAGTTCTGTGTGAGTGACTGTGGAACACTGGAGATGATCAGCCAAGGGAAAATCAGCAGTGCTGAACCAGCAGTAATGGTGTCTGGGAAAATACCTGACTCCAAAAACAGGCCAACTAACAAAACAGGTAGGCTACAGATGAACAGTCCCTTAACTAAATCCTAATGTAAATGATCTAGCTAGTGAACTAGTAAGTTCACAACTCATATTTAATTCCAGAAATATCCTCAAAAACTACTTGCTATACTGTATGCAATCCTTTCCTGATCCCAACCTGATATAATGCCTCCGACTGTGTGATCACTCTCTCCGTAGCCGATGTGAGTAAGTTCTTTAAACAGGTCAACATTCACAAGGCCGCAGGGCCAGATGGATTACCGGACAGGTACTCAGAGCATGCGCTGACCAACTGTCAAGTGTCTTCACTGACATTTTCAACCTCTCCCTGACCGAGTCTGTAATACCTACATGTTTCAAGCAGACCACCATATTCCCTGTGCCCAAGAACGCCATGGTACCCTGCCTAAATGACTACCGACCCGTAGCACTCACGTCTATAGCCATTAAGTGCTTTGAAAGGCTGGTCATGGCTCACATTAACACCATCCCAGAAATCCTATACCCACCCCAATTCACATACCGCCTCAACAGATCCACGGATGACGTGATCTCCAATGCACTCCACACTGCCCTTTCCCACCTGGACAAAAGGAACACCTACGTGAGGATGCTATTCATTGACTACAGCTCAGTGTTCAACACCATAGTGCCCTCAAAACTATTACTAAGCTAAGGACCCTGGGACTGAACACCTCCCTCTGCAACTGGATCCTGGACTTCCTGACGGGCCACCCCCCAGGTGGTAAGGGTAGGCAACAACGCATCTGCCACCCTGACCCTTGACACGGGATGCCTCAGGGGAAGTGCTTAGTCCCCCCCTGTACTCCCTGTTCACCCACGACTGCGTACTCCCTGTTCACCCACGACTCCATTCACATCGACAGGGCTGTAGTGGAGTGGGTCGGCTGTAGTGGAGTGGGTTGAGAGCTTCAAGTTCCTTGTCCTCCACATCACTAACAAACCATCATGGTCCAAACACATCAAGTCAGTCTTGAAGATGGCACGACAACACCTATTCCCCCTCAGGAAACTAAAAAGATTTGGCATGGGTCCTCAGATCCTCAAAAAGTTATACAGCTGCACCATCGAGAGATTCCTGACTGGTTGCATCACCGCTTGATATTTCAACTGCTCGGCAACCGACCGCAAGGCGCTACAGAGGGTAGTGGTTACGGCCCAGTACCATCACTGGGGCCAAGCTTCCTGCCATCCAGGACCTCTATACCAGGCAGTGTCAGAGGAAGGCTCTAAAAATTGTCAGACTCCAGCCACTCTAGTCATAGACTGTTCTCTCTGCTACCGCACAGGAAGCGGTTCCGGAGCACCAAGTCTAGGTCCAAAATGCTCCTTAACAGATTCTACCCCCAAGCCATTAGACTGCTAAACAGTCAATTGGGTCCCTGGACTATTTGTATTGTCCCCTTTTTTTCTGCTGCTGCTACTCGCTGTTTATTATCTATGCATAGTCACTTTACCCCTAACTACATATACATATACATATTACCTCAATTACCTCAACTAACCTGTGCCACCGCACATTGACTCTGTACCGATACCCCCTGTATACAGTGCATTCGGAAAGTATTCAGACCCCTTGACTTTTACCACATTTTGTTACGTAACAGCCTTATTCTAAAATATATATTTTTTCTCATCCATCTACACACAATACCCCATAATGACAAGGCAAAAACATATTTTTAGATTTTTTTGCAAATGCATAAAAAAACAGAAATCACTTATATACATAAGTATTCAGACACTTTGCTATGAGACTCGAAATTGAGCTCAGGTGCATCCTGTACCCATTGATCATCCTTAAGATGTTTCTACAACTTGATTGGAGTCCACCTGTGGTAAATTCAATTGATTGGACTTGATATGGAAAGGCACACACCTGTCTATGTAAGGTAGCACAGCTGACAGTGCATGTCAGAGCAAAAACCAAGCCATGAGGTCGTAGGAATTGTCCGTAGAGCTCCAAGACAGGATTGTGTTGAGTCACAGATCTGGGAAAGGGTACCAACAATGTCTGCAGCATTGAAGGTCCCCAAGACACAGTGGCCTCCCTCATTCTAAAATGGAACAAGTTTGGAACCACCAAGACTCTTCCTAGAGCTGGCCACCCGGCCAAACTGAGCAATCGGTGGAGAAGGGCCTTGGTCAGGGAGGTGACCAAGAACCCAATGGTCAAACTGACAGAGCTCCAGTGTTCCTCTGTGGAGATGGGAGAACCTTCCAGAAGGACAACCATCTCTGCAGCACTCCACCAATCAGGCCTTTATGGTAGAGTGGCCAGAGGGAAGCCACACCTCAGTAAAAGGCACATGACAGCCTACTTGGAGTTTGCCAAAAGGCACCTAAAGGACTCTGACCATGAGAAACAAGATTCTCTGGTCTGATGAAACCAAGATTGAACTCTTTGGCCTGAATGCCAAGCGTCACGTCTGGAGGAAACCTGGCACCATCCCTATGGTGAAGCATGGTGGTGGCAGCATCATGCTGTGGGGATGTTTTTCAGCGGCAGGGACTGAGAGACTAGTCAGGATTGAGGGAAAGATGAACGGAGCAAAGTACAGAGAGATCCTTGATAAAAACCTGCTCCAGAGCGCTCATGACCTCAGACTGGGGTGTAGGTTCACCTTCCAACAGGACAACCACCCTAAGCACACAGCCAAGATAACGCAGGAGTTGCTTTGGGACAAGTCTCTGAATGTGCTTGCCAGAGCCAGAGCGAGCCAGAGCCCGGACTTGAACCCGATCAAACATCTCTGGAGAGACCTGCAAATAGCTGTGCAGTGACACTACCCATCCAACCTGACAAGCTTGAGAGGATCTGCAGAGAAGAATGGGGGAAACTTCCCAAATACAGGTGTGTCAAGCTTGTAGTGTCATACCCAAGAAGACTCAAGGCTGTAAACACTGCCAAAGTACTGAGTAAAGGATCTGAATACTTATGTAAATGTGATATTTCAGTTTATTTTTAATACATTTGCAAAAATGTCTAAAAACCTGATTTTGCTTTGTCATTATGAGGTATTGTGTGTAGATTGATGAGGGGAAAAAACTATTTCATCCATTTTAGAATAAGGTTGTAACGTAACAGAATGTGGAAAAAGTCAAGGGGTCTGAATACTTCCCGAATGTACTGTATATCCTCGTTATTACTTTTTTTCTTTAGTTAATTTTATTTTGCATATATTTTTTTAGCAAATATTGTTTTACTTTAAAACAAATTCAGTATTGTTTGTTAAGGGCTTGTAAGTAAGCATTTCAAGGTATGCTTACTTACAAGTGCCGAATACCTGTTGTATTCGGCGCATGTGACAAATAAAATTTGATTTGATTCCATTGTAGATATGGTGTCTCCTCTCAGCTCTGTGGGTGGTGTGGCTGTGGAACAAGAGAGGCCCATCAAGATTGAGCCTAAGACCCAGGGAGGGCCAGGACAACAGGAGAGCTGTGATCCTATGGCACAGAGAACCTACCCAGAGCAGCTACGCAGGGAGCCTATGACTGACAAGTAAGTACTGAAGACTGAAGCCTTTCCACACTTTAGAAAGTCAATTTTTATGAAACATCCTTTTACCATAGAAAGTGCAATTCATGCTAAATTAAAATCATACTGTGGATGCTCAGACACAAAACAAACAAACTACAGGAAGATATTAACCACCATGCAGAAGATGTAACGTAGGTCATAGGTAGCCTAAGGCAAAGCTTTGTAGTGGACTCAACTATTCTCTTATCTGTCCCTTAGGAGGGGGGGAGGCACAGATAAGATTCCCGGGGGCAGGGTAGCATCTCTGGACCCTGAGCTGCTGAAACCCATGAAGAAGAGGAAGAGGAAGGACTACCTGAGTCCGTCAGAGGAAGAATCTGAGCTGGATGGAATGGTGGGAAAGCCTCGAGTGTCACTTCATCTCACATAAAGCGCGCACAATTTAGTTGCATATTTTGTTGTTGTAATAAGTAAATGATCTCACATGTACGTGAGGATGTTATGTATCAATCAATTTTTTTGTTCAGTATGACCATTCATAGTGTAGGCACTATGTCTTTGTTGTCGTAAATCTGTGTGTTGTATTTGTGGTTCTAGGATTACTTGAAGACAGAAAGCAGACACAACAAAGCAGGTAAGAATCAGCTAAATTGCATATAAAAAAATATATATATTCAAGTCATATTTCAGTTGTCAGAACTCCCATAAGCTTTATGTTGTGTTTTCTGTCTGTGTACAACAGGTGCTGTTGAAGTCCATATGGATCTGTGGACATGGGGACAGTATCTGGAGGAGACCAAAGCAGTGGCAGCTCCGGCCAAACTCTTTCAAGAGGTGGGTTTTATTCTCTTTGGGTACATACTAAATGAGAGAACAAAAGTTGATATTCTTTGCAAAATAAAGTGGGTGTGAGTGGGCTTGTGGGCGTGCGTGCATGTGTGTATGGCTGTGCTTTTCTTACTATGCCCCCTGTATTTTCAGTCTCAGAGAGTCCCGCAGTGCAAAAGCAGCTTCCGCCAAGGCATGAAGTTAGAGGGCATCGACCCCCAGCACCCCTCCATGTACTTTGTTCTGACTGTGGCTGAGGTACTGTGTGCATCGCTGCTCAACCTACAGTCGCATGCTCTTTGAGGTTTGCTTCTACCTCTCTCCCTGTCCTGACTGCTTTGCTTCATACACACTACACACCTTGACTGAAACACTTTGATGAATCACAGAGAGAGATATAAGGGAAGAGACAGGAAGAGAGGAATCCACATAACTGGGGAAGGACACGGAGAGAGACTTGGGGAGACATGGTTTAACTCCTGTCTGTCTTCTCCTGTCTGTAGGTTTGTGGCTACAGGCTGCGTCTCCATTTTGACGGCTACTCAGACTGTCATGACTTCTGGGTAAATGCCAACTGCCCCGACATCCACCCGGCGGGATGGTGTGAGAGCACTGGACACAAACTCTACACCCCCAAAGATAAGAGTACACTGGGCTTTGGTTTGGGGTTGGGCTGCACTTTGGACACTGATTAGTTTTATATTCACATTTTGAATGTGGCGCAGATCATTCGCCCAAGCATCTAAAGTATGTCATTCATAAAGTAACTAATGAGAATGTCCTTATTGGAGTAGTGGTCCAGGAAAATGTCCACATCATATGTTTGTGTCTGTTTGTGCCACAGGCTGCAAAGAGGAGGAGTTCTCCTGGGCCAGCTACCTGAAAATGAGTAAAGCACAAGTTGCCCCTAAAGAGGTGTTTGCCAGCCCTGGAAGAGTAAGTATAAGCATGACTCTTATCCTCAATCAGTGGTATGCATCTGCCTGAAGTAAGTAACTGTAAGCGGCTAATGTGGTGCGTTTGTGTTGGTGGCCCCCTGGTCAGACGGATACGGAGTGTGGTTTTGAGGTGGGCATGAAGCTGGAGGCGGTCGACCGCATGAACCCCTCTCTCATTTGCGTGGCGACCGTGACCGACGTGGTGGACGACCGCTTCCTGGTTCACTTTGATAACTGGGACGACACGTACGACTACTGGTGAGGCCATTTTTCATGTCTTTTTCATGGCTTCTCTAAATTATGAACTGTGCTGTTTTACTAGCCATGATGCCATGATTTAAATTCTAATCTGATTGGTTGATGTTGCATTACCCCATCCAGGTGTGATGCCAGCAGTCCATACATCCATCCTATTGGCTGGTGCCAAGAGAGGAGCCTCCCCCTCACGCCGCCTCAAGGTGACTGACAAAGTTCTAAGATATGACTATAGGTCTAATAAGTGAACTATAGGGAATGCAGTGGAATTTCACACACACCTATGAGCTAGATCCCATGTGCCCCATCTGTCCTGTCAGATTACCCAGACCCAGGCAGGTTCTCCTGGCCAAGGTACCTCGACGAGACTGGCTCTACCGCCGTTTCTGCTGAGGCTTTTAAAGTGGTGAGTACTAAAGACTTGTTGCAATGATATGAACATGGGTGAATACATTTTATTTGACTTGAATCCTTTTTGGTGGGGTAAAGTGTAGTTGTGGACATAATTACTGTTATGAGGTAATGAGTTGAAATCAGATTAACTATAGGGACTAAGTGGCGCTGTGTGATGATGATGTGACCCTCCCCTCTGCAGCGTCCTGCCCATTGCTTCCAGGCTCAGATGAAGCTGGAGGTGGTGGACAAAAGGAGCCCCGGCCTCATACGGGTGGCCACAGTGGAGGAGGTCGACACCCACCGCATTAAGGTCAACCAGTAGTGTGTGTGTTAGGGATGCACGGGTCAGCTGTTTGATCACCCACCCGCAATTGCAAATAACCCTTCTGCAACCGTTCGACTATATACTGAGTGTACAAAACATTAAGCTGCTATTTCTATGACATAAACTGACCAGGTGAATCCAGGTGAAGGATACAGTGCATTCGGAAAGTATTCAGACCCCTTGACTTTTTACACACTTTGTTACGTTACAGCCTGATACAATTTAATTTAAAAAATGTTTTTCCCTCATCGATCTACACACAATACCCCATAATGACAATGCAAAAACTTTTTTGCAAATGTATTTCTTTTTAAACACGGAAATATCACATTTACATAAGTATTCAGACCCTTTACTCAGTACTTTGTTGAAGCATCTTTGGCAGCGTTTACAGCCTTGCGTCTTAGGTATGACGCTAGAAGCTTGGCACACCTGTATTTGGGGAGTTTATCCCATTCTTCTCTGTAGATCCTGTCAAGCTCTGTCAGGTTGGATGGAGAGGGTCACTGCAAAGTTATTTTCAGGTCTCTCCAGAGATGTTTGATAGGATTCAAGTCCGGACTCTGGCTGGGCAACTCAAGGATATTGAGACTTGTCCCGAAGCCACTCCTGCGTTATCTTGGCTGTGTGCTTAGGGTGGTTGTCCTGTTGGAAGGTGAACCTTCGCCCTAGTCTGAGGTCCTGAGCGCTTTGGAGCAGGTTTTCATCAATGATCTCTCTGTACTTTGCTTCGTTCATCTTTACCTCGATCCTGACTAGTCTCTCAGTCCCTAGCTCCGAACGAAATCCCCACAGCATGATGCTGACACCACCATGCTTCACCGTAGGGATGGTGCCAGGTTTCCTCCAGACGTGACGCTTGGCATTCAGGCCAAAGAGTTCAATCTTGGTTTCATCAGACCAGAGAATCTTGTTTCTCATGGTCAGAGTCCTTTAGGTGCCTTTTAGCAAACTCCAAGCGGGCTGTCATGTGCCTTTTACTGAGGAGTGGTTTCCGTCTGGCCACTCTACCATAAAGGCCTGATTGGTGGAGTGCTGCAGAGATGGTTGTCCTTCTGGAAGGTTCTCCCATCTCCACAGTTCTTAACTGACTTGCCTAGTTAAATAAAGGTAAAATATATTTTTTCAATTGTTTTTTTTTATACATTTGCAAAACTTTCTAAAAACCTGTTTTAGTTTTGTCATAATGGGGTATTTTGTGCAGATTGATGAGAACACTTTTTAATTAAATACATTTTAAAATAAGGCTGTAACGTATCAGAATCTGGAAAAAGTCAAGGGGTCTGAATACTTTCCGAATGCACTGTATGATCCCATATTGATGTCACTTGTTAAATCCACTTCAATCAGTGTAGATGAAGGGGAGGAGACCGGTTAAAGAAGGATTTTTAAGCCTTGAGACAATTGAGACATGGATTGCGTATGTGTGCCATTCAGAGGGTGAATGGGAAAGACAAAACGATTTAAGTGCCTTTGAATGGGGTATGGTAGTAGGTCCCTGGTGCACCGGTTTGTGTGAAGAACTGCAACGCTGCTGCGTTTTTCACGCTCAACAGTTTCCCGTGTGTATCAAGAATGCTCTACCACCCAAAGGACATCCAGCCAACTTGACAACAGTGGGAAGCATTGGAGTCAACATGGGCCAGAATCCCTGTGGAACGCTTTCGGCACCTTGTTGAGTCCATGCCCCGACGAATTGAGGCAGTTCTGAGGGGAGGAACTCAATATTAGGAAGGTGTTCCTCATTTTTGGTATACTCAGTGTATGTGATAAAGTGAAAATCTGAGGCCCGCACTCGACCCTAACCCACATACAGTTGAAGTCGGAAGTTTACATACATTTTTCCAACCACTCCACACATTTCTTGTTAACAAACTATAGTTTTGGCAAGTCGGTTAGGACATCTACTTTGTGCATGACAAGTAATTTTTCAACAATTATTTACAGACAGATTATTTCACTTATAATTCACTGTATCACAATTCCAGTGGGTCAGAAGTTTACATACACTAAGTTGTCTGTGCCTTTAAACAGTTTGGAAAATTCCAGAATATGATGTCATGGCTTTAGAAGCTTCTGATAGGCTAATTGACATAATTTGAGTCAATTGTAGGTGTACCTGTGGATGTATTTCAAGGCCTACCTTCAAACTCAGTGCCTTTTTGCGTGACATCATGGGAAAATCAAAAGAAATCAGCCAAGACCTCAGAAAAGAAATTGTAGACCTCCACAAGTCTGGTTCATCCTTGGGAGCAATTTCCAAACGCCTGAAGGTACCACGTTCATCTGTACAAACAATAGTACACAAGTATAAACACCATGGGACCACGCAGCCATCATACCTCTCAGGAAGGAGACACGTTCTGTCTCCTAGAGATGAACGTGCTTTGGTGTGAAAAGTGCAAATCAATCCCAGAACAACAGCAAATGACCTTGTGAAGATGCTGGAGGAAACAGCTACAAAAGTATCTATATCCACAGTAAAACGAGTCCTATATCGACATAACCTGAAAGGCCGCTGAGCAAGGAAGAAACCACTGCTCCAAAACCGTGATTAAACAAGCCAGACTATGGTTTGCAACTGCACATGGAGACAAAGATCGTACTTTTTGGAGAAATGTCCTCTGGTCTGATGAAACAAAAATTTTACTGTTTGGCCATAATGATCATCGTTATGTTTGGAGGAAAAGGGGGGAGGCTTGCAAGCCGAAGAACACCATCCTAACCGTGAAGAACGGGGGTGGCAGCATCATGTTGTGGGGGTGCTTTGTTGCAGGAGGGACTGGTGCACTTCACAAAATAGATGTCATCATGAGGAAGGAAATTATGTGGATATATTGAAGCAACATCTCGACATCAGTCAGGAAGTTAAAGCTTGGTCGCAAATGGGTCTTCCAAATGGACAATGACCCCAAGCATACTTCAAAGTTGTGGCAAAATGTCTTAAGGACAACAAAGTCAAGGTATTGGAGAGGCCATCACAAAGCCCTGACCTCAATCCTATAGAAAATTTGTGGGCAGAACTGAAAAAGTGTATGCGAGCAAGGAGGCTTACAAACCTGACTCAGTTACACCAGCTCTGTCAGGAGGAATGGGCCAAAATTCAAGTAGCCTTCCAAGCTTGTGGAAGGCTACCTGAAACGTTTGACCCAAGTTAAACAACTTAAAGGCAATGCTACCAAATACTAATTGAGTTTATGTAAACTTCTGACCCACTGGGAATGTGATGAAAGAAATAAAAGCTGAAATAAATAATTCTCTACTATTATTCTGACATTTCACATTCTTCAAATAAAGTGGTGATCCTAACTGACCTAAGATAGGGAATTTTTACTAGGTTTATGTCACGTTCCTGACCGGTTTTCTGTTATTTTGTATGTGTTTGACGGTCAGGGCGTGAGTTTGGGTGGGTAGTCTATGTTATGTGTTTCTATGTTTGTTTAGGGTGACCTGATATGGCTCTCAATTAGAGGCAGGTGGTTTTCATTTCCTCTGAGAGTCATATTAAGGTAGGTGTTTTCACATTGTTTGTTGTGGGTGGTTGTCTCCTGTGTCTGTGTCTATGTACGTTGCGCCACACGGGACTGTTTTCGGTTTGTTTGTTCGTTTGTTCGGTTTATGTAGTCTGTTCCTGTTTCATGCGTTCTTCGTGTCATGTAAGTTCTTATGTTCAGGTGCGTCTACGTCGTTTGTTGTTTTGTAGTTTGTTAAAGTGTTTTCGTGTTTTTTCGTCTTTAATTTAATAAATCATGTCATATCAAGAAGCTGCATTTTGGTTCAATCCCTGCTCCTCCTCTTCGGATGAAGAGGAGGAGGAAAGCCGTTACAGAACCACCCACCACATCAGAACCAAGCGGCGTGAATTCGAGCAGTGGCCTGCTACACAGGAATCCTGGACATGGGATGAAATATTGGAGGGAAAAGGACACTGGGCTCACATTGGGGAATATCGCCGCGCTCGTGAGGAGATGGAAGCAGCGAGAGCCCAGGAGCGGTGGTATGAGGAGGCAGCAAAGAGACGTGGCTGGAAGCCGGAGAATCAAGCTCAAAACCGCAGATATGAAGGTACGCGGCTAGCAAGGAAGCCCGAGAAGAAACCCCAAAAATTTATTGGGGGGGGGGGCTAAGAGGTAGTGGGTCTAGGGCAGGTAGGAGACCTGCGCCCACTTCCCAGGCTAACCGTGGAGAGCGGGAGTACGGGCAGACACCGTGTTACGCAGTAGAGCGCACGGTGTCTCCTGTACGTGTGCATAGCCCGGTGCGGGTTATTCCACCTCCCTGCACTGGTAGGGCTAGATTGAGCATTGTGCCATGAAGCCGGCTCTACATATCTGGCCACCAGTACGTCTCCTTGGGCCGGCTTACATGGCACCAGCCTTACGCATGGTGTCCCCGGTTCGCCTACATAGCCCGGTGCGGGTTATTCCACCTCCCCGCACTGGTCAGGCGACGGGGAGCATACAACCAGGTAAGGTTGGGCAGGCTCAGTGCTCAAGGGAGCCAGTACGCCTACACGGTCCGGTATTTCCGGCGCCACCTCCCCGCCCCAGCCCAGTACCACCAGTGCCTACTCCACGCACCAGGCTTCCAGTGCGTTTCCAGAGCCCTGTTCCTCCTCCACGCACTCTCCCTATGGTGCGTGTCTCCAGCCCAGTGCCTCCAGTTCCGGCACCACGCACTAAGCCACCTGTGCGTCTCCAGAGCCCTGTACGCACTGTTCCTTCTCCCCGCACTCGCCCTGAGGTGCGTGCCCTTAGCCCGGTACCACCAGTGCCGGTACCACGCACCAGGCCTATAGTGCGCTTCGAGAGGTCAGTGTGCCCTGTCCCTGCTCCCCGCACTAGCCTGAAGGTGCGTGTCCTTAGCCCGGTGCCTCCAGTTCCGGCACCACGCACCAGGTCTACAGTGCGCCTCATCCGGCCAGAGCCATCCGTCTCCCCAGCGCCATCTGAGCCATCCGTCTCCCCAGCGCCATCTGAGCCATCCGTCTGCCCAGTGCCGTCTGAGCCATCCGTCTGTCCCGAGCCATTAGAGCCGCCCGTCTGTCCCGAGCCGTCAGAGCCGTTAGTCAGTCAGGAGCCGCTAGAGCCATTCGTCAGTCAGGATCTGCCAGAGCCGCCAACCAGACAGGATCTGCCAGAGCCGCCAACCAGACAGGATCTGCCAGAGCCGCCAACCAGACAGGATCTGCCAGAGCCGCCAACCAGACAGGATCTGCCAGAGCCGCCAACCAGACAGGATCTGCCAGAGCCGCCAACCAGACAGGATCTGCCAGAGCCGCCAACCAGACAGGATCTGCCAGAGCCGCCAACCAGACAGGAGCGTCCAAAGCCGTCAGCGAGCCATGAGCGTCCAGAGCCGTCAGCGAGCCATGAGCGTCCAGAGCCGTCAGCCAGCCATGAGCGTCCAGAGCCGTCAGCCAGCCATGAGCGTCCAGAGCCGTCAGCCAGCCATGAGCGTCCAGAGCCGTCAGCCAGCCATGAGCGTCCAGAGCCGTCAGCCAGTCATGAGCTGCCCCTCAGCCCAGAGCGGCCATTTATCCAGAACTGCCTCTCAGTCCAGAGCTATCTCTCTGTCCGGAGCTGCCCTTCAGTCCGGAGTTGCCCCTCTATCCTGAGCTACCTCTCTATCCTGACCTACCTCTCTGTCCTGAGCTATCTCTCTGTCCTGAGCTACCTTATCCCGGTGCTGCCCCTTATATCGACGGTACCCTTTAAATTAAGTGGGTGGAATAGGAGGGTGGTCATTCAGAGGGGGAGACGTAAGCTGGGATTGACTATGGTGGGGTGGGGACCTCGCCCAGAGCCTGAGCCACCACCGTGGTCAGACGCCCACCCAGACCCTCCCCTAGACTTTTGGTGGTGCGTTCGGAGTACGCACCTTGAGGGGGGGGTTATGTCACGTTCCTGACCGGTTTTCTGTTATTTTGTATGTGTTTGACGGTCAGGGCGTGAGTTTGGGTGGGTAGTCTATGTTATGTGTTTCTATGTTTGTTTAGGGTGACCTGATATGGCTCTCAATTAGAGGCAGGTGGTTTTCATTTCCTCTGAGAGTCATATTAAGGTAGGTGTTTTCACATTGTTTGTTGTGGGTGGTTGTCTCCTGTGTCTGTGTCTATGTACGTTGCGCCACACGGGACTGTTTTCGGTTTGTTTGTTCGTTTGTTCGGTTTATGTAGTCTGTTCCTGTTTCATGCGTTCTTCGTGTCATGTAAGTTCTTATGTTCAGGTGCGTCTACGTCGTTTGTTGTTTTGTAGTTTGTTAAAGTGTTTTCGTGTTTTTTCGTCTTTAATTTAATAAATCATGTCATATCAAGAAGCTGCATTTTGGTTCAATCCCTGCTCCTCCTCTTCGGATGAAGAGGAGGAGGAAAGCCGTTACAGTTTAAATGTCAGAAATTGTGAAAAACTGAGTTTAAATGTATTTGGCTAAGGTGTATGTGAACTTCCGACTTCAACTGTATATCGAAAATGCGCTGTACAGTTCCCTTTTTTTCTATTGAACATTTATTGAACAATGACGTTTTTCTTCAACATTTCTTAATTTACTTATTGAATATTTAGGTCTATTGAACAGTATCCTAATGTTTTTCTTAAACCAAAAATGTCAAACAATTTCCTAAATTGACGCCTTGCGCATGGTTTTTATGACCAAGTTTGGGGATTGGGGATTGCCGTGTATTTGGCGCTCGTTAGTCTCTAAAGCTTAGATTTATGCACTAATGCCAGATAAAAAACAACGAAAGAAAAACCTCAAAGTAGCCTATAGATATGAATGAATTTTTTGATACAGTGTCTTGTTTTTGTTACCAGCCCTTCATCCACACAATATTTCATGACCCTAAACCCGCACGCTCGTGGATATAACACGGGGACTACAGGTTATGAGTCAATCTGTGTCTTGCGGTTGTATGTGCCAGTGCCACTACTACACTCCCGTAACTATGTCATTATTATACCATACTCCCACAGATCCATTTTGATGGCTGGAGTCATATGTATGATGAGTGGATGGACTCGGACCACCCTGACACCCACCCGGTTGGCTGGTGTGAGAGTACGGGTCACCCGCTAAAAATCCCACCCCCTGAGTCCAACAAAACCCAACACCTTGGTAACAGATACCATACTTCTCTGACTCTACTTCACCTTGATATGAGTGCTTACATGTTCGGTTTGATGACGTTGAGCTCTGTGTTTGTTTGTGTGTGTGTTTTAATAAGACCCCAGGGAGCCTGCAACCACAGGCCAGTCCAGTTTCTCCTCCATGCCTTGCAAAGTAATCAGCCACTCCAGATCCACCAAGTACAGCTTCCATCACAGGTCAGTACTCGCCAGAAACAGGTCTCTGAAATGCCTATGAAGCAGTACATGTGAGTAGATGATTTCCATACCAACCTTATGATTATGTTATCATGATGTTATAATGAAGTCAAACCTACTTTTTGAAACAGGAAGTGTCCGACGCCTGGATGTGATGGCTCGGGTCATGTGACTGGGCGGTTCACAGCGCATCACTGTCTGTCAGGCTGCCCATTGGCTGAGCGAAACCAGGGTAGACTCAAAACCGACCTATCAGATACAGAGGGGAGCGGAGCCAAGCGGAACATCTTAATCTTTGGCCAAAGGACCAAAAAGTCCCGGTACCATGGCAGGTAAGCCTCATGTTAACAGTGGCTAAGGCTGTTATAGTCGTCGTGGTATATTGCTGTAACCTCTGCTACTGTAGCCCCCCTTCACACCAGTTTCTCTCTTTCTCTATTGTCAGGATTGGTCGTCCCCCCAAGTATAGAAAAAGCCAGCATAGAGGTTACCAGAGTGAGTATCACAGTTTTATGCTCTGTACACATACATACTGTGTCCATTTATGTCTATGGCCACACTCTGATTATATATAGCCTCAGTATGAGTTTACTGCATGCTATATACAGTATTCTGTGTGTATGTGCTACATGCGTTAATATGTGTGATTTTGTGTGTGCTGACGTATATGTGTGTGTTTTCCTGTGTTGCAGCGATAGCCCCAGAGGGTATGTGCCCATCTCTGTTCATGTCTGCCCTGTCGGCCCACCCGGACCGAACCCTGTCTCTGTGCTGGGAGCAACACTGCAAACTGCTGCCGGGCGTCCAGGGCATCCATGCTACACAGGTGGCAGCATGGACCGTGGAGGAGGTGAGAGCTGTAAAACTCACCCTGAGGTTAAAGTTCTCCGTCACTGCAACAGATTCCCAGTTTGAGGGGGGATTATGATTTTGGGTTAAGAATAAATAAAAACACTCCAGGCCACACCTGAACATCTAAAACTAGACGAAACGTATGTAGACAGGATAATGAACCTATAATGAACCTTTTCAAATAAAATGGATGCACTCACTACTTACTGTAAGTCGCTCTGGATAACAGCGTCTGCTAAATGACTTAAATGTAAATAACTGCCCATTTTCTGGCCCGCAAATGGATTTTGACAAACACATCGGTCGTAAAAAATCTGTGCGGCCCTCGGTGGAATTTTGAAATCCTGATGCGGCCCTCAAGCTGAGATCGACTTGCTTTAACCCCTGTACTTACCCCTATTTATCTTTGGCTTCAACAAACGGGTGAATCAGAGTACATTGATAACTCTTTGTGTTCTGTGTAACAGGTCTTTGGATTTGTCCAGAAACTGACTGGTTGTGAAGAACAAGCCTGTGTCTTCAAAGAGGAAGTGAGTACGATGTTAATTGATAATTAAGTATGAATTAATGAAACAAACAAGAGCCCATTTAGAACAGCTAAGTCAAGTCATTTAAGTTACATTCTGTTGTCCTCTATTGTTGTTTTTTTTTTTTTTTTTTTTTTTTTTGTTAAATTATTTTAAATTTTATCCCCTTTTCTCCCCAATTTTCGTGGTATCCAATCGCTAGTAATTACTATCTTGTCTCATCGCTACAACTCCCGTACGGGCTGGGGAGAGACGAAGGTCGAAAGCCACGCGTCCTCCGAAGCACAACCCAACCAAGCCGCACTGCTTCTTAACACAGCGCGCCTCCAACCCGGAAGCCAGCCGCACCAACGTGTCGGAGAAAACACTGTGCACCTGGCCCCCTTGGTTAGCGCGCACTGCGCCCGGCCCGCCACAGGAGTCGCTGGAGCGCGATGAGACAAGGATATCCCTACCGGCCAAACCCTCCCTAACCCGGACGACGCTAGACCAATTGTGCGTCGCCCCACGGACCTCCCGGTTGCGGCCGGCTGCGACAGAGCCTGGGCGCGAACCCAGAGACTCTGGTGGCGCAGCTAGCACTGCGATGCAGTGCCCTAGACCACTGCGCCACCCGGGAGGCCCTATTGTTGTTTTGTTTGTATGAGAAACTTTTTTATATTCCTGTGATTGAGAGTTTCTTGTATATTTCTCCTCAGATGATTGACGGGGAGGCCTTCCTATTACTGACACAAACTGACATCGTCAAAATCATGAACATCAAACTTGGTCCCGCCCTCAAGATCTCCAACGCCATTTTAATGTTCAAGAGTATTGACGAAGGCCTCAAGTGATCCTGTCCCCACTCGGCCAGAGACTCCGTGACTAATCATCATGTGCCAAAATCATCCAGAACCCTACCCCTGTTATGTGTTTGGTGTTCAATACCCATCAGAGAGAGAACAGGAGAGGGGGCTGAGAGATGAAAGTGGGGTGAGAGTGGAAAAGAGATGGGGACAGAACTGAGAAAGATAAATAAAAAGTGTAAGCAAATGTTTTTATAAGGTTGCTTCACTGGTCGTGCAATAAAATTAGTAAAATCTTACCTGAAAGTGTAAGGAGCGTCGAAAGATAAACTTTTGTCATTTATGCAAAATATATGGAATTATTTATGTGGGATGATGTTTTACTGCAATTTTTTGTCACAGATTTGAAATCCAGGGGGATTTTATGCTGCTGTTCCTATACTTGGTCACTAGATACAGCATATGGACAGTTTCTAAGACCAGAAAAGGTTTAAAGTTTCTCAAGTATTGATTTTACGTGAGATAAATTCTAAATCATGTTTCAAAATATGAACTTTGTTTGGAACATTTGAAAAGGTTTACATTTTCAGTCAGAAATATCAAGATATCTGGGGGATTTATTGTTTTGAATCATTTTTATATTTTATGCACTGTATTTAAATATAATCTTACAAGGGCTCCAGGATTCCTATAGCTATATTTCTCTCTGGTGGGCAAACTGTGTCACGATATTCTTGGATCAAAATCGTTCATTCCGTATGTACAAATAAATGTCCAATTCAATCTCTTGTCTTGACTTCAGTTGATTGGTGATGATGAAGTAAGTTCAATTGAAAATACTTGATCTTTATTCAATTGTGTATGTCTGCACAGAGGGTAGTGCATACGGCAAGTGCTACTTTTTTGACTCATCACATAAGCTGCTGCTACTGTTTATTATCAATCCTGTTTCATAGTCATATTATTCCTAGTTATATGTACGTACAGTGCCTTCAGAAAGTATTCATACCCCTTGACTTATTCTACATTTCGTTGTGTTACAGCCTGAATTCAAAATGGATTAAATAGATTTTTGTATATTAAACATGAAATACAGAAATATGTCATTTACATAAGTATTCACACCCCTGAGTCAATACATCACTTTTGGCAGTGATTACAGCTGTGAGTTTTTAGATTGTACAATATTTACCCATTATTATTTTCAAAATGTTTCAAACTCTGTCAAATTGGTTGTTGATCATTGCTAAACAACCAACTTGCCATAGATTTTCAAGCAGATTTAAGACAAAACTGTAACTCGGGCACTCAGGAACATTCACTGCTTTCTTGGTAAGCAACTCCAGTGTATATTTAGCCTTGTGTTTATTGTCCCGCTGAAAAGTGACTTCATCTCCCAGTGTCTGGTGGAAAACAGACTGAACAAGGTTTTCCTCTAGGAGTTTGCCTGTGCTTAGCTTCATTCCGTTTTTTTTATCCTGAAAAATTCCCCAGTCCTTAAAAATTACAAACATACCCATAACATGATGCAGCCACCGCCATGCTTGAAAATATGGAGAGTGGTACTCAGTAATGTGTTGGATTTGCCCCAAACACAACACTTTGTACTCAGGACAAAAAGTTAATTGCTTTGCCACATTTTTTGCAGTATGACTTTAGTGCCTTGTCGCAAACAGGAGGCATGTTTGGGAATATTATTTATTCTGTACAGTCTTCCTTCTTTTCAGTCTGTCAATTAGGTTAGTATTGTGAAGTAACCACAATGTTGTTGATCCATCCTCAGTTTTCTCCTATCACAGCCATTGTAACTGTTTTAAAGTCACCATTGGCCTCATGGTGAAATCCCTGAGCGGTTTCCTTCCTCTCCGGCAACTGAGTTAGGAAGGATGCCTGTATCTTTGTAGTGACTCGGTGTATTGATACACCATCCAAAGTGTAATTAATAACTTCACTATGCTCAAAGGGATGTCTGCTTTTTTTGTTTTGTTTTTACCAATAGGTGCCCTTCTTCGCGAGGCATTGGAAAACCTCCCTGGTCTTTGTAGTTGAAACTGTGTTTGAAATTCACTGCTCAACTGAGGGACCTTGCAGATAATTGTATGTGTGAGGTACAGAGATGGGGTAGTCATTCAAAAATTATTTTAAGCACTATTATTGCACACGGAGTGAGTCCCTGGAACTTATTATGTGACTTGATAAGCACATTTTTACTCCTGAACTTGCCATAACAAAGGGGTTACTTATTGACTCAAGACATTTCAGCTTTTTATTAGTAATTAATTTGTAAAAATGATGAAAAACACAATTCCACTTTTACATTATGGGGTAGGCCAGTGACCCCCCAAAAAATGAAATGAATGCTGTAACAAAAGAGTAAAGGGGTTTGAGTACTTTCTGAAGGCACGGTATCTACTAATGACATTAGTGACAATGTTATGCCTCTCTCTCTCTTTCTCTCAATTCAATTCAAAGGGCTTTATTGGCATGGCAAACATATGTTTACATTGCCAAAGCGCACACACACACACACACACACACACAGAGAGAGACAGACAGACAGACAGAAGTGTTCCCTGCCCCTAAATTTCTTTAATGATTCACTGGCACAGTGGAACCACCCATTCATGACGTGATCCCAACCAGTCACTGAAATCTGTAGCCTAATGCAGGACAACAGTGCTGTGCTCTGAGCTGGGACACTTGAGTCTATCTGCGGGGCTTCAGTCAGTCGACAAGACATCGCTCCAGCTGCACGCACATGCGACAGGTGGCCTAAGCTTCGTTTTAACTTTCACAAAAGGTAGGTTGAGAATGTACAGAATGGACTATATAATGTTACAGTAGCCTATAGATCCTTTTATGTCTTTACATTTATGGTGAATTGTTTGAAATACAGTTTTATCATGTTCTATAACACTTTGGAAAATGTCCTCGAAGCCTTTTGAAATACTCGAAATAGCCTTTGTAAACACTCGAGGAATACAACGGTAAACATTAATAGGCTAGTAGTCTATATTAGACCCTTTTATGCTGTCATAAAAGGTCTGCTGAATTTTGAATAGTTTGTTTGCACCCCATTTGCATGTATTTCACAACAATGGTGTAGTTTGAGAATATAATGCCTATAATAATTCCATACCTCTGATTAGATGGGTAATACACTTGACTGTAAATAGTTATCAACCTTCAAATGAGTTTCTAACTAACTTTTCACACCTCTACTGTAGCAAAATTCTATCTACTCTTGAGGACATATGACTGATCCACAATATTGTATTTAGTTAAAGTAGAGGTTACTGTATTTATTCAGTAGACCTAAAGGTTAAACATTTCCCAAGATCAAGGAAGGAACATTTCAAAATATTCATCCATTCTTGGCAAGTGACTGTGTGGGGGAGGTTTGAATTGGTTTGAATCATGACCTAAGCCATCCTCTGCACATTTGTGGACGTGGGAATGGCAAAATAATATTTACCATGTAAACGTGTCCACTGATATGAACTCTTCAAAACACCAAATGTCCTTCGTTGTGCCTGTGTTGGGTTTCAAACCAGAACAACCAGTTTCTCAGGGTCAGACTGGCATAGGGGGACCAGCAGTAGCGTCACACACAGATGGGGGTGCTATCATGTCATGATGTTCCTATTGTGTCCTTTTTTCAATGACAGGTCTATGAAACACTGATGTAGGTTCCCCGGTGAGCACGGAATGGACCAAGACCATGGCAAATTCTAATCCAGTGAGTGTTTCTGTGGTGTGGTGTCCAACCACGGACAACCAGGCCGTTGTGTAAATGCAGTCAATTAAGGATTTATCCTAGTTTTGGTTACTGGTTGTTTACACCGCTTTGCTCCATCATTCATCTTTTTTCTATGTGTCATCTAGCTTAGATCACCATCCTCCTCCCTCAGTGAGGTCAACCTGGGACCTTCAGCAAACCCACAGTATGTACAATATTAAGAATCATGGCTTTCAATGATCCACAATGTAGAACTGACATCTGGCAACCCTTTACCAATGGAATTGTGGTCCTGATGTCATATTCATTCATTGCAACCACAACATACACTGAGTGTACAAAACATCCTCTTTCCATGATATAGACTGACCAGGTGAATCCAGGTGAAAGCTATGATCCCTTATTGATGTCACTTGTTAAATCCACTTCAATCAGTGTAGATGAAGGGGAGGAGACAGGTTAAAGAAAAGGTTTTAAGCCTTGAGATAATTGCGACATGGATTGTGTATGTGTGCCATTCAGAGGGTGAATGGGCAAGACAAAAGATTTAAGTGCCTTTGAACAGGGTATGGTATTAGGTGCCAGGCGCACCAGGTTTGTGTCAAGAACTGCAACGCTGCTGTGTTTTTCACGCTCAACAGTTTCCTGTATAGATCAAGAATGGTCCACTACCCAAAGGACATCCAGCCAACTTGACAACTGTGGGAAGCATTGGAGTCAACTTGGGCCAGCATCCCTGTGGAATGTTTTCAACACCTTGTAGAGAGGGGGGGTGCTAAATATTAGGAAAGTGTTCTTAATGTTTTGTACACTCAGTGTACATTGCTGTACACATGTTTTTGAGGCTTGATTAAAAATGTTATTTCATGGATCATACCAGTCATGTTGCGAGACGTTGTCTCTGCCATAACCTGTTACAATAGGTGTTATGTCCATCCATATGACACAAATATCTGTGTCATCATTCCTGTCTTGTTTCAGTGCCAAGCCCACTGACTTTGACTTTTTGGCTGTTATTGGAAAAGGGACCTTTGGGAAGGTAAGACTGCTGTTTGCCTGATAAAAGGCTGCATGCCTTCATCAATTATTAACTTAGTCTATGCAGGACTGTTAAGGTTACCTTGATGAAAAGGCCAAAACCAAACAATGAAACAATGAATGAGGATAGTTTTTCACAAATTGTACTCAGGATGAGCAGCCATTTTTAATTCTTCCAGTTCAGTCACAGTCCTTCTTCATTGTGTCAATTACTTTTTTCTATATTCTGTGTGACAGATAATAAAATATATTATGTGTGTACTCATTGCCCTTCTATTTTTAACATAGGGTTATGATAAGAGAGTGTCATATTAGGAGTTGACGTTTTGAGGAAACAATCAGAAATGTACTGACAACCACCCTGCATCCAGGTCCTGCTCGCCAAGCTCAAAGCTGACAATAAATTCTATGCTGTGAAAGTTCTACAGAAGAAAGTAATCCTGAAGAAAAAGGAGGTTGGTCTATAAACTTTTAATTTTGTTATTCATTATCACAACAAACTCGCATATAGTTTATTTGTTTTCTGTTTTAAAGGTCAACTCAATTACACTAGCAAAACCCTTCATGTCAGTATATATTCAATGTGTGTATGATTTTCATTGTGTAGCAGAACTGGTTTAGCCTAAACCTGTGTTGTGTTTCTAAGATAACATCTAATCTAATCTGAAGTGTGTTCTGTCCTTTGAACTCCGACAGAAAGATTTTACAGCCCCCAGTCTCTGTTTTGTGTTTCATACATACTGTACATTACCATAATCACTACTGTTATATTCCCTGGGTTTTGTATCACTTGATAGTTATAACAATCAGCAAATTAATCTTGGACTTTCTGAGCTACTTACAGACACACGTTATAGCTGTCTGACAGACTACTCAGTCCTGTAAAAAGAATGACTCCCTCAAGTGAAGTGTTACCTCAATGAAGCCAACTTACTTTATATACTGAGAGCCTGTTGCCTGCCTTGGAAACCAGGGCCATAGCTAAAGTGGAGAACACTAGTGTGTAGGTGGCTGCACTTTCAGCAGCATAAATAACACTGAGGACCTTGTAGGAAAGAGGTGTTCTATGCCCCTCTCTGTATATCGTCTCTTGTCGTGTGCGTGGGGCCGAAGCAGTGGTGATGACAGAGGCCTGTATTCTGCTGTGTCCTGCCTTCTGCCTCGTGTCCGCTGGTTCAATGCTGCTTTGTGTCCTCTAGCAAAAGAATATAATGGCAGAGAGGAACGTGCTGCTGAAGAGCCTGAAGCATCCTTTCCTGGTGGGCCTCCACTACTCCTTCCAGACCCCAGAGAAGCTCTACTTTGTCCTCGACTATGTCAACGGGGGAGAGGTAGCTAGCTAATGGCCCTGGGTCTTGTTTCTCAGGTTTCATTTGACTGTTTGGATATGGCAAATGATAAAAGGAGTGGACTGTAGCAATGTTCCCAATAAGTAATCCTTTATTTATATTAAAGCTACCAAGCTATTGACAGCACAGAAGCAGCAATGCAGTGTGGCATAGCCTCAAGCCCTTGGCTCAATCAGTGTAGTGACAACAAACACATTACTCCCCTTTAATCATTGGCTCAGTCCAAAGTCTCTGTATCACGGCGTTATTATGAGTTAATAATGTAACAGTAGTAATATTACATGCTTCGTCAGAGTCAAGTGTACTGACAGTTAAAACAACATGTCATAACTGTTTTCTCTCTCTCTCCTTTCTCCCTCTATCTCTAACATTTCTTTCTCTCTCTCATAGCTCTTCTTCCACCTGCAGAGGGAGCGGTGCTTCTTGGAGCCGAGGGCTCGGTTCTATGCTGCTGAGGTAGCCAGTGCCATCGGCTACCTTCACTCCCTCAACATCGTTTACAGGTCAGACACAGTTTACAAGGACATATTCAGGTAGAAACAACACATTATTATGTACAGTATTGAGGTTTAGTGAAACCAAATATATTTTCTTGTTCTTATTTAGAGATCTAAAGCCAGAGAATATTCTCTTAGACTCTCAGGTAAGTGTTGACTCATAAGTGGATGTAATGTTCTTCGCTTGTTTTCAATATCTCAACTCACTTCCTTCTCATCTTAGAGAAGATAGTTCAAGAGTTCACAATACAGGATCATATGCAGTCTGTAAGTTCCTGTAATATTGGGATGGTGCTTAAAACGTGTGTTCCAGGGCCATGTGGTACTTACAGACTTTGGGCTGTGTAAAGAGGGAGTGGAGCCGGAGACCACCACGTCCACTTTCTGTGGAACCCCTGAGGTGAGGGATAGCCCTGAGATTGCGTCTGTGCTCAATTATATGTTAAGGATAACGCATGTCTAATAGTCACATGTAGTTCTATACAGTTGAAGTCGGAAGTTTACATACACTTAGGTTGGAGTCATTAAAACTCGTTTTTCAACCACTCCACAAATTTCTTGATAACAAACTATAGTTTTGGCAAGTCGGTTAGGACATCTACTTTGTGCATGACAAGTAATTTTCCCAACAATTGTTTACAGACAGATTATTTCACTTATAATTCACTGTATCACAATTCCAGTGGGTCAGAGGTTTACATACACTAAGTTGACTGTGCCTTTAAACAGCTTGGAAAATTCCAGGAAACGATGTCATGGCTTTAGAAGCTTCTGATAGGCTAATTGACATAATTTGCGTCAATTGGAGGTGTACCTGTGGATGTATTTCAAGGCCTACCTTCAAACTCAGTGCCTCTTTGCTTGACATCATGGGAAAATCAAAAGAAATCATCCAAGACCTCAGAAAAGAAATTGTAGGCCTCCACAAGTCTGTTTCATCCTTGGGAGCAATTTCCAAACGCCTGATGGTAACACGTTCATCTGTACAAACAATAGTACGCAAGTATAAACACCACGGGACCACGCAGCCGTCATACCGCTCACGAAGGAGATGCGTTCTGTCTCCTAGAGATGAACGTACTTTGGTGCGAAAAAAGTGCAAATCAATCCCAGAACAACAGCAAAGGACCTTGTGAAGATGCTGCAGGAAACAGCTACAAAAGTATCTATATCCACAGTAAAACGAGTCCTATATCGATATAACCTGAAAGGCCGCTGAGCAAGGAAGAAGCCACTGCTCCAAAACCGCCATAAAAAATCCAGACTACGGCTTGCAACTGCACATGGGGACAAAGATCATACTTTTTGGAAAAATGTCCTCTGGTCTGATGAAACAAAAATAGAACTGTTTGGCCATAATGACCATCGTTATGTTTGGAGGAAAAAGGGGGAGGCTTGCAAGACGAAGAACACCATCCTAACCGTGAAGCATGGGGGTGGCAGCATCATGTTGTGGGGGTATTTGCTGCAGGAGGGACTGGTGCACTTCACAAAATAGATGGCATCATGAGGCAGGAAAACTATGTGGATATATTGAAGCAACATCTCAAGACATCAGTCAGGAAGTTAAAGCTTGGTTGCAAATGGGTCTTCCAAATGGACAATGACCCCAAGCATACTTCCAAAGTTGTGGCAAAATGGCCTAAGGACAACAAAGTCAAGGTATTGGAGTGGCCATCACAAAGCCCTGACCTCAATCCCATATAAAATGTGTGGGCAGAATAAGCGTGTGCGAGCAATGAGGCCTACAAACCTGACTCCGTTACACCATCTCTGTCAGGAGGAATGGGCCAAAATTCACCCAATTTATTTGTGGGAAGCTTGTGGAAGGCTACCCGAAACGTTTGACCCTACCAAATACTAATTGAGTGTATGTAAACTTATGACCCACTGGGAATGGAATGAAAGAAATAAAAGCTGAAATAAATAATTCTCTCTACTATTATTCTGACATTTCACATTCTTCAAATAAAGTGGTGATCCTAACTGACCTAAGACAGGGAATTTTTACTAGGATTAAATGTCAGGAATTGTGAAAAACTGAGTTTAAATGTATTTGGCTAAGGTGTATATAAACTTCCGACTTCAACCTTATACAGAGCCTTCAGAAAGTATTCACACCGCTTGACTTTTTCCACATTTTGTTGTGTTACAAAGTGAGATAAAAATGTATTTAATTATTTTTTTTAAATCTACGATCTAGATAAAATACTCTGTAATGTCAAAGTGGAAGAAAAATTCTAACATTTGTTTTCAATTCATGGAAAATAAAATACTAATATATCTCGACTAGATAAGTATTCAACCCCTGAGTCAATACATGTTGAATCACCTTTGGCAGCGATTACAGCTGTGAGTCTTTCTGGCTAAGTCTCGAAGAGCCTGGATTGTACAATATTTGTATATTATTCTGTAAAAAGAAATTCAAGCTCTGTCAAGTTTGTTATTGATCATTGCTAGACAAACATTTTCAAGTCTTGCCATAGATTTTCAAGCCAATTTGTCAAAGCTATAACTAGGCCACTCACAAACATTCGTCTTGGTAAGCAACTCCAGTGTATATTTGGCCTTGTGTTTTAGGTAGATGTTCTGCTGAAAGGTGCATTTGTATTCCAGTGACTGTTGGAAAGGAGACTGAACCAAGTTTTCCTCTAGGATTTCCCTGTGCTTAGATCTATTCCATTTATTTGTATCCTAAAAAAACTCCCTAGTCCTTGCTTATAGCAAGCATACCCATAACATGATGCAGCCACCACCATGCTAAAATATGAAGAGTGGTACTCAGTGATATGTTGTGTTGGATTTGTACCAAACATAACACTTTGAATTCAGGACAGAAAGTACATTTCTTTGCCACATTTTTGTCAGTATTACTTTAGAGGCTTATTGGGAATATTTTTATTCTGTACAGGCTTCCTTCTTTTCACTCTGTTATTTATGTTAGTATTGTGGAGTAACTACAATGATGTTGATCCATCCTCAGTTACCTCCTATCACAGCCATTAAACTCTGTTTTAACTGTTTTAAAATCACCTTTGGCCTCACTGTGAAATCCCTGAGCGGTTTCCTTTCTCTCCGGCAACTGAGATAGGAAGGGCGCTTGTATCTTTGCAGTGACTGGGAGTGTTGATACACCATTCAAAGTGTAATTAATAACTGCACCATGCTCGAAGGGATATTCAATGTATATATACAGTGGGGAGAACAAGTATTTGATACACTGCCGATTTTGCAGGTTTTCCTACTTACAAAGCATGTAGAGGTCTGTAATTTTTTATCATAGGTACACTTCAACTGTGAGAGTCGGAATCTAAAACAAAAATCCAGAAAATCACATTGTATGATTTTTAAGTAATTTATTTGCATTTTATTGCGTGCCAAGATCAATAAAACAAAATCTACATTTAATCAATTTTATATTCAGGCTGTAACACAACAACATGTGGAAAAAGTAAAGTGGTGTGAATACTTTCTGAAGGCTCTGTATATATCTGTTTATTTAACTCTCTCTGTCTCTGTAGTATTTGGCCCCTGAGGTTCTGCGTAAGGAGCCCTATGACCGCACAGTGGACTGGTGGTGTCTGGGAGCTGTGCTCTATGAGATGATCTATAGTCTTGTAAGTTTTTCAATGTTATATAGCTACTGTACTTAGCGCAATCTAAGGCCAACCCAAATATTGTTTACACGTGCAGAAAATGTCCAAGACAATTATGTTACCAACTTCAGGAAATGCTTCTGGAGTAGCTGGCTGCTACAGTACTGTGTCTGTTCTCTGCTCTACTCACCCTGTTTCTGGTTTTCTAGCCCCCGTTCTACAGCCGGGACGTTTCTGAGATGTACGATGGCATCCTACACAAGCCTCTGCCGCTGCCCCCAGGGAAGTCAGGTGCTGTCTGTAGTCTGCTCCAGGGCCTCCTGCAGAAAGACCAGCACCGCAGGTTGGGAGCCATCGCTGACTTTGTAAGTTACTGACTGGACCGTGTCCATGGACCATGGCACCTTATTCCCTTTCTAGCCCTACGTGGGCTCTGATCAAAAGTAGTCCACTATACGCCATTTCTGCAGTGGTGTAAAGTACTTAAGGAAAACTACTTTAAGGCACTACATAAGTCATTTTTGGGGGAATCTGTACTTAACTATTTATATTTCAGACAACTTTTACTTCACTACATTCCCCCCAAAAATAATGTACTTTTTACTCCATACATTTTCGCTGACACCCAAAAAGTACTTGTTACATTTTGAATGCTTAGCAGGACAGGGAAACGGTCCAATTCACGCACTTATCAAGAGAACACCCCTGGTCATCTTTACTGCCTCTGATCTGGCGGACTCACTAAACACACATGCGTCATTTGTAAATGTTTTAGTGTTGGTGTGTTCTCCTGGCTAGCCGTAAATTTAAAATATAAGAAAACGGTGCCATCTGGTTTACTTAATATAATGAATGTGAAATGATTTATACTTTTTATATTGATACTTAAATATATTTAAAACCAAATACTTATAGACTTTTACTCAAGTAGTATTTTACAGGGTGACTTTCACTTTTAGTTGTCATTTTATTAAGGTATCTTTACTTTTACTCAAGTATGACAATTGGGTACTTTCTCCACCACTGCATTTCTGACGCACACTATGCCATTGCCGTTTACAGTGTTTCACACATTTTGAGTGAGTTATACACTGGTCATGTCTTATATCATCGTGAAAAGTTTTTTTTCTTTTTTACAGCTACAAATAAAGAACCATGTGTTCTTCTCCCCGATTAACTGGGATGACCTGTACCACAAGAGAATCACTCCTCCATACAACCCCAATGTGGTGAGTTGTTTGTGCTGCAAGGTGTTTCTTACCATCTTCTAACTTCAAAATTCACTGCTTTTTTCTAAAACTTTCTTTCACTACCTCATCTTTGTAACTTTCAATCTTACCTCTTTTCTCTAGCACTCCCCTCTATTTCCTAACAAGTCCCCTCTCTCTTCTCCTTTAGAAAGGGCCAGCGGACACACAGCACATAGACCCAGAGTTCACCAGAGAGATGGTGCCTAACTCAGTGGGCCGCACCCCTGAGCTCAACGCTGGCACCAGCAGCTCTAACGCATTCAATGGCTTCTCCTACGTTTCTGGTGAAGACAGCTTCCTCTGAGACAGGGAGGAAGGTTCCTCACAGCACCAACACTGCCGAGGTCGAGGTAGAAGTTACCCGTAACCACATATCTACAATTCGATTCCTTAACTGCAAATCCTAACCTTAACCTTTAAGTCAAGAGGATAAAACATATATTTTACCCTTGATTCAACAGTTAGTGGCAACCTCTATCAACTTCATTGGCCACAGTCATAGAAATGGAGCACATTGAATATCATGCATTTTTGTGTAGGTGAAGCAAGAAAGAGATGTTGTAAGAAAACATTTAAATGCACCACCCAACTGTTGCTTTTGCTGTAGGTGACTGCCCTATGAATTCGATTTATATGCCCTCATCTCTGCTTGAATTCTCATTTCAGGACAAAGTATTTTGGCACATCCAATCGTGCTGGACTTTTCATTTGCTAGCAGACAGATGTTGATTTAATTCTCCTTTCACTACAATGTAAAGTCAGCAGTGTGACTACATAAAGGACCGGTAAATACAGTACACTCCCCTAGATGCTATGTGTAGAAGGTAAAGCGTCAGGTTCTATGGAAAGTTGTGGTGTATGGATTAAGATGGTCTGATTATCACTAGAACAGGCAGACACAAATGTGTGTGAAACTCTAGTCGAACCCATTCCCCTGCTCTTTAAGTGCTGCTTTTAATACAAACACTGTGGACTTTCCAAACATCTCTTATTCTTAAACTCGTTTGTTGAAAATATACATTTTTGCACATTGATTTGTGAACATGCTGTTTCTATTATCGCTGACTTTTAGTAGATTAGAGTATATAAAGGCTTGACTCAAATGTTGCGTCCAGGAATGCTTAACAGCAACATAAACCTACGCCAGATTATTCTCACAGCTGTAAAGGTGCGTGCCATGGTGCTATTAACCTTGTTAAACAAAACATGTGATTGTGTCAGCACAATGGGTGACATTAAAGACTGTTGACATGCCAACACCATCTTAAAGATGACTGACATTCAATGAAGCACAGTTACAAGTATGTGTACATAACTTCACAATAAATCACTTCACCCATATGTTTACCGTGTCTTGCATTGACAGATTTTCCATCGATTAAACTTCGAAATTAAAACCTACACTATGATGAAATAATTACTAAAAACATTTTTCTTTATTTCTCAAAACGTTAAATTTTATTTTCATCAAACAAAACAAGAAATACATAAAAATAATCAATTAAAAACATGACAAAAGGCAAGACAGGGATTAGTGACTGGCAGAGAACATCCTGAACAGCTCACCACATTCATTTCACGCTGCACAGAGGACATGCGTGTGTTTTCCCTAAGTGTCAACACACAGAGGTGTTCATCCATGAACAATGACAACAATACTTTTGAGTGGGACCCTGATGCCTGACAACAAACATCTAAACAGAGACAGGTGTTCAACCTTGTGATTTCATAGAACCAGGATCGCACTGTCAACCCATGCATTTCCTGTTTTGGGATGTATTGTGAGTGTGTGTGTGTATGTATGTGTGTAGTGTGTCCATCCTATTTTTTGTAATTCCGCTTGCTTAAGAAAAAGCCGATGAGCAGCAGGACCACAAAGATGGCCAGGAAGATGCCCAGTGCCACACAAGAGGGCAGAGGGTGGGGAGGGAACGCCCCATACACATACACACTGAACGTAGTGGTCAGCATGCAGTAGCTGCAGAAACACAGAGACAGTCAATATCATCAGAAATATTACAAGGTCAATGACAATCCAGTTTGAATGTGTACTATAGAATATGTATGGCATACAAATAGTTTACTGGCTATGTATTATGGGTCTTTTCCAAAATGATATGAAAAGTATTCAACTACCGTGTTCAACCTTCAGTTGATGTGATATACAGCCTGGTAACTAAATGCCCTCCTAAAACAGGTTGTTTACCCTCCTAGTCCACACTGACCTGTAGCTAGGATCCACCACTATGACTCTGAACACGTACATCCCGTTGTAGTTGGGAAACAAGACTCTGTTTCTTGTGCCCATGTTGAGGACCTGATACTGGGCTTCTGGGTCAGTGAGGGGCGGACCATCAGAATCCTTGCAGCTCTTATAATTCTTAACCAGGAAGAGCAGAAAGATAAACCCCAGTGAGAAATGATGCTCGGTAGCCAGGTACAAAGCAAGCAGAGGGATGAATGTATGCAATCTTAATGAGGACAAGGATATTGTATCGACATTTGATAAGTTTATGAATATGTTGGATGAATATTCAATTACATTGTGGTAAATAGAGCTAGATAAGTTCCTCCCTCAGGATACAGGCTATATGATTATGGTTACAGTGCAAGGAGCCTCTAGTCTACAGTGCTGTGTGAACAAATTCCTATCAACCATTATTGACTGGTGATAAAGTATGAATTCAATTGAATTGTTCTAGAATGTGTACATACATTCCTGGTCCAGGCGGTGTTTGGGTTAGGTTCATATTGCTGCCGGCTCAGCAGAGAGGTCCAGTTCTGGGGCTGGGAGACGCACTTGGCATCCTCGACCGACTGGAGGTACTGGTAGTTATACATGCCGTTCACTTCGAACATCACAAAGTCAGCGCTCACCTGCTCCACAAACTCATTACCGTTCCAGCTGCAAAGGGTCAGGGCGAGTTTGGAGGTACTGGTAGTTATGCATGCCATGTTCACCTGCTCTAGAAAAGGCTGTGTGGTGGGTTGGCACTGGCATTGTTGCTCTGTGATGGAGTGCCATGATGTTCTATGGTCTTTGTGTGTGTGTCATGTAGTTATATCAAGGGTCTGTCTGAACTCCACTTCACAGAGACGACAGGTTTCTTACACTGAACGTTCTACAGTAACAGCTGTTAAGGGGTTGCCCGTGTGTGTATTTTGGGGGGTTTGTGGGTCACTCACAGCTCCAGGGAGGGTATCCAGGGGGTGTCGTGATAGACCAGTAAGGGGCAGAAGTAGTCTGTGATGCTGTAGGAGATGTGCAGGTCACTGGAGGCAGAGCCAGGCCGGAACAGGTGCTGAGGGTCATACACAGCTCTAAGAGAAGGAGATGAAGGAGGAAGAGGATAATGAGAGGAATACTAGTCGTTTTAACTGACATGACACAAATATATATAATAATATCCTTCTTACAACTCTGTGATACCTTACTTGGGGCAAGACTTAAAGATAGACTCAGCGATATGACGTAGGTGCACAAAGTAAACAGCATAGGGGGTCAATTTCCGAAACAACTAAGAGCGTTGAAGCGCAATGCTAAACTCCCCCACTGTTTTGGTCCCATACCTCCAACACTCTAACAGCGTGACGCGAACGCATGCACATGCGCAGATACTGTGTGTGAACATGTGGGAGCAAAGTCTTGCATCTTGCTCATCGCAATATCTGCGCTGCTGCTCGTGGCAACGCTATTTAGCTGAATCTACCTTTTATGTTCCACTAATGATAAAGTCCAATACTCTACTTTGGCATTACAAGCATCTTTTTATAGAACAGATCATATGTTGATTAAACATTTCTATGAACCATGATAGTCTAGAATCTAGATCCATCAATGCTCTGTGTGTCACAGCCCAGTCCGCAGAACCTACTTGGGGATGACGTAAGAGAAGTTGTCCTGAAGCTGCTCTTGAGTAAACGTGCCTTTAGTGCAAGTGGTTATGTCCCTGTGGCAAAAACAATAATGACAGAAAGAACCAATGAGTTTGGACACTCAGATCTTACAGTAGAATAGTTCAGAAATGTTTTGAAAATAGGGAATACGGCATGAGGATTTATCCCTCACTTAAGAACTCGGGTATGCTTTCCAGGAGGGCATCCAATGAGAATGTGAGCTTTCTAAAACGGGAAAAAGAACAACAAACAATGTTAATATAATAGTATAGCCTTTTCTGTACACCGTGAGGACAAACTAACATGTCCCTTTGATGTTAACTCATACACATTGTTGTGACTGTTAGAGGGCTGTGTATCTGACCAGGGGGTTGAAGTCTTTGCAGGACACGTTTCTTCCCATCAGGTCTACTGCCACTGTGGAGAGGCTGCCTTTACGTAGACTGGAACTGTCCCAGAGAAAACACTACACATCAGCAACAGGAACAAACAGCACCCTCTACTGGAGAGACCACTGTCCTCTACTGGAGAGACCACTGTCCTCTGCTGGAGAGACCACTGTCCTCTGCTGGAGAGACCACTGTCCTCTGCTGGAGAGACCACTGTCCTCTGCTGGAGAGACCACTGTCCTCTGCTGGAGAGACCACTGTCCTCTACTGGAGAGACCACTGTCCTCTGCTGGAGAGACCACTGTCCTCTGCTGGAGAGACCACTGTCCTCTACTGGAGAGACCACTGTCCTCTACTGGAGAGACCACTGTCCTCTGCTGGAGAGACCACTGTCCTCTACTGGAGAGACCACTGTCCTCTACTGGAGAGACCACTGTCCTCTGCTGGAGAGACCACTGTCCTCTGCTGGAGAGACCACTGTCCTCTGCTGGAGAGACCACTGTCCTCTGCTGGAGAGACCACTGTCCTCTGCTGGAGAGACCACTGTCCTCTACTGGAGAGACCACTGTCCTCTGCTGGAGAGACCACTGTCCTCTACTGGAGAGACCACTGTCCTCTGCTGGAGAGACCACTGTCCTCTGCTGGAGAGACCACTGTCCTCTGCTGGAGAGACCACTGTCCTCTGCTGGAGAGACCACTGTCCTCTGCTGGAGAGACCACTGTCCTCACCAGCTAAAACTCTTAATCCCAATTTGCCATCTACTGAACATTCGGGAATGCATTCTTACCTCGGCTTGAGGGTTCCGTCTGCTGCCTCCATAAAGAACAACTGCTTCACTTCAATGTCCTGCCATTCAAAATACAGTATGTTAGAAACCGAAACACTCCCCCCCACCACCCCTGCCACATTTTATACTTTAACTGACTGTGTCCAGCACCGAAATGAAACCTAGACAGTCAGGGAGCATAGGAAATTCCCAAAATGATGGATAGAGGACTATTTTTTGGCAAATTTGGATAGCGAGGAAATATAACACATTTTCAGTACGGCCCTCCGGACCTCTTTGAAGACAGAATGTGGCCCCCAGGGCAAAATTAGTGTGACACCCCTGGTCTAGTGATTCAGTTGTACCAGGCGGTATTTCTTGGAGCCCTCTGTAGTAATGCCGTCCTCTACACACTTCTCATCTAAGGACAGAAGCTTAGACTCTGTAACTGTCACCTGGTCACACACAAGAGGAGAACAAGGACACAGTTCAGATTCATTCATTGTATTTGCATGACAACAGTGGCACATATCTGGGACCAGGCTACTGGGAAGGCCACGGTGAAGTTATTATTATTATTATATATTTTTTTATTGAATATCCGAAACATACAATATACTTGCAGTGAAGCCGCTCAACAACTACATCAAAGCAGTCATCCAACAGACTCCCATTCAGATCGACACACAGAAGCATCCAGGGTCAATGCCCAGCTCAAGGGCACCTTGACAGAACTCCCACCAGGCCAAAAAACGTGAACCCGAACCCTCCAAGATCCCCCCACAGTTCCCCAATAGCTGTCCCTCACCCATTCAAGACCCCCCCCACAGCCCCGCCCCCCCAAGAATAAAAAATAAAATAAAAAATCCCTCCAGGCCAAAAAAACAATGAATTCCATTCCCCACCCCCAAGAACCCCCCAATGCACCAACAACCAAGAGAATGAACCAAAGAGAAAAAATAAAAAGACAGAAGAAAACAACAAACAACAATGCAAAAAATATATAAAAAATTATAAATACATTTAAAACAAAGAACATCAAGGACAACTAAAATCATAACAGCAATGCCAACTGTATATGTTTGTGTGCATGTCTGCCACTATTACATGTACAGTGGGGCAAAAAAGTATTTAGTCAGCCACCAATTGTGCAAGTTCTCCCACTTAAAAAGATGAGAGAGGCCTGTAATTTTCATCATAGGTACACTTCAACTATGACAGACAAAATGAGAAAAAAAAATCCAGAAAATCACATTGTAGGATTTTTTATGAATTTATTTGCAAATTATGGTGGAAAATAAGTATTATTATTATTATTGATGAATATCGAATTGAATGACCTCTGAAGGTACATTTAAAGGTATCCCAAACAATAAGGGGATTTGCTGAACCTATATTATAATGGAAAAATACAGTTATAAATGATTTGGTCTTAGTTAAAAATAAGTTGTCCTCCAGTAAACTTTGATTAAATTTCTAATATCCCCGTCCACGTGAAAAATCTATAAGAGTCTATGTGAATGCCAATTAGATGATGATCTGATCGCATTCTGTCTCCTATTAAAACTTTTTTAACCTTTGATGCAAGAGAGAAAGAGACAAGAAAGTAGTCAAGATGATTAGCTTGACTAAGTCTCCTCCATGTACAGTGGGGAGAACAAGTATTTGATACACTGCCGATTTTGCAGGTTTTCCTACTTACAAAGCATGTAGAGGTCTGTAATTTTTTATCATAGGTACACTTCAACTGTGAGACGGAATCTAAAAGAAAAATCCAGAAAATCACATTGTATGATTTTTAAGTAATTAATTTGCATTTTATTGCATGAAAAATAATCTGCTAAACCGTTACAATTATAACTGGCTATACTTATTTCACCCCTTACCATAACTAGATACTATTCTCAGTCTAAATTGACCATAATTAGTGCTTGTAAAGTTACTGTCATCAGAGGTATTATGACGGTAAAAACTAGACATTTCAAATGTCTGATATTTAAAATTCAAGAAATAGGTTCTAGCAATATTTGTTTTATTCCCTTGCCTGTTTGCCTGTGAGCCAATGCCACAGATGTTAGAAAATTGAGATATTATGTGTGTAGTAAATCTGAGTAGGTTGATGTGTATGATATTGCATGTGATTTAGTGAGTGTGTACAATGTCTGTATACCAAATGCATGCTTTTCAACCGTTCGCTGCCTGCACCCGCACGCCCGACTAGCATCACCACCCTGGACGGTTCCGACCTAGAATATGTGGACATCTATAAGTACCTAGGTGTCTGGCTAGACTGCAAACTCTCCTTCCAGACTCATATCAAACATCTCCAATACAAAATCAAATCTAGAGTCGGCTTTCTATTTCGCAACAAAGCCTCCTTCACTCACGCCGCCAAACTTACCCTAGTAAAACTAACTATCCTACCGATCCTCGACTTTGGCGATGTCATCTACAAAATAGCTTCCAATACTCTACTCAGCAAACTGGATGCAGTTTATCACAGTGCCATCCGTTTTGTTACTAAAGCACCTTATACGACCCACCACTGCGACCTGTATGCCCTAGTCGGCTGGCCCTCGCTACATGTTCGTCGTCAGACCCACTGGCTCCAGGTCATCTACAAGGCTATGCTAGGTAAAGTGCCGCCTTATCTCAGTTCACTGGTCACGATGGCTACACCCACCCGTAGCACGCGCTCCAGCAGGTGTATCTCACTGATCATCCCTAAAGCCAAAACCTCATTTGGCCGCCTTTCCTTCCAGTTCTCTGCTGCCTGCGACTGGAACGAATGGCAAAAATCTCTGAAGTTGGAGACTTTTATCTCCCTCAACAACTTTAAACATCTGCTACCTGAGCAGCTAACCGATCGCTGCAGCTGTACATAGTCCATCGGTATATAGCCCACCCAATTTACCTACCTCACCCCCATACTGTTTTTATTTATTTACTTTTCTGCTCTTTTGCACACCAGTATCTCTACGTGCACATGATCATCTGATGATTTATCACTCCAGTGTTAATCTGCTAAATTGTAATTATTCGATTTATTGCCTACCTCCTCATGCCTTTTGCACACATTGTATATAGATTCTCTTTTTTTCTACTATGTTATTGACTTGTTTATTGTTTACTCCATGTGTAACTCTGTGTTGTTGTCTGTTCACACTGCTATGCTTTATCTTGGCCAGGTCGCAGTTGCAAATGAGAACTTGTTCTCAACTAGCCTACCTGGTTAAATAAAGGTGAAAATAAAATAAAAAATAAAAATAAGAGTAAGACTATAATATGTGATGTCCAAATAAATAATATTTATATCCCTCTAGTGGTGCGGGGGCTGTGCTTTGGCAAAGTGGGTGGGGTTATATCCTTCCTGTTTGGCCCTGTCCGGGGGTATCTTCGGATGGGGCCACAGTGTCTCCTGACCGCTCCTGTCTCAGCCTCCAGTATTTATGCTGCAGTAGTTTGTGTCGGGGGGCTAGGGTCAGTTGGTTATACCTGGAGTACTTCTCCTGTCTTATCCAGTGTCCTGTGTGAATTTAAGTATGCTCTCTCTAATTCTCTCGTTCTCTCTTTCTTTCTCTCTCTCTGAGAACCTGAGCCCTAGGACCATACGTCAGGACTACCGGGCATGATGACTCCTTGCTGTCCCCAGTCCGCCTGGCCTTGCTGCTATTCCAGTTTCAACTGTTCTGCCTGCGGTTACGGAACCCCTACCTGTCCCAGACCTGCTGTTTTCAACTCTTAATGATCGGCTATGAAAAGCCAACTGAGATTTATTCCTGATTATTATTTGACCATGCTTGTCATTTATGAACATTTTGAAAATCTTGGCTCTCTCTAATTTTCTCCTTCTCTCTTTCTTTCTCTCGGAGGACCTGAGCCCTAGGACCATACGTCGGGACTACCGGGCGTGGTGACTCCTTGCTGTCCCCAGTCCGCCTGGCCTTGCTGCTATTCCAGTTTCAACTGTTCTGCCTGCGGTTATGGAACCGCCACCTGTCCCAGACCTGTTGTTTTTCAACTCTTAATGATCGGCTATGAAAAGCCAACTGAAAATTATTCATGATTATTATTTGACCATGCTTGTCACTTATGAACATTTTTGAACATCTTGGCATAGTTCTGTTATAATCTCCACCCGGCACAGCCAGAAGAGGACTGGCCACCCCTCATAGCCTGGTTCCTCTCTAGGTTTCTTCCTAGGTTTTGGCCTTTCTAGGGAGTTTTTCCTAGCCACCGTGCTTCTACACCTGCATTACTAGCTGTTTGGGGTTTTAGGCTGGGTTTCTGTACAGCACTTCGAGATATTAGCTGATGTACGAAGGGCTATATAAAATAAACTTGATTGATTGATAATAACTCCGCCAATTCGCATGGTTGAGTGTCTATGTGTGTAACATGTAGTGCGTATAGCCTTAATATTCATGATGATAATTGTAATCCATATCGTATCACCGTCATAGTTGCATCATAATTACCTTTAACATCATTGAAAGACACATCCCAGCATTTCCATAGCAATTGACAATAGAGAGGGAGAGAAGAGAAATAGAGAGTGAGAGAAGAGAGCGAGATCAGGTGTGTGTGTGTATGTATAAGTCTGTATGTGTAAGCGAGTATGTAAATGAGTATGTGTGTGTTCATATCCACTTCATAATGTTCAGATATTTTTTTCAGTTCCCATACTTTCTTTTTTTCGTAACCTGAAGTCCCTGTAGAATTTAGTACAGCCTGGTGCTATGGAGCTGTCTCGGAAGTTTATGAACCTCTTACCAGGGGGAAGAATTTGCAAAGAGGTGATGGGATGTAGACAGCAGACAGGTGGACAGTGCTGCCCATGTCGATGTAGAAGAGCTCCCCTGCAAACGTGCTGTGGAACTGCTCCACCTGGAGTGAGAAGAGAATCATGCCTATGTCTCAGATGACACATTATTCTCTATGTACTCATGTTTTTTTCTGGATAAAAAGGGGTTTAGGTGGTGGGCGTGGCTATGGGTGCGGTCGGCCCATCAATTTCCTGCAATTCTACACGTTTATCCATGGAGCTGAGAGAAATTGTTTCAGTTTTAAAGCACATTTTCTGCATTTCTACACATTTTGCCATGGAGCTGGGAGAAATGTTGAAGTAAAAAATAAATACATTTGGTACCCCTTTTTTCGTGATATCCAATTGGTAGTTACAGTCTTGTCCCATTGCTGCAACTCCCGTACGGACTCGGGAGAGGCAAAGATCGAGAGCCACGCGTCCTCAGAAACACGACCCTTAATATTCACTGCTTCCTGTCACACTGCTTGCTTGACCCGGAAACCAGCCGCACCAATGTGTCAGAGGAAACACTGTACAGCTGGCGACCGAAGTCAGCGTGCATGCACCAGGCCACCATAACGAGTCGCTAGAGCACAATGGGGCAAGGACATCCCAGCCAGCCAAACCCTCTTCTAACCCGGACGACGCTGGGCCAATTGTGTGCAGCCTCATGGGTCTCCCGGTTGCGACACAGCCCGGGATCGAACCCGGATCTATAGTAACACCTTGCAGTTTTAAAACGAATTTCCTATGATGCTACATACTATGCCATGGAGCTGAGCAAAATATATATATTTTTAACCTAATTTCCTGTAATTCCATGCACTTTGCTATGGCTAAGGCTATCATAATTTATAATTTTTTTATCTCAAACATCCTTTCTTAATTGAAAAGTAATCTAAGAAGTAATCTAGTTTTTCTAAAGTATCTTTAATCTGATTAAAATAGTTTGCTGGTAACGTAACCAGGGTTTTTTCTGGATCGGAGGGGTGGCAGAGGGCGTGGCAATGGGCGCGGTAGCTCCTGCCGAATTTTGGATAACATTTTTGAGATCTCCATTTTGGTGTGGGGGGGGGGGAGGTTTATAACAATTTTAGCTTTTCTCCATATATCTGAGATTTAAAAAAATATTTAAAAAAATCGTTTTTAAAGTTAATTTCCTGCAATTGTACACATTTTGCCATGGAGCCAAGACAACATTTTGCAGTTTTAAAGCTAATTTCCACGGATTCTATTTTGACATGGCTAATGCTGTGTTCTGTTGCTCAAACTTAATAACAAAATCTTTACTGTTAAATTAATTGTTTTTGGAATTCTCAATTCCCCTGACTGTTTAGCTTTTATCTTGGTGATTATTTTAAAATATATAGGTCCATTATCTTTTCTACATACTTTATATTTGGTTTTAGTCGTTTAGGTTTACACTGAAGGTGTTCTCCATCCCAAAAATGTATTTCAAATCATTTTTTCTTTTTTTACAGGACTCCCGAAAAAAAAAAAGGTTTAGGCAGCCCGCCCAGGGGTTTCTACGGCAGAAAGATCTCTGGTACTGTATGTTGGGGAATAGGGTGTAATTTGCAGATTTTACATTTGTTTTGTCTCTCTACATAGAGAATGTGATGCGTCATTTGTCATGTAGTTTATCTTCACTCACTGGGCAGGACTGAACGGGTGGTGTGGTACGTGTTAGCTCCTGCTGGACAATGATAACCTTATGGTCAAAGTCCACCCCTCTGAGCAGCAGGTCCTCACGGGCTTGGATCATCATCAGGTTCCCATAGTCACTGAACAGCATCAGGTTGTCCTTGGACAGGTCAATGACAGACGCAAACTGAAACAGGCAGGCAGACACAATACATTATAATACAGGACAGCTCTCTGTTACTGACAGTGGACTTATCTATCCAGTCAGGACCATAGATATCATTTGGTACAATAATACATAAGGAGTTCACCCACTCTGCCCAGTGTGGGTGAAAACGCGCTTTGGTCATGAAATGGTCATGGTGCGGCAGGGTAGCCTAGTGGTTAGAGCGTTGGACTAGTAACCGAAAGGTTGCAAGTTCAAATCCCCGAGCTGACACGGTACATATCTGTCGTTCTGCCCCTGAACAGGCAGTTAACCCACTGTTCCTAGGCCGTCGTTGAAAATAAGAATTTGTTCTTAACTGACTTGCCTAGTTAAATAAAGGTAATAAAAAAAAGTAACTTCCTTATGTTATAAAATCAATTTTTACTAAGACAAATATGATTCTTCATGTTCTGACTCGTTAAGTGGGGTCTTTCTCTAACATATCATTAACATTATATCCAAAAAGTCAGATTTCGTAACCTAACACACGTCTGCAAAGTTATTTCCGTGGGTCCCAAAAAGCTAAATTAGCATAACACAAGCTGAATTAAATGTAAAAGGCTTTGAAAATAAAATTATTGCGGTACACTCAGTGCTCCGTTGACATTTCACAAAGATATGCTTGTTTCTTTAGAGATTTATTCAAATAAATAACAGACATTTCGCATTAATATGAAAAGCGTGTATTAAAATATGACAATACTACACTTCATGTCTCAAAATCTATATCCATCTTACCTCTATATTGTTTTATGTCCTCCGGATTCGAGAAGAAAGACGATGAGTTCAACTGTGAGCCTGTCAGTTAGCTGTAATTCTAGCACAGCATCCAGTCTAGCTGACGCAATGGTATTTCCCTGATTTTTAGCCACTTTTTTTCTCTGGCCTCCATTGATTTAATCACTATACTTCTGGCCATCCTACAAGGCTAAAAACTCCAATAACTTTTCAACTTATTATGATAGAGACATAGGTTTGGAGCATTGGTTTTCTTAGAGGAGTATCTACACAATTAGCATATTTGGCATTATTTTACCCATTGATCAAAAGATGCGTTTTGGATTGGACATATTACATGTGTAATATACAGGCCTACAGTGTATACAGTATCTATAACAACACTGGTCAGGACTCAGAAGATCTCACTACCACTAAAGGGATTTCAGAACTTGAAGTTGAAGCAGTTGCAATTGAGTTGCACTAAATGAAAGCTGTTGCACAACATTGTGAGGGTGGCAGGTAGCCTGTGGGGGTGGTAGGTAGCCAAGCGGCCCAGCAACCGGAGAAATGCCAGTTTGAATCCCAGCTCTGTAAAATCCGGTGCGCAGTGAGCAAGCAACCGGAGGGTTGCTGGGATCACCTAGATACCATCGGCTGCTGTTGTGCCCTTGAGCAAGGCACTTAACCTGCTATAATTGCTCCAGGGGGGCTGCACTGCGGCTGACCCATTGTGTCTTGGGGGGTTGGGTTGTGAGCATAAAGACACATTTCCATTCTCTACTAATCTTAAAAAAGCTACATGTAGAATTTTAGAATTGTAATATATTTTTTTTTACCCAGTTTTCTCCCCAATTGGTAATTACAGTCTTGTCTCATCGCTGCAACTCCCGTACTCGGGAGAGGCGAAGGTCGAGAGCCGTGCGTCCTCCGAAACACAACCCGACCATGCTGCACTGCTTCTTGACACAATGCCCACTTAACCCGGGAAAACCAGCCGCACCAATGTGTTGGAGGAAACACCATGCACCTGGCGATCGTGTCAGCGTGCACTGCGCCCGGCCCACCACAGGAGTCACTAGTGCGCAATGGGACAATGACATCGCTGCCGGGCCAAACCCTCCCCTAACCCGGACAACGCTGGGCCAATTGTGCACCGCCCCATGGGTCTCCCGGTCGCGGCCGGCTGCAACAGAGCCTGGACTCGAACCCAGAATCTCTAGTGGCACAGCTAGCAGTGCGATACAGTGCCTTAGCTAACACTGCGGTACTGCGCCACTCGGGAAGAGTCAAAAACATATCTGCAGTAATAGTGGAATTATAGTGTTTCACAATTTTTTTCACACAATAAATTTGTTTTGGGCCAATACAAAATCGCATTCTAAAATGCAGACTTTCTATTTGACAACCAAATAGGGTAAGGAAACATTGTGCCATCAAAATCGCTGTGAAATATATTTTCAATGTGGATGAAAATGAAAGTAAAATAGCCATGTTACAGGGAAATGGGATGCAAGGGAAGGGGGAGTTGTTTGGAATGCAGTCTAGTTGTTGCAATTCATCTAGCTTCCACATGGGTGAGACATTCTATATGTAGCACCTTTAATATGAACAGTACATGTTAATCACATACTGTATGTACGGTATATACATCCTGAATACTTACCCTTACTGTAGTTGCCTCCAGTCCAGCCCTGCCATAATACAGTACCCCGTCGCTGGTGAGAACAGCCATCGCACCGTTGTCGTCTAACCATACACAAGAGGGAGGTTTCTGTGGTACCATTTTGGTTTAGTATCATTTACAACACACATCTGAGTGATTTAGTTGTTTTAGTCTCATTTATGACACATGAAGAAGTGAGCACACACACTCACACACATAGATGTCATTTAGATATTACCTGTTGCCACCTGTAAAATGGTGACTTTAGGAGGCGGGAGGGTGGCATTCTCTTCTCCCATAATGTACACTGGCACAATCACAACGCCTGAAAACCAAAATAGGCATTAAGACATGTCAGAACAGTGAGACAAAATAATATTCTTTGGTCACCCACTGGTATTCTTTCAATGGACTAATATCTCAAGAAGAATCCAGCATCATGCAAGGGGACCCTTAGATGGTGATTTTGTAGTACCATGGTTGGGTGAGTAGAGCAGCATGTGTGGAGACCAGATGATGAGGTGGCCTCTCATGCCTGCTGGCTGGATCACATGGATGCTGGACAGCGGGTCTCGCATGGGGTGATTGTCTGTCTGTACCGAACGATTTTCGGAAATGTGCAGGAAAGAAAACTACCACACATTTTACAGCTGGTACACTGAACATGTCTGTGATTATTTGTTAAATTCAGAAAGGGCTGTGGTCAATCTCTCACCTTTCTTTGGTTGTCTGCTAACATAGCCACGATGCTTGACACAGTGGGCATGTTGAATACCCCTATGATAAATTCCTGTGAAATGAGAGTGATGAGAGTTGGCTTTTGGGGTGCTGCTGACTTTTTATGCTTAGACCTGAGGACTATGAACCTCAATGATTTTGCATAAGTTTGATTTCTACGGTTAACTTCAAATAAATGTAAAATAACTTTGAGATGACACTGACTGACAGAGTATCCAAGCTCACCGTTGCCTTGGGGGCCATAGGGAGGTTAAAAAAGGAATTGCCTCCATTCGAGGACATGTACACCTGTTGGTCCTCAAGAGCACTCCCCAGATTGTACAGCAGAACACAAGAGCTCACATCCTGTTGACAAAAAAAAACAAGACACAACACATCACATCACATCACACAGCCATTCACAGCAGTCTAAAACAACTGTTGAACATACTACAGTGACACACATGTTTGATGAGAGAAAATATTTAGCTGTGGAGTTTACCATGCAGGCCTTGTCTTTGCTGAAGCAGCACTGTAGTGCAGATACAGTAGACACCATGGATTTCACTCCTGAAACAAGAGATCTGTGATGATCACTGCAGGACAATGGTTTTAATGAGCAGAAAGTAAATGATAAGATGACATTAGGAAACCATTGCACATTATTTTCAATTAAAACTTGATGAGGTGCATGGACATGGTTATATGCTCCAAACCTTGAGCAGGAGTCCATGTCCCTTTAGTTAGAGAGTATAAGTACAACGTTCCGTCGATCACAATTGCAAGGTTGTCCAACACAAAAGCTGCAGAACTCACCGACCCCTGAAGCTTCTACAGATATGAGAAATGGTTATGAATTTCAATAAACATTAATAAGGCATGACATCGGTAATAGGCATCTGGAGTAAATTTACAAGTTATCTATGTCATATCAATCCCACTTGCCGTTATTCTTCAAATCATATGGTATCTTACATTTCATTTGTTGGAGGTAGCTAAAGAGTGTATCGAAAAGTGGGTGCACAATCTTCTTATATATTCATGACTATAACAAATTATAGAGATACGTTACACATCGGTGGGTTGAGGGGGATTTGTACAGAGACTCACACCAGCCCCTTTATATTCGAGTGGAGTGGCTGATTCCTCAAATAATGCCCTGGTAATGAGGATCCACTTCCTGTTATTAGAAATGATAAATGAGGCGGGAACATTTTCAAGAATAGCACTATGCTAAACAAGGTTGGAAAAAGTTGCTAGCTAGCCTAGTAATAGCAAATTGTTTCACCCCATGTACAAGGCCAGGCGATTGTCGCAGTGACTTCGAACCAGAGCTGGTCGTTTCTTCGCAGAATATAATAATGTCTGATGAGAAACATTGAGGTGGTTAACTTTATGTTGGCTAGCTAGCTAGAGGTTAAACAATGGAAGACATTCCCTGTGCATAGAAACATCAAAATTCACCGCAGATGGCGCTCGAATCGATCGATCCTGCCTTTCGACATCTTGTTTGGGTGTGGAAGACCATAGAAAACCTGGACTTTGAATTACAAAATTATAAGGTATGTAGTGCAAAATGAGAGAGCAAAATGTTCATTCATTAAAATACATTTACAAAGAAACATTAGCCTAGCGACTATATGACGCTTGAACTTGGCTGGCTAGCTAGCTAAGTTAACTGTTGGGTGGTTAACGTTACCTGGCTTCTTCATTGGTACAAAATGGCAAAAAGGACATTATTATTATTGTAAAAATGGTTTGGCCATGCGTCCGCCACATTGTTGAATACTTGTTTTTACGTATATTATGTTGCCAAGTATTGCTGTTTTGAGTGACTGAGAATGCTCTAGACTGCGCGGGTAACGATCAATCGTTAACTGCCTACTGGGAGAGATAGAGGCGATGCTGCAACCTGGTCTCAGAGCATTTCGTATTATTGTGTACGTAAACCAGATTTACCATTCTCTACTTGTTCCGAATTAAAATTAGAATGATATGTTCCGAATTGCAATTAGTACAATATGTTACAAATGGCATTCATACAATATTTTTCAAATTTGCCTAACGTATTTTATGTTACAAATTTCAATTCGTTGTAGCTGATGTTAGCTAAGCAGCTAACGTTGGCTAAGCAGCTAACGTCTGGCTAAGCAGCTAATGTTGGCTAGGCAGCTAACGTTAGCTAATAGGCTAGGGGTTAAGGTTAGGAGTTAGGTTAAAGTGTTATGGTTACGGTTAGCGGAAGGGTTAGCTAAAAGGGTTAGGGGAAGGGTTAGCTGACATGCTAAGTAGTTGTAAAGTATACTTAACAAAAATATTAACGCAACATGAAACAATGTCATGTTCATATAAGGAAATCAGTCAATTGAAATAAATTCATTAGGCCCTAATCTATGGATTTCACATGACTAGGCAGGGGTGCAGCCATGGGTGGGCCTGGGAGGGCATACACCCATCCACTTGGGAGCCAGGGCCTCCCAGTGTAGAGCCAGGAACCTGCCAATCAGAATGAATATTTCCCCCACAAAAGGGCTTTATTACAGACAAAAATACTCCTCAGTTTCATCAGCTGTCCGGGTGGCTGGTCTCAGACAATCGCGCAGGTGAAGAAGACGGATGTGGAGGTCCTGGGCTGGCGTGGTTACACGTGGTCTGCGGTTGTGAGACCGGTTGGACTTACGGCCAAATTCTCTAAAATGACGTTGGAGGCGGCTTATGCTAGAGAAATGAACATTACATTACATTATCTGGCAACAGCTCCTACAGTCAGCATGCCAACTGTATGCTCCCTCAAAACGTGAGACATCTGTGACATTGTGTTGTGTAACAAAACTGAACATTGTGACCTACCGGCTCATATCGATCTTATGTAGCAAAATTATAATATATATATATATATTTTTTTTTTTACCCCTTTTTCTTCACAATTTCGTGATATCCAATTGGTAGTTACTAATCGCTACAACTCCCATACGGACTCAGGAGAGGTGAAGGTTGAGAGCCGTGTGTCCTCCGAAACACGACCCCGCCAAGCCGCACTGCTTCTTGACACAATGCTCGCTTAACCCGGAAGCCAGCCGCACCAATGTGTTGGAGGAAACACTGTACACCTTGGCAACCGTGTCAGCGTGCATGTGCCTGGCCCGCCACAGGAGTCGCTAGAGCACGATGGAACGAGGACATCCCGGCTGGCTAAACCCTCCCCTAACCCCGACAACACTGGGCCAATTGTGCGCCGCCTTATGGGTCTCCCGGTCGCGGCCGGCTGCGGCACAGCCTGGAATCGAACCAGGATCTGTAGTGACACAGCTAGCACTGTGATGCAGTGCCTTAGACTGCTGTGCCACTCGGGAGGCAAAATGTTATTTTTTACATTGGATAAAAGTAGAGACTCAGAGCTACAAAATCGTATATCATACACTACAGTTGAGGAACAATGGGAAAGTAGATGCAGATGGACCCACCTTTGATCTGAGAGGCAGCGAGCCGAGTGGATACCACATCTCAAACTTAGTTAAAAAAATAAATAAAGAGGTGAGCGAAACGCGAAGTCGAGTTTTTAGATAAGCCTCTGTTACGTAGGCTCTGAGTGTGTATTCCTGTGTGTGGAGGCGTAAACAGGGCCGAGTCAGTGGAGGAAGATCTGCGAGTTAGTCGACTCAAAGAAAAATATCATTCATATCATCATATCATTGGTCCAATCATCATATCATTGGTCGGTTGCGGGCGACCTCCTGACACTGAATTGATCACAGTAGGGATTGGTGTGGTCTGTAGGGGTGTGGGGCCAAGGTGACTGTGGGTTCTGTGTGAAGCACGGTACCTGGTGAAACCCTATTGGAAGAAGGACCTCATTCTGAAAAGTGTCTGTGAGACCGTCTAAGTGATCCTCAGAAGTGGTGAATTCCAATTATTTTAAATGTGCTAGCCAGGTATGCCCTGGGTTTGGTAATTTAGCATTAAATATCTAGCATATTTTTGAACTGGTTTTGGCCATTTAATGTTAAAACATCCGGAATCTGTGTGAAATAGTTAAGACCATTTATGATACAGTATAAGATAGTAAGGTGCACCTGTACTTGTTTTAAATCTGTACCCCATTTTAGAAGTATTGAAAGATGCAAATGTATGAGTTGCATTATCCTAAGAACTAACCTTGAGATAGAAATGAGAAAATATTCCTGCAGGTTAAAATATTGTTGAAAAACAACTAATTGATTAGGTATGTTTGAGAATATAGCATTGTGTGACTGTGAAATGAGAGTTGTGTGAATATGGAAATGAGTCTTAATCAGAAGTTTGGATAGTAACATATAGAAATATGCTTAATCAGATGATTGAAATTTGGATAATAAGCTTTGATATAACGTTATCTTGGGGTTCCGTTCCTTCACTGCCCATCATAGAATATCACGGGGTGAGAGAGGTTTGATTTTGCCGTGGTTTCTGGAAGGTTAGAGAACCGTTGAGGATCCCATGGTCATTGTCCGGGAAACAAAAGTAATTTTTTTGGGTTCTGCTGAGAGTATGTTTGGAGAGTTGCTTCGTAGCTATGGAGAGTCCTTGATGAGGCAAATGGAATGGTTCTCGTGAGTACCTAAGAATTTCTTACGTTTTATATGGATTCTGTGAATATATTAAAATATGATAAATTGTATGTGTGTATAATCAATTACTAGAGATTTGAAAAAGTAATATTGGGAATATAATTAGATACAATTTAAACCACCCATACGTAGGTTTTGAGTTGGTGTCTTTAATGGATAATTAGATAAAGATGATGTTTAAGCATTATTAAACTGTCTACAAAGTCTGGGCAATTTTCTTAGAAACCGATTGGAGTGTGTCTGTCCACTTTTGGTTAATTTACCCTAACGATGTAACTATATAACGCGTGTTGGATTTTCTCCGTCTGGGTACTACTACATTTGAAATAAAACTTCCCTTAAGGCCTGTAAATGTGTTTTATTTATTTTCTTCCCAGTATGAGAGGAGTTGCTGGATTTATTGAATAAACCGTTTTCCATAAAGTTGCAGCGAATTAAGATGGAATCTCGACGTAATTTATAATCTCGTACAAAGCCTAGGGTATCCATCAAACTAATTATCATTGCGTGATTAATGTGATGTAATAAAGTAATTGAAATACGTTACATGAGAAAACATTATCTACTTTTATTAAAAAGCGCAAGATATGTATAGTAGTCAATCAATGTCGATTTAACTCTTTGACTGCTACTCTATTCCTTTGGCATGTGAGAATCTCGCCGGAGAAACACTTGGACCTTTAATTAAGGCTATTTTCTGGGAATTGTGTCGTTATTATATTATTACAGCTGGCCATGCCTTCCACCTGGCTACCCCGACCAGCAGCAGCAACCTGCCCAAGCCCCCCCCCCCTTCTCCTTCACACAAATCCAGATAGCTGATGTTCTGAAAGAGCTGCAAAATCTGGACCCCTATAAATCAGCTGAGCTAGACAATCTGGACCCTCTCTTTCTAAAATTATCCGCAGCAATTGTTGCAACCCCTATTACTAGCCTGTTCAACCTCTCTTTCGTATAGTCTGAGATCCCTAAAGATTGGAAAGCTGCCGCGGTCATCCCTCTATTCAAGGTGGTGACACTCTTGAATAGAGACCCAAACTGTTACAGACCTATATCCATCCTGCCCTGCCTTTCTAAAGTCTTCGAAAGCCAAGTTAACAAACAGATCACAGAACATTTCGAATCCCACAGTAACTTCTCCGCTATGCAATCTGGTTTCCGAACTGGTCATGGGTGCACCTCAGCCACGCTCAAGGTCCTAAACTATATCATAACCGCCATCGATAAAAGACAGTACTGTGCAGCCGTCTTCATCGACCTGGCCAAGGCTTTCGACTTTGTCAAACACCTCATTCTTATCGGCAGACTCAGTAGCCTTGGTTTCTCAAATGACTGCCTCGCCTGGTTCACCAACTACTTCTCTGATAGAGTTCAGTGTGTCAAATCGGAGGGCCTGTTGTCCGGACCTCTGGCAGTCTCTATGGTGGTGCCACAGGGTTCAATTCTCGGGCCTGACTCTTTTCTCTGTGTATATCAACAATGTTTCTCTTGCTGCGGTTGATTCTCTGATCCACCTCTACGCAGACGACACCATTCTGTATACATCTGGCCCTTCTTTGGACACTGTGTTAAGACCTCCAAATGAGCTTCAATGCCATACAACACTCCTTCCGTGGCCTCCAACTGCTCTTAAATGCTAGTAAAACTAAATGCATGCTCTTCAACCGATCGCTGCCCGCACCCGCGCGACTAGCATCACTACTCTGGACAGTTCTGATTTAGAATATGTGGACAACTACAAATACCTAGGTGTCTGATTAGACTGTAAACTCTCCTTCCAGACTCACATTAAGCATCTCCAATCCAAAATTAAATCTAGAATCGGCCTATTTCGCAACAAAGCCTCCTTCACTCATGCTGCCAAACATACCCTCGTAAAGCTGACTATCCTACCGATCCTTGACTTCGGCATTGTCATTTACAAAATAGCCTCCAACACTCTACTCAGCAAATTGGATGTAGTCTATCACAGTGCCATCCGATTTGTCACTAAAGCCCCGTATACTACCCACCACTGCGATCTCTATGCTCTCGTTGGCTGGCCCTCACTACATATTTGTCGTCAAACCCACTGGCTCCAGGTCATATATAAGTCTTTGCTAGGTAAAGCCCCACCTTATCTCAGCTCACTTAACACCCACCCGTAGCACGCGCTCCAGCAGGTATATTTCACTGGTCATCCCCAAAGCCAACACCTCCTTTGGCCGCCTTTCCTTCCAGTTCTCTGCTGCCAATGACTAGAACGAATTGCAAAAGTCACTAAAGCTGGAGACTTATATCTCCCTCACTAACTATAAGCATCAGCTGTCTGAGCAGCTTACCGATCACTGCACCAGTGCACAGCCCATCTGTAAATAGCCCACCCATCTAACTCATCCCCATATTGTTATTTTTGTTGTTGTTGCTCTTTTCTACTTGCACATCATCATCTGCACATTTATCACTCCAGTGTTAATGCTAAATAGTAATTATTTCGCCACTATGGCCTATTTATTGCCTTACCTCCCTACTCTTCTACATTTGCACACACTGTACATAGATCTTTCTATTGCGTTATTGACGGTACGTTTGTCTATCCCATTTGTAACTCTGTGTTGTTGTTTTTGTCACACTGCTTTGTTTTATCTTGGCCAGGTCGCAGTTGTAAATGAGAACTTGTTCTCAACTGGCCTACCTGGTTAGATAAAGTTGAAATAAAATTAACAGTAGGTGGCCGCATGCACTTTAAACTTTTGTTCGTGGACCGCCATGATATCATAGAAGAAGAAGAATGCGCAGCGTTGATGGTCTTGAACATACCCTTCTGCAAACCCCCTCTTACCCGGGAAAATCTGCAAAAAAAAATGCGCTGGGCTCGAGACAGATATTGAAGCGCATGAGTTGTGGAGTCGTTTTCTATAGTCTAGCTACTTTACTTGCACATTCTTGTAACTTGTAACTTAAAGTCGTTTGTTGCGGTTAGAGTTCAGTGTCGATTGAACAGACAGGACTGTTATGTGAGGCAAGGCCGCAACAGTTGGGTTTTGGAGGATTGCTGGACCCACGGAGAAGCGAGGGGAAATGTCCTGGTGGTCGTGCGGGTAAGCCAATCGGCCATATTATTGCATACAGTTGTGAAAAGGAGCCACGCACTTCAATTTATTAAAGGAACCTGGCACTGCATTCCAGAAAACATTAAGGCTTTTGTACACTCGTTTTATTTTCAGGGGACTTCGTGTGCATTTTGGTTGTGAGCTGGGAGCTAGCTCGGTAACGTTAGCCAGCTAACTGTTCAGTAACAGTGAATTGCTCGTTTAGAAGCCGTTATTGTGGCCAGCAAATCAAAATGTATTTATCACATGCACCGAATACAACTGGTGTAGACTTTACAGTGAAATGCTTGCTTACGAACCTTTTCCAACGACGTAGAGTTAAACGAAATAATAACTAACAAGAGCAATAAAATACAAAATAATGGAGCTATACTATATACAAGGAGTAACAGATCAATGTGCAGCGTGTCTTGTTTTGCACACTTTGTATAAAATAATAAAATGCAGTACTACAGGATATTTCTTTAACGTAGCTCTTTATTAGCTAGCTATAACTGGCATGTTCACGTATCGCCAACCAGGATCAAACTGACCATCACCTAACCATTTGGGTGGTCTTAACCAATCATAGCACAGTATGATATGGCAGTAAAATGCATCCAATTACAATTCAGTATGTTTACACATATGAATATTACACAGCAGTACTTGAGGTAAATATGCACGTGAAGGTAGGGTAAAGTGACTAGGCGTCCGCATTGCTAGATAAGAATAATAAGAGTCAAATAAAGAGTAGAGTAGCAGCCACCTACCGAGATAAAGACAGATTCAGGTTGGATATTCGACGAATATTCGCCTGTAGTTTTCCTTACGTCCACCAACAGCAGTTAGGGACGTCAACATAGTGACAAATCACATTTTTTACATTTCAATAGCTCTTTAACCATTACTCCAAACACTTTCAAAACGGGTTGTAGCTAACCCGATGGCATAGACGCACATTGCACACCCTTTAGTTTGTCCATTTTCATCTCACATGGTTTTCCATTAATTTTCCAAAATTTAGAATTTCAATAGCTCCTTGGTCATGTGACCTGGTGACTTCAAACAAGGTTCAGAATGTCCACTCAGTGGCCCTACACATTGCACACCCTTTAGTTTGTCAATTTTCATCTCACAAGATTTTAAAATAATTTTTCAAAATGTAGAATTTCAATAGCTCCTTGGTCATGTGATCTGGTGACTTCAAACACATTTCAGAATGTCCACTCAGTGGGCCTACACATTGCACACCCTTTAGTTTGTCCATTTTCATCTCACATGGTTTTACACAAATTTTTCAAAATGTAGAATTTCAATAGCTCCTTGGTCATGTGACCTAATGACTTCAAACAAGGTTCAGTATGTCCACTGACTACCCTTCTATATTGCACACCCTTTAGATTGTCCATTTGTATCTCACATGGTTTTACACACATTTTTCTAAATGTAGAATTTCAATTGCTCCTTGGTCATGTGACCTAATGTCCGCTGACTACCCTTCTATATCGCACACTCTTGTTTGTGTACTGTAAAATCACGCGGTGTAACGTACATTTTTCATAGTTGCAAATTTGCAATAGCTCCTTGGTCATGTCAATTACACACCTAAGAAGCATGCAGTGGATATACACCCATATTGCATAACCTCTAGTCATGTATCTTCTATATTGTTGTACATTAATATTAGTTTGACAATTAGGGGGTTCAGTCCAGTGTTGTGTTTACCCTTTTCTTTAATATTTATCTACAATAATTGTTAGTTCTAAGTATTTATTTTCCCTGTTTTTTTTTTTCTTCCACAGTATTTAACAGTGGTACACAATAGGAGAGAGACAGATAATATCTCCTTTCGTCATTAATTAATATCAACCATAAAGGAAAAGGGCAAAGTACGAGAGTCATGCTATTAATTGTCCAAAGCAGGGATGGAGAGTGAGCTGGTGAGGTAGGCTGCAGTGGGTTTGCTGGTCAATACATATACTGAACATGTAACCACAGTAATGGTGGCCAGTAAATCAATGAATAAAAATATAATATTGACAAATTAAACAAATTGTAGACCTTTAATTAACTTCTTATGGCTGCAATCCCGTTAACGGGATCAATATGACAACAGCCAGTGAAAGTGCAGGGCGCCAAATTCAAAAAACAGAAATCTCATAATTAAAATTCCTCAGACATACATGTGTCTTATACCATTTTAAAGGTAATCTTCGTTTCAACAGAAATACTCATCATAAATTTAGATGATAATACAAGTTATACACAAGGAATTATAGATATACCTCTCCTTAATGCAACCGCTGTGTCAGATTTCAAAAAAACTTTACGGAAAAAGCAAACCATGCAATAATCTGAGACGGCGCTCAAAACAATAATCAAATTAGCCGCCATGTTGGAGTCAACAGAAACCAGAAATTACATGATAAATATTCCCTTACATTTGATGATCTTCATCAGAATGCACTCCCAGGAATCCCAGGTCCACAATAAATGCTTGATTTGTTTGATAATGTCCGTTATTTATGTCCAATTAGCTACTTTGGTTAGCGCGTTTGGTAAACAATTCCAAAGTCACGAAGCGCGTTCACTAAAACCTGACGAAATGTCCAAAAGTTCCGTAACAGTCAGTAGAAACATGCCAAACGATGTATTGAATCAATCTTTAGAATGTTGTTAACATAAATCTTGAATAACGTTCCAACCGGAGAATTACACTGACTTCAGATGAGCGATGGAACGGAGCTCCCTCTCATGTGAACGCGCATGGTCAAAGAATGGTCACCTCATGGCAGCGGTGACTAATTCTCCTCTCATTCGCCCCCCCTTCACAGTAGAGTCATCAGACAAAGTTCTACAGACTGTTGACATCTAGTGTAAGCCGTAGGAAGTGAATACTCATTCATATCTCGCTGTGATTTCAATGGGATCTTGGTTGAAACTCGACCAGCCTCAGAATTTCTGTTTGGATTTTTTCTCACGTTTTTGCCTTCCATATGAGTTCTGTTATACTCACAGACATAATTCAAACAGTTTTAGAAACTTCAGAGTGTTTTCTATCCAATACTAACAATAAGATGCATATATTAGCAACTATGACTGAGGAGCAGGCCGTTTACTCTGGGCACCTCTGTGCACCTTTCATCCAAGCTACTCAATATTGCCCCTGCAGCCATAATAAGTTAAGAAGAGTGATCCGATGAATTGCAATTAATTGCCAAGTCCCTCTTTGCCATGCAAATGAACTGAATCCCAAAAAAACATTTCCACTGCATTTCAGCCCTGCCACAAAAGGACCAGCTGACATCATGTCAGTGATTCTCTCGTTAACGCAGGTGTGAGTGTTGACGAGGACAAGGCTGGAGATCACTCTGTCATGCTGATTGAGTTCGAATAACAGACTGGAAGCTTCAAAAGGAGGGTGGTGCTTGGAATCATTGTTCTTCCTCTGTCAATCATGGTTACCTGCAAGGAAACACGTGCCATCATCATTGCTTTGCACAAGAAGAGCTTCACAGGCAAGGATATTGCTGCCAGTAAGATTGCACCTAAATCAACCATTTATCGGATCATCAAGAACTTCAAGGAGAGCGGTTCAATTGTTGTAAAGAAGGCTTCAGGGCGCACAAGAAAGTCCAGCAAGCCCCAGGACCGTCTCCTAAAGTTGATTCAGCTGTGGGATCGGGGCACCACCAGTACAGAGCTTGCTCAGGAATGGCAGCAGGCAGGTGTGAGTGCATCTGCACGCACAGTGAGGCAAAGACTTTTGGAGGATGGCCTGGTGTCAAGAAGAGCAGCAAAGAAGCCACTTCTCTCCAGGAAAAACATCAGGGACAGACTGATATTCTGCAAAAGGTACAGGGATTGGACTGCTGAGGACCAGGGTACTGTCATTTTCTCTGATGAATCCCCTTTCCGGTTGTTTGGGTCATCTGGAAAAAAGCTTGTCCGGAGAAGACAAGGTAAGTGCTACCATCAGTCCTGTGTCATGCTAACAGTACAGCATCCTGAGACCATTCATGTGTGGGTTTGCTTCTCAGCCAAGGGAGTGGGCTCACTCACAATTTTGCCGAAGAACACAGCCATGAATAAAGAATGGTACCAACACATCCTCCGAGAGTAACTTTTCCCAACCATCCAGGAACAGTTTGGTGACGAACAATGCCTTTTCCAGCATGATGGAGCACCTTGCCATAAGGCAAAAGTGATAACTAAGTGGCTCGGGGAACAAAACATCAATATTTTGGGTCCATGGCCAGGAAACTCCCCAGATCTTAATCCCATTGAGAACTTGTGGTCAATCCTCAAGAGGCTGGTGGACAAACAAAACCCCACAAATTCTGACCAACTCCAAGCATTGATTATTCAAGAATGGGCTGCCATCAGTCAGATTGTGGCCCAGAAGGTAATTGACAGCATGCCAGGGCGGATTGCAGAGGTCTTGAAAAAGGGGTCAACACTGCAAATATTGACTCTTTGCATCAACTTCATGTAATTGTCAATAAAAGCCTTTGACACTTATGAAATGCTTGTAATTATACTTCAGTATCCCATCGTAACATCTGACAAAAATATCTAAAGACACTGAAGCAGCAAACTTTGTGGAAATTAATATTTGTGTCATTCTCAAAACGTTTGGCCACGACTGTAGAGCGTTTGTAGACTTTAAGAAAAAAATATTAAGTGACAGTTTCATCAGTACGTGCTTAAAGAAAGTCATATCACAAAGATCACAGATGACAGTGCCCACCAAATCTATGACAATAGAGAACGAATTGTAAGCACCAAAGTGTGTTTATCAAAATAATATCTGAAAATGACAGTTGTTTAACATAATACTCCTATTTGCAATTTATGATATATGCAGTTGAGGAATATTCCATGTACCAACACTACATGTGGGACGGACATAAGACATTCCTGTCACGGCCGTCGTAAGAAGTGGACCAAAGCGCAGCGTGGTGAGCGTACATATTCCTTTTTATTAGGATGACGCCGACAAAAACAATAAACAATACAAAAACGACCGTGAAGCTTAAGGCTATAGTGCCACAAACAAAGACAACTTCCCACACTGAAAGGAGGGAAAAGGGCTACCTAAGTATGGTTCCCAATCAGAGACAACGATAGACAGCTGTCCCTGATTGAGAACCATACCCGGCCAAAACATATAAATACAAAATCATAGAAAACAAAAACATAGAATGTCCACCCCAAATCACACCCTGACCAAACCAAATAGAGACATAAAAAGCCTCTCTAAGGTCAGGGCGTGACAATTCCCACATACAGTATTTTTTAATTTCACCTTTATTCAACCAGGTAAGCCAGTTGAGAACAAGTTCTCATTTACAACTGCGACCTGGCCAAGATAAAGCAAAGCAGTGTGACACAAACAACAACACAGACACAACAACACATGGAATATTTTTTTTTACAGTCAATAACACAATACAAAAGTCTATATACAGTGTGTGCAAATTAAGTAAGATTAGGGAGGTAAGGCAATAAATAGGCCGTAATGGCGAAATAATTACAATTTCGCAAATAAACACTGGAGTGAGATGTGCAGAAGATGAATGTGCAAGTAGAGATACTGTGGTGCAAAGGGGGAAAAAAAATATATAAATAAAATAAATAACAATATGGGGATGAGGTAGTTGGATGTGCTATTTACAGATGGGCTACGTACAGGTGCAATGATCTGTAAGCTGCTCTGACAGCTGATGCTTAAAGATAGTGAGGGAGACATGAGTCTCCAGCTTCAGTGATTTTTGCAATTCGTTCCAGTCATTGGCAGCAGAGAACTGGAAGGAAAGGCGGCAAACGAGGAATTGGCTTTGGGGGTGACCAGTGAAATATACCCCTGCTGGAGCGCGTGCTATGGGTGGGTGCTGCTATGGTGACCAGTGAGCTGAGATAAGGCGGGGCTTTACCTAGCAAGGACTTATAGATGACCTTTGAGCCAGTGGGTTTGGCGACGAATATGAAGCGAAGGCCAGCCAACGAGAGCATACAGGTCGCAGTGGTGGGTAGTATATGGGGCTTTGTTGACGAAACGGATGGCACTGTGATAGACTGCATCCAATTTGCTGAATAGAGTGTTGGAGGCTATGTTGTAAATGACATCGCCAAAGTCAAGGATCGTCAGTTTTACGAGGGTATGTTTGCCAGCATGAGTGAAGGATGCCTTGTTGCAAAATAGGAATCCGATTCTCGGATTCTTGGCGGTGTTGTGAAGGAGGCTTTGTTGCGAAAGAGGACGCTGATTCTAGATTTCATTTTGGATTGGAGATGCTTAATGTGAGTCTGGAAGGAGAGTTTACAGTCTAATCAGACACCTAGGTATTTGTAGTTGTCCACATATTCTAAGTCAGAACCGTCCAGAGTAGTGATGCTAAGCGGGTGGGCAGATGCGGGCAGCGATCGGTTGAAGAGCATGCATTTAGTTTTACTAGCGTTTAAGAGCAGTTGGAGGCCACGGAAGGAGAGTTGTATGGCATTGAAGTTCGTTTGGACGTTTGGAGGTTAGTTAACACAGTGTCCAAAGAAGGGCCAGAAGTTTACAGAATGGTGTCGTTTGCGTAGAGGTGGATCAGAGAATCACCAGGCGCAAGAGCTATATCATGATGTATACAGAGAAGAGAATCGGCCAGAGAATTGAACCGTGTGGCACCACCATAGAGACTGCCAGAGGTCCGGACAACAGGCCCTCCCATTTGACACACTGAACCCTATCTGAGAAGTAGTTGGTGAACCAGGCGAGACAGTCATTTGAGAAACCAAGGCTGTTCAGTCTGCCGATAAGAATGCTGCGATTGACAGAGTCGAAAGCCTTGGCCAGGTCGATGGATACGGCTGCACAGTATTGTCTTTTGTCGATGGCGATTATGATATCGTTTAGGACCTTGAGCGTGGCTGAGGTGCACGCATGACCAGCTTGGAAACCAGATTGCATAGCGGAGAAGGTATGGTGGGATTTCGAAATGGTCGGTGATCTGTTTGTGAAATGATTTTACTATTAAATGACCCATATCACAACCCTCATACCTCTTCATAGAAATTTACCTAAATCAATTTTGGAAAAAAGATTTTACTCACAAAAGACATAGGAATTTATTTTCCCAGTTAGAAATAGTAGGCCATGCATAAAACAACTATTTTCATCAGAAAAACGAACCCTCAAATGCACTATTACATTTTGTAAGTTGTATGCAGGTGGCTTGTTGTGAATACACTCAAATATCAAGTCATTATCAGGTTCTGTAAACTGCGTAGAAGGATTTGTCTTAATGTACAGTATATGAAAGTGATGCTATAAAAATGATTCTTTCACGTTATCAAGCTCACTGTGACTGACAAATCACTGCCTATTACTGTGATTAAAAAGAGCATATGAAACACTGTTTTTCATGAGGCCTACCTGTGCCTTCCTTTAAGCACCTCTGTTTGAACACCTCTCCTGTCCTTGATCCATTCCACATACAGCCATTCTTTTCAATGTCCATGTGAAAGATAGTTATTGCGAGGATGGAACATTTGTTGACTTAAAAGTTTTTTTTAAACACCCATGTAAAATGAAGGCCTGCAAAGCTTACAGATTTAAGTCTAATAGCATGAGATGAAAGTAGACAAACATCAGAGTGTGCAATGTGTAGGCCTACAGAGGGGACATTCTGAACCATGTTTGAAGTCACTAGGTCACATGACCAAGGAACTATTGAAATTCTACCTTTTGAAAAATGTATGGAAAACCATGTGAGATGAAAATGGACAAACTAAAGGGTGTGCAATATAGAAGGGTAGTCAGTGGACATACTGAACCTTGTTTGAAGTCATTAGGTCACATGACCAAGGAGCTATTGAAATTCTACATTTTGAAAAATTAATGGAAAACCGTGTGAGATAAAAATGGACAAACTAAAGGGTCTGCAATATAGAAGGGTAGTCAGTGGACATTCTGAACCTTGTTTGAAGTCACTAGGTCACATGACCAAGGAGTTATTGAAATTTGAATGTAAAAACAGTTTGTACTTTGTTCACGCTCCCTATTTAATTCAACTAGGAATACAAGGAGCTGCTCACATTTCCACATGTTTATTAGCTTTGGAAAGCAAATTAATGTCTAAATCGTGAAAATAAGACCTGTGCAATGTTGTGCGCAATTTTTCCAACATCATGACACTTATTTGGAGTCTTGTGACTCAAGTGGTTTGAAAGCTATTGAGGTTTGAAAGCGTGAATATCCGTTGAATATCGAACTTCAAACTGTCTTTACCTCGGTCAGCCACCTAGTAGTTGTTTGCTAGCTGGCCACATCAGCTAACGTTACCGGCTTCTTCTTCACCACCAGTTGCAGTCAATTGAACGTTTTTCTGTCATGTTTACATCAATTTACTTATCACAGTTCCACTTAGTTAGCATTGTGCATGTGTCATTGATTGGTGAAGACATTACTTAACTGATACGCCTAAATTGAAGATTTGCTTTATCGCTAGTGGCAGTAGTTTTTTGATTAGCCAGCGAGCTAACGTTAACTACATTGTTTGCAAGACTGATACAGTAGGTGGGCTTCAAATCAAAGCAAATTTGATTTAGTCACATGCGCCGAATACAACAGGTGTAGTAGACCTTACCGTTAAATGCTTACTTACAAGCCCTTAACCAACAATGCATTTCAAGAAATGGACATTGTCTGTGAACACTAACGAAACTTGTTACACAGTTTGAAGGACATGTGTGTTACAAAATTACAATACAAAGCTAGATGCACGAGGTAGGGCCGCTGCAGTATTTTATTCTTATTTAGTCCAAATAGCTTTTTAAAAGGTAAACATGCCTAGCCATTCTATTGTTAAAGGGTGCACTTTTTAAGGCGATGGTTACTTTTCACTTTTGGCCGATGGACTTGAAACTTTGTCAGAAGTGGGACAACTTTGTCAGAATCAGGTGAAGCGTTACAACAACCATGTGTAGTGATCGCTTTGTCCCGAACGACTGAGGGATACCAGTCGGCTGGTTTCGTGAACCGGCCCAGGCTGAATGTCGGCGCTGTACAGTACCGTTCGTCATTGGGGACATCATACCATCTGTGAGAGACAGGTAATAGGCCTAGCGTTTTAAATTACCACGCGTTCTACATGTCCAAACGGGCGTACCAACCTTGTGGTAGAGAGGATATACTGCCATATTAAGTCAAGACGTCTCTTAATAAAGCCTTGTTCACATTGGCAGTTTGAAGTGACTCAAGAAAAATAAAAAAAATGTATATCCGATTAGAATCTGTTTGTTTTCCTGCAGTCGGAACAGCCAAAAGCCACATGGAATTTGATATTACAAGCCACCTATGAAGGATACAAATCGGGTTTTCTGGCCATGCAACTTCTTGTCAAATCTAATTGATCAAATCTAATTGATTTGCCCTCAAGTGGTTTTTAAACTTATTTGGCATATCTTGTTGCTTTCTAGCTACTTTGACAGTTTTGACAATAACATGAAGTGGTAGCTAACTAGGTTGTTAGTTTATGGACACATTTAGTGAATGTGCTAGAAACCTAAACAGCTAGCTAGTTGGCTGCTGTGGTTAGCCAAAATGGACTAGTTTTGAAAGTTGGATCATCTTATCTTTTTGAGTCTTTTGAAAGTGTTCTTACACTATGATTTTGAACATTCAAAGCAACGTCCGTGGCAGGAATTGTCACGTTAAGTTTTCAGTGATAGGAAGCGGGAGCACCACCACCAATCAGCTTACACTCTGCACACTCACCTGTCGTTAAATGACAAATACCTTTGCCATGTCAGCAAATGACTGCAGTCTGAACACACACAAATCCAATTTGGTCACTTGTAACTTGCTGTTCGGACAGTCAGTATCCCAAAACGGATTTAAAAGGCAAAACTGATTTGAGCATTAAGGCCTACAGTGTGAACAAGGTAGCTCACATGAAATAGGTTCAGCTCAATAAAGCAGCTGGTATGACTGGTAGGTGATAGTAGCTGTGAAGGAACTTTGTAATTGAGGGGCTCATCAATGGCTGTGTTTCAAACTCATAAAATACACACCCTCGTCCACTTGCCCTTGGAGTCCCCGCGGCCATATTTGACGGGAGTCAAAATGATTAGCCAAGCAAGGGAAGTTTGCAACGTAAGCCCCTCAGCCCTCGTTTTGCGAGTGTACAATTCTGTTCACTTCGGGGCCTGAAACGCATCATAATTAAATTTGCAATGATTGTTCATCCACTAAGAAAAGTCAACCAAAACTTAAAACCTCAACGTCAGTATGGATAAGTCGACATACAAGTGTAAGTAAAAAACTATTGTCAAAGGTTAGAAATTGTGCTACTAATGCACATGACGGCACAAACACGTCTCGTAAAAGTGATGTTTTTGTTTGGTTAGCTTTTGGAAATTGTAGAAGTGAAACATTTTCCTTCAGAAGTTCCAGCTAGGCAGGCTAACGTTAGTTAGCTAATTAATTTGCTAGCTATCATACAATAGGTGTATATTAATAATTCTATAGTTAATATAAGTAGACATGCAATCATAATTGACTATAGCGCATATAAAACTCCCAAAAGCTACTGGTGGCTGAAAACAGTCATCGCGGGATGAACGAGTGATGAATTTCCGGGCAAGGGCGGTCCATTTAAAAATCATTCCTTCCTTGCCCCTTGCCCTGGAAGTGTATACTCGTCAGATATCATGATAAGTCATCAAAAGTGTCCACTTAATTTGAGGACTGAGGGGATAAGGTGGGTCTTTTAAGTGTTTGGAATGCAGCCCATGTCTCACTTAAACATCAAATTAGATTGAATCCAGGTGTGCTAGAGTTTTATGCCTTCCTCTGGTCTCATCTTTTTCTACTTGTTTATTTGCAGCATGCAGAGTGACGATGGAGACGGGATGCTGTGTGTTGACACAGACTCTGATGTGGCAGAACAGCGGGAGAGTTGTAAAGTTAAAGTGAAGTGGACTCATGAGGTGAGCGATTGATCTAGACTTAACATGAGGCCTTGTCCCATAACTCTAAAATGGCCTCCTATACTTGTGTATATAGTCCTCTGTAACCTAAACACTAACCAGAGGCTCTCAGCCCTGACTAATTTAAAAGTGCTATAAAGAACGAGGAGAATAGTTGCAGCTGCTCTGTAGTTAGCAGGTGCAGTAGTATGTTCTTTCTCTTGTACTTGTAGGATGATAATCTAAAGATGCTGGTGCACAACTTTGAAAAAAGTGACTGGAAAACTATCGTCAGCTTTCTACCAGTGAGTATTTGGGACAGATATAGCACAGGCTTAATTGTAGAATATAATTTTAGTCCTATTTTTTTCCTGTTTGGATTGATACTATGAATAAGAGCCTATCTGTGTAAAACCTTACAAAAGTTGCTTTCCTCTAGGGACGCACAGAGTACCATATATGAAGGCTCTGGATCCAGATATAATCAAGGGTACTTGGACCAAGGAGGAGGATGACAAGGTGAGCATCAACAAGCCAATGTCATTATACAGATAGTACCGGTGTCCCCGGTGAGCAGGCATAGCCCGGTGCGGTACATAGCAGTGCCTCGTATCGGCCGGGCTAGAGTGGGCATCGAGCCAGGTGCCATGAAGCCGGCTCAACGCATCTGGTCTCCATTGCGTCTCCTCGGGCCGGGGTACATGGCACCAGCCCTACGTATGGTGTCCCCGGTTCGCCAGCACAGCCCAGTGGGGCCTATTCCACCTCGCCGCACTGGCTTGGCTACTGGGAGCATTCAGCCAGTTAGGGTTGGACAGTTTCGGTGATCAAGACCTGCAGTGCGCCTCCATGGTCCGGTCTGTCCGGTACCAACTCCACGCACCAGCCCTCCGGTGGCAGCCCCCCGCACCAGGCTGTCTTTCTGTCTCCTCACTACAGGTGCTCCCGTCTGTCCAGCGCCGCCAGGGTCTCCCGTCTGTCCAGCGCCGCCAGGGTCTCCCCGTCTGTCCAGAGCCGCCTGAGCTGCCCGTCTGTCCAGCGCCGCCTGAGCTGCCCGTCTGTCCAGCGCCGTCTGAGCTGCCCGTCTGTCCAGCGCCGCCTGAGCCGCCCGTCTGTCCTGAGCCGCCCGTCTGTCCTGAGCCGCCCGTCTGTCCAGCGCCGCCCGTCTGTCCAGCGCCGCCTGAGCCGCCCGTCTGTCCTGAGCCGCCCGTCTGTCCAGCGCCGCCTGAGCCGCCCGTCTGTCCAGCGCCGCCTGAGCCGCCCGTCTGTCCAGCGCCGCCTGAGCCGCCCGTCTGTCCAGCGCCGCCTGAGCCGCCCGTCTGTCCAGCGCCGCCTGAGCCGCCCGTCTGTCCTGAGCCGCCCGTCTGTCCTGAGCCGCCCGTCTGTCCAGCGCCGCCTGAGCCGCCCGTCTGTCCAGCGCCGCCTGAGCCGCCCGTCTGTCCAGCGCCGCCTGAGCCGCCCGTCTGTCCAGCGCCGCCTGAGCCGCCCGTCTGTCCAGCGCCGCCCGTCTGTCCAGCGCCGCCCGTCTGTCCAGCGCCGCCCGTCTGTCCAGAGCCGCCCGTCTGTCCAGAGCCGCCCGTCAGTCAGGAGCCGCCCGCCAGTCAGGAGCCGCCCGCCAGTCAGGAGCCGCCAGAGCCGCCCGCCAGTCAGGAGCCGCCAGAGCCGCCCCTCAGTCCATAGCCGCCCCTCAGTCCGGAGCCGCCCCTCAGTCCGGAGCTGCCCCTCAGTCCAGAGGCGCCCTTCAGTCCCGTGGGCCCATTTATTAGGGTTCCCAGGCCAAGGTCGGCAGGGTAGCTTAGTGGTTAGAGCGTTGGGCTAGTAACCGAAAGGTTGCAAGTTCAAATCCCCGAGCTGACAAGGTACAAATCTGTCGTTCTGCCCCTGAACAAGGCAGTTAACCCACTGTTCCTAGGCCGTCATTGAAAAATAAGAGTTTGTTCTTAACTGACTTGCCTAGTTAAAAAAAAAAAAAAAGGTTAAATGTAAGTCGCTCTGGATAAGAGCGTCTGCTAAATGACTTAAATGTAAATGTAAATGTAAGGTCGGCGGTGAGGGTCGCCGTTCCTAGGAGGTCACAGAAGCAGACTAAGACTATGGTGGAGTGGGGTCCACGTCCAGCGCCAGAACCGCCACCGCGGACAGATGCCCACCCAGAACCTCCCCTATAGGTTCAGGTTTTGCGGCCGGAGTCCGCACCTTGGGGGGGGGGGGGGGGGTTACTGTCACGTTCTGACCATAGTTCCTTTGTTTTTTGTCTTTTGTTTTAGTATGGTCAGGGCGTGAGTTGGGTGGGTTGTCTGTTAGTTTTTCTATGATTTTCTATTTCTGTGTTTGGCCTGATATGGTTCTCAATCAGAGGCAGCTGTCAATCGTTGTCCCTGATTGGGAACCATATTTAGGTAGCCTGTTTTCTGTTGGGTTTTGTGGGTGGTTATTTTCAGTCTTTGTGTGTCTGCACCAGATGGAACTGTTTCGGTTTTCACTTTGTTGTTTTGTATTTGAAGTGTTCAGTTTTGGATTTATTAAATAAGATGAACACTAACCACGCTGCGCTTTGGTCCTCTCCTTCCACCGACGACAACCGTTACAGTGGCTGTCGTGATCAACTGGTCCAGATGTTTTTACTGGCACGTGGGTCATGGTTAATCATCATAATATCAAACCCTGCCACATGCAATGAAATGAGTCACATTCAGATCCTATGTTGACCTAGCAGAATTTGTACATTTCTACCTCTGACAGGACTGACAATGCCGTGAAAAACCACTGGAACTCAACCATCAAACGTAAAGTAGAGATGGGAGCATATGTTATGGACAATGACGGGAGCCCACTACTACCCACTACTCTGGAGCAGGGCGAGGTCAGCCCTGTGAATTCTTCACATACTAACAGGCACCATGGTTCAACTAACACATCACCCATTACTTTGGTGCAGGGAGAGGTTAGCCATTTGTGTTTCTCACATTTAATTATTCTTTTTTTTAATAAAAAAAACAGGTGCCTGTATATGCTTTTAGTGTACACAAGGTAAAGTGTTGCGTTTTGAATATAGTGGATGTTTGATAACCTAGGTTATCTTTGCTTGCAGGTTGATTTCCGTTGTGATGTTGTTTTAGACTCGGAGCCTGAACCTCCAGAGGTGGTAAGAATGCGATGTCCTTGACTGTTACTTTGTTTGCACAAACTCACCAACACCCCCCATTTGCCCTCCGAACGTCCTCATTTCATCAGTGCATGGACTCTACAAGGTGTCGAAAGCGTTCCACAGGGATGCTGGCCCATGTTGACTCCAATGCTTCCCACAGTTGTGTCAAGTTGGCTGGATGTCGTTTGGTTGGTGGACCATTTGTAGATACATATGGGGAAACCCAGCAGCGTCGCGGTTCTTGAAACAAACCAGTGTGCCTAGCACCTATTGCCATACCTGGTTCAAAGGCACTTAAATATTTTTTTCTTGGTCATTCACCCTCTGAATGGCACACCGACACAATCCATGTCTCAAGGCTTAAAAAACTTTCTTTAGCCTGTCTTTCCCCTCCATCTACACAGATTTTTGAAGTGGATTTAACAAGTGACATCAGTATGGGATCACAGCTTTCACATCAGTCTGTCATGGGAAGAGCAGGTGTCCTTAATGTTTTGTACACTCAGTGTATGTCTGTGGGAGACAAACAGAAGTGATATGTCCCGTGTTCTGTTATCCTCCTATCAGGTATAATTTACAGTGCGTTCGGAAAGTATTCAAACCCCTTCCCTTTTTCCACATTTTGTTACGTTACAGCCTTATTCTAAAATTGCTTCAATTATTTTTCCCCCTCATCATTCTACACACAATACCCCGTAATGACAAAGCAAAAACAGGTTGTTAGAAATTTTGGCAAATGTATTAAAAATAAAAGCATACCTCATTTACATAAGTATTCAGACCCTTTGCTATGAGATTTGAAATTAAGCTCAGGTGCATCCTGTTTCCATTAATCATCCTTGATGTGTCTATGACTTGATTGGAGTCCACCTGTGGTAAATTCAATTGATTGGACATGATTTGGAAAGGCACACACCTGTCTAAATAAGGTCCCACAGTTGACAGTGCATGTCAGAGCAAAAACCAAGCCATGAGGTCAAAGGAATTGTCCATAGAGCTATGAGACAGGATTGTGTCAAGGCACAGATCTGGAGACGGGGACAAAAAATGTCTGCAGCATTGAAGGTCCCCAAGAACACAGTGGCCTCCATCATTCTTAAATAGAAGAAGTTTGGAACCACCAAGACTCTTCCTAGAGCTGGCCACCCGGCCAAACTGAGCAATCGAGAAAGAACGGCCTTGGTCAGGGAGGTGACCAAGAACCCAATGGTCACTCTGACAGAGCTCCAGAGTTCTTCTGTGGAGATGGGAGAACCTTCCAGAAGGACAACCATCTCTGCAGCACTCCGCCAATTAGACCTTTATAGTAGAGTGGCCAGACGGAAGGCGCTACTCAGTAAAAGACACATGACAGCCCATATGGAGTTTGCCAAAAGGCACCTAAAGGACTCTGACCATGAGAAACGAGATTCTCTGGTCTGATGAAACCAAGATTGAACTCTTTGGCCTGAATGCCAAGCGTCACGTCTGGAGGAAACCTGGCACCATCCCTACGGTGAAGCATGGTGGTAGCAGCATCATGCTGTGGGGATGTTTTTCAGCGGCAGGGACTGGGAGACTAGTCAGGATCGAGGGAAAGATGAATGAAGCAAAGTACAGAGATCCTTGATGACAACCTGCTCCAGAGAGCTCAGGATTTCAGACTGGGGCAAAGATTCTCCTTCCAACAGGACAACGACATCTAAGGACACAGCCAAGACAACGCAGGAGTGGCTTCGGGACAAGTCTCTTAATGTCCTTGAGTGGCCCAGCGAAAGCCCGGATTTGAACCCGATCAAACATCTCTGGAGAGACCCTAAAATTGCTGTGCAGCAACGCTCTCCATCCAACCTGATAGAGCGTGAAAGAATCTGCAGTGAAGAATGGGAGAAACTCCCCAAATACAGGTGTTCCCGAGCTTGTAGCGTCATACCCAAGAAGACTTCCGAGGCTGTAATTGCTGCCAAAGGTGCTTCAACAAAGTACTGAGTAAAGGGTCTGAATCCTTATGTATACAGTATATGATATCTTTTTATTTTAACATATTTCTAAAACCCTGTTTTTGCTTTGTCATTATGTGGTATTGTGTGTAGATGAGGAAAACAACTATTTCATCCATTTTAGATTCAGACTGTTATGTAAAGAAATGTTAAAAGTCAATGGGTCTGAATACTTTCCAAATGCACTGTATTATTATAACCAAGTGGAGACACTTGAGAATTTCTTCACAGTATAATCTTGAAACATTCAAACCGTTTTATCCATTCTCTTTGTTCTCTGTAGATGAGGCAATATAGAGAGGCTATGGCCCTCACTCAAAAAATTAGGCCAAAAAGGGATTCTCACCCAGCCAGGCCAAAGATGGTGGTGTCTCCACTTGTCTCAGCCAAGAGGGACTCCAACAGCCCCTGCTCTAGCGGTGTCCCCACAACCCACCAGTCGCGTCAGAAGAGCATCACAGAAGCCGTACTGCGGATGATATCGGAGGGCATGCTTCCCCTCAGCTTCGTCGAGGGCTCAGGCTTCAGGAGGTTCATGTCTGTGATCGGCCCCCAGTATCAGAGGCTGTCCCAGCGTGCCGTGGGCCTCCGGCTGTACGATGATGTGGAGAAGGCCATCAAGCCCCATCTGATCCGCAACCTGAAGAACTGCCTGGCGGCCAGCGCAGGCAATACTGTGATCCACGCCACTCTGGACCTCTGGGCCAGCCCCTATGCCGACCCCATTGTCGCCGTGCAGCTGCACTTCTTGGATGACGACTGGCACATCCACCGGCCCACCGTGGCCTTCCGCCACATCGGCTACAAGAACTTGAACGTGGCCGTGGCTCGGGAGCTGGAGGCCGTTCTGCTGAGTTACGGCCTGTTCCCCAACAACATGAGTTACATCATCACCAAAGAGGCCAAGCACACCATCGCTGCCTATGACCTCTTCTGCGACTATAGGATCATGTGCTATTCTCAGTGAGGCGACCCAAACGAGGAGGAGATGCTGGTCTTCCTGGGCGACCAGATGCCCACAGAGGACTTCTCAGAGATCCATTATCAGTCCTGTTTGTGCAGGGTCTCTTACCGTAATGTTTTTTATATTTAACTTTTACTTAACTAGGCAAGTCAGTTACATTTTTTTATTTATTTTACAAACATGGCCTACTTGTTTTTTTTAACCTTTTATTTAACTAGGCAAGTCAGTTAAGAACACATTCTTATTTACAATGACAGCCTAGGAACAGTGGGTTAACTGCCTTGTTCAGGGGCAGAACGACAGATTTATTTTACCTTGTCAGCTCGGGGATTCAATCTAGCAACCTTTCGGTTACAGGGCCAACGCTCTAACCACTAGGCTACCTGCTGCCCCGTTAGGCGATTGTCATCCAAGTTGACATGATTGAACAATGAGCCGGAACAGAAACCTGCATACCAAGGGTGTCACGCCCTGACCTTAGTTATCTTTGTTTTCTTTATTATTTTGGTTAGGTCAGGGTGTGACGAGGGTGGCATGTGTGTTTTTGTCTTGTCTAGGGGTTTTATATATCTATGGGGTTTTGGTATTGTATAGGGTTTATGTATGTCTAGGTGTGTGTAGTTAGTCTAGGCATATGTAGGTCTATGGTGGCCTAGATTGGTTCCCAATCAGAGGCAGCTGTTGATCGTTGTCTCTGATTGGTTATCCTATTTAGGTTGCCATTTGCCCAATTAGTTTGTGGGTTATTGTCTATGTATTAGTTGCTTGTGTCTGCACTTAATATATATAGCTTCACGTTCGTTTTGTAAGTTTATTCAGTGTTATTCGTTAATAAAAGTAACGATGTATTCATATCACGCTGCGCATTGGTCCTCCTCTCTTTCTACAGACGACGAACGTGACAAAGGGTTGAGCTTTGAGGGCTGAGTCATGTCATGAAATGTAACACAACAGAAATAATACCTCTAATTCATGAATAATATGTTATTTTTGTAATTAAGAAGTTAATTAATATTGGTTATCATGGAACATTTTGGAAAGAACATGTTTGGTATACCTTGTAATGGGCCAGATGGACAAATATCCTGGCAACTATTCTTAACTTTTTTCTGTTTGGGGTTTGAATCCGTAAATAGATAACATAAATTAAATGTTCTACACAAGCATTTTTTTGTCATTACCTACTGTAGTTTACTACTGTGTATTTGCCATTTTTCTTCAAGGATCAACTAGCGAGCAGGGAACCTGTGTTATAAAGTGACCAATAAGTTCATATTGAATGGTGTTTTTAAAATAATTTTCTGGTTTGTTTGGTCAAACAACTTTTAATCAAAATGGACATTGTTTGCATATTACTGTAAATGGGTCTTATGCAGGTTGACATTTCACCGATAGAAATATGCACTTTTCTATACCTCTTATATCTCTAATACTGTGAGGTTTCAGTTGCTTGTCGCTGTGAACTCTTACTTGGGGACAAATCTCATAGCAAATAGTGTTGGAGTAGTAGATAAACTGCTTTTATATGGAAGTTGCTGTCACGTTCTGACCATAGTTCTTTTGTATTTTCTTTATTTTAGTATGGTCAGGGCGTGAGTTGGGTGGGTTATCTATGTTTTGTGTTTCTATGTTGGGTTTGTCGTTTGGCCTGATATGGTTCTCAATCAGAGGCAGGTGTTAGTCATTGTCTCTGATTGGGAACCATATTTAGGTAGCCTGTTTTTGTATTGTGGGTTGTGGGTGATTGTTCCTGTTCATGTGTTCCTGTGTTCACTATTTCGGGACTGTAGCGTCTTTGGTTATTTTTGTTCAGTTTATTGTTTTGTTCGTTCTTGAAAGTATTCGTAATAAATATGAATACTCACCACGCTGCATCTTGGTCCGACATTTCTTACTCCTCAAACGAGGAGAACGAAGACTACCGTTACAGTTGCACAAATAGGTTAATTTGGATCACCTTGGAATGAGAGAGAATTTCTGTCAGTTGTAAGTGTACTGAAATAAATTGCCTTGGAATTGAATTTGAATGTACAGTACAGATAACCTATGGGGAGAGTTAATGTTAACTAGTGATGAATAATGAAAAGGTAAGATACCTATACTGTATGCAACTGGGTTGAGCAGTTGGTGTTTTTGTTGCCCTAGCCTATATCTGGTATGTTCTTTTCCTGACGTTATGCCTGTACATTTCACTATTACATACTTAAGAATTTTGTGAAAAATAAACAGTGTGGATAAAATCCATAAAGTATGTAATAATGAAATGTCCACACAACAATAATTTCTCTGTGTATTTATTCTAGTCATTTTAAACTAACAATGCCTTGAATGTATGCAATTTACTCCAATCATGTAATGGATTTGAGACTTTGGTCTTATTTTGAGGGGGATTGTGTTAAACAAATGCAAATCTCTCGATTTCACATGAGCTACTGGTATTGCTTTCTGAACCTTCATTTTGAGCTCTGTCCAATTGCCAACCTCTCATGAACAGCTATCTTTAGTTGGGTTTACCTCTACCAGATTGAAATGTCTGAGGAATGTATGGAAAATAAAGACACTCAATGTTTCTGCATTTTACAGGTTCTCGTTTTTGTTGTCTGCATGAATTATGTATGTATAGGCCTATTGATGAATGCACATCTAAAAGTTGTGTTCAGCATTGAGTACACAATTATTGACAGGTTACTATTAATCTCGGTTAACCCATTACTAAAGTCTTGTGTAATGCTTGATTACCATTTATGTTTACGTAGTCTATCCAAGAGAGATTAGGTTACTATCAACCTTCAGAGGGCAGTCCCTCGCGCATGCTGTGAACATTGAAATATCAGGTTGAAATATAATATAATATGTGAACATTCCTCGGACTTACACCGCTGTACAGATGTTATTCAGTCATTTCATCCACACTGCTAGTGCACGTCAACGAGCGTTTGTGTAATCATGCCCTAAAATAGAACTTGGTTCTATTTGTGACGCTTGATGCACTTCAAGTCCTGCCTCTCCCATCTCATTGTTTTTTTAGGAGCATTTACCAACGTGGGTGATCGAAAGATGAACTGAGGTCCATACTCCAGTCCAGTTGGTGGTGGTAATGCACCTTAAAGTTGTTTGTCAACTTCCATATATAGTCCGAAGAAGAAGCCTGAAGGAGGAGAGATTACTAGAAACAAACTCGATTTATGCTTTAATCTGTGGATTAATTGTCGGCGTGGAGGACCTTGTGCATTTCAGGTCAAATAACAACCCAATGATTATATCCCAGGACAAATTATCTAGCAACAGAAGGTTAGCTAGCTAAATTGCCATAAATGTTTAATGCTTTTTGACCTGTCCCAAATTAATATAGTTGGTTCAGGGTTTGTTTTGATATTTCAACCTGCGTGTCCTGATTGTGTCTGGTGTGGGTGGACAAAATCAACATGCACACGAGTGGTCTGGTCAGCATATTAGTGTTATGGCAGCAACATTGTCCAGGCAGCAACATTGAGTCCACCCACTCCATTGGTCCCAATGCAATACACTACACGCCTGCTTATAAATTACATATGGGATTATAGAGTGAAAAATATTCTAGGTGCCGAAGCAAAATTGATGTATGGCGATGTGTGTGCTGCCCATCATACCTGATTCCCTGCTGGGTGTGCAATATCAAGTGTGCCTATATTTAATGTGGTCTCAATCAAATTACCCATAGTTTATACTAGGCTATAGGCCTAGGCTATACGTAGTGCGTGCTTGGAGAACCACAGGGCAAAGTTATATTTGTATGAAAATTAACTTCCTTCCCGAGTTTTTTTTGCGGTGCTGGGAAGTTGTAAATAAAACTAGGCTACACTGCATTACACACTGCAATGGATAGCCCTGGCCTGCCCTGTTCTTGGTGATGCATATGATCTTCATATGATGGAGTGTCAGTGGTGCAGCTCAATCAAATCTCAGACACCCAGGATATTGGGAATTATTACTACCACTTAGAGACATAAAGTTGTAGTAGAGGTTTATCAGATGAGGAAATTGTAAGCTCTATGAAAACTGAATCAGATGAGAAACATGTACTGTTGAAGTCGGAAGTTTACATACACCTTAGCCAAGTACATTTAAACTCAGTTTTTCACAATTCCTGACATTTAATCCTAGTAAAAATTCCCTGTTTTAGGCCAGTTAGGATCACAACTTTATTTTAAGAATGTGAAATGTCAGAATAATAGTAAACAGAATGATTTATTTCAGCTTTTATTTCTTTCATCACATTCCCAGTGGGTCATACATTTACATACACTCAATTTGTATTTGATAGCATTGCATTTAAATTGTTTAACTTGGGTCAAACGTTACGTGTAGCCTTCCACAAGCTTCCCACAATAAGTTGGGTGAATTTTGGCCCATTCCTCCTGACAGAGCTGGTGTAACTGAGTCAGGTTTGTAGGCCTCCTTGCTCGCACAAGCTTATTCAGTTCTGCCCACAAATGTTCTATGGGATTGAGGTCAGGGCTTTGTGATGGCCACTCCAATACCTTCACTTTGTTGTCCTTAAGCCATTTTGCCACAACTTTGGAAGTATGCTTGGGGTTATTGTCTGTTTGGAAGACCCATTTGCGACCAAGCTTTAACTTCCTGACTGATGTCTTTGAGATGTTGCTTCAATATATCCACATGATTTTCCTCCCTCATGTCATCTATTTTGTGAAGCGCACCAGTCCCGCCTGCAGCAAAGCACCCCCACAACATGATGCTGCCACCCGGTGCTTCACGGTTGGGATGGTATTCTTCGGCTTGCAAGCCTACCTCTTTTTCCTCCAAACATAACAATGGTCATTATGGCCAAACAGTTCTATTTTTGTTTCATCAGACCAGAGGACATTTTTCCAAAAAGTATGATCTTTGTCCCCATGTGCAGTTGCAAACTGTAGTCTGGCTTTTTTATGACGGTTTTGGAGCAGTGGCTTCTTTCTTGCTGAGCGGCCTTTCAGGTTGTCGCGCCCTGACCTTAGAGAGCCGTTTTATTTCTCTATTTGGTTAGGTCAGGGTGTGATGTGGGGTGGGCATTCTATGTTTTGTATTTCTGTGTGTTTGGCCGAGTGTGGTTCCCAATCAGAGGCAGCTGTCTATCGTTGTCTCTGATTGGGAATCATACTTAGGTAGCCTGTTTTGCCTCCTTAGTTGTGTGTAGTTGACTTTGTTAGTGGCCTGTATAGCCCTAATAAGCTTCACGTTCATTTTTGTTGTTTCTTGTTTTTGTTGGCGACATTCTTAAATAAAAAGAAATGTACGCTCACCACGCTGCACCTTGGTCCGGTCATTTCCCTGACGACGTTCGTGACACAGGTTATGTCGATATAGGACTCGTTTTACTGTGGATATAGATACTTTTGTACCTGTTTCCTCCAGCATCTTCACAAGGTCCTTTGCTGTTGTTCTGGGATTGATTTGCACTTTTCGCACCAAGTACGTTCATCTCTATGAGACAGAACACGTCTCCTTCCTGAGCGGTATGACGGCTGCGTCGTCCCATGGTGTTTATGCTTCTGTAGTATTGTTTGTACAAATGAACGTGGTACCTTCAGGCGTTTGGAAATTGCTCCCAAGGATGAACCAGACTTGTGGAGGTATATAATTTTTTGCTGAGGTCTTGGTTGATTTTTTTTAATTTTCCCATGATGTCAAGCAAACAGGCACTGAGTTTGAAGGTAGGCCTTGAAATACATCCACAGGTACACCTCCAATTGACTCAAACTATGTCAATTAGCCTATCAGAAGCTTCTAAAGCCATGACATCGTTTCCTGGAATTTTCCAAGCTGTTTAAATCAAATCAAATGTATTTATATAGCCCTTCGTACATCAGCTGATATCTCAAAGTGCTGTACAGAAACCCAGCCTAAAACCCCAAACAGCAAGCAATGCAGGTGTAGAAGCACGGTGGCTAGGAAAAACTCCCTAGAAAGGCCAAAACCTAGGAAGAAACCTAGAGAGGAACCAGGCTATGAGGGGTGGCCAGTCCTCTTCTGGCTGTGCCGGGAGGAGATTATAACAGAACATGGCAAAGATGTTCAAATGTTCATAAATGACCAGCATGGTCAGATAATAATAATCACAGTAGTTGTCGAGGGTGCAGCAAGTCAGCACCTCAGGAGTAAATGTCAGTTGGCTTTTCATAGCCGATCATTAAGAGTATCTCTACCGCTCCTGCGGTCTCTAGAGAGTTGAAAACAGCAGGTCTGGGACAGGTAGCACGTCCGGTGAACAGGTCAGGGTTCCATAGCCGCAGGCAGAACAGTTGAAACTGGAGCAGCAGCACAGCCAGGTGGACTGGGGACAGCAAGGAGTCATCATCCCAGGTCGTCCTGAGGCATGGTCCTAGGGCTCAGGTCCTCCGAGAGAGAGAAAGAAAGAGAGAAAGAGAGAATTAGAGAGCATACTTAAATTCACACAGGACTCCGGATAAGACAGGAGAAGTACTCCAGATATAACAAACTGACCCTAGCCCCCCGACACATAAACTACTGCAGCATAAATACTGGAGGCTGAGACAGGAGGGGTCAGGAGACACTGTGGCCCCATCCGATGATACCCCCGGACAGGGCCAAACAGGAAGGATATAACCCCACCCACTTTGCCAAAGCACAGCCCCCACACCACTAGAGGGATACCTTCAACCACCAACTTACCATCCTGAGACAAGGCAGAGTATAGCCCACAAAGATCTCCGCCACGGCAGAGCGGGGCGCCAACCCAGACAGGAAGATCACGTCAGTGACTCAATCCACTCAAGTGACGCACCCCTCCCAGAGACGACATGAAAGAGCACCAGTAAGCCAGTGACTCAGCCCCTGTAATAGGTTTAGAGGCAGAGAATCCCAGTGGAGAGAGGGGAACCGGCCAGGCAGAGACAGCAAGGGCGGTTCGTTGCTCCAGAGCCTTTCCGTTCACCTTCACACTCCTGAGCCAGACTACACTCAATCATATGACCCAATGAAGAGATAAGTCTTCAGTAAAGACTTAAAGGTTGAGACCGAGTCTGCGTCTCTCTCATGGGTAGGCAGACCATTCCATAAAAATGGAGATCTATAGGAGAAAGCCCTGCCTCCAGCTGTTTGCTTAGAAATTCTAGGGACAATTAGGAGGCCTGCGTCTTGTGACCGTAGCGTACGTGTAGGTATGTACGGCATGACCAACTCGGAAAGATAGGTAGGAGCAAGCCCATGTAACGCTTTGTAGGTTAACAGTAAAACCTTGAAATCAGCCCTTGCCTTAACAGGAAGCCAGTGTAGGGAGGCTAGCACTGGAGTAATATGATCAAATATTTTGGTTCTAGTCAGGATTCTAGCAGCCGTATTTAGCACTAACTGAAGTTTATTTAGTGCTTTATCCGGGTAGCCGGAAAGTAGAGCATTGCAGTAGTCTAACCTAGAAGTAACAAAAGCATGGATACATATTTCTGCATCGTTTTTGGACAGAACATTTCTGATTTTTGCAATGTTACGTAGATGGAAAAAAGCTGTCCTTGAAACAGTCTTGATATGTTCGTCAAAAGAGAGATCAGGGTCCAGAGTAACGCCGAGGTCCTTCACAGTTTTATTTGAGACGACTTTACAACCATCAAGATTAATTGTCAGATTCAACAGAAGATCTCTTTGTTTCTTGGGACCTAGAACAAGCATCTCTGTTTTGTCCGAGTTTAAAAGTAGAACGTTTTCAGCCATCCACTTCCTCATGTCTGAAACACAGGCTTCTAGCGAGGGCAATTTTGGGGCTTCACCAAGTTTCATTGAAATGTACAGCTGTGTGTCATCCGCATAGCAGTGAAAGTTAACATTATGTTTTCGAATGACATCCCCAAGAGGTAAAATATATAGTGAAAACAATAGTGGTCCTAAAACGGAACCTTGAGGAACACCGAAATGTACAGTTGATTTGTCAGAGGACAAACCATTCACAGAGACAAACTGATATCTTTCCGACAGATAAGATCTAAACCAGGCCAGAACTTGTCCGTGTAGACCAATTTGGGTTTCCAATCTCTCCAAAAGAATGTGGTGATCGATGATATCAAAGGCAGCACTAAGGTCTAGTAGCACGAGGACAGATGCAGAGCCTCAGTCTGACGCCATTAAAAGGTCATTTACCACCTTCACAAGTGCAGTCTCAGTGCTATGATGGGGTCTAAAACCAGACTGAAGCATTTCGTATACATTGTTTGTCTTCAGGAAGGCAGTGAGTTGATGCGCAACAGTTTTTTCTAAAATATTTGAGAGGAATGGAAGATTCGATATAGGCCGATAGTTTTTTATATTTTCTGGGTCATGGTTTGGCTTTTTCAAGAGAGGCTTTATTACTGCCACTTTTAGTGAGTTTGGTACACATCCGGTGGATAGAGAGCCGTTTATTATGTTCAACATAGGAGGGCCAGGCACATGAAGCAGCTCTTTAAGTAGTTTAGTTGGAATAGTGTCCAGTATGCAGCTTGAAGTTTTAGAGGCCATGATTATTTTCATCATTGTGTCAAGAGAAATAGTACTAAAACACTTAAGTGTCTCTCTTGATCCTAGGTCCTGGCAGAGTTGTGCAGACTAAGGACAGCTGAGCTTTGGAGGAATACGCAGATTTAAAGAGGAGTCCGTAATTTGCTTTCTAATGATCATGATCTTTTCCTCAAAGAAGTTCATGAATTTATTACTGCTGAAGTGAAAGCCATCCTCATTTGGCACAGTCAACTTAGTGTATGTAAACTTCTGACCCACTGGAATTGTGATGCAGTGAATTATAAGTGAAATAATCTGTCTGTGAACAATTGTTGGGAAAAAGTACTTGTGTCATGCACAAAGTAGATGTCCTAACCGACTTGCCAAAACTAGTTTATTAACAAGAAATTTGTGGAGTGGTTGAAAAACGAGTTTTAATGACTCCAACCTAAGTGTATGTAAACTTCTGACTTCAAATGTAACTGGAGAGTTGGACGTCAAAATAAGTGAGGATACACTGAAGTGTGTTTTGTCAGACGAGGCACATTTTGGGGAGTTCAGGTTTACCACTCCAAATAATAGTGTGTTTACGTTGACTCGTGACAAAGAAAATTACATTTTTTATTTCACCTTTTTTTATCCAGGTAGGCTAGTTGAGAACAAGTTCTCATTTACAACTGCTACCTGGCCAAGATAAAACAAAGCAGTGCGACACAAACAACAACACAGAGTTACACATGGAATAAACAAACGTACAGTCAATAACACAATAGAAAAAAATGAAGTCAATGTACAGTGTGTGCAAATGGCATGAGGATGTAAGGCAATAAATAGGCCATAGTAGCGAAGTAATTACAATTTAGCAAATTAACACGAGTGATAGATGTGCAGATGATGATGTGCAAGTAGATATACTGGTGTGCAAAAGAGCAGAAAAGTAAATAAAAACAATATGGGGATGAGGTAGGTAGATTGGATGGGCTATTTACAGATGGGCTATGTAGAGCTGCAGCGATCGGTTAGCTGCTCAGATAGCTGATGTTTAAAGTTCGTGAGGGAATTATAAGTCTCCAGCTTCAGCGATTATTGGAATTCGTTCCAGTCATTGGCAGCAGAGAACTGTAAGGAAAGGCGGCCAAAGCAGGTGTTGGCTTTGGGGATGACCAGTGAGATATACCTGCTGGAGCACGTGCTACGGGTGGGTGTTGTTATCGTGACCAGTGAGCTGAGATAAGGCGGAGCTTTACCTAGCAAAGACTTATAGATGACCTGGAGCCAGTGAGTCTTGAGACGAATATGTAGCGAGGGCCAGCCGACGAGAGCGGTGTATGGGGCTTTGGTGACAAAACGGATGGCACTGTGATAGACTGCATCCAGTTTGCAGAGTAGAGTGTTGGAGGCTATTTTGTTTGATGACATCGCCGAAGTCAAGGATTGGTAGGATAGTCAGTTTACGAGGGTATGTTTGGCGGTGTTGTGAAGGAGGCTTTGTTGCGAAAGAGGACGCTGATTCTAGATTTCATTTTGGATTGGAGATGTTTAATATGAGTCTGGAAGAAGAGTTTACAGTCTAGCCAAACACCTAGGTATTTGTAGCTGTCCACATATTCTAAGTCGGAACCGTCCAGAGTAGTGATGCTAGTCGGGCGGGCGGGTGCGGGCAGCGAACGGTTGAAGAGCATGCTTTTAGTTTTACTAGCGTTTAAGAGCAGTTGGAGGCCACAGAAGGAGTGTTGTATGGCATTGAAGCTCGTTTGGAGGTTTTAACACAGTGTCCAAAGAAGGGCCAGATGTATACAGAATGGTATCGTCTCAGTAGAGGTGGATCAGGGAATCACCCACAGCAAGAGCGACATCGTTGATATATACAGAGAAAAGAGTCGGCCCGAGAATTGAACCCTGTAGTACCCCCATAGAGACTGCCAGAGGTCCGGACAACAGGCCCTCCGATTTGACACAGGCGAGGCAGTCATTTGAGAAACCAAGGCTGTTGAGTCTGCCGATAAGAATGCGGTGATTGACAAAGTTGAAAGCCTTGGTCAGGTCGATGAAGACGGCTGCACAGTACTGTCTTTTATCGATGGCGGTTATGATATCGTTTAGTACCTTGAGTGTAGCTGAGGTGCACCCATGACCAGCTCGGAAACCGGATTGCACAGCGGAGAAGGTACGGTGGGATTCTAAATGGTCAGTGATCTGTTTATTGACGTGGCTTTCAAAGACTTTAGAAAGGCAGGGCAGGATGGATATAGGTCTGTAACAGTTTGGGTCTAGAGTGTCACCACCTTTGAATAGGGGGATGACCGCGGCAGCTTTCCAATCTTTAGGGATCTCAGAAGATACGAAAGAGAGGTTGAACAGACCGGTAATATGGGTTGCAACAATGGCGGCGGATAATTTTAGAAAGAGAGGGTCCAGATTGTCTAGCCCAGCTGATTTGTACGGGTCCAGGTTTTGCAGCTCTTTCAGAACATCTGTTATCTGGATTTGGGTGAAGGAGAAGCTGGGGAGGCTTGGGCAAGTAGCTGCGGGGGTACGGAGCTGTTGGCCGGGGATGGGGTAGCCAGGAGGAAAGCATGGCCAGCCGTGGAGAAATGCTTATTGAAATGTTTGATTATCGTGTATTTATCGGTGGTGACAGTGTTATCTAGCCTCAGTGCAGTTGGCAGCTGGGAGGAGGTGCTCTTATTCTTCATGGACTTTACAGTGTCCCAAAACTTTTTGGAGTTAGAGCTACAGGATGCAAATTTCTGTTTGATGAAGCTAGCCTTAGCTTTCCTGACTGACTGCGTGTATTGGTTCCTGACTTCTCTGAAAAGTTGCATATCGCGGGGACTATTCGATACTAGTGCAGTTCGCCACAGGATGTTTTTGTGCTGGTTGAGGGCAGTCAGGTCTGGAATGAACCAAGGGCTACATCTGTTCTTAGTTCTACATTTTTTGAAAGGGGCATGCTTATTTAAGATGATGAGGAAATCCTCGACTGACGGGATGAGGTCAATATCCTTCCAGGATACCCAGGCCAGGTCGATTAGAAAGGCCTGCTCGCAGAAGTGTTTTAGGGAGCGTTTGACAGTGATAAGGGGTGGTCGTTTGACCGTTTGACCGATGCAGTGATCGCTGAGATCCTGATTGAAAACAGCAGAGGTGTATTTGGAGGGCAAGTTGGTCAGGATATTATCTATGAGGGTGCCCATGTTTACGGATTTAGGGTTGTACCTGGTGGGTTCCTTGATAACTTGTGTGAGATTGAGGGCATCTAGTTTAGATTGTAGGACTGCCGGAGTGTTAAGCATATCCCAGTTTAGGTCACCTAACAGAACGAACTCTGAAGATAGATAGGGGGCAATTAATTCACATATGGTGTCCAGGGCACAGCTGGGAGCTGAAGAGTTTTATAACAGGCGGCAACAGTGAGAGACTTATTTCTGGAGAGATTCATTTTAAAAATTAGAAGCTCGAACTGTTTGGGCATAGACCTGGAAAGTATGACAGAACTTTGCAGGCTATCTCTGCAGTAGACTGCAACTCCTCCTTCTTTGGCAGTTCTATCTTGATGGAAAATGTTGTAGTTGGGGATGGAAATCTCTGAATTTTTGGTGGCCTTCCTAAGCCAGGATTCAGACATGGCAAGGACATCAGGGTTGGCGGAGTGTGCTAAAGCAATGAGTAAAACAAACTTAGAGAGGAGGCTTCTGATGTTAACATGCATGAAACCAAGGATTTTTCGGTTACAGAAGTCAACAAATGAGAGCGCCTGGGGACATGCAGGGCCTGGGTTAACCTCCACATCACCCGAGTAACAGAGGAGGAGTAGGATGAGGGTACGGCTAAAGGCTATCAAAACTTGTCGTCTAGTGCGTTGTGGACAGAGAATAAAAGGAGCAGATTTCTGGGCGTGGTAGGATAGGTTCAGGGCATAATGTACAGACGGGTATGGTAGGGTGCGAGTACATTGGAGGTAAACCCAGGCAGTGAGTGACAATAAGAGAGGTTGCATCTCTGGATGCAGTTATGCTGGGTGAGGTGGGACAAAGGAGGTATCTGAGGCATGTTGAGTGGTACTAGGGGCTCCGCAGTAAACTAAAACAATGATAACTATCCTAAACAACAGTATACAAGGCATATTGACATTTGAGAGAGCCAAAGCGAGGCATAAAGCAATCACAGGTGTTGATTGGGAGAGCTAGCTAAGACAACAACAGCTAATTAGCTAAGACAACAACAACAGGTAAAATGGCGATGAATGGGCGGAGAGGGAGACGGTCCATTCATAAAGAAGTAGTAGGTCTTTAAAAAAAGCTATCTTTGGTAGGCCTGCACCCAGAAAGAAGTGGTAGGTATTTTAAAAAGTTCTCATTGATAGGCCTGCACCCAGAAAGAAGTGGTAGGTATTTTAAAAAGTTCTCATTGGTAGGCCTGCACCGCTGACAAGTACAGTGTGTAGGCTAATCCATATACAGTGATTTGGATTGTGGCCAATTTTTTGACCTTGGAACATATTGTAGAACCCACATTTAATGCAAATGAAACTTAAATATGAACAAATATGAACTAGTTTTCAATATATTATGAATAAATACAGGGTATTGACACATTTCTACTGCTACATGGGGGACTTTTATTTTGAACATTTCCTAAGTAATTTTTTGGTGTTGCTGGCGAGATGCTGATAAACCAACCATTGGATGAGAATAACAGAGCTCTCCACTTTAAACGAATGGGGGAAAGAAATGTGAATTGTTTTGCTCTCAAGAAAAGGGTGGCATTGAAAGGAGTGATTACTGGGGTAGCGGTAAATGTGAAAGCTGACCAACTGAAGGGGAAGATCCCGGGTCTTTGCCCGACAAAGTGATCCTGTACGAGCTTTTGTGCCTAATACATTACATTGTTACAGGTGTCAAGCTTATGGGCATGTGGCAGCAGTGTGTAGGAGGGAAGTTCCTAGGTGTGAGAAGTGTGCACAAGGGCTTGAGACAAAGGAATGTGTAGCATTGGGGAAAGTAGTGGTACAGTACGTGTTAATTTTAGGAGTGCCTATGGGACTGGGGGACAGAAATGTCCTGTGCGAGAGACAGGTTGAGATTTCCAGGGTTAGAGTAGTGCAGAAGTTGTCATATGATGAGGCAGTGAAGATAGTAGAGGAGGATGGGTCAAGGGGGGATCATGAGAGGAGTGGTGTGAGTAGTAGATCTGTACCAGTACAGATGGATAAACCAACAAGTGATATACACTACCCGTCAAAAGTTTGGACCCACCTACTCATTAAAAAATAAAAAAATCTACTATTTTCTACATTGTAGAATAATAGTGAAGACCTCAAAATGATGAAATAACACATATGGAATCATGTAGTAACCAAAAAAGTATAAAACAAAAGGGTGGCTACTTTGAAGAATCTCAAATATAGAATATATATTTTTGTTTAACACTTTTTTGGTTACTACATGATTCCATATGTGTTATTTCATAGTTTTGAGGTCTTCACTATTATTCTACAGTGTAGAAAATTGTTATAATAAAGAAAAACCCTTGAATGAGTAGGTGGGTCCAAACTTTTGACTGCTACTGTATGTTTCAGTAATATTGGATTTTTGGCATTTATAGCAATGGTTATCAACTATACTGCAGGGATGGAACGTAAGTCACAGAAAATAGAGGTTGTGGTGGCAGCTGCAGAGAGGTATTTGGGTGTGTGAGACTTGACATCGGAAGAGTTACAGGGTGTGTTAAGTAGCGGTGTCCCATCCATTCTGGTTGTTGGCCTGAAGTAGGACTAAATAGATTTAAATAGTGGAGAATGGTAATTATTATTATTATTTTGTGAGTGTAGTGTTAGATGGTAGGGTATTTGTAGTATATATATATATATTTTTTTTAAGCAAAGTTTAAGGGAGTTATACTCCAGTCTAGTAGGTGGCGGTAATGCAACATTTATTGGATGCCAACCGCGGTTAAACAGCATCGAAGAAGAAGCAGAAGAACGACAGAGTCTTGCATAAACGGCATAATATGTTTTGTAATGTTTTTTTTATTACAGTTAGCAGTAGTTAGCTAAACATACTCCGAGGCTGTAAACCGTGTAAACCGTCTACACAGTAACTACATCGCAAAGAAAGGTAAATAATATTTTAGTCCAAAATGTTGCATACCCCAGTTAACTCCTTCGACGAAATATATAACTTTGATAACAGCTAACGTTAAGCGTCGAAGGAGTTAACTTTGATAACAGCTAAGCTGCTGGAAGTATCAACAACCGTACGATGAATGTCGAGTTTAAATGAACCAGCTAATTTCTGTATTAGTTATGATGTCAGTTCAACAGATGAGTACACAACCCGAAATGTTGAAAGCATTTGATCTAGATATTGGTTTAATTTAGAATGGAATGCAGTCTGTTTACTATCCTGCATTTTTTTTTAGGATGGCTCAAGTGCCCAAAGTTAAGCTGGCAGGGGGCTTGGAGATCTGCCGCATCCTGAACGGCATGTGGCAGGTATCAGGTGCTCATGGTCCGGTGGATCATCCCAAAGCAGGTAAACTGAAAGTAGGGTAAAAGTTCACTCCAAAATCTAATTTATTCACACGTTTTTAGACCTTAAGCGTCTAGCTAATGTCTTGAGTGAGTGCCCCACACAATATTTTGTCCAGTTTATTTAACTGAGAACAAATTCTAATGTACAGCAACAACCTGGGGAACAGTCACAGGATGAATGAGCCAATTGTAAACTGGGGATGATTAGGTGACTGTATGAGGGTCAGATTGGGAATTTAGCCAGGACACCAGGGTTAACACCCCTATTCTTACAATAAGTGCCATGGGATCTTTAATGACCACAGAGAGTCAGGACACCCGTTTAACGTCCCATCCAAAAGACAGCACCCTACTCAGGGCAATGGCCCCAATCACTGCCCTGGGGAATTGGGATGTTTGTTTTTTTAGACCAGAGGAAAGGGTACCTCCTACTGGCCCTCCAACACCACTTCCAGCAGCATCTGGTCTCCCATCCAGGGACTGACCAGGACCAACACTGCTTAACTTCAGAAGTAAGCCAGGAGTGAGATGCAGGGTAGTAGGCTGCTGGCTATAGCTATAGCCTATCAGTTCCATACAGTATCAATGGAAAAATGGGTACTATATAATAAATAAAAAAAATAGATGATGCTGCCTATTATAGCATTTTTTTACACACAATTTTTATTTCCCTAACAGTTATTATCAAACCCCCTTTTCCTATTCCAGTGCAGGCGATGCAAGCCTATATTGATGCTGGGCTAACAACTTTTGACATGGCAGATATCTATGGACCAGCGGAGGAGATTTTTGGACACTTCAACAGCCAGGTATGAATTGTTGTTGTAACCTACACCACACAAACTCCAGATTATGAACCTGTTGGATTGAAAGTGTATGTACATATTGTAGATTGTATGAACATTGATCTCAGATGTGTGTGCAAGTGGAGCAGTACCCCTGAATTGGCACAGGAGGGAGCTAATGTAGCACAGTTGCTATTCGGCGGTTGGGCTGCTTAGTCTCGCTCTCAAGAATCAGGGGAGAGATGGTGTATGGAAGATCAGTAAATTCTCACTCTCACTTATACACACACACATGAAAAAGCCCTTACACCTCAAGCCATAGTCATACACACATTGTCAGATGCACTCTTACACCCACACTCTTTTTTTCACCATTAACATTGGTTTTAATATGAATAATTTTTTTTAATTTGAAGATTTTTTAAAATTTGCATCTTCATTTATTGATTCCTTTGGATTTCAGACCTTGTCAGTGCCCAGGCACGCTGCATCTCACACGATTTTGACTTGGATGTGTTTTGACACCTGGAATAATGTCCTCCGAGAATGCTTCCCAACACCAACCTCTCTGAGGATTGAATCACCTGTCTGTAACTAGACACATCTGCTCTGCTCTCACGTGTGAAACGGAGAGATTTATATGGTCTCTCACGTCTGACTGAAAAGTGTCTGAGATCTTTGAGGGGATTATGTGGACTGAGGGTGTTATTATATAAAGTGTGGTACACAACCAGAATGAGTACATTTTGTGAATACATTTCAGTGTCTTTTCACAGATGGCATGGAATGTAATTGTAGCATTCTGTTTTCTAGCTGAAATCGAAACCCAGCTATGATGCTGCACCAACCCTGCAGGGTTTGACCAAATGGGTGCCACGACCTGGACCAATGGACCGCAAGGTGAGTCTTTAATACAGACTAGTGTGTGAAAAATCATCCTGCAAGTTGTCTACCATCCATTAAAATCTGAAAGCTAAATACTGTATATCACACCCACCAATTAACAATTAGAACTGCTTGAGGGCAGTGTCTCAGGACAACTTTCAGCTCTGTGAGAGACTCCCTTATCTAATTCTATTTTGAGGTGTCTGTTCTGGTTCACCTATGTCACTTGGCTGCAACAAAAGCCTGCACCCTCACCAGCCATAACAGGGTAAGATAACTCACGCCTGGTGTAGACATCTTTAATATGTCTCGTCACTAGGTTGTGGAGAAGGCATTGCAGCGTTCCATGGCCCGTATGCAGGTGGATTCTCTGGACTGTGTGCAGTTCCACTGGTGGAACTACAGCGATAATAGATACCTGCATGCCCTGGGGCACCTGTCTGACCTGCAGCAGGATGGACTCATACGTAGGTCATCTTATATAACCATTTACTAATCCCATGCACACAAGCTCTTTGTTAAGATTCACAGTTCAGCCATGTACCTTGTGTACTTGTTGATGAGCTGTGCCTGTTTGTCAAGTTTAGATGTACTCCTTATTTTCTTACTCTTCAGGAGAGCTGGCCCTCACCAACTTTGACACTCAGAGGCTTGAGGAGATCACAAACAAAGGGATCAGAGTCTCCAGTAACCAGGTACAGTGCCTGCTCCCTCATTCCCTCATTTGTTTTCCCCATCTTTCTCTCGCTTTCTCACTAGCTTAATGGGAGGCAATTTCCTTGTGCCTTATAGAATATTGTGAAATCTGTGCATGTTCAGTACATTAGTCTGCGTCAGCGTTCAGTATGTCCAGTATTAATGACCAGTGATGTTTCCTCCCAGGTGCAGTACTCTCTGATTGACCAGCGGCCCGCTGTTAAGATGGAGGCGGTCTGCCTGTCTCACGGCATCCAGCTCCTCACCTATGGAACTCTGGGTGAGGACCGGTCTGAGGTCATATGGGATTAAGTCATCACGGCCACTGCTCTACTCCTACTGCTACTATTTGGCTGCTCTAGATCATCAGGGGTTAGCCATTTAAGAGGATGAAGAAGCACAAGCATTCATGTCACTGCACTGAGAGAGTCAGTGGTGAAGGGTTGGATTAGGTCCCAGTTAGCCTGGCCCAGGTCTGTATGGGGTTTAGCCTACCCATCTGACCTATAGATCTAGACCAGGCTAGCTCACAGTTACTGTTGCAACCTTAGTGACCGGTTATGGTCTGTTTTCTTCAAGTTATGTGACTTACGATATTATATCGTAAATCACATAACTTTAGACAGACCCATAATCGCTCATTCTAGTCATGGACCACTTGATATTCTGATCTGATAATGCCTGGAAATGACTGACTCTCTCGCATAAGTCGTAATGAAAAACATAACGTACTCTCGCCAGATATGTTGGGGGAAAAATCTGAGATACTGCATGCTTTGCTTTGATGCATTATGGTTATTAGTATTACTGAAATTAGCAAGTCATTTAATATAGTGTTAGCGATTTTAGAAATCCTTTCCGTATTGACTCTTGCAATGTGGGGTGTAGTGATATAAAATGGTGGCAATCTAAGATGGAGTCCAAACTGACGATGCGTCTCTGCTGTTTCTCTGCTTCCCTCTTCACCCAATCTCCTCCCTTCTTCATCTTTACCCTGTCTCTGTCTCTCTTTCTGTATCCAACCCCTCCCTCCCTCCCTCCATCTTTTTAAACCTCCATCGCTCGGTCCCCCCTCTACTTCTCAGCTGGTGGTCTACTCTCAGAGCGCTATCTGGGGAAGGCAGAGCCTACAAGCAGGGTGGAGCTCAACACTGCCTCCCTCAGTAAATACAAGAAGGTGATTGATGGCTGGGGAGGATGGGGGCTGTTCCAGGAGCTGCTGGTTGTCTTGGACGGTGTTGCCCAGGGCCACAGCTGCTCCATTGCCAACGTGGCTACCCGCTACATTCTGGACCGGCCAGCAGTGGCTGGAGTCATCGTGGGCTGTCGTCTCGGCGTTGCTGGGGCGGAACACATCAAGGACAGCCTGCACAGCTGCAGCCCAGAGTTGGAGCTCACGGCGCAAGACCTGCGCACCATAGACGGCGTGCTGCAGCGCTCGCGTGACCTCATGAGCCTCATCGGAGATTGTGGAGACGAGTACAGGAACTAGAGGAGAAAAGAGAAGATGGACCAGAGCATCTGGGTTGGAGGGAAGTTGAGATGGGGTACTGGAGGAAGAACATGTAAATGTGTGAATAAATGTGTGTATAGATGATGGTGGGAAGTTAGAGGATGGCAGGAGTAGAAGGAAATGTGGTGGGAAGAGAAGGCCTGGGGGGGCTGAAACTGAAAATGACAGATGGGAGGGGCATGAGGGGGAATGACAGCCTGAACTATGACAGGGCACACAGATATACAGCCTTTTACTTTTATTTTTTTTAAATAGTGTCAACGTGTGATAAATGTTACCCTGTACCCATATAATTAAGAATGTAATGTATATAGCATCATTATGTCTCTGTGTATGGAAAGAGCTTTTAAGTAAAATAAGATATTGACCTAAAGCAGCTTGTTTAATTTACAATACGCACAATAGTTATTGATATTTTTTGTAAAAATCCTCTTCCTGTACTCTTTCATGACATCCCTTCAGACAAGGAGAAAATATTTATTTCTGTTACATTACTCAAAAGAGGGAAATGTCTCTGTGTTTGAGGTGGTCTGTGGTGGGCCTTTGTTTGCAGTATGCTGGTGTTGTGTGTGTGTTTGTTTGAGGATTACTAGGGTGGAAGATGTGGGTAGGCCTGTCTGACGAACACTGGGAAGAGTTTCACTAGGGAAGTAGATCATGGTGGAGTCCTCTGATGTTCCTTGACAGAGCTAGCTGACTGGCTGTTCACTCAAGGGTCTGGATATACGCAAACAGGAGGGGTCAGAGGAAGATTTGGGGTGGGGGTAGCACTGAGGGGCAATTAGATGACAGGCTAGAAGATTAGGGGTGGGTGCCAGCTGGGGGGCAGGAGCAGGGGTATTTGGGGGGTCTTTCCATCTCTTGTAACTGTGGTAATGAGGCATTGATACTGTACAAGAGACAGACGCTCTAATGACCATGATGATTCCCCCAGACTGCCACTATCGCAGCTGCTGAAACTCACAGGGAGGGTACCCACAGCCTGGGGTTAAAGGTCAGATACAAGATCACATGTACTCCACTATGGGGAAACACACTAGGGTATAGTACAGTACTATGACATCCAGTAAAATTACAGTCTCTCACCAAGGGACTGAGTTTAGCCTGCTTCAGTGTGCCTCAGACTAAGGGCTTAATTCAATTAGATCCGCTTGAACCAATATCAGCATAGCAGTTGTTTTGGCAGTGTCGGAGGTGGAACTACATTAGAGCTGACAAATCCACAAGTGACTCTTGGAATTATACCTACAGTAAAGCAGACATTGCCTGCATAGGGTCGTATTAACAGAAATCCCATGCAGCCTTGTTTACAAGTTCAAACAGTGGAATGTGAGATGTAATCTACACGTCCATTAGGCTGATAGAAATCCTCATTATTTAGTTGAATGATTTTTCAATTTGAGCGTAATTATCTCGTTCTGAACTTCTAATGTGAGTGGGGCGGGTGTGGCTTAGTGACAAAGATTTGACGTCTTCAACGCAGTTCCGCCAAAACATCCGCATCGCTATTGTCAGTTAACACTTGATCTGATTAAATCTAGGCCCTAAACACCTTGTTTTCCCCAGCTCAGTGGTCTTCAGGTTAGTGTGACAGCAGCCATGTGTGGTTGGTATTATATTTCTGTGGTGGGCTACTGTGTATCTATCAGCTGTCCTCTCTCTCATCTTGTTGGATGACCCTATGTTTAAAGAGCATCTCTGTCTGCAGTTTCATGCACACACACATGCTGATGTGCCCTTGAATCTTTCAATAGGCTTTTTAATTATTAAAACACATGAAATATGCACAGCACGAGGTGGGTGGTGGATATGTCCTTGTATGTTCAGCTCTCAATGCAGCATGCATACAGGGCCCATAGTCCAGACTATCAGCAGACACACTGCACCAGATTGATCAGGTGTGGCTCAAGTCAATGTTTGTGTGTTATTTGGTATTTTTATTGAATATTAAAACATTCAATATACCTGCAGTGAAGCCGATCAACATTTACATTCAGTCATCAAGCAGACTCCCATGCGGAGCGATCCACAGGGGCAACCAGAGTCAAGTGCCCTGCCCAAGGGCACGTCGACAGATCTCCCACCAAGTCAAATCGGGGACCCAAATCAGCGACCTATCGGCCACCGGCCCATCTCCCAACCGCCAGGGCACCAACCATCCAAGATCCCCCCCACAGTTCCCCGAGAGCTGCCCCTCGACCATCCAAGCCCCCCCCCCCCCAAAAAAAACTCTCCCTCCACTCCCCCAAGGAATTCTGTACAATCATTTTTGCGTTGTTTTATATATCAACTCATACACCCTGTGCCATGGAATCAGTACATCAAACACCGATTCTCAGCTATTTTGCAGTCTGTATGGCACAGCTGTCAACATCCTGGTCCTCAAATTAAACTGGTATACTTTCCTATTTATGCTATTTTTATTCCTCTGTCAGTTTTAATCCTTTATATTGGGCAGACAGACCAGTTCCCTACCTCCTCCCACTGCCACCTGCCTCCTCCATTTTCGGGGTAATCTTGGATTGAGCAGACCTTCCCAAACAAATCCGATAACTTCATGAAAGACATACAGTACCAGTCAAAAGTTTGGATGTCTTCACTATTATTCTACAATGTAGAAAATATTAAAAATAACAAAAAACCCTTGAATGAGTAGGTGTCCAAACTTTTGACTGGTACTGTAACTCAGTATCATAACAATATCATTTAAAAACAAAATACCCTTTTCAAACATATTTTCCATAAATATAGGTCTTTTATCAACCACCACATTTGAGTTCAACCATAATATGTTGTAATATTTGTTCTAATTAATCAAAAATGAGACATGGCAATCGGCAAAAAGGCAATTTTTAACAATGGGTGAGCTTTTCTTAGTAATCTACTTGAGAACTATTTTGGGTTCAAGTAAAACTTTTGTTTAAGTGAAGCTTTTAAAGAGAGGTTTAGTGCTTTTATATTTAATCTCAAACCATCCAGTTCATATTCACTATATAGATAGGCACGCTTTATGTTGTCTGGCTTAGCATTCCAGATAAAGCTAAATATTTTTTGCTCATATGATTTGAAAAACGAATCATAAGGAGTAGGAAGCGCCATAAGTAAATTGAGATATGACTAAGGAGTTAATCAGTGTCATTTTTCCATAAATAGACAGGTATTTACCTCTCCATGGTTGCAGGATCTTGTCTATGTTTACAAGTTTTCTATTGAAATTCATTGTGGAGAGCTCATTTATATATTTTGTGATATGAATACCAATTATGTCTACTTCACCATCAGCCCATTTTATAGGTAAACTGCAGGGTAATGTAAAAGTTGTATTTTCTAAAGATCCAATACATAATATGTTACACATCATAATTAGGTTCAAATTCAGAGAGGCCAGAAAAGTGAACTAGATCTTCAATGAGACATTGCAGGGATCTCGCTTGCGGACTAGTTACATGGATACCTATGTTTTTATGCCTTGGATTTCTAATCATCTAATGTTGTTATTTGATCTGATTTTAATACCTCTTTAGGATCTGACCCTTTTTTTCAATTTTCGCCTTAAATGACATACCCAAATTTAACTGCCCGTAGCTCAGGACCTGTAGCAAGTATATACATATTCTTGATACCATTTGAATGGAAACACTTAAGTTTGTGGAAATGCAAAATTAATGTAGGAGAATATAACACATTAGATCTGGTAAAAGATAATACAAATATTATTTTTTTTGTACCATCATTTTGAAACGCAAGAGAAAGGCCATAATGCATTATTCCAGCCCAGGCACAATTTACATTTTGGCCACTAAATGGCAGCAGTGTATGTGCAAAGTTTTAGACTGATCCAACTAACCATATCTGTTCAAAATGTTGTATCAAGACTGCCCAAATGTTCCTAATTGGTTTATCAATACATTTTCAAGTTCATAATTGTGCTGAAACAATAGCATGGTATTATTTCACTGTAACAGCTACTGTATATTGGACGGTGCAGTTAGATTAACACGAATTTAAGCTTTCTGCCCATATCATATATGTCATATATGTAGCGCAACTGTCCCACGGGGGGGGACCGATCCCGTAGAGGTTTTGATAACATTTCGATGGCCATAATGAATAGATATGATGAGTGTGGACGCCGTTGTTTAACTCCAACAGTTAAAACTCTCTGAGAAGAAACCGCTATTGCACCTGGGGTTGCTACACATTACTTTTATCCATTGAATAAGAGACTCACCGAAATAGAAAAAATCCAGGCATTTATAAATAAAATCCAGTCTTACTTTATCAAAGGCCTTTACAAAATCTGATATGAATACCAAGCCTGACTTCTTAGATGTTTCATGGTGTTCTATTATTTCTAGTAGTTGTCGTATATTATCTCCAATGTATTGTCCATGTAAAAAACGGTCTGATCAGGATGAACAATACCTGGTAAAACCTTTATAATTCTGAGGGCTATGCATTTCGCTAGTATTTTTGCATCACAACATTGAAGTGTAAGGGGCCTCCAGTTTTTTAGATAGACTGGGTCTTTATATTTGCCATCTGGGTCTTGTTTTAATAATAGAGAAATCAGACCTTCCTGCTGAGTACCTGACAGACTACCATTTCTATAGGAGTAGTAAAACAAGCTAATGATTAAGCTTTGAGAATATACAAAAAGGCTTGATTTACCTCTACCGGTTTGCCATCAAGCCCTGAGGTTATTCCAGACAAAGGACTTAATAGCCTCAAACCGTTATTCCTCTGTAATTTGGCCTTCACGCTGATCTTTTTGTGCATTTGTTAATTTTTCATTTTTTGTATTATTTGAAAAAAATTCCTTAAAGTAATCGTCATTCAGAGGGTGAGAATGAGATGGAAAAGAGAACATCTGCTTAAAATATTAAGCTTCCTCTTTTAAAATATAATTCGGAGAATCATGGATGACTCTCTTTAGTAACGAGTTTCTGCTAATTATTTTTGGTAGCGTTCCTGTGTTGGAGATGCAGGAAGATTTTGGTGCATTTTTCTCCATATTCCATCTAGTTTTCTTTATTTTTGTAATAGATAAATTCAGCTATAAATTATTTTGGCTTAGTTAAGAATAAATTGTCCTCCAGTAGACTTTGACTACATTTCCAATATCCCTGTCCATGTGGAAATTCTGTTAGAGTTATGTGAAGGCCATATAGATGATGGTCCGATCGCATTCTGTCTCTTTTCTGTGTCTGTGTGTTGCCATGTAGGCTATGCTGTGTAGGTGTGTGTATGATGGTATTTGATTATGGACATGAAATCATGAAAGAACAAGTCAATACGTATGAAACAACTATCAGACTGGAGGGGTGTGAAGAAACCATTCCTTTATTGGTGTGAAGTCCCAGTCAGGATGAGGGGTTAAAAACAGTGCTCTACGCCAGACCCATGTCCACTCACACACTCGCTCACGCGGGGTACAGGGTGTGTCGCATCAAAATGTGAGAGAATCAGACATTTTTTTTCTTCAAAAAAACATTCACCTCACTCAGACTATAGCAGTTCTCATTACTTTCTCTAGGATGGGGTCTATTGTGGGGGAGTGGAGTACTGAACTTACAAGGGGCCAACTCAATGGGTGAAGGGTCAAAACCACATCAATGACAGTTAACAGAAATACCATATTTGCTTTTTTAGAATCCTTTGATTCTTATTCTCGGAGAGCAGGTGTTGCCAGAAGTGTTTTCGGGTTGACATTTCCATGACAACGGCATGTTGCAGTGGCGCTGGTAGTGGTCTATTTGGCGTTGGCGGAGCTGCTGAGCATCTTGCGGACAGCCTGCGCAATGGCGTCACGGTCGATGCCGAAGATCTTGAGGAGCTCAGTGGGTTTGCCGCTGCGGGGGACGTGGGCCACGGCCATACGGTGCACGTTGAAGCCGGTCTCATTCACCACGGCAGAACACACCGCCTCCCCCAGGCCACCTAAAGAATTACAACCACATGTCAGTCAATCACATCTATACAGCCTTTTTACAACTAAATAAAACCTAAAATGCAAGAGTGCAGAGTTCTATTTTCTGGGTCTTAGTATTTGTGCAGAAGTTTGTCCTAAGACTTCATATGTCACATCCACTCTCCTCCTCTAACTCCTTTGAGCCTGTCTTGCTGAGCTGTCTTTGTTTGTGCAGTTTAGCCCCACTGTGCTGTACAGAATGTACAGTAGCTGGCCAGTCAGTCCGATCTATACATCATCTTTGTCTTCCACCTCACTGACACTGTAACACTGTCACCTCCACAGCCCACTGAGTCTTGATCCTCCCTGACAGGCCAGCCACCACCTTCTCATTGACTGACCATCAGGCCGGCGGTGGCGAAGGGGGGCCGGGTGCGAGAGAGGGCGTTCCTCCACTCTACTTTAGTAGCCATCTGCACAATGGGGGTCCTTGAAGCCTGGGCCTCTCCATATAGCCCCCTCTAAGCCCCCTATCACAGCCTCCCCCCTTCCTCTCCCTCACACACCGTCTTCCCACCCCCTATGGCTTTGAGTGGACGCCCAGCCCGCCCACGTCGCCCGTGCATGCACACCTGTCATAATGCACTATTCATGCTCATGTGTAGACAGGGAATGGGGGTGGGGGTTGTCAGGGCATGGCTTCTGCTGGTTGGGGGTTAGTTAATGTTAAGATGCTGACTGTGGCACGGCTGTGCTTATTCTTTTCTTTGTTTAGTTCCTTCAACAGACAGTATAAATACCAAGGGACAAATAAGGCAACTGTGCCAAAATAAACACCCACACATTTTTGGACTTGCTGTTATCTAGGTCAGTGAATGCCCAATGGCCAGAGCAGAGCTGAAATTAAAAAAACATTGAGGGTTGATAGTCTCTTCTCCTCCTCCTGCACATGCTCAAATACTGCAGTCTTGACACTTCGCAATTTCAGAGAAATAATTAGTCTGCAGGCTTAGAGATTTAACAACTGATACAAATCACATGAATGTCTCACAACTGCATAACTATCTAAAACTGCATAACTATCTAAAACTGCATACCTCAGTGCCCAGTGCTATATATTGTATTCCACTGGAATAAGATAACCTGAGTTCAGAAAGCAGCCTGTGTGTGCAGAGTACCCACCCTCGTAGTAGTGGTCCTCTACTGTGACTATGCGGCCCCTGGTGGCCTTGGCATGCTCGATGATGGTCTTGGAGTCCAGAGGCTTGATGGTGAAAGGATCAATCACTCGAATGTTGATCCTCTCTGAGAGAGAAACAGAGCATGTTATACAATACTCGTAGTACAAATTTCTTCAGTTCGAACTATGGTGTTTCATCTATTCAGCCAACACCAGATAAACAATAGAGATGAATCAACAGACTTCTACAGTGCTAGAGAAAGATGCAAGAAGTACTCTGAATCTGTTGTTGGGGTGCACATGCTTATTAATAGAGTGCCACCATCAGCCACCACGGTTGACATTTAACCCCAGATCATGATGAATGGTCCAATGCCTTAGTGGGACAAGTCTCACAACAAAGTCTCAGTATGCGTGTGCATGTGTGTGTGTGTGTGTGTGTGCGTGCATTACTCGGATGACGTTGATGTCCATCAGTCCCTGGGTGACGAGCACATTTCCTGACAGCTAATGTAGAATATAGAATATTGAGTTCCAGTGAAGGATCTATGTAACTTTCCCGAAATGACTGTTCTGTACCTTTCTTTAGCATTTCAGCAGCTGCCAGTGCCTCATGTAGGGTCACGCCTGCTCCGATCACTGTCACATGATCATCGTTGGTCTTGTACACAACCTGACGGACATGGGATGGAGGTTTCTATTATCTAGGCATATTTCTATTTAAAATCATTTAGCAAGCATGTTAGTACTATAAGAAAGTGATATACTGTAAGACTTTCATTAGACATTGTGTATAGTACATCTCATATATCATTGTCTCCATACCTTCGCCTGTCCCACATGGAAGTCTTCGTTGCTGTTGTAAAGAACAGTGTTCTCTGGGCGACTGGTTCTGATGAAACACACACCCTGAAACAGAGATGAAACATGTCAATCAGCCTCTGGACTTTCATTACCTTGTCATTTATCAGACAGGTTTATTAAACAGCGACTCAGCCATACTCAGCAGCTGTGTGAACCAAAGATATTGTAAAGTGAGCACATAGCATGAGGCAGATGTGATAGAGAGGGTTCTGGGTGCAGGTTAGTATATTTTGTTATGAATATTGTTCTGGAGGCAGCTCTGCAGAGTGGTTACTAGCTGGCACAGCCACAAAGTCACAGCTACAGGACTGTTTTGCTAGTACAGACTGGAATATGTTCCGGGATTCATGCAATAGTGTTGAGGAGTATACAACATCAGTCACCGGCTTCATTAATAAGTGCATCGACGACGTCGTCCCCACAGTGACTTACGTACAGTACAAATCCCAACCAGAAGCCATGGATTACAGGAAACATCTGCACTGAGCTAAAAGCTAGAGCTGCCGCTTTCAAGGAGCGGGACACTAATCCGGACGCTTATAAGAAATCCTGATAAACCCTCCGACAAATCATCAAACAGGCAAAGCGTCAATACAGGACTAAGATTGAATCCTACTACACCAGCTCTGATGCTCGTAGAATGGGGAAGGGCTTGCAAACTTCACAAATTATAAATGGAAACCCAGGAAAGCTAAATGCCTTCTATGCTAGCTTCTGTGCAAGCAACACGAAACCATGCATGAGAGCACCAGCTGTTCTGGAAGACTGTGTGATCATAACTGTATGTAGCCGATGTGAGTAAGACCATTAAGCAGGTGTAACAGTTTAACTTTACTACGTCCCTTCGCCCCGACCTCGGGCGCGAACCAGGGACCTTCTGCACACATCAACAACAGTCACCCACGAAGCATCGTTACCCATCGCTCCACAAAAGCCGCGGCCCTTGCAGAGCAAGGGGAAACCCTACTTCAAGTCTCAGAGCAAGTGACGTAACCGATTGAAACGCTATTAGCGCGTACCCGCTAACTAGTTAGCCATTTCACATCTGTTACACAGGTTCGGAGGGCTAGACAGATTACTAGGATGTGTACTCAGCGCATGCGCTGACCAGCTGTGTTCTTAGTCCCCTTCTGCACTCCCTGTTCACCCATGACTGAGTGGCCACGCACGTCTCCGACACCATCATTAAGTTTGCCAATGACAAAACGGTGGTAGGCCTGATCACCGACGACGATGAGACAGCCTATAGGGAGGAGGTCAGAGACTTGGCAGTGTGGTGCAAGGACAACAACAACAACCTCTCTTTCAACATGAGCAAGACAAATGAGCTGATCGTGAACTATAGGAAAAGGAGGGCTGAGCACACCCCCATTCACATTGACAGGGCTGTAGTGGAGCGGGTAGAGAGCTTCAAGTTCCTTGGTGTCCACATCATTAAGGAACTATCATGGTCCAAACACACCAACACAGTTATGAAGAGGGCACGACAACACCTATTCCCCCTCAAAAAGTTATACAGCTGCACCATCGAGAGCATCCTGACTGGTTGCGTCACCGCTTGGTATGGCAACTGCTTGGCATCCGACTGTAAGATGCTATAGAGGGTAGTGCGTACGGCCCAGTACATCACTGGGGCCAAGCTTCCTGCCATCCAGGACCTCTATACCAGGCCCTAACAATTTTCACACACACACACTCTCGCTGCTGCTAATCTCTGTTTATTATCTATGCATAGTCACTTTACCCCTATCTACATGTACATATTATCTCAATTACCTCGACTAATCCGTACCACTGCACATTGACTCGGTACCGGTACTCCTGGTATATAGCCTTGTTGTTGTTATTTTAATGTGTTACTATATTTCCTAGAGGTTTTTTTGCAAATTTTTCTTACTTACTTTTTCAAGATCTCTGCATTGTTGGTTTAGGGCTCATAATTAAGTATTTGTATTCAACACGTGACAAATAAAATTGTAATTGATCAAATCAGATTTTAAATCAAACCATAACCACACTGCTAACTCTGTCTAACCATAACCTTAAATTAAGACCAAAAAGCACATGTTTGTTTTCATTAATTTTTACAATATAGCAATTTACAATATAACTACAATATGGTTTAGGTTTTGCCTCCAGGACAAAACTCATGACAATAAATGTCAACCTGTGTGCTGGGTACCTTTGTGTTGGCAGCCAGCTCCACAGCTTTCTCAGTGGAGACACCGTCGCTAGGGTAGAAAACAGTTGCCGTGGGAATGGCTCTGAACATGGCAATGTCTTCAAGGCCCATCTGAGAAGGTCCATCCTCTCCTAGAACACACACACATGCACACATACACACAAACACGCATGCAAGTCACACACAATAGCATTTGGGGTGTATGGGGCGGCTAAAAGTAAAATCTACAGGACTGGCATGCGTTCAGTGGGGCGAGTCGGCGTGGGCATGCAATGTACCTGAGGAACCAAAAGGAAACCTGGCCGCCCCGCCACCACCACGACACAGAGAGAGAGAGGGGGAGGGAGGAAACGAGTGCTGGCCGGAGCCACACTGATACAGTAGTAGATGGACGGAAGATGTGAAGAAACAAAATCTAAATTCAGGATTCAGGAAATAATACAGGATTACAAGACGTGAGGCCAACTACAAGGAAACGATTCAACCCACTGCAAGAGTGTTACAAAAATTTGCAATCAAAACCAACTGAAGGCAAAGACCTTCCTCGACTAAACAGTGTTAGGGGAAGCACTGTGTTAACACTGTATGACAGTGAGATAAGTCTTCTGCAGTGGGCTGAATCGGTCCAAGAGGAACAAGCGCTGAGAGCTACGTCAGGTTAGGATCACAGTGAGGAAGTCACGGGTTACTACACAGACAGGTCACCGGGGGTGGGGGGGTGGTCAAAGGTCAGTGGGCGGACTGACCGATGGACACGCCACAGTGGGAGCCACACAGATTGATGTTGCTCTCAGAGATGGCAGCCATGCGGAGCTGGTCGTAGGCACGTGTGAAGAAGGTGGCGAAGGTGCTGGCAAACACCACGTTACGATCCCGCGTGGCGCAGCCCACCGCAATGCTCACCTGACAGAAGAGGAGAGAGAGGATAGGTAAAGGAGAGTAAAAGCCTGAGTAACTTGTGTCTCACATTCCTTAGACACAAAAGGAGGGAGCCATCATCTTACAATTCATATGGGAGAAATGTGATGTTTGAGCCATTTCATTTCCTGTTAGCCCTGAGAAAGCCCTTTCCCCTGTTCCCCATGAGGCCCTGCTAAGGGGATGGGGCCTGTGTGAGTAGTTAAAAACAATCATTGTCAGTGAGAGTTTTTACTCAATAAAATACACTTGTTTAAACAATACCATCTACATTAAGTACAGCTAGCATAGAGCATCATTGTTGTCACTGACCAACAAGATACTTGAAAGCCAACAGAGCATTAAATGCCCCAATCCCTTAACAATATTCATATCTGATGTGACAGCATGACTTGGGTAATTAATTCATCTAAATAACATCAGAACTATATTTGACTCCTCTATTGTCTGTGTGGGAGTCACAATGAGACACAGGCCACAACACGGCTTCATTAAACCTGCTAATGATGCCTCAAAGAACTTCTACTGGAATACAGCAGAGACATTACTAATGATGAGGAGGTCAGGGCCCATATCCACAAAGCGTCTCAGAGTAGATGCTGATCTAGGATTTGTCCAATCTTATTCATTATGATCTAAAAGGCCAAAATGATCCTAAATCAGCACTCCTACTCTGAGACACTTTGTGGATAAGGGACCTGGTCTCTTAGGCAACCAGGCAGGAGGAGTAGAAGGATTCATGCCCTAGAAGTGAGGGGGTATCAGAGGTGTGTGATACTGTGTGTGTCAGAGGTGAATAATTTAGATATAAGGGTGGAAAGAAGCAGAAAAAGCCGCTTTAGACTATAGTGATGGATAAAGTGGAATTAAATGTTTGTCATTCTACAGTGGTTCAAATACAAAGACGTAGGCCTACAGTATGAATGGAACTTTGATGGTCATTTTGGGTTGACGTCACATAGTGCTATCAACAACAGCTTATCATTGTTTTTTAGTACTTTTTAAAAAGATTTTGTGATCAGTACACTTTTGTTCACCCTACTAGACCTAGACTCAGGTCAGATATGTGGCACTGGGTGTCAGCTGAGCTTACCATGTTCTGCTCAGCGATATAGCACTCAACGTAGCGTTCGGGGTGCTCGTTCTTAAAGAGCTCAGAGAAGGTGGAGTTCTTGGTGTCTCCATCCAGAGCCACCACATGCTCATTGTAGCGGCCCAGCTTAGCAAGAGCCATGCCATAGGCCTTCCGCGTGGCAATCTGCAGCCAAACACAACCAATGGGTTAGTTCATTTAAAACACAGTTCAATATAGCAGCCCACCACCATTCATGCTATCTGTCTTGGTCATGAGCAAGTCTATATACATTTTCCGTGTCTTGTTCCAGGACTTAAAGGATCTCTCTCAAACACTCTTGCTCTTTCTGTCAAGTACACAGATGAACGCGCACGTACACACACACACCTTCTCTCCGAGTTTGTAGTTGGGTGCATTGGGCATGCGGACGTTGCGCAGGCTGATTGGCGGTGAGTCCTCGGTGGGCGTTGCGGGGTACAGGCGCTTGGTGGTGTTCATGATGCGCGCCTGGATGTCCTTCATCACCCCCTCAGCCATCTCCTTGGGCAGGGGCTTCCCATGCCAGCCCATCTTGTCCTCTGCAGCTACAACACACACAAAGAACATGATGAAATACATACACAGACAGAGACACACACAGAGACATTTATCAGAGATGGCACACTTCCTCACGCATAGCAAATATACCTTTAGTATATCAGCAATTAAAAAATTGGAGGAAATCTGCTTTTGTTTTATATCTAGTTGACATGATATCAGTATCAAAATGTCATAAGTTACATATTGCTCAACACTCCTCTCTCTCATCACAAAGCCTTACACGTGTGGTCATCAAATACCATTCTATAGGTCAGGGTTCCACTTCAAAAGCCATATGCTTATGACAATAGGCAGACAAAGGCCAGTGATCTGAGTATATACTACACATTCTGAGTGATTACTAGGCTGCTGCAGCAGAAGCTCTAAAACACTGCCTAGATTACCATAGGTTTAGGTGCCCTTCATAGAAAAGACAGGAGGGCTGAGTTGGGTCTATTAGACTTTACCCATTTTAAGGGACAGGCACAGACTAAACCTTTGTGATTTTAGGATTAGTGTGGTCTGGTAGTAGGTATTCATGACAAAGCAGCTCCGGAGCACCACAGATATGTTTGAATGTGAAGGGTAGAGGGGAGTCTGTCAGTATCACAATGAAGCTGTGCTGGTACATTTGTGTATGCATGAAAGGCGCTGCTGCTGGCATAGTATTAGGGCTTGGTTAGTCTCTGGGTGTACCTGTCTGTACTAGTGTATCAGTACATGTACCTATAGAGGAGCATGGGGTTGGGTACCTGTAGAAATGTGTGTGTGTTTCTGTAGGTACCTGAGATTCCCTTGCCCTTGATGGTTTTGGCAATGATGGCGGTGGGCTGGTGACGGGGTTGGCTCAGAACCTTGGTCAGCTCCTCCACACTGTGCCCGTCCACAATGATGGCATTCCACCTACACACACACACTTAATTTACTGGTGCCAATACCTAGTGGGAGTAATTTACACGCTCAGGCTCATAATCATGGTCTCTAGGCCACACATTTTCTAGGCTTTCTCCCAGTACCCACCCAAAGGCCTCGCAGCGTTTCTGGTACTTCTCCACATGGTGCTGCAGGGGAGCTGGGTCACTCTGACCCAGACGGTTGATGTCCAGGATGGCCACTAGGTTGTCCAGCTGGTAGTAAGAGGCGAAGGACATGGCCTCCCACACAGAGCCCTCAGACATCTCCCCATCACCCAGCAGGCAGTACACATTGTAGCTACAGAAGGACAAACAGACAGAGGGAAAAACAGACAGACAATTAGAGGCTTGCAACATCACAGCAGCTAAGCTTTCATAAAAAGTAATAAACAAGTTATGACTAATATAAATGACTAACCCACAACTTTCAATTCATTGCCACTTGATTGCCACCTAATGGCTAATGGGATGAAACGCAACACAACAGAGCAGAACAATAATAATAATCTCTCCCTCACAATTGCCTCCCCTCGCAGAATAACATTTTCCACACAACCCCCTCCCTTCATCTTAAAAATGAGCCTCCCTCCCCGCACAGAGCGAACAGGAACAGTTGACCCCACCCTTGGCTCGGAGCTCCAATCATCCTGCATGGTAACAGGGTCTGACAGCTTTCCACTCAAATAGACACATTGTCATTAAAGCGAGAAGATAGACTGAGACATGGCGCATTATGGCACGGATTCCGAGCCAGACCGCCCGGGGAAAAAAGCATTCCAGAGCCCAGAGGGACCCACAAAACACCTGGTCCAGATCCCGCTTAACATCCACTCTCCCGGTTATTCTCGCCGCAGCACCTCGCACTACACAAAGACAGACTTCCCTGGACCAAAACACTGTTTAAACCTCTGAGCTGCAATTCAATTTGAATCAAATCAACACAATCTAATTGGCTACATGATGTTATTTGATACAATATCAGTGTGTTGACTGACTGCTTGCTATAAACATGAGTTGATGATAATGGTGATTATATAACTCATTAATTATATGGTAATGAAGGGCAAAAGTAGAAATCTAAATATGAATGGATAAATGACTGTTGTTCTATTGCTGTGGAGGAATGACACTGTTTAAAGAGCTATTTATTAAGTCAAAAGCTGTGACGGAGGGGATCTGAGGTAACCCTTCAAATGTGCATACCGGTGAGTGTGTGTGTGGCTTAAAACAACACACACTGGGGAACGTATCCTACACATTCTGAGGGATTACTGGGCTGCTGCAGGTCTAAAGCACTGGCCGGCACTGGCCGGATAAGGCCGGGTTTTGAGTGCCCCTTGTAACATGTGCCAGGATAACCATGCAGTTTAACCTATAACTTAAGCTTCTATTTAAAAAACAGGTACATAATTGAGATTAACCAATATTCATTCATTCACTCTCTCCTCTCGCCAGGTGAGAATATTACAGAGGTGAGAAGAGAACACATCATACTGACACCTCACACTGAGCCCTCAGGCTCGTCTGGCTTACATAGAACCAATGAATGGGAAATGTCTTAAAAACACCCTCCTGAACCTGCGCCAAATTGTTTTACGTTCTGCTTTGATTTTGTTTAGCTAAAGCATGGATAATCATATTCAAACTGTCCATTTACTAAATCAAATAAACACAGTGAATTAAACAGGGTACTGTAAGCGTGAGGCTTTAAAGCTGTAATGATGTGGCATTTTCACTTGCTAATCCTCCTGCTAAGTGTATCTGACACATTCACTCATTTGATTCATAGAACACTCTCTTTATCTGGGACCCTGGCCTATGCATGTAGGGCTGTGGATTTTGGGGTCACGGACTGTAATAGGAAGATTGCTTTAATTAAAACAGTCATACATACAGACAAGTCACGGTTGGGGCTGGATGCTACAGTAGCTCACTTTGACAAGCTGTTCTTGAGCACTGGAGCACACTCACTCACTAATTACTCATTCCCAGAGAGAGACGCACTCAATTCAATTCAATTCAATTCAAGGAGCTTTATTGGCATGGGAAACATATGTTAACATTGCCAAAGCAAATGAAGTAGATAACATACAAAAGTGAAATAAACAATAACAATGACCAGTAAACATTACACTCACAGAAGTTCCAAAAGAATAAAGACATTACAAATGTCATTATGTATATATACAGTGTTGTAACGATGTGCAAATGGTTACAGTACAAAAGGGAAAATAAACATAAATATGGGATGTATTTATAATGGTGTTTGTTCTTCACTGGTTGCCCTTTTCCTGTGGCAACAGGTCACAAAATCAGGTTTGTTTTCAAATTCGTTGTGGATCTGTGTAATCTCTAATATGGTCATACATTTGGCAGGAGGTTAGGAAGTGCAGCTCAGTTTCCACCTCATTTTGTGGGCAGTGTGCACATAGCCTGTCTTCTCTTGAGAGCCAGGTCTGCCCACGGTGGCCTTTCTCAATAGCAAGGCTATGCCCACTGAGTCTGTACATAGTCAAAGCTGTCCTTAAGTGTGGGTCAGTCACAGTGGTCAGGTATTCTGCCACTGTGTACTCTCTGTTAAGGGCTAAATAGCATTCTAGTTTGCTCTGTTATTTTGTTAATTCTTTCCAATGTGTCAAGTAATTATCTTTTTGTTTTCTCATGATTTGGTTGGGTATAATTGTGTTGCTGTCCTGGGGCTCTGTGGGGTCTGTTTGTGTTTGTGAACAGAGCCCCAGGACCAGCTTGCTTAGGAGACTCTTCTCCAGGTTTATCTCTCTGTAGGTGATGGCTTTGTTATGGAAGGTTTGGGAATCGCTTCTTTTGAGGTGGTTGTAGAATTGAATGTCTCTTTTCTGGATTTTGATAATTAGTGGGTATCGGCCGAATTCTGCTCTGCATGCATTATTTGGTGTTTTACGTTGTACACGGAGGACATTTTTGCAGAATTCTGCATGCAGAGTCTCAATTTGGTGTTTGTCCCATTTTGTGAATTCTTGGTTGGTGAACGGTCCCCAGACCTCACAACCATAAAGGGCAATGGGTTCTATAACTGATTGAAGTATTTTTTGCCAGATCCTAATTGGTATGTCAAATTTTAATGTTCCTTTTGATGGCATAGAATGCCCTTCTTGCCTTGTCTCTCAGATCACTCATAGCTTTGTGGAAGTTACCTGTGGCGCTGATGTTAAGGCCAAAGTATGTATAGTTTTTTGTGTGCTCTAGGGCAATGGTGTCTAGATGGAACTTGTATTTGTGGTTCTGGCGACTGGATCTTTTTTGGAACACCATTATTTGGTCTTAATGAGATTTACTGTCAGGGCCCAGGTCTGATAGAATCTGTGCAGACGATCTAAGTGCTGCTGTAGGCCCTCCTTGGTTGGTGACAGAAGCACCAGATCATCGGGTGCTGCAGCCTGTTCTAGTGCCCTCGCCAATTCATTGATATATATGTTGAAGAGGGTGGGGCTTAAGCTGCATCCCTGTTTCACCCCACGGTCCTGTGGGAAGAAATGTGTTTTTTTGCCAATTTTAACTGCACACTTGTTTGTATACATGGATTTTATAACGTTGTATGTTTTTCCCCCAACACCACTTTCCATCAATTTGTATAGCAGACCCTCATGCCAAATTTAGTCAAAGGCTTTTTTGAAATCAACAAAGCATGAGAAGACTTTGCCTTTGTTTTGGTTTGTTTGTTTGTCAAGTAGTTTGTGCAGGGTGAATACGTGGTGTGTCGTACGATAATTTGGTAAAAAGCCAATTTGACATTTGCTCAGTACATTGTTTTCACTGAGGACATGTATGTGTCTGTTAATGATAATGCAGAGGATTTTATCAAGGTTGCTGTTGACGCATATCCCACGGTAGTTATTGGGGGCAAATTTGTCTCCACTTTTGTGGATTGGGGTGATCAGTCCTTGGTTTTAAATATTGAGGAAGATGCCAGAGCTAAGGATGATGTTAAAGAGTTTTAGAATAGCCAATTGGAATTTGTTGTCTGTATATTTTATTATTTCATTGAGGATACCATCAACACCACAGGCCTTTTTGGGTTGGAGGGTTTTTATTTTGTCCTGTAGTTCATTCAAGGTAATTGGAGAATCCAGTGGGTTCCGGTAGTCTTTAATAGTTGATTCTAAGATTTGTATTTGATCATGTATATGTTTTTGCTGTTTGTTCTTCGTTATAGAGCCAAAAAGATTGGAGAAGTGGTTTACCCATACATCTCCATTTTGGATAGATCATTCTTTGTGTTGTTGTTTGTTAAGTGTTTTCCAATTTTCCCAAAAGTGGTTAGAGTCTATGGATTCTTCAATTACATTGAGCTGATTTCTGACATGCTGTTCCTTCTTTTTCCGTAGTGTATTTCTGTATTGTTTTAGGGATTCCCCATAGTGAAGGCGTAGACTCAGGTTTTCTGGGTCTCTATGTTTTTGGTTGGATAGGTTCTCAATTACTTTCTTAGGTTTTTGCATTCTTCTTCAAACCATACAGCGGGTGAATGCAAGCATTTCGCGAGACCGGGCCTCAAAACCTAATGTCTACCTGGCCCACCACTCCACCCTGGACTTGAACAGCCTTTACAACCAGGTCCACCTCTACAAGGTAGCAATCACAAATTAAGCCAGGACGTTACCCTCAAACATAGCCCCAGCACCTCACAGAGGAGCAACAGAGTAATGGACACTCCTTCCAGACCTGCAAGACCCCTCCTGAAGGACCAGCACTGAGAGAACCCACGCCAAGGACCTACACCCAGACTACAGCATCACCAGCCACACACTAACCAGCTAAGACCACCCCAAGCAAACCCTGGCCACACCTTATATAGGCGCCTTCATATCAGACCTATGCTCCTTCTGCACACCCCATGCCCTCCACCCCTGCGGCAAGGAACTCAACAAAACAGAAGGACATACGGCCTGGCAGTGAGCAGAGCAACAGGCCCAACCCCCAGTATTACACCCGCCCAAGTCCCATCCTGCAACCTAAGAGGTATGTATCAGATGCTCAACATGCTCCGCTCACACCTACTGTGATGGTCAGGGCCTAAACCACACAAAACCAACACTAGACACTATGGAACACAATGATTTTACTATTTCATCCTGGAATATACAAGGCCTGAGGTCATCTGCCTTTCACCTAAATAGCAGGAACCCAGACTTCATCAAAGAAATTGGAAATAGAGACATTGTTATCCTACAAGAAACATGGTATAAAGGAGACAGACCCACTGGTTGCCCTCTAGGTTACAGAGAGGTGGTAGTCCCATCCACCAAACTACCAGGTGTGAAACAGGGAAGAAACTCAGGGGGTATGCTAATTTGGTATAGAGCAGACCTAACCCATTCTATTAAATTAGTCAAAACAGGAACATTTTACATCTGGCTAGAAATTAATACGGAAATGATCAACAGAAAATTGTCCTCATGTGTGCTACCTACAGTGGGGAGAACAAGTATTTGATACACTGCCGATTTTGCAGGTTTTCCTACTTACAAAGCATGTAGAGGTCTGTAATTTGTTATCATAGGTACACTTCAACTGTGAGAGACGGAATCTAAAACAAAAATCCAGAAAATCACATTGTATGATTTTTAAGTAATTTAAGCCCATTCCTCCTGACAGAGCAGATGTAACGGAGTCTGTAGGTTTGTAGGCCTCCTTGCTCGCACACGCTTTTTCAGTTCTGCCCACAACATTTCTATAGGATTGAGGTCAGGGCTTTGTGATGGCCACTCCAATACCTTGACTTTGTTGTCCTTGAGCCATTTTGCCACAACGTTGGAAGAATGCTTGGGGTCATTGAAGAACAATTGCGACCAAGCTTTAACTTTGTGACTGATGTCTTGAGATGTTGCTTCAATATATCCACATAATTTTCCATCCTCATGATTCCATCTATTTTGTGAAGTGCACCAGTCCCTCCTGCAGCAAAGCACCCCCACAACATGACGCTGCCACCCCGTGCTTCACGGTTGGGATGGTGTTCTTTGGCTTGCAAGCCTCCCCCTTTTTCCTCCAAACATAACAATGGTCATTATGGCCAAACAGTTCTATTTTGTTTCATCAGACCAGAGGACATTTGTCCAAAAAGTACGATCTTTGTCCCCATGTGCATTTGCAAACTGTAGTCAGGCTTTTTTTGGCAGTTTTGGAACAGTGGCTTCTTCCTTGCTGAGCGGCCTTTCAGGTTATGTCAATATAGGACTTGTTTTACTGTGGATATTATAGATACTTTTGTTCCTGTTTCCTCCAGCTTCTTCACAAGGTCCTTTGTTGTTGTTCTGGGATTGATTTGCACTTCTCGCACCAAAGTACGTTCATCTCTAGGAGACAGAACGCGTCTTCTTCCTGAGCGGAAGGCATGTGGGAGACTCCCCAAACATATGGAAGAAGGTACTCTGGTCAGATGAGACAAAAATGTAGCTTTTTGTCCATCAAGGAAAACGCTATGTCTGGCACAAATCCAACACCTCTCATTACTCCGAGAACACCATCCCCACAGTGAAGCATGGTGGTGGCAGCATCATGCTGTGGTGATGTTTTTCATCGGCAGGGACTGGGAAACTGGTCAGAATTGAAGGAATGATGGATGGCGCTAAATAGAGGGAAATACTTGAGGGAAACCTGTTTCAGTCTTCCAGAGATTTGAGACTGGGACGGATGTTCACCTTCCAGCAGGACAATGACCCTAAGCATACTGCTAAAGCAACACTTGAGTGGTTTAAGGGGAAACATTTAAAATGTCTTGGAATGGCCTAGTCAAAGCCCAGACCTTAATCCAATTGAGGATCTGTGGTATGACTTAAAGATTACTGTACACCAGCAGGAACCCATCTAACTTGAAGAAGCTGGAGCAGTTTTGCCTTGAAGAATGGGCAAAAATCCCAGTGGCTAGATGTGCCAAGCTTATAGAGACATACCCCAAGAGACTTGCAGCTGTAATTGCTGCAAAAGGTGGCTCTACAAAGTATTGACTTTGGGGGGGTGAATAGTTATGCACGCTCAAGTTTTCCGTTTTTGTCTTATTTCTTGTTTGTTTCACAATAAAAAATTATTTGCATCTTCAAAGTGGTAGGCATGTTGTGCAAATCAAATGATACAAATCCCCCCAAAATCTATTTTTATTTCAGTTTAAGGCAACAAAATAGGAAAAATGCCAAGGGGGGTGAATACTTTCGCAAGGCACTGTACATGGAGGTGACAGCAAAAGGGCAAGTAATAATATGGGGAAGAGGTAGTCGGGTGTGCTATTTACAGATTGGCTGTGTACAGGTACAGTGATTGGTAAGCTGCTCAGACAACTGATGCTTAATGTTAGAGTGAGATATTCCGAGATTTTTTGCAATCCGTTCCAGTCATTGGCAGCAGAGAGCTGGAAGGAAAGGCGGCCAAAGGAAGTGTTGGCTTTGGGGATGACCAGTGCAATATACCTGGTGGAGCGCGTGCTACGGGTGGGTGTTGCTATGGTAACCAGTGAGCTGAGATAAGGCGGGGCTTTATCTAGCAAAGACTTATAGATGACCTGGAGCCAGTGGGTTTGGCGACGGATATGTAGTGAGGGCCAGCCAACGAGAGCATACAGGTCGCAGTGGTGGGTAGTATATGGGACTTTGGTGATAAAACGGATGGCACTGTGATAGACTACATCCAGTTTGCTGAATAGAGTGTTGGGTGCTATTTTGTAAATGACATCGCCAAAGTCAAGGATCGGTAGGATAGTCAGTTTTACGAGGGTATGTTTGGTGGCATGAGTGAAGGAGGCTTTGTTGCGAAAGAGGAAGCCTATTCTAGATTTAATTTTGGATTGGAGATGCGTAATGTGAGTCTGGAAGGAGAGTTTACAGCCTAACCAAACAGCTAGGTATTTGTAGTTGTCGACATATTCTAGGTCAGAACCATCCAGAGTAGTGATGCTAGTCGGGCAGGAGGGTGTGGGCAGCAATTAGTTGAAGAGCATGCACTTAGTTTTACTAGCATTTAAAAGAAGTTGGAGGCCACGGAAGGAGTGTTGTATGGCATTGAAGCTCGTTTTGAGGTTTGTTATAGCACAGTGTCCAAAGAAGGGCCAGATGTATACAGAATGGTGTCGTCTGAGTAGAGGTTGATCAGAGAATCACCCGCAGTAAGAGCGACATCATTGATATATACAGAGAAAAGAGTCGGCCCGAGAATTGAACCCTGTGGCACCCCCATAGAGACTGCCAGAGGTCCGGACAACAGGCCCTCCGATTTGACACACTGAACTCTATCTGAGAAGCAGTTGGTGAACCAGGCGAGGCAATCATTTGAGAAGCCAAGGCTATTGAGTCTGCCGATAAGAATGCGGTGATTGACAGTCGAAAGCTTTGGCCAGGTCGATGAAGACGGCTACACAGTACTATCTTTTATCGATGTCGGTTATGATATCGTTTAGAACCTTAAGCGTGACTGAGGTGCACCCATGACCAGCTCGGAAACCAGATTGCATAGTGGAGAAGGTACGGTGGGATTCTAAATGGTCTGTAACAGTTTGGATCTAGAGTGTCACCACCTTTGAAGAGGGGGGTGACCGCGGCAGCTTTCCAATCTTTGGGGATCTCAGACGATACGAAAGAGAGGTTGAATAGGCTAGTAATAGGGGTTGCAACAATTTAGGCGGATCATTTTAGAAAGAGGGTCCAGATTGTCTAGCCCAGCTGATTTGCAGGGATCCAGATTTTGCAGTTCTTTCAGAACATCATCTCTCTGGGTTTGGGTGAAGGAGAAGCAGGGGGGGGGGGGGGGGGCAGGTTGCTGCAGGGGGTGCTGAGATGTTGGCCAGGGTAGAGGTAGCCAGGTGGAAAGCATGGCCAGCCGTGGAAAAATGCTTATTGAAATTATCGATTAGCGTAGATTTATCGGTGGTGACAGTGTTTCCTATCCTCAGTGCAGTGGGCAGCTGGGAAGAGGTGCTCTTATTCTCCATGGACTTTACAGTGCCCCAAACGTTTTGGAATTAGTGCAACAGGAAGCAAATTTCTGTTTAAAAAATCTAGCCTTAGCTTTCCTAACTGACTGAGTATTACGCTCTCAGAGAGTTCACAGTCAGTCCACTGACACCCCTATCAGATCACAACAAAAGCACACTACTTGAACAGAGTTTCTCTCAATCCTGAGGCATCAAAGCCAAAGTAACTGAATAATATTAAGAAATGCTATAGATGGAAGGAAAGTAGTGTGGAAATCTATCAAAAAAGAATTAGGCAACAACAAATTCAATCCCTTCTAGACAATTTCCTGGACAAAATGTTCCACTGTAATAGTGAAGGTTTAAACTTGGCAGTAGAAATCCTAAACAGTATATTTGACCTTTCAGCTTCCCTATCAAATCAAAAAATTGCAAGCAGACAACCTAAGAAAATTAACAACAATGACAAATGGTTTGATGACGCAAACACCATTGTAAATACAACCGATATTTATGTTGATTTACTTTCCCTTTTGTACTTTAACTATTTGCACATCATTACAACACTGTATATAAACCTAATAGGACATTTGAAATGTCTTTATTATTTTGGAACTTCTGTGAGTGTAATGTTTACTGTTAATTTTGATTGTTTATTTCACTTGCTTTGGCAAATGTAAACGTGTTTCCCATGCCAATAAAGCCCCTTAAATTGAATTGATATTTAATTGAGAGAGAGCGAGAGAGAGCGAGAAGAGAGCGGGATATGGTGAGAGAGCGAGCGAGCGTGAGAGAGAAAGCGAGGGCGAGAGAGAAAGCGAGGGCGAGAGAGTGAGCGAGGGCGAGAGAGTGAGCGGGGGAGAGTGAGCGGGAGAGAGTGAGCGGGAGAGAGTGAGCGGGAGAGAGTGAGCGGGAGAGAGTGAGCGCGAGAGAGTGAGCGCGAGAGAGTGAGCGCGAGAGAGTGAGCGCGAGAGAGTGAGCGCGAGAGAGTGAGCGCGAGAGAGTGAGCGCGAGAGAGTGAGCGGGAGAGAGTGAGCGCGAGAGAGTGAGCGCGAGAGAGCGGGAGAGAGCGCGAGCGGGAGAGAGCACGAGCGGGAGAGAGCACGAGCGGGAGAGAGCACGAGCGGGAGAGAGCACGAGCGGGAGAGAGCACGTGCGAGAGCAGGCGAGAACGTGCGAGAGCAGGCGAGAACGTGCGAGAGCAGGCGAGAACGTGCGAGAGCAGGCGAGAACGTGCGAGAGCAGGCGAGAACGTGCGAGAGCAGGCGAGAACGTGCGAGAGCAGGCGAGAACGTGCGAGTGAGAGAGAGAGTGCAAGGAAGAGAGCAAGGGGATGTAGTGAGAGAAAAGAAGAGAGGTGGGGTTAAGAGCAAGAGAGGGAGAAGATGGCGGCTCTCTCGCAGCCCTGATTATTAGAGCAGAAAAATTGACTGAACACAAAATGCAGAGAAGGCGCAACCAACCCATCACACGTATACATTATACGTCAGACTGCTCTGTTATACGGACAAAAAATGAAACCAGAGAATAGCAACAACAACAAAAAATCCCAGTATCTCTAATAAACCATTTTAAAGTATTTCCCTAACCCCAAAGTACAGCCCAGCTATCCTACTGTTATAGATTTGTATATGGATTCAGATATGAAGGTGAATCTGCTTGTCATATGCAGATTGCCATAGACAGCATTCCAGGCTCCATTGTTTGCCAGTGTTGCCACGTGGCCGTTCTAGAACAGACCTCGTTTCTCACAACAAAGACGCTGGCTTCCAAACCATATTCAGTGATGAAACAGCCAGCCAGCCTGTCTCCACGACACCACATACAAGATCAGCTATGGCTGTCAGCCTGCGTCTACTCTCCTGACAGGAGGTGAAACGTCAGATCTTCTTACTGTTTGCAACATGAGTATAGATGTGTGTATTGTGTACATGCAAGCTTTGTCTATGAATGGGTCTCTTTATGCCTATGTGTTGGAAAGTATCACTGTGCATGTTCATAGTAGGTGTGTCTGATTTATCTAATTGCACATATTTCCTTGTGCATACTCCCCTTTGTATATTCCCAATGCATGTCATTATTTGTGTTTGTGTGTTGGTCGATCTGTCTGTGTTCTGGTTTAGCCAGACAGCGTACGATCACACAACAAAAGCATGAACTTAGAAAGGTGTTAAGCATCTAATGGAGTCATGTGCTAAATTCCATATTATGTGCCGAGGTGTGTGTGTGTGTGGGAGAATGGTATTTCACCTGGCCTTGTCAAAGTATTTCCCAGTGTAGGCCATCCCACAGGCAGCACCCAGACCCTGTCCAAGAGAGCCGGTGGCCACATCCACAAACTGCTGCTTCTGTTAACACACGTAAACATACACAAATCTTAAGACACTACACAAACACGTGGCAGCACACACAACATGCATAAACATGCATTACACCATCAAAGACACATTACACAAACTCAAACATTGCAGAAATTATGCCGTTAAACATTGCACAGACATCTATTTGCAAACAAAGATGAGCTACTCAGTGATAACACACCCACATTCAGTCTCTGGCACGCACATGATCATATACAAATCAAATGTTATTTGTCACATGCACCGAATACAGCTGGTGTAGACTTTACTGTGAAATGCTTAATACAATACAATTAAATCCACAAGAATGGAGCTACAGTATATAGAGGGAGTACAGTACCAGATCAATGTGGGGCTATATACAGGGAGTACCAGTACCAGATCAATGTGGAGCTATATAGAGGGAGTACAGTACCAGATCAATGTGGGGCTATATACAGGGAGTACCAGTACCAGATCAATGTGGAGCTATATACAAGGAGTACCAGTACCAGATCAATGTGGGGCTATATACAGGGAGTACCAGTACCAGATCAATGTGGAGCTATATACAGGGAGTACCAGTACCAGATCAATGTGGAGCTATATAGAGGGAGTACCAGTACCAGATCAATGTGGAGTTATATACAGGGAGTACCAGTACCAGATCTATGTGGAGCTATATAGAGGGAGTACCAGTACCAGATCTATGTGGAGCTATATACAGGGAGTACCAGTACCAGATCAATGTGGAGCTATATAGAGGGAGTACCAAATCAATGTGGAGCTATATATAGGGAGTACCAGTACCAGATCAATGTGGAGCTATATAGAGGGAGTACCAGTACCAGATCAATGTGGAGCTATATACAGGGAGTACCAGTACCAGATCAATGTGGAGCTATATACAGGGAGTACCAGTACCAGATCAATGTGGAGCTATATAGAGGGAGTACCAGTACCAGATCAATGTGGAGCTATATAGAGGGAGTACCAGTACCAGATCAATGTGGAGCTATATAGAGGGAGTACCAGTACCAGATCAATGTGGAACTATATAGAGGGAGTACCAGATCAATGTGGAGCTATATAGAGGGAGTACCAGTACTAGATCAATGTGGAGCTATATAGAGGGAGTACCAGTACCAGATCAACGTGGAACTATATAGAGGGAGTACCAGTACCAGATCAATGTGGAACTATATAGAGGGAGTACCAGTACCAGATCAATGTGGAGCTATATAGAGGGAGTACCAGTACCAGATCAATGTGGAGCTATATAGAGGGAGTACCAGTACCAGATCAATGTGGAGCTATATAGAGGGAGTACCAGTACCAGATCAATGTGGAACTATATAGAGGGAGTACCAGTACCAGATCAATGTGGAGCTATATAGAGGGAGTACCAGTACCAGATCAATGTGGAACTATATAGAGGGAGTACCTGTACCAGATCAATGTGTAGAAGTGGAAGGTATTTGAGGTAGATACTTTTCACAAAACACACACACACTTCCTCTCAAACACACTTCCTAAACATACATATTCATTCAGTGCTCATGGTAACTGCTCAACAGGGCAAATCAATGTGTAAGTATTAGGTGAATAGGCACTGAATCTTAGTTGAGGGAATCAGTGGGCTACTCGTGTGTGTGAACAGAGCATGGCATTACTGTGAAATTACTGTGCATTCAGACACAGGGCCTGGGACCGCATGTCTCTGTCACACAAACACATCTTTGTGACATACAGTCTACACCACAGTACATAGTGGGTCTTGTGTGCTCAGACTATACCAGCTATACCAGTGCCCTGAAAAAGGGACATGTCTGGCTTTGGAAATGAGGACAAATTTGACCCTGTTAGTTGTAGTTCATAAGAGACCACAGATAACAAGCGGTAGTGGATGAATGGGTTTGTGAGGAACAAAGGGCTAAAGATAAACCAGGCTTGTGGAAGAGTGACACTCTGCGTTAATAGAGTTAAGAGGTTATTTGTGAACCAAACAGGGTTGTGTCTTGTGGATTGATAGGTCACTTCCTATTCCTGTTCTTACCGGCACAGGATGTCCCTCCAGGATGGAGTCGACCTTACGGAGGTTGAGCAGCTCGCTGTCCTTCAGGTAGCCTGCCTCAGCCCACACTGCATACAGCACCGGGGCCGCATGACCCTGGAGGAGAGAGAGAAAGAGCGAGAGGGACACAGTTAGAGAGAGAGAACGGTCTCACAGATAAAAGTCACTCTTAGACTTCATTGAGTAGTAGAAAGAGACTTTGTTACCATCACACAGACATGACCACATTCAGACAGAACATACACAATGGTGCCTTAGCTAATGCAAGCACACTTCAATAATTTACTACAACCACCTTTCATAGCAGAGCTGTTATTCCCTGTTACACTCTTACATACAGTATCACACTTTGTGCCTGGACCACTTTCAGTTCTGGGATTGGGAACATTATCCCAAACCTTCTTCCCTCCAAATGAATTAAACTCCAGTAGTCTGAATAGGATTACGTCCACGCCTCCCGGTCTGTCTCCTAAAGCAGTGGTTCCCAAACTGTGGAACTCAGTCAGGCTTTGAATTTACTCTTGAAAGTTGTAATAATATAATGCACAAGGTGCAATTTCAAAAGTGGTTAGTGCAACAGCAATATTCCTCGTCATGTCAATCATAGAGAGCTATTTATAACTTGTCAGAAATGTCCAGTTGACCATCTAGCTCATGTCAGCTAACGTTGATGCGGGATATTCCCCAATGATGAAAGGGGGGCATGAGTGAAAAGGTTTGGGAAGCGTGTTCCTAAAGGATCCCAGGTCCCAGATTACAGGCTTACTCTACATTGGGCCTTTAAGAACTGTAATCATATGGCTCGCTCTTCCCAGCACAGACTAGCCAAAGCAACCTGATTGGTTAAAATCCTATGAATATACAACTGTCCATCCATTCATCAGGTTGTTTTTTGAAAATGGGATTAGTTTGATACAATGCCCTAGTGCTTGCTAAGGGCCCTAACCACTCTCTCAAACTACTGAACGATCTGGCCTTAATGGCCATGTACTCTTATAATCTCCAGCCGACATAGCCAGAAGAGGACAGGCCACCCCTCTAGGTTTCTTCCTAAGTTCCAGCCTTTCTAGGGAGTTTTTCAAAGCCACTGTGCTTCTGCGTCACTTGCTCTCTGGGGTTTTAGGCTGGGTTTCTGTATAATCACTTTGTGACAACTGCTGACGTAAAAAGGGCTTTTGATTGATTGACTGACAAACTTGATTAAACTGTATCTGAGGCCAATGAGGCCATTAGGGAAGAGGCAGGGCTGCTACAGTAGGTCTGACCTTAGAGGTGAACATGGATTTGGCTGACAGGACTGATTAAGGCAGGGGAATGAGACTGGTACGTCTAGACCCCTCAAACTCAACTTCGGACCTCAAAGCCAGTTCCACTGCATTTTTTAATTGTTCCCCTCTAATCAGGGACAGATTTAGACGTGGGACACCAGGTGTGTACAATTCATTATCAGGTAGAACAGAAAAACAGCATGCTCCAGATCCTGAATACCCCTGGTCTCTAGACCATAGAAATATAATCCCCATTCAAGTCAATAATAATTATACACTGCTCAAAAAAATAAAGGGAACACTTAAACAACACAATGTAACTCCAAAGCATAGGAACTGAGAAGTGGTCTGTGGTCACCACCTGCAGAACCACTCCTTTATTGGGGGTGTCTTGCTAATTGCCTATAATTTCCACCTTTTGTCTATTCCATTTGCACAACAGCATGTGAAATTTATTGTCAATCAGTGTTGCTTCCTAAGTGGACAGTTTGATTTCACAGATGTGTGATTGACTTGGAGTTACATTGTGTTGTTTAAGTGTTCCCTTTATTTTTTTGAGCAGTGTATTTCTAGACAGGGTTAGAGTGGTACCTTGGAGAGGACGAAGCGGTCATTGTTGATGTTGCGGGGGTCCTCAGGGCGGTACTTCATGGTGTTGAAGAAGAGCACAGACATGATCTCTGCCACACTGCAGCATGATGTGGGGTGTCTGGAGGGCAGAGGACAGGCTGTCAGACCAGGGCTCTGACTGACACACACACACACACACATACCTCCATGCGCTCAGGACACTGCAGTGTAGAGCAAGAAAGTATAAACACACACACTCACCATAAATGACCTACAATCAGTTTACTATAGACTATTTCATTGCCCTCCCATATATTCAGTAGACACACACACACACAAAGTACTGAACAGACACTGTCCTGTGATGTCATTAGAGGAAACAAATCCATCTTCAATGGAACTTGATCATACAGACCTGAACGCTGATATTCATTCTTCATTTAGTGCAGGGGCTAGCCTATATTAGTCTGTCTGCCAACTGTAACCTTTATGTTGTGATAAAGCTTTAACACTCAATGCATGTGAAACGTGTTATTTTCGCTCTTTTGCCTTTGACTTCACATTAGTGAATTAATTCACAACAATCAATCTGCTGTCTGTTAGATAAGGCAGACCCTCTTCCATACATTCAGTCAGGGTTAGACAGTTCCTCAAGCAATGAGCTGGAGAACAGCATTGTGATCATTCCATTGCACTTTAAAGTTGTATTATAGCAGACCACAAATACACTCCTTTCTTCTTTATTGCCAAAACTCCATGCTTGATGTTAAATGCAAAAGACATCAATATTTAAACAGTTTTTTAAAGAATCTATAACATATGAGATTCCAAACAGAGCATGCCTGTTGTAATATGTCACTATAACACAGGTGCCTGGTACCCACCAGAAACGGAAACGTTTTAAATCAACCTGAAACGGAAAGGTGGTCAAAAAAGACAAAAAAAATAAATGAAATGTTGATTGGATGAAATAAACAATGAACAGATGAAAGAATGAACACATAAAAAGGTATAGTTTAATTGTGCCTTGGACTTATTTGTTGAGGTGGAAGTATACACATTTATTAAAAGGTTGTATCCTCAGACATTGTAGTTATTATGCGTCAATAGCATATTTTATTTGAGCTGTTAACTATACTGTAATAAAAAAGAAATAAGAAAAAGAAATAAATTAATCTCTCAAAATATAAAGAACATTTATTCTACCCCTATACCAAGGACAAGCCTGAAAAATATTAATAAAAAGGGGAGCGCATTGGCCGGGGAGTGATTGTCCTGGTCGCGGTGGCCTGACGTATCATCAGCCCGTCGCAAATCGTTTCGCTCTGCGAAGAGGATGGGCACTGGAGGCTGAATTTACTCAGGAGCACCAGGAACGAGCGCGGTCTCTTTAGTTGCGGCGAACGCGGAGCCATTCCACATACTCAAAAGCCCACGTCGCCACCACGCGTAACGACCCATTCTCTACGGAATCATAATGAATGGGTTTGCTCTCAAAAAATGCATTCAAAAATAAATGGGCATTAAGATACTGTACAATCGAAAATAATGCACCTGCTTCGAGTAGCCTAGTCTATTAGAACGTAAGAGGCTACGACATTATTAACAAAAGTTCACAATGTTATCTCTGCATATTTTATCTATATGGTATCTGCATGGTTTACATCCCACATTTAAGACGTGTCAATGATTAATGCCAAATGGATGGCATTGAAAGGGTAGAATTAAGAATAGTAGTAGCCTGTTCTGGAACAATGCGTAATATGCGCATAAAATGGGCATACAATGTCCGAGCCATGGCTATTACGCATGTAAACCCATCACATAGCCTGCACGGATGGACACCTCATATTACAAATGTATTTTTCTTTTGAATTTAAAGCATTGAAGCATGGCGCTTACCCGCTGCCTGCAGCAGTTGTAGCCTTTATAGAGTTGATCCTGAGCCGGTTGGCTACGTTCCGAAGTGCCTGCAGAGTCTGCTGGTCGGGTTTGTGATAGTCCTCCATCTGTGCGCAATTATGTAAAAATTACACTTAAAAAATAAAATACTGTACAAACAATGTCAGGGTCAAGACTAGGAAATATGTGCGGGGGATAGAGGCAGAGAGAATGACAGAGAGAGGGGCGTGTTAGTAAACCTATGATTGAATATGGCTAATCTAGAGCAAAAAGAAGATTGACAGCACACGGGCTCAACGAACACAGAGAGGGAGGGTGCGTATGTAGGAGTGCAAAGTATGCTACATCCCAAACAGTTACGCATGGACGAAATGGGGGAGGCGGAGTTGCCAAGGCCAAGTGGATTGGACTTTAACTGCCACGCCCCCGTCGCCACTACGCGTCACAGGCCTCCCACGATGTCGCTCTTACGGCAGGGCCAGGGGACAGCAGGGGGCCGGCCATGTTGAGATGTAGGCTACTCTCTGCTAGTGCAGTCAAAGATCAGGGGAAAGTGGATGATTGCATACAGGTCTACTGTAGGTAATTACCTATAATATGGTCTCCATTGGTACAGTAGTAGTCAGATATATTTTGTTGTTGTAGGGGAAACAGCCAACTTCCTACAACTCTACACATTTTGACAAGGGGCAAAGAAAAACATTTTATAATCTCATGCTATTCTAAACATTTTGCCATGAGGCTGAGAGAAAATGTTCCACGTTTAAAGCAAATTTCCTGCAATTGTATACATATTGCCATTTGGCAGAGAGAAAATTGTGCCATTATTTAGCTAACCTCGTGCTATTATACACATTTAGCAATGAGGGAGAGATAAAAAATCTGCAGTTTTAATGCTAATTTCCTGCTATTCTACACATTCTTGTCATTCTATTTTTATGACATGTTTGATACCATCTGGGGAGAAGGGGGTGTTTTTTTAAAATTGAATATTTTTGTATTTTTTTCCCAGGGCTGTGTGGTATATAAAGTCCATTAGGTGTAGTCTATCATGGGATTGTAGAACTGCAGTGCTGAGGCTGTTAAGGATGGATAGGGGAGGGTTCACAAATTACACTGTACTAATCTAAAATAATTATAATCTATGCTCCCACAGCATTGACCTGACTCATTCAAATACACTACACAACTGCACCAGCCATAACCAAAATCTGCCAACTGGCACCCCGGATGTCCATGCTCACTCTCTTCAGTCTTTCTGCTATGCGAAATGGGGAAGAACCTGTCAACAAAAGTGGCACCATATGCTGATTGAAAATGTGGCCACTACTATACAGTATAAAACAAAGGCTGGAAGAATGGGGCGTACCCTGTGTAGTGCGGTAAAGAACACTGGCATCTGGCGACTGGGACAGACATTGCAGTAGAAATGTAATTTTCTGAAGAAAAACAAAAGTAACCTTGCTGCCCTCTAGTGGCTTATTCAAGATATGCCTTGAGCTGCATCTCAATCATGAAAAATGGCCACCCCTCCTTGTCTCCACCTCTTCAAATGCTATGACACCCGGGGTGCATCTCAATAGTCCAAGGTGGTTTCTTCTCGTTTCCTTTCCTTCATTCTCACTGACATGAAAAACTGGTTAGGTTAAAGTGGATGGAGAGGAAACGAGGAGAAGAAACCACCTTGGAATACTGAAATGCACCCCTGGTGTAATAGCGTTTGCCTTTCAGTTTGACATTGCTGGGTGTAATGACTGCAATAGCCAAAACAGAAAATAATTTAAGAAAAGTAACTTATTTCAGCAAGAAATTGAAATCGTTTGAGAGAAAACTTCACTTAATCTTTAATATCACAAAATATATATAATAAACAAAAGCACAGTGACAGAAAAAAACTTTAAAAATGACGTGGTTCATTAGACAAGTTAACTCATTAAACTGACACTGACAAATAAGAGGCATACTTTAACACAGTGTAAAATAACCTTAAAGACATTCTTTTTTTATTTTTATTTTTTTATCTCTGGGCCTCATCTATTCTCTCCTCCAGTATTGAGCCTGTGACTAAATAATATGTACACAGGGGAGTAAACGTTGATATCCTGTCTGAAAACACACCTATCAAACAACATGTATCATTGAGCCAATTAAACAGTGTTATAGAAGAAGAAAAAATATTATTGAGGAACCAAATTGACACAAACTACTCATGACCTGCTTTTTACTGACTGGGTTTTACTGACTGGATTTTAGTGACTGGGGTTTACTGACTGGGGTTTACTGACTGGGGTTTACTGACTGGGGTTTACTGACTGGGGTTTACTGACTGGGGTTTACTGACTGGGGTTTACTGACTGGGGTTTACTGACTGGGGTTTACTGACTGGGGTTTACTGACTGGGGTTTACTGACTGGGGTTTTACGTGAAAACAATGTGCATGAAGTAAGAGGTTCTCTTCTTACACTACGAAGAAACTTACATATACTTTCTGGCTGAAAGAAATCAAGAGACGAGGCCAAAAACTAAAATTCCTTTGACAACAATGTGTTGATCAGTTACTTGTTTAGATGAGGTTCTCAATTTCCTCCGTTGTCTATAGCTGAACTCCACCATTCTTGAAGTCTGTCAATCGAAATTAAATGTGTGATTGAGTGTAGCCAAACTGAAATACATACTGTGCGTGATCAAATCATGTGAACATGCACTGAGAACACAAAATATTGACACCTGCTCGTCCATCAGTGGTGTAAAGTACTTAAGCAAAAATACTTTAAAGTACTGTTTTTTTGGGGGTATCTGTACCTTACCATATATATTTTTGACAATTTCTACTTTTACTTTACTACATTCCTAAAGAAAATAATGTACTTTTTACTCCATACACTTTCCCTGAATGGGCAAGACAAAAGATTTAAGTGCCTTTGAACCGGGTATGGTAGTAGGTGCCAGTCACACCGGTTTGTGTCAAGAACTGCAATGCTGCTGTGTTTTTCACACACAAAAATTTCCCATCTGTATCCAGAATGGTCCACCACCCAAAGGGCATCCAGCCAACTTGACACAACTGTAGGAAGTACTGGAGTCAACATGGGCTAGCATCCCTGTGGAACGCTTTCCATGCCCTGACTAATTGAGGCTGTTCTGAGGGCAAAAGGGGGGGTGCAACTCAATATTAGGAAGCTGTCCTTAATGTTATGTACACTCAGTGTAGATTGGCAGTGTGGCACATGGTCAGATGGGAGGGTGACGTTATCAAAAATATTAAAAACTGACTGACTGACCTACAAGATCAAAGATATATACACATTGACTCAACCTGTCATGACATACTAGTCCCTTTCAGCTGTTGGTTGCAGAGTGGAGAACAGAGAACGTGAGAGAGTATACTGTGTCTAATATACAGGTCCCTAAGCTGGGGGAGGGATCTACTAAGCTATATGGAATTGTTTTAAGAAGGTCATACCAAGGATAATTTAGCTATTTGATTAGAATTTAAAGACCCCTTGAAGTATCAAAAACTAAATAAATACCCAAATTCTTTGATGAACATTTTTTGGGGTCTTACTGCTATTAGCCCATACAAACACATTGAATAACAGATTCACGACACGGAACAGATAGGCCCCCAAAATATCAAAAGGAAGTTTGTTTTGAAGTGTCTCTCCTATATCTGAGAGATATAAGAAATATCTTATTTAACGCCATATATTTGGTTAAACAGTCTCCATATATACTTCCATTCACACTAATATGACCAGGTGAAGCTGGTTGAGAGAATGCCAAGAATGTGCAAAGCTGTCATCAAGGCAAAGGGTGCATACTTTGCAGAAACTCAAATATAAAATATATTTTGATTTGTTTAACACTTTTGGTTACTACATGATTCCATATGTGATATTTCATAGATTTGATGTCTTCACTATTATTCTACAATGTAGAAAATAGTAAAAATAAAGAAAAATCCTTGAATAAGTAGGTGTGTCCAAATCTTTGACTGGTACTGTATATGTTCGTGACAGTCTCACCTTTGCATAGAGGGGTCATATTAGTGTGTAGCCCAAACTGTTGGGACGCTACAGACAGAAGTTGGCAGATCATCTGTACCGACTTCAGACAAGTCTCCTGACACGTGTGGCGGGCAAAACGGAGAACACTATGGTGTTGGTGAGAGAATCCTTCCTTCATAGAGGGGTCACTGTTCGGACACTGCAGACCATTTTGTGAGAAGACCGATTTTCGGGATGTCTCATGATCTGACAAACACCGCTCTATCTCTGTCACCATTCACCAGACGCGGAAGTGCGATCTAGGCCGATGCAGTGGATCTCTAGCTTAAACTGACTGATTTCTATGGTTTTTTAAAATTCAATTGGATTTCCACGGGGGCGCGGACATCAACCTTATTAAACAAGATTATGCTTTTGATGAATGCAGTTAGCTCAGGTACAGTCTTGCAGTAGCTTTTACTGCCTCACCCCACATAATAGGGCCTAAATGAATACAACAATTCTCTGTCTAAACCCTTGGGAAATACACACTAAAGCCTGGTTATATAAAAAAACTATAATCTCCCAAAAGGCATTGCAATCTATTGCACACATCCCTCAACAGGCATAGTGACAGAGGCTGGTGGTCATGAATGGGGTGAGGGAATGACAGAAAAAAGGATCAAGAGAGATTGAGAAAGAGAGAGGGGGTACGATAGAGAGCATGTGTGTAGAATCCCAGCTGTACTGAGGAAGAACAAGGAAGTGGACCTGGAGTTGAATGAAGTTTGGCTTGCACAGCAAGTCCCTAAGCACTGACCCCACCAGAGAGGGCCGGAGGCTCTTTCCCAAGACATATGAGGGTTTATGGTTTACCCTAATCATCCTTCCCCAGGGGTTTATTTCTAATCAACAATATTTCTTAGAGTGCGTACTTGATTTGACACTACTGTGACGTGTAACATCTCCCCATTCACCTTCTCCTCCACACATGGTAGGAGAACCATGTGAGCCTCCTACATTCGAGTCCTGTCCTCCTCCTGCAGTCCCATAGCTGCTCCAGAGGTACAGAGCCTCAAGTTAGGAGTGTTTGTGTCTCTGCACATGGCCAGCAGTAACCCCCAGTGGTCCAGTACCTGTAGGTTAGGTTGGCTGGTGCCCCTGTCCAGGCGTGTCCAGGACCAGCCTCAGGTTTGGACTGAGACTATAGCTTGACGTGGCTCAGGTCCTTGGAAAGACTGTGGAGGTAGGCCTCATGGATGGCACTGAGAAACGCTGGGTCATTCTGCACAAACACAGGAGAGAGAGGAGTTATCTTCCAGTAATTTTGGATAACAGTAGCAAACAAGTTTCCAGACTTCACACAATTTCTTCAGTTCATTGCAGATCTCTTTTAAGTAAATACGTTTGGGTAACATTTAATTTGAAGGGCACATAGAGAAGGACTTCATAACCAGTTCATGAGCATTTTATAAAATGTCAACAACCGCAAGTTGAAGTCTGCAGTATAAAACCCTGAACTTGACGAAGACTTCAAACACAAGGCTAGGGTCTGGGGCGAAAAGGCTTCAGCTCTCTCTCTACCTTGATGAGGTTGATGAGTGTGTCTTGTAACTGGATCTTGTTGTAGGAGGGTTGGGGGAGCTCCACCACCCCTGTGGCTGCGGGCGGAGGGGAGGGAGGGGCAGCTTTCCTCTGCAGTTCCGTTGTCTTGGCAACAGAATGCTGAAAGGCGCTTGGTGAGAGCAGAATGGAGTGCTTTGCCCCCGTAAGTGAAGTGCCCGCCCCCGGTACCACAAGACCCGCCTTCATAGGGACAGCCTTGGATGGTCGAGAGAAAGAGAGAGGGCAGGAAGATGACATAGTAAGATTTCATTTCAACTATCAAAGCCATCTATATCGTGATAACAAAATCATACTTACTGGCTGGGTTTTTGACAGTTTCTGAGATTGAGCGAACACATCCATTTCTTTACTCTGCAGCTGAGAAAGAAGGGAGTCCTTCAGACATGACAGATTACACTAAATACGCATCACAAAAAAAGAACAGAAAAAAAGAACAGCTGGTTACCTGCACACGGCCTGTGGGCATGCTGCCGAGGGCAGCGGGCTTGGTGATTGGCTCTCTGAAGCTCTGGGGTGTGGCCAGCGGGCTGGGCAAGACGCTAGGTGCGAGGGCGGGTTTGTGGAGATCAGAGGGGCTGGGTTTCAGGTAGGCCGGTTCCTTCCCCAAGTAGGCCGACAGAGGGCCAGGGGGAGGACCGCAAGCCTCAACCCCAGATGGCGTCACCAACAGCGGGGACACAGAGTGCTGGGGTTGGGGGTCCCCTGAAGGTCCACCGGGGAACACGGGGTAGAGGGCGTAGCCTGGACCAGGGCCCCCTCTGGCCTCCATAAGGGAGATCAGACCAGGGGTGACGTGCCGGTTGTTTCCCCCTGGGTCTGCTGTGAGGCAGGGGGTCAGTAAGGGCTGGAAGGGGATGGGTGGAGCGTAGCTCTGGGCCTGGAGGAAGCTGACGGGGGCCGTGGCAGCAGGGTCTGTGGAACTCTGGGTGGGCATGGCTGGCAGCAGGCTGGCCTCCTTCGGTAGAGAACTTCCAAACAGCTCCTCCACAGTGATCTGCCTCTGGCCAGAGTGGGAGCTCTGCAAATACAGTTACCACAGTCAATATGAAACATACTTATACAGTAAACATTCAATGACAAGTAACAGCCATTTCAGTCATGTGAGAGAACACTTGTTACAGGCAGCGTGTTATCAGACAGTGCAGTCATTTCAACTAGAGTGGTACGTACCTGTTCTGGCTGTGAGACGCTGTGAGCGTGCTCTGTAGTGTCGCCGGCTGATTTCAGCGTCTCGGTGTTCACCCTCTGCTCAGCAGTAACGGACATCTCCGTTTCCCCCGCCTGAGTCTAGTTAACACAGACATATTTATTATTTTGACATTCCTACTAGTGTGTTCAGATGAATGGAATTTGGGAGGGGTGTGTGCAATCTCAGCAATTAAAACCAAGTAAAATCACTGTGCAGCAGGACTAAGATCTAAGGAAAGAGAGTGACATAAATAGAGAGTAACTAAGACAGACAGTGAGATGTTAACCGAGTAAGAGAAACACTCTTGTCCCTTATGTGTGTGTGGTTTTTTCTCTGGACTGTGGTCACGTGTCCGTGTGTGGCCAGATTTCCTGGTCGATGACTTGACTGTGAAGACTGCTCCCGTCTCTCACCCTGTGGAACTCATCCTTGGCCTTGCTGAGGAGCTCCAGGATGTCAATGGAGCAGCCATTGGTCCTCCCAGGGACGTCAGCCCTCTCTGGGGAGCCCCGGTGGGTCTGCAAGGCTTCCTGCTTCACAATCCTGGAGGACAGAGACACACCAAAAGAAACACATAATGAAGATACAAACACACTAGAAAATAGTGGGAAAACACAAATACACAATACAATCTCATGTCTGTAAAGTGATAAATGGCTCCCCCAGTGGTGTGGGTGATAATAGTTTTCCTATCTGGGTTATAGGTTGTGTGTCACCGGGACATACTCACTTCACCATGAGCTGAGCGATGCGCTGGCAGTCCTTCTTATCGTAAAACCAGATGCTGTATATGCCCACTGTAGGAGGGACACCAAGACGAGAGGGAAATATGACTGACTAGAAGAGATAATGGGCGGTAGAAGGGATCACTGGAGCAGCATTCCTTAGGAAGAGGGATATTTAGTTGAAGAAAAAGTTCAGCAACTATTTTCTATGTATTATGTTGTCATTTAGCAGACACTCTTATCCAGAGCGACTTACAGTAGTGAGTGCATACATTTTCAGACTTTTTTCAAACTGGTCCACTGTGGGAATTGAACCCACCACCCTGGCGGGTTCAACACTTTCTGAAGAAACAGTGTGTGACAGGAGTTTCCCTCAGAGGCTGGTAACCTAGCAACAGTAGTGTTTCGTGCTCTACCTGGGGATCCCTGGGACGTATAAACAGGTATCTCTCTCTAAACAGGCCACATTCACATTCTCTAACCTGTTGAAGCACTGATACAACCCTCCACTAAGGGAAGGCAGGACACAAACCTTGGAATCATGGTAAACAGAATAAGTCACCATCCCTTCACGAGTCTCAAAGACAGCCAAGAACGCCATTTTCCAGGATAGTCTTGCATTCCCCCCCAGGGGCCTGCAGGCACTAGACGACTGAGGAGGAGTCACAGGGTTCCAGATAACGCTGCTCCTCTGGATGACTGGATCAGACACCTACAGAACTACCACTGAGAGCAGACGTGCTGTATCCATCCCATCCATGAGGTGGTTTCCAGGCAGCTCTGGGCCAGAGACCCTTGGGCATGGGAGACATACTTTCCCTCAGACTGAGCTCCTGTGCTGGGTAGAACCGCGTTAGCGTGAGGCCATGGGCGGAGGAGACCTATCAGAGGAGATGTTCCTGCTCACTGCGCACCATCAGCCTCAGCGTGACCTCCGGCACAAGGGGAAGGCCATCTTCCAGAGAACCCTGGGATGTTGTCTGCCGAGTGCATTCAGAGGCAAGTCTGACTGGAGGGGTAGTGTGTTTAGTGTGTGTGTCAATGTCTGTTTGGTAAATTTGTATGCATGTATATCTTTGCAGGGGTCAGCCTGGAAGGGGATTGAAGTGGTGGAATTATGGTTTAGGGGGCATGTGTAAATGTATGTTATTTTCCTGTATGTCTGCATGCGTTGATGTGTGTGTGTCTGCTGCACAGACAGGGTAGTGTTCTTTTCCATAGGAATAAACAGACAAACTAAATAGTAGATAGTATGGTGGGATTGCAGTAAAATACGTAACCCAATGGTCAAAGGGTCTGGAAGCTTTCAAGTTCTTTTTTGAATTCCACACAGTTTGACAGATTTTTATACATTTTTGTGGGGGGGGTTCTATTTACCCCCTTTTATCCCCAATTTCGTGATAGCCAATTGGTGGTTACAGTCTTGTCCCATCGCTGCAACTCCCGTACGGACTCAGGAGAGGCGAAGGTTGAGAGCCATGCGTCCTCCGAAACACGACCCTGCCTTCTTCTTGACACACTGCTCACTTAACCCGGATGGCAGCCGCACAAATGTGTCGGAGGAAACACTGTACAACTGGCGACCGTGTCAGCGTGCATGCGCCCGGCCCGCCACAGGAGTCGATAGAGCGTGATGGGACAAGGACATCCCGGCCGGGCAAACCCTCCCCTAACCCGGATGTGCCCCTAACCCTGTGCCGCCTCATGGGTCTCGAACCCGGATCTGTATTGACGCCTCTAGCACTGCGATGCAGAGCTCCTGTGCTGGGTAGAATTGCATTAGCGTGAGGCCATGGGCGGAGGAGACCTATCAGAGGAGATGTGCCACTTCGGGAGGCCTGACAGATCTTTAATGCTTGTGTGCAAGCAGTGCTTTGCAACTTAATTCCAAAAATGTGTTTAGAAAACGTTGACAACCTTCCTTATTTATCTGGGGGAAAGTTACATAAATAGCACATTCAATGCTAAATTTAGCCTAGTAATACATAAGATGTACACCCGCAGCTCTTTTAATGGAAATATAGTTATGGGCAGTTCCACAAAAACAGAAATCTCTGATGTCTCACTTTAAAATGTATTCCAAACAAAAAACATTTATTTATACGTTTAACAAACCATACAATGACTACTTTGAACAATTCACTCAGTAAAAATAAAATAAAAATCCCTGGAAAAAATGTGCAGGATTTTAGTTTCATTCCTATCAAACTTTGTATGTGTACAGTTCTTCCTGTAAATGTTTTTTTTTTTTTTTTTTTAAGTTTCAGTGGAAATTGTTAAAAATATTCCTTGTGCATAGAGTTGTATGGTTTGCTAAACTTTGAAATCAATGGCTTTTGTTTGGTGCACATTTTAAAGTGAAAAATGTGAGTCTCAGCATTCTTCTGTCACAATGGAATTGCCCTTATGTTTAGATAACCCATAAAAACATAAAATGTTGGTTAACTACTAATCTAAAAAGGAATTTTAACATGACCCTTCTTATTCCAACACTTTCTTCTCATCATTCCTGTAGATTAAATGCTGGATATAGAATTTAATCTTCTAGATGTGCAAGCTAGTGGCGCGCGGGTCAGCTAGTGGCGCGCGGGTCAGCTAGTGGCGCGCGGGTCAGCTAGTGGCGCGCGGGTCAGCTAGTGGCGGGTCAGCTTTGTTCATTCGAACCAGCCCGCAATTGTTAATAACCCATCCGCAACTTCCCGATATATACACTACCGGTCAAAAGTTTAAGAACGCCTACTCATTCAAGGATTTCTCTTAGTTTTTACTATTTTCTACATTGTAGAATAATAGTGAAGACATCAAAACTATGAAATAACACATATGGAATCATGTAGTAACCAAAAAAGTATTAAACAAAACAAAATATTTCTTATATTTGATATTCTTCAAATAGCCATCCTTTGCCTTAATGACAGCTTTGCATACTCTTGGCATTCTCTCAATCAGCTTCATGAGGTGGACACCTAGAACACATTTCAATGAACAGGTGTGCCTTCTTAAAAGTTAATTTTGTGGAATTTCTTTCCTTCTTAATGCGTTTGAGCCAATCAATTATGTTGTGACAAGATAGGGGGGGTATACAGAAGATGGTCTTAACAAATAGGGCTAAGTCCATATTATGGCAAGAACAGCTCAAATAAGCTAAGGGAAACAACAGTCCATCATTACTTTAAGACATGAAGGTCAGTCAATACAGAACATGAAGAACTCTGAACGCTTCTTCAAGTGCAGTCGCAAAAATCATCAAGCGCTATGATGAAACTGTCTTTCATGATGACCGCCACAGGAAAGGAAGACCCAGAGTTACCTCTGCTGCAGAGGATAAGTTCATTAGAGTTACTAGCCTCAGAAATTGCAGCCCAAATAAATGCTTCAGAGTTCAAGTAACAGACACATTTCAACATCAACTGTTCAGAATAGAGGTCGACTGATTAATCGGAATGGCCGATTAATTAGGGCCGATTTCAAGTTTTCATAACAATCGGAAATCGGTATTTTTGGACACTGATTTGGCCGTTTTTTTTTTTTACACCTTTATTTAACTAGGCAAGTCAGTTAAGAACACATTCTTATTTTCAATGACGGCCTAGGAACGGTGGGTTAACTGCCTTGTTCAGGGGCAGAACGACAGACTTATACCTTGTCAGCTCGGGGACTCGTTTTTGCAACCTTCCGGTTACTAGTCCAACGCTCTAACCACCTGCCTTACATTGCACTCCATGAGGAGCCTGCGAGGCAGGCTGACTACCTGTTACGCGAGGGCAGCAAGAAGCCACGGTAAGTTGCTAGCTAGCATTAAACTTATAAAAAACAAATCAATCAATCTTCACCTAATCACTAGTTAACTACACATGGTTGATGATATTACTAATTTATCTAGCGTGTCCTGCGTTGCATATAATCGATGCGGTACCTGTTCATTTCTCATCGAATCACAGCCTACTTCGCCAAACGGGTGATGATTTAGCACTGTCGTTGCACCAAACCTAACGATAAACATCAATGCCTTTCTTTAAATCAATACACAAGTATATATTTTTATACCTGCATATTTAGTTAATATTGCCTGCTAACATGAATTTCTTATAATTAGGGAAATTGTGTCACTTCTCTTTCGTTCCGTGCAAGCAGTCAGGGTATATGCAGCAGTTTGGGCCGCCTGGCTCGTTGCGAACTGTGTGAAATCCATTTATTCCTAACACAGACCGTAATTAATTTGCCAGAATTGTACATAATTATGACATAACATTGAAGGTTGTACAATGTAACAGCAATATTTAGACTTAGGGATGCCACCCGTTAGATAAAATACGGAACGGTTCCGTATTTCACTGAAAGAATAAACGTTTTGTTTTCGAAATTATAGTTTCCGGATTCGACCATATTAATGACCAAAGGCTCGTATTTCTGTGTGTTATTATGTTATAATTAAGTCTATGATTTGATAGAGCAGTCTGACTGAGCGATGGTAGGCAGCAGGCTCGTAAGCATTCATTCAAACAGCACTTTCGTGCGTTTGCCAGCAGCTCTTCGCAATGCTTCAAGCATTGAGCTGTTTATGACTTCAAGCCTATCAACTCCCGAGATTAGGCTGGTGTAACCGATGTGAAATGGCTAGCTACTTAGTGGGGTGCGTGCTAATAGCGTTTCAATCGGTGACGTCACTCGCTCTGAGACTTGGAGTAGCTGTTCCCCTTGCTCTGCAAGGGCCGCGGCTTTTGTGGAGCGATGGGTAACGATGCGTCGAGGGTGGCTGCTGTCGATGTGTTCCTGGTTCGAGCCCAGGTAGGGGCGACGAGAGGGACGGAAGCTATACTGTTACACTGGCAATACTAAAGTGCCTATAAGAACATCCAATAGTCAAAGGTATATGAAATGCAAATGGTATAGAGAGAAATAGTCCTATAATTCCTATAATAACTACAACCTAAAACTTCTTACCTGGGAATATTGAAGACTCATGTTAAAAGGAACCAGCTTTCATATGTTCTCATGTTCTGAGCAAGGAACTTAAACGTTAGCTTTTTTACATGGCACATATTGCACTTTTACTTTCTCCAACAGTTTGTTTTTGCATTATTTAAACCAAATTGAACATGTTTGAGGCTAAATTGATTTTATTGATGTATTATATTAAGTTAAAATAAGTGTTCATTCAGTATTGTTGTAATTGTCATTATTATTGCTTTTTTTGGTCCTCCAATAAATCGGGATCGGCATTGAAAAATCCTAATCAGTCGACTTCTAGTTCAGAGGAGACTGTGAATCAGGCCTTCAGGGTCGAAATGCTGCAAAGAAACAACTACTAAAGGACACCAATAATAAGACACATGCTTGGGCCAAGAAACGTGAGCAATGGACAATAGACCGGTGGAAATTTGACCTTTGGTCTGGAGTCCAAATTGGAGATTTTTGGTTCCAACCGCCGTGTCTTTGTGAGACGCGGTGTGGGTGAACGGATGATCTCCACATGTGTATTTCCAACTGTAAATCATGGAGGAGGTGGTGATATGGTGTGGGGTGCTTTGCTGGTGACACTGATTTATTTAGAATTCAAGGCATTCCGCAGCGATACGCCATTCCATCTGGTTTGGGCTTAGTGGGACTATCATGTGTTTTTCAACAGGACAATGACCCAACACACCTCCAGGCTGTGTAAGGGCTTTTTTACCAAGGAGAGTGATGGAGTACTGCATCAGATAACCTGGCCTCCACAATCCCCCGACCTCAACCAAATTGAGATGGTTTGGGATGAGTCAGACCGCAAGTGAAGGAAAAGCAGCCAGTGCTCAGCATATGTGGGAACTCCTTCAAGACTGTTGGAAAATAATTCCAGGTGAAGCTGATTGAGAGAATGCCAAGAGTGTCCAAAGCTGTCATCAAGGCAAAGGGTGGCTATTTGAAGAATCTCAAATATAAAATGTATGTTGATTAGTTTAACCCTCTTTGGGTTACTACATGATTCCATATGTGTTATTTCATAGTTTTGAGGTCTTCACTATTATTCTACAATGTAGAAAATAGTAAAATAAAGAAAAACCCTTGAATGAGTAGGTGTTAACTTTTGACCAGGTAGTGTATGTGATAAAGTGAACATCTGAGGCCTGTACCCAACCCTAGCCCAATTTTTGGACAGGTGGTCATGGATTTTTTGTTGTTGTCTGATTTAGATATGTTTCGTCTTATAATTTCTGACATTTTGGTAATCCATTTGTAAGTCAACTTGTCTATAATTAGATACATGTAGCTTCTCTTTTGTCATTATATGTTACCCAAGAAGACTAAATAAACCCTTACTCAACCAAATAATGTAATTGATCGACAGAATGAATGCTTCAATATAGTTGACATCGGTGAAGTTCTCTCTTTCATCTTTCACGGAGCAAAGCCATTTTACGGACTGGGGAAAAAATAAAATAAAGCAACAAAAACAAACAAAAAGAAATTGTTCAAAATGTCCAAAAGAAAGCTGTGAAAACGACCCAACGTGTTTCTGATAAGATTTCAGTTTGGCTTCGGTGCATATATTTGATGTGGTTGAAACACTATAAGATTTTATGATGAAGACAGCACCTCCACAGATGGTATCTAACTGAGCATTGCATTCTCTCAAGATGCAGAAATAAATAAATCACATTTCTCCACTCCTGTTCCCAAGTCCAAATTTAGCCTACATTTGGTATATAAATTGACTGCAAGAAATGCTGTTATTCCAGATGAGCAATATTTTTTCATGATGCATTTACCGATGTTCAAAACGTATAAATAAAAGCATCCACTGGGAAAGTCAATACAAGTAGGCCCTTCATATATACATTTGTTACTCATTTCAGGAAACTAGGTGTATGTCACCCTTCACAAGAGCCATTTGAACGTAAAAAAAATATTTTTTATCAAAATGCGTTTTTTGGCAGAAATGCCTTCTGGAACATGTGAACTTTCATGTGTCTTAATAACAAACTTGTACGCCATCTGTAAATACGAAGCCTCCTCATTAAAAAGGCACATGACAGCCCACTTGGAGTTCGCCAAAAGGCACCTAAAGACTCTCTGACCATGAGAAACAAGATTCTCTGGTCTGATGAAACCAAGATTGAACTCTTTTGCCTGAATGTCAAGAGTCATGACTAGAGGAAACCTGGAACCATCCCCACAGAAAAAGCATGGTGGTGGCAGCAACATGCTTTGGGGATGTTTTTCAGCGGCAGGGACTGGGAGACTAGTCAGGATCGAGGGAAATATGAACGGAGAAAAGTACAGAGAGATCCTTGATGAAAACCTGCTCCAGAGCGCTCAGGTCCTCAGACTGGGGCGAAGGTTCACCTTCCAACAACGACCCTAAGCACACAGCCAAGTCAACACAGGAATGGCTTCGAGACAAGTCTCTGGAATGTCCTTGAGTGGCCCAGCCAGAGCCCAGACTTGAATCCGATCGAACATCTCTGGCGAGATCTGAAAATAGCTGTGCATTAACGCTACCCAACCAACCTGACAGAGCGTGAGTGGATCTGCAGAGAAGAATGGGAGAAAATCCCCAAATACAGGTGTGCCAAAATTCTAAAATCCTGGTTTAGCTTTGTCATTATGGGGTATTGTGTGTAGATTGATGAGGGGGAAAAAACAATTTAATCAATTGTAGAATAAGTCTGCATTGTAACAAAATGTGGAAAAAGTCAAGGGGTCTGAATACTTTCTGAATGCACTGTAAGCTATGCGCAGGACTTCGTTCAATTTATCGAATCAGTTATTGTTTTATTGCTCAAGCTGCGAGCAACACCTGTCAAACTCAGACATTTCTCTCAAAACACAGGGATGTCGATTCGCACGGGACTAGTATTAACAGAGGACTTTGCCAAAAAAACAGTAGGTTATTCTGGTTAGTCAATGTCCAGACTTCAGTTTCGCTTTAACTCATTGAAACAGTAGGCTACAGTTCCCTTGACATGCCATAGGCCTATTTGAAGTCCCGTCTTGTCAAATTTGCATAGGGCCTCACAATCATCACACATAACATCACACATAACATCGCTGACACTGCTATCATCCTCTTTTACCACTTCAACAAATCTTTCCTACACATGACTTTACTGGCCCTCCCTTGTCTTTATTTTCATCTCTCCATTCACAGATTTTGTCTTAATGAATTAAAGTTCGACAATATCGTTTTTGCGTACATTTTTTATGCCCTTCCCAAAAGCATTATTTGGCGATTGGCTTTGCAGGCTATTTGGCACATGTACAGTTAAACCCTAAAGTTTAGGTTCATGCAGTAATACCAGATAGCCTAAAAAAATGTAGCCTATATAAATTTCACAATAATTATACATTTATTATTGCCACCCACCCGCCCTCCAGCCACACGATATAACCACGTGGGCTGCGGATTATGAGTCAACCCGCACATCACTACTGCAGGCTACATGGTATGGACAGTAACAAGAAAAAAAAAATGCTCTATCATTAAGTTATTGCAAAGCAGCCAATGGGGTAGAAATCTCAGACTGACTAGTGGACTATTATGGAATAGCCTACTCACAGTTAGCATTCCTGTACAGCAGGAAGGGGTCTTGGAGCTGAAACTCAAGGTCTTTGTTGATGGGCTCCACCAGATTCTCTGTGCTCAGGCGATTCATGATGGTGAAGCCATGATGAGGGGATGCACACCTGTGGACAGGTTATTGGAGAGCAATGGAGAAAGACTATTAGGCTAAATGTGTTTGTCACAAAAAAGAAAGAAATAAAAGCAAAAGAGTGTTGAAGTTGAAAAGAGCAACAGGGAGGGTGGAGGTGAGAGGAAGAGCTCAATTAGGGAAGCTTAGACATGAGAACAGGTGGTGAGACAACAACCACAGGTTAAGAAGGGGGATAGGCTCTAGTTAGCTAGCTAAGTATCGTTGCAAGTGTCCCCTTCAAAAAAGGTCACCATAAAAATAAATTACCTGGCATAAACAAATAAGGTGCCTTCAATTTCGGTCTTTTCCTGAAATGGAAATAATGCAGAAAAATTACAACTTGAACTTGCTGAACACGAATCGATCATCATGTAAAAGAAGAAGAATCACAACAAGCAAAATTTAGTTGATATTTGGTCTGGGTGCTTTCAGTTCATTAAACGTTCTATGAGCTGAAAGGGTGCAAGCTGCCACCAGGAAGGTGTTGTTAAAACAGGTATAAAGAAAAGTTTGCCGATTTACTGCCACATGCAATTATGGAATGTTTGCTCAGGCGTATATTTCATTGGCTGATCCCTCCAGATGACCTGGATGGAATTATGTGATCCTTCCTTAACCAATAAGAAGTCCCACCCAGTTGATTACTTCAAAAAGGTGAAGTCCTCATTGGCGCTGCCCATGCTAAAACAGGCTTTTGGGCACTATCATTGGTCGTGTCCCCTTGCTCAGACATTACATGCATCAACCAATGGTTGCGTGCCACGTCATTGACTGACAGATTGCTATAACATATGTGGTTAGCTGATGCGTTAAATACCTATCCAGGCGTTGTAAGATCCGGCAGGCATCAGCAACGCCTGGGCAGAGGAACGTGCCCCTGCTCTTGGGTTGTGACCGTTTGTATTTGAGACCACACAAACTGGTTGTTCAGAACAGCACAGTTTCCGTGGAATCAAACTTTGCACACCGTTGTGGCCTTCTGAACGTGGCCCTGATGTCTAGCTGGCTAGTTTACAGCGTTAGTACTAGTGGTACCCAGGGCTCTAAAAGATGTTGCTATGCACCCAGGAGTTTTATTTTGGGGGCACTGTGCAACTAGGATAACAACCTCCGAGATAATAATCGTTGTCATGTTGATAAGGCTTTGCTGTACCGTTGTTTGAGTGCCCTAGAGAAAAAAACGAGTGCAGATTCGATAATGTCATGGTTGCACCATTACTACAGCGAAAACGTCTTGATTGTAGCCCAACCAGGTTGTAAAAAACTCTGTTCCTTTCAATTGGACTGGCTTTCAGACCTATCAATCACTAATTCCAACCAATCAGGGAACTTGGACACGCTCCAACCCTACACACCTTATTTTAAAGCGTGTTTTTCCGTCTTTAGAAAGAAGAACTGTTTGATGCTGACAGACTTCACATGCTGCCTTTCTACTGAAGTGCTCTTCATCCATTGACAATTGAGTGTTGGGAAAGTTAATGTGCTAATAGGGGGTGCAATAGTAGTGAGTTATGGTTACCTTATTGTGCAAAGTAACTGTGTAGATACGTTTGCAAGTAAGAAGTTAGTATTGTTTGCTAGTGCTCGGCTAATGTTAGCTCTACTGTTTATTTAAATGTACCCCAACCAAGTAAGAAGTTAGTTCTCCCTCTCTGGCTGTATATTCTTCATGTAGATGCTATACTATTGTATTCATTGATATGTTTATATTATGACCGTTTTCTTATCTGCTTATTGTTGTATTGCATGTATATTTATTTAGTGTACTCTGAATCTTAATGATTGGCGACAGGCAGCCTAGTGGTTAGAGCGTTGGGCCAGTAACCGAAAGGTTGCTAGATCAAATCCCTGAGCTGACAAGGTGGTGACAAAGTGTAGTGAAGTTCTGATAGGACAACACTATAGTGTGCAGATTTTAGTGAATCAGCATTCAGTACTAGCGGGTGAGGGCATTCAAAGCTGACCACTCAGACAAGTTCCGGATAGACATTTTTACATGGTCCTTCGTATCTCCCGGATTCTGGCCTGCTATAGCTGAGATGTTGAGGTACCCCACCTCAGCCCACAACTCCACACAAAGCCGCCACGCACCTGAGGATGAGCTGCGAGGCCTTACACCCCTCTCTCATCCAAGATATTTCAAGCCCTGCTCCAGGCTTCCTCAGTGGCCATGGAGTGACCACACCCTCTCTAGTTGGGAGCTGCAGAGGGACTACGAGGAGCTGCTCTATGAAAGGGAAGAGATCAGGAGGGCGTACTCTAGGCCCACCCGGCAATAGGCACAGGAGCGCCAGGTCCGCTTCTGCTCTCCAGAGAGGCCCAGCTCCCCATCAGACGAAGACAACTCCAGAGAGCACAGACCAGCACACAAAGGTCTGCACCCCCCTCAGCAAGAGCTTTGACTAGCCATTGTTAAGGAGACCCCCACTCCAATCGTGGAGCCACAGCCAGCTGCTGCCATGGGGCCCGTTCTGGTGGCGGGGTCATCCTGTCCTACCAGTGGGGATCCCCGACTGTCTGCTGCCCTGGAACCTTCTACCACCAAGGCAGCAGTTGATTCTTCGACCACTCCTAGGATGGAGCATCAGCCTGCAGATAACGCGGATGTCAAGTGCAGCCAGGACGTTGGGGCTTCTCCAGCCCTGCCTGCCAGTACCGTGCTAGTTCTGGGTCAGAGTCCCGTCCCCTTCCCGGTAAGGTCAGAGTCCCCTTTGAGTGTCCAGGCTTTGAGTGTCCTGCCCCTCAAGTAGGTCCAGTGTATCCGGCCTCCGCGGTATGTCTAGAGTTCCCTGCATTTCTGGAAGGTCCAGACTATCCTGGGTTGTTAGCTGCCCCGTTTGCAAGTCTGCAGTCTCCTGCCCAGTTCGGATTGCAGCCGCCTGCCTTAGTTGGTATTAGCAATGCAAATTTCGGCCAATTTTGTTGCCGACTAACTGACCCTCATTTACCGGTCAACAAACTGTTACATTTTTCCCAAACAGTAAAATGACGTGACCAACAGAAAATACTATATAATGACGAGATACTTATGTTTCCGCCCTAACAATGGGAGTCTTCCCAAGGCGGGAAGGCAGGCGACAAGCTTAGGCCTAAAATAAGCCTATAGAAACACATTGGGCTTATTTCGGAGAGATTTTGGTGAGAGTGAAACCTTCCTCTTCACCTCTTTCTCTCTGATACTATGCATGCATACATGGACCAGACATTTTTCATTAAGTCCTTAATGGAAACATGCAACAAAAGCAGTCCTATCTTCTTACAGTCAAAAGGCTATAGCCTATTATTGAACATGCAACTCCTGTAACGAAGCAGCTAATAAAACATCATTTTCAAACATTTGCCAAAATGCAATTTGTGGTAAACACTGTTCTAAACAGCACACCTAATACAAGCAGTTCCATATGTGACAGAGATGAACACTGTTAGAAACTCAGAAAGAAGGGGAATCTAATAGCAACAACTATGTTGGGTTGCTAATATGACTAGAATTGTGCCTTTGGATTCTGGACAAAGTTGATATGAAAACCAATAGAACAGGAGAGAAATGCTGATTAATTGCATGAGGAAGTCTTTATAAAAGAATTGCCTCCAAGTTTCTATGGATGGATTTTCACAAAGTTAATTTGAAGCAAGGTAAGACATGCCTCATTATTTGAAGTAAAGTAAAACGTTCAGGTTTCAAACACTTCTACTGCCTCAAGCTCACATTGCAAAGTAGTCAAGTGGTGGGTGACGTGCTGATAGTTAACGGTAGGCAGGCTAAGGGTGCAACCCTATGCAGCCGAATGGGAGGCGCGCCTTAATTTACCAGTCGAGATTGATAAATAAAAATAGCTCCTTTTAAATCGTTGCCACCAACGTTTGTAACACTATAGCGAGCAGATCTTAGTACTAGCGGGTGAGGGCATTCAAAGCCGACCGCTCAGACGAGCTCCAGCTAGCCGTTTTTACACAGATCTGAACCATATTACCGGCGCACTTTTTTTTCTTCCTATAACGGATCACCGCGACAGCATTTTAAATTCATAAAACATGTTTTTTTTTTTTTTTTGGCATTTAAACTTTACCAGTATATCCAAACATTTTGGGTCACAGAAAGAAAGGAAAAGGGATAGCTTCTTCAGGAGATCAATGATCACATGGTGCTTTCAAGACAACTGGTAACTCGGAAAAGTATGAGGTCAAATCATGACGTCAGTTATCTTCTGGTAGGAGCTCTACATGTGTAATGATCAAGCTGTTTAATCAGCTCATTGATATCTCACCCGTCAGGTGGATGGATTATCTTGGCAAAAGAGAAATGCTCACAAATTTCTGCACACATTGAGAAATAAGCTTTTTGTGCTTATGGAACATTTCTGGGATCTTTTATTTCAGCTCATGAAACTAACACTTTACCTGTTGCGTTTATATTATTGGTCAGTGTTGGTAGTATAACATGACTAGCTGAAGTGGCATGCTAACGACGTAACGAACTAGCCCAGATAACTAGCTAACACTTAGCAACTTAACTAGCTAAGTAGACAAGTTAGTAACCCAACTAACGTTACAACAAAAGGCTCGCATACTATTTTATGACTCGCAAACTATCTTTGTTACAGAATCCCACAGGGACACGCTTGATATAGCTCGCTAACTAGTATGTTACTGTACTAGATTGCTAATAATAAACTAAATCAGATATGGTAAAGTTAGCTCGCTAGTTAACGTTACGTAGCTGCTATCGCGCTAACTACCTTCAATAAACAGAAGAAACCGGCGAGCTTACCCATTCATTTGCTTTGGAATTAAAGGTGTACAGTGCTACCTGTCCGGTAACATCGAGGAGTTTGTTGATGTACGGATCTTGTTGTTGTAGAGCTGCTAGGCTCATTTTACTGGCGGTCTCCATCTTGAATACAATGTTTACCGCACGGACCAACTTCTATGAACACTCCATTTCCAGTGTCCGCGGGTGGTGCACGTCGGTAGTCATGGACCGAATGCCTTATAGTTCCGCCTCACTTTTTGTTTCACAATTATTTGGAGTGAATAATTATTGCTTGTTCACGAGTAGGTTACAATGGATTTTAGAGGTTGCTATTTTGCTATGGCCTGTCTCCACGTAGGCCAGGGATGGGAAACTGGCGGTCCGTGGCCCCCCTTCAGTCGGGGTCTCAATTTACTATTGAGTTGGAATAATAGAATACACAAGGTGTAATTTCTAAATTTGGTTGTGCATCAGCCCATGTCAGCAAAATTTTGGGGGGATTGCAAAATGAGTCTAGCAGACAGCTATCTAAACTTGTAGTAAGCATGGTCGAATTACCAACCAGGGTGGGGCCCATTGATCATTAGTTATCATATTAAAAACGGCCAACATTTGCCTCCACCCTATGGAAAAATGTGTTGAATTTTTGGAAATTAGTTATACAATTGCAAAATATATTCTCTCCGCCCCATGGCAAACAACGTAATGAATAAAAATATATTCAATTTTTTTTGTGATCAAATTGTGTTTCAATCAGTGGTGTAAAGTACAAAAAAATACTTGAAAGTACTACTAAAGTAGTTTTTTGGGGGTATCTTTGCTTTACTGTTTATATTTTTGACAACTTTTACTTCACTACATTCCTAAAGAAAATTATGTAGTTTTTACTCCATACATTTTCCCTGACACACAAAAGTACTCATTACATTTTGAATGCAAAGCAGGACAGGAAAACTGTCTAATTCACACACTTATCAAGAGAACATCGCTGGTCATCACTACTGGGGGCCGGAGAGGATGGCTGCCGTTTTATTGGCTCTTAACCAACCTTGCTATTTTGTTCGTTTTTTTGCATTGTGTGTAACTTATTTTGTACATAAAGTTGCTGCTACCGTCTCGTGTGACTGAAAAAAGCTTCTGGACATCAGAACAGCAATTACTCACTTTGAATTGGATGAATAATTTTTCTTTAATAATTCGAACGAGAGGAATTTACTCCAGACACCCATTTGCAAGAGAAAGAGACGGAAGAGGTATCGCGGAAGGAGATCGGGGTACCTTGTGAGGATCCGACGACTAGTGGCTAATCTGCCTTTGACATTGTACGTTGGCCAATAGGACCAATCTCTGGATAATAAATTGGAAGAACTAAAAGCACGTATGTTCTACCAACGGGACATTGTTTTTTAAAATATCTTATGTTTCACCGAGTCGTGGCTGAACGACGACATGAATAACACACAGCTGGCGGGTTATACACTGTATCGGCAGGATAGAACAGCAGCCTCTGGTAAGATAAGGGATGAGGGTCTATGTATATTTGTAAACAACAGCTGGTGCATGATATTTAAGTAAGTCTCAAGGTTTTGCTTGCCTGAGGTAGAGTATCTCATGATAAGCTGTAGACCACACTATCTACCTAGAGAGTTTTCATCTGTATTTTTCGTAGCTTTCTACATACCACCACAGACCGATGCTGGCACTAAGACCACACTCAATGAGCTGTATACCGCCATAAGCAAACAGGAAAACTCTCATCCAGAGGCAGCGCTCCTAGTGGCCAGGGACTTTAATGCAGGGAAACTTAAATCCGTTTTACCTCATTTCTACCAGCATGTTAAATGTGCAACCAGAGGGAAAACACTCTAGACCACCTTTACTCCACACACAGAGACACGTACAAAGCTCTCCCTCGCCCTCCATTTGACAAATCTGATCATAATTCTATTCTCCTCATTCCTGCTAACAAGCAAAAATTAAAGCAGGAAGCACCAGTGACTTGGTCAATAAAGTGGTCAGATGAAGCAGATGCTAAGCTACAGGACTGTTTTACTAGCACAGACTGGAATATGTTCCAGGATTCTTCCGATGGCATTGAGGAGTACACCACATCAGTCACTGGCTTCATCAATAAGTGCATTGATGACGTTATACCCACAGTGACGTACGTACATACCCCAACTAGATGGCATGGATTACAGGCAACTGAGCTAAAGGGTAGAGCTGCCGATTTCAAGGAGTGGGACTCTATTCCGGAATCTTATAAGAAATCCTGCTGTGCCGAACCATCAAACAGGCAAAGAATCAATACAGGACTAAGATCAAATTGTACTACACCGGCTCCGATGCTCGTCGGACGTGGCAGGGCTTGCAAACTATTACAGACTATAAAGAGAAGCACGGCCAAGAGCTGCCCAGTGACACGAGCCTACCAGAGGAGCTAAATTACTTCTATGCTCGCTTCGAGGCAAGTAACACTGAAACATGCATGAGAGCATCAGCTGTTCCGACGACTGTGTAATCACGCTCTTTGCAGCCGATGTGAATAACTTTCACAAGGCGAGGATGTGTACTCTGAGCATGCGCTGACCAACTGGCAAGTGTCTTCACTGACATTTTCAACCTCTCCCGGTCTGAGTCTGTAATACCAACATGTTTCAAGCAGACCACCATAGTCTCTGTGCCCAAGAACACTAAGATAACCTGCATAAATGACTACCGACCCATGGCACTCACATCTGTAGCCATGTAGCTCACATCTGTAGCATTGAAAGGCTGGTCATGGCTCACATCCAACACCATTATCCCAGAAACCCTAGACCCACTCCAATTTGCATACCGCCCCAACAGATCCAAAGATGATGCAATCACTATTGCACTCCACACTCCCCTTTCACACTAGGACAAAAGGAACACCTACATGTGAATGCTAGTTATTGACTACAGCTCAGTGTTCAACACCATAGTTCCCTCAAAGCTCATCACTAAGCTAAGGAGCCTGGGACTAAACACCTCCCTCTGCAACTGGATCCTAAACTTCCTGACGGGCCGCCCCCAGGTGGTAAGGGTAGGTAACAACACATCCGCCACACTGATCCTCAATACGGGGCCCCTCAGGGGTGTGTGCTCAGTCCCCTCCTGTACTCCCTGTTCACTCATGACTGCACCATCATTACGTTTGCAGATGACACAACAGTGGTAGGCCTGATCACCGACAACGATGAGACAGTCTACAGGGAGGTCAGATACCTGACAGTGTGATGCAAGGACAACAACCTCTCCCTCAACGTGATCAAGACAAAGGAGATGATTGTGGGCTACAGGAAAAGGAGGACCGAGCACGCCCCAATTCTCATCGACAGGGTTGTAGTGGAGCAGGTTGAGAGCTTCAAGTTCCTTGGCGTCCACATCACCAACAAACTAACATGGTCCAAGCACACCAAGACAGTTGTGAAGAGGGCATGATAAAACATATTCCCCCTCAGGAGACTGAAAAGATTTGGCATGGGTCCTCAGATCCTCAAAAGGTTCTACAGCTGCACCATCAAGAGCATCCTAACGGGTTACATCACTGCCTGGTAGGGAAACTGCTTGGCCTCCGACAACAAGGCACTACAGAGGGTAGTGCGTACGGCCCAGTGCATCACTGGGGCCAAGCTTCCTGCCATCTAGGACCTCTATACCAGGCGGTGTCAGAGGAAGGCCCTAAAAATTGTCAGACTCCAGCCACCCTAGTCATAGACTGTTCTCTCTGCTACCGCACGGCAAGCGGTACCTGAGCGCCAAGTCTAGGTCCAAGAGGCTTCTAAACAGCTTCTACCCCCAAAACATAAGACTCCTGAACATCTAATCAAATGGCTACCCAGACTATTTGCACTTTTAGCAATTACATTTACTTTTGATACTTAAGTATATTTAAAACCACATACTTTTAGACTAGTAGTAGTATTTTACTGGGTGACTTTAAATTTTTTTTTGTCATTTTCTAATAAGGTATCTTTACTTTTACTCAAGTATAAAAATTAGGTACTTTTAACACCACTGGTTTTAATTAGAAATAATAATTGTCAGCAAACATACATACATACATACAAAATGAAGTTACACCCCAATCCCACCCCACCCGAGGACCTAAGGGATCAAATTAAATAAACATAATTCAAAATAATTAAATAAATAACAAAACAAAGCAACATTGACGGATAGTGAGTGTTGAGCCATCATACTGCAATCATTTTTCACAAACAATGATTAAAAACCCCACCTATCCTGCTGTCAGATGAAAAGAATGACTACACCAACCAAATTCATACATTTCTTTCAGATCTAGGAAAAGTGTTAGGGTCGAAGTGTTTATTTCGGACAGCGGCGGCAGGTAGCCTAGTGGTTAGAGTGTTGGGCCAGTAACCAAAAGGTTGCTGGGTCGAATTCCCCAGCTGACAAGGGACACATCTGTCACTGCCACTGTTCCAAATAAGAATTTGTTCTTAAAATTAAAAGTATAAATGTTATTTTTCCCTCAGGGCCAAGTCCTATGAAGACTGTATTATTTACTAATCACCACACGGTGGCATTGCTGCAATATATTTCAACGACACCCATAATCCGTGTGGCGACACTTTTGTAATTTGGAGCTACAGGTGACACTCAACCATGTGAAATCTAACGCCTCTTTTAGCATAGGGAAGACAGTTAAAAAAATACACTAAACACCAATGCGAGGTTGGGCAAAGGCTACTCTCAGTAAAATAGATAGGCCTACCTGATCTGTAAATAGGTATACCGTTATTAGTGATAAATGAGTGACATGGGCGTCCAAAACCATAGGCCATATACTAGGCCAGCATATGAAATTGATATTGAAACTATTTCATTAGTTTGCTGAAGTAGTCTATAATGCCAGTTAGACCAACAACATCATTTGCTTCAGTGAGGAACATAGGGATTATAATTGAGGGATTATAGCTGCTGTGAAACAGTTATCCGGCTGCAGGTAGATGTAGGCTAATCCAATAACCGGTAACCTTCCAACACAGGCCCTGCGAAAGGCTAGCGTCCTGTCCAGGGGGTGTACCTGTACATCAAACTGCCTCACGCTACATACATTGAAACGGGAGATAGGCTCTTGCTCCTATGAGCAATTCCGGCTCACACAAACCAAGGCTCGTGCAAGGCAATTTACTTACTACTTACTTTCTTACTGTCGTACTTTAAATACACATACATTACCTGTTGATTCGTTGTAGAATGTGTACACTAAACGGCGTCGAGTGGCCTCAAAGAAGAGGGAGATGATATGGCGTTCACTGTCGGGGTTCGAAGACACCGGGGTAAGTCATGGGAAAGGGAAACAATCTTTTCACGCCACTTCGATAACAAATTGACTTTTTAGTAGCAGGTTATGAGAATTTACGCAGCAGGTTAGGATAATTAGCGTATCAGGTTAGGAGGTTACGGTTAGGAAAGAGTTTAGGGTTAGCGAAAATTACTATCGAAGTGACGTGAAAAGAGTGTGTCCCTCATGGGGATAGACGTTTACGCAATGTATGTTGCCTAACGACCTCTTGCTGACGTCCGGCACCGTTAGAGAAAACAGCCAACAATGCATGAGTAAAGTGTACGTCTAACCTACGAGCTAATTTAAAGTCATATAGGGCTACTGTGTATGTGCATAAAGCTGATGTCCTCCCCACGAGCGTGCGCTACTATATTCATGTTATTTGAGAATGGAATAGATGTGACAGATTTATGTCACCCCAGGCCTATTTGGAGGAGGATTTTAAGAGCCAGCTGTGTATAATAATACTTTTTAGTTTTTTAGGCTGAAAAGTATTGAGTTTATATTACTTTTAAGTTTTACAATGCTATAGCCTCTTGAAAGACAACTCTTGAAAACCAAGTGATAGAACGAGAGTGACAGAATGGTGAAATGTAACCTGTTAAATGTGAACTTTGAAAGGTGTGAACAGCAGGTCTTCATGTCTGACATATCCATGCAGGGAATTGAATTATGTGAGAGAGAGAAATAATAATTTAATTTTAGAGCGTCATAGAGTTGCCTTAAGCTATAGCCTAAACACGAGCAAAAGGTGATTCGTTTTTGGGTTATAGAAATACATTTGTATCAAGCTCATAACACATTTATTGTCAGTTAGTGACTCTTATTAATCCTAAATCATGCATGTTTCATAATCGTGTGTGTGTGTTCGTGTGTGCATGTGGGTGTACGTGTCTGTGTGTGTGGTGCGACGACTTGTGTGTGTGCGTAATTTACGTTACCACAGGCACATTAGCCTCTGTGATTGCCCTGGGAAGTTATTGAGCAACAAATTGATTAACCTTAAACCTACACATGTTTAATAAAGTTATTACATCGCTGTCACAGTAATGTTAGTGCCATCATTTATTAGTTAGACTTAGTCGTTTGATATATTAGGGTTAATTGTATATGTTCTTAGGCTATGGATGGCTTATATTGGATTGTTCGTCTCGAGACAGTCGCCCTAGTTGGAAAGGAAAGTCAGGTCGGTCAATGGTGACTATGTCATTTTAATTAATTGGCATTGGCCCAACTCCGAATCCGACTTATTTACAGCACACATCCCTGGCAGAGTACAGTAGAAGGCTATTCTATAGTATAAATGCTGTCTTTAAACGGATTAGCATGGGATGCCAATCGTGCCCATGAGAGAGTGAACAGTGCCACTTTGCACACCTTGGACACAGGGTCCAAAATCACATCTTCGCTTCGTTCTTGAGAGAATGCTGTTGCCATGTTGCTTCAGTAGGCTAAACAAAAAACAATCAACAATCAAATGGACTTGTATGGACCACTGATCCAGGAAAGAATGTAGGCGTCTGTATTTTAGCCAGCTACGATCCATCATGTGAAACACCCGGATGTTGCATTTCAAGGATGTTTGTGGTAGGCTAAATCTCTGAGGTTCTGTGTACTTTATTAAATGTAGTAAAATAATTTTGATTTAACGTTTAGGCTATTATTCCACTTCTATTGTGTTGGGTTTAGAACGGAGTTTCAATGTGGATAAGATAATGCAAAAATCAGAGCAACAGCCCGAAGGTAAATACATCCCTATGATGCTTTTGACTAATTCGTCTCTGGAGCGCTGCGCTGTTGGGAAGAAGCTCGTGCGCTTTTCTATAGTCTTGTATCGGTGTTATCGCATGTGTCTGGTGTGACCTGGAGTCCTATGCTTTCCATTTGTTTTGTGCTGAGAACGTCTCAAATGTTCTTGTTTTTTATTAGCAGTATACTTCACTGATGTCTCAGTAATATATTTGAAAAATCAGCTGTACCTTAAACTTAGTCGTAAGAAAAGGTAGGTTTATTTGTGGATTCATTTGATGGATATTTGGACTATGAATTCTAGTCTAGTTGAGAGGAAACGGTGGAATTCTGTAGATGAAGTTGTATTTGTCAGTACATTTGATATTTTGTTATTTTAATCTTTATCTTTACTCTGCATTGTTGGAAAGGGACCCGTATTTAAGAATTTCACTGTTAGTCTACAGCAGTTTTCTACGATTGAATGTTATTTAAAATAATCTAGACTGACTCAGTTTTGCATCAACAGTTTGTGTACATGCATCCACGACAGATGTTGGATTATTAATTTGTTGTTAGGATTATGTAAAACATTTCACAGTATGTGACAACAGAAATAATTGTTTTTCCCCCACATTATTTTCATTTTTTCCTATCATTTTGTCTTTTATGTAGCATCCATATGGTGTACTGAGCACTGACCAGCCTTCCCTTGTATCCTTGGTGTTTTCCTTAGTTGTCAAGGGAATGCTCCCTGTTCAGCTTCCCCCCCCCCCCCCAATCAAACAATAACACTATCCTGTCCAAGGATTTCATTGCTTTGATTACAGCTTGCCATTCTGATTAGCTCACCTCAAAATTCATGTTTGGGGATATAAATAACATTTAGTGGTTTTCTGAGATTTAATTTTTTTTTAAATGAAGAATTAGATACAACAATAACTAGGCGTACATACTAAATTAAGCACAATCGCTACACTTGTGGGCATTGTAATGTCTCTCTGTGATCTGCATGAAAACAAATGGCGTTAAATGGTTCATTTCGATATTTATGTGTCACATGACGACTTGTTGGTTAAAAGCATGGCTAGAGGAGGGTTCTGCAGGTTTGGAGCTCTGAAATTCACTGCATAGACAGATCGACTGGTGAGGTCACTGTCACTGAATGTCACACAGTTTGTATTGATGCCTCTCTCCCTTCCTCTCTCTTTCCCCTGGTTCTCTCACCATTCTCTCACCTTCACCTTCCCCTTACTCTCTGGCTTACACCTTTCTCTGCTCACCCCCCCTCTCTTCCCCGACCCCCCCCCCCCCCCCCCCTCTCTCTCTCACTCTCACCCTTATCATTCTCTCCTCAGGGGCACAATATGCCAGCAGCACCAGAGCCCCTCCCCCTGGTGATACGCCGGCCCTCTGGTCAGAAAACCCCTCCCAGCCCAAGTCCTGCCCCCAGACTGGCACTATCTCCTGGCAGGCCGAGATCCATGCTGCTCGTAACTCCCAGGGCGACGTCTCCCAGAGCATGAGCGCCCGCAACTCTGTCCCTGGGGCCACACCTGCACCGGTAGGCTCGTTGTCACAGAGGAAGAGGCAACAGTACGCCAAGAGCAAGAAGCAGGGCGGCTCCACCAACAGCAGGCCGCCCAGGGCCCTGTTCTGCCTCACCCTCAACAATCCCATCCGCAGAGCCTGCATCAGCCTCGTGGAGTGGAAGTATCCTTTCTGGGGCTCTCAATGGAGATATACAGGGACTCTGTGTCCACACATGGAAAACACCTGTTGATGTTGGTCTGTTAGTTTACAGGCGAAAGCAGTTCATAATAGTAATTATGGCACGTTTCATCCCCCGATAGTTAGCGTCAGGCCCCCTTCCAAGCAACAAACAAACAAATTCAGTAACAAAATCATTTAGGTTGCAGTCTCCATATTAAGTATTTTCTCTTCTTCAGCTGAAAACACTCTATCAGACCAGATCCCATCTGAAAACACTCTATCAGACCAGACCCCAGGTGAAAACACTCTATCAGACCAGACCCCAGGTGGAAACACTCTGTCAGACCAGACCCCATGTGAAAACACTCTATCAGACCAGACCCCAGCTGAAAACACTCTATCAGACCAGACCCCAGCTGAAAACACTCTGTCAGACCAGACCCCAGCTGAAAACACTCTGTCAGACCAGACCCCAGCTGAAAACACTCTATCAGACCAGACCCCAGCTGAAAACACTCTATCAGACCAGACCCCAGCTGAAAACAATCTGTCAGACCCGACCCCAGGTGAAAACACTCTATCAGACCAGACCCCAGCTGAAAACACTCTGTCAGACCAGACCCCAGGTGAAAACACTCTGTCAGACCAGAGCCCAGCTGAAAACACCCTATCAGACCAGACCCCAGCTTAAAACACTCTATCAGACCAGACCCCAGCTGAAAACACTCTATCAGACCAGACCCCAGGTGGAAACACTCTATCAGACCAGACCCCAGCTGAAAACACTCTATCAGACCAGACCCCAGGTGGAAACACTCTATCAGACCAGACCCCAGGTGGAAACACTCTATCAGACCAGACCCCAGGTGAAAACACTCTATCAGACCAGACCCCAGGTGGAAACACTCTATCAGACCAGACCCCAGGTGAAAACACTCTATCAGACCAGACCCCAGGTGAAAACACTCTATCAGACAAGACCCCAGGTGAAAACAGTCTAAAGAGTTCATTTGAGTTTAGTTCTGAAAGCAGCCATCACAGAACGTATCCAGTGTGTTTTCTAAAGATGATGCATTAAGACAATCCCATGATAAGGAGTCATTTCTCTACCATATATCAAAATTATGATGTTGCTGTATTTAAACATGTTTGCTTTGATCATTGTTTTTTTAATTTCATAAGATCCAAGATAATTTCTGAATTTCCCCCCTGCCTTTACATGACTGCAATGTGCTCTATCTATTTATGCTCACGTATTGACTGTGTACTTTGAACATTGTTCCTTGACCGTGTGCCTCAGACCCTTTGATATCTTTATACTGCTCTCTATTTTTGCCAACTGTGTGGCCTTAGCTGTTTACATCCCCTTCCCTGAGGACGACTCCAACTCCACCAACCACGACCTGGTGAGTAGTCTATTCAATCCAACAGTATAGCTGGGCTTCAGGAAGTGAAAATGGTCTATTGTATTTCTGTGATTCTTTTTTTCTTCTACTGAATACTGAATTGACCATGTCATGGATGGACCATGTTACACCTTCATCAGAGTACGTCTGCGGAATCAGGGTACATTCAGGAATTGCACTGTTTTATGGCTGAAACGCGTTGGTTCTACTTTTAATAATAAAGAAGCTTTTCATTTAATTCCATTGTCCTCCAAGAGTTTCTGAATCTCTTCTCTACTTCTGTACCCTGTATGGCGTCAGGGGTTTCCTGACACCATATGGTAATGTGTCATGCTTCTTTTGTTGACGTAAACGGTATGCTATGCTAGTCTGTTCTGGAGGTCATCTGTCCTATGTGTCACACCCAGTCTCTTCCACATACAGTAGTGAGGGCTTGGAGATGAGAAACCCTGTTAGTTTGTTTATGGTGTTGATATAATCATACACACAGACTGTGTGTGCAGTGCAGCATAACAGCAACGAGTAATTTAAAATGATGAAATAGAATAATTTACAATGAGCAGTTATAATTAGAATTAAAATGATAGTTCTATGACCATTTATATGTCAATCAACAGTCTTTAACAGTGATCAGAAAACAGATTATAATTATCTAGATGTAACAGGTGCCTGTCAAATGTCTTGTTCAATTCCATTTTGACACCCAGAGCTGTATACTTGTGTGATAGATTGACCATCTATCTCAGTTCTATTCCATCTCCCAGCATGCACTGTATATCCAATGGCGTGCCAGTCTCTAGAAATAAACTACAAATCAATTTGATCGTCAGGCCTCTAACTGTTAGAATGTGAAAAGATGGCCGTCCTCTTTAGATGATTTATACTGGAAGACACATGCCCAGACACATCCCCATGATCCCTAAACAGATGGAGGAAACAGAGTATTAACGCTCCCCAAGTCTCTAGTCAGCAGCATCTCATGTCCAACCTTTATTTGATGGTTTTCACTATTCTGAGTTCTCGTCAGAATAAACAATAGCAGGAAGGAAATCATATCATTTAATGATGTTGTAAATTTCTTGTGGTATAAGTCTGTTTTGAACACATTTTGAGAGAGAAATGTACAGCGTCACCGCCTCTTGTTTCTTGTGTATGACTTGTATAGAAGCAGTAGGCAGTATTGTGTCGACAGTGGAAGACGCTGATTCCGCCATCAGGGTTATTATTGAAGTGAAAGCTAGAGTGAACTGAGTCACTGATTGGTTTTCCCTTAGTACAGTAGTTAGGTCAAATATTTCTAAAATTATATTATCATTATCTGAGGATTTCTACTGTGAAACCGTAGAGATTCAGGTGATTGGGACATGTTAACTTCCTGTCTTCGTTAAAGCAGATAGTTTATGGTATCTAAAGTCTTTCTGGGAAATGTGGTTTTAGATTTCTTTGAACCTGTTGTGTGAGTTGGCGTGAGTTAGCTACTTTCCAGTGTCTTTGCACAACAGACAGACAGACAGACAGTTGCATCAAGACAGAGGAGCCTGCGTCATATGGCCTTTCCTTGTCTGCTCTCACAATAACATTACTGAACAGGGAGGGGTGTGTCTGTGTGTGATTAATATGCTAGCATGAATTAAACCTAAACTAACAGGTGTGTGTGTGTGTGTGTGTCTGTGAAAGGTCCTAATCTGTCAAAACCTTGAATACACTCTCTCTTAGGGGGTAATCGACATTGGAACACTGTAATGGATCAGTAAAAGTTCCGATCGGGAGCATGAATGAGTGTGTGTCTTGAGGAGGATTGAGTGTCCTGCTGTGTGATGGTCTCTTAGGGGCTTGAGACCTTCTCCCTCTCAGTGTGTATCATTGAGCATGACTACTCACGCCAGTGTGGCTCTTTATCTGTGGGAATGTGTGCTAGGAATATCCTAGTTTGAGTGTGTGTGTGTGTGTGTGTGTGTGTGTGTGTGTGTGTGTGTGTGTGGCCAGGTTTGGAGGATTAAGCTGTGCTGTGGATTAGTGGGCAGTAGATGAGGTTGGGGAGGGGGAGAGAAGGAGAGGGAGAGAGAGGGCAGGGTGTAGGCCGGGAGAGGGAGAGTGGGCAGGGTGTAGGCCGGGAGAGGGAGAGGGGGCAGGGTGTAGGCCAGGAGAGGCAGAGGGGGCAGGGTGTAGGCTGGGGCAGGGTGTAGGCTGGGGCAGGGTGTAGGCTGGGGCAGGGTGTAGGCCAGGAGAGGGGGCAGGGTGTGGGCAGGGTGTAGGCCAGGAGAGGGAGAGGGAGCAGGGTGTAGGCCAGGAGAGGGAGAGGGGGCAGGGTATAGGCCGGGGCAGGGTGTAGGCCAGGAGAGGTGGCAGGGTGTAGGCCAGGAGAGGGGGCAAGGTGTAGGCCGGGGCAGGGAGCAGGGTGTAGGCCAGGGCAGGGTGTAGGCCAGGAGAGACAGAGGGAGAGGGGGCAGGGTGTAGGCCAGGAGAGGGAGAGGGAGCAGGGTGTAGGCCAGGAGAGGGAGAGGGGGCAGGGTGTAGGCCAGGAGAGGGAGAGGGGGCAGGGTGTAGGCCGGGGCACGGTGTAGGCCGCGCGTGGGAGGTGGATCTGTGAAATGAAGGAGGGTTTAACAGTGGATAATGTGACTGTCTCTGTTTGGGTCTGACCCCTGCTGTGGCTCTGGCTGTGGCTGAATGATGATTAGGATCATATTGAGCTTGGCTATGATTTGGTGGGTACTTATACTTATGACATCTCCTTTGACCACTAGCATACTGCATGGCCAATTCATATAATTCATAATCCAATGAGCGTGCCAGGAGCCAACAGTTACAGCATAAACAAACAGTATATGTATGTGTATATGTATGTACTGTATGTATGTGTATATGTATGTATATTTTTTACTGCTCTAGGGATATAATTATTGTTTGGCTAACCATATTTATTATTATGTATTGATTTTTATCAATTTAAAAACTTTTTATGCGATGCGCACTGCAGAGAACACCGGAAGAAGAATTATCATTGAATTATCGCCGTGAATAATGTAATGTTTGGTTATTTGTTAATCCTGTAAGGGATGTTTTGCCAACTGGCGATTTGACACAAAAATAAAATGTAATTCATTCATTTTTAAATAAACATTTAATTCAACAGTTCAATAACACTGGAAAGACAATCCAAATAAAACACCAAGGACTGATGTTTACTGTCCTTTGTGTTACTTTGTTTGGGGATTTTATTCCCCAGAGATACTTTCATGTAGAGAACAATTGTTTATGGGTGGTTTATTTGATTATGTGTTGTCAAGGTCTCAGTTTAGATGGGATAGGATGGCTGAATCCGTCCAATCACCAAATATTTATACCATATGTTAGTTGGGATCTGAGATAAAGCTTTTTTTTAATGTTATTGTTACTCAATGAGTTGAAAGGGAGAGTGGCCCAGCAGTCTAAGGCACTGCATCTCAGTGCAAGAGGCTTCACTACAGTCCCTGGTTCGAATCCAGGCTGTATCACATCCGGCCGTGATTGGGAGTCCCATAGGGTGGCGCACAATTGGCCCAGTGTCGTCCGGGGTAGGCCGTCATTGTAAATAAGAATTTGTTCTTATCTGACTTGCCGAGGTAAATAAATAAAAAGTAGGGGGTTTTGGGCTGCATTCCATTCTGAGCCTAACAGACATTGTCGTGGAGAAAAAGGCGTAAAGCCATGTTAGTGTTTTAAAAGGTTGTCCTGTCTTAGTGGGTGAATTTGCCCTCACTGCTTTTAGAACCAATTGTGTATATGTGTGTGTGTGTATATATGTATGTGTGTGTGTGTGTTTCCGTATAATATGTGTGTGTTATTCATGACATATTCAACAAACAGCATTCTTTGCAGACAAAATGTATCGTGTGTGTGTGTGTGTGTGTCTTGTTCCTGAAGAAAATGTCAGGTTGCGTCTTACTCTCTGTCAGGGATTAAAGGTTTTGCCACAAAGGAGAGGAAATGAGACTCAGGCTAAACAGCATACTGGCCATGTGCGTGTGTGTGTGCGTGTGTGTGACAGCGAGAGCGAGATAGAAAGATAGAGGCAGACTTTTTGTGAATGTGTTAAGAGGATTTCTTTATTCCACTGTAAGACTCTCTGTCTCCCAGTCTCACTGTTTATTTCTTTCTCTTGAAGTCTGATAGGTTGACTACCTACTAAAAACTTTAGTACTGGGTTGTAAAATCTATCTAATTTGAAAAATGGAAATGTTGGCTGAGATACAGTGGCCAGCTTGTGTACGAACACTACTTCCCCAGGATGGTGAGTTCTATTATTTTGGTGGGGTTCCCACTTTCCACTGTTTGGGTTGTGTTACTCAAATCAAATCAAAGTTTATTTGTCAAACTCACAGGTTACTGAATAGTATACTCAGTACAATGAAATGCTTACTTCAGCTCTCCTCTCATTAGTGCAACAGTTACAAAAGAAGTACAGTATAGTTGAGTGCATGGTTATAATGCTACTCTAAGAACACAGGTGTTAGTATGAAAGGTCTTATCCCCATTTGAGACCACGTACACGGAGTGTACAAAACATTAGGAACACCTGCTCTTTCCATGACATAGACTGACCAGGTGAATCCAGGTGAAAGCTATGATCCCTTATTGATGTCACTTGTTAAATCCACTTCAATCACTGTAGCTGAAGGGGAGGAGACAGGTTAGAGAAGGATGTTTAAGCCTTGAGATAATTGAAACATGGATTGTGTATATGTGCCGTTCAGAGGGTGAATGGGCAAGACAAAAGATTGAAGTGCCTTTGAACAGGGTATGGTAGTAGGTGCTAGGCGCACCGGTTTGAGTGTGTCAAGAACTGCAATGCTGCTGGGTTTTTCACACTCAACAGTTTCCCGTCTGTATCAAGAATGGTCCACCACTTGACACAACTGAGGGAAGTATTGGAGTCAACAGAGCCAGCATCCCTGTGTAACGATTTCAACACCTTGTAGAGTCCATGTCCTAACGAAGTGAGGCTCTTCTGAGGGCAAAAAGGGGTGCAACTCAATATTAGGAAGCTTGATGTTCATTGTTGTTCACTATAATAGCACAGTACAGTTTAAACTGGGGCTTGGGAGGGTGGCAGTGCAGAGAGCAGATATCCATTGATCGTATCATGCTCCCAGAGCTGTGTGGTGCGTGACAGGGTATGAGGCTGGGCGAGGCGTTGCACCCCAGGCAGCATTATTACAGCCTCATTTCAGCTTGCGCCTCATTGCAAACAGGAAGTGCTCTGCTGTCCTCGGGGGGAGCCGACCGCTTCGAGACCAACACACTGAGCCTGGATGCTGGGCTTTAAAATTAGACACACACACACGTAGTACACGTGCACCATGCGGACACACACACATGTAGTACACGTGCACCATGTAGACACACACGTAGTACACGTGCACCATGCGGACACACACACGTACACAAATCCTAAATCTTAAGCACACGTGCACGTACACACACTTTGACACTATATTAATAGTTTAGGGAATGCTATAAATTTACCCTCACGCCAGAGGAAAACACTGTTCTCAGTCCCCTCACTAGATAACCTAAATGTTACCACAGCAGAGTGTGTGGGCAGGCATCTTACAGCCGACTGGTCAGGGCTCAGAGCCAGCAGTCAGCAGTCAGAGACATGAATGGCAACAACAAAATGAAAACAACACACTGTACAACACAATACAAAGACAGCTCTTCCCCGGGTCTGTGGAGAACAGAAACAAATGTTTGCATGCAGAACTTGTTTACATTATCATTCATTTCAACTTAATGGTGTGAGAATGTTCTCCTTTTTCCAGTGTGGCTTTTGACGCTCTAAATAATTACAAGGTCAACACATATCCTTGTATGTATCTGGATGAAATCGAGAGGAGAGAGGAGGACCAGCACTTCCCTCCTGTTTTCCACAGTATTACCATCACACTGTGATCACGTGTGTGTGTGTGTGTGTGTGTGTGTGTGTGTGTGTGTGTGTGTGTGTGTGTGTGTGTGTGTGTGTGTGTGTGTGTGTGTGTGTGTGTGTGTGTGTGTGTGTGTGTGTGTGTGCGTGTGTGTGGAATGTCAACAGAATTTTGTCCCGCAGAGTGGGTCTTGGGTCTGGGTGAGGTGTCAACAATTTTTCGTCACTGGTGCTTTTAGGTCTTGTGAAATGTCAACAGCAGTTGGCTTCACGCGTGTTAGTCTCATGTCACTTATTTTGTTTTGTGAAATGTCAACAGAGGATCTGTAGCAGTCACTGTATGTCTAGGCCCTAAAGTGGTTTGTGTTTTAGATGTTTTATTGTCACATACGTGTGTGTGTGTGTGTGTATTCTATCCTATTGTTGCCTAAGAGTAAAAAAAATATACTTGTCAGATCCATCAAATGACCATGTGGTCATGGCTTTAGTTCCTCTGACAATAGTCATGTTCTGGTGGATGGGGATGTAGTGGCCCTGGTTCAGTCATTTTATCTCTCTGGTGGATGGGGATGTAGTGGCCCTGGTTCGGTCATTTTATCTCTCTGGTGGATGGGGATGTAGTGGCCCTGGTTCAGTAATTTTATCTCTCTGGTGGATGGGGATGTAGTGGCCCTGGTTCGGTCATTTTATCTCTCTGGTGGATGGGGATGTAGTGGCCCTGGTTCGGTCATTTTATCTCTCTGGTGGATGGGGATGTAGTGGCCCTGGTTCAGTCATTTTATCTCTCTGGTGGATGGGGATGTAGTGGCCCTGGTTCGGTCATTTTATCTCTCTGGTGGATGGGGATGTAGTGGCCCTGGTTCGGTCATTTTATCTCTCTGGTGGATTGGGATGTAGTGGCCCTGGTTCGGTCATTTTATCTCTCTGGTGGATGGGGATGTAGTGGCCTTGGTTCAGTAATTTTATCTCTCTGGTGGATGGGGATGTAGTGGCCCTGGTTCGGTCATTTTATCTCTCTGGTGGATGGGGATGTAGTGGCCCTGGTTCAGTCATTTTATCTCTCTGGTGGATGGGGATGTAGTGGCCCTGGTTCGGTCATTTTATCTCTCTGGTGGATGGGGATGTAGTGGCCTTGGTTCGGTCATTTTATCTCTCTGGTGGATGGGGATGTAGTGGCCTTGGTTCAATAATTTTATCTCTCTGGTGGATGGGGATGTAGTGGCCCTGGTTCGGTCATTTTATCTCTCTGGTGGATGGGGATGTAGTGGCCCTGGTTCAGTCATTTTATCTCTCTGGTGGATGGGGATGTAGTGGCCCTGGTTCGGTCATTTTATCTCTCTGGTGGATGGGGATGTAGTGGCCCTGGTTCGGTCATTTTATCTCTCTGGTGGATGGGGATGTAGTGGCCTTGGTTCAGTAATTTTATCTCTCTGGTGGATGGGGATGTAGTGGCCCTGGTTCGGTCATTTTATCTCTCTGGTGGATTGGGATGTAGTGGCCCTGGTTCGGTCATTTTATCTCTCTGGTGGATGGGGATGTAGTGGCCTTGGTTCAGTAATTTTATCTCTCTGGTGGATGGGGATGTAGTGGTCCTGGTTCAGTAATTTTATCTCTCTGGTGGATGGGGATGTAGTGGCCCTGGTTCGGTCATTTTATCTCTCTGGTGGATGGGGATGTAGTGGCCTTGGTTCGGTCATTTTATCTCTCTGGTGGATGGGGATGTAGTGGCCCTGGTTCGGTCATTTTATCTCTCTGGTGGATGGGGATGTAGTGGCCCTGGTTCAGTAATTTTATCTCTCTGGTGGATGGGGATGTAGTGGCCCTGGTTCAGTAATTTTATCTCTCTGGTGGATGGGGATGTAGTGGCCCTGGTTCGGTCATTTTATCTCTCTGGTGGATGGGGATGTAGTGGCCCTGGTTCAGTAATTTTATCTCTCTGGTGGATGGGGATGTAGTGGCCCTGGTTCGGTCATTTTATCTCTCTGGTGGATGGGGATGTAGTGGCCCTGGTTCGGTCATTTTATCTCTCTGGTGGATGGGGATGTAGTGGCCTTGGTTCAGTAATTTTATCTCTCTGGTGGATGGGGATGTAGTGGCCCTGGTTCGGTCATTTTATCTCTCTGGTGGATTGGGATGTAGTGGCCCTGGTTCGGTCATTTTATCTCTCTGGTGGATGGGGATGTAGTGGCCTTGGTTCGGTCATTTTATCTCTCTGGTGGATGGGGATGTAGTGGCCCTGGTTCAGTCATTTTATCTCTCTGGTGGATGGGGATGTAGTGGCCCTGGTTCGGTCATTTTATCTCTCTGGTGGATGGGGATGTAGTGGCCTTGGTTCGGTCATTTTATCTCTCTGGTGGATGGGGATGTAGTGGCCCTGGTTCGGTCATTTTATCTCTCTGGTGGATGGGGATGTAGTGGCCCTGGTTCAGTAATTTTATCTCTCTGGTGGATGGGGATGTAGTGGCCCTGGTTCAGTAATTTTATCTCTCTGGTGGATGGGGATGTAGTGGCCCTGGTTCGGTCATTTTATCTCTCTGGTGGATGGGGATGTAGTGGCCCTGGTTCAGTAATTTTATCTCTCTGGTGGATGGGGATGTAGTGGCCCTGGTTCGGTCATTTTATCTCTCTGGTGGATGGGGATGTAGTGGGCCTGGTTCAGTAATTTTATCTCTCTGGTGGATGGGGATGTAGTGGGCCTGGTTCAGTAATTTTATCTCTCTGGTGGATGGGGATGTAGTGGCCTTGGTTCGGTCATTTTATCTCTCTGGTGGATGGGGATGTAGTGGCCCTGGTTCGGTCATTTTATCTCTCTGGTGGATGGGGATGTAGTGGCCTTGGTTCAGTAATTTTATCTCTCTGGTGGATGGGGATGTAGTGGCCCTGGTTCGGTCATTTTATCTCTCTGGTGGATGGGGATGTAGTGGCCCTGGTTCGGTCATTTTATCTCTCTGGTGGATGGGGATGTAGTGGCCCTGGTTCAGTAATTTTATCTCTCTGGTGGATGGGGATGTAGTGGGCCTGGTTCAGTAATTTTATCTCTCTGGTGGATGGGGATGTAGTGGCCTTGGTTCGGTCATTTTATCTCTCTGGTGGATGGGGATGTAGTGGCCTTGGTTCAGTAATTTTATCTCTCTGGTGGATGGGGATGTAGTGGCCCTGGTTCGGTCATTTTATCTCTCTGGTGGATGGGGATGTAGTGGCCTTGGTTCAGTATTTTATCTCTCTGGTGGATGGGGATGTAGTGGCCCTGGTTCGGTCATTTTATCTCTCTGGTGGATGGGGATGTAGTGGCCTTGGTTCAGTATTTTATCTCTCTGGTGGATGGGGATGTAGTGGCCCTGGTTCGGTCATTTTATCTCTCTGGTGGATGGGGATGTAGTGGCCTTGGTTCAGTAATTTTATCTCTCTGGTGGATGGGGATGTAGTGGCCCTGGTTCGGTCATTTTATCTCTCTGGTGGATGGGGATGTAGTGGCCCTGGTTCGGTCATTTTATCTCTCTGGTGGATGGGGATGTAGTGGCCTTGGTTCAGTATTTTATCTCTCTGGTGGATGGGGATGTAGTGGCCCTGGTTCGGTCATTTTATCTCTCTGGTGGATGGGGATGTAGTGGCCTTGGTTCAGTAATTTTATCTCTCTGGTGGATGGGGATGTAGTGGCCCTGGTTCGGTCATTTTATCTCTCTGGTGGATGGGGATGTAGTGGCCCTGGTTCGGTCATTTTATCTCTCTGGTGGATGGGGATGTAGTGGCCTTGGTTCAGTATTTTATCTCTCTGGTGGATGGGGATGTAGTGGCCCTGGTTCGGTCATTTTATCTCTTTGCGAGATGGGGATGGGGTATAATGATAGGGATGATGAGGATGATGATGAAGACAGAGATGTTGAGTGATGATGATGATGTGGATGAGAATTCTGCTGCTGCCGCTTATGGTGACGATGATGATGATGAGGATGATGGAATGGAAGGATTGTAAACAGTGTGCTAGCTGTGAGAGAGCTCGTTTGTTTTAATCCTGCCTTCTAAAGCCCAGTGAGAGCGGATTACTGCAGCCATGCCTGTGCAGCTGGAACGTGCCTGTCTGCCTGCAGCCTGATGCTTGTTACACCATTTTGTCATCAAATGTCCTCTGTCATCAATCTCTCTCTGTTGTCAGAGAGTCATCCTCTCATTTCCTTTCTCAGCTGTTTCCTCACTCACTCAATCACGAAGTCACTTTTCTGGACCCATGATGATGGGTTATGGGGATAGAGAGATGGAGGGAGCAGTGATTAGGTTGGAATGGGTTTGACATGAGGATCGGGAGGGTTGATTTGATTTATTAGGATCCACATTAGCCGACGCTAATGGAGACAGCTAGTCTTACTGGGGTCCCATATTTAATGAAAAATACATTACAGACAAAAGACTTTACAATTTACATACACACACTACATGTTCATGTTTTTAAATGTATCTATTAGTTCCACGTACATGTCAGTACATACACACAACAAGTAGGTCACATGGGGGAGAGGCATTGTGCCGTGAGGTGTTGCTTTCTTTGTTTTTTGAAACCAGGTTTTCTGTTCACTTGTGCTATATAAGATGGAAGAGAGTTCCATTCAATCATGGCGCTGTATAATACTGTATGTTTCCTTGAATTTGTTCTGGACCTGGGGACTGTGAAAAGACCCCTGGTGGCATGTCTGTTGGGGTAAGTGTGTGTGTTGGTGCTGTGTGTAAATTGACTATGCAAACAATTTGGAATATCTAACACATGAATGTTTCTTATAATAACAACAAGTAACGTAGTCAGTCTTTCCTCAATTCTTAGCCAAGAGAGACTGGAATGCAGAGGTTTATATCCGCCCTCTGATTACAATGTAGAGCAAGATGTTCTGCTCTGTTCTGGACCAGCTGCAGCTTAACTAGGTCTTTCCTTGTAACACTTGACCATGTGATGACAATAATCAAGATAATTTAAACTAGAGCCTGCAGGACTTGCTTTGTGGTGTGGTGTGGTGTCAAAAAAGCAGATAATCTCTTCATTACGGACAGACCATCTCCCCAACCATTGAATCTATATGTTTTGACCATGACAGTTTACAATCTAAGGTAATGGCAAGTAATTTAATCTCCTCACCTTGTTCATTACCAGATACAGCTGAGGTTTAGAACTTAGGGAATGATTTGTACCAAATACAATGCTCTTAGTTTTAGAGATGTTCAGGACCAGTTTTTTACTGGCGACCCATTGCAAAACAGACTGCAACTCTTTGTTAAGGGTTTCCGTGACATCATTAGCTGTGGTTGCTGATGCATATATGGTTGAATCATCAGCATACATGGACACACATGCTTTGTTTAATGCCAGTGGCAGGTAATTGGTAAAAATAGAAAAGAGTAGAGGGCCTAGAGAGCTGCCCTGCGGTACACCACACTTTACATGTTTGACATTAGAGAAGCTTCCATTAAAGAACACTCTCTGAGTTGCATTAGATAGATAGTTCTGAATCCACGATATGGCAGACGTTGAAAAGCCATAACACATACGTTTTCTCAACAACATGTTATGGTCAATAATATCAAAGGCTGCAATGAAATCTAACAGTACATCTCCCACAATATTATTATTATGAATTTCTTTCAACCAATCATCAGTCATTTGTGTCAGTGCAGTACATGTTGAGTGCCCTTCTCTATAAGCATGCCAAAAGTCTGTTATTTTGTTTACAGAGAAATAGCATTGTATTTGGTCAAACACATTTTTTTCCAAGTTTGCTAAGAGCTTGCAACAAGCTGATAGGTCTGCTGTTAGAACCAGTAAAGGCCGCTTTACCACTCTTGGGTTCCCTCCAGGCCTGAGGACAAAGACTTTCCTCTAGGCTCAGATTAAAGATATGACAGATAGGAGTGGCTATAGAGTCTACCATCCTCAGTAGATTTCCATCTAAGTTGTCAATGCCAGGAGGTGTGTCATTATTGATCGATAACAATTATTTTCCCAGCTCTCCTACACTAACTTTACAAAATTCTAACTTGCAGTGCTTTTTTTCATTATTAGTTTTTTTATACATGAGTGACGATGGCTCACTGTTCGTTGCTGGAATTTCCTGCCTAAGTTTGCCCACTTTGCCAATGAAGTAATCATTAAAATAACTGGCAACATCAAATGGTTTTGTGATGAATAAGCCATCTGATTCAATGTAAGATGGAGTTGAATTTGTCTTTCTGAAGATAGCTTTTGTTTTTCCTCCTCTCTGGTCGTTAACCACATAAGGCCATCCACACAGGGTCAGTCACAGTCACGTGCTCCTCTCCTTCAGTCTTAAACCAGCTCCCCAATCCCCTGTGTTACTGATCCCATCGCCAAACGCACCCAGTGACCAGCCAAACTGATGTAATGTTGTGACATTAGGTGGCCTTGGGTCTGGGACTAAAACACCAGAATGTGACTTTAATAAGAGCAGGGCTTAACCCCTGTGTCACGAACGTCGTAGAGAGGAGACCAAGGCGCAGCGTGATTATAATACTGGATGCCCATTCTAGCCCGGCAAACGCGAGGAGCTGGAATAGAGCGCACCGGGCTAAGAATGCGAACTGGAGACACCGTGCGCATCTCTGCATAACACGGTGCCTGACCAGTTACACGCTCCCCACGGTAAGCACGAGGAGTTGGCTCAGGTCTCCTACCTGACTATCTCCTCGTGTGCCCCCCCCCCCAAAAAAAATCTTGGGGCTGCCTCTCGGGCTTCCGCGCAAGCCGTGTTTCCTCATCTCGTCGCCGTTCCTCTATTCTCCGGCACTTCTCCTCGTAGTATCGCCTTTCTGCTTTCGCTGCCTCTATCTCTTCTTCAGAAAGGCGATACTCCCCCGGCTGTGTCCAGGGTCCTGCTCCATCTAATATCTCCTCCCAGGTCCATTTCCCCATTAAGCGCTGTTCCTTTTTTTCACGCTGCTTGGTCCTTGTTTGGTGGGTTATTCTGTCACGAACATCGTAGAGAGGAGACCAAGGCGCAGCGTGATTATAATACATACTTCTTTTAATAAAGAAATATACTGAACAAACTAATACAAAACAACAAATGAACGTGACCACTATAAACACTGAGTGCAGACATGCAACATCACATAGACAATAACCCACAAACCAAACTGGAAAATGGCAACCTAAATAGGATCCCCAATCAGAGACAACGATAAACAGCTGCCTCTGATTGGGAACCAATCTAGGCCACCATAGACCTACATATGCCTAGACTACACACACACACCTAGACATACAAAAACCCTAGACAATACAAAACAATCATATCCACCCTCGTCACACCCTGACCTGACCAAAATAATACAGAAAACATAGAATACTAAGGTCAGGGCGTGACACCCTGTCCTCGCAGGCCGGCCAGGAAGCAGATGCCACGACCAGGTTGTCCAGCATGTCCCTGTTGTCACGCCCGAGCAACAGAGGTTTAGGGTTAAACTGCAACAGCAAGTCAGTAGCCATTCTTTGGGACCTGGCTGGCACATTTCTCAGAGGTGTTATTTAACCTGTATTTTCCCCGTAACGTCAACAATTGAAAATAGTACATAAACGTTATTTAGACGAGGGAATTACATGTCAAAAGACAATTTACATTTGTCAAAAAGTTTGGTACGTACTTCTTTGTTTTTACATTTACTGATCATTTCAATCATTTCAGCTCTATGTTAAACAATTTAAAGAGGGTTATGAATAAATTATTTTCAGAGAAAAATAATAAAATTAACAATTAAATCATGGTCCATATCAGTTGGGTCAAAATCAAACTTAATATCAGTCTTCCAAATAAACATTAACACTAATAACATTAACATTAAAGTCCGTATTTACGGCAATGTGATTTAAGTAAATGCAGTGGTTTAGTTACTGTGGTTAAGGATCAGAATGGAGTTTTGTAGCGGGCGCTTGTATTGGTTGATATCTGCCCTTGCTTGTAGTATTTTATCTCTGTGATGAAGGGCTCAATGTCATAGGATCATACTGTAAAATGAGAAGGAGCTACAGATGAATAAACACACAGTACACAGACTTACATAAACACAGACGCGCATACACACAAACACACCGCACACACCACACAGACACAGTGCTTATTCCTCAATATACATGTGTTGGTTTTGAGCTTCTGTGTGTGTGTCTGTGTCTGTGTGGTGTGTGCGGTGTGTTTGTGTGTATGCGCGTCTGTGTTTATGTAAGTGTGTGTACTGTGTGTTTATTCATCTGTTGCTTCTTCTCATTTTACATAAAGTGTCCTGCTACCATGACAACTGTGTCCATGGAGACTTGAGGGTGTCTGGGAGGAAGTGCTTGCCTCTGAGACCCTCTTTAACCAGGAAGAGCGATGAAGTGAAGCTGCTCTATCTGCTGCTTGCCTGCCTGCACACTCACTCCACTCTGTCTTCTCCACAACATAACCTGGCTGTGCCGGTGCATAAATATATCAATCAATGAATCAATCAAATGTCACAAAGTGCATTACAGAAACCAAGCCTAAAACCCCAAAGAGCAAGCAATGCAGATGCAGAAGCACAGTGGCTAGGAAAAACTCCCTAGAAGGAAGCAACCTAGGAAAAAAACCTAGAGAGGAACCAGGCTCCGAGGGGTGGCCAGTCCTCTTCTGCTCTTCTGACTGTATTGGATAGAGATTTAAAACCCATTTACGTCCTTATACTATATTTAGTACAATATCAAAATGCGCCACTGAACAAATTATGTTTGGTGTAAATGCATGCAATTTGGTGTCAAAGAGGACAGGCCACATTGAAATTGTAACATTGTTATTATCTATCATACTTTCAGTGTCAAACAAAATTGGGATTTTGAGAACATTTGAAAAAATCTTGAAATTTACATCAGCATATGAATTTTGAAATACATTTCATAATTAAATTGTTTAAAAACAACATGTTCGATTCTTAATAATTGTTTGGGCCAATATACAGTACCAGTCAAAGGTTTGGACACACTTACTTATTCCAGGGTTTTTCTTAATTTTTACTATTTTCTACATTGTAAAATAATAGTGAAGACATCAAAACTATGAAATAACACATATGGAATCATGTAGTAACCAAAAACGTGCTAAGCAAATCAAAATATATTTTTATTTTATTCAAAGTAGCCACCCTTTGCCTTGATGACAGCTTTGCACACTCTTGGCATTCTCTCAACCAGCTTCATGAGGTAGTCAATTAACAGGTGTGCCTTGTTAAAAGTTCATTTGTGGGAATTTCTTTCCTTCTTAATTGAGCCAATCAGTTGTGTTGTGACAAGCTAGGGGTGGTATACAGAAGATATCCCTATTTGGTAAAGACCAAGTCCATATTATGGCAAGAACAGCTCAAATAAGCTAAGCGGAACGACAGTCCATCATTACTTTAAAACATGAATGTTAGTCAATCCAGAACATTTCAAGAACTTTGAAAGTTTCTTCAAGTGCAGTTGCAAAAACCATCAAGCGCTATGATGAAACTGGCTCTCGTGAGGACCTCCACAGGAAAGGAAGACCCAGAGTTACCTCTGCTGCAGAGGATGCGTTCATTAGAGTTAACTTCACCTCAGATTGCAGCCCAAATAAATGCTTCACAGAGTTCAAGTAACAGACGCATCTCAACATTAACAGTTCAGAGACTGCGTGAATCAGGCCTTCATGGTCGAATTGCTGAAAAGAAATCACTACTAAAGGACACCAATAAGAAGAAGAGACTTGCTTGGGTCAAGAAACATGAGCAATGGACATTAGACTGATGGAAATCTGTCCTTTGGTCTGATGAGTCCAAATTTGAGATTTTTGGTTCCAACCGCGTCTTTGTGAGACGCAGAGTAGGTGAACGGATGATCTCCGCATGTGTGGTTCCCACCGTGACGCATGGAGGAGGAGGTGTGATGGTGTGGGGTGCTTTGCTGGTGACACTGTCTGTGATTTATTTAGAATTCAAGGCACACTCAACCAGTATGGCTACCACAGCATTCTGCAGCAATACGCCATCCCATCTGGTTCGATCTTAGTGGGACTATCATTTGTTTTTCAACAGGACAATGACCAAACACACCTCCAGGCTGTTTAAGGACTACTTGACCAAGAAGAAGATTGATGGAATGCTGCATCAGATGACCTGGCCTCCACAATCACCTGACCTCAACCCAATTGAGATGGTTTGGGATGAGTTGTACCGCAGAGTGAAGGAAAAGCAGCCAACAAGTGCTCAGCATATGTGGGAACTCCTTCAAGACTGTTGGAAAAGCATTCCTCATGAAGCTGGTTGAGAGAATGCCAAGAGTGTGCAAAGCTGGGCAAATGGTGACTACTTTGAAAAATCTCAAATATAGAATATATGTTTTGATATGTTTAGCACTTTTTGGTTATTACAGGATTCCATAAAAATATAAACGCAACATGCAACAAATGTAAAGATTTTATTGAGTTACTGGAAATCAGTCAATTTAAATACATGTATTAGCCCCTAATCTATGGATATCACATGACTGGGAATATAGCGTGCATCTGTTGTTCACAGTTACTTTAATAAAAGGCAGAGGCGTGGATCAGAAAACCAGTCAGTGTCTAGAAATAAGCTTTTTGTGTGTAAGGAAAAATTCTGGGATCTTTTATTTTAGCTCATGAAACATGGGACCAACAATTTACATGTTGCATTTATAATTTTGTTCAGTGTAGAAACAAGAGGTAATCATATGGGCATAATTGTAAAGCCTGAGGATATGATGATGATGGGTGGGGGGAGTGTGGAGTAAAGCGTGTTCACTATCAGTACTCACTACACCAGGGTTTCCCAAACTCGGTCCTGGGGCCCTCCTCCCCTGGGTGCACATTTTAGTTTTTTGCACTGGCACTACACAGCTGATTCAAATAACCAGCTCATCATCAAGCCTTGATTATCTGAATAAGCTGTGTAGTGCCAGTGCAAAAAACAGGGGGGGGGGGGGGGGGAACCCCGCCCTACACAATTCTTATGGATTGATTGAGGAGATTCAGCTATACCGTTTCTGTAATTTTTTTAATTGAAAGTTTATTTTCTGGGGTCATTTGAATTGGGTCAACCTCCCTCCCTCTTCACATTTTTCTGTTTCTTTCTTTCTTTCTCTCTCACACACCCACACACACACACACACACACACACACACACACACACACACACACACACACACACACACACACACACACACACACACACACACACACACACACACACACACACACACACACACACACACACACACACACACACACACACGTGACAATAGATGGATCTTCAGTTCTGCCTCAGGATTGGTTAACCCTCAGTGACTGCACTTCACAGCACATCACCATAACTCTGACCCACTCATCTCTCTGCCTGTTCTCTTTCATTATATGATATAATCAAACTATCTGTTATTAGTAATCATAATATAATCAAGCCTGTTATTCACTGTAAAGGACCATGTTCACAATCACTGCAAGGGTTTGTTAGCAGAAAAAATGTAATCTTTATCTGTTTTATTTCATTTTAATATCTTATTTATCTTTTGTCACTGTGCTTAATAATTCAGATGAATCCAAGTGAACAAATTATTGCATTATTAGTCTTGATCCATTTGGATGAATGGATCAAATAGCCCAGTTCATTAATACAATCACACAGATCTGAGCTGGATGATGTTCAGTCATAATACTGGTTCTTCTCCTCATCTCAGGGCTCTGTTAGAACCCCTCTCAGCTGATATCACTAGTCAGCTCACTGCACACCTGGGTTCAAATACTATTTGAAATCATTTTTAATACTTTATCTGTGCTTGATTGAGCTTGGCTGGTTTAATCGATCAATTGAATAGTCCCAAATCTTGCACTCCAGGGAGGCTAGAGCGAACGCTCAAAGTATTTGAAAGATTTCAAATAGTATTTGAACCCTGGTGTGGCTCATTGTAGCTGAACCACAGAGAAGAGACTCAAACCAAACCATATCCTCTCATCACTTCTGGGTGTCACAGTTCCTGTTTCACTTTGTGGTTAAAGACATAGTAAGATGCTGAGATGATCCCACTCTGCTTTCTGTTGTGTTGTTCTGAGTTGTTGATCGTGATGGTAGTCTCTTTAAACAGCTGCTGTGTGAGCCTATGAGTCGGGGCAGGCCTGGGGAACGTATCATGATGGTGATCCTGGCTGTTCTGTGTGTAACCTAGGGTCAAATTCCTATTTTGCTGATCTTATACGATAGAAAGTAGGGCCGGGACGATAAAAGTATCGCAATATTTTTTTCATGGCAAAAATCAAAACAATATAAACCGTTACATGCTGTATGTAAAATATTGTGTGCTATAGCTTGGAAAAGAAATAAATGTGACTTTGGATGACAACGTAATGATGTTTGTTTCCAACATTAGGGCTGTTTTCCTAAAGAAGTTAAATCCGCTTCGTTTTGTTTCTTTGCCACAAGTAGATAGTAAATCCTGTTTGGTTTATCTCTGGTTGTAGGGGATGGAACGGCTGGCAGGATGGAGTCTTAGGGCGTATTTCTCCTGTTGGGCAGGGCAGTCAATGACTGATGCTGTGGAAAACATCTGGTCTCACAGAAAGGACTACATACATGTAGGAGTGTCGGGTGTGTTTTCTATGGGGTGGTAGTGTGTTTGACTGTATGCATGCGCGTGTGTGTGTGTGCGTGACTGACCGATTGCCTGTCAAAATGTATTTTGTGGGTACAGTATGTGTTTGTTTGTGTGTGTGTGTGTGTGTGTGTGTGTGTGTGTGTGTGTGTGTGCGTACGTACGTACGTGCTCAAAGGGCAAGCTCATTTAGACATTGGATGCTGACTTTGTACTCATTCGGTTTTCTTTGCTTTGAGGATTGGGTACAACAATATGTCTGGGTAAGTGAGCTTACTCACACCTGACAGTTGTGAAGATGTCTGTCTGCCTTTAGGTTGGACTTGATGAAGTCTGTTTTCAGTGCTGGTGCTGCTAGTTGAAGATGTGCCCATAGATCAACAGCATTGACCTCAGCTTTGCTCTCCTCGGTGCGAGCTCTACTGTACCCTACTGTACTCTACTGTACTCCAAACAGAGGAACACAACATCCCATCAACCCTGCCTCTTATGATAGATTTTATAGATAAGACCCCATTTAGTCCCACAGCATGCTCTTACCCTCCCTCTCTATCTTTTTTTCTCTCTCTCTCTCTCTCTCTCTCTTGGCCTCTCACTTTCACTCTCTCTCATTCTTGGTCTCTCACTTTCCCCCTCTCTCTCTCTCTCTCTCTCTTGGCCTCTCACTTTCACTCTCTCTCTCTCTCTCTCATTCTTGGTCTCTCACTTTCCCTCTCTCTCTCTCTCTCTTGGTCTCTCACTTTCACTCTCTTTCCTGGTCTCTCACTTTCCCTCTCTCTCTCTCTCTCTCTCTCTCTCTCTCTCTCTCTCTCTCTCTCTCTCTCTCCTTACCACTCTCCATCTCTCTGTATGGGAAGACATAGGGCTGGGTGTAAGGGGTGTGTACTGGCGGCAGAGAAGTCAGACGCAGGAGAGCAAAAACTGTGTTTCCAATGGCGCAGTTTAATAATAAAAACCACCGGAAAACAGAACAATCAATAAATGGGTACAAAACCCGACGCACACCAGACAATAAGTACAAGCATTTACAATAAACAATTCCGGACAAGGACATGGGGGGAACAGAGGGTTAAATACACAACATGCAGTTGATGGAATTGAAACCAGGTGTGAGGGAAGACAAGGCAAAACCAATGGAAAATGAAAGGTGGATCGGCGATGGCTAGAAGGCCGGTGACGTCGACCACCGAACGCTGCCCGAACTAGGAGAGGGACCGACTTCGGCGGAAGTCGTGACACTGGGCTGATGTACAGTATTGTAGATGGTAGAGAATAGGTTAAGAAGTTTACTGTGCAGAGTGCTTAGCCAATGAGGGGGAGGAAAGCAGAGTCCTTGACAATGTCAGATTTTTTATCTAATGCATATCTACTCCATCTCAGTCTTTTCCAAGGACCGGAGCATTGTTGACAAACAACAATAAGTCTGCTTGGGAGGTAACAGAAATCCTGAACCTTCTTTTCAGAAGAGATCCTTTGCTTATTGTCTGAGCTTCCATAGAACATTCATGTGGGAGTGTTGTAACTGTGGTTTAGTGTCATATCTGCCTGTATTGAGGTTTAAATAACTCTCTAGACTTGCCGTTTTTATAGCAAGTAGGAGGTAAATGGCTATGGGAGTGGTGTTAATGGTGGAGCTGTGGGGCTTCTCTGTTCAGCAGTCACTCTCTTCCTACTCTGTTCTGCTGTAATCTGCAGCACACTGTCCACCATTCTGGCTCTTATTCATTTCATGAGGGCATTCAGTGGAGACCTAATAAGGCCTGATTACCCCCACGGTCTGCTAATGGACTACATCAGGTTCACTCTCTCTCTCTCTCTGTCTCTCTCTCTCTGTCTCTGTCTATTATTTATCATCCTCAGACCAAATGTCCACAATGACCCATAAACGAGATGCTATCACCATAAGCCTATTGACTACTTGATCTAATAGTGAGTGTCTCCCCAGCAAATCAAAATTGGTTCTGTGAACGTTCCCAGAACATTCGTTAGGTTGCGGCAAATGTTCTCATAACACAAAAACTGTCCAGTCATGCAAGAATATTCCCAGAACACATTTTGTCTGTTCTTTAAAGGTTCCCAGCAGCTGAAAATCTTTGCCAGTGTGTGTGCGGTGTAGGCTACCTGCCTGCTCCTCCGTAGGTACTGTTTAATTCTGTTGGCCTAATTCAAATGTCCAGCGCTTCAAGCCAAGCCTCCTCCTCCAACCTCTCTCACTCTCTCCCCACCCGCAAAATTTCAGTCTCATCTCGCGCCCTACATTTGTCTGTCAAATGCATGTAACCAACTATAGCTTGCCCGCTCCTTGGCAAGCTGCTCTATCCGCACTGATTGGTGAAGTAATTGAATGTCCAGCTAAATGTAAAAAAAATGCAAGAATTTTGTGGGCACTATGGTGTTGAACGTTGAGCTGTAGTCAACGAACAGCATTCTCACATAGGTGTTCCTTTTGTCCAGGTGGAAAAGGGCAGTGTGGAGTGTGATTGAGGTTGCGTCACCTGTGGATCTGTTGGGGTGGTATGCGAATTGGAGTGGGTCTAGGGTATCCGGGATGATGCTGTTGATGTGAGCCATGACCAGCCTTTCAAAGCACTTCATGGCTACCGACGTGAGTGCTACGGGTCGGTAGTCATTTAGGCAGGTTACCTTCTCTTTCTTGGGCACAGGGACTATGGTGGTCTGCTTGAAACGTGTAGGTTTTTCAGACTCGGTCAGAGAGAGGTTGAAAATGTCAATGAAGACACTTGCCAGTTGGTCCATGCATGCTCTGGTGTTGTAGAATTCAATCTTTATGAGTTAGCATAGCGATTTAGCCGCTAGCCTGTTAGGTAGCTAGTTGTGAACACTGTGTAGATGGCTGAGCTTGTGGCTGCTCCACTGCGCGCGTGCGGATCTCTCTCCTCTCACCCACATCTCCACTACAGTTCATTTGATTTGACATTGTTCAAATATGTTATTTTGATAAACACATGTGTTGAGCTAGCTAGCTAGCTGCCATTCCGTGCATCACATGATACGCTAGCTACGTGAACACATCTAGCCCCAACGTTCCTTCTGCAGTCAAGAGCTTGTGACCACAACCCACCATCTCTGAGAGTCAACAGTAGCCTCTCCGCTGGACCAATCCTGGAGTGGAAAGTAAATGCAAATAAGTTAGATATTAATTTGTGGTGAAGCAAAGTAATCAACTATCAACCACTGAGGTATATAGCTTGCTATGTATCAATGCTACTGTGATTGCCATGGTAGTACAATTTCACCAAATGAATCTGTTAAATTGCTCTCATTTATGTGATGAATTATCTCTATTGGCGTAATGTGGAACTGAAGACTCAACTTAGTTTCTTCCAGGTTTTTCTAGATAATGCCAAGGAGAAAACAAGACCTTCCTTGGTGTCCTTTGTCAGTTAATGGCCATATGCTTAATTCGTAGGTTGATGACAACAGAAATGAAATAGTGAAATATTTGTATATTATATTATTTCAGGTTATGTGGAAGAGACATTACAGGCTATCTGAAAGAAAACTATTAATTCTCCCCCTGGCAGGTATCAGACCAAAAGCTACAATTAATATAATCAATTCCCATGCCTCATAGTGATCTGGTGTATCAGTACACCCAGTCACTACAAAGATGCAGGCGTCCTTCCTAACTCAGTTGACAGAGTAAGGAAGCTGCTCAGGGATTTCACCATGAGGCCAATGGTGATTTGAAACAGTTACAGAGTTAAATGGCTGTAATAGGAGAAAACTGAGGATGGATGAACAACATTGTAGTTACTCCACAATACTAACTTAAATGTACAGAATACAAATATTCCAAATCATGCATCCTGTTTGAAACAAGGCATTAAAGTAATACTGCAATACAAAGCATTATGTTTGCGGCAAATCCAACACAACACATCCATTGGCGATTTTAGCATGTCATCAAGTCTGGCATTCTCTGGATTTATCACTTCATTGAATAGCAGGCTAATGTTAGTGGTTGCTTTGCAATGCTTGCAGTTAGCCACGGATTCCTTACAAACCACTCATTGTTGAATTTGCGATTTCCAACTTGTTGTGTAATATTCATGGCCGATGAGCACCGATACATTTTTATCTATAATTTCTCTTCATTATTTCTCTTCATATGACAAGGATTAAAAAGGATTTGTCAGTAGATTGTCGACTTGATTCATGATGATGACTGCTAGCTAAGACTTTGAAAGTAAGATGTTGACATGATCAGTCCAATCAAAGCTACTGTACATATAACGTGATTTGACGTCATTTTATCTGTGGCCAATGACCTTGAGCCTTCTTGGAAGGGCACTTGTATTATAACTCTATGGCAGGACCCAAAGGGCTGACATTTTGGATGTCTACCCTTACTAAGGACTTAAACTTGGCAATGACGCAGTGTCCCCATGACTGACAGAACACTGAGCCAATCACGGCGCCATGCTCCTATTTTCTGCTGGCTCGCCCCACCACCACAGAGAGCACTGAGCCAGGCTGAAACACCTGCATTTTAGAGCAGCTTTAATCAAGAAAACAAAAAAGGGACCATGTTTGTATGCGGCTTTATTAACTCAATGATATATATATTTATTTTTATTGTTTGCAAACTGATATGTGACACGTATTAATGCCAAAATAACATGCAAAACAGGCAAGCCCAAAAACATTTATTTATATATATATTTTTAATTAATAAAAAAAAATTGCTAAAAATGTGGGGCTCAAAACAGGTGGGGCTCTGCCCCACGAGCCCTGAATGACGGGTCGCCACTGAACACATCACCGTGTGCATCATGTTTTGGGGTATGCTTGTTATCGGCAAGGACTAGGGAGTTTTTTTATAAAAAGGAAAAGAATAGAGCTATGCACAGCTTAGAATGAAGGTCCAAATATACACTGGAGTTACACTATATATACAAAAGCATGTGGACACTCCTTCAAATTAGACAATTCGGCTATTTCAGCCACACCAGTTGCTGAAGTGTATAAAATCGAGCACACAGCTATGCAATCTCCATAGACAAACATTGGCAGTAGAATGACCTTACTGAAGAGCTCAGGGACTTTCAATGTGGCACCGTCATAGGAAGCTACCTTTCCTACAAGTCAGTTCGTACAATTTCTGCCCTGCTAGAGCTGCCCTGGTTACCTGTAAGTGCTGTTATTGTGAAGTGGAAACGTCTATGAGCCATATCAGCTCAGCCACGAAGTGGTAGGTCACAAAAGCTCCCAGAATGGGACCATCAAGCGCTGAAGCACGTAGCGCGTAAAAATCGTCTGTCCTCGGTTGCAACACTCACTACCGAGTTCCAAACTGCCTCTGAAACCAACGTCAGGACAAGAACTGTTCGTCGGGAAGTTCATGAAAGGGGTTTCCATGGCCGAGCAGTTGCACACAAGCCTAAGATCACCATGCGCAATGCCAAGCGTCGGCTGGAGTGGTGTAAAGTTCGCCGCCATTGGACTCTGGAGCAGTGGAAACGTGTTCTCTGTCCGACGGACAAATCTGGGTTTGGCGGATGCCAGGAGAACACTACCTGTCCCAATGCATAGTGCCAACTGTAAAGTTTGGTGGAGGATGAATAATGGTCTGGGCTGTTTTTCATGGTTCGAGCTAGGCCCCTTAGTTCCAGTAAAGGGAAATCTTAATGCTAAAGTATACAATGACATTCTAGACGATGATTCTGTGCTTCCAACTTTGCGGCAACAGTTCGGGGAAGTCCCTTTCCTGTTTCAGTATGACAATGATTAATTGGAGCGCTGACTGCGAGCCAGGCCTAATTGCACAACATCAGTGCTCAAACTCACTAATGCTCTTGTGGATGAATGGAAGCAAGTCCCCGCAGGAATGTTGCAACATCGAGTGGAAATCCTTCCCAGAAGAGTTGAGTCCACAGGTGTCCACATACTTTTGGTCATGTAGTGTACTTATCAAGACATTGAATGTTCCTGAGTGGCCTAGATACAGTTTTGACTTAAATCGGCTTAAACATCGATGGCAAGACTTGAAAATGGCTGATCAACATCCAACTTGACAGAGCTTGAATATTTTTTAAAGAATAATGGGAAAATATTGTACTATCTAGGTTTGCAAAGCTCTTAGAGATTTACCAAGAATGACTCTCAGCTGTTATCGCTGCCAAAGGTAATTCTAACATGTATGGACTCATAGGGTTGAATAACTATCTAATCAAAATAAATTTGTGATTTATTTTCCATTTTAAAAAAGTAACATTTTCTTTCCACTTTGACATTACAGCGAATTTTGTGTATGTGGAAAAAAGAGTGTGAATACTTTCTGAAGGCACTGAATCTCTTGTAATGTACCCACACTGTTTCCACAACCTAATGAAATGTTCTGACAACCTTTAATGAACTCTTATGCTTTAAGGAACTAGACATTTGCATGCTGAGAAAGTTCTTGAAATGTTCTGAGGACCTCCAAGACAAGGTCAAATGTATATTGTGTGAACATCAATGGAAAATTATGTTACACCTAAAATAAATATGTGACAGATGTAGGATCTTAATTTGAGTCAGTTTGCCTTTTTAAACCTCGAATACACGACAAGTTTGCATTTCCTACTGTGCAGGAAAGTTCTCAGCAACAAAATAGTGATCAAATTAAGATCGTACATCTGGATGAATGTCCATATAAACTGACTTATTTGGAAATTGTGGAACATTGTACAACATTGTGGGAATGTTCTCTGCAACCTCTTAAGTACAATATGTGAATATCACAAGAATACGCTTGCAACATCCCAGACAACTCCCATTTTTGTGTTTTGGGAACCTTGTCATATCTCCACAATGTTCTCAACACCTAAAGCAATGTTTTAGGAACTTTTAAAGAACAGAAAAATGTGTTCTGCGAACGTTCTTGTAACATCAGGTGAATGTTTTTAGCACCCTAAAAGAAACATTGTATAATCATCTGCACAACTGGACAGTTCACCACCAGACTGTTCCCACAACCCAGTGAAGCATTACGGTAACCTTTAAAGAACAGACTAAAAGTATTATGGGAATGGTTTTGCAACATCAGGCAAATGTTTTATACAAACATTGTATAATTATCAGCATGACTGGACAGTTTTTGTGTTATGAGACAATTTGCCGCAACTTAACAAACGTTCTGGGAACTTTCACAGTACCAATTTTGGTTTGCTGGGAACATTTTAGTAAATGTTGGATGAACATTTTCCCGTTTTGCTGGGTCTGTTACTAACGTCATGTTGTCATCATGTGACACCGTCTCTCTGCCATTGTGACAACACCTAGCCCTGGTCACACAGAGTGCATGCTGGGAAGATAGGAACTCGGGAGGTAGGGACCATGTGACCCAAGGTGGGGGTTGTTGTGGTTTGAGTTCATCCAAACGGCATTGAGTCTGTCCACTCTGATCAGCGTCAGCTGCTCTGGTGGCATGTCATGAACCCTCTCTGGTACACCAACCACTCCACTGCTGTTCCCAGCTGATCCATCTAGCAGGACATGCGTGAGGCTGCCCACCCAACCCTGCCAACCGATCAATCCGAAACACACAGAAAAGTAGCGAGAGAGGGAGGGAAAGAGAGAGAGAGACCGACTGAGTAGAAAGCACAGCGACCTGTCCCCCCCAGCGATAGGTACCATGTAGGCTGCACAGCAGAAGTAGCAGCACAGCACATACAACTGATTATACTGTACACAGTATCTCTCTATGTCCGATTAACATATATCAATTTGACTGGCTCGCCCCTGTGTAGTTGGTGTATACAGTGTGATCTCCCCCATGCTCTCTCTCGCTCTGTCTGCTCCGTCCTCTCTATTTCTCTTTCTCTCTTCTACCGCTTTCTCTACCGCCCCTATCTCTCTGTACAGTGAGAATACAACATGAATGGCAGAACTGGGTTAGATCTGTACATTTGCAGTGGTTGTTTGGGCCAGTGAGCAGCAGCAGTTGTGTGCTGTATGGAGTCAGGCCTTAATCCGGCAGTAATGTCCTCACTCCTTTTTCATGCTATCTCACTAAGCACCATGCCCCTACAGAGCATGCACACTCATGTGTGTGTGTGTGTGTGTGTGTGTGTGTGTGTGTGTGTGTGTGTGTGTGTGTGTGTGTGTGTGTGTGTGGATGTGTCTTACATGTAAGTGTGTGTATGCATTTGTGGGCATGCGTATGTGGTCCTTCTAAGCCTGTGAAGCCGTGGCTAAGCCTTGCTGACTCATGGTCTATACCTCAGGCTAATGCTAACACGAGCGTAGCTAGCTAGCGTCTCAGCCCAAGCACCGAGGAGAGAAGAAGGCCAGTGGCGGGGAGGCAGCAGACGTCTGAAATAAAGACTGTCTAATTGATTGGCTTCATCCCATGTGAATGCCTTGATAAACAGATGTGCCTCTATTCACAGCCATCACAGCTTCTTAAAATGAACATAGACTAATGGGAGTTACTTCATCCCTTCAGGCTAGATATGGCTGAAAGAACAAAGAAATTAATAAAAGATTGCACAGACATTTGCCTGCCTCTAGCCCACACACCCACAGTTTAACAGAGGATACCTCAGATACACTGAGGACACTGAAATCTTTCCAATCCAGACTTCCTGTCAGGATTTGGGTCAATTCAGTTTTCAATTCAATCCATTCTTAGGTTGAATTTCAATTCACTTTCTGGATTGATTCCTGGGATCGAAGGGGGCTCCACCTCTGTCCACCTGAATAGACAGACAGGGTAGCAGGTAGCCTAGCGGTTAGAGCGTTGGGCAAGTAACCCGAAAGTTCATAAATTCGAATTCCTGAGCCGACAAGGTGAAACATCTGGCTGTGCCCTTAGGAGCAATTTGACGCGTAGACCTAATTTCTCCAGTGTCAAAGTTGATAATGGGAGACCCTGGCCATTACCCAACTCTCCGAGGTTGGATTTGGGATATGCAACAAACACATTTTTAATTAACTCGTGTACATGTGTGAAATTGGACAAATATACGCACCCACCACATTATTATTATTATTATTATTACGAATCATCAATCTGTCAACTCCATGTTGCCATGTTGAGTTATTGGTTTATTTGGTGGGATGATAGATTGTTCTGTGTACATAGCTAGATTATGATGAGTGATCTGAGCAGCTCAGGCCTTGGGGGCCAGGGCAGGGGAAGTGGGTGACAGACAGGATTACAGTGAAGAGAGGAGCACACTCTCTGTCTCACACAGCTGCTCTCTCTCCTCCAGTGTCTTTCCTCCAGTGTCTCTCCTCCAGTCTTTCTCCTCCATCTCTTATTCACTTTCGTTTTTTCTATCTCTTCTCTCTATCTCTCTTTCTCACACAAATATTTATCTCGCACTTTCTCCCTCAGTCTCTCACTTGCCCTTGAAAGATGACACTTGTGACAGCCATTTATTGATGGAGAGATACCTTCTCCTGTATTGGTCACTGGGTATTGGCTGTACATTAGGAGAGTGACGTTCTCCTGTACTGGTCACTGGGCTATGGACTGTACATTAGGAGAGCTCCCTCTCCTTCCCTGTCAAAAGACAAACACTCTACACTAAACACTACAAGACTAAAGAGATAAAGAACATTGTCCTGGCGGTGTAAATAAATTGGTTACAGCATCAATCATTCATTTGTTGTAGCAAGGACTGGATGTTTTATTTGAGTCCTCAATTCAATTTAGATTGGTTCAATTTAGATGCCTCAGAAAAGTAGAGGGTTTGGGTTCAGAAAGAGTTCACTGAGAGAGTCGTGCTCTATGTTCCTTTTCCATGTCCCATGGGTACAACCCTCAGGACTCTACCTGTGTCTGTTTACCTGTGAATGTTGAAAACAAAAACTGTCATTTCTATATGCAGGAAATCCTATTTTAATAATGGGCATGGTAAGAATTGACGACCATAGTGCGAGTCATAATTCCCATGACACCTTCTAGCAAAATCTGAAAAGCGGTTCCTTCATTTATTCCATAGGATATTTTTAGATTCACTTAGAATAAGGTCTGTGTTTCATGTAGGCTTACACCGCCTTGCCAATTTTATAACTGTGTAGATATCCATAGGACAAGGTAACTCTGATCAATATTGGCTAAATATAAGCGAAGATAATTTTTTTGGTGGATTTATGAAAATATGTTGACAAACGTTACCTTATCCTAGTGAGATTTACACGGGTATCAAAACGTCGAGGCGGTTTAAGCCTGCACGAAACACAGACATTATTTGAAGTAGATCAAGACATTCTCTATGGAAGACATGAACGGTAAAATAACGAAGGAACTCCTGTCAAGTTCAGCCGCAAGTTATTACAGGAATTATAACGCGTCGACTATTTCTCTCTAAACCATATACCTTTGACTAATCCGGAAACTATCACCTCGAACACAAAATGTTTATTCCGTTCCATATTTTATCTAACGGGTGGCATCCATGAGTCTAAATATTCCTGTTACATTGCACAACCTTTAATGTTATGTCATAATTACGTAAAATTCAGGCAAATTATTTCGCAAAGAGCCAGGCGGCCCAAACTGTTGCATATACCCTGACTCTGCATGCAATGAACGCAAGAGGAATGACACAATTTCACCTGGTTAATATTGCCTGCTAACCTGGATTTCTTTTAGCTAAATATGCAGGTTTAAAAATATATACTTGTGTATTGATTTTAAGAAAGGCATTGATGTTTATGGTTAAGTACACATTGGAGCAATGACAGTCATTGATTGATTGTTTTTTATAAGATAAGTTTAATGCTAGCTAGCAACTTACCTTAGCTTACTGCATTCACAGGCAGGCTCCTCGTGGAGTGCAATGTAATCAGTGTTAGAGCATTGGACTAGTTAACTGTAAGGTTGCAAGATTGGATCCCCCGAGCTGACAAGGTTAAAAATCTGTCTTTCTGCCCCTGAACGAGGCAGAACGTTCCTAGGCCGTCATTGAAAATAAGAATGTGTTCTTAACTGACTTGCCTAGTTAAATAAAGATTAAATAAAGGTGAAAAAAATAAATAAATACGACCCGACCGGCCGACCTCTATATTGGAGTGGCCATCACAAAGCCCTGACCTCAATCCCATAGAAAATTTGTGGGCAGAACTGAAAAAGCGTGTGCGAGCAAGGAGGCCTACAAACCTGACTCAGTACACCAGCTCTGTCAGGAGGAATGGGCCAAAATTCACCCAACTTATTGTGGGAAGCTTGTGGAAGCCTACCCGAAACGTTTGACCCAAGTTAAACAATTTAAAGTCAATGCTACCAAATACTATTTGAGTGTATGTAAACTTCCGACTTCAAATGTATGTACTCAATAAATTAATGTTTACGTTGTGAGACAAAACTGAAACATAAGTCCATTTAGAGTCTTCTCTATGCAAACCCATAATGCCAACCCTCAGTGAGTTTAGTATATTCCTTAATAAGGAGAACGTAGCCTACCATGTATTAAGACAGATGACGACCAGACTAGTCAAAAGCACCACAAAGATGTTGATTAGTGGACTGGATCCAAAAACGTCACTTTAGGGTTGGACCCAAATGTGGGGATTTAATCTTATGGTCTAGTAGTCCAAAGTCAATGGGGCGGCAGGTAGCCTAGTGGTTAGAGCGTTGCTATATCGAATCCCCGAGCTGACAAGGTAAAAGTCTGTTGTTCTGCCCCTGCCCCTGTTCCTAGGCTGTCATTGTAAGTAACAATTTGTTCTTAACTGACTTGCCTAGCTAAATAACGGTTAATTTTTTTTATTTTTTAAATGAAGCAATCCTTTGACAGTGGTTTGGGTCATGCCTCACTCTCATCCTGTGATTTGGCCAGTCACAGTGGCTACCAGGGACCTGTTTCGGAAGTATTTTAGGATACTATTCCACTCTACTGAATGATGTGCTTAAAGTGCTTTACATTAGGGGAAACATCTCATCCACTACCAACGGATGAAGAGTTCAACCTCTTGGCACGCCCTCATCATCACTTGGCTCTCTCACACTGGAGCTGTTCTCACCCTAGAGCTGTTTTCACACTGGAGCTGTTCTCACACTGGATCTGGTCTCACACTGGAGCTTTTTTCACACTGGAGCTGTTCTCACACTGGATCTATTCTCACACTGGATCTGTTCTCACACTGGAGCTGTTTTCACACTGGAGCTGTTCTCACACTGGATCTGTTCTCACACTGGAGCTGTTTTCACACTGGAGCTGTTTTCACACTGGAGCTGTTCTCACACTGGATCTGTTCTCACACTGGAGCTGTTTTCACACTGGAGCTGTTCTCACACTGGATCTGTTCTCACACTGGAGCTGTTCTCACACTGGAGCTGTTTTCACACTGGCGCTCTTCTCTTCTCAGTATTATTAACTGATGTTCCATAAATCTCAGCAGTACTATAATTTTTTATTTATATACTGAATATTTGAAACATACAATATACTTGCAGTGAAGCCGCTCAACAACTACATCACATTAGTAATCTAACAGACTCACATCCAGAGCGACACACAGAAGCAACCAGGGTCAACGCCCTGCTCAAGGGCACGTCGACAGATCTCCCACAAGGTCAAAAACGGGGACCCGAACCAGCGATCCTTCAGCCACTGGTCCGAGCCCCCAACCGCCAGGCCACCAGCCCTCCAAGATCCCACCCACAGTTCCCCAAGAGCTGCCCCTCAACCATCCAAGACCTCTCCGCCCACAGCCCCCCGTACAGATAAAAAAATAATATATATATATATTATAATAATTCCATTCCCCACCCCCAAGACCCCCTCATGCACCAACAACCAACTAAATGAACAAAAGAGAAAGACAAAGGAAAACAGAAAAGAACAATGCAAAAAACAAAAGACATCAAGGGCAACTAAAATCATAACAGCAAGACCAAGTGAATATGTTTGAGTGCATGTATTGCACTATTTACATGTATGTGTGTCCGTGTATGTGCACATGTGTGAATTTGAATGAGATTGTGTGTATATACATGTGTACAAACACCTGAACGGCATCAGCCCCAAGCAAACCGGCATTAGTTGTAAAAACACTGCCCCTCACTGTCACTTTTTATTATGTTTTATTTTTTTACTTTTGTCTTTGAGCGTCATTCTATCCCCGCCCAGCAACTCCACTCCCACTTGTCTCCAATTCCACATCCCAACCATCAGCTTCCCTCAGCCCATCCCACCTATCTCTGCTGGCCACCCTCTTTGGATTTCTACGCAGTGGTACTATTAACTGATGTTCTATAAATCTCAGCGGTACTATTAACTGATGTGCCATAGATCTCAGCGGTACTATTAACTATGTGCCATAGATCTCAGCGGTACTATTAACTGATGTTTCATAGATCTCAGCGGTACTATAAAACTGATGTTCTATAAATCTCAGCGGTACTATTAACTGATGTTTCATAGATCTCAGCGGTACTATTAACTGATGTTCTATAAATCTCAGCGGTACTATTAACTGATGTTCTATAAATCTCAGCGGTACGATTAACTGATGTTCTATAAATCTCAGCGGTACTATTAACTGATGTTCTATAAATCTCAGCGGTACTATTAACTGATGTTCTATAAATCTCAGCGGTACGATTAACTGATGTTCTATAAATCTCAGCGGTACTATTAACTGATGTTCTATAAATCTCAGCGGTACTATTAACTGATGTTCTATAAATCTCAGTGGTACTATAAAACTGATGTTCTATAAATCTCAGTGGTACTATTAACTGATGTTCTATAAATCTCAGCGGTACTATTAACTGATGTTCCATCTGTTGGCTGGCTGTTCACAATGGCTTTCTAGTGAGAGATGCTGCTCCCCTCCTCCCACTCCTGATTACACCTTCTGTCTCTTTTGTCACCTGTAATATCTCCTCTTCAGGCCCTTCCCCTTCCATGTCTGTTCTGTTACAAAGCAGGTGGTTGTAGGAGGGAGGCACGCAGGTGCACGCACACACACACACACACACACACACACACACACACACACACACACACACACACACACACACACACACACACACACACACACACACACACACACACACACACACACACACACATAGTGACTTAAGGCCACAAAGGCAGCAGCAGGGTGGATTTGGCCTACGTGGCTGCCACAGCGTCAGAGCTCTACTAAGTGCCTTCATTCAGACGTGATTATTAAAGAAGTAGTCGGCAGGTCTGCTTTGTCAGCTGTTGACAGAGCACAAAAGGGGACATTTCAGACCAAAATAAACACAGGGGACAGGGGTGAGGGAGGGGACACACATTCAAGCAGTTACATATTTTTTTAATCGCTCTGGTACTATTTTCACAAGTATGTAGTAAATTTCACAACTCTTAGTACAAAACTCAAAACAGATCATCAAAAAGGCAATTTTTTTTCAAACTTTAAGCAGATTTTCAATTTACTAAGTACAACACACAAAATCACACAGTAACTTTTTCACCAAACCTAATCAGTGTTTTATCTAGAAATACCTTTCATATAAAGTAATTGCCTTTCACAATGCAATGCTCACAATACTTTTCATATGATTCTCTTCTCATTTGTTTAAATACATTTGACCATCACTTAATCCAACTGCACTTAACGGTTAATCACTTAACCGTTTGGTAAACCTATAGATTTTAAACTGCCTTGTCAACTATATATAGATTTTAAACTAGTTTGTCTACTATATATGGATTTTAAACTGGTTTGTCTACTATATATAGATTTCAAATCAAATCAAATTGTATTTGTCAGATCACATGGTTAGCAGATGTTAATGCGAGTGTAGCGAAATGCTTGTGCTTCTAGTTCCGACAATGCAGTAATAATCAACGAGTAATCTAACCTAACAATTCCACAACTACTACCTTATACACACAAGTGTAAAGGGATAAAGAATATGTACATAAAGATATATGAATGAGTGATGGTACAGAACGGCATAGGCAAGATGCAGTAGATGGTATAGAGTACAGTATATACATATGAGATGAGTAATGTAAGGTATGTAAACATAAAAGTGCATAGTTTAAAGTGGCTAGTGATACATGTATTACATAAAGATGGCAAGATGCAGTAGATGATATAGAGTACAGTATATACATATACATTATATTAAGCGGCATTGTTTAAAGTGGCTAGTGATACGTTTTTGATCAATTTCCATCAATTTCCATTATTAAAGTGAGCTGGAGTTGAGTCAGTATGTTGGCATCAGCCACTCATTGTTAGTGGTGGCTGTTTAACAGTCTGATGGCCTTGAGATAGAAGCTGTTTCAAACTGGTTTGTCTACTATATATGGATTTTAAACTGGTTTGTCTACTATATATAGTTTTTAAACTGGTTTGTCTACTATATATGGATTTTATACTGGTTTGTCTACTATATATGGATTTTGAGAACTACAGATGTAAAATGTGTGTTTGTAAAGTATAAACATCTTAATGTAATGTATGATACATGATAACCACACATAAGGACTACTCGTTATTCCTAATCGATTTCACATAGTGGTAACCCACAAATGGTCACCGTATAAAAGGGTGTGTGTGTGAACACTTGTAATTTCAACATGGTGCAGGATAGACAGCAAGGGATAGGAAGAAATCAAAGCGCTCATGGGCAAGGGGCCCTTCAGAGAGGTGGGCACGGGCCCCATCAAAGAGGTCAAAGAGGTGGACATGGGCATTTTCATGTCCGCAGCTCTCTCTAAAGATGGTGTGGTGGGATGTAGGCCATTACTTGGATCCTACAACACTGCATACCTTATTGTGTTTCTCAATGAAATTGATCAGGCTTATCAAGGTGAAGGGGTCACCTATGTAATTGTGTGGGACAATGCCAGGTTCCACCACGCAGAGGTGGTTCGGGAATGGTTTTGGGCCCATTCTCGATTCGTGACCCTATACCTGCCCCCATATTCTCCTTTCCTCAAGCCTATTGAGTATTTATTTCCGCATGGAGGTGGAAGGTGTACAATCACCATCCCCTTGAGCGTACCACCCTCCTTCTGGCCATGGATGAGGCATCTGACAACATCAATGCGGACCAATGTCAAGCTTGGATTCTCCATGCCAAAAGGTTTTTCCTGCGCTGCATGAACAATGACATTCACTGTGATATGGGTGAGAATTTATGGCCAAGTAAATGCTCAAGACAGGCTTGATGCAAATGAATGCGTGCTAAAAGTTATTCATTGAATTTGTTTAATTATATTTCTTACATATGATTACAGACAGTACACCTATGTTGCAATTATATCTGAAAAATAAAATAGTTTTTTGCATGAATGATTGATCACACTTTTGATTTCACATTGGATAGATTTTCTGTAAATTTTATTGGGTAATGTAAGTGTATTGCCCAATGTGAAAACTGTAATCTACTGTAATTTACAGTACTGTAGCATATTACTTTCAGCACTTCTAAGGGTGATTTGAAACACGTAACTTGCATTGTTTGCTATTCGATTAACTGGTAGTTAAAACAACTAAATTGAATAGTGATTAAACCAATGTTCTCATTACATTTTACAATAAACATATATTTTGAATCAATGGTTGTGTGGTGAGAGATGTTTACAATCCAAATGAATGCACAATGACAGAGCTCTTATGAGTGTGAAGCAGCTAGCGCTGACTCAATCTCTGACCCCACAAGGTCTTCACTTGGAGATGCATCAGCTGCCCACTTCAAAGACTACTGTGTGTGTCTGTTGAAAACCTATGTCCTGGATGTGTGGTGGCTGAGGTTTATTTCTAAGCACTTGTTAGGTTTCTCACCTCTTCCAGACTTCTGTAATCTCACCCACCAGCCGGCTCTCTCTTGGGGACGAGGATAACACTTATGTAGCTGGTTGTCTATTTTCTCATTTTCTCCATGTCCTTTGTCATTCCTCTTTTGTTTCCTCTGTGAAGCATGCTTGTTTTGTTAGAAAGCAGCTTCCTCTAGCCATCCATTTATTTCTTTATTTTATTTATTGAACCTTTATTTAACCAGGCAAGTCAGTTAAGAACAAATTCTTATTTTCAATGACAGCCTAGGAACAGCCATTTAGCTATTCATCGTATGAATAGATTATTTACCCACATTGTTGTCATCCTATCAGCCTCACAGGTTAATTTGCTCTATCTCTGTATTACTCTGCATTAGCTAATCCCTGTGTGAAAATGTCTGCTGTCTGGCTGCCTGCCTTTTATTGCTCTGTGAATATCAGTAGCATTACGTCCTGTACTGTACTGAATCAACATTGAGGCAGAGAAGCAGAGGCTGCCTGGCTGGCTTTATGTCTCTTTAAAATCTGCTGTTGAATTATAGGAACATACGGTTTGACTGATGTGGAAATCTCTCCCAGATAAAGGGATATGCTCTCTGACCACTATTACTGTGTAAGTGTAAAACTCATGCTGTTACCCAGGTAACATTTGAATTACGCAACAAACGGGAGATTGCATTTCCTGATGTTGACTTTGTGCTCTTAGATGATTTCACTGAGTTGTGGGTTGGTGGTGGAGAAATGCGTTGCTATGCCGATAGTGTTGAAAAGTCACAGAATCTGGGATTTTGTGCAACACGTTGTATGACAGTCATTTCTGTCCTGTGTCTTGTGCAAGCCATCCTGCTTTGTTGAGTATATTGTTACCGCAGCACTAATCCAGACCTCATGTCCTGTCACCCGACAATCATCTGTCTGTGTGGCGCTGCACCATCATCATCGATCATCGTATAAATTACATTAATGTTGTTTTCACAGACCTTTTATCTGTCTATCTGGATTAACAACCTGTTCTCTCTCTCTCTCTTCCCCAGTACAGTTTAAACCTGTCCTCTCTCTCTCTCTCTTCCCCAGTACAGTTTAAACCTGTTCTCTCTCTCTTCCCCAGTACAGTTTAAACCTGTTCTCTCTCTCTTCCCCAGTACAGTTTAAACCTGTCCTCTCTCTCTCTCTCTTCCCCAGTACAGTTTAAACCTGTTCTCTCTCTCTCTCTTCCCCAGTACAGTTTAAACCTGTTCTCTCTCTCTCTCTCTTCCCCAGTACAGTTTAAACCTGTCCTCTCTCTCTCTCTTCCCCAGTACAGTTTAAACCTGTTCTCTCTCTCTTCCCCAGTACAGTTTAAACCTGTCCTCTCTCTCTCTCTCTTCCCCAGTACAGTTTAAACCTGTTCTCTCTCTCTCTCTCTTCCCCAGTACAGTTTAAACCTGTCCTCTCTCTCTCTCTTCCCCAGTACAGTTTAAACCTGTTCTCTCTCTCTTCCCCAGTACAGTTTAAACCTGTCCTCTCTCTCTCTCTCTTCCCCAGTACAGTTTAAACCTGTCCTCTCTCTCTCTCTCTTCCCCAGTACAGTTTAAACCTGTCCTCTCTCTCTCTCTCTTCCCCAGTACAGTTTAAACCTGTCCTCTCTCTCTCTTCCCCAGTACAGTTTAAACCTGTTCTCTCTCTCTTCCCCAGTACAGTTTAAACCTGTCCTCTCTCTCTCTCTCTCTTCCCCAGTACAGTTTAAACCTGTTCTCTCTCTCTCTCTCTCTTCCCCAGTACAGTTTAAACCTGTCCTCTCTCTCTCTCTCTTCCCCAGTACAGTTTAAACCTGTTCTCTCTCTCTTCCCCAGTACAGTTTAAACCTGTTCTCTCTCTCTCTCTCTTCCCCAGTACAGTTTAAACCTGTTCTCTCTCTCTTCCCCAGTACAGTTTAAACCTGTTCTCTCTCTCTTCCCCAGTACAGTTTAAACCTGTTCTCTCTCTCTCTCTCTTCCCCAGTACAGTTTAAACCTGTTCTCTCTCTCTTCCCCAGTACAGTTTAAACCTGTCCTCTCTCTCTCTCTCTTCCCCAGTACAGTTTAAACCTGTTCTCTCTCTCTTCCCCAGTACAGTTTAAACCTGTCCTCTCTCTCTCTCTCTTCCCCAGTACAGTTTAAACCTGTCCTCTCTCTCTCTCTCTCTTCCCCAGTACAGTTTAAACCTGTCCTCTCTCTCTCTCTCTTCCCCAGTACAGTTTAAACCTGTTCTCTCTCTCTTCCCCAGTACAGTTTAAACCTGTCCTCTCTCTCTCTCTCTTCCCCAGTACAGTTTAAACCTGTTCTCTCTCTCTTCCCCAGTACAGTTTAAACCTGTTCTCTCTCTCTCTCTCTTCCCCAGTACAGTTTAAACCTGTTCTCTCTCTCTTCCCCAGTACAGTTTAAACCTGTTCTCTCTCTCTTCCCCAGTACAGTTTAAACCTGTCCTCTCTCTCTCTCTCTTCCCCAGTACAGTTTAAACCTGTTCTCTCTCTCTCTCTCTTCCCCAGTACAGTTTAAACCTGTCCTCTCTCTCTCTCTCTTCCCCAGTACAGTTTAAACCTGTTCTCTCTCTCTCTCTTCCCCAGTACAGTTTAAATCTGTTCTCTCTCTCTCTCTCTTCCCCAGTACAGTTTAAATCTGTTCTCAAATTCAAATTCAAATTCAAGCTGCTTTATTGGCATGAAAAACATTGTGTCAATATTGCCAAAGCAACAATGTATACAATATACATTGTAATAAAAAAATAAAAAATTAAACTATAACTAACTTATAACTAAATAACGGTCATCTTCACCATTACATCGGTACTACAACTACTATCATCATTACCACCACTACCACCACCACCATCATTAAACTGCTATCATTACCATTACCACCCATACCACTACTATTTGGAATGATAAACAACAATAATAATAGTAATAACAATAACAGTAATAACAATAACAGTCATAATAAGTAAGTTACTGCTTACTATGCAGATGTTATTATTCAGTGTCCCTCGGACTATGTTCTCTCTCTCTCTCTCTTCCCCAGTACAGTTTAAACCTGTCCTCTCTCTCTCTCTTCCCCAGTACAGTTTAAACCTGTTCTCTCTCTCTTCCCCAGTACAGTTTAAACCTGTTCTCTCTCTCTCTCTTCCCCAGTACAGTTTAAACCTGTTCTCTCTCTCTCTTTTCCCCAGTACAGTTTAAACCTGTTCTCTCTCTCTTCCCCAGTACAGTTTAAACCTGTTCTCTCTCTCTTCCCCAGTACAGTTTAAACCTGTTCTCTCTCTCTCTCTTCCCCAGTACAGTTTAAACCTGTTCTCTCTCTCTTCCCCAGTACAGTTTAAACCTGTTCTCTCTCTCTCTCTCTCTTCCCCAGTACAGTTTAAACCTGTTCTCTCTCTCTTCCCCAGTACAGTTTAAACCTGTCCTCTCTCTCTCTCTCTTCCCCAGTACAGTTTAAACCTGTTCTCTCTCTCTTCCCCAGTACAGTTTAAACCTGTCCTCTCTCTCTCTCTCTTCCCCAGTACAGTTTAAACATGTCCTCTCTCTCTCTCTCTTCCCCAGTACAGTTTAAACCTGTTCTCTCTCTCTTCCCCAGTACAGTTTAAACCTGTCCTCTCTCTCTCTCTCTTCCCCAGTACAGTTTAAACCTGTTCTCTCTCTCTTCCCCAGTACAGTTTAAACCTGTCCTCTCTCTCTCTCTCTTCCCCAGTACAGTTTAAACCTGTTCTCTCTCTCTTCCCCAGTACAGTTTAAACCTGTCCTCTCTCTCTCTCTCTTCCCCAGTACAGTTTAAACCTGTTCTCTCTCTCTCTCTTCCCCAGTACAGTTTAAACCTGTTCTCTCTCTCTCTCTCTCTCTCTTCCCCAGTACAGTTTAAACCTGTTGTAACGGTCCTGACCTGTTTTATGTTGTTTTTGTATGTGTTTTTGGTCAGGGCGTGTGTTTTGGGTGGGCAGTCTATGTTTTGTATTTCTAGGTTGGTTTTTGTGTTCGGCCTGGTATGATTCTCAATTAGAGACAGGTGTGTATCGTTTGTCTCTAATTGAGAGTCATACTAAGGCAGCCAGGGTTTCACTGGGGTTTTGTGGGTGTTTGTTCCTGTGTCCACACATGGACGGTTGAAGGTTAGTCACATTTGTTGTTTTGTAGTTTTGTAGTGTCTTGTTTGCTGTTGTCATTAAAAGATGGCTTATTTCCCTCAATCCGCATCTTGGTCCTATCCATGCTCCTTCTCGTCTAAGGGGGAGAACAACAATGACTGCCTTTACAGAAACACCCACCACAACAGGACCAAGCGGATTGAGGAGAGAGAAAAGGAACTACAGCAATGGGGAGAAGAGGAATGGAGTTGGGAACAAATATTCAACGGAGAAGGACCCTGGGCTAAGGTTGGTGTGAATCGCCGCTCGCGGGAGGAGAAGAAGGCAGCCACAGCCCAGGAGCGCTGGTATGAGGAGGCAGCGCGACGACGCGGTTGGGAGCCCGTGAGTCAGACCCAAAAATTTCTTGGGGGGGGGCACACGAGGAGTGTGGCAAAGCCGGGTAGGACACCCGAGCCAACTCCCCGTGCTTACCGTGGAGGTAGAAGGCGTCGTACTGGTAAGACACCGTGTTATGCGGTAAAACGCACGGTGTCCCCAGTACGCGTGCTTAGCCCAGTGCGGGCTATTCCACCTTGCCGCACTGGGAGGGCTAGGTTGGGCATCGAGCCGGATGCCATGAAGCCGGCCCAACGTATCTGGCCTCCAGTACGTCTCCTCGGGCCGGCGTACATGGCACCAGCCTTACAGGTGGTGTCCCCGGTTCGCCTGCATAGCCCAGTGCGGGCTATTCCACCTCGCCGCACTGGCAGGGCTACGGGGACCATTCAACCTGGTAGGGTTGGGGAGGCTCGGTGCTCAAGAGCACGTGTCCTCCTTCACGGTCCGGTAGACCCGGTGCCACCTCCATGTACCGGTCCTCCGGTGGCAGCCCCCCGTACCAGGCTGTCTCTCCGGGTTCTCTCTCCAGCTGTTTCCTCCTCTCCAGCGCAGCCAGTGCCTAGACCACGCACCAGGCTGTCTCTCCTTCTCCTTCCTACAGAGCCGTCCTGCCATGACCAGCCAGAGCCGTCCTGCCATGACCAGCCAGAGCCGTCCTGCCATGACCAGCCAGAGCCGTCCTGCCATGACCAGCCAGAGCCGTCCTGCCATGACCAGCCAGAGCCGTCCTGCCATGACCAGCCAGAGCCGTCCTGCCATGACCAGCCAGAGCCGTCCTGCCATGACCAGCCAGAGCCGTCCTGCCATGACCAGCCAGAGCCGTCCTGCTATGACCTGCCAGAGCCGTCCTGCTATGACCTGCCAGAGCCGTCCAGCCGGGACCTGCCAGAGCCGTCCAGCCGGGACCTGCCAGAGCCGTCCAGCCGGGGCCTGCCAGAGCCGTCCAGCCGGGACCTGCCAGAGCCGTCCAGCCGGGACCTGCCAGAGCCGTCCAGCCGGGACCTGCCAGAGCCGTCCAGCCGGGACCTGCCAGAGCCGTCCAGCCGGGACCTGCCAGAGCCGTCCAGCCGGGACCTGCCAGAGCCGTCCAGCCGGGACCTGCCAGAGCCGTCCAGCCGGGACCTGCCAGAGCCGTCCAGCCGGGACCTGCCAGAGTCCCTCAGCCGGGACCTGCCAGAGTCCCTCAGCCGGGACCTGCCAGAGTCCCTCAGCCGGGACCTGCCAGGGTCCCTCAGCCGGGACCTGCCAGGGTCCCTCAGCCGGGACCTGCCAGGGTCCCTCAGCCGGGACCTGCCAGGGTCCCTCAGCCGGGACCTGCCAGAGTTCCTCAGCCGGGACCTGCCAGAGTCCCTCAGCCGGGATCTGCCCTTTGTCCCGGTGCTGCCCCTTGTCCCGGTGCTGCCCCTTGTCCCGGTGCTGCCCCTTGTCCCGGTGCTACCCCTTGTCCCGGTGCTACCCCTTGTCCCGGTGCTGCCCCTTGTCCCGGTGCTGCCCCTTGTCCCGGTGCTGCCCCTTGTCCCGGTGCTGCCCCTTCTCCCGGTGCTGGCTGTTTATTTAGGGGATGTTAGTTTTAGGGTGGTCATTGGAAGGGGAAGACAGAAGCGGGGAGTGACTATGGTGGTGTGGGGACAGCGTCCAGAGCCGGAGCCACCACCGTGGTCAACTGCCCACCCAGACCCTCCCCTGGACTTTGTGCTGGTGCGCCCGGCGTTCGCACCTTGAGGGGGGGGTTCTGTAACGGTCCTGACCTGTTTTATGTTGTTTTTGTATGTGTTTTTGGTCAGGGCGTGTGTTTTGGGTGGGCAGTCTATGTTTTGTATTTCTAGGTTGGTTTTTGTGTTCGGCCTGGTATGATTCTCAATTAGAGACAGGTGTGTATCGTTTGTCTCTAATTGAGAGTCATACTAAGGCAGCCAGGGTTTCACTGGGGTTTTGTGGGTGTTTGTTCCTGTGTCCACACATGGACGGTTGAAGGTTAGTCACATTTGTTGTTTTGTAGTTTTGTAGTGTCTTGTTTGCTGTTGTCATTAAAAGATGGCTTATTTCCCTCAATCCGCATCTTGGTCCTATCCATGCTCCTTCTCGTCTAAGGGGGAGAACAACAATGACTGCCTTTACACCTGTTCTCTCTCTCTTCCCCAGTACAGTTTAAACCTGTTCTCTCTCTCTTCCCCAGTACAGTTTAAACCTGTTCTCTCTCTCTCTCTCTTCCCCAGTACAGTTTAAACCTGTTCTCTCTCTCTCTCTCTCTTCCCCAGTACAGTTTAAACCTGTTCTCTCTCTCTTCCCCAGTACAGTTTAAACCTGTTCTCTCTCTCTCTCTTCCCCAGTACAGTTTAAACCTGTCCTCTCTCTCTCTCTTCCCCAGTACAGTTTAAACCTGTCCTCTCTCTCTCTCTTCCCCAGTACAGTTTAAACCTGTCCTCTCTCTCTCTTTCTTCCCCAGTACAGTTTAAACCTGTTCTCTCTCTCTTCCCCAGTACAGTTTAAACCTGTCCTCTCTCTCTCTCTCTTCCCCAGTACAGTTTAAACCTGTTCTCTCTCTCTTCCCCAGTACAGTTTAAACCTGTTCTCTCTCTCTCTCTTCCCCAGTACAGTTTAAACCTGTCCTCTCTCTCTCTCTCTTCCCCAGTACAGTTTAAACCTGTCCTCTCTCTCTCTCTTCCCCAGTACAGTTTAAACCTGTCCTCTCTCTCTCTCTCTTCCCCAGTACAGTTTAAACCTGTTCTCTCTCTCTCTCTTCCCCAGTACAGTTTAAACCTGTTCTCTCTCTCTCTCTTCCCCAGTACAGTTTAAACCTGTTCTCTCTCTCTTCCCCAGTACAGTTTAAACCTGTCCTCTCTCTCTCTCTCTTCCCCAGTACAGTTTAAACCTGTTCTCTCTCTCTTCCCCAGTACAGTTTAAACCTGTCCTCTCTCTCTCTCTCTTCCCCAGTACAGTTTAAACCTGTTCTCTCTCTCTTCCCCAGTACAGTTTAAACCTGTCCTCTCTCTCTCTCTCTTCCCCAGTACAGTTTAAACCTGTTCTCTCTCTCTTCCCCAGTACAGTTTAAACCTGTCCTCTCTCTCTCTCTCTTCCCCAGTACAGTTTAAACCTGTCCCCTCTCTCTCTCTCTTCCCCAGTACAGTTTAAACCTGTTCTCTCTCTCTTCCCCAGTACAGTTTAAATCTGTTCTCTCTCTCTCTCTCTTCCCCAGTACAGTTTAAATCTGTTGGCTCAACCATTACTTCCTGCTTACTGCACAATGAACCAATCAGACTTCTTTCTTTTAAAGAGTATTTGTTGTTTTTATTTATGCACTGTTTCCTCTATATTGTAAATTATGGCCGCCATCGCTCACCACACCCCCACCTTCGCTAATTCTGCCACCGCTGCTGAAAGAAAATCTAAGGGAAACACTGTTATTATTCACATCTGTGATGGTCTTTTTTTCTTCTTTTTTTTCTCACCCTCTCTTTCCCCCCCTCCCCACAGGAAACAGTAGAATATGCCTTCCTGATCATCTTTACGATAGAGACCTTTCTGAAGATCATAGCGTATGGTTTAGTCATGCATCAGAACTCCTACGTAAGGAACGGCTGGAACATGCTAGATTTTGTCATTGTTATAGTAGGGTAAGTACCACGTTCCTCCTAGACAGAGTCATACACACATGCATGTACTCACACACACACACTCAAGCGCGCACACACACTCAGGCGCACACACACACACACACACACACACACACACACACACACACACACACACACACACACACACACATACACACACACGCACGCATGTACACACATGACTATGTCAGATCCTGCTGATGCCCAAGGCCCAAAATAAAGCCCAATCTGGAGCACTGAAAGGTTACAAAAATGTTAACATAAACACAAGTATGTTGTAAGATGTTATGTAATGAAAAACACTGTAGAACACACAAACACACAGCAACATATTCAGAGGGAAAACACACATGCAACAATTCACCCTCCCTGTGTATCAGTCTCTATTTGATCAAGAAGGATCATCGGCTTAAGACTCTTCATCACATCCAGTAACAACAAGAGGCTCTGGCAATCACAAACACACACACACACACACACACACACACACACACACACACACACACACACACACACACACACACACACACACACACACACACACACACACACACACACACACACACACACACACACACACACACACACACACACACACACATACACAGTAGTACCTCTGTGAATTACCTGAGATCCTGTCGTCTGTCACATGGTTTTAGGATTTGGGTTCGGGTCAAGAAGAAGTCACACACTCGCTTCTGATTTTAAAAAAGGAAATGGGAAAAAAATACTTAGTGAAGTCTACTACATAATGCTTGATCCCATGATACAGTACCAGTCAAAAGTTTGGGCACTGTCACGCCCTGACCTTAGAGAGCCTTTTTATGTCTCTATTTGGTTTGGTCAGGGTGTGATTTGGGGTGGGCATTCTATGTTTTGTTTTCTATGATTTTGTGTTTCTATGTTTTGGCCGGGTATGGTTCTCAATCAGGGACAGCTGTCTATCGTTGTCTCTGATTGGGAACCATACTTAGGTATCCCTTTTTCCCTCCTTTCGTTGTGGGTAGTTAACTTTGTTTGTGGCACTATAGCCCTGTAAGCTTCACGGTTGTCTTTCGTTTGTTGTTTTGTTGGCGTCACTTTTCTATAATAAAAGGAATATGTACGCTCACCACGCTGCACCTTGGTCCACTTCTTACAACGGCCGTGACAGGCACACCTACTCATTCAAGGGTTTTTCTTTATTTTGACTATTTTCTACACTGTAGAATATAAGTGAAGACATCAAAACTATGAAATAACACACATGGAATCATGTAGTAACCAAAACAAAGTTTTAACAAATCAAAATGTATTTTATATTTGAGAGTCTTCACACTCTTGGCATTCTCTCAAGCAGCTTCACCTGGAATGCTTTTCCAACAGTCTTGAAGGAGTTCCCACATATGCTGAGCCCTTGTTGGCTGCTGTTCCTTCACTCTGCGGTCCAACTCATCCCAACCATCTCAATTGGTTTGATCAATTGGCCTGGTCATCTGATGCATCACTCCATCACTCTCCTTCTTGGTCAAATAGCCCTTACACAGCCTGGAGGTGTGTTGGGTCATTGTCCTGTTGAAAAACAAATGATAGTCCCACTAAGTGCAAACCAGATTTGATGGCGTATCGCTGCAGAATGCTGTGGTATCCATGCTGGTCAAGTGTGCCTTGAATTCTAAATAAATCACAGACATTTTCACCAACAAAGCACCCCCACATCATCACACCTCCTCCTCCATGCTTCATGGTGGGAACCACACATGCAGAGATCATTTGTTCGCCTACTCTGCGTCTCACAAAGACACACTGCGGTTGGAACCAAAAATCTCAAATTTGTATCAGACCAGAGGACAGATTTCCACCGGTCTAATGTCCATTGCTCGTGTTTCTTGGCCCAAGCAAGTCTCTTCTTCTTATTGGTGTCCTTTAGCAGTGGTTTCTTTGAAGCATTCGACCACGAAGGCCTGATTCATGCAGTCTCCTCTGAACAGTTGATGTTGAGATGTGTCTGTTATTTGAATTCTGTGAAGTATTTTCTGAGGCTGGTAACTCTAATGAACTTATCCCCTGCAGCAAATGTAACTCTGGATCTTCCTTTCCTGTGGTGGTCCTCGTGAGAGCCAGTTTCATCATAGCGCTTGATGGTTTTTGCGACTGCACATGAAGAAACTTTCATATTTCTTTACATTTTCTGCATTGACTGACCTTCATTTCTTAAAGTAATGATGGACTATCATTTCTCTTTGCTTATTTGAGCTGTTTTTGCCATACTATGGACTTGGTCTTTTACCAAATAGTGCTATCTTCTGTATACCACCCCTACCTTGTCACAACACAACTGATTGACTCAAACGCATTAAGAAGGAAATAAATTAACTTTTAACAAGGCACACCTATTAATTGAAATGCATTCCAGGTGACTACCTCATGAAGCTGGTTGAGAGAATGCCAAGAGTGTGCAAAGCTGTCATCAAGGCAAAGGGTGGCTACTTTGAAGAATCTCAAATATAAAATATATTTTGATTTGTTTAACACTTTTTTGGTTACTACATGATTCCATGTGTGTTATTTCATAGTTTTGATGTCTTCACTATTATTCTACAATGTAGAAATAGTAACAATAGAGAAAAACCCTTGAATGAGTAGGTGTGTCCAATTTTTGGACTGGTACTGTATATCTGGGAAGAGCTGAGCCTTCCTTGAAGGGTATTCTTCTCGTTATTTTCTCTCCTTTTAGTGGCTTTCTGTAATGGTAGTTGATATCATTTGAATTATATTTTCATACACTCATTATTGACAGAAATATGTAATTATATTGAGGGGTGTGTTGGCAGACAGACTCTGGGGTGTGTTAATCAGTTGAAACACACACACATACACACACACACACACATATAGAGAGAGACCTTGTGTGGTGGTCAGGGTGACGTTTATGTCCTGCACAGCTTCCCCGTGGGGCTCCAGTGTAAACTGAGGACGAGGTGTGAAACACTGAATGTAAACATAGAGAGATAAAGGTGAATTAAACAACACGTTTCACTGCACCTGTTTGGTGTATGTGACAATAAAACACACACACCCATACACACTACAGTAGATGGCCCAGAAAATACCATTAAGATAAATCAAAGCTCTGTATGACTCAGGGCTGTATGTTACAATTATGTCATCTATTTCTCTGTGTGTCTGACCTTTGTGATATCTCTATCCCTCTCTCTCTCTCTCTCTCTCTCTCTCTCTCTCTCTCTCTCTCTCTCTCTCTCTCTCTCTCTATCTCTCGATCTGTCTCTCTCCCTCACCCTTTCTCTTTATCTCTCTTTCCCCTCTCTCCTCCCCCACAGGTTGTTCAGTGTAGTTCTGGAGGTGATAACCAAAGAGGGTGATGCGGGGGCTCAGGGGGGTAAACCAGGAGGCTTTGACGTCAAGGCCCTCCGAGCATTCCGTGTGCTCCGCCCCCTCCGTCTTGTCTCAGGAGTACCCAGTGAGTCGCCATTGCGCCAGAACATGTCTTCACTATGGAGATATGTTACCATGTTTATATCATATGAAGAGTTTATTTCTAAAATGCCAAACACCAATTTTTCACATTTGTGTTTTTTCAACTTTTGAAAATATTGCTCATGTGTGTAAAACATTACTATTCTCAGATAATTCATTTATAGATTTTAGATGTGTATGAAAATGTTTTTTGGGCGGGCAAAATGCTATATATCCATTGTTTAGCTAGAATGGAATATTTGATTGTGATAATTGTTTGCCTCACCTAGCTATCTTAAGATGAATGCACTTACTCGAAGTCACTCTGGATAAGAGCTTCTGCTAAATGACTAACATGTCAAATGTTTTACATACAGATCTCATATTAATGTATTGAATTATAATTACAAAAATAAAATATATATTGATGTCACAAATGTATCATTTGTACATTGCTTTATTTAAATGTAGTTATTTGTTACATTTGACTGTGTAAAACCTAGCAGTACTACTTATGTCACTGTGAGTGAGGTGGATATATAGCATTTTGGAAAAAATATGATTATTTGTCTCTCTGAAATGAAACCATCAAGTGATAGACTTAAAACAAATACATGTCTGTCATTGAATAACCCCGTTACATAATTAGATTGGTGTGTTTTTTCACTCTCTCTCTCATCATTTCTTTCAGCAATAAAAGCTAATTTACCTGCATTTCTGAAAATAAATATATTGCATTTTGGAATTAAAATATTCATATGTCTCTAGTTCAATAGGACGTTTTCATTGATACACGTGTACAGTCTGAAATCCATAGGCATAAACATCAATAAATAGTTTAGAATTAGGTTCGCTATGTCCTCATAGCATTATACTGTGTGCGTGTGTGAGTGCGTGTTTGTGTGTGTGTGTGTGTGTGTGTGTGTGTGTGTGTGTGTGTGTGTGTATCTGAGCCCTCTCTCTCGGTCTCTGTCAGGTTTACAGGTAGTGTTGAACGCCATCATTAAAGCCATGGTTCCTCTGCTCCACATCGCTCTGCTAGTCCTCTTCGTCATCATCATCTATGCCATCATCGGCTTGGAACTCTTCATCGGCAAGATGCACGCCACCTGCTACCTGGCGGGCACCGGTAAGGACCTGCGTCCGTAATCTGTCCATCTCAGTCCTCCTCTGTCTGTCACAAGTTAAACTCTTTCCAGATGTTGATGCATGTCAGCTCTACAGACAAAAGTTATGCTGCATTTAGATGATGGATGCAAAAAAACGTCGTACTAGTCGGAATAGCAGGACAAGAAAGCAAGAAAGATGGTGACGGAAAAAGCAAGCCTGCACAATGGTATGTGTCGCTATAGTGATTTCAGTAAACAATCAGTGCAAATCAACATCCGGTAGAAAACAATGCTATGGCAGACGGTTTTAATACGTTTTAATATTTTAACTCTGGCGGCAAGTCCCATCTACCGTGGTGGCTGAAGGCATTCACCGCCAGCCCTCAGCGGCATTTACGTCGTTCTCTCATTGAAACCAATGGCATCCGGTTTGCCGTCTACCTCGTGCATCTAAACGCAGCATTACTGATAACCAATACTGTAGAAAAACACAGGTTCAATTCTTTTTTGACTGATATGAATCATCTGTCTGTACAAACCCTAAGACCTCAGTCACTCACTAGTTGGAATCGGCTTTGATTCAATATTTAATCTGCTGACAATCATGACCCTTATTCTAGCACTCAGGCCCTGAATATTAATTAATATACAATGAATATTACTTACAGTCAATCGGGGGATCTATATGAAACATGTATATGAAAGCTAGATGACATTGTTTCATTTCTCAGCTACAATGATCTGGTTTTATAGTGGGGAGTTTATGGACAACATGTGTGTATGTATTGCCCTCTCTCTTCGTTACTTGATTGTTTACATCCCTGTGGTAGTTTAGAAGCAGCAATACAGGGCAGTTCAGGGCAGAGTAGACCCAGATCTCTGCTAGCTGTAATCCGGGGCTCTATGCTGATGTTTGCCCTTGAGAAAGGCACTTACCTGGGACTCAGACTCCTTCTCATCATCATGCTATTAGAAGTGATTATGGATGAAAGGAGATGTAAGCCATGTCAGTTGAGCAGATGAAGTGGAACTGCAGGGGGTGAATTTATGAATGTAATGTATGTGTGATTATGAATGTAATGTATGTGTGATTATGAATGTAATGTATGTGTGATTATGAATGTAATGTGTGTGTGATTATGAATGTAATGTATGTGTGATTATGAATGTAATGTGTGTGTGATTATGAATGTAATGTGTGTGTGATTATGAATGTAATGTATGTGTGATTATGAATGTAATGTGTGTGATTATGAATGTAATGTGTGTGATTATGAATGTAATGTGTGTGATTATGAATGTAATGTGTGTGTGTGTGTGTGTGTGTGTGTGTGTGTGTGTGAAAGAGAGATATAGCCTCTGATGTGCTAGTGTGCTATAAGAATGATGTGTTAAACACTGTACTGTACACTATACATGTATACATATGAAATGTGTATCTTTAAACAAGAGTATGTAAGCAAAACTAGACAAAATAGTTTGCTTTATAAGGGAATAAAGCCACACTTTTCTGTGCGTCCGAGTGTCTTTTCACACCACTGAATGTATTTGATATTCTCGTTGCCCTCTGATGTTTTGTGTCATTGTTTACTCAGCTGTTGTCAGGCATTCCATGCTGTGCATTATTGTTGTCCATGTTTAGTAACTTCTAACTATTCTCCTTCCCTCTTTCTCCCATATCTCTCCCTTCCCTCCCCCTCTCTCTCTCTCTATATCCCTGTAGGCATTCTGGCAGAGGAGGAGCCTGTTCCGTGTGCAATGTCAGGCCATGGGCGCCAGTGCATGATGAATGGGACTGTGTGTAGAGAGGGATGGCATGGCCCCAACGGTGGCATCACCAACTTTGACAACTTCCTGTTTGCCATGCTTACTGTTTTCCAGTGTATCACCATGGAGGGCTGGACTGATGTTCTCTACTGGGTGAGGCTTCTGCTTTATGAACCACACCCAGCTAGCAACTAGTTAGCCATCTCTACTCACAGTAACACAGAGGTTTCAACAGGGTTAGCTTAGCGTCATCGCTAATACTGGATGAGCTCCAATCAAATCCAACCTATAGAACCTATAAAATGTCAGACTAGAGGTCTCCAACTTTTTGGACCCGTACCAAAATGAACCTGGGGCTTTCCCATTCGGACCCGATATGCATGAATACATTTTTAAAATATAGAAAGACGTTCCGAACGGACCCGAGGACAACTAGACTTGTATAGACCTAGTCGGATCCAGACCCGGATCAAATCCGAGTGAGGGAAGCAGCAGAAAAGTGTTTAAGCTACTTTATTAACCAGAGTTGATAAAGTGTGAGGTAGATAGAGGTGACGCTCTAGCAGGGGCTGTGCTGTGTGTAGGCTACCGTGAATGTGAGCGAGTGACACAGGGAGGAGGGAGGGAGAGACGAGAGGGCAATCAACCAAGCCCGGCTTGTGCTATAGTATACTAATAGCTGCCATATCTAGGTTATTTATCATTCAATGTGATTATGTAGTACCCGTCTTGACTGTATCAAATTGGGAGAAGCTAGTTACGCTAGCTAGATAGGTAGGTAGGCTAATTGAGGCTGCATGCACTCGTCCTACACACTTAAACAGACATCAGCTCCATTCAGAATATAAAGTAGCAGCCTACCTGTTCTTGGTTGATGTAGCCTATCCTTTTCCCTCTCCCTCTCCCTCTTTCTTTCTCTCTGTCTCGTTTTCTCTCTCACTTTCTCTCTCTCTCTCTCTCTCTCTCTCTCTCTCTCTCTCTCTCTCTCTCTCTCTCTCTCTCTCTCTCTCTCTCTCTCTCTCTCCCTCTCTCTCGCTTTCTCTCTCACTTTCTCTCTCACTTTCTCTCTCACTTTCTCTCTCACTTTCTCTCTCACTTTCTCTCTCTCTCTCTCTCTCTCTCTCTCTCTCTCTCTCTCTCTCTCTCTCTCTCTCTCTCTCTCTCTCTCTCTCTCTAAATTCAATTCAATTCAATTTGCTTTATTGGCATGACGTACCAATGTACATATTGCCAAAGCTTACTTTGGATATTTACAATATGAAAATAATGAGAATCAAAATTGTCAACGGGACAACAGTAACAACAATATCCAATGGTCAAAATAACCATATTTTGAACAATAACAATAAGCATACAGTAGAGTACATGTGCAGGTTGATTGGTCTGTCAGACACTGTCCCTCAACTTATGGCAGGCAGCAATGTAGTGCGCTGCCAACCCACAGCTCTCTGCGTCCTCCCCCAACAGCACGGGTAGCCTACTCTCATCAGAGAGGTCTTTGAAACCTTGAATAAGAGTTTCAAATTTGGGGAAATGACACTCTCTAATTGTTTTATATTTTTCACATTTTGTCAGGAAATCTCTCTCTCTCTAATGCAGCAGTCACGTTAGGATCCGAACAAGCCAATTAAAATGACACATACTCTAGACCTGTGACAATCATATCAGATTATCAGATTGTTTAGAATTCTGGATCCGGACCCGCTCGGCTCCCGGATCAGGTCATGGGTATTCGGGTACAGGTGGATCGGTGAAGACCTCTATGTCAGACATACACAAACATAGTCCACCCTTTCCTCTCGCTTTCACCTCCCTCTTTCTTCCCCTATACTTCCCTCTCTCTGTCCCTGAACCCTACCCCTGAACCCTACCCTATGTCCCTGGACCCTACCCCTTTCCCTGAACCATACCCCTGTCCCTGAACCCTGTCCCCTAACCCTAACCCTAACCCTAATCCTGTCCCTGAACCCTATCCCTGTCCCTGAACCATACCCCTGTCCCTGAACCCTGTCCCCTAACCCTACCACTGTCCCTGAACCCTGAACCCTAGCCGTGTCCCTGAACCCTATTCCTGTCCCTGAACCCTGAACCGTACCCCTGTCCCTGAACCCTGTCCCCTAACCGTACCCCTGTCCCTGAACCCTGTCCCCTAACCCTACCACTGTCCCTGAACCCTGAACCCTAGCCGTGTCCCTGAACCCTATTCCTGTCCCTGAACCCTGAACCGTACCCCTGTCCCTGAACCCTGTCCCCTAACCCTACCACTGTCCCTGAACCCTGAACCGTACCCCTGTCCCTGAACCCTATTGCTGTCCCTGAACCCTATTCCTGTCCCTGAACCCTATTGCTGTCCCTGAACCCTATTCCTGTCCCTGAACCCTATTGCTGTCCCTGAACCCTATTCCTGTCCCTGAACCCTATTCCTGTCCCTGAACCCTGAACCCTATTCCTGTCCCTGAACCCCATTCCTGTCCCTGAACCATACCTCTGTCCCTGAACCCTACCCCTGAACCCTATTCCTGTCCCTGAACCCTACCCCTGAACCCTATTCCTGTCCCTGAACCATACCCCTGTCCCTGAACCCTGTCCCCTAACCCTACCACTGTCCCTGAACCCTGAACCCTACCCGTGTCCCTGAACCCTATTCCTGTCCCTGAACCCTGAACCCTAACCCTGTCCCTGAACCCTACCCCTGAACCCTATTCCTGTCCCTGAACCATACCCCTGTCCCTGAACCCTGTCCCCTAACCCTACCACTGTCCCTGAACCCTGAACCCTACCCGTGTCCCTGAACCCTGTCCCCTAACCCTACCCCTGTCCCTGAACCCTGAACCCTAACCCTGTCCCTGAACCCTATTGCTGTCCCTGAACCCTATTCCTGTCCCTGAACCATACCCCTGTCCCTGAACCCTACCCCTGAACCCTGAACCCTATTCCTGTCCCTGAACCATACCCCTGTCCCTGAACCCTACCCCTGAACCCTGAACCCTATTCCTGTCCCTGAACCCCATTCCTGTCCCTGAACCATACCTCTGTCCCTGAACCCTACCCCTGAACCCTATTCCTGTCCCTGAACCCTACCCCTGAACCCTATTCCTGTCCCTGAACCATACCCCTGTCCCTGAACCCTATTCCTGTCCCTGAACCCTACCCCTGAACCCTATTCCTGTCCCTGAACCCTACCCCTGAACCCTATTCCTGTCCCTGAACCCTACCCCTACCCCTGAACCCTACCCCTGTCCCTGAACCCTATTCCTGTCCCTGAACCCTACCCCTGTCCCTGAACCCTATTCCTGTCCCTGAACCCTATTCCTGTCCCTGAACCCTATTCCTATTCCTGTCCCTGAACCCTATTCCTGTCCCTGAACCCTATTCCTGTCCCTGAACCCTATTCCTGTCCCTGAACCCTATTCCTGTCCCTGAACCCTATTCCTGTCCCTGAACCCTATTCCTGTCCCTGAACCCTATTCCTGTCCCTGAACCCTACCCCTACCCCTGAACCCTATTCCTGTCCCTGAACCCTATTCCTGTCCCTGAACCCTATTCCTGTCCCTGAACCCTATTCCTGTCCCTGAACCCTACCCCTACCCCTGAACCCTATTCCTGTCCCTGAACCCTATTCCTGTCCCTGAACCCTATTCCTGTCCCTGAACCCTATTCCTGTCCCTGAACCCTATTCCTGTCCCTGAACCCTATTCCTGTCCCTGAACCCTATTCCTGTCCCTGAACCCTACCCCTACCCCTGAACCCTATTCCTGTCCCTGAACCCTATTCCTGTCCCTGAACCCTACCCCTACCCCTACCCCTGAACCCTATTCCTGTCCCTGAACCCTATTCCTGTCCCTGAACCCTACCCCTACCCCTGAACCCTACCCCTACCCCTGAACCCTATTCCTGTCCCTGAACCCTACCCCTACCCCTGAACCCTATTCCTGTCCCTGAACCCTATTCCTATTCCTGTCCCTGAACCCTATTCCTGTCCCTGAACCCTATTCCTGTCCCTGAACCCTATTCCTGTCCCTGAACCCTACCCCTGTCCCTGAACCCTATTCCTGTCCCTGAACCCTATTCCTGTCCCTGAACCCTATTCCTATTCCTGTCCCTGAACCCTATTCCTGTCCCTGAACCCTATTCCTGTCCCTGAACCCTATTCCTGTCCCTGAACCCTATTCCTGTCCCTGAACCCTATTCCTGTCCCTGAACCCTATTCCTGTCCCTGAACCCTACCCCTACCCCTGAACCCTATTCCTGTCCCTGAACCCTATTCCTGTCCCTGAACCCTATTCCTGTCCCTGAACCCTATTCCTGTCCCTGAACCCTATTCCTGTCCCTGAACCCTATTCCTGTCCCTGAACCCTATTCCTGTCCCTGAACCCTATTCCTGTCTCTGAACCCTACCCCTACCCCTGAACCCTATTCCTGTCCCTGAACCCTATTCCTGTCCCTGAACCCTATTCCTGTCCCTGAACCCTACCCCTACCCCTACCCCTGAACCCTATTCCTGTCCCTGAACCCTATTCCTGTCCCTGAACCCTACCCCTACCCCTGAACCCTACCCCTACCCCTGAACCCTATTCCTGTCCCTGAACCCTACCCCTACCCCTGAACCCTATTCCTGTCCCTGAACCCTATTCCTATTCCTGTCCCTGAACCCTATTCCTGTCCCTGAACCCTATTCCTGTCCCTGAACCCTATTCCTGTCCCTGAACCCTATTCCTGCTCCATCTCTTCTTTCCTCTTCCTTTCTTGCTTTCTCTTCTCTCTTGACTGACTCTCCCTCCCGCTCTATCAGTACTGCCCTCTCTTTTTTCCGTTCATGTACCAGTTACCATGGTGATGCGATGCTAATGAGGCCATGGATGGGGTGAAGGTGACAATGCGAGTGGAGGAAAGATGCAGCCACTCAACAGACATGAAAGGGATGGAGTGGGAGCTGAACACAGAGGAGGAATGGAGAGATGATTGGCAGTTGTTTGACCTCCCCTCCCCTCTATCTATGGTCTGCTCACACATCTACCCCCTCCTGTGTGTAGTGTCCTGAGAGACAGATTCTTTATAACAGTGGTGGGAAATCTTTTCTGCGCTGTGGGCGCAGGATTTTGCTCCAGCCAACTGTAACACAACCTGATTCATAGTCTTCATCAACAAATGAGCTGTGTTACTGTTTTGGGTGAAGTAAAAGCCTGCACCCACACTAGTCTTAAAGAGAGAGTCACTGAAAAGAGGAAATAACACAACTTAGTGTATGTAAACTTCTGACCTACTGGAATTGTGATACAGTGAATTATAAGTGTATTAATCTGCCTGTAAACAATTGTTGGAAAAATTACTTGTGTCATACACAATGTAGATGTCCTAACCGACTTGTTAAAACTATAGTTTGTTAACAAGAAATTTGTGGAGTGGTTGAAAAACGAGTTTTAATGACTCCAACCTAAGTGTATGTAAACTTCCGACTTCAACTGTAGGTAGGCTGATCTAGTTTTCCCAGGAACTTCTGGATTGTCCTCTAAAGCTAACTGTGACTGTTTTTGTTGTTTCAGATGAATGATGCCATGGGCTTTGAGCTACCCTGGGTCTACTTCGTCAGTCTGGTCATCTTCGGCTCCTTCTTCGTTCTCAACCTGGTTCTGGGAGTGTTGAGCGGGTAAGACATTAGACTCATCAATGTCCTATATACTGTACATATGCACGTACACACGCACAAATGCACACATACACACGCACGAGAGTGCACACACAGAAATACACACATAGAGGGAACAGGTTTCTGAGGTTTTTTCTTTGTGTGTGTGTGTGTGTCCGTCCACAGAGAGTTTTCCAAGGAGAGAGAGAAGGCCAAGGCTCGTGGAGACTTCCAGAAGCTGAGAGAGAAGCAGCAGCTGGAGGAGGATCTGAAGGGCTACCTGGACTGGATCACTCAGGCCGAGGACATCGACCCTGAGAATGACGAGGAGGGGGACGAGGAGGGGGTCAAACGCAACCGTGAGTCCTCCTACCTCACCACCCCCTTCATATCTCATTCCCCTCTGTTCTACTACCTCACCACCCCCTTCATATCTCATTCCCCTCTGTTCTACTACCTCACCACCCCCTTCATATCTCATTCCCCTCTGTTCTACTACCTCACCACCCCCTTCATATCTCATTCCCCTCTGTTCTACTACCTCACCACCCCCTTCATATCTCATTCCCCTCTGTTCTACTACCTCACCACCCCCTTCATATCTCATTCCCCTCTGTTCTACTACCTCACCACCCCCTTCATATCTCATTCCCCTCTGTTCTACTACCTCACCACCCCCTTCACATCTCATTCCCCTCATTCCCCTCTGTTCTACTACCTCACCACGCCTTCGTATCTCATTCCCCTCTGTTCTACTACCTCACCACCCCCTTCATATCTCATTCCCCTCTGTTCTACTACCTCACCACCCCCTTCATATCTCATTCCCCTCTGTTCTACTACCCCCCCACCCCCCTCCATATCTCATTCCCCTCTGTTCTACTACCTCACCACCCCCTTCATATCTCATTCCCTCTGTTCTACTACCTCACCACCCCCTTCATATCTCATTCCCCTCTGTTCTACTACCTCACCACCCCCTTCTATCTCATTCCCCTCTGTTCTACTACCTCACCACCCCCTTACATATCTCATTCCCCTCTGTTCTACTACCTCACCACCCCCTTCATATCTCATTCCCCTCTGTTCTACTACCTCACCCACCCACTTCATATCTCATTCCCTCTGTTCTACTACCTCACCACCCCCTTCATATCTCATTCCACTCCTGTTTCTACTACCTCACCACCCCCTTCATATCTCATTCCCCTCTGTTCTACTACCTCACCACCCCCTTCATATCTCATTCCCCTCTGTTCTACTACCTCACCACCCCCTTCACATCTCATTCCCTCTGTTCTACTACCTCACCACCCCCTTCATTATCTCATTGCCCCTATGTTCTACTAACTCAACACCCCTCTATACACATCTCATTCCCCTCTGTTTCTACTACCTCACCACCCCCTTCATATCTCATTCCCCTCGTTCTTAACTACCCTCACCGGTACACCCCTTACATATATCTCATTTCCTTGGTTCCCACTCTCTTTGCAGCCCACCCCCTTCACATCTCATTCCTCTCTGTTCTACTACCTCACCACCACCCCCTTCACAATCTCATTCCCCTCTGTTCTACTACCTCACCACCCCCTTCACATGTCTCATTCCCCTCTGTTCTACTACCTCACCACCCCCTTCATATCTCATTCCCCTCTGTTCTACTACCTCACCACCCCTCACATCTCATTCCCCTCTGTTTTCTACCTCACCACCTTCACATCTCATTCCCCTCTGTTCTACTACCTCACCACCCCCTTCACATCTCATTCCCCTCTGTTCTACTACCTCACCACCCCTTCACATCTCATTCCCCTCTGTTCTACTACCTCACCACCCCCTTCACATGTCATTCCCTTTTGTTCTACTACCTCACACCCCTTCATATCTCATTCCATTCTGTTCTACTACCTCACCACCCCCTTCACATCTCATTCCCCTCTGTTCTACTACCTCACCACCCCCTTCACATGTCATTCCCTTTTGTTCTACTACCTCACCACCCCCTTCATATCTCATTCCATTCTGTTCTACTACCTCACCACCCCCTTCACATCTCATTCCCCTCTGTTCTACTACCTCACCACCCCCTTCATATCTCATTCCCCTCTGTTCTACTACCTCACCACCCCCTTCACATCTCATTCCCCTCTGTTTTCTACCTCACCACCTCCTTCACATCTCATTCCCCTCTGTTCTACTACCTCACCACCCCCTTCACATCTCATTCCCCTCTGTTCTACTACCTCACCACCCCCTTCACATCTCATTCCCCTCTGTTCTACTACCTCACCACCCCCTTCACATCTCATTCCCCTCTGTTCTACTACCGCACCACCCCCTTCACATGTCATTCCCCTCTGTTCTACTACCTCACCACCCCCTTCACATCTCATTCCCCTCTATTCTACTACCTCAACACTCCCTTCACATCTCATTCCATTCTGTTCTACTGCCTCACCACCCCTTCACCTCATTCCCCTCTGTTCTACTACCTCACCACCCCTTCACATCCCATTCTCCTCTGTTCTACTACCTCACCACCCCCTTCACATCTCATTCCCCTCTGTTCTACTACCTCACCACCCCCTTCACATCTCATTCCCCTCTGTTCTACTACCTCACCACCCCTTCACATCTCATTCCCCTCTGTTCTACTACCTCACCACCCCCTTCACATCTCATTCCCCTCTGTTCTACTACCTCACCACCCCTTCACATCTCATTCCCCTCTGTTCTACTACCTCACCACCCCCTTCACATCTCATTCCCCTCTGTTCTACTACCTCACCACCTCCTTCATATCTCATTCCCCTCTGTTCTACTACCTCACCACCCCCTTCATATCTCATTATCTTCTGTTCTACTACCTCACCACCCCCTTCACATCTCATTCCCCTCTGTTCTACTACCTCACCACCCCTTCACATCTCATTCCCCTCTGTTCTACTACCTCACCACCCCCTTCACATCTCATTCCCCTCTGTTCTACTACCTCACCACCCCCTTCACATCTCATTCCCCTCTGTTCTACTACCTCACCACCCCCTTCATATATCATTCCCCTCTGTTTTCTACCTCACCACCTCCTTCACATCTCATTCCTCTCTGTTCTACTACCTCACCACCTCCTTCATATCTCATTATCTTCTGTTCTACTACCTCAACACCCCCTTCACATCCCATTCCCTTCTGTACTACTATCTCATTATCTTCTGTTCTACTACCTCACCACCCCTTCACATCTCACTCCCTACTGTTCTACTACCTCACCACCCCCTTCATATCTCATTCCCCTCTGTTCTACTACCTCACCACCCCCTTAATATCTCATTCCCCTCTGTTCTACTACCTCACCACCTCCTTCACATCTCACTCCCTACTGTTCTACTACCTCACCACCCCCTTCATATCTCACTCCCCTCTGTTCTACTACCTCACCACCCCCTTCACATCTCATTCCCCTCTGTTCTACTACCTCACCACCCCCTTCATATCTCATTATCTTCTGTTCTACTACCTCACCACCCCCTTCACATCTCATTCCTCTCTGTTCTACTACCTCACCACCCCCTTCACATCTCATTCCCCTCTGTTCTACTACCTCACCACCCCCTTCACATCTCATTCCCCTCTGTTCTACTACCTCACCACCCCCTTCATATCTCATTCCCCTCTGTTCTACTACCTCACCACCCCCTTCACATCTCATTCCCCTCTGTTCTACTACCTCACCACCCCCTTCACATCTCATTCCCCTCTGTTTTCTACCTCACCACCCCTTCACATCTCATTCCTCTCTGTTCTACTACCTCACCACCCCTTTCACATCTCATTCCCCTCTGTTCTACTACCTCACCACCCCCTTCACATCTCATTCCCCTCTGTTCTACTACCGCACCACCCCCTTCACATGTCATTCCCTTTTGTTCTACTACCTCACCACCCCCTTCACATCTCATTCCCCTCTGTTCTACTACCTCACCACCTCCTTCATATCTCATTCCCCTCTGTTCTACTACCTCACCACCCCCTTCACATCTCATTCCCCTCTGTTCTACTACCTCACCACCTCCTTCATATCTCATTCCCCTCTGTTTTCTACCTCACCACCCCCTTCACATCCCATTCCCTTCTGTACTACTATCTCATTAACCTCTGTTCTACTACCTCACCACCCCTTCACATCTCACTCCCTACTGTTCTACTACATCACCACCCCCTTCACATCTCATTCCCCTCTGTTCTACTACCTCACCACCCCTTCACATCTCATTCCCCTCTGTTCTACTACCTCACCACCCCCTTCATATCTCATTATCTTCTGTTCTACTACCTCACCACCCCCTTCACATCTCATTCCTCTCTTTTCTACTACCTCACCACCCCCTTCACATCTCATTCCCCTCTGTTCTACTACCTCACCACCCCCTTCATATCTCATTCCCCTCTGTTCTACTACCTCACCACCCCCTTCACATCTCATTCCCCTCTGTTCTACTACCTCACCACCCCCTTCACATCTCATTCCCCTCTGTTTTCTACCTCACCACCCCCTTCACATCTCATTCCCCTCTGTTCTACTACCTCACCACCCCCTTCACATCTCATTCCCCTCTGTTTTCTACCTCACCACCTCCTTCACATCTCATTCCCCTCTGTTCTACTACCTCACCACCCCCTTCACATCTCATTCCCCTCTGTTTTCTACCTCACCACCCCCTTCACATCTCATTCCCCTCTGTTTTCTACCTCACCACCCCCTTCACATCTCATTCCCCTCTGTTCTACTACCTCACCACCTCCTTCACATCTCATTCCTCTCTGTTCTACTACCTCACCACCCCCTTCACATCTCATTCCTCTCTGTTCTACTACCTCACCACCCCCTTCACATCTCATTCCCCTCTGTTCTACTACCTCACCACCCCCTTCATATCTCATTCCCCTCTGTTCTACTACCTCACCACCCCCTTCACATCTCATTCCCCTCTGTTTTCTACCTCAACACTCCCTTCACATCTCATTCCATTCTGTTCTACTGCCTCACCACCCCTTCACCTCATTCCCCTCTGTTCTACTACCTCACCACCCCTTCACATCTCATTCCCCTCTGTTCTACTACCTCACCACCCCTTCACATCTCATTCCCTTCTGTTCTACTACCTCACCACCCCCTTCATATCTCATTCCCCTCTGTTCTACTACCTCACCACCCCCTTCACATCTCATTCCCCTCTGTTTTCTACCTCACCACCTCCTTCATATCTCATTATCTTCTGTTCTACTACCTCAACACCCCCTTCACATCCCATTCCCTTCTGTACTACTATCTCATTATCTTCTGTTCTACTACCTCACCACCCCTTCACATCTCACTCCCTACTGTTCTACTACCTCACCACCCCCTTCACATCTCATTCCCCTCTGTTCTACTACCTCACCACCCCCTTCACATCTCATTCCCCTCTGTTCTACTACCTCACCACCCCCTTCACATCTCATTCCCCTCTGTTCTACTACCTCACCACCCCTTCACCTCTCATTCCCCTCTGTTCTACTTAGGTTTAGATGTTATTAGGATCCCCATTTTCCGACGTCAATGGTGACAGCTAGTCTTACTGGGGTCAGACGCATAACGGAGAAGACATACCAAATAGAATACATTAACATTGACATACATTTAAAACATTAACATGTATTGTGTGTGTGCATCTATCACTTCCACATACATGTCAGTACATACACACAACAAGTAAGTCACATGGGGGAGAGGCATTGTGCCGTGAGGTGTTGCTTTATTTGTTTTTGAAACCAGGTTTTCTGTTCACTTGTGCTTGAATTTGTTCTGGACCTGGTGACTGTGAAAAGACCCCTGGTGGCATGTCTGGTAGGATAAGTGTGTGTATCAGTGCTGTGTGTAAGTTCACTACGCAAACAATTTGGAATTTCCAACACATTCGTGTTTCTTATAAAAACATCAAGTGACGCAGGACTTGCTTTGTGTGTGGTGTCAAAAAAGCAGAGCATCTCTTTATTATAGACAGACCTCTCCCCATCTCCCCAACCATTGAATCAATATGTTTTGACCATGACAGTTTACAATCTAAGGTAACACCAAGTAATTTAGTCTCCTCAACTTGTTCAACAGCCACACCATTCATTACCAGATTCAGCTGAGGTCTAGAACTTAGGGAATGATTTGTACCAAATACAATGCTCTTAGTTTTAGAGATGTTCAGGACCAGTTTTTTACTGGCCACTAGGCCTTACCCCATTTAGTCGACTGGTCGATTGTTTGGTCGACAGGCTGTTGGTCGACCGAGATTACTTTAGTCGAGCAGCCAAAATGTTCTTATTTTTTCATGGTGCACAAGACACCTGTCTGATTCTCAGTGGACTAATCCATTGCGTAGGCCACGAGGATGGTACAGTCCATCACACTAAGACATGTGATACTGAAACTGTATATGGCTATATTATGTAAAAATAATGGTGCAAATCTAATATTTCTAATATTATTTTATAACAAATGCGATTTCTCCTGCGTTGGATACAGTCGCTGTCCATAGTTCTGAAACGTAATGTTCAGTGCGCCGTAGAATTGTCGTTTTTCCCTATGCATAATAGCAAAGTTAACCAGCATTTTGGGATTGGCCAACAATGCGGCGGAGGCAGCAGCAGCAGCAGAGACGAGGAAACAGCCCTTGCTTTAGCCTAATTGTCTAAGAAAATTAGGAGAGGAGAGAGACCAACTTAATTAGGTCTATAATCAATAGCCTAACTGTTTAATGTGCCTGGCTTTATAAATCATCCATATACATTGTATCTACAGAAATGAGACAGATCTTGCTTCTGTTGCCCGTTTGAGTATTTGTTTAATAGCCTGCTGATTCCGTGAACACCAAGCCTCATGCAATGGCAAAATGTCGGATAAAGCAATTTCACAGATTCGGCTGTTTTTAATATTTGCTATGCTGTAATAAAGCCCTAAAACAATTGTTACAACAGACTGGTACTGCTTTTAATGTATTTAGTGTTGTTTACACTGTTCCAAACAGGCAGAAAAATGATATTGTAATCTAACAGCACCTGTTTGTCACACATAATAAGCACGCAGCTCTCGCTCCTATACATTCATTCTTTGAAATGCAATCAAGCATTTTAGTTTTAACAAAGGGAACTTTGAATAAATAGCCTAAACAATAAATAAAACACAATTCACAAATGCATGCAACTGTTTTTAGTCTGCTGTAATAAAGGCTTTCTTTATATTTTTCTCTCGTTACAACAGACTCTTTGAAATACTTATTTATTTTGTGTTGTTTACATTGTTCCAAATGGTCAGATTTTTTTTTTGTAATCTAACAGCAACTGTTTGGCACACATAATATTCACACAGTGCTTGCACAACCAAGTCAAATGTCTTCCACACATCTGACTTCCCTTTCCCTCCTGAGCAACCAGTAAACATTAGACCGTTTCTAGTTTCTTTTTCACGTCCTCAGCAACCATTTTGCTGTCACGTATTATTGTGTTTGGAGTTTGTTATAACCAATTTATTGATGTGATTATGATAGGCTATAGGTCAGGCCCTATTGGTCACATGCATGCGATGCTTACATGTTTCATATAAAAGAGAGCAAGAGTTGAGGGAATAAACAAATTCTGGATTTCGGTAAAATAACTTTTCAGTCAGAAACTAAATGGCTGTAATGATGTTGCAGCTTCAGCAATGACAGCACAATAAACACTTGCTGTGCTGTTATTTTTTTTAACACTGTGTGACCATCTGGCTCTTTCTTGAGTCATTTGTGTGTCTTTTATTTAATCAAACAGTGTGCTTAAAGCATCAGACAAGCTCAGTGAATATGTAGTTGATTTTATTCAAACAGATAGGGTGTGTCTGTCTATATATGGGAAAATAAGTTTAAACATTTAGACCAATCGATTGGTCGAAAGAACAGGACGACTCTCGGTCTACCAAGATTTTTTGTTAGTTGGGGACAACCCTACTGGCCACCCATTCTAAAACTGACGGCAACTCTTTCTTTAGAGTTGCATTGACTTCACTAGCTGTGTTTGCTGGCGCTTGTAGGGTTGAATCATCAGCATACATGGACACACAGGCTTTGTTTAATGCCAGTGGCAGGTCATTGGGAAAAATAGAAAAGAGTAGAGGGTCAGGAGAGCTGCCCTGCGGTACACCACACTTTTTAACATTAGAGAAGCTTTAATTAAAGAAAACCCTATGTGTTCTATTAAATAAATATCTCTGAATCCAAAATATGGGAGAGATTGAAAAGCCATAACACATACGTTTTTTCAACAACAGGTTATGGTCAATAACATCAAAGGCTGCACTGAAATCTAACAGTACAGCTCCAACAACCTTCTTATATGTTCAACCAATCATCTGTCATTTGTGTCAGTGCAGTACATGTTGAGTGCTCTTCTCTAAAAGCATACTGAAAGTCATGCTGAAAGTCTACTCTACCCTGTTACCAGCACCTGGCCAGCTGTGTGGTTCAGAGACAGAGGTCTAGGTTTTAAACAGGTTTTAAATAAATCTGTTTTTGGAATGCAATAATGGGTGTTTGTACCCTGTTGGTTCTACCACCTGTTCCTGTGATGTTATGTCACTGGATCGTATTGCTATTGATCCCAGGACTTCCTGAGAAATTGTTATCATTCTGGGTAAATCAAATAAAAGTGAATGTCATGTCCGCTGCTTCAGCTGTAACACACACACACACACACACACACACACACACACACACACACACACACACACACACACACACACACACACACACACACACACACACACACACACACACACACACACACACACACACACACCACACACACACACACACACACACACACACAGAGGAATGATGATGATATGACTTATGTGGAAGAAAGAGACAGTAATCCAAATCCTCTTTATGTAAGCGTGTGCAGCATGAAGCATGACGACACAGTGCTTCCTGTTGGGATGAGACACTTGCTACTATATATACAGAAGTATGTGGACACCCCTTCAAATTAGTGGATCCAGCTATTTCAGCCACACGTGTTGGTGACAGGTGTATAAAATTTAGCACACAGCCATTCAATCTCCATAGACAAACATTGGCAGTAGAATGGCCTTACTGAAGAGCTCAGTGACTTTCAACATGGCACCGTCATAGGATGCCACCTTTCCAACAATTCAGTTCATCAAATTTCTGCCCTGCTGGAGCTGCCCTAGTCATCTGTAAGTGCTGTTATTGTGAAGTGGAAATGTCTAGAAGCAACAACTGCTCGGCTGCAAAGTGATAGACCACACAACCTCACAGAATGGGACCGCCGAGTGCTGAAGCTCGTAGTGTGTATAAATCGTCTGTCCTCGGTTGCAACACTCAATACCGAGTTCCAAACTGCCTCTGGAAGCAACGCCAGCACAATAACTGTTTGTCGGGAGCTTCATGAAATGGGTTTCCATGGCCGAGCAGCCACACACAAGCCTAAGATCACCATGTGCAATGCCAATGCTAGAGTGATGTTAAGCTCTCCGCCATTGGATTCCGGAGCAGTGGAAACATTCCAGTGAAGGGAAATCTTAACGCTACAGCATACAATAACATTCTAGACGATTCTGTGCTTCCGACTTTATGGGAACATTTTGGGGAAGGCCCTTTGCTGTTTCAGCATGACAATGCCCCCGTGCACAAAGCGAGATCCAATCAGAAATGGTTTGTCGAGATTGGTGTGGAAGAACTTGACTGGCCTGCACAGAACCCTGACCTCAACCCCATTGAACACCTTTGGGAGGAATTGGAATGCCGACTGCAAGCCAGTCCTAATTGCCCAACATCAGTGCCCGACCTCACTAATGCTCTTGTGGCTGAACGGAAGCAAGTCTCCGCAGCAATGTTCCAACATGTAGTGGAAAGCCTTCGCAGAAGAGTTGAGTCTGTTATAGCAGCAAAGGGGGATCAACTCTATATTAATGGCCATCATAGTGTATGTAGACTGACTGACTGACTGACAGACTGTGTGTGCATGCATGGATGCACGTTTTAGTGTGCAGAGAGAGAGAGAGAGAGAGAGAGAGAGAGAGAGAGATATTGGCTGTAGTATCCATCTCATCTGGGCAATTTTTAGTAGACATAATAGGCACATCAGTGATGCTATTGTTCTATTTTTGTCTCCCCCGTCATTAACTGTAAAGCCTGGGAGATCTAGAGAGTTAGACTAATGCATGCCGGTAGGTTTGAGTGCCTCATCTACGGTATCAGCAGTACTCTCACTATTGGGCTCTACGTGGTAGCTATGTATTGATGTACTGTTTCTCATTGAGTTTGTATGGGACATTAGTTGAGCTGGTTGCTATTGTAAACAAAAAGCAGTAAATACTACAGCAGTGTCTTATCATGATCAGGATAACCCAAACAAACTCCATCCTCAATAATGTAAGGTTTATATTTGAACATTTCATTTCAGATACTGTATTTATACATGTTCAGTAGCAGTGTTGCAAATGCTTTGGCTTACAGCCAGTGAAAGTAATGTTAGGCTGTGATTGTGAATGGGGTTCTTGGCAAACATGACTCAGTGGTAGAATCCCTTGAGGCCTTGAGGTGTCTGTGTGAGTCTGTTTAAAAAGAGATGATTGTGCCTCCCATGTGGCGCAGTGGTCTAAGACACTGCATCGCAGAGCTAGCCGTGCCACTAGAGATTCTGGGTTTGAGTCCAGGCTCTGTCGCAGCCGGCCGCGACCGGGAGACCCATGGGGCGGCACACAATTGGCCCAGCGTCGTGAGGGTTTGCAGGGATGTACTTATCCCATCATGCACTAGCGACTCCTATGGGCCAGGCGCAGTGCATGCTGACAGGGTAGCCAGGTGTACGGTGTGTTTCCTCTGACACATTGGTGCGGCTGGCTTCTGGGTTAAGTGGGCATTGTGTTAAGAAGCAGTGCGGCTTGGTTGGGTTGTGTTTCGGAGGACGCACGGCTCTCTACCTTCGCCTCTCCTGAGTCTGTACGGGAGTTGCAGCGATGAGACAAGACTGTAACTACCAATTGGATACCGTAAAAAAGTGGTACAAAAATAAATAAATACAACCCCCCCAAAAAAATATATGATTGTTTCTGGAAAAGCCTCTCCCACTGCTCTGCCTGGCACTGCCGCAGCCCTAGCTCTATCCATCTACCCACTGGTTTTAGGTCTCCACAGAAAGCTTTATTAGTGCATATCTGTGTAGTGTATAATCTGTCATTGTGTTAGACTATTAGCCCCCTCTATGTCAGTTGTCTATGTGTGGTGTCTAGGTACCATACTTTACCAACCCTCTTTCCTTAATGTACATGTTTTGTTCTGCGTAGAGTTCAACTCTGTGTGGCCCACTAGCTGCTACTAATTGATGTCCTTCTTCTTCTTCTTCTCTCCTCTGCTCTACAACTGCTTCTTCTTCTCTCCTTCTTTCATGCCTTCCAGTTATTGGCTCCTCTTCTCTTTTGTCTCTTATGTTTTGTTTAGTGCTTCTCTAGTCTCTTCCTAACTGCTTATATAGTAGTAGACATCTGTTCTCTCTTGTTCTCTACTGACTCACTGCTCCCTCTGCTGTCTAAATGCATATACTGCATGCCTTTAAAACACCAAGGCGTGACACTGGCTGACCTAACGGAGAAGAAGAAAGGGAAGTTTGGCTGGTTCAGCCAGTCCACAGAGACACAGGGTAATTTGGGTTGTGTGTGTGTCTGTGTGTGTGTGTGTGTGTGTGTGTGTGTGTGTGTGTGTGTGTGTGTGTTTTGCCCTCCCTCCTTTGCTTGCTTGTGCTTTGCTACTAGTTTGATGTGTGCTTGTCCAATTGTTGTGTTCAATCCTCTCTACTAATACTCTTCATTTCACTCAATCAGCCTCTTCATTAGATCTGTGTCCTCATTTTGTCCTGACTCTTTGGTAAAGTAGGACAAGCAGTGAGTGGGTGGATTTGTGAATCAAACATCAGTATTTTGAGACACAACCAGCAGGTTTAAGGCTTCTAGAGGTTACGAGAGGTCATGTGCATGTTGTACTGTAACCTAGAATTCTCCGGAACTGGACCATAAGTGAATAAGGGATATATTGTCTGCAAATGTGAACACATTGATATGTTGATAATGGAAAGGGTATGCATATTTGTAAACAATCAAAATAGATAGATTGCCTTGTAGACATGCATTGTGGGGTCATTTTGAGTCATTCATTGCCATTTCTTTTATTTAGTTCATTTTTATAAGCCTTGTTTTTTTACTCCATTCCTGTGCACTGTGATTTGGATTTTTCCTTGAGATATTTTGTGGAGTATTTTTGACCTTGTACTTACTTATTCATAAGGTTTGTACAGCATCTGCACAGATCCACTACTAGTATAACGTTTCTAACCCTATCAGAAACCACACTATTGTTATCCCATTCACATACTAAACAGCATGGATGATATGTGCAGGTTCTGCAATCAGCCCTCTGTATTCTGACTGTCAATGATGGTCCTCAAAGAGCCCTATACTGAATGATGAGGATATGAAATCATGCCATCTTTACTAGATTTGAACTACCCAAAACACTCAACCATAAGTAGGATTGGGTTGGTTACTTTTTAAATGTAATCTGTTACAGTTACTAGATACCTGTCCAAAATTGTAATCAGTAATGTAACTTTTGGATTACTCAAACTCGGTAACGTAATCTGGTAACTTTCGGTTACTTTTGGATTACTTTCCCCTTAAAAGGCATTAGAGAGAGACAAAAAGGATCCATCAAACACATTTGACGTGTCATCCTAGTGGTCTCTGACTTGTGGTCAAACTTTTTTCAATGCTGAATTGAATGTCATTGAGAAAACAAAAAGGTGTCGTCATGTATTTTTTCACAAACATCCTTTCTGAATTTAAATGTAATCCAAGAAGTAATCATCTAGTTTTTCAAAAGTATCTGTAATCTGATTACAATATTTTTACTGGTAACGTAACCGATTACAGTTATAGTCTTTTTAAAATCAGATTACATGTACATGTAATCAGTTACTCCCCAAACCTGATCATAAGGGTTCTTTAGGTTGGAAAGTCAGAGCCATAGTTTGACTGGATCTCACCTTACGTCCTGTGTTTGTGTGATGTCACAGCAAGCAAGCCCGCCAGCGAGACAGAGTCTGTGAACACTGACAACCCCAATGGAGAGGACGATAAGGCTAACTGCTGTGGACCACTCTGGTGAGTCTGTCTGTCTCTGTATGTCTGTCAAGGTTCAAGGTTTCTTTCTACCTAAATAGACAATTGGCTTAAAAAGCTACTGTAATACGCCATTCATGCAAATGGATATTAACAATATGATTCTTCATTTCTTCAGTCAAAAAATGATAAAATCAAAGTACAGGTCAGTCGTCTGTCAATACTATGTGTCATTAGTTTGTTTGCATGGCCCTGATGCACATTGTGGAAATTCATCGTCACTCGCTTGTGTTTTTCCCCCACACACACTCTGTCCATCCTGATCAGTCACTGCACTCCTGCTCATGTCCTCTTCATCATCATCACATCTTCATCATCCTCACCATGTCTGCCTTTTGTTTATTCTGTGACCCTGACATTGTTTGAGATCTTCTGTCTAACATGCATGATTTCATTACAGTTCACAATTAACCTGTGCATTAAATCCTGTGATGATCAACCGGTATGTAACACAACTTCCTGATTCGAGTCAGATTGTGACATAATTTCTTCTCTCTTGAAGTCGGCGATGGCGTCGCTGGAACCGGTTCTGCCGCAGGAAGTGTCGTGTTGCCGTGAAGTCAGTGTCTTTCTATTGGCTGGTGATCATCCTGGTGTTTCTCAACACGCTCACCATCTCCTCAGAGCACTACAACCAGCCTAACTGGCTCACGGAAGTCCAGGGTGGGTAGCGGGTCAAAATGTTATTTCCCAATCACATAGTTTTAGTATAATGTGTACTATACAGTGTCCTTCTCAGAAACACACAGGATACATACTATGTTATCTTTCAACCTTACAATCTACAATGCCATTGTACTACAGTAGTGCCCTTGATAATCAGACAATACCTATGACTTACCCAGATACTGTATCTGCTGCATAGAGTAACCCTTCCTACCAGATCCCCATAGCAGTGATCTTTATAACTGGAAAATGTTGTACTGTAATGTCTACATGCTGATGTCCGCTACTCTCCAGATGTGGCCAACAAGGTTCTGCTGGCTCTGTTTACGTGTGAGATGCTGGTGAAGATGTATAGTCTGGGCCTCCAGGCCTACTTCGTGTCTCTGTTCAACCGCTTCGACTGCTTCGTGGTGTGTGGCGGCATCGTGGAGACCATCCTGGTGGAGCTGGCCATCATGTCTCCCCTGGGCATCTCTGTGTTCCGTTGTGTCCGTCTGCTACGCATCTTCAAGGTCACACGGTGAGACTGGGAGACTTCAGGAGAGGCTGGACATAGACTGACGTGGTGGAGGTGTAATTTTGGCAAAATGTTTACCTCTGATACATTCACGTCACATCTCTTTCTTTGCTCACTTGTTTTGATGTATCATATACTGTTGGAAGAATGTTTATCAGTCTCGGTATGTGTGCTTGCACGCTTCCGTATGGGTTGTTTGTGCATTCATCTTGTCCTTCTCTTTCTCTCTCTGCCCTGTAGCCACTGGGCATCTCTCAGTAACCTGGTGGCATCGCTGCTCAACTCCATGAAGTCCATCGCCTCCCTCCTGCTCCTGCTCTTCCTCTTCATCATCATCTTCTCTCTGTTGGGCATGCAGCTCTTCGGAGGCAAGTTCAACTTCGATGAGACGATAACTAAGAGGAGCACCTTCGACAACTTCCCCCAGGCACTACTCACAGTGTTTCAGGTAGGACAACTCTACCTGTTCCTGGCTTCTCTCACAATGATTATTGACATAATGAAAATGTGATGACTTTATAATGGCGTTGTAATAATGTTGTGATATGACGTTGTAATGACATTGTGATATGTTGTTGTAATAACATTGTGATATGACGTTGTGATAACATTGTGATGACTTGTAATAATGTAATAATAATATTGTAATAATGTCGTGATGGCGTTGTACTAACGTTGGGATGACGTTGTGTTACACTGTGTTGTGTGACTCAGATCCTGACAGGCGAGGATTGGAATGCTGTGATGTATGACGGCATCATGGCGTACGGTGGACCCTTCTCCTCAGGCATGGTCGTCTGCATCTACTTCATAATCCTCTTTGTCTGTGGAAACTGTATCCTGTTTTTAAAACATGTAGAACACATGGCTTCAGCTGCCCCTAGTCCTATAGCATTTAGATCAGTATTATCCACTGGTTCAAGAGAGACGCAATATGTGCAGGCTTTTGTTCCAGCCCAGCACTAACACATTTGACTCAGCTAGTCATGAGTAGCTTTTGATGAGTAGTTTCTTTGTTTGTTGAATCAAATATGTTAGTTCTGAGCTGGAACGATAGCCGGTACACATTGCTAGCCCACAGGACCAGGAGTGAAGAACAGTGCATTACACTCAAACGTTAGGTCAATGTTGTATCTCCGTTGCCCTTAAGTCCAGTTTGTAATCAGACATCCTGCTGAACGTCTTCTTGGCCATCGCCGTTGACAACCTGGCAGATGCAGAGAGCCTGAACACAGCCCAGAAGGAGGAAGAGGAGGAGAAGGAGAGGAAGAAAAGTGCCAGGTAACGTCAGCACTGTTTTACTGAAAGAGAGGATGGTCTGTATTTTTCTGTTGTTCTTCCTGACCTGTCGGGATGTTGTCTTGTGTTTGGGCTCTTTTTTTTCCAGAGATGACACTGATAAGATGGAGGAGCTGAAACCTGAGGGCCAGGATGGGGATCTCAAGGTAATCGGAGTAGCTTTTAGATTGGGGTTTTAGAAAGTCAGAGAAGAGCAATCCATAACCACACAGAGGCGCCATTAGACAAAAGATTTTGGAATGGTGGCCCACTTAGAATGATACAGTGAGTTAAAACCATATGGCATTCATAACAGTACTGATACACTGCTGATATGTCATTTGTGTCTTGGAATGTAGGTTCCACTGGAGGAGGAAGAGGAGAAGGAGCCGTATCCCACTCCAGACACTCCAGGTAACCTAATCTGTTCTGAGATCAGTGTCCTAGCTTTGTTGCCATAGCTTCCATGGCCTGGCACTGCCTTATCTCTGATCCTGGTTTTCCCCAGTTGGTGATGATGACAATGATAATGATAATCTGCCAGAGGTTCCAGTTGGGCCACGCCCTCAAAGGCTGTCAGACCTCAGCATCAAGGAGAAGACTCCGCCCATCCCTGAGGGCAGTGCATTCTTCATCTTCAGCAACACTAACCCGTAAGTATAGTGGCTTGCGAAAGTATTCACCCCCCTTGGCGTTTTTCCTATTTTGTTGCCTTACAACCTGGAATTAAAATTGATTTTTGGGGGGTTTGTATCATTTGATTTACACAACATGCCTACCACTTTGAAGATGCAAAATATTTTTTATGGTGAAACAAACAAGAAATGCGACAAAAAAACTGAAAACCTGAGCATGCGTAACTATTCACCCCCACAAAGTCAATACTTTGTAGAGCCACCTTTTTCAGCAATTACAGCTGCAAGTCTCTTGGGGTATGTCTCTATAAACTTGGCACATCTAGCCACTGGGATTTTTGCCTATTCTTCAAGGCAAAACTGCTCCAGCTCCTTCAAGTTGGATGGGTTCGCTGGTGTACAGCAATCTTTAAGTCATACCACAGATTCTCAATTGGATTGACGTCTTGGCTTTGACTAGGCCATTCCAAGACATTTTAAATGTTTCCCCTTAAACCACTCGAGTGTTGCTTTGGCAGTATGCTTAGGGTCATTGTCCTGCTGGAAGGTGAACCTTCCTCCCAGTCTCAAATCTCTGGAAGACTGAAACAGGTTTCCCTCAAGAATTTCCCTGTATTTAGCGGCATCCATCATTCCTTCAATTCTGACCAGTTTCCCAGTCCCTGCTGATGAAAACATCCCCACAGCATGATGCTGCCACCACCATGCTTCACTGTGGGGATGGTGTTCTCGGGGTGATGAGAGGTGTTGGGTTTGCGCCAGACATAGCGTTTTCCTTGATGGCCAAAAAGCTAAATTTTAGTCTCATCTGACCAGAGTACCTTCTTCCATATGTTTGGGGAGTCTTTTGGCAAATACCAAACGTGCTTATTTTGCTTATTTTTTTCTTTAAGCAATGGCTTTTTTCTGGCCACTCTTCCGTAAAGCCCAGCTCTGTGGTGTGTACGGCTTAAAGTGGTCCTATGGAGCTTTGCAGCTCCTTCAGGGTTATCTTTGGTCTCTTTGTTGCCTCTCTGATTAATGCCCTCCTTGCCTGGTCCGTGAGTTTTGGTGGGAGGCTCTTTCTTGGCAGGTTTGTTGTGGTGCCTTATTCTTTAAAATGTTTAATAATAGATTTAATGGTGCTCCGTGGGATGTTCAAAGCTTCATATATTTTTTTATAACCTAACCCTGATCTGTACTTCTCCACAACTTTGTCCCTGACCTGTTTGGAGAGCTCCTTGGTCTTCATGGTGTCGCTTGCTTAGTGGTGTTGCAGACTCTGGGGCCTTTCAGAACAGGTGAAGTTGGAAGTTTACATACACTTAGGTTGGAGTCATTAAAACTCGTTTTTCAACCACTCCCCAAATTTCTTGTTAACAAACTATAGTTTTGGCAACTCGGTTAGGACATCTACTTTGTGCATGACACAAGTACATTTTCTTACAATTGTTTACAGACACATTATTTCACTTATAATTCACTGTATCACAATTTCAGTGGGTCAGAAGTTTACATACACTAAGTTGACTGTATGGAAAATTCCAGAAAATGATGTCATGGCTCTAGAAGCTTCTGATAGGCTAATTGACATAATTTGCATCAATTGGAGGTGTACCTGTGGATGTATTTCAAGGCCTACCTTCAAACTCAGTGCTTCTTTGCTTGACATCATGGGAAAATTAAAAAAAATCAACCAAGACCTCAGAAAAAATTGTATACCTCCACAAGTCTGGTTCATCCTTGGGAGCAATTTCCAAACGCCTGAAGGTACCACGTTCATCCCTACAAACAATACTACACAAGTATAAACACCATGGGACGACGCAGCCGTCATACCGCTCAAGAAGGAGACGCGTTCTGTCTCATAGAGATGAACGTCCTTGGTGCGAAAAGTGCAAATCAATCCCAGAACAACAGCAAAGGACCTTGTGAAGATGCTGGAGGAAACGGGAACAAAAGTATCTATATCCACAGTAAAACGAGTTATCAACTATATCAACATAACCTGAAAGGCCACTTAGCAAGGAAGAAGCCGCTGCTCCAAAATCGCCATAAAAAAGCCAGACTACGGTTTGCAACTGCACATGGGGACAAAGATCGTACTTTTTGGAGAAATGTCCTCTGGTCTGATGAAACAAAAATAGAACTGTTTGGCTATAATGACCATCATTATGTTTGGAGGAAAAAGGGGGAGGCTTGCAAGCCAAAGTTCACCATCCCAACCATGAAGCACGGGGGTGGCAGCATCATGTTGTGGGGGTGCTTTGCTGCGGGAGGGACTGGTGCACTTCACAAAATAGATGGCATCATGAGAAGGAAAATTATGTGGATATATTGAAGCAACATCTCAAGACATCAGTCAGGAAGTTAAAGCTTGGTCGCAAATGGGTCTTCGAAATGGACAATGACCCCAAGCATACCTCCAAAGTTGTGGCAAAATGGCTTAAGGACAACAAAATCAAGGTATTGGAGTGGCCATCACAAAGCCCTGACCTCAATCCTATAGAAAATGTGTGGGCAGATCTGAAAAAGCATGTGCGAGCAAGGAGGCCTACAAACCTGACTCAGTTACACCAGCTCTGTCAGAAGGAATGGGCCAAAATTCACCCAACTTATTGTGGGAAGCTTGTGGAAGGCTACCCGAAATGTTTGACCCAAGTTAACCTGTCTAGCCCCTGCGTTCCGCTAGCGGAACTCCTCCCACATTCCACTGAAAAGGCAGAGCACGAAATTCCAAAAAGATTTTTTAGAAATATTTAACTTTCACACATTAACAAGTCCAATACGGCAAATGAAAGATACACATCAGCACGTATATTTATGTTAGCTCACCACCAAATACAAAGAAGGACAGACATTTTTCACAGCACAGGTAGCATGCACAAAGCCAACCTAACTAACCAAGAACCAACCAAACTAACCAAGAAACAACTTCATCAGATGACAGTCTTATAACATGTTACACAATAAATCTATGTTTTGTTCGAAAAATGTGCATATTTGAGGTATAAATCAGTTTTACATTGCAGCTACCATCAGAGCTACCGTCAAAAATAGCACCGAAGCAGCCAGAGCAATTATAGAGACCAACGTGTATTACCTAATTACTCATCATAAAACATTTCTTAAAAATACACAGCGTACAGCAATTGAAAGACACAGATCTTGCGAATCCAGACAATATTTCAGATGTTCTAAGTGTTTTACAGCGAAAACACAATATAACGTTATATTAGCTTAGCACAATAGCAAACATCACAATAGCTCACAATAGCATTGATTCAAGCCAAACATAGCCATTACGTATAAACCACCAAAAGATATTAATTTTTTCACTAACCTTCTCAGAATTCTTCAGATGACAGTCCTATAACATCATATTACACAATCCATATAGAGTTTGTTCGAAAATGTGCATATTTAGCGGCACAAATCGTGTTATACAATCAGAAAAGTAGCAAAGCTGCCAGGAAAATGGCAGGAGAAATCTTTGAAGAGGCGCCTAATCTAATCAGTAACTATTCCAAAACTTGACTAAAAAATACAGGTTGGACAGCAATTGAAAGACAAATTAGTTCTTAATGCAATCGCTGAATTACATTTTTAAAATTATCGTTACTGCGCAATACAGGCTGCGATAACGCAATGCTATACTGCAAGAAATGGCGTCTCATACATTTTACTTTTAACAACAGAACAATTAATTAAAAGCATAAAGACTGCTTACTATTAGCTGAGCTTCAATCAGAATCTTGGGCAAGGTGTCCTTTCTTCAAAACAATCGTCTTTTGGCTGAAAGATGTCCTCTTGTCCAGTCGAATTAGCCGCTAAACGTTAGCCACCCACTGGAGAGGTGCCCAACAAATGGAAGCGCATGGCATTGAAATCCCAGAAAATCGCAATAAACTGCTATAAACTGCTATAAGTCGGTTTAAATTAACTACCTTATGATGTCTTTAACACCTATAACGAATACAAACATGACTGGAGATATAGAAATACTAAAACGAAAGCGTTTGCAGGACGCCATTCTGATGTCTTCATGCGCCAAGCGCACTGTTGAAAAGAACGGTACTTCCGGTTCCACGTCTAATATAAGTTCCCAGATTGCGCAATCGACTCCATTCAAAGTCTCACCGCTTACTGACATCTAGAGGAAGGCGTATGCAGTGCATGTACCCTCATAGCTTGCATGGGGACTTATAAACTGATCTCAGAACAGGGACATGGATTTATGAAATCTCACTCCCTGACAGGAAAAGTGCTGCAGAAGGAGTTCTGTTTCACTCAGAGAAATAATTCAAACGGTTTTAGAAACTAGAGAGTGTTTTCTATCCAATAGTAATAATAATATGCATATTGTACGAGCAAGAATTGAGTATGAGGCCGTTTAAATTGTGAACGATTTTCCCCCAAAGTGTAAATAGCGCCCCCTATCATCAACAGGTTAAACAATTTAAAGGCAATGCTACCAAATACTAATTGAGTGTATGTGTAACGGTTCTCGTGGGCTGGACCAAGGTGTAGCGTTTAAAGTGTTCATGATTTCATCCAAAAAAACAAATCGAACAAAAACAACAAACAGGAGAACGAAAGCGAAACAGTTCTGTCTGGTGCAGACACAAAACAGAAAACAACTACCCACAAAACACAGGTGGGAAAAGGCTACCTAAGTATGGATCTCAATCAGAGACAACGATAGACAGCTGCCGCTGATTGAGAACCACACCCGGCCAAACACATAGAAATAGACAACATAGAACAGAAACATAGAATGCCCACCCCAACTCACGCCCTGACCAACCAAAATAGAGACATAAAAATGATCTCTAAGGTCAGGGCGTGACAGTATGTAAACTTCTGACCCACTGGGAATGTGATGAAAGAAATACAAGCTGAAATAAATCATTCTCTCTACTATTATTCTGACATTTCACATTCTTAAAATAAAGTTGTGATCCTAACTGACCTAAGACTTGGAATTTTTACTAGGATTAAATGTCAGGAATTGTGAAAATACTGAGTTTAAATGTATTTGGCTAAGGTGTATGTAAACTTCCGACTTGAACTGTATACTGAGATCATGTGACAGATCATGTGACTCTTAGAATGCACAGGTGGACTTTATTTAAGTAATTATGTGACTTCTGAAGGTAATTGGTTGCACCAGATCTTATTTACGGGCTTCATAGCAAAGGAGTGAATACATATACACCCACCACTTTTCAGTTCTACATTGCTTTACATTTTTTGAAACAAGTTCTTTTTTTCATTTCACTTCACCAATTTGGACTATTTTGTGTATGTCCATTACATAAAATCCAAATAAAAATCAATTTAAAATATAGGTTGTAATGCAACAAAATAGGAGAAACGCCAAGCATAGGTCTCAGTACTAAACATATGTTATAATGCACGCACAACCACGCACTCAAAAATAATGTGTGATTTCATGGCTTTTTTTCTCAGGGTTCGTGTGGCCTGCCACAAGCTGATCAACCACCACATCTTCACCAACCTCATCCTGGTCTTCATCATGCTGAGCTCTGTGTCTCTGGCTGCTGAGGACCCCATACGGAACTTCTCTGCACGCAACATCGTATGTTTACTGCAGCAGCCGTTTCTCTTACATAAAAATAACATTTGATAGCATCAAGATAATCTTTACTTCCATGAAAGTAATTTGACTGTAATTTTACAGTAATGACACTGTCATGATAATGTCTAATAGTGGTATGAAATATCTGTGTTAAAAAGAACTAAAAACCTCAAAACTATACTTAATTGGAGTAGTAATCAATTTAGGACTGTTGATGCATTCTGAAGTTGTTGATATCATGTCATGTGTTGATGCCTTGAACTCTGCTAAACTTTCACATTGCTTTTTGCAGATACTTGGTTATTTTGACTATGCTTTCACAGCAATCTTTACTGTTGAGATCCTATTGAAGGTAAATGCTCTCCCCCTGTGTGTGTGTGCTGTGCTCTAGTGCTTGTGTAGTAACGCTCAGACCTTCTCGTTGCTTTCCAGATCCTAGGCTATGCAGATTATGTCTTCACTAGTATATTTACCTTTGAGATCCTGTTGAAGGTAACCAGGTTTCTATGACAACCATAGTCTTGCTGCACTCCCCCGTCTACTGTATGTCGCCTGTTTTTAATTGGCGCCTGTTTTTTTCTGCTTGTCTGTCAGCAACCATCACGGCACCTCTTTTAACCACAAACCCATTTGGAGCCAAAAGAGGGGGAAATATGTATTTTTGTATGTTTTTGAGTGTAGCATGGATCACTCCAGTAGCATGAATCACTGCCTTGTTATTGTGTCCAGTTTTAACTGCACCCTGTAAAGATGAGGGTTCATTGTAGGTCACCTCTTTGTGAACCTTACCTTGGTCTGTTTGTACTTTAGCCAACAACTCCTTTGTCATTGTCAGTTTGGCTTATGCTAAAGCACAAACAGACCTGGCAACCAGGTTAGGAGATCCTTGACATGCTTCCCAGACCCAATTCTCTTCTGCTGTTCAGCCCCCAGCTGTGTGTTCTCTTTGCTTCATGTGAGGGCTCACATCTGCATCAATTTCTATCGGTCATACGCTTGTTTTGATATGATTGTTTTGAGTACTTCCACAGAGTATACATGAAACCATGACACACATGAATGACTCTGAAGCAATTAGACTCTAATTGACTCTGAAGCAATTAGACTTGAATGCAACCTCCCCCCTCTCTGGTTTGGGAGGCTTTCATACACTTCTGTACCTCTCCACTGATGCAAATCCCATGTTTTGTGTTTTAAGCCTGGGCTTAAATATGCAAATGACAGAACCAATAGATTACCTGTAGATTCAAGGAAAATGGGTTGAGCTTTGTTCTAATCTTTACAGGAAATGAATAGCATATCTCTGAAATAATGTTTTATTTTTTGTTGTGTTCGTTGGTTGCTGTAAAAACCTGTTTTTGTTGCATTGAAATACCCTTCATGTCTCATTGAGCAGAATGTGTAGGAGTTTGAGTAAGATTAGAAGGAACTAGATCTGTATCAGTGTGTGTAGGTGTGTTTGTCTGCCCACTGAGAAAGAGCTTGTGTCAACAGATGTAGAATCTTAGCTTGATCATCCTGTTGCAGGAGAACTTTCCTGCAATGCAGGACATTTAAAACTTGTAGTCTATTTGAGGTTTAAAATGAATCAAACCCCACAAAAATGTCCATTAATTATAATCCACATAATAATTCACATTTCCTGTTATTATTTTCCTGCTGTAGCAAACTGGCTCAAATTAAGATCCTACATGTCTAGCTCATCTACAGTTGTAGCTGAACCTGTTGTGTGTCTGGTTATGAGATGGCCTAGTGTATAGTGCAGTATATCTGATGCCGGTCTCCCTGTGCTCTCCAGATGACAGCTTTTGGGGCTTTCCTCCATAAAGGAGCCTTCTGCAGGAACTACTTCAACCTGCTGGACCTACTGGTGGTTGGAGTCTCTCTGGTGTCCTTTGGCATTCAGTACGTAAAAATGAATCAATTGGTTGATTGATCGATTGATCGATCCTTCAAGCAAGAAATAAATAAATCATTCAATCAGTCAGCGATGTGGCCATAACTGTCTGTGTTTGGTGTTCAGGTCATCTGCCATCTCTGTGGTGAAGATCTTGCGTGTGTTGAGGGTGTTGCGACCCCTGAGGGCCATCAACAGAGCCAAGGGCCTCAAGGTGAGACGGGGGGCCAGTGGGCCACAGTGTAACAACTGTTTAACAACACACCCTCAAGATAACCTTTAACGAGTCACCAACCCGGATCCGGGATCACCCCCCACTCCCCCCCCACTGAGTAGCATAGCTAGCATAGCGTCACAAGTAAATTGTAGCATCTAAATATCATTAAATCACAAGTCCAAGACACCAGATGAAAGATACAGATCTTGTGAATAAAGCCACCATTTCAGATTTTTAAAATGTTTTACAGGGAAGACACAATATGTAAATCTATTAGCTAACCACGTTAGCATAAGACACAATTTTTTTACTCCAACAGTTTTTTCCTGCGTCAGTAGCTATCACTAATTCGACTAAATAAAAATATATATAGCCACTAACCAAGAAACAACTTCATAAGATGACAGTCTGATAACATATTTATGGTATAGCATAGTTTTTTTTTGAAAAATGTGCATTTTTCAGGTATAAATCACAGTTCTACATTGCAGCTGCAATCTGAAATAGTGCCGACGCAGCCAGAACAATTACAGAGACCAACGTCATATAACTAATTACTTATCTTAAAACATTTCAGAAAAATACACAGCGTACAGATATTGAAAGCCCAACATCTGGTGAATCCAAACAATATTTCAGATTTATTAAATGTTTTATAGCGAAAACAAAATGTAGCGCTAAATTAGCATAGCCACGCCAGCCAGAACCAGCTGGGCGCCCACGACCAGTTCACATGCACGACAGATATATGAAATAACATCGTAAATTGGGTCTTACTATTGCTGATCTTTCATCAGAATGTTGATCAAGGTGTCCTTAGTCCTGATGAGTCGTTCAATCCATTCATAATGGCAACTTTCCCTCTTCATTTAGCATAGGTACTGGTCGACTGGCACGGATCTGTCCAAAGTAAAAAAAGTCACAGAACGGAACACGGCAAAACTCCCGAAAAAATTCAAATAATCTGATTAAACTATATTGAAAAAACATACATTAAGATGATATGGTCACATGTATCAAACAAACTTCGAGACGGAGATAGTTTTCATCCGTAACGGCAGCAAAACAGTAGACAATCGCACCTCCAAATAGCGCGATTCAGAGAACCGGAAGTTGTCGGTCACGCCAAAGAAATAGGTCTTATTTCACGTCAGTACAAGATAAACAAAAAATTTCTCCTCTGACGTCCTCTTGACACCCAGAGGAAGACGAATGAAGTGTGTTTCGGGTCATAGGTGGCGTGACCATATATAGGCAGAGCGTTGAAGCGAGCATACACATCTTGCATTCTTCTTCTTGGTCAGGGAAAGTGCTGTCAAATGACTTCTGTTTCACTCAGAGACAAAATTGAAACGGTTTTAGAAACTAGAGATTGTTTTCTATCCAATGGTATTAATTATATGCATATAGTAAGAGCAATAATTGAATAAGAGGCAGTTTAATCTGTAGAGCAAATTATGCTAATGCGAAAACAGCACCCCCTGTATTCTCAAGAAGATAACTGACTACTGAAGTCGCCTGTTTGTAAATCATCAGGCTAAGGGTACAGGGTCCAATAAGGTCATTCATCCCTGACCTTTTCTCTCTTGTCTCCTCTGTTTTTGACCCTTGACCCTGCAGCATGTGGTCCAGTGTGTATTTGTGGCCATCAGGACCATTGGCAACATCATGATCGTCACCACGCTGTTACAGTTCATGTTCGCCTGCATAGGAGTGCAGCTATTCAAGGTGCCTACCGCCACTACAGTGTTAACACTCATAAAGTATTGTCTGTAGTCTATGCATGATGCAGTAGTTATATGTGTGGTTATGTGTGTGGTTATGTGTGTGTAATATATGTGACAGAAGGGCAGCTGTTAAACGTTCTGTTCTCTCAGGGCAAGTTCTATCGCTGCACAGACGAGGCCAAGTCCAGCCCAGAGGAATGCAAGTGAGTTTGATTGCTCTTTGTTCAAACATAAGGACTGGAGTTCTGAGACCCAGATATGTGTCTGTGTCTGTTTGGAAATACGGATGATTATGTAGATACATGGATTTAGATGTATAACTCCTCTCTCTCTTGTAGAGGCACATACATCCTGTATAAGGATGGAGACACAGCGTTGCCTGCAGTTAGGGAGAGGATCTGGTACAACAGTGACTTCAACTTTGACAACGTCCTCATGGCCATGATGGCTCTGTTCACCGTCTCTACATTTGAAGGCTGGCCTGCGTAAGAGCCTCTCACAGATGCACGCATGCGCACACACACACACACACACACACACACACAAACACTCATGCACGTGCACACACACACACACACACAGCAAATGCACACGTGAATATGCACACTTCCACGTATGCATATCCAGACAGACATACATTTTGACGAACCACCTCACTGATTAGTGTGTGTTTGTTTCTGTGTCTCAGTCTGCTCTACAAGGCCATCGACTCCAACAGAGAGAATATGGGTCCCATCTACAACTACCGCGTGGAGATCTCCATCTTCTTCATCATCTACATCATCATCATCGCCTTCTTCATGATGAACATCTTTGTCGGTTTCGTCATCGTCACCTTCCAGGAGCAGGGAGAGAAAGAGTACAAGAACTGTGAGCTGGACAAGAACCAGGTAACAACCTAGTTAGTGTTAGTGTGTGTGTGCGTGAATGCGTGTATGTGTGTTGTGTGTTGTGTGTATGTGAACATAAATATGTACAGTACTGTGCAAAAGTTTTAGGCAGGTGTGAAAAAATGCTTTAACCTCTACTTCCTCAGAAACCCGGGTCCGGGAGCACCCCCACCAGTAAAAAAGCTGACTAGCATAGGCTAGCATAGCGTCACAAGTAAATAGTAGCATCTAAATATCATTAAATCACAAGTCCAAGACACCAGATGAAAGATACACATCTTGGTAATCAAGCCATCATTTCTGATTTTTAAAATGTTTTACAGGGAAGACACAATATGTAAATCTATTAGCTAACCACGTTAGCAAAAGACACCAGTTTTTTTACTCCACCAGTTTTTTACTCCATCAGTAGCTTTCACAAATTCGACCAAATAAAGATATAAATAGCCACTAACCAAGAAACAAATTCATCAGATGACAGTCTGATAACATATTTATTGTATAGCATATGTTTTGTTAGAAAAATGTGCATATTTCAGGTATAAATCATAGTTTACCATTGCAGCCACCATCACAACTCGACTAGAATAACTACAGAGAGCAACGTGTATTACCTAATTACTCATCATAAAACATTTCTTAAAAATACACAGCGTACAGCAATTGAAAGACACAGATCTTGTGAATCCAGACAATATTTCAGATTTTCTAAGTGTTTTACAGCGAAAACACAATATAGCGTTATATTAGCTTAGCACAGTAGCAAACCAAACAACAGCATTGATTCCAGCCAAACATAGCGATAACGTATTCACCACCAAAATATATTAATTTTCACTAACCTTCTCAGAATTCTTCAGATGACAGTCCTATAACATCATATTACACAATGCATATAGAGTTTGTTCGAAAATGTGCATATTTAGCGGCACAAATCGTGCTTATACAATGAAAATAGTGTCCAAATACTCAAGCAATCTGTCCGGCGCCATCTTGGAAAGACACCTATTCTTATCGAAAACTATTCATAAACTTGACTAAAAAAATACAGGTTGGACAGCAATTGAAAGACAAATTAGTTCTTAATGCAATTGCTGAATTACATTTTTAAAATTAACGTTACTGTGCAATACAGGGTGCAATACAGGGTGCGATAACGCAAGGCTACACGGCAAATAATGGCGTCTTATGCATTTTACTTTTTCAACAGAACAACGAATTATCAGCATAAATAGTTCTTACTATTAGCTGAACTCCCATCAGAATCTTGGGAAATTTGTCCTTTGGCCAAAAGAATCGTTGCTGGGTTGGAGAATGTTTTCTTCCACGTTGCAATTAGCAGTACACAATGGCATGCGAGAGAGAGATACCCAACTCAATACAACGGCAGAAAATGAAATGCCCGAAAATCGCAATATACTGACATAAACTGATATAAATCGGTTTAAAATAACAAGATTATGATGTCTTTAAAGCCTATATCGAATAAAAACAGCCGGATATATCTAGGAGCTAAAACCAGAGCTTCTAAAACGACATGCCAAGACCCTCTCTGCGTCAGCGCGAAGATCCAAAAGGGTGGACACATCGATTCCAATCAATTTATAGACTTTCGGCTCTGCGTAGAGACTCCATTTCAAGGCCCTCTATTCGCTGACACCCAGGGGAAGGCGTATGCAGTGCATCTCAACCAATAGAAGACAGGCAAAGTTATACACAGGTCTGGGAACAGGTTTGGAAAAATCTGCATTCTCAACTCCACATAGGGAAATTGCTCTAAGTCGAGTTCTGTTTCACTTACAGACATAATTCAAACGGTTTTAGAAACTAGAGAGTGTTTTTTATCCAATAGTAATAATAATATGCATATTGTACGAGCAAGAATTGAGTACGAGGCAGTTTAATTTGGGAACACAAAGAAAAAAATAGTGCTAACAGCTCCCCCTATTGACAAGAAGTTTTAAGTAAGAATGCTTTCAAAAATAGACATGTTAATAGATTATATTTATAAATTAACTAAATGCAAAGTGAGTGAACTGAAGCTAAATCTAAGTCAAATCTATATTTCGGTGTGACCACCCTTTGCCTTCAAAACAGCATCAATTCTTCTAGGTGCACTTGTACAAAGTCAGGGATTTTGTAGGCATATAGTCAGGTGTATGATTTAACAGTTATACCAAACAGGTGCTAATGATCATCAATTCAATATGTAGGTTGAAACACAATCATTAACTCCGACGTGGGAACAAGGCCAAGCGACTCAACTATGCACCAAAACACAGGAACTGGGGTGCAGAAACATGGCAGCAGGTACTCTGGACTGAAATATTTGTCTGTAGCAGAAGGCAGTTTGTTCGCCGAAGGGCTGGAGAGCAGTACACAAATTAGTGTCTGCAGGCAACAGTGGAGCATTGTGGAGGTTCCTTGCAAGTTTGGGACTCCATTTCTGCAAATGGAGTTGGTGATTTGGACGGAATTAATGGCATCCTCAATGCTGAGAAGTACAGGCATATTGTCACGTTCCTGACCTGTTTTCCGTTGTTTTTGAACTTTGTTTAGTTGGTCAGGACGTGAGCTGGGTGGGTAGTCTATGTTATGTGTTTCTATGTTGGGTTAAATGTGTTGCCTGATATGGTTCTCAATTAGGGGCAGGTGTTTGACGTTTCCTCTGATTGAGAACCATATTAAGGTAGGCTGTTCTCACTGTTTGTTTGTGGGTGATTGTTCCTGTGTCTGTGTCTGTTTGCACCACACGGGACTGTTTCGTTTGTTCGTTCGTTTGGCTAGTCTTTCCTGTTCGTGCGTTCTTCGTGTCTATGTAAGTTCTCAAGTTCAGGTCTGTCTACGTCGTTTTGTTGTTTTGTTTCTATTCAAGTGTTCTTCATATGTTCGTCTTTGCTTTAATAAATATTCATTATGTCTACATACCTCGCTACGTGTTGGTCCGATCCATGCTCCTCCTCGTCCGAGGAGGAGGAATATGACGAACGTTACACATATACTTATCCATCATGCAATACCATCAGGGAGGCATCTGATTGGCCCCAAATCTATTCTGCAGCATGACAACGACCCCAAACATACAGCGAAAGTCATTAGGAACTATCTTCAGCGTAAAGAAGAACAAGGAGTCCTAGAAGTGATGGTATGGCCCCCACAGAGCCCTGACCTCAACATCATTGAGTCTGTCTGGGATTACATGAAGAGAAAGAAGCACCTGAGGCTGACTAAATCCACAGAAGAACTGTGGTTAGTTCTCCAAGATGTTTGGGCCAACCTACCTGCCGAATTCCTTCAAAAACTGTGTCCAAGTGTACCTGGAAGAATTGATGCTGTTTTGAAGGCAAATGGTAGTCACACCAAATATTGATTTGATGTAGATTTTTCTTCGTTTCACTCACTTTGCATTTAGTTAATTGATAAATATAAACTATCAACATGTCTATTTTTGAAAGCATTCTTACTTTACAGCATTTTTTCACACCTGCATAAAACTTTTTCAAAGCACTGTATGTGTGTGTATTTCAGTGTATTACTGTGTGTTTTATCTCCCCTCTCTAGCGTCAGTGTGTGGAGTATGCTCTGAAGGCTCGTCCACTGAGAAGGTACATCCCTAAGAACCCCTACCAGTATAAGTTCTGGTATGTGGTCAACTCCACAGGCTTTGAGTACGTCATGTTCGTCCTCATCATCCTCAACACACTGTGTCTGGCCATCCAGGTGAGTCCCTTTCCTGCCATACATTTATAGTCCTATCTCTGTCTCTCTCTATGTCTCTATATCCGGGTCTCTCTCTGTCTCTCTCTGTGTCTCTGTATCCTGGTCTCTCTCTGTCTCTCTCTGTGTCTCTGTATCCTGGTCTCTCTCTGTCTCTCTCTGTGTCTCTGTATCCTGGTCTCTCTCTGTCTCTCTCTGTGTCTCTGTATTCTGGTCTCTCTCTGTGTCTCTGTATCCTGGTCTATCTCTGTCTCTCTCTGTGTCTCTGTATCCGGGTCTATCTCTGTCTCTCTCTGTGTCTCTATATCCAAGTCTATCTCTCTGTCCCGCTATGCCTCTCTGTCTCTCTGTTCTGCATTTCGTAAACTGTATATTTATTTTTCTGTCTATCTCCTCATCCTTCTTTCTGTTCTTCTTATTCCCCGTATCTTCCCCCTTTCTCTTTCTCCTACCCTCTCTCTCCCTCTTCTCTCTCCATCTCTCTCCCACTCTCTCCATTTCCTCAGCACTATGGCCAGTCTCACCTGTTCAACTATGCCATGGACATCCTCAACATGGTCTTCACTGGCGTCTTCACTGTGGAGATGATCTTTAAACTCATCGCCTTCAAACCCAGGGTGAGTCAGTCTGTCTGCCTGCCTCTCAACTCGCACCATAGACCAGTTATCTCACCCCCTCACCCCACTCCCTCTACCAAGTATCTTCCCCTGCAATATTACCTTAACCATCCCTCCTCACCCTTTCCCTCCCTACTTCTTACTCTCCACTGACCCCCCCCCCCCCCACACACCCATGCTGGGCTCCGTACCCTGGCCTGTAGGGGTATTTTGGGGATGCCTGGAACGTCTTCGATGCTCTGGTGGTGATCGGCAGCGTAGTAGACATCATTCTCACTCAGGTAGAGTATTATAGTAGACCTGCCCTCATCCCTGCCTCCAATCTTCATCCCTTGCTTTCTTATTTCCTTCCCTCACCTTTTTCTAGACTCACTCAAACCCCTCTCTGGTCCTAAAGCCAGTCTGTTGGCTGCTTGTCCTACTGTGGGACCTCTGTCAGGGCTGGCCACCATAGGTATGATGCATTACCTATGCTGGACTGGTATTGGGTCTAGGTCTATGGTGGCCAGTTACTCAGCACTGTGTAGGCACTGTATCAGTGAGAGACTTATAACACCTTATACAGTAGAGGGTTGTAGAGGGTTCATAGCAGATCATAGTCAGAACTTCATTCACTGTTTCATATGTAAAGTTGGGCTACTTAGAGGCATGCATAAATTTTGTATTCTCCCAGACACAGTGCCACTCAGACTCTTTTTTTCTATTTCCTGCTGTATATTTTCATGTTTTGTCTGTATTTTCACATCTCTCTCTATCCTTCTCTTTCTCTTTTTCTGTCTCTGTTCTCTCTCTGTTCTCTCCCGTCTCTTTGTGTCCTTGGGCTGGCGCTTACAGCACTATTTCGCCGATGCATGGAACACATTTGATGCCTTAATTGTTGTTGGTAGCGTCGTTGACATTGCAATCACAGAGATCAATGTAAGTAGCCATCTTCATGCTCCTTGTTCTGTAGCACTATCAGAGGGAATGCATTACAATTACATCAGGGTTACATTCAAGATCCCAACATGTTTTCATGTCCCAAACATGTTCATTAACTATGCTAGCTAGAGCAATAGCTTTCCAAGGAGCTATCTAGCTGTTAAGTAGCGTCCACCGGGTTGGAGTAATGTTGTAATCTTGAATGCAACCCAGTGAGCCTTGGAGATCAAATGGCATGTGACATCTATATAAATATGATGACAACTGAGTCAGATCTTTACCAGATTTGTATGATTTTCTAATGATAGGACAGTTTCAAAACACTCCCAGGGTTATTGCAAGGCCTTCCTCCAATATGCTGTCTAGATTAGTGATCCCATGCTTGGTGCTGTTCTGTGACTTTGTGCCATCATGAAGTTTGTGTGCCTCTGCTTTTTCCCTTTTTTGGAATTACAAATCTTAACACACATATGGACTTACACACATATACATGCAGAGATTGTCTCACTACGTGGTATATTTCAAGTTTACTACATGAAACAATATACATAGTTATTTGATATCAATTAAACCAAGTTTGTCTTTCTGGGATCTCCTTATTTTCTGGTGCTGATCAAAGTTGTACTGCATTATATTGGTGTTTTCTTTCTTCACATGTGTACGATTGTATGTCATGTTTGATGTACTGAATGTACTACTGTGTGTGGTAATCAGTACTAAGCTACTGCGGTCGTGCTTTGCATAAGAGGCAGATGATGTTTTGTCTTCAGTGTCAATACGGTTGCTTATGTAACACGTCTGTTATGGTTGTTCTCTGATTCCTTTTGTTGAAGACGTTTCAATAATGCCGTGGATGGTTGATTGAATCAACAATAAAGAAATGTAATGACATTCTCAACTAGTTGTTAGATAAGTAATTATGTCAATAACTATGTCAATGTCTAATTGCTGACTTCAATGATATGAGGGACAAAGAAGTGAAGATGTTAGTGGTTAACCCAGACCTTTGGTTTCAAGGCCATCCCAGTGGTGAAGGTGATTGTGGACCCAGGGGTAAGAAGCCCCTTCCAGTACCCCACTCTTCCTCATCGTCATCGTCATCTCCGCACAGAGCTGTTTATGTTGTTCGCATGAAATATCCTGTTCTGAACCATATACTGTGTTGAGGTTTTGTCTTGCCTGTTTTGTGGGCTGGTTCCAAGGACAAGATCAGTTCTGGTTTGGGATCTGGCGCGTGTTGAGCATCATCTCATTATCAATCTTTTTTGTGTTGTTTTGTTCATGTTTGACCTGGATCATACTGCAGATGTTGTGGGTTTGTCCAGGTTTGCTTGTGTCTGGACATTCTGGAGATGGGAGTGGAGTGTCTCTGTATGACTCCTAGGAGTGGGGACACTTGTCTTGTGTAGCTACTGTATGTGTGTGGGACGTGTCTGCATCGCATTCACACAAGTTAAGGACTGTTGCATGTTCCTCTACCTGAATGTGTACACACATGCACAGAGGTGGTTGAACACACGTGCACGTACGTACACATGCACACACTGCGTGTTGATCTCTGGCCTGCTCCTAGCTGTGTGTTAAAGTAGCACTGTGGGTGTTCCACCTCTCTCTCTCTCTCTCTCTCTCTCCCTCTCTCTCTCAGAACACTGAGGACAGCGCTCGCATCTCCATCACATTCTTCCGTCTGTTTCGAGTCATGCGATTGGTCAAGCTGCTCAGCAGAGGGGAGGGCATCCGAACGCTCCTGTGGACCTTCATTAAGTCCTTCCAGGTGAGAGAAGAAATGCTCAGGTATAGGGTTGCCAAACTACCGGTAATTTACCAAAGTTACCAGAATCTTCGGTAATGTTGGTTATTAACAGGTCATTTATGATAATTTTGGTAATTTATACTTGAATAACTTAATTTTTATATATATATATATATATATATATATATATATATATATATATATATATATTCATACAGTATTATTTTTTTTATATCTGTGTCATTTTGTCCATGCGTTTCTAGTAGATAGACCATATGGTTCAAGAGAAAATTGCCTAATTAATGAAAAAAGCATCTAACCAACCTTATTATTTCCAATAAACTCTGCCAACTATTAACTTTTTTCACAACTGCCACCATTTTGACGCCAAAACATTTACAACCAAGACATTGATATAATAAAATACATTTAAGTGTGTAAAAATATATGTCATCGAGTGTATAAGAGGCGAAGTCAGGTGCAGGAGAGTAGAGGGATGTAAACAGGCACACTTTTATTTTAGTTCCAAAACGAGAGCACTACATAAATCAAACGCGCTCAAAACACGGAACATAACAAAAGTAAAGCGCGTAATAAAACACCACAATAACATGAAACAATTACACACAAACATGATGGGAAACAGAGGAAAGTAATACAAGTAGATTGATTGGGGAAAAGAAAACCAGGTGTGTATGGAAACAAGACAAGACAAATGGACATATGAAAAATGGAGCGGTGATGGCTAGAAAGCCGGTGACGTCGATCGCCGAACGCCGCCTGAACAAGGAGAGGGGCCGACTTCGGCGGAAGTCGTGACAATATATATATATATAAAGGCTATTTCATGCTGAAACCCTCATATTATACACCAATGGTATTCACTAAGTTGATGGTTTATATTTAGGATAATGTTTTGATTCATGAGCTGAAATAAAAGATCCCAGAAATGTTCCAAACCCACAAAAAGCTTATTTCTCTCAAATGTTGTGCACACATTTTATTTGTTTAATCCCTGTTAGTGAGCATTTCTCCTTTGCCAAGACAATCAATCCTTACCTCTGCTTGCTGTGTTTCTCTGCACCTGGGGTCGAGTTCGTACTAGCATTATTGTCACGCTCTGACCATAGAGAGCTTTTTATTCTCTATGTTGGTTAGGTCAGGGTGTGACTAGGGTGGGTTATCTAGGTGTTTATAATTCTATGTTGGCCTGGTATGGTTCCCAATCAGAGGCAGCTGTTTATCGTTGTCTCTGATTGGGGATCATATTTAGGCAGCCATTTGCCCATTGTGCTTTGTGGGATCTTGTCTATGTATAGTTGCCTGCAAGCACTACATTAGCGTCACGTTTCGTTTTGCGCTTGATTGTTTTCTGTGAGTTTCACTTCCAAATAAAGAGGATGGAACCATACCACGCTGCATCTTGGTCCACTCATTATAACGATCGTGACAATTATTGTCACACAATCAAGAAGCTGATTAAACAGCATGATCATTACACATATGCACCTTGTTCTGGGGACAATAAAAGGCCACTCTAAAATGTGCAGTTTTGTCACGTAACACAATACCATAGATGTCTCAAGTTTGTTTTGAGGGAGTGTGGAATTGGCATGCTGACTGCAGGAATGTCCACCAGAGCTTTTGCCAGAGAATTGAATGTTAATTTCTCTAACATAAGCCACCTCAAACGTCGTTTTTAGAGAATTTGTCAGTACGTCCAACCGGCCTCACAACTACAGAACACGTGTAACCACGCCAGCCTAGGACTTCCACATCTGGCTTCTGCACTTGTGGGATCGTCTGACACCAGCCACCCGGACAGCTGGGGAAACTGGGTTTGCACAACCAGAAAATTTCTGCACAAACTGACAGAAACCGTCTCAGGGAAGCTCATCTGCGTGCTCGTCGTCCTCCCCAGGGTCTTGACCTGACTGCAGTTTGGCGTCTTAACCGACTTCAGTGTGCAAATGCTCACCTTCAATGGCCACTGGCACGCTGTACCGCTTGTATGGCATCATGTGGGCGAGTGGTTTGCTCATGTCAACGTTGTGAACAAAGTGCCCCATGGTGGCGGTGGGGTTATGGTATGGGCAGGCATAAGCTACGGACAACAAACACAATTGCATTTTATCAATGTCAATTTGAATGCACAAAAATACTGTGATGAAATCCTTAGGCCTATTGTTACGCCCATTACTTTAAGTTACTTTTAGATTACTTTCCTCTTAAGAGACATTAGAAGAAGACAAAAATGTATATTACCAATTGAAAAATATGTAATACAAGATAAATCAATGTTATAGTTTACATAGCTGGCCATAATGGATGTTGCATTTTACTTTATGGATTACATTACGCTCTAACCGTAGGCTTCTTGTAACCCAGTTCTTTCTACTTCAATACAGATAGTAATATGATAAGGCTACATCTTTACATTAAAAACCAACGTCTGTCAGATTTCCAGTCATTTAAATTAATTTAATATCCCTTGATCTTCAAGAATAGGACTTGGAAATACAGAAATATAGATTAGCCAAATAGTTTTACCTGAGCAAGGACTTATTAGCCTACTCTGTTGTTAAATGCTGTTCTCATAGAATGCCATGCTTTGAGTACTACTGAAAAGTGCTATTTGCATTAGAAAAATGAATGCCATATGTTGCATTTGCTAAAGGCCTGTTGTTTATGTTTCTTTTGGTGGTGACACTTTGTTATCTCGATAATTTGCAGCTTCTTAAGTCTATCAAAAGTGTGCGAGTTTGAACATATGTCCATTAAGTCTATGGATTATTTTTTGTTGTTGCACAAATTAGAGCCCCTTCTTAACAAACTCCTTCTTAAATGAAACTTGTTTTTGACTGTATGTGTAGCACAATACCACAGAGGAGCGTAGAAGGGAGAAACTCCCTCAAAGTTTTATTCCATCCCCCTGGGCACAGACATCAGTTCCAAAAGAAACTTGAATGTTACCAAAATTCTGTCAGTTTACTGGTAAACTTTGAAAGTTTCCAGTGATACCCTCCCTCTGCAACCCTACTGGGGTAACAGTGGAGCCATACAGGTCAGAGTGTAACATACAGGTGAAGGTGCACCTTCCCTTGCTGAGTCAATCTACTAAAACTATCTTTCTCTCTCTGGCATGCCTAGGCTCTTCCCTATGTTGCCCTTCTGATAGCCATGTTATTCTTCATCTATGCTGTTATTGGAATGCAGGTAACTGACAGACATTTATTTTGGAAATGTTGAAGTTACAATATGATTAGCATTTATTTCTTCTATAACACACTGTGCTGTGTTTCAGGTGTTTGGAAAGATTGCCTTGGTAGACCACACACAGATTAACCGAAACAACAACTTCCAGACCTTTCCTCAAGCTGTCCTGATGCTCTTCAGGTATGTGTGTGCGTGTGTGTGTGTGTGTGTGTGTGTGTGTGTGTGTGTGTGTGTGTGTGTGTGTGTGTGTGTGTGTGTGTGTGTGTGTGTGTGTGTGTGTGTGTGTGTGTGTGTGTGTGTGTGTGTGTGTGACTAGTTGATTTATTATTATGGATGGTGAAAAGTTGTGGTCATTGTAGTCCTAATATTACTGTTGTTGATGCTTCTCAGGTGTGCTACAGGTGAGGCGTGGCAGGAGATCATGCTGGCATGTCTGCCAGGGAAGCTGTGTGACTCGGAGTCAGACTACAACCCTGGAGAGGAGAAAACATGTGGCAGCGGATTCGCCATTATCTACTTCATCAGCTTCTACATGCTCTGCGCCTTCCTGGTATGCACACACACACAAACATACACACACACACATAATCGCAGCATGTACACACACCCACATACACACACACAGGTTAGGTAGGTCACTTTCTAAGTGTAATCCATTACAGTTACTAGTTACCTTTTCAAAATTGTACTCAGTAACATAACTTTTGGATTTCCCAAACTCAGTAATGTAATCTGATGAGTTACTTTTGAATTACTTTCCTCTTAAGAGGCATTAGAAGAAGACAAAAAGGATCCATCAAAGTAGTCTCTGACGTGTGGTCAGACTTGCTCAGGTGGAACAAACTTAAACGTTTTTCAATGCTGAATGGAATGTCATTTAGAAAACAGAAAGGTGATCCCTTACTGACACACTGTATACCTCTGTTTTAGATCATCAACTTGTTTGTTGCTGTCATCATGGATAACTTTGACTATCTGACGCGTGATTGGTCCATTCTGGGCCCTCACCACCTGGATGAGTTTAAAAGGATCTGGTCTGAGTACGACCCTGAGGCCAAGTGAGTCTGCATTACCATCTGGACATAGAGTACACAAATACACACACACACACATACACAAACACACACCCCTGCAGTCATTCATTTACATTGGTTCTCACTGTGTGTTGTTTCTGTATTTGGTGTCTCTTTCAGGATTGTGTTGGTTTCAGTGTCTGTGTCACTGTGTCTCTTTCAGGATTGTGTTGGTTTCAGTGTCTGTGTCACTGTGTCTCTTTCAGTAGTGTGTTGATTTCAGTGTCTGTGTGACTGTGTCTCTTTCAGGATTGTGTTGGTTTCAGTGTCTGTGTGACTGTGTCTCTTTCAGGATTGTGTTGGTTTCAGTGTCTGTGTCACTGTGTCTCTTTCAGTAGTGTGTTGGTTTCAGTGTCTGTGTCACTGTGTCTCTTTCAGTAGTGTGTTGGTTTCAGTGTCTGTGTCACTGTGTCTCTTTCAGGATTGTGTTGGTTTCAGTGTCTGTGTCACTGTGTCTCTTTCAGTAGTGTGTTGATTTCAGTGTCTGTGTGACTGTGTCTCTTTCAGGATTGTGTTGGTTTCAGTGTCTGTGTGACTGTGTCTCTTTCAGGATTGTGTTGGTTTCAGTGTCTGTGTGACTGTGTCTCTTTCAGGATTGTGTTGGTTTCAGTGTCTGTGTCACTGTGTCTCTTTCAGTAGTGTGTTGGTTTCAGTGTCTGTGTGACTGTGTCTCTTTCAGGATTGTGTTGGTTTCAGTGTCTGTGTGACTGTGTCTCTTTCAGGATTGTGTTGGTTTCAGTGTCTGTGTCACTGTGTCTCTTTCAGGATTGTGTTGGTTTCAGTGTCTGTGTGACTGTGTCTCTTTCAGGATTGTGTTGGTTTCAGTGTCTGTGTGACTGTGTCTCTTTCAGGATTGTGTTGGTTTCAGTGTCTGTGTGACTGTGTCTCTTTCAGGATTGTGTTGGTTTCAGTGTCTGTGTCACTGTGTCTCTTTCAGGATTGTGTTGGTTTCAGTGTCTGTGTCACTGTGTCTCTTTCAGGATTGTGTTGGTTTCAGTGTCTGTGTGACTGTGTCTCTTTCAGGATTGTGTTGGTTTCAGTGTCTGTGTGACTGTGTCTCTTTCAGGATTGTGTTGGTTTCAGTGTCTGTGTCACTGTGTCTCTTTCAGGATTGTGTTGGTTTCAGTGTCTGTGTGACTGTGTCTCTTTCAGGATGTGTTGGTTTCAGTGTCTGTGTCACTGTGTCTCTTTCAGGATTGTGTTGGTTTCAGTGTCTGTGTGACTGTGTCTCTTTCAGGATTGTGTTGGTTTCAGTGTCTGTGTCACTGTGTCTCTTTCAGGATTGTGTTGGTTTCAGTGTCTGTGTGACTGTGTCTCTTTCAGGATTGTGTTGGTTTCAGTGTCTGTGTGACTGTGTCTCTTTCAGGATTGTGTTGGTTTCAGTGTCTGTGTGACTGTGTCTCTTTCAGGATTGTGTTGGTTTCAGTGTCTGTGTGACTGTGTCTCTTTCAGGATTGTGTTGGTTTCAGTGTCTGTGTGACTGTGTCTCTTTCAGGATTGTTTTGGTTTCAGTGTCTGTGTGACTGTGTCTCTTTCAGGGGCAGGATAAAGCATCTGGATGTGGTGACCTTGCTGAGACGCATCCAGCCTCCTCTAGGCTTCGGCAAGCTGTGTCCACACAGAGTGGCCTGCAAGGTGTGTCTGAACACCCAAACAGCACAAACACACATTACACACATATTACATAAGGTGTTCATATTGTGAGCTCAATCTTGCCCTGGTTAACTCATATGTTGCATGACCGTAACTCCTTTTAGAGACTGGTTGCCATGAACATGCCCCTGAACAGTGATGGCACAGTCATGTTCAATGCCACTCTGTTTGCCTTGGTGAGGACCGCTCTGAAGATCAAAACTGAAGGTGAGCACTGGGAGCTAACACAGTGATGTCTGAATGAGGACATACTATGAAGTCTATCGGACAGACTCATCACACAGTATCTCTGATGGCGTATTTCCACTAAGGACTTACCCCAGTGTTTTAACCAAAAATCAGATTTTTGTGTGTCCACCGCCACGACCAGGCGCCAGTTTCTCACTGGCCCATGTCCTCAGTAGACCTGCTCTGACTTAAAGCCAAGGTTCACAAGTCCTCAGTGTCAGTCTTAGCTATATGGAAACACAGTTCCCCCAAAAATAACATTAGAGCCCACATTACCATAATCACTGTCGACACACTGGGGCTGTAATGGAAACACCCAATGAATGTACTCAAAATACTCTTATACAGTGGCCTGCTCAATAGCTGTCTTGATTGGTCCAAATCATTCACCAAGTGTTGGTTTCCTAGGCAACTTGGAACAGGCCAATGAGGAGTTGCGAGCGGTCATCAAGAAGATCTGGAAGAGGACCAGCATGAAGCTGCTGGACCAAGTGGTGCCCCCTGCAGGCGGTCAGTAAAATGGCTCCCGCCTCCATGTGTCTGTGGTGTCTGTCAACAGTAACTGTACAGTAGATTCTACCTCATGGCTAGCGTGGCTAAAGAGAGACTTCCTCATGTCAGACTGCCCTGTATACCTGCACATGCTCAATTGTTATGTACACTTTAAACATACAAATGCGCTGTGCAAAACTACATAGAATAGCAGTGTTATTACTTATGTACTGTGTGTGTATTCACAGTGGCGATCCTACGCTCCAGGCTGACCTTTAACAAGGTTTTCCCTCAGCAGTGGTATTACACAGGATCAATAGGTGGAACTCAAAGCATATACTCAGCACCTTGAAAATAAACAAATTCATTGACATTAGTGATCCATGGCCTTGCTAACCTTGTGAAACAGTTTGCTTCGACAAATTATTGACAGACAGTTGAGTCTTCACTTCCTGTTTTGTGTGTGAATAGCTGTAAAAGTCACAGATAAGAGCAGGATCAGATAGGGGATGAGACAGAAACTGCAGACTGTCACTTAAGTTCGGCGAAACTCACCTTATCTCACTCTCTTTTTCCCTCCACAGTGTGCTCACATGCTCATTACAGCCTAACTCTGGGGCTTCCTAGTGATACTCAGGCCAGGCTCAATCTTATATGGCTCCCTATTCACTTCATTGTGCACTAAGCAGTGTACTCTATAGGAAGGGGATATCGCAGCACCCATGTGTTTCTGTGAAATGCCATGCAGAACTGTTGTTCTGTATACTGCTTGGTTGACCTGAGCCATACTGACCTATACAGTCTGTGGTGTTGTGCTGTGTTGTACTATGCTGATGATGACCAACCTGTAGTGTTCTTCACTGTGCCATAGTTTGCTGAAACCATTATTTGTGGTATTTTATTTTCATTGTTATCCTTTGCTGCACAATACGTTCTGCTTTAGCTCTGATGCTTGGCTTGTTCTAGCATTGCATGTTCTGCTATAGTTTACTAACTCCTCTTGATCTCTCTCTCTCTCTTTCTGGCCAAGCTTCTCTCCTCCACAGCTTTCCCTCCTCTTCTTTCCACTCTTCCATAGTCTCTTCTGCTCTCTCCCTCTCTCTGCTGTCCGGAATTTCCTGCAGCAGTTCTGTTTTTGGCCGGTGGCATGGAACTAGAGTTGCCTCTCTCTCCTGTGCCCTAGCTGTCCCAGTCTGCTTACTAACTAGCTGAGTGACACAGATCGCTGCTTCCCTGTTCTGTACTGCTTCCCTGTTCTGTACTGCTTCCCTGTTCTGTACTGCTTCCCTGTTCTGTACTGCTTCCCTGTTCTGTACTGCTTCCCTGTTCTGCACTGCTTCCCTGTTCTGTACTGCTTCCCTGTTCTGTACTGCTTCCCTGTTCTGTACTGCTTCCCTGTTCTGCACTGCTTCCTTGTTCTGTACTGCTTCCCTGTTCTGTACTGCTTCCCTGTTCTGTACTGCTTCCCTGTTCTGTACTGCTTCCCTGTTCTGTACTGCTTCCCTGTTCTGTACTGCTTCCCTGTTCTGTACTGCTTCCCTGGCCTGCACTTCTCTTAACAGTTTAGATATTCTTCTCTTTCTGCTGTAGTCTTCTTGTTAGGTGCTTCTAACTGTGGCAGTATCCCTGTACTGTAGCTAAGCCTTAGATACTGTAGGTGGATGTGTAGCTGTTTGATAGACTCGTATGTTTAGTAAGATGTGGTTGTGTTGGTTTGAAAGAAAACAAGCGTTGCGCCTCTTCATATCATTATTTTGTGGTATGATGACTGTATTGAGTTGAGGCTAGTTTCTGTTTGGCTGTTTACAATTCTATGTTTCAGAACTGTTCATATTTTGATAATACCAGATATTCTAGTGCAAGGATGGGCAACTTTGATCGGGTGGGGTCCACAAAAAATCTGAAGTCATCATGAGGAGCCGCAGTGGCTAGCTGGTCTGCTTACCGACATCATACATACAGTACCAGTCAAAAGTTTGGACACACCTACTCATTCAAGGGTTTTTCTTTATTTTTACTATTTTCTACATTGTAAAATAATAGAGAAGACATCAAAACTATGAAATAACACATATGGAATCATGTAGTAACCAAAAATATGAATGCCAAGAGTGTGCAAAGCTGTCATGAAGGCAAAGGGTGGCTACTTTGAAGAATCTCTAATATAAAATATATTTAGATTTTTTAAACACTTTTTTGGTTACTACATGATTCCATATGTGTTATTTCATAGTTTTGATGTCTTCTCTATTATTTTACAATGTAGAAAATAGTAAAAAACCCTTGAATGAGTAGGTGTGTCCAAACTTCTGACTAGTCCTGTATACTGTATATTAAAAAAATGTTGTTGGGTTTCTGCGGAATATCAGTTATTCAAAACAGACTCATGATAACGACAGCATACATGTATAGGATATTCAGCCGATTGTTGGAGTACTCTGAAGAGTTCGTATAGGAGAGGTAGAGTACCATTATGTCTTTGGGCCTAGTGTTATTTCCCAGGATGCTGTGCGGCGTGGTGAGGTGCTGACAGTGGAGGCATTTGTGTGGTCTGTTCACTCAGATGACGAGGTAACCGTGGGGAAGTTCTATGCCACCTTCCTGATACAGGACTACTTCAGGAAATTCAAGAAACGCAAAGAGCAAGGCCTGGTGGGAAGACACTCATTCTCCAGCCTGAACTCCACCATCGCCCTCCAGGTGAGTCTCAACTGCTGTACTGTTCTGTACTGGACTGTACCATTCCACCTCCTCAGAGTTGTCAATAGTTACCAAACTCACACTATTATGGCCAATCTGTGTACACTGTAACACAACAAGTCAATTTATTTGAACTGCAGATACCTGTACAATTTAAAAGATAATAACCTTTGAAACTAACTGATAGGACTTACAAACCAAAATATGTGGCTAATTTAGTAAGATAATAATACATTAATATGGGTAAACAATATGTAACTGCTAGTTAGTGATTGGTTGAATCACACTTTGTCCAGTCACCACTGGACATCTGCAAAGCAGCAGGCCACTGCACCTGAACACAATGTTGCTTCTCTGGCCTGCACTTTGCTATGTCACCTCTAGCCATGCTTACATCTGCAGACTCTTTCTTATCTGCTTCTGGAAACAATCAGAGATAAAGAGAATGCTGTTCCTCAGAAATGATTTAGTCTGATTTAGTTGATCAGACTAAGTCAACTCTGGATTAGCAGTGTTGTGCACACTCACCCTGATTAACAAAGCACCTCCTCAGTCTGATTTGTCTGTGTGTACTGTATGTGTCTGACCTTATGCTTCAGTTCATGTGTGTGTGTATGTGTTCCTGCCAGCTCTCAGCTGCTCTCTTGTCGTCATTGCAGGCTGGCCTCCGCACACTGCATGATATTGGGCCCGAAATTCGCCGAGTCATATCGTGTGACCTGCAAGACGAGGGCCTTGTAGACATGAATGCAGAAGAAGATGACGAGGTGTCTAGGGTAAATCACTGTCCCAGTTCATTCAATAGATGCGCTTGATTTAACTCACCCGACACGTAGAATTAGTTTTTTACAGCCAATGGAATGGTCCCAAACTCAGTTCACGTGGTTGCTAGCTGAGCTAAATCAAGTGCCCCAATTAAAACAGTTACTTTGTTGGTCCACTCTTTGGCTAGTGGGAAGAGCTTGCTTGCCTATTGACTCAGTCACAACAGATATTTCACTCTGAGATGTTGACAATAATGTAATTTCCATTGTATGATTTACAGAGAGGAATCAAGTCTCGTTGAGCCTAGTTTAAAGATGATAACACTCATATTGCCTGATAACTCAGAACACACAGTAGATGATACTTATTCAACCCAGTGGTTTTAAAGATGATAACACTCATATTGCCTGATAACTCAGAACACACAGTAGATGATACTTATTCAACCCAGTGGTTTTAAAGATGATAACACTCATATTGCCTGATAACCCAGAACACACAGTAGATGATACTTATTCAACCCAGTGGTTTTAAAGATACTCCACTTACATAAAATGTTTTGCACACACACTTTCACTAAATGCACTGTTAATTTAATACCCTCATTATCTGTTGAACATAATTTAGTGAAGATCGTAATTAAAACCTCAATGACCGTGCCTTACCACCAGGACAGACCCAAAGCCAGTGGTTAAGTTTGGTCACTGTGTTTTTATGGTCGCCTGTACTGACCCGAGTGTTGTCTCTACAGAGGAACGGCGTGCTGTTCGCCAACCACACCAATCACGTTAACGGGGACCACCGGGGTTCTGTCACCCAGCGGCCCCTCCAGGTCCCGCCTCCTTCCTGCCACGCATTCGTGGAGCCCTCTCAGGTTGGCTCTGAGGAAGGGGCTGGTGACCCCCACCCCTACAACCACTACTACCCCAAATCCCCCATGGCCTCCAACGCCAACCTCAACAACGCCAACATCCCCACTGTGCCCTCCCTGACCAAAGGGGGGCAGAGGTGCTGCCTCCGCCGTGAGCACTCGTCTGCTAATGGGGCACCCTCCTCCAGCTCGCAACGCAAGAGTGTTGACTTCGACACCCTCACCACGGTCCAGTCTGCAAGGTAACTTAGGATGCTGCTTTCTTGGCTAGGTCTCCCTAGTAAAAGAGCTCTCTTAACCTCAAAGGGACTTCCTGGTTAAAGGTTACATAATATTATGGTTCTCTCCATTTTTAATGCAGTAGTCAATGAATGTATGCACTGTAAAAAAGAAGATGTTGATTCAATGTACAATTGTAAGGCAACAAGGTGCAATAAGATAGTGAGTTCACTCAACAACATTTTCACACAAAAAAAGTGTTTTCTCAACCAATATTACTATTGCAGCTGGTTGCCTTACAATTGTACGTTGAATCAACATCTTCTTTTTACAGTGTGGTAATGAACTAGGGGATTAGGTTTGAATTCAGGTGTGATGAGAACAGTGGTTACTTGCTTGCGTAAGGTCTACGAGCTGTGGAGCTCAATGAGATGAACCCCATGACAACAGATGTGGATCTGAATAGGGTGTTTGGGTTTTGAAGTTGTTGCCCCCATCACATCCTTACCACAGCTATGTCTTTCACATATCCTGGCCTTTCATACAATGGATCTTTTCAGCACCGTTCATTCTTGCACCACTAAGAGCTCTTTATGTTGAAATCCTGGTATTGTGTGTATCTATCAGTAACACACACACACACTCCAGACCCATTCATTTTATGACAAGGATTATTATTTCTGTTTGTCTCACATTGTCTTTGTCATTGCATGCCCTTCCCTTCCCCTCTCCTGTCCCAAATACACATTTCCTTGACCACAACGTGCTTGCTTGGACAGGAGGCTCTACTATGAGACCTACATTAGGTATGTGTGTGAAACTACTGTTTAACCTTTAATGACTCCAATCTCGCATTGGTTTATATGATCTGCTTTACTGAGATACTATACCTCAATCACCCCTTAAAAAGGCTTCTGGTTGAACTTTGACCCTTTGACCCTAGGTCAGAATCAGGGGGTGTTCTGTACCCAACCATCCGTAGAGAGAAGCCAGGGGGAGCAGACAGTGATGATGACAAGGGCTCAGGAGAATACTTCAGTGGCGAGGAGTATCAGGAGGATGACCTCATGTTGCACAAAGACAGGTATCACCTGGAAACCACTTCTCCTCTACTCTCCTCTCCTCTACTGTACTCTCTACTGTATTCTCCTCTCCTCTCCTCTCCTCTACTGTACTCTCTACTGTATTCTCCTCTACTCTCCTCTCCTCTACTGTACTCTCTACTGTATTCTCCTCTACTCTCCTCTCCTCTACTGTACTCTCTACTGTATTCTCCTCTACTCTCCTCTACTGTACTCTCTACTGTATTCTCCTCTACTCTCCTCTCCTACTGTACTCTCTACTGTATTCTCATCTACTCTCCTCTCATCTACTGTACTCTCTACTGTATTCTCCTCTACTCTCCTCTCCTCTACTGTACTCTCTACTGTATTCTCCTCTACTCTCCTCTCATCTACTGTAGTCTCTACTGTATTCTACTCTCCTCTCCTCTACTGTACTCTCTACTGTATTCTCCTCTACTCTCCTCTCCTCTACTGTATTCTCCTCTACTCTCCTCTCCTCTACTGTACTCTCTACTGTATTCTCCTCTCCTCTACTGTACTCTCTACTGTATTCTCCTCTCCTCTCCTCTACTGTACTCTCTACTGTATTCTACTCTCCTCTCCTCTCCTCTACTGTACTCTCTACTGTATTCTCCTCTACTCTCCTCTCCTCTACTGTACTCTCTACTGTATTCTCCTCTACTCTCCTCTCCTCTACTGTACTCTCTACTGTATTCTACTCTCCTCTCCTCTCCTGTACTCTCTACTGTATTCTACTCTCCTCTCCTCTACTGTACTCTCTACTGTATTCTCCTCTACTCTCCTCTCCTCTACTGTACTCTCTACTGTATTCTCCTCTACTCTCCTCTACTGTACTGTACTATCTACTGTATTCTCCTCTACTCTCCTCTCCTCTACTGTACTCTCTACTGTATTCTACTCTCCTCTCCTCTACTGTACTCTCTACTGTATTCTCCTCTACTCTCCTCTACTGTACTGTACTCTCTACTGTATTCTCCTCTACTCTCCTCTCCTCTACTGTACTCTCTACTGTATTCTACTCTCCTCTCCTCTCCTCTACTGTACTCTCTACTGTATTCTCCTCTACTCTCCTCTACTGTACTGTACTCTCTACTGTATTCTCCTCTACTCTCCTCTACTGTACTGTACTCTCTACTGTATTCTCCTCTACTCTCCTCTCCTCTACTGTACTCTCTACTGTATTCTCCTCTACTCTCCTCTCCTCTACTGTACTCTCTACAGTATTCTCCTCTACTCTCCTCTCCTCTACTGTACTCTCTACTGTATTCTCCTCTACTCTCCTCTCCTCTACTGTACTCTCCTCTCCTCTACTGTACTCTCTACTGTATTCTCCTCTACTCTCCTCTCCTCTACTGTACTCTCTACTGTATTCTCCTCTACTCTCCTCTCCTCTACTGTACTCTCTACTGTATTCTCCTCTACTCTCCTCTCCTCTACTGTACTCTCCTCTACTGTACTCTCTACTGTATTCTCCTCTCCTCTACTGTACTGTACTCTCTACTGTATTCTCCTCTACTCTCCTCTCCTCTACTGTACTCTCTACTGTATTCTCCTATACTCTACTCTCTACTGTATTCTCCTCTACTCTCCTCTCCTCTACTGTACTCTCTACTGTATTCTCCTCTACTCTCCTCTCCTCTACTGTACTCTCTCTCTACTGTATTCTCCTCTACTCTCCTCTCCTCTACTGTACTCTCTACTGTATTCTCCTCTACTCTCCTCTCCTCTACTGTACTCTCTACTGTATTCTCCTCTACTCTCCTCTCCTCTACTGTACTCTCCTCTATTCTCCTCTACTGTACTCTCCTCTCCTCTACTGTACTCCCCTCTGTTCTCCTCTACTGTACTCTCCTCTCCTCTACTGTACTCTCCTCTCATCTACTGTAACTCTCCTTTATTCTCCTGTATTATCCTGTACTCTCCTCTATTCTCCTCTCCTCTATTCTCCTCTACTGTACTCTCCTCTCCTCTACTGTACTCTCCTCTATTCTCCTCTACTGTACTCTCCTCTCCTCTACTGTACTCCCCTCTATTCTCCTCTACTGTACTCTCCTCTCCTCTACTGTACTCCCCTCTATTCTCCTCTACTGTACTCTCCTCTCCTCTACTGTACTCTCCTCTCCTCTACTGCACTCTCCTCTATTCTCCTCTACTGTACTCTCCTCTATTCTCCTCTACTGTACTCTCCTCTCCTCTACTGTACCCTCCTCTATTCTCCTCTACTGTACTCTCCTCTCCTCTACTGTACCCTCCTCTATTCTCCTCTACTGTACTCTCCTCTATTCTCCTCTACTGTACTCTCCTCTATTCTCCTCTACTGTACTCTCCTCTCCTCTACTGTACTCTCCTCTCCTCTACTGTACTCTCCTCTATTCTCATCTACTGTACTCTCCTCTATTCTCCTCTACTGTACTCTCCTCTCCTCTACTGTACTCTCCTCTATTCTCCTCTACTCTCCTCTCCTCTACTGTACTCTCCTCTATTCTCCTCTACTGTACTCTCCTCTCCTCTACTGTACCCTCCTCTATTCTCCTCTACTGTACTCTCCTCTCCTCTACTGTACCCTCATCTATTCTCATCTACTGTACTCTCCTCTCCTCTACTGTACTCTCCTCTATTCTCCTCTACTGTACTCTCCTCTCCTCTACTGTACTCTCCTCTCCTCTACTGTACTCTCCTCTATTCTCCTCTACTGTACTCTCCTCTCCTCTACTGTACTCTCCTCTCCTCTATTCTCATCTACTGTACTCTCCTCTCCTCTCCTCTCCTCTACTGTACTCTCCTCTATTCTCCTCTACTGTACTCTCCTCTCCTCTACTGTACTCTCCTCTATTCTCCTCTACTGTACTCTCCTCTCCTCTACTGTACTCTCCTCTATTCTCCTCTACTGTACTCTCCTCTATTCTCCTCTACTGTACTCTCCTCTATTCTCCTCTACTGTACTCTCCTCTCCTCTACTGTACTCCCCTCTATTCTCCTCTACTGTACTCTCCTCTATTCTCCTCTACTGTACACTCCTCTCCTCTACTGTACTCTCCTCTATTCTCCTCTACTGTACTCTCCTCTATTCTCCTCTACTGTACTCTCCTCTCCTCTACTGTACTCTCCTCTATTCTCCTCTACTGTACTCTCCTCTATTCTCCTCTACTGTACTCTCCTTTCCTCTACTGTACTCTCCTCTATTCTCCTCTACTGTACTCTCCTCTATTCTCCTCTACTGTACTCTCCTCTATTCTCCTCTACTGTACTCTCCTCTCCTCTACTGTACTCTCCTCTATTCTCCTCTACTGTACTCTCCTCTATTCTCCTCTACTGTACTCTCCTCTCCTCTACTGTACTCTCCTCTCCTGTACTCTCCTCTCCTCTACTGTACTCTCCTCTATTCTCCTCTACTGTACTCTCCTCTCTTCTCCTCCTCCTCCTTCTCTTCTCTTCCACTCTACTGCACTCTACTCTATCAGTACCTGTCCAGATGTGGCTGCTGTTGACAAGGTGGTTGTTTACTGATGTTGTTGTCTGGTTGTTGCTCAGGATGCCCCATAAGGAGTTTCAAGACCTTCAAACTGACTTGGACACAAATGCATCGAGGGGTTACCATCAACCTGATAGTCTCTATGACGACGACCAGCAACCCATTTACCAAGATGGTGGGCGGTCGCCAAAGCGACGGTTGTTCCCCTCTACACCACAGGGTGAGGTCCCTTGGTTACCATAGTGATTAAATCAGGGGTGTCACTGATTGGCTGATAAAGATGATGGAACACTCAAAGGGCTTTACATTGTAATGAGATCCATAGATGTAAATGATAGGTGTCTCTCCTGTGTTTAAACCTCCAGCACCCCACAGACCCTCCTTCAACTTTCTCTCCTGTGTTTAAACCTCCAGCACCCCACAGACCCTCCTTCAACTTTGTCCATCCTGTGTTTAAACCTCCAGCACCCCACAGACCCTCCTTCAACTTTGAGTGTTTGCGGAGACATAGCAGTCAGGATGATGACATCCCCTTGACCCCTTCCGTTCCCCATCGAACAGCTCTACCCCTGCATCTGATGCAGCAACAGGTGGGTACCACTGAACCAAACTGATGGCTACCCATTTGCACTGAAAGACTTACTCTCACACAATTAGCTTACAAAATATTGACACAACTCACTGCACATACACACAAACATGCGTGAGTCTTAATTTAGGCAATGAATTAAAGGTATGTCTATGTGGTTTGACCTCCTTGACCCCTACTCTTCTCCTGTTGCCTAGGTGATGGCAGTGGCTGGCCTGGACTCCAGCAGAGTCCAGCGTCTCTCTCCATCACGCTCTCTACGTTCCTGGGCCACGCCCCCCACCTCCCCCATTAGCAGGGACCACTCCCCCTACTACACCCCCCTCATCCAGGTACGTGTGTGTGTGTGTGCATTTATGAATGTAAATGTGTTGATACATTTGTGTGTGTGTGTGTGTGTGTGTTTGTGTGTATCCAGGTGGACTGGCGTGGTCCCGGCAGTGTGAGCAGCACCCCTGGCTCTGTGAGAAGAAGCTCCTGGTACACTGACGCCCCGGAAGCCCCTTTGAGCCTCACCTACTCCCCCTCACAGCTCCAGATCCCCCCAGAGTACCGCAGGCAGTACCACCAGAAGATAGGCAGTGCCAACAGCCTAGTAGAGGCCGTGAGTAGCCCTGACACACACACACACACACACACACTTTGATTGATTGATTAATGATTTCCCCCTTTTTCCTGTTTCAGGTGTTGATTTCAGAAGGACTGGGGAAATACGCCAAGGACCCCAAATTTGTGGCAGCGACGAAGCATGAGATCGCGGACGCCTGCGAGATGACCATTGATGAGATGGAGAGTGCCGCCAGCAACCTGCTGAATGGCAGTATGGGTAATGGAGCGGGGGCAACCGGGGCCACGGACAAAGTGACGGCCACGAGCCTCAGGGACCGTAATCTCCATGACTACAGTGATGAGGAGCCGGACACGAGTGTGAAATGTGAAGAAGATCTGACTGATGAGATGATATGCATCAGCACCCTATAGCAGTCAGTCACATAGTCTGACATGGCACCCTATAGCAGTCAGTCACATAGGCTGACATGGCACTCTATAGTAGTCAGTCACATAGGCTGACATGGCACTCTATAGTAGTCAGTCACATAGGCTGACATGGCACCCTATAGCAGTCAGTCACATAGGCTGACATGGCACCCTATCAGCCTATGTCAGTCACATAGGCTGCGTCTGACATGGCACCCTATAGCAGTCAGTCACATAGGCTGCGTCTGACATGGCACCCTATACCGTATGAAGTGCACTTGTGCACTATATAGGGGGAGATGTGCCTTTTGGAGTGCCTTTCTTTCTGTGGAATGAATAGATGGATGGAAACACTGCCAGCTGGAGAGGACTGGAGGGATGGAAGGACATGCTAAGGATCTAACTACAGAGGAGTGGAAAGAGGGAGGGACACGCTAGGGATCCAACTACAGAGGACTGGAGGGATGGAAGGACATGCTAAGGATCTAACTACAGAGGAGTGGAAAGAGGGAGGGACACGCTAGGGATCCAACTACAGAGGACTGGAGGGATGGAAGGACATGCTAAGGATCCAACTACAGAGGAGTGGAAGGAGGGAGGGACACGCTAGGGATCCAACTACAGAGGAGTGGAGGGATGGAGGGACATGCTAAGGCTCCAACTACAGAGGAGTGGAGGGATGGAGGGACACGCTAAGGATCCAACTACAGAATGGAGGGATGGAGGGACACGCTAAGTATCCAACTACAGAGGAGTGGAGGGATGGAGGGACATGCTAAGGATCCAACTACAGAGGAGTGGAGGGATGGAGGGACACGCTAAGGATCCAACTACAGAATGGAGGGATGGAGGGACACGCTAAGGATCCAACTACAGAGGAGTGGAGGGATGGAGGGACACGCTAAGGATCCAACTACAGAGGAGTGGAGGGATGGAGGGCACTATATAGGGGGAGATGTGCCTTTTGGAGTGCCTTTCTTTCTGTGGAATGAATAGATGGATGGAAACACTGCCAGCTGGAGAGGACTGGAGGGATGGAAGGACATGCTAAGGATCTAACTACAGAGGAGTGGAAAGAGGGAGGGACACGCTAGGGATCCAACTACAGAGGACTGGAGGGATGGAAGGACATGCTAAGGATCTAACTACAGAGGAGTGGAAAGAGGGAGGGACACGCTAGGGATCCAACTACAGAGGACTGGAGGGATGGAAGGACATGCTAAGGATCCAACTACAGAGGAGTGGAAGGAGGGAGGGACACGCTAGGGATCCAACTACAGAGGAGTGGAGGGATGGAGGGACATGCTAAGTCTCCAACTACAGAGGAGTGGAGGGATGGAGGGACACGCTAAGGATCCAACTACAGAATGGAGGGATGGAGGGACACGCTAAGTATCCAACTACAGAGGAGTGGAGGGATGGAGGGACATGCTAAGGATCCAACTACAGAGGAGTGGAGGGATGGAGGGACACGCTAAGGATCCAACTACAGAATGGAGGGATGGAGGGACACGCTAAGGATCCAACTACAGAGGAGTGGAGGGATGGAGGGACACGCTAAGGATCCAACTACAGAGGAGTGGAGGGATGGAGGGACACGCTAAGGATCCAACTACAGAGGAGTGGAGGGATGGAGGGACACGCTAAGGATCCAACTACAGAGGAGTGGAGAGATGGAAGGACATGCTAAGGATCTAACTACAGAGGAGTGGAGGGATGGAGGGACACGCTAAGGATCCAACTACAGAGGAGTGGAGGGATGGAGGGACATGCTAAGGATCCAACTACAGAGGAGTGTAGGGATGGAGGGGAACGCTAAGGATCCAACTACAGAGGAGTGGAGGGATGGAGGGGCACGCTAAGGATCCAACTACAGAGGAGTGGAGGGATGGAGGGGCACGCTAAGGATCCAACTACAGATGAGTGGAGAGATGGAAGGACATGCTAAGGATCTAACTACAGAGGAGTTTCACCCAACTTTCTTTCTCTCTGTCTGGCAACACCCAGTGAACCGGAGAGTGAGATATAGGTAGGGGTTGTCCCTTAGGGGATGCAGTAATGCTAGGTTTGCAGTGCACTCAGGATGAGTAGGATTAGTGTCACCGCCACAATGACTTCATACAGAAATCACATATCAGTGACATCACGTTCCAATCCTCAGGCATATCCCCCCTGCCTCCCATTTGCCTTACCTTCTGCACAGAGATACTGAGAATAGTGAGTCATAGGTGTAGTGGTGGCCATTTTACAGACCGCTTTTTGAAACTGTGAACAACCAACACACAAGAAAACAGTGTACTCTAATATCACACACTCATTCCTGCCCAACCAATCAATCTTCAGGGATGACAGGGTTCCGATCGATAGACACATGTACAGGTACAGACACTAGAAGCCATGTTGTTTTAGTGAAAGGAAAAAGCTATTAAGTTGTAGATATTTTTTAAACCCTGTAAGAAAAATAAACTACAGAAAATAGATGCTTTATATTTAGTTAATTATGAATCGTTACAGGTATAGCAATATCGTCCCCATGCCTATGTTTTATTCGTGAATTAATATGAAATTATATTTTATAATCTTGTCGCCTTTTTTCCCGCTAGAATGCATTATGTTTAAGCATAGCAGTTTAAGGAGGATAATGTTGATTTAGAATGACTATGATGTCAAACAGAGCTGCTTTCACTGAAGTACAGTACGTACAGTATGGCTGTACAGAAGGAGGGTTTACCATTTACCAGCTTAGCTCACTGCCAACAGAAATATATAGTTTCAGGTTACATTGAGGACAACTGTTTTTCATTGTGTATTGTACAGCACTAGAGCAGTTTAACTGTTTACTTTGTCACTGTGCTTCTTCTTCAACTGGGTACTGTCATGGAAATGTGTTAATTTCCTGTCAACCTTTACAGTATGTGCAATGAAAGGGCTCCTTCGAAAAAACACCAAAAGGGAAAATCTATGCTTAGAAGACACATAGCTGTGGCCAATAAAGCTGTATGACTAATATGCATTTTCCAAACGTGTAAAGTCAAGTTCAACATAAACGCATGTCATGTCAGGGATCTTTGTGAAATGTAAATTCCTTAACAATGGAATATAGTGTTTACAACTACTAGGGTTTCCTCAGCATCACTACCATCTTTCTCTCGACACAAAACACTGCTCTCATTTCAACACATGAATGATGGAAGGCATGAAAGATGGCATAGTGATGGCCACTCAGTGGGGTTTTATCTAGAAGGGATAATACAGCTTTGGTCAAAATGTACTTTTCATATAGCAGGTTAGGAGAAATAGGTTAAGGTTAGGAAAAGCGTTAAGGTTAGCTAAAAGTAATTGAAAAAATAACTTTTGACGTCAATTTGACAAAAGTTGTATCCCATCTAGAAATGACTACTCAGTGAGTGTTTAGACTCAGTGGGGTTCAAATCCTGACATGACGGTATGCATGCATGCCTTCCAGGACCGGTAATGATAACTACTGCACCAGAGGTTATATCACTGGCTCAAAATGTCTTTGAGATGGTGACACTGTACTTTTCCTGGGGCTATGTACAGTTGAACTCGAAGTTTACATACACTTAGGTTGGAGTCATTAAAACTCCTTTTTCAACCACTCCACAAATTTCTTGTTAACAAACTATAGTTTTGGCAAGTCGGTTAGGACATCTACTTTGTGCATGACACAAGTAATTTTTCCAACAATTGTTTACAGACAGATTATTTCACTTATAATTCACTGTATCACAATTCCAGTGGGTCAGAAGTTTACATACACTAAGTTGACTGTGCCTTCAAACAGCTTGGAAAATTCCAGAAAATTATGTCATGGCTTTAGAAGCTTCTGATAGGCTAACTGACATAATTTGAGTCAATTGGAGGTGTACTTGTGGATGTATTTCAAGGCCTACCTTCAAACTCAGTGCCTCTTTGTTTGACATCATGAGAAAATCTAAATAAATCAGCCAAGACCTCAGAAAAAAAATGTAGACCTCAAAAATTCTGGTTCATTCTTGGGAGCAATTTCCAAATGCCTGAAGGTACCACGTTCATCTGTACAAACAATAGTACACAAGTATAAACACCATGGGACCACGCAGCCGTCATACCGCTCAGGAAGGAGACACGTTCTGTCTCCTAGAGATGAACGTACTTTGGTGCGAAAAGTGCAAATCAATCCCAGAACAACAGCAAAGGACTTTGTGAAGATGCTGGAGGTACAAAAGTATCTATATCCACAGTAAAACGAGTCCTATATCGACATAACCTGAAAGGCCGCTCAGCAAGGAAGAAGCCACTGCTCCAAAACCTCCATAAAAAAGCCAGACTACGGTTTGCAACTGCACATGGGGACAAAAATCGTTCTTTTTGGAGAAATGTTCTCTGGTCTGATGAAACAAAAATAGAACTGTTGGGACATAATGACCATCGTTATGTTTGGAAGAAAAAGGGGGAGGCTTGCAAGCCGAAGAACACCATCCCAACCGTGAAGCACAGGGGTGGCAGCACTTCACAATATAGATGAAATGATGAAGAAGGAAAATGATGTGGATATATTGAAGCAACATCTCAAGACATCAGTCAGGAAGTTAAAGCTTGGTCGCAAATGGGTCTTCCAAATGGACAATGGCCCCAAGCATACTTCCAAAGTTGTGGCAAAATGGCTTAAGGACAACAAAGTGAAGATATTGGAGTGGCCATCACAAAGCCCTGACCTCAATCCTATAGAAAATGTGTGGGCAGAACTGAAAAAGCATGTGTGAGCAAGGAGGTCTACAAACCTGATTCAGTTAAACCAGCTCTGTCAGGAGGAATGGGCCAAAATTCACCCAACTTATTGTGGGGAGCTTGTGGAAGGCTACCTGAAATGTTTGACCCATTTGCTACCAAATACTAATTGAGTGTATGTAAACATCTGACCCACTGGGAATGTGATGAAAGAAATACAAGCTGAAATAAATAATTCTCTCTACTATTATTCTGACATTTCACATTCTTAAAATAAAGTGGTGATCCTAACTGACCTACGACAGGGAAATTTTACTCTGATTAAATGTCAGGAATTGTGAAAACTGAGTTTAAATGTATTTGGCTAAGGTGTATGTAAACTTCTGACTTCAACTGTATGTGATTACAGAGACCTTTGAGTCAGAGATCTGCCAAGTGATATGTGAAGGTAAATTCCACTAAATTGAATCATCTTTATTTATACTGTTTGCAAGTGAGAAAAACAAAAACTACATTGAGAAACAAAAGGTTTGTTATACAGCTTGTGCAATTCACAGCTTAATTGTTTGTACTGCTTCCGTTGTGTAAGAACCTGTGCAGAATGTGAAGGTTAATGTGATTCACTGTACTTGAAGAATCCTGCTTTCTACCCGCTAACGTTACAGCTGATTCCACTTTGTAGCAGATTAGTTTTACCTTCAGATTTTATACTGTTGAAACCCCTTTTTTTGTACAGTTCCTTTATTCTTTTGAATATTTGCCTGGAATGCTGATGATTTTGTAACGATCACAACTGAATAAACTCTCTCCAAGTCACTCAATGGCTCCAGATGACAGTATCTGTGTTATATGTACTCGGCGGCAGGAATTTGCTAAACAAAAAATATGGACTTTGCATATGATCAAAACAATTACCATCACAGCTGTTAGTGAGTGTGTAAAACGCAGGGTGCAAAGTGATGATGGAAGAGTTCGCTAATATTCCTCATTTAAAACGTAGTCAAAAGCTAACACTAACATGGTGGTTAATAATACTTTCCGAATGCACTGTACACGTGACTGTGAACGTGTAGAAACTAGAGGGTACATTTGTGTGGGATCATTATGTCTAGGCTCAGTTGTACAGCTACAGTGAATTTCTCTAGAAATGTCATAAATGTGACTGGAACATTGCCCATTGTGATGGTTGGCTAGCTGGCAGCTGTTGATTAAGTACCAACATTTCCATAGAAATCATAAAAGGAGCAATAGATTCCGAGGAATTGAGATATGCAAACAATGTGTTGTTACCCCCATTCAAAACAATGGATTGGATTAGGTAAAAAGACAGATAGAAAAGGTTCAGTAAAATGTAAGTGCTGGTGATATGCAGTACCACTCAAAAGTTTGGACACACCTACTCATTCTTGGGTTTTTCTTTATTTTTACTATTTCCCACGTTGTAGAATAATAGTGAAGACATCAAAACTATAAAAATAACACATATGGAATCATGTAGTAACCAAACAAGTGTTAAACAAATCTAAATATATTTTATATTTGAGATTCTCAAAGTAGCCACCCTTTGCCTTCATGACAGCTTTGTACACTCTTAGCATTCTCTCAACCAGCTTCATGAGGTAGTCACCTGGAATGCATTTCAATTAACAGGTGTATCTTGTTAAAAATTAATTTGTGGAATTTCTTTCCTTAATGCGTTTATGCCAATCAGTTGTGTTGTAACAAGTTAGGGGTTAGGGTTGGCTCACATGAGGACCGCCACAGGAAAGGAAGACCCAGAGTACCTATGCTGCAGAGGATAAGTTCATTAGAGTTACCAGCATCAGAAATTGCAGCCCAAATAAATGCTTCACAGAGTTCAAGTAACAGATCCATCTCAACATCAACTGTTCAGAGGAGCCTGCGTGAATCAGGCCTTCATGGTCGAATTGGTGCAAAGAAACCACTACTAAAGGACACCAATAATAAGAAGAGACTTGCTTGGGGCAAGAAACCCAAGCAACGGACATTAGACCGGTGGTAATCTGTCCTTTGGTCTGATGAGTCCAAGTTTTAGATTTTTGGTTCCAACCGCCATGTCTTTGTGAGACGCAGAGTAGGTGAACGGATGATATCCGCATGTGTAGTTCCCACCGCGAAGCATGGAGGATGTGTGATGGTGTGGGGGTGCTTTGCTGGTGACAATGTCTGTGATTTATTTAGAATTCAAGGCACACTTAACCAGCATGGCTACCACAGCTTTCTGCAGCAATACGCCATCCCATCTGGTTTGCGCTTAGTGGGACTATCATTTGTTTTTCATCAGGACAATGACCCAACACACCTCCAGGATGTGTAATGTCTATTTGACCAAGAAGGAGAGTGAGATGGTTTGAGTTGGACCGCAGATTGAAGAAAAAACATCCAACAAGTGTTCAGTATATGTGGGAACTCCTTCAAGACTGTTGGAAAAGCATTTCTCATGAAACTGGTTGAGAGAATGTCAAGAGTGTGCAAAGCTGTCATGAAGGCAAAGGGTGGCTACTTTTTTGGTTACTACATGATTCCATGTAGTATTATTTCATTGTTGTGATGTCTTCGCTATTATTCTACAATGTAGACAATAGTAAAAATAAAGAAAACCCCTTGAATGAGTAGGTGTGTCCAAACTTTTGGCTGGTACGGTATGTATTTGGGCTCCCGAGTGGCGCAGCAGTCTAAGGCACTGCATCGGACAATTTCTTTGGCCACCATACCTATTTTGCCAATTGGCCTGATTTACCACACGGAGCCCTGCTGATCCGTCTGCCGACGTAATAGCACGAGGCGGCCACAACAGATTTTCGTCCGTCGCGACGTACCTCCAAGGCCCTTTCTGCTAGCTTGCAAGCCCCGGCCCGCTAACTGCCTGAAGCCACTCACTGGACTCCTATGATTCACTCGTTTACGCATGCCTCTCGCTAACGTCAATATACCTTGTCCATTGATGTTTTGGTTAGTAATTATTGCCTTATTTAACTGTAGAGCCTCTAGCCCTGCTCAATACGCCTTATCTAACACTTTGATTCCACCTATAACACATGCGATGACATCACCTGGTTTAAATTATATTTCTAGAGACAATATCTCTTTCATCGTCACTCTATGCACAGGTTTACCCCCACTGTATTCACATCCTACCATACCTTTGTCTGTACATTATGCCTTAAATATACTCTACCGTGCCCAGAAATCTTCTCCTTTTACTCTCTGTTCTGAATGTACTAGGCGACCAGTTATTTTAGCCTTTAGCCGTACCCTTATCCCACTCCTCCTCTGTTCCTCTGGTGACGTGGAGGTTAATCCAGGCCCTGCAGTGCCTAGCTCCACTCCCACTCCCCAGGCTCTATCATTTGTTGACTTCTGTAACCGTAAAAGCCTCGGTTTCATGCATGTTAACATTAGAAGCCTCCTCCCTAAGTTTGTTTTATTCACTGCCCTAGCACACTCTGCCAACCCGGATGTCCTAGCCGTGTCTGAATCCTGGCTCAGGGAAACCACCGTAAACCCTGAAAATTCCATCCCTAACTATAACATTTTCCGACAAGATAGAACTGCCAAAGGGGGCGGAGTGGCAATCTACTGCAGAGATAACCTGCAGAGTTCTGTCTTACTATCCAGGTCTGTATCCAAACAATTCGAGCTTCCAGAAACAAGTCTCTCACCGTTGCCGCCTGCTATAGACCACCCTCTTCCCCCAGCTGTGCCCTGGACACAATATGTGAACTGATTGCCCCCCATCTATCTTCAGAGCTCGTGCTGCTAGGTGACCTAAACTGGGACATGCTTAACACCCCAGCCATCCTACAATCTAAGCTTGATGCCCTCAATCTCACACAAATTATCAATGACCCCACCAACCCCAAATCCAACCCCAAATCCATAAACATGGGCACCCTCATAGATATGATCCTAACAGACTTGCCCTCCAAATACACCTCTGTTGTTTTCAACCAAGATCTCAGCAATCACTGCCTCATTGCCTGCATCCGTAATGGGTCTGCGGTCAAATGACCACCCCTCATCACTGTCAAACGCTCCCAGGCCTTTCTAATCGACCTGGCCCGGGTATCCTGAAAGGATATTGACCTCATCCCGTCAGTAGAGGATGCCTGGTCTTTCTTTAAAAGTGCCTTCTTCACCATCTTAAATAAGCATGCCCCTTTCAAAAAATGTAGAACCAGGAACAGATATAGCCCTTGGTTCTCTCCAGACCTGACTGCCCTTGACCAGCACAAAAACATCCTCCTGCGTTCTGCATTAGCATCGAATAGCCCCCGTGATATGCAACTTTTCAGGGAAGGTAGGAACCAATATACACAGGCAGTTAGGAAAGCTAAGGCTAGCTTTTTAAAGCAGAAATTTGCATCCTGTAGCACAAACTAAAAAAAAATCTGGGACACTGTAATGGCCATGGAGAATAAGAGCACCTCCTCCCAGCTGCCCACTGCACTGAGGCTAGGAAACACTGTCACCACCGATAAATCCACTATAATTGAGAATTTCAATAAGCATTTTTCTACGGCTGGCCATGCTTTCAGCCTAGCTACCCCTACCAGGGTCAACAGCCCTGCACTCCCCACAGCAACTCGCCCAACCCTCCCCCATTTCTCCTTCACCCAAATCCAGATAGCTGATGTTCTGAAAGAGCTGCAAAATCTGGACCCCTACAAATCAGCCGGGCTAGACAATCTAGACCCTCTCTTTCTAAAGTGATCTGCCGAAATTGTTGCAACCCCTATCTCTAGCCTGTTCAACCTCTCTTTCGTATCGTCTGAGATTCCCAAAGATTGGAAAGCTGCCGCAATCATCCCCCTCTTCAAAGGGGGAGACACTCTAGAACCAAACTGCTACAGACCTATATCTATTCTACCCTGACTCTCTACCCTGCCTCTCCTTCCTTTCGAAGGAAAGCCATGTTAACAAACAGATTACTGACCATTTAGAATCCCACCGTACCTTCTCCGCTATGCAATCTGGTTTCAGAGCTGGTCATGGGTGCACCTCAGCCACGCTCAAGGTCCTAAATGATATCATAACCCTCATCGATAAAAGACATTACTGTGCAGCCGTATTCATCGACCTGGCCAAGGCTTTCTACTCTGTCAATCACCACATTCTTATTGGCAGCCTCAACAGCCTTGGTTTCTCAAATGATTGCCTCTCCTGGTTCACCAACTACTTCTCTGATAGTTCAGTGTGTCAAATCGGAGGGCCTGTTGTCCGGACCTCTGGCAGTCTCTATGGGGGTGCCACAGGGTTCAATTCTCGGGCCGACTCTCTTCTCTGTATACATCAATGATGCCGCTCTTGCTGCTGGTGATTCTCTGATACACCTCTACGCAGACGACACCATTTTGTATACTTCTGGCCCTTCTTTGGACACTGTGTTAACAAACCTCCAGACGAGTTTCAATGCCATACAACTCTCCTTCCGTGGCCTCCAACTGCTCTTAAATGCAAGTGAAACTAAATGCATGCTCTTCAACCAATCACTGCCCGCACTTGCCCACCCGTCCAGCATCACTACTCTGGACGGTTCTGACTTAGAATACGTGGACAACTACAAATACCTAGGTGTCTGGTTAGACTGTAAACTCTCCTTCCAGACTCACATTAAGCATCTCCAATCCAGAATTAAATCTAGAATCGGCTTCCTATTTCGCAACAAAGCCTCCTTCCCTCATGCTGCCAAACATACCCTTGTAAAACTGACTATCCTATTGATCCTTGACTTCGGCGATGTCATTTATAAAATAGGCTCCAACACTCTACTCAACAAATTGGATGCAGTCTATCACAGTGCCTTCCGTTTTGTCACCAAAGCCCCACATACTACCCACCACTGTGACCTGTACGCTCTTGTTGGCTGGCCCTCGCTTCATATTCGTCGCCAAACCCACTGGCTCCAGGTCATCTACAAGTCTCTGCTAGGTAAAGCCCCACCTTATCTCAGCTCACTGGTCACCATAGCAGCACCCACTCGTAGCACGCGCTCCAGCAGGTATATTTCACTGGTCACCCCCAAAGCCAATTACTCCTTTGGTCACCTTTCCTTCCAGTTCTCTGCTGCCAATGACTGGAACGAACTGCAAAAATCACTGAAGCTGGAGACTCATATCTCCCTCACTAGCTTTAAGCACCAGCTGTCTAGGCAGCTCACAGATCACTGCACCTGTACATAGCCCATCTGTAAACAGCCCATCCAACTACCTCATCCCCATACTGTATTTATTTATTTATCTTGCTCCTTTGCACCCCAGTATCTCTACTTGCACATTCATCTTCTGCACATCTACCATTCCAGTGTTTATTTGCTATATTGTAATTTACTTCGCCACCATGGCCTATTTATTGCCTAGACTTTTTGTTTTCTTTTTTTTCTACTGTATTATTGACTGTATGTTTTGTTTATCCCATGTGTAACTCTGTGTTGTTGTATGTGTCGAACTGCTATGCTTTATCTTGGCCAGGTCGCAGTTGTAAATGAGAACTTGTTCTCAACTAGCCTACCTGGTTAAATAATGGTGAAATAAAAAATAAATTATCTCTGTGCTTGAGGCATCACTACAGCCACCCTGGTTGAAATCCAGGCTGTATCACAACCGGCCGTGATTGGAAGTCCCATAGTGTGGCACACAATTGGCCCACCGTCGTCCGGTTTTGGCCGGTGTAGGCCGTCATTGTAAATAAAAATGTGTTCTTAACACAACTTGAACACTATATTTAATCATTAGTTTTGTGTGTCGTTGAGCTTTGCTACAGCTGCTTTAATTTATTTCACTGGCTCACTTTTGTCGGCAGGTTTTATTTGTGAGCTTTTTTATAGCTTGCCCTTTATATTCCTTTTCTACTGAATAGTAAACTAGTGTTTGGGTTAAACTCGTAGCCCTTTACACTCCAGCCCATATACGGTTGTGAATAGCAGATTTTGACACTGATAAGCACCTAAAATTGAACGCAGTGGCTGTACAGTAAAATGCTATACATGATATCAGAGCTTAGGGTCTCCGCTTTACAGCGCTGTATGGGATTCAACTGACAGTAGTTCTAAATGTGAGGACCAACTGCCACAGGAAGCCTATGTTTGTCGTATTGTGAAGAAAATTTGCTGCAGAACATGCACCTGAATGCACTAATGACTATGTTCTATGCGCTCCAAAAGTACAGTACAATCTTTTTTTCTGAAGTGCCTTGTGAAACCCTAACATGCTGACCAGACCGGACACGTCGCGTGCGCGAGCGTCGCAAAATAAATGTAGACATCCATGTTATTCAATTATTGCACCCACACTGCTCGCGCGCGCCATCGAGCGTCTGCGACGCCAAGTGCTAAAATAGAACTCCTTTCTATTTCTGACGCAGATCGCGCTGAAAGTCCTGCCTCTCCCATCTCCTCATTGGTTTATAGAAGCAGGTACCTACGTTCCATCTCCTCATTGGTTATACCCACGTGGGTGATTAAAAGACGAACTTTGTTGCCGGTTGTCGTGGTAATACAATGAAAGTTTAGATGCGATCACCATATAAGTTCAAAGATGAAAAATCCTGGAAGGGGGCGAGATGACTAGAAACGATTCAGTTGGCTGTTTTATGTGTGTATTAATTGTCGGAGTAGAGGTTCTTTTGCATTTCAGGTCAAATAACAACTCAATGTTTATATCCCAGGACAAATTAGCTAGCAACAGTAAGGTAGCTGAATAGAACAAATTAGCTAGCAAGTGCAAGCTAACTAGCTAAATTGCCATACATGTTTAATGCTTTTCGACCTGTCCCCAAATGAATGTCATTGGTTCAGAGTTTGTTTTGATATTTTAACCTGCGTGTCGTGATCGCTTTTGGTGTAGGGGGACAAAATAAATGTATGCACGATATCGAACAATGGCTCAACAAACTCTGAACCAATGACATTAATTTGGGGACAGGTCGAAAAGCATTAAACATTTATGGCAATTTAGCTAGTTAGCTTGCACTTGCTAGCTAACGTTAATTAGCTAGCCGAATCGTTTCTAGTCATCTCTCCTCCTTCCAAGCTTTTTGATCTTTGAACTTATTTGGTGATTGGCATCTAGCTTACACTTTTACCACGACGACCGGCAAAACATTTTGTCTTTCAATCGCCCACGTGGGTATAACCAATGAGGAGATGGAATGTGGGTACCTGCTTCTATAAACCAATGAGGAGATGGGAGAGGCAGGACTTTCAGCGCGATCTGCGTCAGAAATAGGAATTACTTCTATTTTAGCCCTTGGCAACGCAGACGCTCGTTGGCCCGCGCCAGCAGTGTGGGTGCAATAATTGAATAACATGGATTTCAACATTTATTTTGCGACGCTCGCGCACGCGACATGTCCGGTCTGGTCAGTATGTAAGATTGTATTTCATAACTTAGCTAGTCATGTTGGCAATCAAATCAAATCAAATGTATTTATATAGCCCTTCTTACATCAGCTGATATCTCAAAGTGCTGTACAGAAACCCAGCCTAAAATCCCAAACAGCAAGCAATGCAGGTTTAGAAGCACGGTGGCCAGGAAAAACTCCCTGGAAAAGGCCAAAACCTAGGAAGAAACCTAGAGAGGAACCAGGCTATGAGGGGTGGCCAGTCCTCTTCTGGCTGTGCCGGGTGGAGATTATAACAGAACATGGCCAAGATGTTGAAATGTTCATAAATGACCAGCATGGTCAAATAATAATAATCACAGTAGTTGTCGAGGGTGCAGCAAGCCAGCACCTCAGGAGTAAATGTCAGTTGGCTTTTCATAGCCGATCATTAAGAGTATCTCTACCGCTCCTGCAGTCTCTAGAGAGTTGAAAACAGCAGGTCTGGGACAGGTAGCACGTCCGATGAACAGGTCAGGGTTCCATAGCCGCAGGCAGAACAGTTGAAACTGGAGCAGCAGCACGGTCAGGTGGACTGGGGACAGCAAGGAGTCATCATGCCAGGTAGTCCTGAGGCATGGTCCTAGGGCTCAGGTCCTCCGAGAGAGAGAAAGATAGAGAGAAAGAGAGAATTAGAGAGAGCATACTTAAATTCACCCAGGACACCGGATAAGACAGGATAAGTACTCCAGATATAGCAAACTGACCCTAGCCCCCCGACACATAAACTACTGCAGCATAAATACTGGAGGCTGAGACAGGAGGGGTCAGGAGACACTGTGGCCCCATCCGATGATACCCCCGGACAGGGCCAAACAGGAAGGATATAACCCCACCCACTTTGCCAAAGCACAGCCTCCACACCACTAGAGGGATACCTTCAACCACCAACTTACCATCCTGAGACAAGGCCGAGTATAGCCCACAAAGATCTCCGCCACGGCACAACCCAAGGGGGGGCGCCAACCCAGACAGGAAGATCACGTCAGTGACTCAACCCACTCAAGTGACGCACCCCTCCGAGGGACGGCATGAAAGAGCACCAGTAAGCCAGTGACTCAGCCCCTGTAATAGGGTTAGAGGCAGAGAATCCCAGTGGAGAGAGGGGAACCGGCCAGGCAGAGACAGCAAGGGTGGTTCGTTGCTCCAGAGCCTTTCCGTTCACCTTCACACTCTTGGGCCAGACTACACTCAATCATATGACCCACTGAAGAGATGAGTCTTCAGTAAAGACTTAAAAGTTGAGACCGAGTCTGCGTCTCTCACATGGGTAGGCAGACCATTCCATAAAAATGGAGATCTATAGGAGAAAGCCCTGCCTCCAGCTGTTTGCTTAGAAATTCTAGGGACAATTAGGAAGCCTGCATCTTGTGACCGTAGCGTACGTGTAGGTATGTACGGCAGGACCAAATCGGAAAGATAGGCAATAGAATATGCTTTCAAATGATGCCTATCTGACCCAGATTGCGATTTATAATGGACCGTTTTTGGATTTTGTAAACAGCAACAGTAATAGTGTGATGGTGGGGACAGAGGGCTGTGTCCAAACAAAAAAACTACAAGTGTGGGTGCTTCATTTCCTCAACAGCACAGCTGCAAGCTTAAAAAAGCACCTAATAGTTGAAGGCTCTTTCCTTAAGTCCTCAAAGTGCATTAAAATGACGTACGAACTGTGCACAATTTGGAGACACCAGTTAGACCTCTCAGTCAAACACTTGTCATTGTTTTGTCTGTGCACCTACCCCAAATGTTCCATGAATATTCTTATTATGTCACTGAATGTGTCCAGAGTATTTTCAGATATCGTTGTCAACACATGCTGTGAAAAGTACAGTAAATATAAAATGCACATAAAATCAATGTTTGGGTTCAGTCTTGTGTTAGGTGAACTGTTGTGTCCTCACCTTTGGTCTAATAATTTCCTCATAATCTCCAAACTGTTCCCTTTCAATTGTTACCATGATTATGCACGTCATCACATCATTCAAGTGCAATTATGCTTTTTTTTGCTTTTTTTCAAGTAAAAGTGAAAGTCACTCAGTAAAATACTACTTGAGTAAAAGTCTAAAAGTATTTGGTTTTAATATACTTAAGTATCTGTCACGCCCTGAACATAGTTAGCTGTTTTTTCTCTGTGTTGGTTGGGGCGTGATGGTGACTTGGGTGGGTTATCTAGGTGAATTTGTATGTCTATGGTGGCCTGATATGGTTCCCAATCAGAGGCAGCTGTTTATCGTTGTCTCTGATTGGGGATCATATTTAGGTAGCCATTTCCTTATGTGTGTTTGTGGGATCTTGTCTATGTTTAGTTGCCTGTCAACACTATTTGTATAGCTTCACGTTTTGTTCGTTGATTTTGTTGTTTTTTTGTTCAGTGTTCATTCATTAAAAGAGAATGTACGCATACCATGCTGCGCCAGCTCTACGCACGGTATCCCCGCCCTTATGGAGCAGTAGTGATCTTTATCATTTTCTTTGGGAGAGAAAGGGAAACAGGAGACAAAGGGCTGTGAGACATGGGTTTGATCCTAGACACATGAAAAGTGGGATGTATATGGAGGATATGGGGGCAACAGAAGACGAACAGCAGAGGAGCTAATGATCTTGGAGATGGGGAAAAGGCCGATAAACCGGGGGGAAAGTTTGCGGGACTCCCCCGGGGGGGCAGTCATAATTTCTGCCCGAGACGATACCGGGGTGCCAGGGTCCCGTGGCAGTATGCTTGTCTTCGATACCTGGAGGTGGTCTTGCGAAGAGCCGTCCAGGCTCTCTTCCAGGTACAATGACAGCAACGGACAAACATCTGGGCCGAGGGTATGCTGACCTCTTCCTCTTGCTTGGCATGGTTTGGTTGGCTTGCTCCGACTGGCCATTGGACTGGGGGTGGAATCCGGAGGACAGGCTGGCCGATGACCCAATATGTGTGCAAAACACCTTTCAGAATCGGGACGAGAACTGAGGACCCCGGTTGGAGACCATGTCCACTGGGAGTCCATGGATCCGGAAAACATGCTGCAAAATGAGCTGGGCTGTCTTTTTGGCAGATGGTAGCTTGGGGAGAGGAATGAAGTGGGTGGCTTTGGAAAACCGGTCCACTACTGTCAGGATGACGGTGTTGCCATCTTGCTGTTCCCCCACAGCAAGATGGCATGAAAAGGGTGCGAGTAAGGGGAGAGGACAAGTTCTCCATATTGCCCACCAGAGTACTCGCTCCTACCGGTGAGCCTGGTCTTTTAGTGGACAGGTGGAGACGAAATTACCAGTAGTCCCGCAATACAGGCAACTCTTAGTGTGAAACCTGTATAGCCATTCGGCTGGGGACAGCCTAGCTCTGCCTAGTTGCATCGGCTCGGGAAGAGGTGAATTGGCAGACTTCGGAGACTCTCGGGGGAACTCGGGTAGCCTCGGATTCTCTCGGCAACGGAGCCGTCGGGGACTTCCGGGATGTCTCGGAGGCCAGGTCCACCAGCCTTGGGCTGGTGAGTGAAATCGATCCCCCTCTCCTTCCTTCGCTCCCATAGTCGCCCATCGATCCGAATGGTCAAGGCAATGAGTGAGTCGAGATCCGTTGGTAGTTCCCGGGCTCCAAGCTCGTCCTTTACTTCCTCCGATACTCCGTGCAGGAAAATGTCGAACAGTGCTTCCGGGTTCCAGGAACTCTTAGCTGCCAACGTGCAGAAATCCACCTCATAATCTGTCACACTGCGGGAGTCTTGCCGAAGCTGGAGTAACTTCTGGGCAGCCTCTCTCCCGGACAATGGAGCATCGAACTTTCTTCACCTCCGCCGCAAACTCCTCCAGACTGAAGCATACAGCCGACTGTTCCCATACTGCCGTAGCCCAGGCGGGAGCCCTCCCGGACATCATCGTGATGAGGTACGCTATCTTAGAGCAGTCCGAGGGGAAGGAGGAGGGCTGCAGCTCGATGATGAGGGAACACTGAGCAAGAAACGCCCGACAGGTGCCCGACTCTCCATCGAAGCATTCCGGGGGAGTTAAGCGGGGTTCCCGAGAAATTGGGGTGGCCAGGGAGGCGGCGCTGCTAACAGCCGGGTTACTGAGGGGCTGGGAAGTTATCATCGTGGTAGGCTGCCAAACAGACAACCGGTGGAATTGCTCCAGCAATGTGTTCAATGCTCTGTCATGGCGTTCGGCCAAGGTCTGGAACCCTTCCATAAGATCACGAAGCAAGACCTTGTGCCTTCCAATGGTGGCTCCTTGGGAGGAGATGGCGTTGCAGAACTGGTCCGAGTCTGCTGGGTCAGTTAGGAGAAGACACAGATGCAGATAGTGGCAAAACGACAGGTCAGGGGCAGGCAGAGGTCAGAAAATCCAGATCAGAGTCAATCAATCAATCAAATGTATTTATAAAGCCCTTTTTACATCAGCTGATGTCACAAAGTGCTGTACAGAAACCCAGCCTAAAACACCAAACAGCAAGCAATGCAGATGTAGAAGCACGGGAGCCCATAAGGTATAGAACGGCAGGCAGTCTCGGTTCAGGGCAGGCAGAAGTCAATAATCCAGGGTGGTGTGATAAGGTACAGCATGGCAGGCAGGCTCAGGGCAGGCAGAATGGTTAGAACCGGGAAAACTAGTAAACAGGAACTAGAAAAAGACAGGAGCAAGCGGAAAAACGCTGGTAGGCTTGACGAACAAAACGAACTGGTAACAAACAAACACAAACAAACAGAGAACACAGGTATAAATACACTGGGGATAATAGGGAAGATAGGCAACACCTGGAGGGGGGTGGAGACAAGCACAAAGACAGGTAAAACAGATCAGGGTGTGACAGTAATAAGCAACTTTGCTCTTTTTTATCTGTGCATGGTATTTTGACATAAATCAATCTGGATTTAGGCCAAGGCACAGCATTATCACAGCAACAACATTAGTTGTTAATTATGTTGTCAATGATTTAGACGCTAAAATTAATTGTGCTGCTTTGTTTGTGGACCTGTCAAAAGTGTTTCATACTGTTGATCATGCTATTTTATTGAACAAGTTGTCCTCAATTGGCCTAGGTTCTGACGCCTGCTCATGGTTTCATGGTTATTTTAGTAACAGAACTTAGGCCATTGTGATTGAAGAGGTTAAGTACGAATTTCTTGAAGTACATAAAGGTGTTCCGCAGGGGTTGATACTAGGACCTGCTCTTTTCACTATTCATATAAATGCTATTGGTTAATCTGTTCAAAAAATGTACAGTATGAGGAGCACGTGATGCCGCGGAGCTGAGCAGACGTTGACAAACCGAGCTCTTCAAAGTTATTCTATTATTACCTAAATAACAACGTTGAAACAATATTCTAACATCGGCTGATAAATTGTCAAGTACTTACCTTCCCAAAGAGCCATGGACCGCCGAAAGAGAGGCAAGAAGGACGACCAAAACGTCGTTGATTCCCAAGATAACGATAACGCTAGCAAGATTAGCATTAGCCCTCATAACTCAAACGACAGTTCCAGACTGTTGCTCTCGGCCTCTTGCGAGCCTGCCGACATGCTGGCTACTCTCCTCCGGGAAATTCAGGATGGTAACAAAGGTCTTTCTATGAAAATCGATAAGAGAACGGCTGAACTCCATTCTTCCATTGACGACCTGAAATCCTCCATGAATGATCTCCTTTTGAGAACGACTGAGGCAGAGTTGCGCATTAGCACAGTTGAAGACACCATCGCTCGACATGACCAGGTCTTGATACAACTGCAAAAGGACAATGCCTACCTCAAAAACAAGGTAGATCAGATGGAGAACCAGAGCAGACGTAGTAATATCCGTGTGGTGGGATTGAAAGAGGACAGCGAGGGCCGTGACCCGGTCCGTTTCTTCACTCAATGGATCCCGGATGTCCTAGGCACAATCAACTTCACCAAGTCACTGGAAATCGAACGCGCCCACAGAACATCAGCGCCGAAACCCCGGCCAGATGAGCCCCCACGGGCCGTCCTGATCAGGTTCCTCCGTTTCCAAGACAGAGAGAAGGTACTGCAACTCGCAAGAGCCAAAGGGGACATAACCATTGATGGCAAGAGGGTCAGCCTTTTCCCGGATATGAGCGCGGATCTCGCAAGACGTCGCAAGCAGTTCAGACCTGCCGCCAAAGCACTGAAGGAGAAGAACATCATCGGCTACCTCATCCACCCTGCGCGGATGAAAGTTCAGTACAAAGGCCGAAGCCATCTCTTCAACACGCCGGGAGAAGTGTACACTTTTCTCAAAGAACTGAGCAACGTCTGAGCCAGGACGGTCTCTTTGGGGGATAAGATGCAGTTTGTTTGTTTTCTCTTATCCGGACTGAACCGCTGATATCCTCCGGTCGCTATAATTGATTTGTACATTTTCAACTAACCGTATCTTTCCGGGGTGAGTTCTATTACATTTACAGGAGAGTATATTTTGGTTTAGTACATATCACTGGGCGAAGCAAATAAGTGGGTTTAGGCCCACTGCTTTCCCCCTCATTTATGTTAATCTTTCGAAAAGAGACTCAAGCAGCCCTTACCGTGGGCAGTAAATATTCAGCCATAAATATCTATTCACAACGTTTGTTTTCAATTTAGAGAGCTCGCAGGTTTTAGTTTACGCCAAGGTTTAGCTAGTAAGAGCAAGATGGAAAGCGAGCAGCAACGTATCTCTACAAGTGTATTCATGTTTGATTGTTGGGATTGTGGTTTTAGTCTAACAATCGGGGTGGGTGGGATTCTTTATTTTTTTCCCCTTTTTTCTATGTTTATTGTTTCCTTCCTAAAGAGACACATAGGTCACTTCTGTGTTCAAACCAAAGTTGAAACATTTCCTAACTATCTACATATGATAGATTTCCATTCAGTTACATATTTGAAACCCTACTATGCTTAATCCACTAAAATATGTCACATTCAACGTAAAAGGTCTTAACAGCCCGATTAAAAGGAAGAGAGTCTATACATACCTTAAGAAATTAAAGGCTGACATTGTGTTTTTACAAGAAACACATCTTACAGCCAGTGAACACAAGAAATTGAAGAGGGAATGGGTAGGACAAGTTTTTGCGTCCTCTTTTAACTCCAAAGCAAGAGGAACTGCAATTTTGATAAGTAGACACATCCCCTTCTGCGTCAGCAACACCATCTCTGATCCCTCTGGCAGGTTTGTTTTGGTGCAGGGGCATATGTTTTCAGAGTCTTGGACCCTATTGAATATCTATGCTCCTAACTTCGATGACCATATGTTTATTCAGAATGTCTTCCTTCAGGTCGCTCAAGCACCACCAGGATGGTTACTGGTTGGAGGAGATTTTAATTTTTGTTTAGATACAGTTCTTGATAGGTCCTCTGATAAACCCTCACTTCTTACCAAAGCCAGCAAGCTCACCATGTCATTCATGAAAGATCTCAATTTACTAGACATCTGGAGACAGTTGCACCCACAGGATAGGGACTACTCTTTTTATTCACACCCACACAAGACACACACACGCATAGATAACTTTTTAATATCGACACAACTGTTTCATAGAGTGTTAGATGTCGAGTATCTCCCCAGATTGCTTAGTGACCATTCTCCCCTGGTATTATCAATCTCCATTCCTACCAAGGTAAATGGAGCATATAGATGGAGACTAAATTCTACACTCCTAAAGCAACCTGAATTTTGTGCATTCATCAAAGAGCAGATCAATATTTTCACTTTGACAAACAAACCCTCCGCTCCTGACAGTTTCATTCTTTGGGACACATTGAAGGCCTATCTGAGGGGACAGATCATTTCCTACACTAAAGGGCTGAAGAGAAAACACGGTGCGGAACTGAGTGCCCTTGAATCTGAAATCTCAGAGCTAGAGAAAACCTACCAAAGAGGCCCAACTAAAGATCTATACAGGCTTTTGGTAAATAAAAAACTGAAATATAATATTCTGAACACATATCAAGCTGAGAGGGCCATCACTAAATCAAAACAGCGTTATTACGAGCTTGGAGAGAAAGCACACAAAGTATTGGCATGGCAACTGAAAGCAGAGGAAAGTAAGAGGACAATTAATGCTATAGAAACTCTTACTAATGAGATATCTTTCGACCCTACTGAAATTAATCATACTTTTAAGAAATACTATGAAGACCTCTACACTTCCCAATCAAGCGATGATCTATCAGAGATCGACTCCTTTCTCTCCTCTCTCAACCTCCCATGCCTGTCAGGGGAAGACAGCGAGCGCCTGAGTGAACACTTCTCAGTTCCTGAATTGTTGGAGGCCATTAAATCCTTACCTTCTAATAAATCTCCTGGGGAGGATGGCTTCCCTCCAGAGTTCTATAAAGAATTTAGGGAGCTGTTGGTCCCCTACCTTATGGAGGTACTTAAAAAAGCCAGGGAAGACAACTGCTTTCCAGAGTCTTTCTCTCAAGCAGTGATTACTGTAATCCACAAGAAAGGGAAAAATCCACTAAAGTGCGCCTCATATAGACCAATCTCTCTCCTTAACACAGATTGTAAACTGGTCACCAAGATGCTATCTAAGAGACTGGAGTCATGTCTTCCCCTGTTGGTCAACCCAGATCAGACTGGCTTCATAATTAATAGATTGTCCTCCATAAATCTCAGAAGGTTCTTTGATATAATTCACCTTGCTAACAAAAACAAAATACCTAGTGTCGCAGTCTCCCTCGACGCTGAAAAGGCCTTTGATAGGGTTGAATGGCCATACCTCTTTCGCGTCTTGGAAAAGTTTGGTTTAGGTACCGGGTTTGTAAATTTGATAAAATCACTCTACAAATCTCCTAAAGCTAGGATTGCTACCAACGGGATTACTTCCTCCTCTTTCCCTCTCTATAGGGGGAACAGACAAGGTTGCCCAATTAGCCCCCACCTCTTTGCCCTCGCCATCGAACCGTTGGCTGAGGCTATTAGAACGTGCCCTGACATACATGGCTTTGAGGTGGGCCCCCATACCCATAAATTATCACTCTTTGCGGACGACCTTATCTTATTTCTAACAAACCCAGAACACTCCCTCTCTCACTTGCAGATCCTACTACAGTGTTATAGTTCTTTCTCTGGATATAAGGTCAATTTAGATAAAAGCGAAATCTTACCGTTGTCTGTCTTTGACCATCATACCATCAAGCACAAGTTTCCTTTTAGATGGTCGCCTATGGGCTTCACATATTTGGGCATAATGGTGGATGGTAACCTGAACAACCTCTATAAACTCAATCTGGCCAATTTGTTGCAAAAGGTGGAGGGTGACCTTTGTAAATGGATGGACTTACCTCTCACTCTACTGGGTAGAATCAATGTAATTAAAATGAATGTCCTGCCCAGATTTCTATATCTGTTTCAATCTCTCCCTATCCCTGTTCCCGCAGCATTCTTTTCCTCTCTCGACAAGATGACCAGACGGTTTATCTGGCACGGCAAAACCCCTAGGGTTGGCCTGGATAAACTGACCCTGGATTACAGTCAAGGGGGCTTAAACCTCCCCAATTTTAGAATGTACTACTGGGCAGCACAGTCTAGGTTTCTGGCTCAGAGGTTTGACAAGGGTCCCTCTCCCTCATGGTTGAACATTGAAAAGCTTGAGGTAAATGATGACACTGGGGCAGAATTGTTTTACAAATGGGACAGAAAATCTATAAAAACCATCACAGACAACCCTTTAATCATACATTCTGTCCTGGCATGGTGCAAACTGCATGAGCTGTTCGGACGAGGGGGATTCCTTTCCCCTAAAACCCCTTTATGGAACAATAGATTGATTCCTATGTTTTTCCAGAATAGTAACTTTAGACCATGGTCTGATAAGGGGATCACTCTTCTGGAACATTGTTACGAGGAGGGAGTTCTTATGTCTTTTGATCAGCTGAAACAGAAATACCACTTGCCAAACAGGGACTTCTTTAGCTACCTACAACTACGAAACTTTATTAGGGTGTCTCTCAAGGGACAATGGAACCTACCTAAGATGTCACCTATTGAACAACTCTGCCACGCAGACCAACCACTGTTCAAGACCATTTCCCGTGTTTACGATGCTCTTATGTCAGGACTAACACTGCCTGGGCTAGATAAACCCCGACTTAGATGGGAAAAAGATCTGGGTATTGATCTTGATGAGGGTCTATGGAGTGACCTATGCAGGGATGGTGTTACATCCACATTGAACTCCAGATACAGACTGATCCAGTTTAATTTCCTCCATCAGCTCTATATCACCCCATCTAGACTGCACAAGTTCAACCCTGATATCTCCTCCCTATGTTTTAGATGTGGCTCAGATGAAGGAACATTCCTCCATTCCACTTGGCAGTGTTCAAAACTACACGGTTTCTGGCAGGGGGTATGCGATACCATATCCTCAATTCATGGGGTTGCATTCCCTTTAGACCCGGAGGTCTGTCTACTGGGCAACTTCACTAACACCAATCTTAGGCAAAGCCATACTATAAAGCTAACAGAAATATTGCTAGCGATTGCCAAGAAATGTATCGCCTTGAAATGGAAATTGGATTCCCCCCTGCCAGTTGCAATGTGGCTATCAGAAGTTAATAGTTGTATCCCACTGGAGAAAATTACTTACCGCTTGAGGAATAAGTTAAATACATTTTACAGAATTTGGCAACCTTTTATTGACTATATGGAGAATCTCCCCCCACATCACATTGAATGAATCTCTATATTATCCTTATATAATGTTTCACACGTAACGTATAATATGTAGCCTACGGCAGGTGACCATATGATCCAATGTCTCATTATAATTTTTATTTTTTATTGTATGTCTGTATATATAATTATAATTTGTTTTCTTTTTTCTTTGTTTGTTACGCTCATCTGTTATTGTCACTTTGTCCTATTGTTGTCTAATATCTTTTCACGTTTGTCTTGAATGTTGTTAATTGGAAAATGCAAAAATAAAATATATAAAAAAAAAAAAATGTACAGTATGTACACAATTTCCCCGACGGCTGATCTGGGTGTGACAAGGCTACAGTCCAATTTTGCAGCTGTGCAGGAAGCCCTTAGTGATTTAAAACTGGTACTTAATATGGGTAAAGCTAAATACATGTTGTTTTCAAGTTCTAGTAAGATTGTCTCATATGGATTACATCTTCACTCATCGGATGGTTCTATAATCGAACGAATCCCTGCATACAAATGTGTTGGTATTTGGATTGACAATGATTTAACAGAAAATAAAACATACGAATGAGCTTGTTAAGTAGCTAAGATTTAAAGCAGCCTTTTTTATACATAAACAGATTGCCTCTTTCTAGTTAGCATGTAGATCACATCATTACACTATTTTTGTTTACAAAGCCCTGCTCCACAAGCTTCCAATTTACCTAACTCCACTGTTAAAATGACAAGGGTTGGTTAACTCTGGAAACTCCTTCGGTGTCTACAGAGTTAGGTAAATCAGCCTTTAACTTCCTTGCACCCAATGTTTGGAATAATCTCCAAAAGATGTTTCCATCAAAAGATGTTTCCATTGGATGCTTTGGCATCCCTAGAGCAATTCAGACAGCGGACAGGATTTTTATAATGAAGAATGTGTTTGTTTTAATTGACAGTGTTTTGTATCTTAATGTGTATTTCATGTGTATATTTTGTGTATATTTATTTTGTATTTACTTTATTTAACCTTTATTTAACTAGGCAAGTTTATACTTGTCTATTAATGTGTTTGTTTTTGTATTGTGCAGGACTCATTTGCAAGAGACTATTCTCAATATGACTTCTCTGTTGAAATTAAGGTAAATAAATATAGTAGCCTATCATACATTTCTAGTCTAGGAGAATCATGTAGCCTATATGGACTTTATGCACTATACTGGGAGGCGGCTATAAAGGGAGTCAACCGTCAACGCTTTCATTCTCGAGTTTCAGTTTCAACATATCAAACAATTTCAACCTTTTAAAAAAGCGAGAAATGTTTGCAACATCATCTATATTTTCTGTGATATTTTTTAAAACTTTTAAATTCACCTGTCTATGAAAACACAGATAACGTGTCTGTTATGATAAATAAAAAAATGCAGGCAATAACACGATATAAAACTGGAGTGGGGTCACAGCAGGCAATGCAGAAAATGGCATAGGTCTTCGAACTGTGGTTCAAATTTCGAAACAATCAACTTCGATCAGATTATGTGGTTTTATATAGAAATTACATCTTAAAAAACAGGTTTGCTTATCATTATTCTTGAACGTATCGACCGATCTTTGAATTCTGTCCCACCATGACACCCTACAATCCAGCGCGCTGGGTGCCACGCGCACGTAGCCTATCCAACCTATATAACCAAGTGGTTCAGAGAGTGATTGTCAGTAGGCGGACGGATTTGGTGTTCTCAACAGTTTATTATAGGGCAAACCCTTTCACTGGATATTTAGCCATTTTGCAACTACAGATGAATATGTGATAATTGTTTTCAGTCATGAGGACCTTGCTGTTGATTATATTCTCTAAATTACTTACTGCTCAGCCGTCACCCACAATTGTAAGTTTTTATTTATCCTATAATAATTGTTAAGTTGGGAGATGAATCCTTTTAATTGTTCATTATGTTATCCACAGAGTGTTACCTGTGAGGAATCAGAAGATGGTGAGTTAGCCCAGGGATGGTTCACTCAGATTACAATATTATTTATTTGTTTTCTTACCTTGAATTCTGGTGACAAGGATAGACTGTAATTCACAAGCTGTCAAATCAGTCTACTAATCCATAGACTGCTTCAGGGTGAGGAAATAATATTTTAATGACCTGTGCCAATGTATGCTCATTGCAATCTTCCTTAAGAGGGTTACCTTATTCCTACTAAAGCAGTGGTTAGCAAGTTTGTGTTTTGTAGACCTGCTGCTGTTCACTACATTGGTGTCAGGAGTGGGATGCTGTCATTTATTGATGGGGTATTTTTTCCCCAAGGGATACCACCGGAATGGATAGAGATTCCTCAGGCCAGTCCTTCTAATCTGCTCGCACTCAAAGTTGCTGTTCTGCCTGAAGACTTTGGGGCCATTCGGCTGAACATAAGTTGGGCCATCAACATCGACAGTAGGGGAAGCCTTATCGTAATGAATTGCATGTTAATAGAAATAGATTTGGTAAAATAACAGTGATGCATATAATACCAACACTTCAAATATTTTGCAGAAAGCATTTACTATCTCACAGGAACTTGGATCGATATAGGTGATGATAAATACCGCTGTCGGTATGAACCACCTTTCCAAGAAGTTGACCTCAGGGGTCTCGAACAGGTGGGCCTACTGGAGCCTATTCCTTTACAACAAACTTCAAATCCCAATCAGTGGCTATATTGCTGATAATTGCCATAGTTAAAAAAGGTATATTTGCTAATGTCTAACTCTTTTTGTATTATTCAGGTAAGGCTCATTGAGATAATGTCTTTTTCCTACAGCTGTGGTTCTATTACCTTGCACCTGCAGAACCAGGGTTCCATCTGGTCATCACTGCTTACAATCTTCCGAATCCGCCAGAGGGCGAATTTTCCAAGTTTACGACATGTAATGTACCGTATCGTAAGTACGTTTAAAAAAAATGAATTGATATGTTTTTATAAGGATATTAGTTAAATAAAAAAGAAGAAGAATACTAATAATTAGCATATCTTACTGAAATTTATACTCTAGTATATAAGACTATACCTGCAGTGGCGTAGCGCAGAATTGTGGGGCCCCGCAAGGTCAGAGCAAGGCCCCCAACCCCTGGGACAGAGAGAGTTATATAGCTAAACTCATGCTATTTTACACATTTTGACATTAGGCTGAGAGAACATGTTGCTGTTTTAGAGCTCAGGGATTCTTGAAAGACAGAACAGTCTTAACTTATTTTTCACAAATATTTGTCTTAATATAAAAAATTATATATATATTTTGATAGAAAAAAGTATCAACTATCGCACCATGTAAAGGAACAACTTATTTTTGTTTTGTTTTATAGCCCTATTCAATGCTCCAGGGCTAATTTCATTTAGATCAATATTTAGCACATAAAATAACATTTATAAAGCAAATATCACCCCTTAGGTCCAGGAAATACTTCAATTTTTTAAGCATATGTTGCAAAACAGTGATGCAAATTATTTGTTCAGAATATTGACAAAACAAATCGATCATAAGGCGGCTAACATCAATGACAGATATTACAAACCACTGACGTAATTAGCAGATACTCAAAACACATATTTTAGCCTCTAAAAATAAAAGTTCAATACAAATATTTGGAAAATTTGGAAAATGATTCATTTGAAAATCCCCAATTAAAAACATAACATTCTATCAGATCTGTCAGCACTCTTACGGAGTTGACGTTAGACACAAATCTGATGGAGTTAATGTTTAACGGAGTTGACGTTAGACACAAATTTGATGGAGTTAATGTTTAACGGAGTTGACGTTAGACACAAATCTGATGGAGTTAATGTTTAACGGAGTTGACGTTAGACACAAATCTGATGGAGTTAATGTTTAACGGAGTTGATGTTAGACACAAATCTGATGGAGTTAATGTTTAACGGAGTTGATGTTAGACACAAATCTGATGGAGTTAATGTTTAACGGAGTTGACAAAATTGGCATTTTTCTTTTTCATTCAAGTGGTATACACAGTAGCAATTGTGTTTTTCCTCATTTGCTTTATGACTCTAAAATCTAATATAGCATATTCTATCTTAATATATCAGGCTGATGAAGTTGACAGTTTATGGTTTTGAACATGGTGATTCCAATAGTGTTTGTTTAAATCTATCAAAAGTAAAGAACTTGCCAGACCATGAGTGGACCCTGCTCATTCCTGATTCATTTTAGACAAATCTGACAGAGTTGACCAAATCTCAGGACCAGTGACGATTATAGCATTTACATCTTGGTGGGGCAAACTCCCCCAATTTCAAATCAAATCAAATTGTATTTGTCACATACAACAGGTGTAAACCTTACAGTGAAATGCTTACTTACAAGCCCTTAACCAACAATGCAGTTGTAAAAAAAAGTGTTAAGTAAAAAAATAAAAAATAAAGAGGGGGGGGGGGGGGGGGGCAATGCAAATAGTCTGGGTAGCCATTTGATTAGCTGTTCAGGAGTCTTATGGCTTGGAGGTAGAAGCTGTTAAGAAGCCTTTTGGATCTAGACTTGGCGCTCCGGTACCACTTGCCGTGCGGTAGCTAAGAGAACAGTCTATGACTAGGGTAGCTGTAGTCTTTGACAATTTCGAGTTCTTAGGAAACTATGCAGTATTTAGTTTTTTATGTATTATTTCTTACATTATTACCCCAATATATCTTAAATCTTATTACATACAGCCGGGAAGAGCTATTGGATATTAGAGCAACGTCAACTTACCAACATTACGACCAGGAATACGACTTTCCCTGTTCAGACCACCACCCAGGACAATGGATCAAATCCCAGTAGCCGACCCGAAACAAGCGGCCTTCTGGTCAGGCTCCATAGACGTGCACATTGCTCACTGCTCCTGAGTATACTACTCGCCAATGTCCAGTCTCTTGACAACAAGGTAGACAAAATTTGAGCAAGGGTTGGCCTCCAGAGAGACATCAGAGATTGTAACATTTTCTGTTTCATGGAAACATAGCTCTCTCGGGATATGTTGTCGGAATCGGTTCAGCCACTGGGCTTCTCCATGCATCGCTCCGACAGATATAAACATCTCTCTGGGAAGGGCGGGGTTGTATGCTTTATGATTAACGACTCATGGTGTAATCATAACAACATACAGGAACTCAAGTCCTTCTGCTCACCCGACCTAGAATTCCCTCCAATCAAATGCCAGCCATTTTACCTACCAAGAGAATTCTTGTCAGTTATAGTCACAGCTGTGTACATTCCCCCTCAAGAAGACACCAAGACGGCCCTCAAGGAACTTCACTGAACTCTATGTAAACTGGAAACTATACTATATCCGGAGGCTGCATTTATTGTCGCTAGGGATTTTAACAAAGCAAATTTGATAACAAGGCTACCTAAATTCTATCAGCATATTGATTGCACGATGCGCAGGGGTAATACTCTCGGCCACTGCTACTCTAACTTCCGCGATGCGTACAAAGCCCTCCCCCACCCCCCCGTTGGCAAATCCGACCACGAAGCCATCTTACTTGCACCGTCTTATAGGAAGAAACTCAAACAGGATGTACCAGTGACGAGAACCATTCAATGCTGGTCTGACCAATCGGAAGCCAAGCTTCAAGATTGTTTTGATCACGCGGACTGGTATATGTTCCGGTCAGCCTCAGAGAACAACATTGACCTATACGCTGACTCGTGAGTGAGTTTATAAAGAAGTGCATTGGAGATATTGTACCCACTGTGACTATTAAAACCTACCCTAACCAGAAACCGTGGATGGATGGCGGCATTCACACAAAACTGAAAGCGCAATACACCACATTTAACCATGTAAAGAGGTCTGGAAATATGGCTGAATATAAACAGTGTAGTTTTTCCCTCCACAAGGCAATCAAACAATCAAAATGCCTGTACAGGGACAAGGTGGAGTTGTAATTCAACGGCTCAGACACGAGAAGTATGTGGCAGGGTCTACAGGAAATCAAGGACTACAAAAATAAAACAGCCACGTCACGGACACCGACGTCACGTTTCCAAACAAATTAAACACCTTCTTTGCCCGCTTTGAGGATGATACAGTGCCACCGTCGCGGCTCGCTAACAAGGACTGCGACCCCCCCCTTTCCTTCTCCGTGGCCGACGTGAGTAAAACATTTAATCGCGTTAACCCTCACAAGGCTGCTGGCCCAGACGGCATCCCTAGCCGCGTCCTCAGACCAGCTGGCTGGTGTGTTTACGGACATATTCAATCGCTCCCTATCCCAGTCTATTGTCCCCACATGCTTCAAGATGGCTACCATTGTTCCTGTACCCAAGAAGGCAAAGATAACTGAGCTAAATTACTACCGCCCCGTAGCACTCACTTCTGTCATCATGAAGTGCTTTGGGAGGCTAGTCAAGGATCATATCACCTCCACCTTACCGGCTGCCCTAGACCCACTTCAGTTTGCATACCGCCCCAACAGGTCCACAGATGACACAATCGCCATCACACTGCACACTGCCCTTTCCCATCTGGACAAAAATAATACCTACAGTTGAAGTCGGAAGATTACATACACCTTAGCCAAATACATTTAAACACAGTTTTTTCACAATTCCTGACATTTAATCAGAGTAAAATTTCCCTGTCAGGTCAGTTAGGATCACCACTTTATTTTAAGAATGTGAAGTGTCAGAATAATAGTAGAGAGAATGATTAATTTCAGCTTTTATTTCTTTCATAACATTCCCAGTGGGTTCAGAAGTTTACATACACTCAATTAGTATTTGGTGGCATTGTCTTTCAATTATTTAACTTGGGTCAAAGGTTTCGGGTAGCCTTCCACAAGCTTCCCACAATAAGTTGGGTGAATTTTGGCCCATTCCTTCTGACAGAGCTGGTGAAACTGAGTCAGGTTTGTAGGCCTCCTTGGTTGCACACGCTTTTTTAGTTCTGCCCACACATTTTCTATAGGATTGAGGTCAGGGCTTGGGGATGGCCACTCCATACCTTGACTTTGTTGTCCTTAAGCCATTTTGCCACAACTTTGGAGGTATACTTGGGGTCATTGTCCATTTGGAAGACCCATTTGCGACCAAGCTTTAACTTCCTGACTGATGTCTTGAGATGTTGCTTCAATATATCCACATCATTTTCCATCCTCTTTATGCCATCTATTTTATGAAGAGCACCAGTCCCTCCTGCAGCAAATCACCCCCACAACATGATGCTGCCACCCCAGTGCTTCACGGTTGGGATGGTGTTCTTCGGCTTGCAAGCCTCCCCCTTTTTCCTCCAAACATAACGATGGTCATTATGGCCAAACAGTTCTATTTTTGTTTCATCAGACAAGAGGACATTTCTCCAAAAAGAACGATCTTTGTCCCTATGGGCAGTTGCAAACCGTAGTCTGGCTTTTTTATGGAGGTTTTGGAGCAGTGGCTTCTACCTTGCTGAGCGACATAGGACTCGTTTTACTGTGGATATAGATACTTTTCTACCTGTTTCCTCCAGCATCTTCACAAAGTCCTTTGCTGTTGTTCTGGGATTGATTTGCACTTTTCGCACCAAAGTACGTTCATCTCTAGGAGACAGAACGTGTCTCCTTCCTGAGCGGTATGACAGCTGCGTGGTCCCATGGGGTTTATACTTGCATATTACTGTTTGTACAGATGAACGTGGTGTTTGGAAATTGCTCCCAAGGATGAACCAGAATTGTGGAGGTCTACAATTTTGGAGGACCTCCACTGGAGGTCTTGGCTGATTTATTTTGATTTTCCCATGATGTCAAGCAAAGAGGCACTGAGTTTGAAGGTAGGCCTTGAAATACATCCACAGGTACACCTACAATTGACTCAAATTATGTCATTTAGCCTATCAGAAGCTTCTAAAGCCATGACATCATTTTCTGGAATTTTGTTTAACTGTTTAAAGGCACTGTCAACTTAGTGTATATAAACTTCTGACCCACTGGAATTGTGATACAGTGAATTACAAGTGAAATACTCTGTTTGTAAACAATTGTTGGAAAAATTACTTTTGTCATGCACAAAGTAGATGCCCTAACCAACTTGCCAAAACTATAGATTGTTCACAAGAAATTTGTGGAGTGGTTGCAAAACGAGTTTAAATGACTCCAACCTAAGTGTATGTAAACTTCCGACTTTAACTGTCTGTAAGAATGCTGTTCATTGACTACAGCTCAGCATTCAACACCATAGTACCCTCCAAGCTCATCATCAAGCTGGAGGCCCTGGGTCTCAACCCCACCCTGTGCAATTGTGTCCTGGACTTTCTGACGGGCCGCCCCCAGCTGGTGAAGGTAGGCAACAACATCTCCACTTCGCTGACCCTCAACACTGGGGCCCCACAAGGGTGCGTGCTCAGCCCTTTCCTGTACTCCCTGTTCACCCACGACTGCGTGGCAATGCACGCCTCCAAGTCAATCATCAAGTTTGTCTACAGGGAGGAGGTGAGTGCACTCGGAGTGTGGTGTCAGAAAAACAACCTCTCGCTCAACGTCAACAAAACAAAGGAGATGATCGTGGACTTCAGGAAACAGCAAAGGGAGCACCCCCCTATCCACATCGAAGGGACAGCAGTGGAGAAGGTGGAAAGTTTGAAGTTCCTCGTTGTTCACATCACTGACAAACTGAAATGGTTCACCCACACAGACAGTGTGGTGAAGAAGGTGCAACAGCGCCTCTTCAATCTCAGGAGGCTGAAGAAATGTGTCTTGTCACCCAAAACCCTGACAAACTTTTACAGATGCACAATCGAGAGCATCCTGTCGGGCTGTATCACAGCCCTGTACGGCAACTGCACCACCCTCAACCGCAAGGCTCTCCAGAGGGTGGTGCGGTCTGCACAACGCATCACAGGGGCAAACTACCTGCCCTCCATGACACCTACAGCACCCGATGTCACAGGAAAGCCAAAAAGATCATCCTGAGCCACTGAGCCACTGCCTGTTCACACCGCTATCATCCAGAAGGCGAGGTCAGTACAGGTGCATCAAAGCTGGGACCGAGAGATTGAAAAACAGCTTCTATCTCAGACTGCTAAACAGCAATCACTAACTCAGAGAGGCCGCTGCCTACATTGAGACCCAATCACTGGCCACTTTAATAAATGGATCACTAGTCACTTTAAACAATGCCGCTTTAAATAATGGCACTTTAATAATGTTTACATGTCTTACATTACTCATATCACATGTATGTACTGTATTTTATACCATCTATTGCACCTTGCCTATGCCGCTCTGCCATCGCTCATCCATATACTTATATGTACATATTCTCATTCACCCCTTTATATTTGTGTGTATTAGGAGGTTGTTGGTTGAATTGTTAGATTACTTGTTAGATATTACTGCACTGTCGGAACTAGAAGCACAAGCATTTCGCTACACTCGCATTAACATCTGATAACCATGTGTATGTGACCAATAAAATTTGATTTGATTTGGAACACTAAACAATACTTGAATTGCCCTATAACGGTGACAAACGGTGCCCACAGACTGTTAGGGCCTACATAAAGCTGTCCCAACACCTGGCTATCAGCGGAGCCTTGTCTGGCAGCAAAACAGTTCATTCAGCCTAATTTACTTTATGTCCAATAGCCGATGAGCACCTATACGTTTTATCTATAATTTCTCTTCATATGACAAAGATTGAAAAGGATTTGCCAGTAGATTGTTGACTTGATTCATGATAATAACTGCATGTCTAGCTTGCTAGCTAAGATTTTGTAAGTATGATGTTGACATGATCAGTCCAATCAAAGCTATGGTAGATATAACGTGATTTGACGTCATGTTATCTGTGGCCAATGACCTTGAGCCTTCTTGGATTGGCACTTCTAATGTAACTCTATGGCAGCACCCAAGGGGCTTGAATTTTCGAGCTCTCCAGTTTTTGCAGTGACGTAGTGTCCTCCAGAGTGCCAGAACACTTAGGCAATCACGGTACAACTAGAGAACATTACCAACCCATAGCTCTGTATTTTCCACAGGGCTAGGCTGAAAAACCTGCATCTTGGAGCTGCTTTAGTCAAGAAAGCAAAAAAGAGACCTTGTTTGTAGGCAGCTTTATTAACTCAATTATTATTTATTTTTTGACATTGTTTTCAAAACAGGCAACAACAAAAAGCTGAACAGGATGGGGAGCCCCACCTGCCCTGATAGACGGGTCGCCACTGCTCGGGACATCTTTTAGAAATCACCGTTTTGAGATACATATTCTTTACTGTCACAAAGGGCTATTGCAAGAAACTACATAATATACTTTTTCAGTTAATATTGGCCTTTTTTTTTATTTTAAAAACTTTTGGAGAGAGTTTGAAATTTGGATACTTTGCTCCAGACAAGAGTGTTTCCAGACATAGAGCTGACATGGAAATGAACAACATTGAAAGTATTTTGAAAATTTCCAAAAATCTTTCCCTTATCAAAATCCCCTAAATGTACATTTTAAGCTCAAATAATGCCTTAAAATCTAATTTTTTTTTCAACTATAAAAACTAAAGTTTCCCTGTCGGACAAGGATTGTCCTTACTTTCAAGAATCCCTGAACAAATTTCCTGCTATTCTACACATTTTGTCATGAAGCTGAGAGAAACTGTAGCATGTTTCTATATTTTTTTAAAGCTTTAATGTCGTGCACAATTGCAGTGAAATGCCTTTCTTGCAATCTCTGTTCTGAAGTGTCTGTCATATATCTGAGAGATACAGTGCATTTGGGAAGTATTCAGATCCCTTGACTTTTTCCTAATTTTGTTACATTACAGCCTTATTCTAAAATGGATTAAATAGTCCCCCCCCCCATCAATCTACACACAATACCCTGCCGCTAATGACAAAGCAAAAACGGGTTTTTAGAAAATATTACATTTACATAAGTATTCAGACCCTTTACTCAGTACTTATTTGAAGCACCTTTGTCAGCAATTGCAGCCTTGAGTCTTCTTGGGTATGATGCTACAAGCTTGGCACACCTGTATTTGGGGAGTTTCTCCCATTCTTCTCTGCAGATCCTCTCAAGCTCTGTCAGGTTGGATGGGGAGCGTTGCTGTACTACTATTTTCATGTCTCTCCAGAGATGTTCGATCGGGTTCAAATCCGAGCTCTGGCTGGGCCGCTCAAGGACATTCAGAGACTTGTCTGGAAGCCACTCCTGCGTTGTCTTGGCTGTGTGCTATTGTAGAAATTCTAGTCAAATGGAAGAGAGTCTGCAGATTTTTTCAAACTATTTTTTTATAAGATTAGGAAAAATTAAGCAATCAACCATCACTGAGAATAGTCAGAGTTGAAAGTTCCACGAACGGAGTTGTCTCTCTCCTCTTATAGAAAAAGTACAACCTATTTTGTCTACATGGCAGTTTAGCAGATGGGTGGAAACAGGGACGGAACATGTGTAAAAACCGATTTAGCTTGTCTGTGCAGATTAAGATAGATTAAGATGCAGATTAAGACAGATTAAGATGCATGTTTCCGAACATCTAAGTTCCTGTAGATTGTGAAAACAGGATGTCACATACTGCAGTCGCATGGCTCTTATCTGTATGCCCAGACTTATGACTAAGTCACACAAGACAAGCCTGTACCAGCAAAATACTAACATATAATCTCTAAGTAAAAACAGCATAGTAGGTCTAATTAAACAGTATAGTATGTAGTGACTATTACATTTCCACCACAGTGCTTAGGGTTGTTGTCCTGTTGGAAGGTGAACCTTCGCCCTAGTCTGATGCCCAGACCGCTCTGGAGCAGGTATTCATCAAGGATCTCTCTGTACTTTGCTCCATTCATCTTTCCCTCGATCCTGACTAGTCTCCAACTCCCTGCTGCTGAAAAACATCCCCACATCATGATGCCGCCATCACCATGCTTCACCGTAGGGATGGTGCCAGGTTTCCTCTTGATGTGAACTTTGGCATTCAGGCCAAAGAGTTCAATCTTGGTTTCATCAGACCAGGAAATCTTGTTTGTCATGGTCTGAGAGTCCTTTAGGTGCCTTTTGGCAAACTCAAAGCGGGATGTCACGTCCCTTTTATTGAGGAGTGGCTTCCGTCTGGCAACTCGAGCATAAATGCCTTATTGGAGTAGTGCTGCAGAGATGGTTGTCCTTCTGGAAGGTTCTCCCATTTCCACAGAGGAACTCTGGAGCTCTGTCAGTGACCATTGGGTTCTTGGTCACCTCCCTGACCAAGGCCCTTCTCCTCCGATTGCTCAGTTTGGCCGGGCGGCCAACTCCAGGAAGAGTCTTGGTGGTTCCAAACTTCTTACATTTAAGTATGGACAATCTTGTCTCGGAGCTCTACGGACAATTCCTTCGACCTCATGGCTTGTTTTTGCTCTGACATGCACTGTCAACTGTGGGACCCTATATAGACAGGTGTGTGCCTTTCCAAATCATGTCCAGTCAATTGAATTTACCACAGGTGGTCCCCAATCAAGTTGTAGAAACATCTCAAGGATGATTGATGGAAACAGGATGCACGTGAGCTCAATTTCGAGTGTGATAGCAAAGTGTCTGAATACTTATTTAAGGTATTTCTGTTTTTTATTTATAATATATTTGCAAAAATAAATAAACCTGTTTTCACTTTGTCTTGATGAGGGGGAAAAATATTTAATACATTTTAGAATAAGGCTGTCACGTAACAAAATGTGGAAAAATGGAAGGGGTCTGAATACTTTCCAAATGCACTGTATAAGAAAAATAAATACATAATTTTTATAATGGAATTACTCGTATACCTTTTATGTGGAAACGCCCTATTCACTTCAATACATTTTTCAGCCGGCACCAGGTTACCTTCAGACGAGTGCCGTGAAACATGTCGGAGTCGTGGAGCAAAACAGAGAATACCAACGTGTTCATGAGTCTAATCTTTCTGTAGCGAGGTCATATTAGTGTGTAGCAGAAACCGTTCACACGCTACAGACTTTTTTGTGAGAACATCGATTTTCAGGATGTCTGATAAACACTGCTGTAGCTCTGCCACCTTCCACCGTTGTCACTAGTTAACACAGCCACAAAGTCAAAATTGGCTATGTCATAAAAAGTCATGAAAACAAAAATGAGCTTTTTGGTATTTTTGGTTAGGGTTAGGCATAAGGTTAGCAGTCTGGTTAAGGTTAGGGTTAGGCTTATAATCAGATTTTAAGTAGATCAATTGTAAAAATAGGCAGGGTTTAGCCATAATTATGATTTTGTGGCTGTGGGAACTAGTGACGACGGATGCGGTGGATTGACAACAAACAAACAAAAACAGAGTGGAGCATGGGGGGGCTTCAAGCGGAGATTCGTTTTTTTTATGCCCAGCTCATGAGGCCCCTTGATGATGTGAGGCCTGAGGCAATTGCCTCTTCTTCCAGTGTGTCCATGGCTTATGATGTGTGCATATGCTATCTACGGGCTGACCTCAGGGGGAACCCCAATCACCCTCCCCCCCCAAAAAATGGAGGGAGGTTGGGGGTCCCCATTGCAGGGGCTGCGGCTGTGTGTGCCACGTCAGTGTACACCTGACATCATGGTGCTGAGATGTTTTTCTTTATAGCTCGCACCTCATGTTCAATCATTTCTATATTTGTATATTAAAGTGGCGGGGCTTTGTTTAACCATTCCATTCTATTTTATTCCAGCGACATCAAATGACCACACAGGTCAGCAATCTGATTCATTTGACACATCTGATTTGAAGTGCAGGGATTCCTATGTATTTGATAGGTGGTATTTGTTCATTTTTCTTTTAAGCTGAGTTGACCAGGCCTACTTCAAACCCCACTGTGACGCCCAACTCTGGTAAGATCTTTAAGTCTTTTGAGTGTCTGAACATCTGTGATCTATTTGACATGCTGGTGCCTCCCACCACTCTGTGATGGCAACAATATTCCTGGTTGGACAAGCTTTGAATGTCTTCCCTGGACCAACTGCTTGCTTAGATTGTCATTCTGAATGTCCTCCCTGCCAGACAGTCAGGTTCCTCCCAGGCCTACCTTGGAAGCTTTTCCTTGCTACTGCCTCTGCTTGCTCTTTGCAGCTTTAGGCCTTGGTTTCTGTAACACTTTGTGACAAATGTATTAGCAAAATGGCTATGTCTATACAAACACAATTTCTATGATTTATCATAATGTATTTGACATGAACTGTGTTCCCTTGTAATATACCTCTCCAAGTAGATAAATGGGGAGATTCTGTCCATGAGATTGATTAGCATTTAGTTTTTTATTAGGATATCCATTAGCTGCTGTTAAAGCAGTAGCCACTCTTCCTGGGGTCCACACAAAACATAAAACATGACATAATACAGAACATTAATAGTCAAGAACAGCTCAAGGACAGAACTAAGTAAATGTAAAATAAGACATACACTTTCACTACTCCGTTCTCCTGATGTGAACATAGCAGTGTCTCATGAATCATGTAGAGTTATTAAAGCTCACTCCTGGCTCAGCTCCCCTGATGTGAACATAGCAGTGTCTCATGAATCATGTAGAGTTATTGAAGCTCACTCCTGGCTCAGCTCCCCTGATGTGAACATAGCAGTGTCTCATGAATCATGTAGAGTTATTGAAGCTCACTTCTGGCTCAGCTCACCTGACGTGAACATAGCAGTGTCTCATGAATCATGTAGAGTTATTAAAGCTCACTCCTGGCTCAGCTCCCCTGATGTGAACATAGCAGTGTCTCATGAATCATGTAGAGTTATTGAAGTTCACTCCTGGCTCAGCTCACCTGATGTGAACATAGCAGTGTCTCATGAATCATGCAGAGTTATTGAAGCTCACTTCTGGCTCAGCTCACCTGACGTGAACATAGCAGTGTCTCATGAATCATGTAGAGTTATTGAAGCTCACTTCTGGCTCAGCTCACCTGACGTGAACATAGCAGTGTCTCATGAATCATGTAGAGTTATTGAAGCTCACTTCTGGCTCAGCTCACCTGACGTGAACATAGCAATGTCTCATGAATCATGTAGAGTTATTGAAGCTCACTCCTGGCTCAGCTCCCCTGATGTGAACATAGCAGTGTCTCATGAATCATGTAGAGTTATTGAAGCTCACTCCTGGCTCAGCTCCCCTGATGTGAACATAGCAGTGTCTCATGAATCATGTAGAGTTATTGAAGCTCACTCCTGGCTCAGCTCCCCTGATGTGAACATAGCAGTGTCTCATGAATCATGTAGAGTTATTGAAGCTCACTCCTGGCTCAGCTCCCCTGATGTGAACATAGCAGTGTCTCATGAATCATGTAGAGTTATTGAAGTTCACTCCTGGCTCAGCTCCCCTGATGTGAACATAGCAGTGTCTCATGAATCATGTAGAGTTATTGAAGTTCACTCCTGGCTCAGCTCACCTGACGTGAACATAGCAGTGTCTCATGAATCATGCAGAGTTATTGAAGCTCACTTCTGGCTCAGCTCACCTGACGTGAACATAGCAGTGTCTCATGAATCATGTAGAGTTATTGAAGCTCACTTCTGGCTCAGCTCACCTGACGTGAACATAGCAGTGTCTCATGAATCATGTAGAGTTATTGAAGCTCACTTCTGGCTCAGCTCACCTGACGTGAACATAGCCACATTAATGCTAAGATCCCCTGAAGTGACCATACAGTACCTACATATCATACGGCATATAGGGCCCCACTGAAAATCCTTTGCTCTCGCTAAATTCCCCTGACGTGAATAAAGCTACATTGTCATTTACAGGTACCACCTGTAATGGGTCTCCTGGGGTTAAATGTAGTCAGATAACAGTTACCTCCTGTAATGGGTCTCCTGGGGTAAAATATAGGGTTATTACATCCACCACCCATAATGGGTCTCCTGGGGTAAAATATAGGGTTATTACATCCACCACCCGTAATGGGTCTCCTGGGGTAAAATGTAGGGTTATTACATCCACCACCCGTAATGGGTCTCCTGGGGTAAAATGTAGTATAATTACAGTAACCACCCGTAATGGGTCTCCTGGGGTAAAATATAGGGTTATTACATCCACCACCCGTAATGGGGCTCCTGGGGTAAAATGTAGTCTTATTACAGTAACCACCCGTAATGGGTCTCCTGGTGTAAAATATAGTGTTATTACATCCACCACCCGTAATGGGTCTCCTGGGGTAAAATGTAGTCTTATTACAGTTTCCACCCGTAATGGGAGCTGGGGTAAAATGTAGGGTTATTACAGTTACCACCTGTAATGGGTGTCCTGGAGTAAAATGTAGGGTTATTACAGTTACCACCCATAATGGGTCTCCTGGGGTAAAATGTAATCTTCTGGAGTTTTTTGCATTACAGTTCCCACCCGTAATGATGATGAGGGGAAACCAGCAAGCCTTCTAATAGTCTATCTTGGATTCTTAGCTGGGCTCGTGGCACTGGTGGCCTGCTTTCTCACTCGGTGTAAGCTAAACAGGATCTCTTTAAATTCAGGAATCAACATTGAACAAACTCTTTGTTTTGAAGTAACTATCTCCTCTCTTATTTCCTTTCCAGATCAAATGTATGGAATGCACTCAAATTCCCACTTCACTGAGCTGCCGAAGGCAATTGAGGTCACTGTGTCAGTGCTGGTGGTGTACCCTGCAGAAAACCCTGTCTTCCAGAGAGCTGTGCTAGCTTTTGCTGAGTTCCTCCAGTGGCATGGTGGCTGCCAGGTGGCTATCGACATGTGGCAGCGTGGCAGGCTGGCAGAGCAGGGCCCGATGCGCTGGCTAGCAGATCAAGCCAAATCCGTAGCCAGGGTGATGGTTGTAAGCCCGCAGCCCAACCACTGCCACACTGGCCCAGGGGAACACACAGTACCAGCCGCGGCTCATGACCTGTTTCCTCTGGTGCTCAACATGGTGGCAAGCCACACTCAAAGCCCCAACGAGCTGGCCAAGTTCTGGTTGGTGCACCTAGGCACGGCCCCGGAGAGGAGCGGCATACCTGTGGAATTGACATCCTGTAGGGAATTTAGTCTGAACAGGGACTTGGAGAAACTGTGTAGACACTTGCATCAGCAGGGCTCCAAAAGACCAGGGTTAATGTTCAGATCAGGGTTGGCCTATGGGGAGAAGGCGACAGGGAAGCTAAAGGAGGCTGTGCAGCAGTTAGAGGCATGGCAATGCTCTCAGCCAGGAGGTGCAGGGGAGGCAGCTCCTTTGACCAAATTGATGGCTAGACTGTAAGAACCTGATGATGCTGGTGTGATGACAAACCCAGAGCTCTTTGACCACTTGTAAAGCAATGGGACTGCAAAAATGAGGGCATGCTAACTTTTCTCACTTAGCTTTAAGATTACTTTTTAAATAGTTTAATATGTTATTTTTCATCAAATGTTTCTGTTTTGGAAATGAAACAAATATTCTATGACATTTCTTATATACTTATTGAATGTTTTGTTTATGTAAATAAATACTTTAATCTAATTATTGACTAACTTTAATGAGTATACAATATTACACTGTATTTTTTCTTTATAAAGCTTTGTAGTATCACATTTTGTATAAGATGCGCATTTTCACACACTGAATTAAATGGAAAATCAGATCAAAGACCATGGTTTCAAAGACAATGGTTATCATGGTTTGTGATATTTTTCACTTCATCTTACTCAAAAACAACATATGGATTTCACATGCTTATAAATATGTGTCTATAACTGTTTACTACGGAATTACTTTTCCCCTGATTTCTACTGAACAAAAATATAAATGCAACATGCAACAATTTCAAAGATTTTACTAAGTTACAGATCATATGAGGAAATCAGTCAATTGAAATAAATGTTTTTGTCACGTCTGCTCCCGCTCCCCCTCTCTGGCGCTCGAGGTCGCCAGGCTGCTTATCATTATGTCGCCAGGCTGCTTATCACACCTGTCACCATTGTTACGCGCATCAGCGCTTCATCGGACTCACCTGGACTCCACTACGTTATGAATTACCTCCCCTATGTCTGTCACTGCCTCAGTTTCTTTCCCAAGCCAGCATTAATGTCGTTATGTGTCCCTTGTACAGACACTGTTCGTGTTATGTTTCCAGTCTGTTTATTCATTAAATATTCACTCCCTGTACTTGCTTCTCGTCTCCCAGCATCTGTCCTTACAGTATTAGGGTATAATCTATGGATTTCATGACTGGGAATGCAGATATGCATCTGTTGGTCACAGATACCTTTAAAAAAAAATGGGCCTCAGGATTTTGTCACTGTATTTTTGTGCATTCAAACTGCCATCGATAAAATGCAATTGTGTTCATTGTCCGTAGCTTATGCCTGCCCATACCATAACCCCACCGCCACCATGGGGCACACTGTTCACAACGTTGACATCACCAAACCGCTCGCCCACACAACGCCATACACATGGTATGCAGTTGTGAGGCCGGTTAGACGTACTGCCAAATTCTCTAAAACAATGTTGGAGGTAGCTTATGGTAGAGAAATTAACATTGAATTCTCTGGCAACAGCTCTGGTGCCAGATAATTAAATGTTAATTTCTCTACCATAAGCTGCCTCCAACATTGTTTTAGAAAATATGGCAGCATCCTCCCTCAACTTGAGAGATCTGTGGCATTATGTTGTATGACAAAACTACTTATTTTAGAGTGGCCATTTATAGTCCCCAGCACAAGGTGCACCTATGGAATGATCATGGTGTTTAATCAGCTTCTTGATATGCCACACCTGTCAGGTAGATGGATTATCTTGGAAAATAAGATTTTTGTGTGTATGGAACATTTCCGGGATCTTTTATTTCAGCTCATGAAACATGTTTACATGTTGCGTTTATATTTTTGTTCAGTATACATACAGAACACCACTGTCATCTCTTTCTCCCTTTGTGATGTCATATGGTGTTCCTGTTTATGCACCAGGCCAGCTGAGTGCAGGTGGGCTCTCCGTCAACACAAGGCTCTTGCTGGTCCCACCCCAAGTACACACAGGTACACACATACACAGGTACACAGGTACACACACAAACCACTACGTTTCCAACATGACCTGACGTCTGTGTGTGTGTGTTACAGGAGGAATTGAAGGTGGAGCATGCCTCGTACCTGCGGCAACACCCAGAGCTCCACGCCATGATGGGCGACTTCTTGCAGTTCCTGTTACTACGAAAACCGAGCGACGTCATCATGTTCACACAGGAGGACTTCTTCGCCTCCCGCCAACCCCCGGGGAGCACCTTCAACATCTCCTCACCTTAAGGAAACACACTGTGGCTGCGTCTGTGTCTCAATAGTCTAGTAGCTTCCTTTCACAGGCACTTTAGTGAGGACAAAACTATTCTGGTTAGCGCTTGTCACTAGCATGTACAGAGGCTCTCGAGATCTAGAGTATTGATAAAATATGAATGCTTTTATGGATGTTTTGTTTTTTATTTTGTGATACTGTTTTTACTGTCTTGTTTGTATGAGGTCCACTGAACCAAATTCCAATCAACTCTGTTGATCGCAAGAGTTACAGTTATGTCAGTTGGTGTGAATGAAAATAATGTTTTACTCCTTGTCTTGTATGTTTCCCATGCTTAATTTCTGTTAATCACTTTACCCTTTAGTGGGAATTCCAGTTACTGCTACTTCGCTTTGGCTCTGATGTGATCAACCCACACATTTTTTAAGAATAAAGTTATAAAATATAAAATGCCAGAAAGACAAAATGGTCATTTATTGGAAGGCAGAGGACACATCTCAAACCATTTGAGTGCAAATGAAAAATAACATTTCATACATGTATGTACTGATGCACTGGAACTTCAATGCACTCAAGAGGTAGCGTTAACTTAGTGGGGACAGGTCAGGATATTGAGCACACACCAGATACAGCATCATTACAATCTTGTACTATAAGTTTTCTACATGTTTTTTTTAAGTTTTAGGGAACATATTATGGCCTAGAAACAAACGTGAGCCACCGGGAAGGGGACCTGAGTCAAAATTTACTGTAGCCTACTCCAAAGTCTGATGAACCACTGTCTTTTTTATTTGGTGTGATCAGTCTTCAACAACAAAATAATTTAAAATTAAAATACATTTGTGCTTTTGTGAAATAAGGGGATTACAGTTTCCAGAATACATCTGATGTTACCAAGCTAAGTCTGCATCTCAATGGTCCAAGTGGTTCATCAGACCTATCTACCTACCTGGTCGGACCTAGCTATCTGGACGGCTGGCCGGACCTACCTATCTGGCCCGCCGGCCGGACCGAGCTACCTGGCCAGCTGGCTGGACCGACCTACCTACCTAGTCGGACCTATCTATCTGGCCAGTTGGCTGGACCTGGCACCCTCCCTACAGTGAAGCACAGTGGTGGCAGCATCATGCTGTGGGGATGTTTTTCAGAGGCAGGGACTGGTAGACAAGTCAGGATCGAGCAAAGTACAGAGAGATCCTTGATGAAAACCTGCTCCAGAGCACTCAGGACCTCAGACTGGGGTGAAGGTTCACCTTCCAACAGGACAACGACCCTAAGCACACAGCCAAGACAACGCAGGAGTGGCTTCCAGACAAGTCTCTGAATGTCCTTGAGTGGCCCAGCCAGAGCCCGGACTTGAACCCGATCGAACATTTCTGGAGAGGCCTGAAAAGAGCTGTGCAGCGACGCTCTCCATCCAATCTGACAGAGCTTGAGAAGATCTGCAGAGAAGAATGGGAGAAACTCCCCAAATACAGGTATGCCGAGCTTGTAGCGTCATACCCAAGAAGACAGATGCTGTAATCGCTGCCAAAGGTGCTTTAACAAAGGAATTTATTTTCTTCTTAATGCGTTTGAGACAATCAGTTCTGTTGTGACAAGGTAGGGGTGGTATACAGAAGATAGCCCTATTTGGTAAAAGACCAAGTCCATATTATGCCAAGAAACGCTCAAATAAGCAAAGAGAAACGACAGTCCATCATTCCTTTAAGACATGAAGGTCAATCAATACAGAAAATCTCAAGAACTTTGAAAGTTTCTTCAAGTGCAGTCGCAAAAACTATCAAGCGCTATGATGAAATTGACTCTCATGAGGACGGCCACAGGAAAGGAAGACCCAGAGTTACCTCTGCTGCAGAGGATAAGTTCACTAGAGTTACCAGCCTCAGAAATTGCAGCCCAAATAAATGCTTCACAGAGTTCAGGTAACATTCACATCTCAACAGAAACTGTTCAGAGGAGACTGCATGAATCAGGCCTTCGTGATCGAATTTCTGCAAAGAAACCACTAGTAAAGGACACCAATAAGAAGAAGAGACTTGCTTGGGCCAAGAAACACGAGCAATGGACATTTGACCAGTGGAAATCTGTCATTTGGTCTGATGAGTTCAAATTTGAGATTTTTGGTTCCAACCGCCTTGTCTTTGTGAGACGCAGAGTAGGTGAACGGATGATCTCTGCATGTGTTGTTCCCACCGTGAAGTATGGAGGAGGTGTGATGGTGCTTTGCTGGTGACACTGTCAGTGACTTATTTAGAATTCAAGGCACACTTAACCAGCATGGCTACCACTGCATTCTGCAGCGATACGCCATCAAATCTGGTTTGCGCTTAGTGGGACTATCATTTGTTTTTCAATGACCTAACACACCTCCAGGCTGTGTAAGGGCTATTTGACCAAGAAGGAGAGTGATGGAGTGCTGCATCAGATGACCTGGCCTCCACAATCACCCAACCTCAACCCAATTGATATGGTTTGGTATGAGTTGGACCGCAGAGTGAAGGAAAAGCATCCAACAAGTGCTCAGCATATGTGGGAACTCCTTCAAGACTGTTGGAAAAGCATTCCATGTGAACCTGGCTGAGAGAATGCAAAGAGTGTGCAGAGCTGTCATCAAGGCAAAGGATGGCTACTTTGAAGAATCTAAAATATTTGTTATTTGTTTAACACTTTTTTGATTCCTACATGATTCCATGTGTTATTTCATAGTTTTGATGTTTTCACTATTATTCTACAATGTAGAAAATATGACAAATTAAGAAAATCCCTTCAATGAGTAGATGTGTCCAAACTTTTGGCTGGTACTGTATGTAACCTTCGTGCCCAGGAAAAAGGGAGACAGATCGGGCAAGCACGGTGCTTAATCGAAAGCTTGAAATATGATGGCAGCTAGTATGGTGAACCCGCTAGCAACCCGTTTTACTGTATAATTTAGCTTGATCAACAAGTTTTGTGTCTTTGTCAAATTTTAAGAGGACTTGAGTGTATAGTTAGTCCACTAAAAGCTGCTTGCTTACAACTAGTCATCATCTCTTACACACATTTTACACCAATCAGAGTATCTCCACTGTGTGATCTCCAGAGATGGATGAAGCCCACTTGCTTGCTCTACCCCTCCAGTACTGTTACACTATGTACACCATATTTGCTTGACTCAATACATTTAAAGATACACCTTACTTCATATGTGTTCATTGATTTTTCATGCCTGTGCCATACCAATTACTCTGAACATTTAACCATCACAGGTGATATTGTAACCCGGGAACCTGTGACAGAGACATTGTCTAAAGCTTACACAGTCATTCTTGTCCTACAAAATGACTGGTGTTCAAGAAACAGGTTATAATTTACTTAAGTAATGTGCAACTAGGTTTCCTTGAATATGGTTTCCAACATAAGATTGCCAGAACTTTACTGAAGAGCAAGTGCATTACTGTATTGTAATTATTTTTACAGAATACATTATTCACCTATGACTAGTGGCTGCAAACAAAGTAGCACTGGTAATTATGACTGAACAGTTTTAGCAGTGTAGCAACAACTTCAGTACACTTAGTTTTATTCAATTGGTTCAGGGTAGTACTGCATCAGTGAGAACGCAATGAAATCAAATGGGTTCCAGTATTAGATATTTATTACACTGAGAAAACAGGAATACAGAGGCACATGAGGTGGTTTGAATGGAGGGGTTGGAGTGGAGGCTTAGAAGTTCTTGTTTCAAGTCCTGTAGGATGGCTGTGGTAGGTAGGAAGGTTTGTTTCCTGGAAGGGAGATAAAAGTGCATATTAGGATATACATAATATAAAAAGTACATGAATTATAAAGTTGTGGCAAATATAGTGATTAATATGTAGGGAGAGTGTCAGAACTGAGCATAACTGAAAAATAGTGGACCCAAAGTGACCCAAAAAGGGAATGAAGAGGATCGTAAATTGTAGGGAACAAATCCCTCTCTGGACTACCAACCAACGACATTGAGCCCAATGTTCAATGAAAAAAGCATTGCATTGTATTTGCAGTCTGAACTATTTACAGTTTATTCTAGGTTTGATAGTCTGGACTTTAATACTGAGAAGGATGAGCTGCTGTGTGACCTCATCATTAGCACAAGAGGGAAATAGATTTTGTAATAGAAGAAGTATTGTTGCATTAAAGGGGCCATAAGAAGTTACTCAATACATTTTTTAAACTAGATTTAAATGTTGTTTAAATGATGTTTACTGACACGGTCAGATTCAACTGGTGTTGTGCATTTGTAAATTCATCAGTTATCTGACACTCTCAGACAAGAATGCTCTGAAATCAGAGTAGATAGACAAATGCACACTAAATATTTCGATGTGTAGCGAACTTTAAAATATTTCACTGTGGGGATTGAACTTGATAATAATAAAGACATTTTGTTAATTTTACATAGCTTTCTAGGGCAGACCACAGTGCTTTTGGCACCGGTAGGCTGCTGCGCACTAGCAGAACTCATGACTTCAAGCTCCAGACCTGACACCGGCGGCCTGGAACTAATAGGTAAATATCCACACTTGTAAACCATATAGATATATAGAATATATATAACCCCACTTCTGACACCAGTGTAATGAAACAGGCAGGGAGCAGGTCTCGAACCCTCTACCTTCTAGCCCGAAGTCCAGCGCGCTATTGGCTCCGCGTTTATAAACCCAGGGTCATTACACGACATTGCTTCTTTCTTTGGTGTGCTAAGTGTAGATATTGGACGATCTTTTTCCTGTTACTTTTTATGGTCGGCCACCCAATTAAAACCATGGGAATAGTCATGGTTGTCCAGCAAACTGATGTTATGTTAGAAGCCACTAACGTAGAAACTGTGATACAGATTTGGTTTTAGCTTTATTGACCACGACACTCCACAATGACACAAGCGGAGAGAGAGCAAGAAAACGGCAAAGAGAAAGAAAAGGAAAAGGAGCGAGAGAAGGAGAAAGAGAAAGAAAAGGAACAGCGTGGTATCAAAAGACCAATCGCGCCACCGGTTATCCCAGAGCCTCTTCAAGAAGTAAGTTGCAAAGCAACGTTAAAAGGGCCAAGGATTTATATTAGATTCGAATACCAACATATTAAATAATTATGGGAATAATGTTGTTTAGTTTGCACAAAGACTGCTATGGCAGCTACACATGGGCTAATGTTAGCTAGCTAGCAGCTTGCCGATTTAACGATTTACGAAGGCGTTGAGTGGGCAATACTAACTGGCGGACTGGAACTCCGACGTCACATTTAACAAATAAAAAAACTGATTTCAGAACCCAAAGAATAGCCCACAATTACACACTACAATGTCAATGTTACTCTGTCTTGAAGTCCCCGTACTGTTTGCTTCCTTCACAGCAAATTCAGAGCAACTTTATCGTTGTGTTACACCCTGGATCGAAAACGTTGAGAATTGGTAGAGCAACCGACACGCTTCCTGCGACTGTCCCGCACGTCATAGCCCGCAGACATAAACAAACGTGCCAGCCCCGATATGAGGATGAATGGCTGGTGAGAGAAGGCCTGAATGTGAGTCAAAAATGACCAACATATATGGGGTCAATTTCACGCCATATGTATTGAATTAAAAATAGAATAACTCGTGAACATGAAAAATAAAGTTGAGAATGTAAACATATTGTAGCGACCCGCACAGACAGCTGTGTGTTATGTGTTAGGCTATTAGTTGGTTGTGTTATACTTACCAGTACCCAGTGTTCGCAGGGTCATGCCAGGGACATGCCAATCACGGGAATGCCAGGAATGTTCTGATGCAGGGCGTCCTGGTGGTTGGCGGAGTGGCGTGGAGGGGGGTTGGGCAGGGGGATGGAGCATTGGAAGTTAAGACCAGGTTTAGCCATTGTTCTTTCTCTTATGTCTGTGCTTCCACAAGAGAAGGTTCCGGTTGGTTTGTAGGTTATCTTTCATTTATTTGGCGTGGGCTACGGCCAAACAGTAGCCTGTGTAAAGTTGGGTTAATAAACCGTCAATTCGTTAACTCAATCCTCTGTCTGGACAATTGTTCCTTTATGATCTAGTCTGGTCATTACAATATTTTTGAGGACGGGTGAAATTGATGTTGAAATCAAAATCAAACAATTGAAAGCAAAATGTATAGAATTGTAAACAAAATACATCAAAACTTGAAAGCAAATCATTTTAAAGCGAGAGCAAAACTCTGACAATTATTAAAGGAAAATATTTGAAAACGAATGCAATAATCGTTTTCGTTTAAACTTTCCCAGCAACTAATCCAATTGAATACGTTTTTCCTATGCATGTACTACCTTTTGGTTACGCTTACTCGTATCTTTGCTTTCGATGTCTGTTGCTTTGCTATCACTGCCAGTCTTTTTGATTGCGAGTTTTAGTATTATTTTCCGTGAAGGGTGGGGTTTAGATGGAGGCGTAGACAATGAGTCTCCATTGGCCCGCTAGTTTTGGAGTGACGGTTCGTCTTAACCCAATCAATGATTTGATGTGTCACTGGCTCTGACCCTTCTAACTACATAGATAAACGTATGGATTACCTGTTGCACAATGTTCGGCCAGGTGTTGGTAACTCGTTCGCCATGTTCAGAACATGCGGGCACGCATCTTTCTTTTCCCCAACGCAGTTACGCCAAAACCACGCCCCGTTATTCAGAGAGGCGTTCTTCAAGGCTTTGACCGCTCTCCAAGTCCGGAAGTGAATATCACGTAGCGCGAAATTTCAGTCACTGATTAATAATGTTTGCCCTTGTATTTCAACATTGAAAAATATAATAACATAATGTTCCTAAAGCTCAAAGACAGATTCAATGGCTGTAGCATAGCGTATTCGACTGAATGATTAGCTAATAAATAGGGGAATTATGAATAATAAGCATATGCTTTTACCTGATAATAGACTACTAATGATAATATAACAACTTCATATACCAACCTAGTAACGTTAAGTCGCCTAGGTAAACTTAGCTGACCTTCAATTGAGGTAATTCAGCAGAGTTCTGAGACACTTTTACAAGTCATTGTAACTCTGAAATATATAAATGGGCAAATGTTACCAAACATGATGATAATAATAGGCCTGCTTTACGGTATGAAGCTAATTGTTAAATTACACTTTCCATCTCTGCGCTGACTCACTCCTGTGAGTGAGACAACGCTAGCTAGCCAATGGGAGCGTAGTAGAACGCCCCTCTGAATAACGGGCCGTGGTTTTGGCTTAACTGCGTTGGGAGAAAAAGAGACGCTGCGGGCACGGGGGAAGATTTGGCGTGTAGTGTTGACGTCAGACCGTCTACTTAGACAGGCTTTTTTTCTATTGCCTACTTATCATGTTCATTGATTGGATTAACCTGTTTGGGATAGGGGGCAGCATTTTCACGTTTGGATGAAAAGCGTGCCCAGAGTAAAACTGCCTGCTATTCAGTCTCAGTTGCTAATATATGTATATTATTAGTAGATTTGGATAGAAAACACTCTGAAGTTTCTAAAACTGTTTGAATGATGTCTGTGAGTATAACAGAACTCATATGGCAGGTGAAAACCTGAGAAAAATCCAACCAGGAAGTGGGAAATCTGAGGTTTGTAGTTTTTCAACGCTTTGCCTGAGAAAAATCCAACCAGGAAGTGGGAAATCTGAGGTTTGTAGTTTTTCAACTCTTTGCCTATCGAATATACAGTGTCTATGGGGTCAAATTGCACTTCCTAAGGCTTCCACTAGATGTCAACAGTCTTTAGAACATTGTTTGATGCTTCTATTGTAAAGGAGGGGGGGATGAGAGGGGATTGAGTCAGTGGTCTGGCAGAGTGCCATGAGCTGACCATGCGCATTCACGTGAGAGTTAGCTTGAGTTCCATTGCATTTCTGCAGACAAAGGAATTCTCCGGTTGGAACATTATTGAAGATTTATGATAAAAACATCCTAAAGATTGATTCTATACTTCGTTTGACATGTTTCTACAAACTGTAATTTGACTTTTTTGAATTTTCATCTGAACTAAGCGATCGCGCATTGAGCATTTGGATTACTGGGCTAAACGCGTGAACAAAAAGGAGGTATTTGGACATAAATTCTGGACGTTATCGAACAAATCAAACATTTGTTGTGGAACTGGGATTCCTGGGAGTGCATTCTGATGAAGATCATCAAAGGTAAGTGAATATTTATAATGCTATTTCTGACTTCTGTTGACTCCGCAACATGGCGGGTGTATGTTTGGCTTGTTTTGGTCTCTGAGCGCCGTACTCAGATTATTGCATGGTTTGCTTTTTCCGTAAAGCTTTTTTGAAATATGACAAAGCGGTTGCATTAAGGAGAAGTATATCTATAATTCTGTGCATAATACTTGTGGCTCTGTGCAAATTCACGGGATGTTTTGGAGGCAAAGCCAAATGTAAATGGAGGTTTTTGGATATAAATATGAACTTGATCGAACAAAACATACATGCATTGTGTAACATGTTGTCCCGGGAGTGTCATCTGATGAAGAATATCAAAGGTTAGTGATGAATTTTATCTCTATTTCTGCTTTTTGTGACTCCTCTCTTTGGTTGGAAAATGGCTGTATGCTTTCTGTGACTAGTTGCTGACCTAACATAATGATATGTGGTGCTTTCCCCCGAAAAGCCTTTTTGAAATCGGACACTGTGGTTGGATTAACGAGAAGTTTATCTTTAAAATGGTGTCTAATACTTGTATGTTTGAGAAATTTGAATTATGAGATTTCTGTTGATTGAATTTGGCGCCCTGCAATTTCATTGGCTGTTGGCGAGCGGAACCCCGTTCCCAGACAGGTTAAGACGAACCGTCACTCCAAAACTAGCGGACCAATGGAGACTCATTGTCTACTCCTCCCTCTATACCCCGCCCTTCACGGAAAAATAATGCCAAAACTCGCAATCGAAAAGACTGGCAGTGACAGCAAAGAAACCGACATCGAAAGCAAAGATACAAGTAGCGTAATGAAAAGGCAGTACATGCAGGCAAGAGCGTAGGCAAAATGTATTCAATAGGATTGGTTGCTGGGAAAGTTTAACCGAAAACGATTTTTGCATTCATTTTAAAATATATTTTTTAATCATTTGTCATAGTTTTGCTCTCCCTTTAAAATGATTTGCTTACAAGTTTTTGGGTTTTGCTTTTGATGTGTTATTTTTTGTTTACAATTCTATACATTTTGCTTTCAAATGTTTGGTTTTTGATTTCAACGTCATTATCTCACCCGTCCTCAAAAATATGTTTACATTCTCAACTTTATTTTTCATGTTCACAATTTATTTTATTTTGAATTCAATACATATGGCGTGACATTGACCCCCTACCAACACACACATATACACACTGTCGCCCTTATAATCCTCCAATGTGTACTCTCTCTCAACAAAGAAACCAGAGAGTAATGAACAGAGGCAGAATGGTCTCAAAATGGTTGACCAGGCGATCTGGTCAAAGAAGATGTCCAATGGCGTACGGAGGACGCCAGTGTCTGCTGAACAGGTGTGTGTAGTTGTATGTGCAGGGCTCTACATATCTTTACCTATGTAGCCTGTGTGTATGTCTGTTCTGCAGCACAATCAGGTGACCGCATGTCCTTGATTGTGCGGGACAGTCCCAGATTTTGTTCTACAAACAATCATGTCCTGCATTTTATCAACAAATTCAAACACCACTAATGTACTTTTTTTGTTGTTGATTTGTTCCGTATTTCAGTCTGACATTACAACCTGTCTCTTACAGTCACTGCGCTGTTTCTGCGTCACCAAATTTTGCTCATGGCAAAAAAGTAGGATAAGTGTGCTTCAATTAGCTTGTTTGGTGCAGCGGGAGCAGCGGGAGCCGGGGAGCAGGTGGTGCAGCGGGAGCAGGGGGAGCAGCGGGAGCACGGGGTGCAGCGGGAGCATGGGGAGCAGGGGGAGCAGCGGGAGCAGGGGAGCAGCGGGAGCAGGGGGTGCAGCGGGAGCAGGGGTGTAGTGCTGCCAGAACGTTGCTCCGACACTTTTCACAATGGTTCTCGTTTAGTAAAGTTAGACCAAAGCTAAATCAATGCCTTGGAATATTACATACAGATTAATTAGTGTTCTACATAACCAAAAGAAATAGCATAGTGTAACATTATTGTTACACCAAAACACCACCCTAGTCATATATTTTTAGGATGGTTAGCAGAATATTCACATTGTTTTTCTTATGCGGCCAAAACTCAACAGTGCGCGGCACTAGGCAGAAATTGCTTGGATTGAAAAAAATACAGGAATGCAGAGTAGTTTAACACTATATGCTCTAATTTACAACAAAAAAGTAATGGTAGAAGCTCAATGCATATTCCCATAAAACTGATTGAGATCAAATGATTGGCATGCAGATGCAGTTTAAATGTTTCACAGGTAAAACCTGAAGAATTATCATCATTCACGATTGACAGTAGTGATGGCCTATTTTGAAAGTATGTATGCCTAACTGGGTATTAAAAATATAAAATTTTCTTGAGACAATATGTGTGGGCAAACATTGCAATTGGAGGATGTATGTTCTGTAATGATATTCAATAAGCAACATATGTCGGTACAGACTTTGAGCATTTATGACAACATTTTGTATTCATGTAGGCTATACTGTCTTGCCAAAATCATCCTGTTGTCCCGCATTTGGGTATTTTAAATGTGGTCACCCTATCGGCAGCTCGTAAACGACGGTTTGATAGTCTGTTTGGGTGTGTTGTCTTGCAGGCCAGGTCTTATAACAGACTGATTCGACCAGCAGGTCTGGACACTAGCTCCAGGATGAAGTGGACCAACACAGCACACCATCCAGACCACCTGGTGGGAGAGGAGGTGAGGGAGTACAGCACATCTGGACACAATGCATGCATGTTAAAGAGCAGGTTACTTTCAGAAATTGTTTTTAGTATATTAGTCCTTTGTCGATTTTGTCAATCATTGATTTCTCCCTCCTCTCTCGCTTTGTTTTCTCCCCTCTGTCCTAACGGCAGGCATTGTATGTAAACCCCACTGACTGTTACAACGTGCACTGGCCCATCAGCAGGGGGCAGCTCAACGTGCACAGCGGTGCAGGGGGTTCTCTGACTGCTGTCCTGGCCGATTTGGAGGCCATCTGGAGCCACGTCATCCAGAAACAACTGGAAATCCCCCTAAAAGACCTCAAGGTACAGGACAGACAATTGGCTCACTTCACACTACAGTGCCTGAAAATTACCAGTCAAAAATTTGGACACACCTACTCATTCAAGGGTTTTTCTTTATTTTTACTATTTTCTACATTGTAGAATAATAGTGAAGACATCAAAACTATGAAATATCACATATGGAATCATGTAGTAACACCATAAACGTGTTACACAAATCAAAATATATGTTTTATATATGAGATTCTTCAAAGTAGCCACCCTTTGCCTTGAAGACAGCTTTGCACACTCTTGGCATTCTCCAGCTTCTCCAGCTTCACCTGGAATGCTTTTCCAACAGTCTTGAAGGAGTTCCCATATATGCTGAGCACTTGTTGGCTACTTTTCCTTCACTCTGTGGTCCAACTCATCCCAAACCATCTCAATTGGGTTGAGGTCAGGTGATTGTGGAGGCCAGGTCATCTGACTTACTCCATCACTCTCCTTCATGGTCAAATAGCCCTTACACAGCCTGGAGGTGTGTTGGGTCATTTTCCTGTTGAAAACAAATGATAATGCCACTAAGCGCAAACCAGATTGGATGGCGTATCGCTGTGGTAGCCATGCTGGTTAAGTGTGCCATGAATTCTAAATAAATCACTGACAGTGTCACCAGCAAAGCACCATCACTCCTCCTCCATGCTTCGCGGTGGGAACCACACATGCAGAAGTCACCCGTTCACCTACTCTGCGTCTCACAAAGACGGTTGGAACCAAAAATCTCAAATTTGGATTCATCAGACCAGTCTGATGTCCATTGCTCGTGTTTCTTGGCCCAAGCAAGTCTCTTATTATAATTGGTGTCCTTTAGTAGTGGTTTCTTTGCCATAATTTGACCAGGAAGGCCTGATTCACGCAGTGTCCTCTGAACAGTTGATGTTGAGATGTCTGTTACTTGAACTCTGTGAAGCATTTATTTGGGCTGCAATCTGAGGCTGGTAACTCTAATGAACTTATCCTCTGCAGCAGAGGTAACTCTGGGTCTTCCTTTCCTATTGCGGCCCTCATTTATAGATAAAAAAATAAAAAAAAACTTTATTTAACTAGGAAGGGCTCATTGAGATTTGATATCTCTTTTTCAAGAGCATCCTGGCCAAGATAGGCAGCACTAAGTAATTACACAATTTCAGACAGACAACAAGAAAAACTACAGGTAATCTAGTAAAAACCCATATCATTCACAAGAGTATAACAAAATCATAAAACAGCAAATTAACAACATTGAAAGGTCAGGGAATCAGCCTCAAAATCCTTCATCAATGATTTAAAAACACCAATCGTTTAAAAGTATTTTGTAAGGCGTTCCAAGCCGATGGCGCAGAGTACATAAAAGCCCTTTTACCAAATTCAGTTGGGACATTTGGAACAGTTAGCAGGATAAAGTCCAGCGAACGAAGAGAGTACCCACCACATTTCTGAACAATAAAAATGCCCAAATAAAATGGTAGTAACCCCAAAATGGCTTTGTAAATAAAAGTATACTAGTGAGTGAGCCTACGATTGACTGGAGAAGGCCAGCCAACCCTGGTATATAAAGTGCAGTGGTGCGTAAGGGTTTTGCAGTTTAAAATAAATCTCAATGCTCCATGGTAAAGGCTGTCAATTGATCTCAAACTCTGAGCGGAAGCATTCATATATAACATATGGTCATAGTTTAGTATAGGCATAAATGTAGCTGATACTAGCCTCCTTCTGGCTTCAAAAGGAAAAACAGGCCTTATTCCTAAAATAAAATCCCAGCTTCAGGTTAAAAAAAATTGTAAGTTGTTGAATATGCAATTTAAAAGAGAAGCCTTCATCAATTAAAATTCCAAGATGATAAAATTCCAGTCTCAATCTCATTGCCCTGACAGGTAGTAATAGGTAAAAGGTTCAGAGGTCTATTTCTTGCTTTAGAAAACACCATTAGTTTAGTTTTGTCAGTATTGAGGATACGCTTCAATTGAACAGTATAAAAAGCAGTTTGAACTTCTGGAAATCTTTTCTGAAAGACAAAGCACAACAATAAATAACAGTATCATCAGCATAAAGGAGAAGTTGCGCATTTTGCAAATTTTTGTCTAAATTATTTATATTAATAGTGAATAAGAGGGGACAAGTACAGAGCCCTGGGGCACACCATTACAGACAGACAATTTAACAGACATGAGCCCATCAAATTGAGTGCACTGAGTTCTATTATACAGATAGATAGCAAACCATGCAACTGCATGTGCCGAAAGACCTACGCCTGACAATCTCTGCCTCAGTATAGCATGATCAATTGTATCAAAAGCCTTAGACATCAATAAAAAGTGAGACACAGTGCTGTTTTTTGTCAAAGGTCTCAGTGATATCATTTAAAACCTTCATGGCTGCTGTAATTGTGCTATGCTTCTCCCTGAAGCCCGATTGGTACATTGATAAAATAGTTAGTATATTAAAACTCTTTTAGCTGTTCACTAACAAGGGTTTCAAGTATTTTCACCAGGGGTGACCGCTTTGAGATTGACCTATACTTATTTAAAAGAGTTGATCTTCCCCTTTATAAAAGTGGTAGGACAAATGCTGATTTCTAGATCTTTGGAATTTCATTACATTACAAAGTTAAATTGAACAGATATGTAAGTGGTTCAGCTATGAAATCAGCTGCCAGATTTAAAAAACAGGGATCAAGAAGATCAGGACCTGCAGGCTTTCTCTGATCTAAGGATTTCAGGGCTTTATGTACCACCTGCACTGAGAATGGCAAAAAGCTAAAAGTTTGACCAGCTCACACTGGTTCATCCACACAGGGTTGTACAGAGACAGAGGATACTGAATCAAACAGCCTACCAGATAATTCAAAGTGTGCATTGAAACAATTCAGCATTTCAGTTTTGTCATATACAGCAAAACACATGACGGTAATTCATTAACATTACCATTACCTGACATAGACTTAATAGCCTTCCAAAACTTTCTAGGGTCATTCAGGTTATCAGTGGTAACAGACATAAAATATTCAGACTTGGCCTTCCTGAGAAGAAAATAACACTTGTTTTGTAGCTGCCTAAAAATAAGCCAATCAGCATCAGAACATGATTTCCTTGCTTTAGTCCAGGCTAGATTACGTTTGTGAATAATACAAGACAGCTCAGAAGAAAACTATGGATTATCCCGCCCTTTAACTCTGAACCTGTGGAATGGGGCATGTTTGCTTCCTATTTGGAAGAAAACGTCATGAAAGAATTTCCAGGCAGTTTCCACAGGGATAAGCTCAATCTTGCTCCAGTCAAAATAAAACAAATCATGAAAGAAAGCCTGCTTATTAAACTCTTAAAATACATTTCTCTTACGAATAAAGCGTGGGTGTTGTCTTAGGAACTTTAGTATTTCTAAAAGCAACAACAGCGCAATGGTCGCTTAAATCATTACAAAAAACACCAACCGCAGAATATTTATGTGGAACATTTGTCAATATCAAATCAATCAGGGTAGATTTCTCTGGAGATTTGGGTGGGTGGGTGAGTTAATGAACTGGGTAAGATTCATAGAATTACAATACATTTTAAAATCATCAGACACCGGCTTTAACCAACACCAGTTGAGATCACCAATCAAGATCATTTCACTGTGAAGAAGTTTAGACATAAGGTGCATCAGAGAAGAAAATGCATCACAGAGAGCATAGGGGGGTCTATAACAGCCAATCACAGTTATAGAGAGACCCTTTGAAACTTCAAGATTCAAAGCAAGAAATTCCAATTGTTTACAAATAGTTTCAGACTTTGCCACATTTACAAGGAATTTAGTCTTCACGTATAGCCACACCCCCACCTTTCTTAACTCGATCAGTGTGATACACATTGTAACCATTTATACAAATATCCTTATCATGAGAGCCAGTTTCATCATAGCGCTTGATGGTTTTTGCGTGCGGCTGCGCTTGAAGAAACTTTCAAAGTTATTGACATTTTCTGGATTGACTGACCTTCATGTCTTAAAGTAATGATGGAATGTTGTTTCTCTTTGCTTATTTGAGCTGTTCTTGCCATAAATAGGGCTATCTTCTGTATACCACCCCAACCTTGTCACAACAAAACTGATTGGCTCAAATGCATTAAGAAGGAAAGAAATTCCACAAATGAACTTTTAACAAGGCACACCTGTTAATTAAAATCATTCCAGGTGACTACCTCATGAAGCTGGTTGAGAGAATGCCAAAAGTGTGCAAAGCTGTCATCAAGGCAGAGGGTGGCTACTTTGAAGAATCTCAAATATAAATATATTTTGATTTGGTTACTACATGATTCCATATGTGTTATTTCATAGATTTGATGTCTTCACTATTATTCTACAATGTAGAAAATAGTAAAAATTAAGAAAAACCCTTGAATGAATAGGTGTGTCCAAACTTTTGACTGGTACTGTATATACTTTTTTTTTACCTGACTACACCTAACAAATCATAACATGTAGCAGAGACAATGTTGTGGTCAGCTGTCAGTTTTATTTTGTACTCTGATCTAATCGCCTCTTGTTTGTTGGGTTGGCAGTATTACAGATGTATCCTTTTAGTCCCTGACATCTATAACAGGCATCACATCAAGGAACTGGTCAACATGCTGCTGCTCAACATGGGCTTTTCAGGTACAATACACACTAAATGGCTACACGGACTACCTGAGTTGACCCTTGTATTATTCATGTTTTTTTGTTGCACTGTCTATGCACACTTACAGGGCTCTTCACACATACACTCACTTCATCATTTGCTCACACACATAATATGCACAAACATTTATACTGACTTTACACACACCCACTCAAATACAATCATCATATACGCTGCTGTTTATCCTAGTCACCTTTCCCTTATACATATTTACTTCTGCGCTTTGTTTTACCCACATACTCATATCCGTAAGTTGACATTTAATAGTCGGATCGGATGATACTCCTGATCTGAAAAAAATGAAGTGTTAAGTAGATGTTGGCAATGTACCTCCCTGCACGTTCTCACTGTAAAAAAAGCTGCAGATTAGGAGCAGCGGGCAGAGAAGTGTGTCTGTGTCCTCAACTTGCAACAGGCAGCCACGTTTGCTGTTACTCAGTCAGAATGCGCATCAGTGTTTCATTTTTTTTCTTCTCCATACTGCTTGTTAGATATTATGCGCATTGATAGCTTTATAGCAAATGTCCTTGCGATGTGATTTATCATAGTAGTAGCCAGGCAGCAGCAATCTGAATGATCAGACCAAAAACATGCAAGGAAAATTGATCTGGTGAAATTATGAACCGAGTGGATGGAGAAATACAGCTTCACTCTTATCCAATCAGAGCAGCAGGATCAAAGTACAGCCCGCCCTTCTCTTTAGACAGCCAGTAGTGTTATTTAGCCAATGTAGAACCTCTCACATTACTGACTGACATGAGAAAGATGCGTGCAGAAAATATATCTTTTTTCCATCACGTATCATTACAAAAAATAGTTGGACCATAATTTTATCCAGCAATTTGCCCATATTTGTTAGGATACTTGTTTTGACTGGCTACTCGGCACACCCCTAGTAAATATGGTACTGGAACTGATCCTGTATATAGTATGCTTGCTTGCTTTCTTTTTTTTGTTATTTTTATTTCTATTTCTTGTGTTTGTGTTCTACATTGTTATGTTTAGTATAACATTGTTATTGATTACTGCATTGTTGGGTTTAGAGCTGGCCAGAAATGCATTTAGCTGTACTTGTGTATGTGACTTTGAAACTTGATTGTCACTCCTTGGTCTGCAGCGATCGTAGTCCACCAGGAGTCTGTGTGTGCTACCTTCGGCAGTGGCCTGAGCAGTGCCTGTGTGGTGGATGTGGGCGACCAGAAGACCAGTCTGTGTTGTGTGGAGGACGGGGTGTCTCACCGCAACTCCAGGTGTGTATATTGCATCATGCATCTCATATGTATATATTGTACTCTATACTATGCCACTGTATCTTAGTCCAATGCCGCTCTGACATATATGTATATATATTCTTAATACATTCCTAACTTAGATTTACGTGTATTTTGCTTATATGTTGTGAAACTGTTAGATATTACTGCACTGTCAGAGCTGGAAGCACAAGCATTTCGCTACATCCGCAATAACATCTGCTAAACATGTGTATGTGACCAATAAAATTTGATTTGAGTAGAAGTGTGCACTCCCTCCCTGGTTGTCTGTGAAGGTTTTGAACTGAAGTGTACACACTAGGTTTGAACTTTCCACTGAGGAATTGAAGGGTGCACAGTAGGGGTGTATCGAAGTAAAAAATGTATCTGTAACATATCAGTCTGGTAATAAAGATGCTCTGTGTACAGTCGTGGCCAGAAGTTTTGAGAATGACACAAATATTAATTTTCACAAAGTCTGCTGCCTCAGTTTGTATGATGGCAATTTGCATATACTCCAGAATGTTATGAAGAGTGATCAGATGAATTGCAATTAATTGCAAAGTCCCTCTTTGCCATGCAAATGAACTGAATCCCAAAAAACATTTCCACTGCATTTCAGCCCTGCCACAAAAGGACCAGCTGACATCATGTCAGTGATTCTCTCGTTAGCACAGGTGTGAGTGTTGACGAGGACAAGGCTGGAGATCACTCTGTCATGCTGATTGAGTTCGAATAACAGACTGGAAGCTTCAAAAGGAGGGTGGTGCTTGGAATCATTGTTCTTCCTCTGTCATGGTTACCTGCAAGGAAACACGTGCCGTCATCATTGCTTTGCACAAAAATGGCTTCACAGGCAAGGATATTGCTGCCAGTAAGATTGCACCTAAATCAACCATTTATCGGATCATCAAGAACTTCAAGTAGAGCGGTTCAATTGTTGTGAAGAAGGCTTCAGGGCGCCCAAGAAAGTCCAGCAAGCTCCAGGACCGTCTCCTAAAGTTGATTCAGCTGCGGGATCGGGGCACCACCAGTACAGAGCTTGCTCAGGAATGGCAGCAGGCAGGTGTGAGTGCATCTCCACCCACAGTGAGGTGAAGACTTTTGGAGGATGGCCTGGTGTCAAGAAGGGCAGGAAAGAAGCCACTTCTCTCCAGGAAAAACATCAGGGACAGACTGATATTCTGCAAAAGGTACAGGGATTGGACTGCTGAGGATTGGGGTAAAGTCATTTTCTCTGATGAATCCCCTTTCCGATTGTTTGTGGTATCCGGAAAAAAGCTTGTCCGGAGAAGACAAGATGAGCGCTACCATCAGTCCTGTGTCATGCCAACAGGAAAAAGCATCCTGAGACCATTCATGTGTGGGGTTGCTTCTCAGCCAAGGGAGTGGGCTCACTCACAATTTTGCCTAAGAACACAGCCATGAATAAAGAATGGTACCAACACATCCTCCGAGAGCAACTTCTCCCAACCATCCAGGAACAGTTTGGTGACGAACAATGCCTTTTCCAGCATGATGGAGCACCTTGCCATAAGGCAAAAGTGATAACTAAGTGGCTCGGGGAACAAAACATCAATATTTTGGGTCCATGGCCAGGAAACTCCCCAGATCTTAATCCCATTGAGAACTTGTGGTCAATCCTCAAGAGGCTGGTGGACAAACAAAAACCCACAAATTCTGACCAACTCCAAGCATTGATTATTCAAGAATGGGCTGCCATCAGTCAGGATGTGGCCCAGAAGTTAATTGACAGCATGCCAGGGCGGATTGCAGAGGTCTTGAAAAAGGGGTCAACACTGCAAATATTGACTCTTTGCATCAACTTCATGTAATTGTTAATAAAAGCCTTTGACACTTATGAAATGCTTGTAATTATACGTCAGTATTCCATAGTAACATCTGACAAAAATATCTAAAGACACTGAGGCAGCAGACTTTGTGAAAATTAATATTTGTATCATTCTCAAAACTTTTAGCCATGACTGTACATGTGTCTGTCCTCCTGCAGGCTGTGTCTGGCATACGGGGGCGCTGATGTCACCCGCTGTTTCTTCTGGCTCCTGCAGAGGGCAGGCTTCCCCTACAGGGAGTGTCAGCTCTCCAATAGGGTGGACTGCATCCTGCTGCAGCAGCTCAAAGAGACCTTCTGCCACCTTGACCAGGTACTTAAACATCAAATTCATAAGGCATCAATCAGGAAGAAAACAGCCTGAAATAGGGAGGAGCTGCTTTAACTTGTCCATTTTAAGAAACAGTTATTTTTACTGAATTTCTATCAACATGTTAAATGTGCAACCAGAGGTAAAAAAATACCACCTCCAAAGCTCTCCCTCGCCCTCCATTTGGCAAATCTGACCATAACTCTATCCTCCTGATTCCTGCTTGAGCCCTTCCTGCAAAAATTAAAACAGGAAGCACCAGTGAATCGGTCTATAAAAAAGTGGTTAGATGAAGCAGATGCTAAACTACAGGACTGTTTTGCTAGCACAGACTGGAATATGTTCCGGGATTCTTCCGATGGCATTGAGGAGTACACCACATCAGTCACTGGCTTTATCAATAAGTGCATAGAGGACATCGTCCCCACAGTGACTGTACGTACATACCCCAACCAGAAGCCATGGATTACAGGTAACATTCGCACTGAGCTAAAGGGCAGAGCTGCCGCTTTCAAGGAGCGGGACTCTAACACGGAAGCTAATAAGTTTATGCCCTCCGACGAACCATCAAACAGGCAAAGCGTCAATACAGGACTAAGATCGAATCGTACTACACAGACTCTGATGCTCGTCGGATGTGGCAGGGCATGCTAACTATTGCAGACTACAAAGGGAAGTACAGCCGAGAGCTGCCCAGTGACACGAGCCTACCAGATGAGCTAAATAACTTCTATGCTCGCTTTGAGGCAAGCAACACTGAAATATGCATGAGAGCATCAACTGTTCCGGATGACTGTGTGATCACGCTCTCCGCATCCGATGTGAGTAGGACCTTCAAATAGGTCAACATTCACAAGGCCGCTGGGCCAGACGGATTACCAGGACGTGTACTCCGAGCATGCGCTGACCAACTGGCAAGTATCTTCACTGACATTTTCAACCTGTCCCTGTCTGAGTCTGTAATACCAACATGTTTCAAGCAGACCACCATAGTCTAAGAACACTAAGGTAACCTGCCTAAATGACTACCGACCCGTAGCACTCACGTCTGTAGCCAAGAAATGCTTTGAAAGGCTGGTTATGGCTCACATCAACACTATTATCCCAGAAACCCTAGACCCACTCCAATTTGCATACCGCACCAACAGATCCACAGATGATGCAATCTCTATTGCACTCCACACTACCTTTTCCCACCTGGACAAAAGGAACACCTATGTGAGAGTGCTATTCATTGACTAAAGCTCAGCGTTCAACGCCATAGTGCCCTCAAAGCTCATCACTAAGCTAAGGAGCCTGGGACTAAACACCTCCCTCTGCAACTGGATCCTAAACTTCCTGACGGGCCACCCCCAGGTAGCAAGGGTAGACAACAATACATCCGCCACGCTGATCCTCAACACGCGGGCCCCTCAGGGGTGCGTGGTCATTCCCCTGCAGTACTCCCTGTTCACTCATGACTGCACGGCCAGGCACGACTCCAACACCATCATTAAGTTTGCTGATGACACAACAGTGTTTGGCCTGATCACCGACAACGATGAGACAGCCTATAGGGAGGAGGTCAGAGACCTGATCATGTGGTTCAAGACAAAGGAGTTGATTGTGGACCTCAGGATAAAGACGACCGAGCACGCCCCCATTCTCATCGACGGGGCTATAGTGGAGCAGGTTGAGCGTTTCAAGTTCCTTGGTGTCCACATCACCAACAAACTAACATGGTCCAAGCACACCAAGACTGTCGTGAAGGGGGCACAACAAAACCTATTCCCCCTCAGGAGACTGAAAAGATTTGGCATGGTCCTCAGATCCTCAAAAAGTTCTACAGCTGCACCATCAAGAGCATCCTGACAGGTTGTTTTATTGCCTGGTATGGCAACTGTTCAGCCTCTGACCGCAAGGCACTACAGAGGGTAGTGCATACGGCCCAGTACATCACCGGGGCCAAGCCTCCTGCCATCCAGGACCTCTATACCAGGCGGTGTCAGAGGAAGGCCCTAAATATCGTCAGACTCCAGCCACCCTAGTCATAGACTGTTCTCTCTGCTACCGCACGGCAAGCGGTACCTGAGCGCCAAGTCTAGGTCCAAAAGGCTTCTAAACAGCTTCTACCCCCAAGCCATAAGACTCCCGAACAGCTAATCAAATGGCTACCCAGACTATTTGCACCCCCCCCTTTGCTACTACTCTCTGTTTATTTTCTATGCATAGTCACTTATACATGCAGGTAGGTTTGTTTATCTCAATTACCTCGACACCGGTGCCCCCGCACATTGACACTGTACCAGTGCACCCTGTATATAGCCGCGCTATTGTTATTTACTGCTGCTCTTTAATTACTTGTTTTTCTTATCGCTTATTTTTTAGGTATTTTCTTAACTGCATTGTTGGTTAGGGCTTGTAATTAAGCATTTCACTGTAAGGTCTACTACACCTGTTGTATTTGGCGCATGTGACAAGTAAAATTTTATTTAGTTTCTTCTATGGTGTGCCCTAATAACTAAGTCCCTGGTGTACTTTTCAACGTAAGGACTCTCCAACTCTGGTCTTGAAGTGCGAACTGTATGGTTATGGTTATGGCTTTTAATTCATTACATCACAACATGCCAGTTTCAAATGGCCAACTAATGAATCATGGTCTTCCGTCTGGGCTATAAGGCCATAGCTGAAATAAGGTGTGTTACTGAAGAAGGGGGACTTAGGAATAAAAGGTGATAGATACCCCTTTTCTACATGCTCAGCTCTTTCCCCTTTTTCTCCAGGACATCTCTGGGCTTCAAGACCACGAGTTCCGCACCCGTTTCCCAGAGTCCCCTGCACTTCTTTACCAGGTTCGACTTGGTGATGAGAAACTGCAGGTATGTATACACACCCAGTCAGGGAAGGGCTGTCAGTGGTAAAGCGGATGATTGTGGTTTTGAAGCCCCATTTTTAGATTGAAGATGACTATAATAAATATGACATAATAAATGCTGTCACAATGTGTAATTTGTGTACCTCAGGCGCCTATGGCCCTGTTCTACCCCACCACGTTTGGGATAGTTGGCCAGAAGATGACCTCCTTGCAGCACAGATCTCAGGGTGACCCAGAGGACCCACATGATGAACACTACCTACTGGGAACCCAGAGCAAGCAGGACCAGGTAGTCTAGGAACACCTGACTCCATCCTATTAGAACTATCTGATTGGCTGATACTCCCTCTCTGTTTCCATCTCTCCCTTCCTTTTCCTCCTCTCTCCATCTCATCCTCCCTCTCCCATTATTATGCTCAGTCCTCTAAAGCCTCAGCAGAGCGTAAATCCCTTCCCAAGCCGCCTGGGTTTGAGGGGGAGTTGAGCAGCCAGGGTGGGGACCCCTCAGAACGTGGAGGTGGTGCCCATGGCCAGGATGTGGAGCTGGGACACTCCCAGAATGACTGCCTGATGGGGGGAGCAGAGATGGAGGAGCCTCCCTCAGCACTCCTCTCCAGGAAGACTGCCATGACCCAGTTTGAGGGCAAAGCGCTAGGCTTGGACAAAGCCATCCTGCACAGCATCGATTGCTGTGGTAAGCAAATTACCCTGCTTCAAACTCTGTCCTATAATACAGTATCTTGTTTTATTCTACCATAAACACGAGGTAACATACACTAAATAATAAACATAAGATATAGATAAAACATTATTGGACATGGTATTCATTATTCTGTTATGAAGTGAGGGTAAATTGTGAATTCTAAGCAGTGGTTTCCAAATGTTGGATGTTTTGATAGGGGAATGTTAGGTTTTGTGTGTATTTTGTTTGTGCCCAGCATCTGACGAGACCAAGAGGAAGATGTACAGCTCCATCCTGGTGGTGGGGGGAGGCCTGCTGTTTCACAGGGCCCAGGAGTTCCTGCAGCACCGCATCCTCAACAAGATGCCCCCCTCCTTCCGCAGGGTGGTGGAGAGCGTGGAGGTCATCACACGACCCAAGGTACACTGGCTTCTACGTACACTGGCTTTACAGTGGACTAACATGGTCTTGAGGCATGCAGAAGACCAGGTGTTTATATCTAGTCTAACACAGTGGGTATAAAATGCAATCCTGCAGGAGTTTGTGTGTCGCTACAAGCAGAGGTGTTTTAATGGCTGTGTTTTCCAGGACATGGACCCTCGCCTGATCTCGTGGAAAGGGGGAGCGGTGCTCGCCTGCCTGGACACCACCCAGGAGATGTGGATCCACCAGAGGGAGTGGCAGCGCTTTGGTGTGCGCATGCTGAGGGAGAGGGCTGCGTTTGTCTGGTGAACCACCCCAGACTACATCCCACTGGAACAAGGGAGCACAGAGGGAGAAGCCCATTACTTTAGACAGTAAAACACTGGCACAGGTACTACTCACAGAGAAAGACTGCCGGACACACAATATAAGGCAAATACTTAACCTGGGCACTGACCCTCGTAGGCTTCAAACATCTCTCTCTTGGTACCTTATATTGTGTAGTGTAACGTGTACCACATGTCTTTCTCACAGTTTAACTGGTGCCTGTGTGGGAGATGGTTTAAATAGTTGTTTTGTTCCCAGTTTCTTTCTTCTGGCATTGTGGATGTTACATTTGATTAAAAACATACTTATTTCTTGAAGGACTTACTGTTTTGACATTTCTTATAGACCTTATGTAGGTTGGAAGAAATTTGATACGAGACATATTTAATGGTAAAATGTTATGAACGTGTACCTATCCTACTTCACAATTAGCTAAGACGCCACGTGTGTTTGCGAAGCAGAGGATCTGAGATCGAGCACCAGTAAGGACGCTATACTTAAACGATCAGTGACGCTTGTCACAGTTAAATGCTATGACTAACTCCTGTAGTGTCATTCATCATACCCCTAGTAAATCAAATTTAATTTCAACATACACTACATGACCAAAAGTATGTGGACACCTGCTTGTCAAACATCTCATTATAAAATCATGGTCATTAATATGGAGTTGGTCCCCCCTTTGCTGCTATAACAGCATCCACTCTTCTGGGAAGACTTTCCACTAGATGTTGGAACATTGCTGCGGGACTTGCTTCCATTCAGCCACAAGATTATTTGTGAGGTTGGGCGATTAGGCCTGGCTCGCAGTCTGCGTTCCAATCTTGACAAACCATTTCTGTATGGACCTCGCTTTGTGCACGGGGGCATTGTCATGCTGAAACTGTTGCCACAAAGTTGGAAGCACAGAATCGTCTAGAATGTCATTGTATGCTGTAGCGTTAAGATTTCCCTTCACTGGAACTAAGGGGCCTAGTATGAACTATGAAAAACAGCCCCAGACCATTATTCCTCCTCCGCCAAACTTTACAGTTGACACTGCATTGGGGCAGTTAACATTCTCCTGGTATCTTCCAAACCCAGATTCGTACGTCGGACTGCCAGATGGTGAAGCGGGATTCATCACTCCAGAGTCCAATGGCGGCGAGCTTTACACCACTCCAGCCGACGCTTGGCATTGTGCATGGTGATCTTAGCCTTGTGTGCGGCTGCTCGCCCATGGAAACCAATTTCATGAAGCTCCAGACGAACCGTTGTGCTGATGTTGCTTCCCGAGTCAGTTTGGAACACAGTAGTGAGTGTTGCCACCGAGGACAGAAGCTTTTAACGTGCTTCAGCAGTCCCGTTCTGTGAGCTTGTGTGGCCTACCACTTCGCGGCTGAGCCGTTGTTGCTACTAGACGTTTCCACTTCACAATAACAGCACTTACAGTTGACCGGGGCAGCTCTAGCAGGGCAGAAAGTGGACAAATTGACTTGTTGGAAAGGTGGCATTCTATGACTGCCATGTTGAAGTCACTGAGCTCTTCAGTATGGACATTCTACTGCCAATGTTTGTCTATGGAAATTGCATGGCTGTGTGCTCAATTTTACACATCTGTCAGCAATGGGTGTGGCTGAAATAGCCGAATCCACTAATTTGAAGGTGTCCACTTACTTTTGTATATATAGTGTAACATTGCACTGAAGTCTTTAAAAAGGACATGTATACAGCACAGGAGTTTATTGAACAGTGGGATACAAAAAATAACAGATTTTTAGAGGAGGCAGGAGAGTGATGTGAAATGATTTACAATGGGAAAGGAAGAGGGGTCAGAAACGGAAAGCTGCCGTATTGGCCACCCTGGCCCCTACGTGTAGGAATTCCCAGAGCAGCGTCAGGAGTCTGGTGAGCAGAGGCAGCCAGAGAGGAGGGGGTTGCCCCACATGAATATCGTTGCAGCCTAAATTAGGCTACACGTCTGCAGCCAGTTTGCCACACCCCATGCCTATACAAAAGGTGTAGGCGTTTACCTATGGAGAGGAACATAAGACGAGACAATGTAGTTATGTTCTACACCACCACAGATGAACATGAGTCACAGTAGAATTATATGACCTAACTGTGCTCTGGAATCAGAAGTTTGATGTACCTCACCTTCATCATCCTCCCCCCATGGAAGGGGCCCCCACCGTGGTTTGTCCGCCACATCTGCCAGGGGGGCTGATGGGAGACAGACAGCCATGGGAGTGTTGGAACACTGGAACATTTGTCCACTGTCATGATGAAATCAGTCAACCTTTGCTCTGTTTCAACATGACAAGTCTAGCCCCGACCTCTAGCTAGCACCTACCCTTAGCCCAAAGATGGCAAGATGGCACTGATGGAGATGGCAGCTTCGATTTTGTCCTTAGGAAACCGTGCAGTATTTTGTTTTTTAATGTATTATTTCTTACATTGTTAGCCCAGAAAACCTTAAGTGTTATTACATACAACCGGGAAGAAATATTGGCTATCAGAGAGACGTCAACTTACCAGCACAACCAGCATTACGACCAGGAATATAACTTTCCCAAAGCAGATCCTTTGTCTGCACCTCCCAGGGCATTTGAACTGATTCCAGAGGCCGACCCAAAACAACGCCGCCGGAGGAGAGGGTGCCGTTGCTGTCATCTAGTGAGGCTTCGGATGCGCGCACACCACCCACCACTTCCGAGTATATTACTCTCTAATGTCCAGTTCCTAGGTAACAAAGTCGACAAAATCAGGGCAAGAGTTGCTTTCCAAAGAGATATCCGGGATTGTAACATACTCTGTCTCAATGAAACATGGCTAGCTGGGAACATGCTGTCGGAGTCCATACAGTCAACGGGATTTTCAGTGCATTGCGCCAACAGGAATAAACATCTCTCTGGTAAGAAGAAGGGCGGGGGTGTATGTTTCATGATTAACGACTCATGGTGTAATTGTAACAACATACAGGAATTCAAGTCCTTTTGTTCACCTTCCTCACAATCAAATGCCTACCGTATTATCTCCCAAGAGAACTCGTCTCGGTTATCGTCACAGCCGTGTACATCCCCACGCAAGTGGATACCAAGACGGCCATCAAGGAACTTTACTGGACTTTATGCAAACTGGAAACCATATACAGTTGAAGTCGGAAGTTTACATAGACTTAGGTAGGAGTCTTTAAAACTTGTTTTTCAACCACTCCACAAATTTCTTGTTAACAGACTATAGTTTTGGCAAGTCGGTTAGGACATCTACTTTGTGCATAACGCAAGTAATTTTTCCCAAAATTGTTTACAGACAGATTATTTCACTTATAATTCACTGTATCACAATTCCAGTGGGTCAAAAGTTTACATACACTAAGTTGACTGTGCCTTTTAAACAGCTTGGAAAATTCCAGAAAATGATGTCATGGCTTTAGAAGCTTCTGATGGGCTAATTAACATAATTTGAGTCAATTGGAGGTGTACCTGTGGATGTATTTCAAGGCCTTCCTTCGTACTCATCATGGGAAAATCCAAAGAAATCAGCCAAGATCTCAGGAAAAGAAATTGTAGACCTCCACAAGTCTGGCTCATCCTTGGGAGCAATTTCCAAACGCCTGAAGGTACCAGGTTCATCTGTACAAACAATAGTACGCAAGTGTAAACACCATGGGACCACGCAGCCGTCATACCGCTCAGGAAGGAGACGTGTTCTGTCTCCTAGAGATGAACGTACTTTGGTGCGAAAAGTGCAAATCAATCCCAGAACAACAGCAAAGGACCTTGTGAAGATGCTGGAGGAAAGAGGTATAAAATTATCTATATCCACAGTAAAACGAGTCCTATACCGACATAACCTGAAAGGCCGCTCAGCAAGGAAGAAGCCACTGCTCCATAACCGCCATAAAAAAGCCAGACTACGGTTTGCAACTGCACATGGGGACAAATATCTTTCTTTTTGGAGAAATGTCCTCTGGTCTGATGAAACAAAAATAGAACTGTTTGGCCATAATGACCATCGTTATGTTTGGAGGAAAAAGGGGGAGGCTTGCAAGCCGAAGAACACCATCCCAACCGTGATGCACGGGGGTGGCAGCATCATGTTGTGGAGATGCTTTGCTGCAGGAGGGACTGGTGCACTTCACAAAATAGATGGCATAATGAGGGAGGAAAATGATGTGGATATAATGGAGCAAACTCTCAAGACATCAGTCAGGAAGTTAAAGCTTGGTCGTAAATGGGTCTTCCAAATGGACAATGACACCAAGCATACTTCCAAAGTTGTGGCAAAATGGCTAAAGGACAACAAAGTCAAGGTATTGGAGTGGCCATCACAAAGCCCTGACCTCAATACCATAGAAAATTTGTGGGCAGAACTGAAAAAGCGTGTGCGAGCAAGGAGGCCTACAAACCTGACTCAGTTACACCAGCTCTGTCAGGAGGAATGGGCCAAAATTCACACAACTTATTGTGGGAAGCTTGTGGAAGGCTACCCAAAACGTTTGACCGAAGTTGAACAATTTTAAAGGCAATGCTACCAAATACTAATTGAGTGCGTGTGAACTTCTGACCCACTGGGAATGTGATGAAAGAAATAAAAGCTGAAATAAATCATTCTATTATTATTCTGACATTTCACATTATTAAAATAAAGTGGTGATCCTAACTGACCTAAAACAGGGAATTTTTACTAGGATTAAATGTCAGGAATTGTGAAAACTGAGTTTAAAAGTATTTGGCTAAGGGGTGTAATCTTCTGACTTCAACTGTATCCTGAGGCTGCATTTATTGCAGCTGGGGATTTTAACAAAGCTAATTTGAGAACAATTTGACCGCTCCTGATGACCTGGGTAAATCATGCACAAGAGATCCCTCAAACTTGGGATCTGAGGGAGACCACACTTTGGGAACGGAGCAGATGGACCCACTCATGATCTGAGAGGCAGCGAGCCGAGTGGATCCCAGATCTCGAACTTAGTATTTTATAAGAAAAAGGTGAGTGAAACACGCAAAGTTTAGTTTTTAAGAAAAGCCTCTGTCACGTAGGCTCTGAGTGTGTATTCCTGTGTGAGGGGGTCACCTTGGAGGTGTAAACAGGGCCGAGTCAGTGGAGGATGATCTGAGAGTTAGGTGTCTGAGTCGACTATCATTGGTCGGTTGCGGGAAACCTAGAGCCGTCCCAACACTGAATTGATCACAGTGGGGATTGGTGTGGTCTGTAGGGGTGAGGGGCCAGGGTGACTGAGTTTTGTGTGAAGCACGGTACCTGGTGAAACCCTTGGTCATCTGGGTTTGGTCATTTACCATTAAAACGTCTAGAATCTGTGTGAATTAGTTAAGACCATTTATGATATAGTATAAATAGTAAGGTGTACCTGTAATTGTTTTTAACCTGTACCCCATTTTAGAAGTATTGAAAGATGAAAATGTATTATCCTAGGAGCTAACCATGAGATAGAAATTAGAAAATATTCCTGCAGGTCAAAAAACAACTAATTGATTAGGTATGTTTGGGAATAGCATTGTGTGAATGTGATATGAGAGTTTTGTAAGTGTGTAAATAAGATATGATAAAAATTACAGACCTCTACATGCTTTGTAAGTAGGAAAACCTGCAAAATCGGCAGTGTATCAAATACTTGTTCTCCCCACTGTATGTGACCAATTAAATTGGATTTGATTTGGGGGGAGGGAGAGTCTGGCCACTCTTAATTCTTTATAAGGTCATTCATCTTAACTGCTACAAAGCCCTACTCAGGGTTTTCTGGTTAGCTTCATATTCCAGCTCAGTCTTCATCTGTACTACAACGGTGGATATTGCTCGTCCGCCTGCCACTAACTCTAGCAGGCTTGGAACTGCGTGTGCATGACGCACCTGGCTAGTCGAACGCTTCATTGAGACAATGCTGAAACATCAATTCATTGGCGAGTCAGTGCCACATTTTCATTTGTTCCAAAATCTAAATTAAAGGAAAGTTATCTTGCAAATTCAGCAGGTTATGGTGTGAAATAGGCTTTTAGAAGTGCTGTCTTTATTACTTATCATTAATGCTGTCTTTGGGCTTGTCAATGCACAAGCACTTTTTTACCCACACATTTTTTTTCATCTGACTCTTCAACTAAGACATATTTATTCCTTCGTCAAACACTTGTCACGTGTCCAAAGTTATTACAATTGTAACACTACAGCGGCTTCTGTACATACGGTCTAACCGCATATCTCACATACCCAAGTTTTACGTAAGTCGGGAGAACCACTTCATCAAACTTCTTCTTCGGTGGTGTTTATTGGCGTTTGGCATGCAACGTTATGGTGCATTACCGCCACCTACTGTACTGGAGTGTGGGCCAAAGACAGAGGGACTAAATCCTACCTGCCAGCCCTGTTTCTCTTAAAAAAGATGATAACAAAAAATATTTGAGACTGTATCTAATGACGTTCTACTCAATATACTCTTTAAACTAATTTCCTGTATACACTCCCTCATACTAGATCTCTGCCTCTTTCCCTCTCATACTGCACACACTATATCAATACATGCCCCACTATCTCTGTTTCCTGGCAATAATCACACTTTCCTGTTGGATGCTTTCCTATCACATTTAAAGTCTTAATCAATCTTGCAAAAATAGTCTCCTTTCTTCTGTCCCTTCCTACTGTCCTCCCCGACTTTCTTCTGTACTTGAAATAAATGCCTGACATTGGTATCGCTATTCCACAGCTCTTGCCATCTCTGCACACTCACTGTTCATATTAGGATTATTGCCTCTGCCTTGCTCATTGAAACTACAACATCAACATCCACATGACTAAGTGCTTGTTTAGCCAGTACTTCAACTGCCTCGTTCCCCTCCACTCCCACATGGGCTGGGTCCCAAGTAACTCTTATCTGTATACCCATCTGTCTAATCCTGCCATGGGTTTGTAGTACATAATAAAGCAGGTTTTGTCTGCTACATGAGCTAAAGGACTGCAGACTCATCAACACTGCACATCAATCAGAGCAAATAACTACTCTGTCTGGCTTGACTTTCTCCGCCCACTGCAAGGCCAACAGTGTGGCCATCAGCTCCGCCGTATATATAGCCAGATGATTTGTCATATGTTTCCTGACTGTCACTCCACATTCCTGCACTACAAATGCTGACCCAGTACGTCCTGTCCGTGGGTCTATTGAACCATCTGTGTAAATGGATCAACACCCTCCCTATCTTTCCGTAGTCTCTCCAACACTTCTAGATCAACTACTGGAGGCAGGAGTAGCCATGGTGGGTTTACAGGAATAGCTACTGTTGGACTAAACTCCCTTTCATACAGTCCCATCTCTCTCGTCTGAGTATTACCCACCCGCCCAAAACATGTGTTGTGTCCTTGCTCATGTTCCCAGCATGCCTGTAAAATCCCTTTCGCAGGATGAGACACCCCATGTCCCTGTAGGTTGACCCAATAATAATTTGCCAGCTGCTGTCTCATAATCTGCAATGGCATATCCCCCATCTCCACCTGTAGTGCAGCTACTGGGGAGGTCCAAAAAGCCCCACTACATGTTCTGAGTCCTTGCCCCTGTATGACATCTAGCCCTTCCAATGAGGTCCGGGCTGCTGAATCCCCACATGAATGCCCACCGCTCTACCTCAGTTGCTTCCTGTACCTTCCTGACTATGTAGGGCACATTTCTTCCCCTTGTTGGGTTCTGAGAATAGGAAATATACTTATTCATGTCACTGAAGGAGAGAGGGTAATGTATAACGTTTACATTATGTCAGGATATGTTATTGTTAGCCATCAGGGATCCTCTGGGAGGAGAAGAGACACAGTCTGGTACCAATCACCATGACAGCCGTGAGTTGGGGAGGAGTGAGCACTTTGGGGCAGAGGTCAGATGAAGTGAGGAAGAACAGATATCACTAAAGGTTCTGTCTAGCAACAGAGATGCATTGGCTATTCAGATGTGTAGGAGGAGACTCAGCATAGGAGAAAGGGTTAAATACTAGTGCTCATGTGAATATGTTTTTATCAATTCAGCTGTTCGATTCTTTGGGAAGAATAAACTTGGTTTAAGCTTTCACAGTGTCCGAGTTCTTACTCTAATAATTATAACCTAACACCCTCTTCCATAAGGCCCCATCATCTGCAAATAACGACCTCCCAATATCCGTCCCTACCTGAGAGTAAACATCATTGATCATGATTGAGAACAACAGAGGACTAATCATGCTCCCATGCAGTGTACAAATATCCACCAGGTAGCTGTCTGTGCATGCTTCAAGTGGTAGAACTCGGAAAGCACTACCAGCACTTTGAAAAGTTGATGTAATTATACTTTCCTGTGGATATATTGTCTCACATTCCTACCTGAAAAATGACTAACCACACGGACAAACGATAAATAAAGTTAAAATGTAATTTTATTAAACATTTTGGCTTCTAGAGCTTGTGAGAGGAATTTTTCCAAATAAATGTATAGCATTAATCTCAGACTGTGAACCAGAGCTGTCCAGTCTGCTTGTCAGGCAATGATTAGGCATGATCTTAAATGTCTCTTTTTGCGGTGTATATTTCTTGTCAGACTATGATACATTCTATACATCATAGATGTGTTTTCTGAATCTATTATACGTTTTCTGAGCCTGAATAGGCCTACCTTCTAAGTCATGTTTGAAGTTGCTTTCTCACTTTGCACCACTGTCTGTAAGTCACATGGTACTGTATTCATATCATTACTTGTTGCACTGCTGTTAAAGTTCCCCTACTTACAAGTGAGACATTTGTATTTGCACAAAAGGTTGTGGATGTTTAAATAGGCTTTTTAAAACAATGTCAACAAAGGCTTTCATATTATAATTTGAATGTTTCTCACATTCCTATACCCATTTGGTGAAGTAACCTATGGCTGTATTGAAAGCAGTCAATGTCCAGTAGATGGCAGTCCATGCCTATTCTTTTTTTTAACTATCGATGGTCCTCTGTATGTTACCCACTGTAGAGTCAAGTGGCTGCTTAGAGATGGAAAAATGTCTCTTCTGCAGGTAGACAGCCATCATATCAATCCATGTTTTACTTAGATATAGGTGATATTAGTATTATCATTATTACCATTCTAATGAACTTTGTTGCCTTTTCAATCTTCCAAGAGATTCACATCATTACACACTTTCTCATTTTCTTCCTCTCACACAAAACACAACCCACGCTATCTCTATGAATTTATGTCTTCATATGTCCACAAACAGACACCATCATTGTGCTCGGCTAATTATGCAAGTCTGTTTGGGACTCATTTGTAGAAAAAGGAAGCAAGGGAATTCAAGGAATGAGAAGGGCAAGGAAAGCGAGAGAACTACACACTTCCATTCAGGCACCAGCAGGGAAGAAAATACTCTTTTTTACAGTTATAAGCCCCCATGAAACACATTCAGGCCAATGCAGCTGCTGACTCGTGAAGTGGGTGTGGTGTGAGGTCATCACAGAGCGCAGGGTGTCAGAGACAATGGAGGAGCCAAGTGTGGGGGAAACCAGTATCTATGCAGCAATAGTCTATGTGCTGGGGGGGCTAAGGTCAGTCTGTTATATCTGGTGTAATTCTTCTGTCTTATCTGTTGTCATGTGTGAATTTAAGTAGGCTCCCTCTAATTATCTCTCCCTCCCTCCCTCCCCCTCCCAGAGGACCTGAGCCCTAGGACATGCCATAAGATTACCTGGCCTGATGACTCCTGGCTGTCCCCAGTCCACCTGGTCGTGCTGTTGCTCCAGTTTTAACTGTTCTGCCTGCGGCTATGGAACCCTGACCTGTTCACCAGACGTGCTACCTTATCCCGGACCTGATGTTTTCCCCTCTCTCTCTCTACCGCACCTGCTGTCTCTAACTCTGAATCTTCGAGTATGAAAAGCCAACTGACATTTACTCCTGAGGTACTGACCTGTTGCACCCTCTACAACCCTGCTGGTCATCTAACGTTTGAACATCTTGATGAACAATCTGGCCTTAATGGTCATGTACTGTTATAATCTCCACTCGGCACAGCCAGAAGAGGACTGGCCAGCCATCAGAGCCTGGTTCCTCTCTAGGTGTCTTCCTAGGTTTCTGCTATTCTAGGGAGTTTTTCCTAGCCACCGTGCTTCTACACCTGCATTGCTTGCTGTTTGGGGTTTTAGGCTTGGTTTCTGTATAGCATTGTGTGACATCAGCTGATGTAAAAGGGGCTTTATAAATACATTTGATTGATTGATCTTCTCTGTCCTAGTAATGTTATACGTGAGCAGGGGGACACTGGGTGTTTTCTATCAGGCGCACAAAGAGCCATTGAAGTGGGTTTGTTCTTCTACTTCCCCTTCTGCCTCACACAGACCAGGGCTGGGCCCTCCTCTAGGCCTGCATAGATCTACACAGAGTAACAGATGGGCTACAGCCTAGGCTGTGAAGTGTGACTTGTGCATCTCAAGTAGGCCTCCAGTGATGTGCCGTGGTCAATTCCGTGATGCTTACACCATCAATATCAAACCTTGACCAACGTAGCCCATTGGAGCAGATGTAGATCATCGGAGGCCCTTATATTGAGCGCAGAGATCCCATTGGGTTACTTACGACTTGTGTTGAAAACATTGGGTAATACTTGTGTGGGATTTAGAGGCCTTTAACTGGTTTTATACCCAGAAAAGCAGCAGTCTCTGAACTGTAGAACATCTTCCACCCCTACACCTCTGCCTGCCTGGCATCCCCTCTCCCCGCCACTGAAGTACAGTGCCAGAACTCTTAGAGACAGTGGATGAGAATGGGAGGGGTGGACAGAGGAAGTGTGTATGTGTGTGTGTGTGTGTGTGTGTGTGTGTGTGTGTGTGTGTGTGTGTGTGTGTGTGTGTGTGTGTGGGGGGGGTATGGTGATTCTTTCAGAGATGGTGAATGGCATAGGGAGGGGGAGGGTATGGTGAATGGCCTATGGTGGGGAGGGGTGTGGCGTTATTGTGGGCATTTCTATAAAGCCGAGGCTTAAACTACAGCATCCTGCTCATTCTGTCCCGTCCCCCTGTGCTCTTCCTGTCTTTTATTCTATCCCTTTTGTATTTTGTCTTTGTCTTCCCGTCTTCCTCCAGAGTTAACATTGTGTGTGTGCACAGTGCTATTCATAAGCCAATGAACAAAAAGCTAACAACACAGCCAATTTTTACCAGCTTTCTTTTGATTAATTCTTTCACGGTTAAAGGTTGTTTGAACAAACTTTGTTTGTGTAAAGAGAGCTCTCTGTAGTGTGACCTTTACAGTGCTGTCCTCTCTGCCCCCCGCCTTTTTGTCCTGAGAGAGTTGGATTGTCTCTGTAGTCCATTCTATGAATGAGTACCAATAGATTCCAGGGAGACTGCTTACATCTTTGTGGCTGAATACAGGTGGATCTGTTGTCATCAGTGGAATAATACAGTATTGTAAAGTAATGGATGAATCATTTAATACTTCCTAGAAGTGGTGGGTGGGAAGAAGAAAAGAAGGAGGAAGGAAGAAACGTAGGGATGGGTTGGGATTGTGTTTTGTATGTGTGTGTGTTTTATCCATTTATTAGACAAGAGGAGATGTGGAGTCATTCTTCAGAAGAGCATCTTGTTCTGAAGATGCACCAGAAGAACATTGGAATGATCTGCAACATCTTTGTTCTCTCACTCCCTGTGAGAGCATTCTGAACCCTGTCCCACGTCACAGTTAAACCCTGTCCCACGTCACAGTTAAACCCTGTCCCACGTCACAGTTAAACCCTGTCCCACGTCACAGTTAAACCCTGCATAGCCAGTACGGTTTCATCTTTCACACATGTTGTTCCCCTTTCTCAGTCCAACTGGCAAGGCATCTTTGTTTTGTCATGTTGATTAGCCCTCTCCCAAGCTGTGGCTTGGGTTCCAGTTGTACCAGTGCCATATTGGGTCGGTATGTCTTGGCCCCTTTTGGATCTCTTTTCGCCAAGCTGTAAGACGTCCCATGTTGACAATTTACATTTACCCTTGTTGTTTTTCCATTGCTATGTTTGTCCCGGTAGCCATTATGCTCCTCTGTAGTTATGTATCTCACACCTGTTGATTGATGGTGTTCCAGAGATGGGAAAATTTAGGGGGAGTGGGCATGGGGGAGTTGGGGGAGGCTTAGGGGGCATAGCTAGCTCCTAAATAATGAGAGATAGGATTAGTGAATAAACTCTAAAGATATTGAAGAGGTATGTTAAAGCCAGAGGCTGTCTCTCTGTCTTCAGAGATGAGGTAGTTACTGGAGATCAACACCATGTAGAGCTAGCAAGAAAGACATTTTACCAGACTTGTACATTTGACATTAAAACTTGAAACCTCTTCACCCTCCCTTAAAAATCACGTGGATGAAGTCACCTCCTCTCACTCTGTCTGTTTGTGACCCCATGGCTCTAACATAACTAATCTCTGCCATGATCTTTCACCATCCATAACCTCCGGTATTTCTGAGACATGGAGTCTTTCCCTGTGTGTCAGCTCCAGGTGTCATATGGTGTTATGGCATAATGGATGTCCTGTGCCGTACAGGTCAGGGAGGCAGTCTTTTGTACAGCAGGTTCAAAGTCCTCTGAGAGAGTGCCGTCACCATCCCCGCCATGCCCCACCATGCCCTTCACCCTACTGGTGTCAGTCTGTTGTGGAACTGGGCTGTAAAATGTGAACTCTGTGAGTCTGGATGACAGATATTCATATAGCACTCCCATGTCGGCCATAGGGCTTGAGGGTTAAGGGCTTTGAACTGCGTTCAACTGTGTTGAGCACTGCGAGGGTGTTGAGTGTGTTAGTGTGTAAACAGCATGCTACAGGGCTATTACTGACCATGCCTGGCGTGTCCGTCTGTCTGTATGTCTGTCTGTCTACAGACCAGGGCTCTTATGACTTCCACTTCCCTGATCAAATGAATAATTGACCAGCCATATTTCTGGTTGCCAGGGTTACCGCCGGCCGTTTGCACAGTGGCAGATGATGCATTGATCTGTGCCGTGATAGGGCTGGAGGAAGGGCGGGGCGTTTTTGTTTGTGCCGTGGAAAATAGAGTGAAAAGATTTGGTAAGTAAAGAGCAGTTAAGCTACTGTCTGATGAAACGTGACATGGAGATGTCTGATAAGACTGGTCCTGGGAACAGTCACGTTTAGTGTTAACAAGTAGGTAAGGGGATAGCTCTGACTCTACCCAGTAAGAAAATCTACTTTGTGTGATACCAAGGTATGCAGAGTGTCCTCAAATCTGCCTGCTCTCTACATACCGGACGTAAACACTTCTACCACTTAAGCCAGGCAAGGAGTTTCTGCTGAGGAGGAGAGGAGAGGAAGGAGAAGAGAGGGAGGAGAGGAGGGGGAGAGAGGGGGAGGAAAGGAGAGGAGGGAGAGGAGAGTCTGAAGGCACTTCTGTCAGAGGATAAATATAGGAGGTAGAATGGGCTCTGTTGTTCCCATGGAACAGCACTCTGCCTCTCTGTATGGTACACACTACAGAGTACTTATCTGTGTGATTGAAGGAGTGCGAGGAAAGAACAGAGTAATCAATCACTACAAGCACCTTTCATCTCTGCTGCCTATCTTACCTTCTTTGTGTGTGCGAGCTTGCATGTGTGGATGTGTGTCTATGTTTGCGTGTGTGCGTACATGTACCTGCATCCGTGCGTGTTTGTGCATGCCTGTGCTAATGTGTTCAGGTGTGTAAGACAGAGAGAAACGGGTCCCTACTGAAGCAGGTGTGCAAGACTGCATGCATCATGCATGTGTGTGCATTACAGTATAACGTATAAGGGGACATTTCATAAGTACAATGCATAATTCATTGCTAAGAGACAGGAGGCTCTTTTATTAGACAAACCAATATGAAGAGTGATGGCATCCATGCCCATCCCGTTTCCCACCCCCTTCTCTAATGTGATTGATGTACAGTACTGTTATGGTTATGTATCATACAGTGTCCTTGGCCTGAACACTCTCACTCTGATTAAAAAAGCCTGTTTTTAAAGACACTTTTTTATAATCTGTATAACCTGTATAATTTATGTTATATACAGAAAGTGCATAGAACAGTTAGTGACTTTGTCCCAGACGGCACAGCTTTCTGTTCTTTTACATATACATCAGTCTAATCTCTGTCTCTGGTTCTCTCTCTTTCTCTCTCTCTTTCTCTTTCTCTCTCTCTCTCTCTGTTTCTCTCTCTCTCTCTGTTTCTCTCACTCTCTCTCTCTCTCTCTCTCTCTCTCTCTCTCTCTCTCTCTGTTTCTCTCACTATCTCTCTCTCTCTCTCTCTCTCTCTCTGTTTCTCTCACTATCTCTCTCTCTCTCTCTGTTTCTCTCTCTCTGTTTCTCTCTCTCTCTCTCTGTTTCTCTCTCTCTGTCTCTCTCTCTCTTTCTCTCTCTCTCTGTTTCTCTCTCTATTTCTCTCTCTCTCTGTTTCTCTCACTCTCTCTCTGTTTCTCTCACTCTCTCACTATCTCCTTCTCTCTGTTTCTCTCTCTTTTTCTCTCTCTCTCCCCTTCTCTCTGTTTCACTCTCTCTCTATTTCTCTCTCTCTTCTCTCTCTCTCCTTCTCTCTGTTGCTCTCTCTCTGTTTCTCTCTCTCTGTTTCTCTCTCTGTTTTTCTCTTTCTCTCTCTCTCTCTCTCTTTCTCTCTCTGTCTCTGTCTCTGTCTGAAGATGGTGCTGCAATAATACAGTATATACATATGACATGAGTAATGTAAGATATGTAAACATTATTAAAGTGGCATTATTTAAAGTGGCATTGTTTAAAGTGACTAGTGATCCATTTGTTAAAGTGGCCAGTGATTGGGTCTCCATGTAAGCAGCAGCCTCTCTTAGTTAGTAATTGCTATTTAGCTGTCTGATGGCCTTGAGATAGAAGCGTGTTCTTCAGTCTCTCAGTCCCAGCTTTGATGCACCTATACTGACCTCGCCTTCTGGATGGTAGCGGTGTGAACAGGCAGGGGCTCGGGTGGTTGTTGTCTTTGATCTTTTTTGCCTTCCTGTGACATCGGGTGGTGTAGGTGTCATGGAGGGCAGGTAGTTTGATGGCGCCAACAGAGATGGTCACCTCGCTTCGAGTCCTTAATAAACTATGCAGTATTTTGTGTTTTTATGTATTATTTTTTATATTGTTACCCCAGGAAATCTTAACTGTTATTACATACAGCCGGGATGAACTTTTGGATATAAGAGCGACGTCAACTTACCAACTTACCTTAAGATCAGGAACACGACTTTCCCGAAGTGGATCCTCTGTTTGGACCACCACCCAGGACAATGGATCTAATCTCAGAAGCTGACCCAAGACAACTGCGCCGTAGAAGGGGCAGACGGAGTGGCCTCCTGGTCAGGCTCTGTAGATGTGCACATCATCCACCGATCCCGAGTATAGTACTTGCCAATGTCCAGTCTCTTGACAACAAGGTAGGCGAAATTCGAGCAAGGGTAGCCTTCCAGAGAGACATCTGAGATTGTAACATTCTCTGTTTCACGGAAACATGGTTCTCTCAGCATATGTTGTCGGAATCGGTTCAGACACAGGGCTTCTCCATGTATCGCGCCGACAGAGATAAACATCTCTCTGGGAAGAGGAAGTACGGGGGTGTATGCTTCATGATTAACGACTCATGGTGTAATCATAACAACATACAGGAACTCAACAGTAGTGGAGAAGGTGGAAAGTTTTAAGTTCCTCTGCTTACACATCACGGACAAACTGAAATGGTCCACCCACACAGACAGTGTGGTGAAGAAGGCGCAACAGCGCCTCTTCAACCTCAGGAGGCTGAAGAAATGTGGCTTGTCCCCAAAAACCCTCACAAACCTTTATAGATGCACAATCGAGAGCATCCTGTCGGGCTGTATCACCGCCTGGTACGGCAACTGCTCCGCCCACAACCATAAAGGCTCTCCAGAGGGTGGTGCGGTCTGCACAACGCATCACCGGGGGCAAACTACCTGCCCTCCAGGACACCTACACCACCCGATGTCACAGGAAGGCCAAAAAGATAATCAAGGACAACAACCACCCGAGCCACTGCTTGTTCACCCCGCTATCATCCAGAAGGCGAGGTCAGTACAGGTGCATCAAAGCTGGGACCGAGAGACTGAAAAACAGCTATCTCAAGGCCATCAGACTGTTAAACAGCAATCACTAACATTGAGAGGCTGCTGCCAACATACTGACTCAAATCTCTAGCCACTTTAATAATAATACATTGGATGTAATAAATGTATCACTAGTCACTTTAAACAATGCCACTTTATATAATGTTTACATACCCTACATTACTCATCTCATATGTATATACTGTACTCTATACCATCTACCTATCTATTGCGTCTTGCCTATGCCGTTCGGCCATCGCTCATCCATATATTTATATGGACATATTCTTATTCCTACCTTTACACTTGTGTGTAAAAGGTAGTTGTTGTGAAATTGTTAGATTACTTGTCAAACATTACTGCATGGTCGGAACTAGAAGCACAAGCACTTCGCTACACTCGCTTTAATTAACATCTGCTAACCATGTGTGTGTGACCAATAAAATTTGATTTGATTTGAACTCAAGTCCTTCTGCTCACCCGACCTAGAATTCCTCACAATCAAATGCCGGCCATATTACCTTACAAGAGAACACTCGTCAGTTATCGTCACAGCTGTGTACATTCCCCCTCAAGCAGACACCAAGATGGCCCGAAAGGAACTTAATTGGACTCTATGTAAACTGGAAACCATATATCCTGAGGCTGTATCTATCGTAGCTGGGGATTTTAACTAAGCAAATTTGAGAACAAGGCTATCTAAATTCTACCAACATATTGATTGCACTACGCGTGGGGGTAATACACTAAACCACTGCTGCTCTAACTTCTGCGATGTGTACAAAGCCCTCCCCCGCCATCCCTTCGGCAAATCCGACCATCTTGCTCCTACCGTCTTATATGCAGAAACTCAAACAGGATGTACCAGTGACTAAAACCATTCAACGCTGGTCTGACTAATCGGAATCCACGCTTCAAGATTGTTTTGATCACGCGGACTGGTATATTTTCCGGTCAACCTCAGAGAATAAAATTGACCTATACGCTGACTCTGTGAGTGAATTTATAAGGAAGTGCATTGGAGATGTCGTACCCACTGTGACTATTAAAACCTGCCCTAACCAGAAACCGTGGATGGATAGCGGCATTCGCTCAAAACTGAAAGAGCGATCCACCGCATTTAACCATGGAAAGAGGTCTGGAAATATGGCTGAATATAAACAGTGTAGTTATTCCCTCCGCAAGGCAATCAAACAAGCGAAATGCCAGTACAGGGACAAAGTGGAGACGCAATTCAGCGGCTCAGACACGAGACATATGTGGCAGAGTGTACAGGAAATCACGGACTACAAATAGAAAACCAGCCACGTCATGGACACTGACGTCACGCTTCCAGACATACTAAACACCTTGTTTGCCCGCTTTGTGGATAGTACAGTGCCACCGTTGCGGCCCGCTAACATGAACTGTTCCCCCCTCCTTCTCCGTGGCCGACGTGAGTAAAACATTTAAACGTGTTAACCCTCGCAGGGCTGCTGGCCCAGACGGCAGTCGCGTCCTCAGAGCATGCGCAGACCAGCTGGCTGGTGTGTTTACGGACATATTCATTCGCTCCCTCAACACTGGTGCCCCACAAGGGTGCATGCTCAGCCACCTCTTGTACTCCCTGTTCACCCACGACTGCATGGCTGAAATGGTCCACCCACACAGACAGTGTAGTGAAGAAGGCACAACAGCGCCTCTTCAACCTCAGGAAGCTGAAGAAATGTGGCTTGTCCCCAAAACCCTGACTAACTTTTACAGATCCACAATTGAGAGCATCCTGTCAGGCTGTATCACAGCCTGGTATGGAAACTGCTCCGCCCTCAACCGCAAGGCTCTCCAGAGGGTGGCGTGGTCTGGGCTGTGGTAGAGATTAGGGGGTATTGAGTTTATTGGGGGAAGTCCTTAATGCTTTAGCTGTACTGTTTCTAATTGGCCCCCATTCACTCCCACCC